>NC_064639.1:286331936-287581936 GCF_023864345.2 Schistocerca serialis cubense
TGTGATAAGGTCCATTCCTACTTGAAAACTAGACCAGACATTTTGAAACTTCATTTCCTCTGCCGACAAATATAAAAGAAATGCATTTGGTTGGTTGGTTGGTTTTTGGGATTAAAGGGACCAGACTGCTACGGTCATCGGTCCCAGAAATGCGTTTGCAACTGCAATCTAATGTTGATTAATTCAAATTATACATAATAAGTACATCGGTCACATGTCTGTTTTTGAATAAATTATAAATAGATGACTGTAGCCGTAATGGCAGAAGGCCGCAGAACCACCGCTCCATACTTACTGCAGTGACTTACTTTATAAGACACCTTCGTTACTGATCTGTCACGTACAAGGCAATGACACCAGCGTCTTTCCTACTCTCAGTTCAGAAACACCCCTTTCGTGAATTCCTGTCATTAACAACTGTATTCGCAGTGCGGATTTTCGATAAACCCACACAGAACATAATCGTGACACGTGTCAACAATGAAGACACTCTTACTCAAGTGGCATATTCTTGTGGTTTTTAGCGTGCTGCATCTTCGTATGATCACAAAAAGTCGTATCACACATTTCCTACAATCAATATTTACGAAATATGTTTTTTTCAGTGACTTAATTGTGTGTATCTAAATATTATTAAAATTGATGTAATATGAAGCTGAAATGTCGGTGGCAGTGGCTACGCTGGCTAGTATGTATCATAACTATTAAGGCTAGCCCTCTGGCTCTTCATTTTGCGTAATAACTTAGAGGATCTGAAGAAAATTCGTTACTACCTTTATACGCCAATTTGGACTAAATGAGAGTCTGTGGAAACCTTACCCAAAGATGAGGAAGGTTTCAAGTATCTCTAAGGAAAGTTTCTTCGTCTGTTGGAAGTGAAGTTGGGTGGAGGCGTGTTTTTAGGACATAACATCCAAAAAATGACGTTCAAATTTGAACCGAAAATGACTGAGTAAGGGGGATGCTTGTATGTCTTTCATGGAGGTTGTTATGATCTCTTCTGCAACAAACAAGACCTACATTTTATTTCGTTGTTCCCAACATGCTAGAAAGTTCAAGATGTGAGGTTGTTTTATGAGCGACGAGATAAAAACTTTTTTGAACAGTTACAGTGCTTTTATCCCTGAAAATTTCGGGTGATGTCCGTCAGCAACAACGTGAGCGCTTTCAACAAGACATCGAAGTAATGGAAGAGATGTTATCAGGGACGCCGAACTATCAGTAAGTGTGTCGGGGAGGCTACTGTTGGGCACTTCACCGCGACGTACAACAGGCAATTGCAGAAAAATGATATATTAAATGTTTTAAGTAAATCAGAGGCAGGAAATGTGAGGAGTCAACCTCTCCATGAAGCACAACGGTTCTTTTGCAGCGTCTGCAGTATATTTAGATGGAATTTTCTGCGACGCCCTCGCTTTTGGTAATGAAACCTGCGACGAAACTCGCTGCGCTTCTTTGGTTGTTCTGTATCTCTTCAATAAATCCTACATGATACCATTCCGTGCCCAGTACATTATTTGGCGTGAACTCTCACCTCCATTGTATTTGACTTAGTCTTACAGTATTTGCTGTCAGCCGGTTGATCAATATTACTGTGCATAGTTTTACATCGTAGTATCTTCTCCCTTTACGTGCCAAGTTCGAAAGACAATACTCCGTGCACTTGCAGAATTCTAATCAGCTACCTACGGGTCTGGTGACATCGCATTACTGGGATTAATTCAGCTCGATACCGCAGAATATGGTAACTACATGATGAGTAGAAAGTGTACGCCACCATCGTTTGTACTATTTCTTGTAAATTATCAGTGAACAAAGCCCTCTTAACTTCCATGACTAGCAGCGTTTGAAGGACAGCCACATTTGGTGAGTTAGTAAGCACCACACGTGAAACGTGTAACGCATTTATGGATATCGGACAGGAGAAATTGAATTAGGAGTAGAAGTAAGAGATTAAAGGCGCGATGCTGGAAGAAAAGGTAAGAAGCTTCGAATCCAACGTAATTGAAGAGGCACTGAAACAATCAATGGAATTAGTCTGCTGTCCTCGTTCGCTGTACAAATAACCGCATGCGGTACGTGAAATGGATTCCACAAATTTCTGTCGAGGCTGTCAGATAGCGTTTCAGGAGAGAGGGAGAGAGAGAGAGAGAGAGAGAGAGAGAGAGAGAGGGAGGGAATCGTGTGTGCTCGATGGACGCATGCACAGGAGCTACCATTGGAGCACAGGTTTAGCACGCTGTTCGGCGACAACCTCCAACACCTGCCAACTATGAAGCTACAGTGTTTTGCGCAGTGGCTAAATGCAACGTGGCGGCCGGGTTAATTCTGACCCGCCAAGTCTTCCCGAAGCTATGGTGGTCACGTCCGCAACATGCGCGATGAATAATAGAAACTTTTGCTTCTCTTTCGTCGACCGAGAATAACAATCCACACAGCACGGACATCATGGTGTATCTTTTATCATATATCCGTATGTTTACAGGTTTATGCTTTCTCGTTATTCAAAAACATGTCCTAGAGACTTTTTGAATGAATGGAGAAAAGAAAAAGACGATTCTGTGTGAGACAAAGACTCATTGCCCTTATTTCCCAGTTATGACCTCATTTCTGTACAGAATTGTATGCATACACATAATATATTAATTTTTGCTTGATAGTCTTAAGCACCATTAGAATATGTCCGCCGGCCGGAGTGGCCGAGCGGTTCTAGGCGCTACAGTCTGGAACCGTGCGACCGCTACGGTCGGAGGTTCGAATCCTGCCTCGGGCAAGGATGTGTGTGATGTCCCTAGGTTAGTTAGGTTTAAGTAATTCTAAATTCTAGGGGACTGATGACCTCAGCAGTTAAGTCCCATAGTGCTCAGAGCCATTTGAACCATTTTTTGAGAATATGTCCATTAACTATGCAAGCTCTAAGTGGTTGTGACGAAAGTTGATGTGTTTATGAGACATAAAAATTCAAATAATGCTTATTACAACCAACATTAATCTAACTGTATTAAAAGTCAAACTAGACGCACGCTTTTCTTTACCGGTAATGACATTAACACGGAGGTATATTTCTTACGCAAATTTCATACTGTACTAATAGTAACATTGTTTGTGTCAGTAAATCGTATCCCTTTCTGTTCTTTTTCTGTGGACGAAGGAGTTCGACAGGAAACCAGTGTGGTTTAAATGCATAGCAACTTTATGCAGTCCTAATACGGCATTTTTTCATCGGTGTGCTACCGCTGTGTACAAATCTTGTGCACCTCAGTCTTCATCCGAATATTAAGTAGATACCGAAAGTAGAATTAACTACGCAGATGCACAGATAGTGGTGGAAAACACATCACCTATTACTGGAAGAAAAAAAGACCGGTCTCTAATTCGATTCCAGTAAACTTCACCTTTGTGAAGGATAGGAATGTCAGGAACGGGGTCAGTTCTATCGCATGAAAAGTTGCTTGGATGAATTTAAGCAGCGAAATTGACACGCAAAGTGTCGAAACGTCAATTTGTTATGCTTCTATGCAAAACGAAGAGTAAAACAGCAGTGAATTGTTCAGTTTGCTCACAGTGCGTCAATAGTTTTGTTTCTCTTGCCCGCAGTTTTATTCACTATCCAAGCTGGAGTAACGCCATGTTTATCGGGCAAAAATATGCCTGAACTGTAGAATTCCAGAAAAGTTAATGCTCAATTCTGCATCATCGAAATTGTCTTAGGTAAACATTACGTGAGGTGTTAAGTTGTTCTAATTCACGACTGCTCGCCCAGTTTAGCTGAGACAGAACAGATATTTGGTGCGTGACAGCATTGAAGTAAAGCTATGGAACATACACCTCAGCGTGAGACTAGCAAAAATTTAGACTGGGAAGCTACGCTTCTATCTGTTCATATAACTTATCACTGCAAATGACGCCTACTCGTTTAATTTAATAAAAGTGCTGTATATTGTAGTCTATTCATTCTCAGGACCGAGTCTACATGACCTCCGCCTACAAACAGGGGTTGGTCAAGAATGTCGAAATATCGCAAGAAATACATGGTTAAACATAAATTGAGATGCTAGCAAGCTAGCAGGTTGCGATGTTATATCTGACCGCCAGCGGCACCTGTGCTCTGTCATCAATACGTCGTGTGTCAGTCGTGGCCAAAATACCGGCCTGTGTAATCGTGAGTGCAGTATGTCGGAGCTAAGCGAATTCGAGCGTGGGCAAATTGTTGGTGTTCGTATGGTGAGTGCTTCCACAACAAAGGAAATTGTGGTGTTTCAAGAGGCACATATGAAAGGTTTATAACGCATACAGGGAAAGCGGGAAAACATCACAATGCGGACGAAAGAGCACGTTGAATGAGCGTGACAAGCAGTCATTGAAGAGAATACGTTACTCTTATCAAATAACTTACATTACGATGGAAGAAACAATCAATTTCGGTAGACACAGAGGGGATGGTTTACTATTATCGTTAAATTCTACTAGCGTGAATGAACTTTCTGTTACATTGACGATGTAAGTAGTAGTTAGCCTTTGTGGCCTTTACTGGGAAAAGTTAGCGTTCGATGAATTCGCTGAGCCCAAATCTATGTTCACGTCACTCACCAAACATTACCTGTGCAATTTACCTTTTTTTTCCTTTCCTTCGAAGCGGATTCCGTGGTGGAACTGGCAGTTTCAAGATAGCGCAAATCAGTTCTTTCCTCTTCGCCTCACATCGACCCTGAGCAGACAATACTGCCATCTCTGGTCTTTCTCCTCGCTTATATCCGCTATCTTCATAGCATCGTCATCTTAATTTTTGGATTTAATACACTCGTGGAAATGGAAAAAAGAACACATTGACACCGGTGTGTCAGACCCACCATACTTGCTCCGGACACTGCGAGAGGGCTGTACAAGCAATGATCACACGCACGGCACAGCGGACACACCAGGAACCGCGGTGTTGGCCGTCGAATGGCGCTAGCTGCGCAGCATTTGTGCACCGCCGCCGTCAGTGTCAGCCAGTTTGCCGTGGCATACGGAGCTCCATCGCAGTCTTTAACACTGGTAGCATGCCGCGACAGCGTGGACGTGAACCGTATGTGCAGTTGACGGACTTTGAGCGAGGGCGTATAGTGGGCATGCGGGAGGCCGGGTGGACGTACCGCCGAATTGCTCAACACGTGGGGCGTGAGGTCTCCACAGTACATCGATGTTGTCGCCAGTGGTCGGCGGAGGTGCACGTGCCCGTCGACCTGGGACCGGACCGCAGCGACGCACGGATGCACGCCAAGACCGTAGGATCCTACGCAGTGCCGTAGGGGACCGCACCGCCACTTCCCAGCAAATTAGGGACACTGTTGCTCCTGGGGTATCGGCGAGGACCATTCGCAACCGTCTCCATGAAGCTGGGCTACGGTCTCGCACACCGTTAGGCCATCTTCCGCTCACGCCCCAACATCGTGCACCCGCCTCCAGTGGTGTCGCGACAGGCGTGAATGGAGGGACGAATGGAGACGTGTCGTCTTCAGCGATGAGATTCGCTTCTGTCTTGGTGCCAATGATGGTCGTATGCGTGTTTGGCGCCGTGCAGGTGAGCGCCACAATCAGGACTGCATACGACCGAGGCACACAGGGCCAACACCCGGCATCATGGTGTGGGGAGCGATCTCCTACACTGGCCGTACACCACTGGTGATCGTCGAGGGGACACTGAATAGTGCATGGTACATCCAAACCGTCATCGAACCCATCGTTCTACCATTCCTAGACCGGCAAGGGAACTTGCTGTTCCAACAGGACAATGCACGTCCGCATGTATCCCGTGCCACCCAACGTGCTCTAGAAGGTGTAAGTCAACTACCCTGGCCAGCAAGATCTCCGGATCTGTCCCCCATTGAGCATGTTTGGGACTGGATGAAGCGTCGTCTCACGCGGTCTGCACGTCCAGCACGAACGCTGGTCCAACTGAGGCGCCAGGTGGAAATGGCATGGCAAGCCGTTCCACAGGACTACATCCAGCATCTCTACGATCGTCTCCATGGGAGAATAGCAGCCTGCATTGCTGCGAAAGATGGATATACACTGTACTAGTGCCGACATTGTGCATGCTCTGTTGCCTGTGTCTATGTGCCTGTGGTTCTGTCAGTGTGATCATGTGATGTATCTGACCCCAGGAATGTGTCAATAAAGTTTCCTCTTCCTGGGACAATGAATTCACGGTGTTCTTATTTCAATTTCCAGGAGTGTATAAATGGTAGGTGACGAATGCCTTTCCTATCACAGTTTTTCTGTTCCATAGTAGGTTTAAAAGCAGGAAGTAACAAGACGTAACAGCTTTGCGCATTGTCGAATATGCGCTTACATCACTTAATAACGCATAGAAGTAAGGACAAATGTTAGCTTCTTATCGAGTGCGTATTAAACTTTGTACATCAATAAATGATTCCCGTCGTTTGTGAGTTTAGGTGAACGCTAAGCTTTTTAATGGTGTTATGCACGTTCGAATGGGCAGCACTCAATCTACTGTGGTGTACGAGTATGTCTCATTTTAACTGTGTTATTTTGGAAGAGAAAATGCATTTCAAAAGTCAGGATTCACCGTGATTGGAAACAGCGGAAATTTGGTACAGAGCAATAAAGTCAATAAATGACATGTGTCTATAACTAATGTGGCTTCATACAGTGAGGATGTGACCCACTTGATATTGCATCGCGTTGAACAAAGATGTGTTGCTGAAACTGGTGAAATTTACTAAGCTGTATTAACATGCTATGAAAACAAGCGACTTGTTAAGACAAGGAATGAAATTTTAAATCAAGATAGTGACTGTTTGTAGATAGAACAGAAGAAATGGAATAGCTTTTCATGGAATACGAAAAAGTGCTGTACAGAAAGTTCTGAGACGTTAGGCAATGTAACTATACTAAAGGTGACCAGAAGATTTCAGGCGTTATTTTGACATCTTAGTACAAGAAATATAGAATTTTTCCCCTTTCTGGAATCAACGAAAAGAGTGTTTGCTGCAAAATTCGCTATGGAGCGCACCAAGAAGGCTAGTGAGAATGTCGCGTCGATCACCCCCACTTATCACCCAGAAAGGAATTAATATAAACTGGTGTACATTTCGAGACTTTAGGAAGCGAGTATCACTTCAAGTGGAAAGACAAAGATTTTGATATTATTCGACAAAGCGAATCGTCGGCCCATCAACAAATGTTGTCACATGACATTGTACAGCCATTGTTCCAGTGGAAAATATTGTGTGTTGTTAAATACCTCGGTCAGAACAAGATAAACTACTGCGAGAAATGCCATCTCGATCCGCGAGAACTTGCAGTTAACATCTTGAAATTTGCAGATGATGAAAAGGAGAGAAAGGAGCGACAGTGCTGACGGGAAAGGTGCAGAATGTGAAAGTGAAATGATGAAGTTGAGAAAGTCGATGGTGTGCTTGAGGGACACGATGCTGGGTGAAGTGGGATCCAGGTATCAGCCCCAAATAAAAACGAAGTACACCCAAATGCCTCATTGCCGATCTGGATAAATGTCCAGTAGCAATTTATGAGACACCTATCGTATTATAAATTAAAATCCCTCCGCCGCGTTTTTCTGATTGTAAGTGAAAGCTAATATCAAACTATGGCAGGGATTTTGGTACGGTTTTCATAGAGAGACAGATTCACAAGTTCACCAGGAAGGTTTGTGTATATCAATTATAAATATTTCGTGCAAACTGACTGACCTATCACGATCATGGTCACTTAAGTAGTGCTCCCGAGAAATTTGCTTTGATCATTGAATTTATTCTAGAAAGTGGAGGTAACTTTCATTTATCTAACGTTGTTCTGCGAGTATTAATTGTAATTGTGCGCAGGAGCCTGCAAACAAAGTTACCGCTACGCCAGACAAGATCTTAGTGCTACCTGTGCGAAAGTGGAGCGATTCACAAGTTAAGATTAATACGCACTTCGCAGCTTTTTATCGAACAGAAGTGGATCGCAATACTAGCAAGTAAACTCGTCAATCGATTTTTCTCTCTCTGAGATTTGTTTTGGCACCTTACAATCATTTACGAACGAGACGACAGTTTCAAAAAGGCATTCCTTATCTTGGATTTATTACGTAAAAATGAAGCTGGAGACTTAAAACGGACAGTTGCATAAGACATACACATACACATTACATTGTGAATAAATGTTAGCAAAGTGACTGTACGAGGCATATTGTAAAAAAAAAAGGCCAGTCAGTGTTTAATTATTGTGCTGTACAGTGCATTTTCTTATAGACGTACATCGTGTAATAGCGCTCTCTGCCCCTCTTCCCTGTTTTTCGGGTATAAACGCGATGGTGCTGCCACCCTGGGGGCAGGCCTTCAGTTCGGTTTGCCAGGTAGTACAAGGACGTTTCCACA
This sequence comes from Schistocerca serialis cubense, assembly GCF_023864345.2. Lineage (NCBI taxonomy): Eukaryota > Metazoa > Arthropoda > Insecta > Orthoptera > Acrididae > Schistocerca > Schistocerca serialis. The sequence continues at coordinate 286,340,321 of NC_064639.1, forward strand.
AAATCAAGAATTCATAACTAATTTGTGGAAGGTAGACGTATAACATCGAGCAAATTGCAAGAACCTTGACGTCGTGGTTGAGCGGTCGCGGAGTTGGACCGCAAAGCGGAAGATGTGTGTTCAAATCGGCCTGGTTTTCTTTCCCGTTGAAAGTAAATATGTGATGAATAGTGACAGCAGGCGAGATGCCGCACAGACGTCTTATACAAATCAAACCAACAAACAAATGAGTGTGAACTATGTTACAACAAAGGAATTCAAGAGCCAAACTACCAAAACTGAAGGCAAGAGTCATAACATGAGATACTTGTGTAGAACAAATACAGAACAAGTACAGTTGGTACGTCTACTATCTATCAGGTGGGATATGCCGTCATTGGATCAAAATAGACGTTACGCCACGACACAGAAATTTGAATGTAGTGAACAGACACCTCAGTGACCGGACAGACAGTTCATAACTTAATGATTGGAGGAAAAAAAAATGGGGGCACCAGGGATATTTGAATACAGATCTTCCCCTTCGCAGTCTATCACCGTGACCAGATAATCACAACGCCGTGGCTATTCAAATTTGCTCTATATTGAATATCTTGAGCTTTGCACTGTTTCTATTTTGCCTTTTTTCGCAGTTCAGTGCATGTTCTTCCTGTTTCCATGCTTGATCCATGTTCAGTTTTTGACGGCCTCTCCACTGAGCTATCTTACCACTAAATCTGTGTGAGGTTGCGATGGGAAGTTTCCGTTGTCAGTAGTAAATGTTACTTTCCACAATGGATGTCGTATTCAGTATTATTCAGGATTCTACTTACACTTTCGCACTTCCTTAAAATGCACGTTTTTTAATATAAGTCAACAACAATTACAAATTTTTAATAATATTTTTTCAGGGTACGCCATTCCTCCTTGGTCACCCCCTACACATAGATGTATCACGCAATGCGGAGGGTGATTACCTGTACGGGAAATCTAGCAGCACCTATCACATTCGAACGTGCACACTATCCACATGTAAGGAAATGGTCCACTGCATCTGCAAGAGTACACATGAGGCACGGGCAGCCTTTTATGATCCGCAGACCTGATTCACGTTCTTACTTCATCTCGCGGAACACTAGAACAGCGCGCGTAGCGCATGAAGTCAAAACTAATGTCCATGACAATGTCTATGAGGTAATGCACCGATATGAATGGCAGCCTTTTCGCGACACGCTACGGCAACAAATTATGCCTCAAAGCACCTTTTTTTTAGTACATTCATTTTATTTTCACCCCATCTTCAGATGTGTACACTTATTTACGCGTCGTGAACATTTTTTTTCCTTGCGACGTTTTGCAATAAATGCTTTAAAAATTTTCGTTGCAAAATTTTGTAAAACCGTTGGTAAAGAAACAGTGTTGACATCTGAACACAGGATATATAAAAATAAACAACTATAAAAGCTACAGGCTGCAAGTAACTCATTGTAAATTACCTTCAGTTTCAGCAGCTGTAGACGTAAACAGCTGACAAGAATCCATACGTCAATGGATAATATAAAAATGAATGTATGCATTTACAATATGTATGTACCACATATCATCCTAAACCACTGGACCGATTTCAGCCAAATTGGTACACAGATCACTTACTGTCTGGAGAGAATCGCTGTGGGGGTGAGAACCATCCGATCTACCAAAGGGGTGGGGGTGAAAAAGCAATGTAACCTACGACATATGAATTCCCATACTTTATTCATTTACTTGAGAATGAGAGCTCTTAGTGAACTACAACAAACTTTGTAGATAATTTCAAACCTTTACGAAATTTTTTCTTGTTAACAACCCACAAAAAATGAAAAAGAAAGAGTTTATCGCTTACTAGGTTCTCACTGTTCATGCAGTAAAACTGATACCTGAAGCATGGCGTTTTAATTTATTATTTCTTTACTTGCACCTGTATTCACAACACTTTTGTAGGCAGCATTCACGTGTACCAATGAACATACCACGAAAATTATATCAGTTCAGAAGATATGACGTCATAAGCACTGGCATACGTGAAAAACTGCCGCATCATACAAAACGTTTAAATTTATCATTTCGTTGTTACCAACTATATTCATAACACATTTCGCGGAGAGCTGCCCCCGTGTATCACTGGATGTGCCTGCAAAAATATATCACTGTACAGCAAATAGTTCAGGGATACGACGTCATAAACATTGAGCTGCGAGAAAAAAACTACAGAGCAAGCCTCGCTATAGATGCAGGTGAAACATGTGTACAAATACGTGTGAAATATGTTAAATGTATGTGAAGCACAACTGACATGTGCATACGTGGGCAAAGCCATGGGTACAGAGCTAATCCTAGACTGGTGGAAACATATCAGTGAAACTTGGAACATACATTAGTTATCATCTGGAAAAGAATACTGTGCGAGCAAGAACCACAAGCCTCAGAGAGAGAGAGAGAGAGAGAGAGAGAGAGAGAAGGAACAGATGAATGGATGAGGAGGGGGAGAGAGGGTGAAGGAAGGGATGAGCAGAGAGAGATGAGTGAAGGGGGAATGGACAGAAAAGGGGGGGGATGAAGTTTCGCTGGAATAAATACAGTCTCTGACAGTGCTAGGCACTCAGCTAGTTTTCTTTTTAATAATGTTAACACGAGGAAAACATACAGAAGAAAATATGGTAATGAAACAGGCAAACCCAGTCGTGAAAACAATTAGGAGTAACTGTGATTTTTGGCCTCAGGCAGGTCATTCGAGGATTTGAAATTTAGTGTGTTAATTTCCACAAATACTAACAGCAAAAATTTCTTATATATTTCTTCAAAAGTACTTTTAACGACTGATCGCTTGGGCGAGGACTGTTGCTGTTAACACTAAGAAAATTAACATTCACTGGTCTGCGTTATGGGCTGCAGTCTCGAGGCGAGTCGAGGGCCGGCGGAAAAAAAAAACCAAAAAAGTGTCCAAGGTGGAGTACAATGCGGATGCCTCGCTCTCCCAGGAGTTTCTTCCCACGCCGGATTGAAAGCAATCGCGGACGACGCCGGTTTTCGACCCAAGATATACATGAAGACGGTAGTAGTGCTCGAAAATTTATTTACGCTTTGTCTAAACCGTTCCAAGTGTCCGGGAGGTACTTCCATAACACTGTAAATAGCTGTAGACATATATAGACTACTGACGACGTGGAACTGTATGTCAGACGGGTCATAGATTATACGTTATCTTCACCACATGGTGGCACTGGTCGACATTGATTTAACTTCTTTCCCTTGCTCAGAGCTGTTCTCGAGCTCTCGACCGTTTGGCTGACGTCTAGTCGTCTTTGCTAATACGGCTGATCAAGACGGCTAATCAAGATAAAACTGGTCATTCTCAGCTCATCTCGTCTGACTATGCCCACAGCTTCCTCCGACCTCAATTTTCGAGAATGGAATGTGATTACTACTCTCTCCGTTCTAGTATTTGCTTCACCACACTGATTACGAACTTTATCAAGAGAATAAAAAATAAGTAAACTTTTAATACGCTCGCGTTAATGAGCGAGTTTAGGTCTCAGTTCCAGTAGTCAGCGGTGTTGCCGAAAGCCGAACGTATTTCCTACAAAGTGAGTTGCGTCAGCCATTGAACTCATTTGGTCGCGAAATATATACACGAGATCTGTTAATATTAACTAGTTCCGAAACCGTTGATATCCACACCTGACACGCTCCACATCATTACGAAGTGTCGTATTCATGATCTATGGAACAAGTACTAATCTAATCTGATCTAATCAATAAGCAAAAGTAAGGAAGGGGTCAGAGATAATTTAACAAAGTAGTATTAACATGTTTAAAGATTTTTGCATGTTTCCGGGACTCTCGAATAATGTTTGAATGATCATAGTTCCATTAAAAACCTATAATAGGTTTTATACATGGGCAAATGTTAGACACATTGGCCATATGCAAAGTACTAACGTCTTTTGTGTGCACACATACGAACAGGGAATATCCCTTTTACGTCCTGAACATTTCAAAATATTTAAACGAGGTTTGCAACATCACTTACAATTTATGTAGAGTGGGTTGCATAACACGTAACATTATTTAACTAACTGTTCAGTATAGCGAAATAGGTTCGACTTCTGATATTACGGAAAGGGGGCACATAATGTTGTTATATGATTTCTATTCTTAACTTATCGACCGCGTTACTGAAGGTTCCATAAATTGAACTCTACTTTTTTATGGTATTAGGAAGATCATCGTGACAGATTATTGTGAAATAACGATGGTTAATATTGTCGTTGAAATGTTTCGCAAACGTATCCAAGAAACGAGTGGGATGGCGGCCTGTATGCCTCACTCCAGTGTAATTAGCGCCAAGCGAGGCACTCAGACGTCATTATATGCAGCGGACACTAAAACACGAGGACATACACCTAGCCGGCCGCGGTGGTCTAGCGGTTCAGGCGCTCAGTCCGGAACCGCGCGACTGCTACGGTCGCAGGTTCGAATCCTGCCTCGGGCATGGATGTGTGTGATGTCCTTAGGTTAGTTAGGTTTAAGTAGTTCTAAGTTCTAGGGGACTGATGACCACAGATGTTAAGTCCCATAGTGCTCAGAGCCATTTGAACTATTTGAACATACACCTATTTGAAATGTGTTTCCCTAATTTCCCTCGGATACGCTAAATGTTAACGCACAGTTTTAATCGACCCTGCATGTTGACCTATAAAGTACGACAAGTAGATTTAACTTTGTCCTCAGAAGTCCCAGACCATGTTCTTGTTGCCTGCAAGAGCCTGTCACGAAAACCCCACTTGGCTGTGTTTATACCGCAAAGTAGATTCCAGCCACCTCGCCTCTCGTTTGTAGCACGTCTCAGATAAATTTTTGGGAAAATGTTTAGTGCCAAAACTTAAAAGCGTTGTAGAACTATATTCACCTTTTCAAGAGCTTTCGAAAACCGTTAAATCAGCTATATTAACGAATTAAAAATTGCGCACTTGCTCCAATATCTCAGTTGATTCGCTAATTAATGGTAATACCCGTACAACAACATTACCTTATCCTGTGCTTCCTGTAATTTGCCGAAAACCTTATTTCGATATCTTGAACCGTTCAGAAAATAGAAGGGGTCAAACGTTTCACTGTATATTCAGCTTGTCCAATTTGTTCTGGCCATCATAAATAACACTGTCCAGAAGCACAATACGGGAACATCAACCAGCACGATCGCCTTTCTCGTAATTTTGTTCATCACGAAGATATGGACAGCAGTAAGTAGCATCCTATAGCACTATTTATTTCGTAATCCACTTACTCTCGAAGTCCTGTTCAGAAAGTGATCACAGTGTACCACTCGCGTAACACATAATTGGAGGATACTCAGGGTAACTTAACTCTTCCACCTGCTGAAGGCGACAGTAAAAAATAAAAATTCGCACTGGTCATTCAGTAAACCTTCTTCGGTTGAATCTTCATTGAACACTACGTACAACAACGAACTGATGCAGTTTTCAATCCAGGACTGTTTTACTAAACAGAACGTATCGATTAAAAGTACTCTAGTACTGTACGATATGTACCTGTATTGTCAATAAAAATCATTAATGCAATTACTGTTTTGCTATCTTATATTCTCCATAAATGAGTTGCACTTCCACCGCCTCCTTGTTGGTGCACGTTGTACTATCACAAATCTTCAACTGATGGCTGTTGACTGAATGAGTGGTGTGCATTTTCCCTGTGTTTCCATTTGTTTACTGTCACGTAGTGGACGAGTTACGTCATTCCGGCTCCCTGCACAGCGTCATAGTACAGGAGAATGAAAAGTTAGTTTCGTGTTACGTTTTTAATAACGTAATTTTTACATGAGGGACACACTATGATAAGTTTTTGAGCAGGTGTTGAGGAAACTAAATTACGAGATAAATAATTAGGATGCTATTTGAGAAAGACGTACTGTTGTTCATAGCGTCGTTAACGACCAAAGTTACAACAACGACAACCGTGCTGGTTGACGTTCACCTAGTAGCTACACGTCTGCTTGATATGGTTTTTATTTCGCTTCTGGATGAAAAATTAACTATGTATACAAGTCGAAATAATGCTCCTGATATAGTATAGCACCAAACACTAAACTCTGCACTATTGTCACAGTCTACGAAGTCTCAATAGCAGATTCCCTCCAGAAACACGTCAATAACAGCGAACTGTCGCGGAAGCCTTTGCCACCAACCCTCAAACACACATCCCGATTGTCCTCGGCCACCTGCTGAAACGACGGAGGACAGATACTGGCGTACCGAGAAGAAGAAGAAAGCTGGCAATGTCTGCTGGTACCTGAGCGCGGTCAGACGATCGGGGGCGGGCGTCGGCACACCAACTAAAGTAACCGGTCAGGCACGGCAGAGCGCGCGTCTCATGGCTACGTCTCGGCGCCGCGGACAACACTGGCCTAGGCGGCAGCGTCCACCCCGCCGCGGGCACAATCGCGCTCTCCACCACCGGGGCACGCTGCCAGGGGCCCAAGGACGTCCCGCCGCCGAACTCACCTATATCTGGCCGGCCGCCTCGCCGTGTCCGTGACTCACTCGTCACTTGTCTCCGCACTACCAGCAGTTCGATTACCGGCCGGAATCATCCTGTTGTAGGTCTTTCACTGTTTCCATAAACTGAGACGAACATCCTTTTTCCAGGCGCAGTGAAGCATCTACATCTACATGATTTCTCTGCAATTCACATTTAAGTGCTTGGCAGAGGGTTAATCGAACCACAATCATACTATCTCTCTACCATTCCACTCCCGAACAGCGCGCGGGAAAAACGAACACCTACACCTTTCTGTTCGAGCTCTGATTTCTCTTATTTTATTTTGATGATCATTCTTACCTATGTAGTTGGGCTCAACATAATATTTTCGCATTCGGAAGAGAAAGTTGGTGACTGAAATTTCGTAAATAGATTTCGCCGCAACGAAAAACGTCTTTGCTTTAATGACTTCCATCCCAACTCGCGTATCATATCTGCCACACTCTCTCCCTTATTACGTGATAATACAAAACGAGCTGCCCTTTTTTGCACCATTTCGATGTCCTCCGTCAATCCCACCTGGTAAGGATCCCACACCGCGCAGCAATATTCTAACAGAGGACGAACGAGTGTAGTGTAAGCTGTCTCTTTAGTGGACTTGTTGCATCTTCTAAGTGTCCTGCCAATGAAACGAAACCTTTGGCAAGCCTTCCCCACAATAATATCTATGTGGTCTTTCCAACTGAAGTTGCTCGTAATGTTAACACCCAGGTACTTAGTTGAATTGACAGCCTTGAGAATTGTACTATTTATCGAGTAATCGAAATCCAACGGATTTCTTTTGGAACGCGTGTGGATCACCTCACACTTTTCGTTATTTAGCGTCAAATGCCACCTGCCACACCATACAGCAATCTTTTCTAAATCGCTTTGTAACTGATACTGGTCTCCGGATGACCTTACTAGACGGTAAATTACAGTATCATCTGCGAACAACCTAAGAGAACTGCTCAGATTGCCACCCACGTCATTTATATAGATCAGGAACAGCAAAGGTCCCAGGACGCTTCCCTGGGGAACACCTGATATCACTTCAGTTGTATTCGATGATTTGCCGTCTATTACTACGAACTGCGACCTTCCTGACAGGAAATCACGAATCCAGTCGCACAACTGAGACGATACCCCATAGGCCCGTAGCTTGATTAGAAGTCTCTTGTGAGGAACGGTGTCAAAAGCCTTCCGGGAATCTAGAAATACGGGATCAACTTGACATCCCCTGTCGATAGCGGCCATTACTTCGTGCGAATAAAGAGCTAGCTGCGTTGCACAAGAACGATGTTTTCTGAAACCATGCTGATTACGTATAAATAGATCGTTCCCTTCGAGGTGATTCATAATGTTTGAATACAGTATCTGCTCCAAAACCCTACTGCAAACCGACGTAAGTGATATAAGTCTGTAGTTCGATGGATTACTCCTACTACCCTTCTTAAACACTGGTGCGACCTGCGCAATTTTCCAATCTGCAGGTACAGATCTATCGGTGAGCGAGCGGTTGTATATGATTGCTAAGTAGGGAGCCATTGTATCAGCGTAATCTGAAAGGAACCTAATCGGTATACAATCTGGACCTGAAGACTTGCCCGTATCAAGCGATTTGAGTTGCCTCGCAACTCCTAAGGTTACTTCTAAGAAACTCGTGCTAGCAGCTGTTCGTGTTTCAAATTCTGGAATATTCCATTCGTCATCCCTGGTGAAGGAATTTCGGAAAACTGCGTTCAACAAATCCGCTTCAGCGGCACAGTCGTCTGTAACAGTACCATCGGCACTGCGCAGCGAAGGTATTGACTGCGTCTTGCCGCTTGTGTACTTTACATACGACCATAATTTCTTCGTATTTTCTACCAAATTTCAAGACAATGTTTCGTTGTGGAACCTATTAAAGGCATCTCGCATTGAAGTCCGTGCCAAATTTAGCGCGTCTGTAAAATTTAGCCAATCTTCGGGATTTCGCGTTCTTCTGAACTTCGCATGCTTTTTCCGTTGCCTCTGTAACAGCGTTCGGACCTGTTTTGTGTACCATGGGGGATTAGTTCCATCTCTTACCAATTTATGAGGTATGACTCTCTCAATTGCTGTTGCTACTATATCTTTGAATTTGAGCCACATCTCGTCTACATTTGCATAATCAGTTCGGAAGGAATGGAGATTGTCTCTTAGGAAGGCTTCTAGTGACACTTTATCCGCTTTTTTAAATAAAATTATTTTGCGTTTGTTTCTGGTGGATTTGGAACAAACGGTATTGAGCCTAGCTACAACGACCTTGTGATCACTAATCCCTGTATATGTCATGATGCTCTCTATTAGCTCTGGATTGTTTGTGGCTAAGAGGTCAAGTGTGTTTTCGCAACCATTTATAATTCGCGTGGGTTCGTGGACCAACTGCTCGAAATAATTTTCGGAGAAAGCATTTAGGATAATCTCGGATGATGTTTTGTGCCTACCACCGGTTTTGAACAAGTATTTTTGCCAACATATCGAGGGCAACTAGATGTGACGTGGGCTCAACAAGTCGTTTAGAGGTCCTCTGCACAAATATCGAGCCATGCTGCCTCTACAGCCGTCAGGTTCGCGTTCACCTTGACCTCAGCTCGCTGCCAAAGGAGGTTACCCCAACTTCGGTATAGCGCTGGCGGTTTGTCGAACTTCGTTCGAAGTTCATTAATACGATCTTCATTTATGCAGATGGCTCTAAGACCAATGACGTTGTCGGGTGTTCTTTTATTGTCGGAGCACACAGTTTCAAATACCGGCTCCATGGCCATTGTTCGGTCTTCACAGCTGAGCTATTTGCCCTCTATCAGGCTGTTCTTTACGTCCGCCGCCACCGACATTCTGCTTATGTCATGTGCTCTGATTCCCTGAGCGCCATCCAGAGCCTCAGTGATCCGTATCCGGTTCACCCTTTCGTGCACCGGATCCAACGCTCTCTTCAGCAGCTGGCGGACGACGGTTCTCCGATTACCTTTATGTGGGTTTCTGGTCATGTCGGTATCCCTGGGAACCAAGCTGCCGATGCCGCGGCCAAGGCTGCGGTCCTCCAGCCTCGGACAGCTTCTTGTTGTGTGCCTTCATCTGATTTTAGCAGGGTCATTTTATCGCTGTGGCATTCCGATTGGTCTACACTTACTGAAAACAAGCTTTGGGCCTTGAAACCTCTCCCCACGGCTTGGACGACCTCTTCACGCCCTTCTCGGCGGGAGGAGGTCGTTTTGGCCCGGTTACGGATTGGACACTGCCGGTTTAGCCACCGCCATCTGCCGACGCCTGCGCCGGCACCGTTCTGCCCATGTGGGCAATTGCTGACGGTACGCCACATTTTAACGTCCTGTCCGAATTTTAATACACTGCGCATTGATCTTGGCCTACCATGTACTCTGGATGAAATTTTAGCGGATGACCCAGGAGGAGCTGCTCGCGTTTTTCGTTTTATCCACTTGACAAACTTGTCTAAGGACATTTGATTATGTTGTTTTCTTTTAATCCCTTGCCTGTTAATGTGCCTTTTATAGTGTTGTCCTTTTTAGTTGCTGTTTTAACATTGTGCCTCGCAGTGCATTCATAATTTAGTCTGGGCGCTAATGACCACTGTAGTTGTGCGCCCTAAAACCACAAAAAAAAAAAAAAAAAAAGAAATATCTACAGCCGTCCTAATTCCGGAAGCGTTGTCTGTGCAGGATTTTGTGCACGAACTGATGTCTCAATTATGTCTCGTAATTGTTCGATGGGATACATGTCCTGCGATCTGGGTGGCTAAATCATTCCCTCGAATTGTCCAGAACGTTTTTTAAACCAATCGCGAACCCAGTGACATGGTGCATCGTCATACATAAATATTTCATCGTTGTTTGGGAACATGAAGTCCATGAATGCCTGCAGGTCACCAGGTAGCTGAACATAAAATTTCCAGTCAATGATCGATTCAGTTGGACTAGAGGACCCAGTCCATTCCTTATAGACGCAGCCCGCACCATTATGGAACCGCTACCAGATTGCATAGTGCCCTGTTGACAACTTGGGTCTATGACTTCATGGGGTCTGCACCACACTCGATCCCTGCCATCTGCTTTTACCAACTGAAACTGGGACTCATCTGATAAGGTCACGATTTCACAGTCGTCTAGGGCCCAACCGATATAGTCACGCGCCCAGGAGAGGCGCTGCACACGATGTAGTGTTGCTATCAAAGGCAGCCGCGTCGGTCGTCTGCTGCCACGGCTCATTAAAGCCAAATTTTACTGCACTGTCCTAACGGATAAGTTTGTCTCGTGTCCCACATTGATTTGCATGGTTATTTTAAGCAGTGTTGCTTGTCTGTTAGCACTGGCAACGCTACACAAACGCAGCTGCCCTCTGTCGTTAAGTGAAGGCTGCCAGCCACTGCGTTGTCGTGGTGAAAGATAATACCTGAAATTTAGTATTCTAGGCACGCTCTTGACACGGTGGCTCTCGGAATACTGAATTCCTTAATGATTTCCGAAATGGAATATGCCATACGTTTAGCTCCAACTACCATTCCGCGTTGAAAGTATGTTAATTCTTGTCGTGCGGCCACACGTCGAAAACCTTTTCACATGAATCACCTGAGTACAAATGACAGCTCTGCCAATGCCCTGCGCTTTTATGTCTGATGTACGCTATACAGCCGCCGCATGTATAAGCGCGTATCACTATCCCATGACTTTACTGCCACCTTAGCGTGCTTACCTATAAAACGTAGAGGGCGTGTTTTCGAAGAAGTGCCCCGCAACACAGACGTATTACTCCATCTCAGCACCTCGCGAAATGGTCACGAAGAGGAAATCAGACAAACGCGAGTATAAACGGACGTAAATCGAAACAAGTCTCCTGGAGTAGGCGAAATTCCTTGAGATTCTTCGGTGAGTCATCTACTATATAACTATTCCATGTGTTGTGCAAAATATGTGAGACAGGCGAAATATCCTCAGACTTCAAGGAGAATGTAATTCATCCCAGTTCCAAAAGTCATGGGAACCATAATTTTGCAAGTCATGATTGCCCGCTCGGTTAGCCGTGCGGTATAACGCAGTGCTTTCCGGACGGGAAGGTGTGCCGGTCCCTGGCACGAATCCGCCCGGCGGATTAGTGTCGAGGTCCGGTGTGCCATCTGCTTCGGCGAAAGCGGGCTGGTTCCCCTTATTCCGCCTCAGTTACACCATGTCGGCGATTGCTGCACAAACACTTTCTCCACGTGCGCGTACACCATCATTACTCTTCCACGCAAGCGTTGGGCTTACACTCGTCTGGTGTGAGACGTTCCCGGGGGTCCACTGGAGGCCGAACCGCACAATAACCCTGTGTTCTGAGGGCTACGGCGCTTAATTAAGTGTTTAAGGTACGGCCTAAGACTTAAGCGTTCACCTTGAGTGAGGTTGTGGAAAGCATTTTACGAATTTTTGCTAACCCGTGTCGGGGCCCCTTTAGCCCGGGCGGGCCCCGTATCATTGGCGTTTTGGCAGAGTGAGGTGACAATACTGGTTGCCGGATCGTCTTCCTAACACCATTTTTTCCCCCGGGCTTGGAATTTGTGTACCTCATCTGTCTGCGATCTGGAGTAAAGGTGCAAGTATGTGTCGTTTCCGAAATGTTTGCGTCAGCTGTGATTGTTGTAAATGGGGTTGGTTTGTTTGGGGGAGGAAACCAAATAGCGAGGTCATCGGCCTCATCGGATTAGGGAAGCACGGGTATCTTGCAAAGGGCATGAAAATGTGTGATGTCCTTAGGTTAGTTAGGTTTAAGTAGTTCTAAGTCTAGAGGGCTGATGACCTCAGATATTAAGTCCCATAGTGCTTAGAGCCATTTGAACCATTTGTGAAGGACGGGAAAGTCGACCCTGCCCTTTCAATGGAACCAACCCGGAATTTGCCTGGAGAGATTTAGGGAAATCACGGAAAACCTAAATCAGGATGGTCGGAAGCGGGGTTGAACCGTCGTCCTCCCGAATGCGAGTCCAGTGTGCTAGCCACTGCGCCACCTCGCTCGGTGTTGTAAATGCAGTTATATGCTTCTCGTAAGGGGTATGGGAAAACTAGGTTTATGTGAATAACTTGTGTGAAAACAAATAAACAATCGAAGTGCTTGATACAATTGCGGTGTTTACACCGCAATAGTCGATTCCGGACACCTTGTCTTTCACTTTTACCGCATTTCTCGGATATTTTTTCGAAAAGATTTAGAACCAACATTAACAGATGCTACGTCACTGTGTTTGTTGTCAAGAGCTTTCCAATGCTTTAAAATATACATCGCTCCACTTAAAAGAAAACATATGTACTTGCTTGAAAAACTCGTCGATACTACAATTAAACATGGAACAGAATTACGTGCTCCTCATGTCCCCCCCCCCCTCCACCCCCGGCGCCCGCCTCCACTTCCGCCTCCGTAGCTGTGTCAGCGCCGGTGACTCCCATGCAGTGGACCTGGGTTCGATTTTTGGTACTGCCAGCGATTTTCCCTTGGTGAGAGGACTGATATGGTGTGTACCCAGGCTCATGAGGCCAACTGGGGAGCTGTTCGACCGATTAGTATTGGTTTTTGCAAACAAACATCACCAGACAGCCTATGCCTCCAGAAGTTATTTTATTTACACGACCAGCTTCGACATCTCATTAATGCCATCTTCAGGTCCCTGTGCACGCTGTGTATAATCAGATTCATCGACGCATGTATAACCACAGCCACCACAGCCATCAATACCTACATTCCATGAATTTTTTGTGGAGTGTGTACAATTGCAGTTGTTGTCAAGTCGTCGAAGTACAACGGAATCCATGTATTGATCGCTCCGGTTATACTTGCATCGATGTAGCTGATTCTCAATAGATGGAGTGCTCAGGGGCCTGAAGACGGCATCAATGAGGTGCTGAAAGTGGCTGTGGAAATAAAATAACTTCTGAAAACATAAGTCTGATGGTGATTTTTCTTTAGTAAATATCTGATCGTCGCTGCCCCGTATCCACAATGGATCAACAGAGATTAGAACTGGTTCCAAAGTCATGGAACCCGACAACGACGGGGAAAGAGGTGTGCTGACTAGATGCCCCTCCATACCACATCAAGAACGCTATTGGCAGAGGATACACAGCGGTAGGTCGGATCCTATTGACCCATCTAGAGCCAGAAAGCAGAATTTTCCCTTTACCCCCACCCTTTTCCCCGCGCCTCCGGCCACTTTCATTTGCAGAAAAATTTGTTTAGATACCTCGAACCATAGGTAATACTGGTTAAGTTGCCAAGTCATTATGGTTTGAATTTGCTCCTAATGTTTTGTTAAAAACGGTGCTTATGTGATAGAAGCACAACATCGAAGTTAAAACAGGACTTCCTACAGTAATTCGACATTATTTAACCTTTCATTTAAATCGTCCAGTGGTGTAATGTGGAGTCTAGTAACTTGATGAGGACAGGGAAAGTTATAACGTCCAGAAATTACTCCTGCGACGCCTCTCTTTTGAGTCGAACGGAGGCAGTTTCTCTGAACAGTGATATATTTCGGTGTGCGCCACTCGCCGCCAGCAGATAATTTTGTCCCAAGTTGCGACACGATTAAGATGTCGTCATCTACGCCATTGATAGCTGCTTATGACAAGACGTCACCTAAACTGACTTCCTTGGCGTCTCAGATCTGCTGACAAAATGAACGCAGCAGCGACAGGAAAAAAAAGGAACGCTGTGACAAATGCATATCACCAGTGACATCTGGAAAAAACACTGTCACGTATATACGGAAAAACGTCATTATGTCTGATCGCGTCTTATATCACTACTTTATTAGGTCGCTGAAATCAACAGATCACTTATCAGTAAAAATTTACATTCGTTGACGCGTTTTAGGCGTAGCTCATGATTAGAACATCTGCCAGAATGAGACAAAATTTTCATGGAAGCACAAACATTACACATACATGGCAATAACGGTAGAAACACAAACATTTACATTTGAACCTACGTAGCATATAAAACGCCCTCATACATAGTACTGTGTCACACAACAGTGTGAAATGTATTCGCAATTGCGAATACGGACAACCATCAGCTGTATAATGGAATGACAACAGTGAAGAGTTGTTCCTGTCTCTATGTATCTCCTCCATGTCCGAACAACATCGCTTTGGTTCACTCCGAGATGCCTGGACACTTCCCTTGTTGAGAGCCTTTCCTGCCACAAAGTGACAATGCAGACGCGATCGAACCGCGGTGTTTTTTGTCTAGGTATGGTTGAACTAAAGACAACATAAGCCGTGTACCTCCTTCCTGGTGGAATAACTGGAAATGATCGGCTGTGGACCCCTACGTCTAATAGGCGCTGCTCATGCATGGTTGTTTACATCTTTGGGCGGGTTTAGTGACATCTCTGAATAGTCAAAGGGACTGTGTCTGTGGTACAATATCCAGAGTTAACGTCTATCCTCAGGAGTTCTGGGAACCGGGGTGATGCAAAACTTATTTGAAGTTTGTACATTTAATTATTTTTGCAATAATCACTGAGGTTCTTTACATCTAAATTATGAAAATACAGTGAAGACTTGATCAGACCGTGAAGCCATTAGTTGTCCCACCAGCTTGTTCAGTGAAGTTAAGAAGCCTGTATTTTACGATCTACCCAGATCAAAATGCCTTACTAGAGGGAACATCTTGCCATTTTTCTGGTTGAAGGCACCTACTGCAGCAGAGAAGAAGCTGCTTGATTTAGTTGGATCTTTCAAGACATCAGTGAAGTCCTGAGTTCTTTTTGGAGCCGAAACCTTTTCCACAACTGTTTCTGCCTTACTTCGAGCACATGTCATCTTCTTAGGCAATTTAGAATGATAAAAAACAATCTTAGATAATTTATTTCGACAATCCATACTTCTGCAGCTGATATTTTGTTTGAATGTATGAAAAACTATTGCTAGCTCACCTGCAACATTTTCATGTCGTTATTGCCATTACCAAAATGTGTTGCTGTTGTGGTCTTCAGTCCAGAGACTGGTTTGATGCAGCTCTCCATGCTACTCTATCCTGTGCAAGCTTCTTCATCTCCCAGAACCTACTGCAACCTACATCCTTCAGCGTCTGGTTAGGATATTCATCTCTTGGTCTCCCTCTACGATTTCTACTCTCCACGCTGCCCTCCAGTACTAAATTGGTATCCCTTGATGCCTCAGAACATGTCCTACCAACCGATCCCTTCTTCTAGTCAAGGTGTGCCACAAATTTCTCTTCTCCCTAATTCTGTTCAATACGTCCTCATTAGTTATTTGATCTACCCATCTAATCTTAAGCATTCTTCTGTAGCGCCACATTTAGAAAGCTTCTATACTCTTCTTGTCTAAATTATTTATCGTCCACGTTTTACTTCCATACATGGCTATACTCCATACAAATACTTTGAGAAACGTCTTCCTGACACTTAAATCTATACTCGATGTTAACAAATTTCTCTTCTTCAGAAACGCTTTCCTTGCCATTGCCAGTCTACATTTTATATCCTCTCTACTTCAACCATTATCAGTTATTTTGCTCCTCAAATAGCAAAACTCATTTACTACTTAAGAGTCTCATTTCCTAATCTAATTCCCTCAGCATCACCCGGGTTAATTCGACTACATTCCATTATCCTCGTTTTGCTTTTGTTGATGTTCATCTTATATCCTAGTTTCAAGACACTGTCCATTCTGTTCAGCTGCTCTTCCAGGTCCTTTGCTGTGTCTGACAGAATTACAACGTCATCGGCGAACCTCAAAGTTTTTATTTCTTTTCTCCATGGATTTTAATTCCTACCCCGAATTTTTCTTTTGTTTCCTTTACTGCTGGCTCAATATACAGATTTAATAACATCGGGGATAGTCTGCAACCCTGTCTCACTCCCTTCTCAACCACTGCTTCCCTTTCATGCCCCTCGACTTTTATAACTGCCATCTGGTTTCTGTGTAAATAGCCTTTCGCTCCCTGTATTTTACCCCTGCCACCTTCAGAATTTGAAAGAGAGTATTCCAGTCAACATTGTCAAAAGCTTTCTCTAAGTCTACAAATGCTAGAAACGTAGGTCTACCTTTCCTTAATCTACTTTCGAAGATAAGTCGTAGCGTCAGTATTGCGTCACGTGTTCCAACATTTCTACGGAATCCAAACTGATCTTCCCCGAGGTCGGCTTCTACCAATTTTTCCATTCGTGTGTAAAGAGTTCGTGTTATTATTTTGCAGCCGTGACTTATTAAACTTATAGCTCGGTAATTTTCAAATCTGTCAACACCTGCTTTCTTTGGGATTGGAATTATTGTACTCTTCTTGAAGTCTGAGGGTATTTCGCCTGTCTCATACATTTTGCTCACCAGATGATAGAGTTTTGTGAGGGTTGGCTCTCCCAAGCCTATCAGTAGTTCTAATGGAATGTTGTCTACTTCCGGGGCCTTGTTTCGGCTTAGGTCTTCCAGTGCTCTGACAAACTCTCACGCAGTATCATATTTCCCATTTCATCTTCATCTACATCCTCTTCCATTTTCATAATATTGTCCTCAAGTACATCACCTTTGTACTGACCCTCTATATAATCCTTCCACCTTTCTGCTTTCTCTTCTTTGCTTCAAAAATGTCTGAGCGAATTTGAGGACCCCTTCACTTCTTTTCCGTTCCGATTATGAACCACCACAAATGACTGTTTGCTGAAGCCGGCATTACCATTCTGAAGTCACTATTACATAACGCACAATAACATTGCGTGAGTCAGTTGAGGATTAAATATTGTAACGTTAAACATGAATGTCTGTACAATTCGTTTCAACGTGTCCTTGTTACTTCCGTGTCTTATTTGTACCATACCTGCCTATCGGTACGAGGCGAGCGCATCCGTTGAATGCCAGTACTGGCTGAGAAAACAAGTAAACATCCCCCCTCTCACGATCCCTCTAGACGCGTAGGCTATGGCATTCTTTTACTCTCCTGGTGTTGGCTTGAGTCAAGGCTTTTTCTTTCCGCCGAAGCCTTAACAGAAAAAAACCCTATATGCCGACAATAGTATCGATTAATATAGCAAAATGATTCGAGATTTGTCTGCCAGGTATTTTAAACTATCTATACTCATTATTATTTATTTAGCATATGGCTAATACAGACATATCATGAAATTAAATTACCTATATATTTGTACATATTGACACACAAGAAACTTAAGTTTGTCTTTACAACTGAATATCCAGTCCTTCAATCCAGCGCACTGCATCTGGAGTTGCTAGCAGGAAGTCCTCTTTGGCGCTGTGATAGGCTCGAATCCTGCATTCACTTACAATGTGGTGAACAGTCTGGTATGGAGCCCCGCAGTCACAAGCTGGATCAGGCAGCTTCTTTCACTTAAAGAGAGAGTCCCTGCATCGCCCATGGCCGGTACGGATTCTGTTGAGAGTAGACCACGTCTTGCGTGGTAAGTCGAATCCACTTGGAAGTTTAGCGCCTGAGAAGATGTTATGCAGGTGCACATCTGTCACTGCTTCCCACCGACCTTTCCATTCTTCAAGAGGTTTGAAATTCTTAGCAGCCATGTCAGCAGCATCGCACAGAGTTGGATGGCGTGATTTCAGTCTCTTGCGATTTAAAAGTGGCAGGTCGCTATGCACTGGTAGGTTAGAATTCCTGGAGATCTTGTGGAATTCTCTCATAAGGGCAGTACATCTGCGTAGATCAGGAGGCATTATACCGGCTAACAGTGGAAGCCAATAAACTGGCGTAGATCTGATTGCGCCAGATATTATGCGCATTGTCGTATTCAGCTGGGTATCAACAAGCCTTGTATGATGACTGTTCATCCAAACAGGTGCACAATACTTAGCACTTGAGTACACCAAGCCCAGAGCTGAAGATCGCAGGGTGTTTGCTGAAGATCCCCAGGTAGTTCCACATAGCTTATGGAGGATGTTGTTTCGAGTCCTCAGCTTTTGAGCTAAGTTAAGAAGGTGTTGTTTGAAGCATAGTGTACGATCCAGGATGACACCAAGATATTTTGGGTTCCAATTATGACGAAGAATTCTGCCTCTGAAACTTACTTCCAGTTTTACGTTCGCCAACTGGTTATTTAGATGGAAGCAACACACTTCTGTTTTACACACACTGGGTTGAGTCTCCAGATTTTGAAGTAATTATCTAATGCAGGCAGGTCATTGGCTAGAATCTCTTCTGTTGTCTTCATTTCCCGGTGTTTTACGGCTAGAGCCAGGTCATCGGCATAGTAGTATTTTCTGGACGAAGTGTCAGGTAGATCAGATAGATATAGGTTGAACAGTAAGGGTGAGAGAACTATCTATACTACTTTGCAGGATTAAAATTCATAACAGTAATTGCTGACTAAATATACAGGAGAAAGAGGCGGTCAATAAGGGAGCCGGGAGGATTAAAGAAAAATTGCTGTAGTACGGGAGATCCCAGGAAAAACGAGAGAGTTGGTCGGCCTAGACCCCGGCAGAGCAGCGAGACGAAAGCAGCGGCCGGCGCGGACTCGAGCCTCGGGGCAGACCTGGCGGCTGGTCCGGTGCGCTGGCTCAGCACATGACGCGGAGCACGTGAGCGCGTGATGCCACGTGCTGTTTTGACGCCCGCCACAGAAATACCCTCGCCGCTTCACTTCACCTCTCTCCTGGCAGCCGTTGTCCCTCCACAGCAGTGCTCTGCTCTTTCTACGCGATCGCTCCGTGTCTCTGACCTAGGGACTACGAGGAAACTCAAAAGGTTAATCTCTGTCCACGTAACGTATTTCGAATACATATGACCCTTTACTGCATGATTAAACGATTGCAAAACGATCACTGGGAGCAATTACTTCCATAAAATATACAGGGTGGTCCAGTGATAGTGACCGGGCCAAATATCTCACGAAATAAGCATCAAACGAAAAAACTACAAGGAATGAAACTCGTCTAGCATGAAGGGGGAAACCAAATGGCGTTATGGTTGGCCCGCTAGACGGCGCTGCCTTAGGTCAAACGGATATCAACTGCGTTTTTTAAAATAGGAACCCCCATTTTTTATTACATATTCGTGTAGCAAGTAAAGAAATATGACTATTTTAGTTGGACCACTTTTTTCGCTTTGTGATGGATGGCGCTGTAACAGTCACAAACGTATAACTACGTGGTATCATGCAACATTCCAACTGTGCGGAATGTGTTAAAATGGACCGTTTACTAATTGTGGAAAAGGTCGATATCGTGTTGATGTATGGCTATTGTGATCAAAATGCCCAACGGGCGTGTGCTAAGTATGCTGTTCGGTATCGAGGACGACATCATCCAAGTGTCCGGACCGTTCGCCGGATAGTTACGTTATTCAAGGAAACAGGAAGTGTTCAGCCACATGTGAAACGTCAACCACGACCTGCAACAAATGATGATGCCCAAGAAGGTGTTTTAGCTGCCGTCGCGGCTAATCCGCACATCAGTAGCAGACAAATTGCGCGAGAATCGGGAATCTCAAAAACGTCGGTGTTGAGAATGCTACATCAACATCGATTGCACCCGTACCATATTTCTGTGCACCAGGAATTGTATGGCGACGACTTTGAATGTCGTGTACAGTTCTGCCACTGAGCACAAGAGAAATTACGGCACGATGACAAATTTTTTGCACGCGTTCTATTTAGCGACGAAGCGTCATTCGCCAACAGCGGTAACGTAAACCGGCATAATATGCACTACTGGGCAACGGAAAATCCACGATGGCTGCGACAAGTGGAACATCAGCGACCTTTGCGGGTTAATGTATGGTGCGGCATTGTGGGAGGAAGGATAATTGGCCCCCATTTATCGATGGCAATCTAAATGGTGCAATGTATGCTGATCTCCTACGTAATGTTCTACCGATGTTACTACAAGATGTTTCACTGCATGACAGAATGGCGATGTACTCCAACATGATGGATGTCCGGCATATAGCTCGCGTGCGGTTGAAGCGGTATTGAATAGCATATTTCATGACAGGTGGATTGGTCGTCGAAGCACCATACCATGGCCCGCACGTTCACCGGATCTGACGTCCCCGAATTTCTTTCTGCGTGGACAGTTGAAGGATATTTGCTATCGTGATCCACTGACAACGCCTGACAACATGCGTCAGCGCGTTGTCAATGCATGTGCGAACATTACGGAAGGTGAACTGTTGAGAGGAATGTCGTTACACGTATTGACAAATGCATTGAGGTTGACGGACTTCATTTTGAGCATTAATTGCATTAATGTGGTATTTACAGGTAATCACGCTGTAACAGCATGCATTTTCAGAAATGAAGTTCACAAAGGTACATGTATCACGTTGGAACAACCGAAAAAAAAGTTCAAACGTACCTACGTTCTGTATTTTAATTTAAAAAACCTACCTGTTACCAACTGTTCGTCTAAAATTGTGAGCCGTATGTTTGTGACTATTACAGCGCCATCTATCAAAAAGCGAAAAAAATGGTCCAACTATAACATTCATATTTCTTTACGTACTACACGAATATGTAATAAAAATGGGGGTTCCTATTTTTTAAAAAAAGCGGTTGATATCTGTTTGACCTATGGCAGCGGCATCTAGCGGGCCAACCATAGCGCCATCTGGTTTCCCCCTTCAAGCTAGACAAGTTTCGTTCTTTGTAGTTTTTTCGTTTGACGCTTATTTCGTGAGATATTTGGCCCGGTCACGATCAATGGACCACCCTGTATAGGAGTATGCATATGGAACGATTTGAAGTGGAATGGCCACATAAAACTAATCACAGGTAAGGCAGATGCTAGACTACGATTCACTGGAAGAATTCTCAGGAAATGTAGTCCATCAACGAGGAAAGCAGCTTGCAAAACACTCGCTCGACTAATATTTGAATACCACTCGTCCCTCTGGGGTCGGTACCAGGTAGGATTGATATAGGAAATAGAGAAAATCCAAAGACGAGCAGCACTTTTCGTTACGGGTTTAGTAAGCACGAAAGTGTCACGGAGGTGTTCAGTCAGATCCAGTAGCAGACGCCGCAAGAGAGCCGTTCTGCATCACGGAATGCTTTGAATTGCGAGAGTTTAGTGCCCAAAAAAAAGGTTCAAATAGCTCTAAGCACTACGGGACTTAACATCTGAGGTCAGCAGTCCCCTAGACTTAGAACTACTTCAACATAACTAACCTAAGGACATCACACACATCCATGCCTGAGGCAGGATTCGAACCTGCGACCGTAGCAGCCGTGTGGTTCCGGACTGAAGCGCCTAGAACCGCTCGACAACAAGGACCGGCTGTAGTTCCCTAGAAGAGCCATCCAGTATATTGCTTCTTCCTATGCATATCTCGCGAAAAGACCATGAAAAAACAAAACTTAGAGAGGTTCGAGCCCACGCGAAGGCTTAGGAGCAATACTTCTTCCCGCAAACCATACATGACTGGAATAGGAAATGGGGAAGTGCCACTGGTATATGAAGTACTCTCCACCACATACAGTGAGGTGGCTTGTGCGGTATAGATGTAGATGTCTGTACTACCGTCAACGAGAGATGATCCCTGGCATCTGGGAGTACTGTTCCCAGAATTCAGATCTGAAGTGCAAACGGTTGCAGGCGATAACAATTGCTGTCTACAGAGCAGCAGCAACACTAGGCGTTACGTTAGAGTTGAATACAAAATCGCGGTAGAAATCGGATGAGGCAACCGCACGAAACAGTCGTCCCAAGCCCACAGCACTTCTCTCGCCGACGTTACTATGGACGAAATTATGCACATTCGACGCGGAATAGTAGCTAGGGGGAAAGTAACTGCCAAATATGCAGGCCAAGGAGTAGATTTGTTCAAGCTTCTATCAAAGTCAAATGGCTCAAATGGCTCTGAGCACTATGGGACTTAACATCTGTGGTCATCAGTCCCCTAGAACTTAGAACTACTTAAACCTAACTAACCTAAGGACATCACACACATCCATGCCCGAGGCGGGATTCGAACCTGCGACCGTAGCAGTCGTGCGGTTCCGGACTGAGCGCCTTAACCGCGAGACCACCGCGGCCGGCTATCAAAGTCAATTCCTGAAAAGGTCAGAAAAGCTCAGAAGAGGATTGTTGGCTGCAGTCACCACATAAACGTTTTTAAGTGCTTGTACATACGTTAATGAAAATTAACGGAGCACTTCGGAGAAGCTACTTACAATCTGTCTATGTGAAGAGCAGATTCCACTGTCTCCGTCAATGGACATAGGCAGTGGCATTTTGACCACGTGTTTCGAGGGAAAGATGATGACAAATAAAACAAGCTAGTATCTGTTATCCAATAAACGAAGAAATGAGTCAATTTCATTTTTCACTGTCCATTTCCGTCAGTTTCAGACCATCCACACGTCATCGATAACAAAAGAGAACAAACTACACATCCCGCATAAGGACCGGAAAGACAAAATAAGAGAAGTTAGGATGCATACGGAAGCATAAAAGCAGTTGTTTTTCCCTTCCGCCATGGTGGCCTGAGCAACACACACACACACACACACACAGAGAGAGATATGTAAATAGGCAGAATACGGCGATGCGGTCGGCAAGGCTTATATGACAAGTGTCTGACGCAGTTGTTAGATCGGTTACTGTTTCTACAATGGCAGGTTATCAAGATTTAAGTGAGTTTGAAAGTGGTGTTGTAGTTGGCGTACAAGCCATGTGACACAGTACCTCCACCGGCCGGTGCGGCCGAGCGGTTCTAGGCGTTTCAGTCCGGAACCGCGCTGCTGCTACGGTCGCAGGTTCGAATCCTGCATCGGGCTTGGATGTGTGTGATGTCCTTAGGTCGGCTAGATTTAAGTAATTCTCAGTTCTAGGGGACTGAAGACGTCAGATGTTAAGTGCCATAGTGCTCAGAGCCCTTTGAAACATTTTTGAACACAGTACCTCCGAGGTAGCGATGAAGTAGGGATTTTCCCGTACGACCATCTCACAAGTGTTCCGTGAATATCAGGAATCCAGTAAAATATCAAATCTCCGACATCGCTGCGGCGAGAAAAATATCCCGCAACAACGGTACCAACGACAAGAGATTCGTTCAACAAGACAGAAGTGCAATCCTTCCGCAAACTGCTGCAGATTTCATTACTAGGCCATTACCAAGTGTCAGCGTGCGAACCATTCAACAAAACATCATCGATATGAGCTTGCGTAGCCGAAGGCCCACTCGTGTGCCCTTGAACGCTGCATGACACAAAGCTTTACGCCTCTCCTGGGCCCATCAACACCGACGTTGGACTGTTGATGTCTGGAAACATGTTGCCTTTTCGAACGTCTCGTCTCAAATTGTATCGAGCGAATGGACGTGTACGGGTGTGGAGACAACCTCATGAATCCATGGACTCTGTATGTCAGCAGGGGACTGTTCAAGAATGGTGGAGGTTCTGTAATGGTGTGGGGTGTGCGTATTTGGAGTGATATGGGCCCCTGATACGTCTAGATACCACTCTGGCAGGCGACACGTACGTAAGCATCCTGTCTGATCACCTGCATCCATTCATGTCCATTGTGCATTCCGACGTACTTGGGCACTTCCAGCAGAACAGTGCGACACCCCACACGTCCAGAATTGCTATAGAGTGGCTCCAGGAACACTCTTCTGAGTTTAAACACTTCCGCTGGCCACCAAACTCCCTACACACGAACGTTATTGAACATACCTGGGATTCCTTGCAGTGTCCTGCTCAGATGAGATCTCCACCCCCTCCTACTCTTACAGATTTATGGACAGCCCTGCAGGATTCATTGTGTCAGTTCGCTCCAGCTCTACTTCAGACATTAGTCGCGTCCGTGCCTCTTCGTGTAGCGGCACTTCTGTGTGCTCGCAGGGGTCCAACACGGTATTAGGCAGGTCTACCAGTTTCAATGGCTCTTCAGTATATATATATATATATATATATATATATATATATATATATTATATTGTGGGAGCCGTAGCACTGACTAATATATATTTGAGCATACTGACATAGGTTGAATTAACACCTTGTTTCTCAAGGGCTGTTAGTACAAGTTTTTTTGAAACTATACTTGTCTCAAAATCTATGAGTCCCAGGCAAATTGCTGATTACACTTATTGCTCTTTTCTATAATTTCGTTCAGGAGTAACAAATGGTCCATTGTGCTATATCCACTTCTGAATCAAAGTTTTTCCTACGCCTGATTAAAACGTGGTGTGCAGTTTGTGAGCCGGCCGCGTTGGCCGAGCGGTTCTCGGCGCTTCAGTCTGAAACCGTGCGACCGCTACGGTCGCAGGTTCGAATCCTGCCTCGGGCATGGATGTGTGTGATGTCCTTAGGTTAGTTAGGTTTAAGTAGTTCTAAGTTCTAGGGGACTGATGACCTCAGAAGTTAAGCCCCATAGTGCTCAGAGCGATTTGACCCATTTTTTGCAGTTTGTGAATTTCTTGTACATTAGAGAGGGAGCAGAAAGGTCTGTACCTTTTTATGTCTTTTCTTTTGATAGTAGAGCAAAATGTCTTTTCTGTAACGGTTCGTAGCAATTTCGTCTCGTTGCGTAATCGATCGGAGATAATAGTGTTTACAAACTTACTGTGTCATGAGGTTGACTGTGGACACTTTTAGCCAGAACGCATCAGCAAGATCTGTCCTATAAATACGAGTATGTGGATGAGAGCGGCTGATTGCTACTTCCCGTGTCCCAAGACGACCACGTATCGACGCGCGATGTACTCTGCACTCAAAGCAATGGGCAGACGTCGCCCAGCTATTCCTGGGGGTCCGTTTATTTTCGGTTCAAGGGCTAAATGAGCTACATTCAAATATAAATTGTGGAAACTATTATGGCACGCGTGCAGAAGGTGGCCGGCGTATAAATAGAGCTCTCTCCAGTTGCCCGCGTAGCTTCATTCACTGCCGAGCACGACGCCGTCTCTGTGTTCGCGAACGCGCGTTTGTTTTGCCAGGAAACATTTACGCGAGGAACGGGCAAGGAATGCCGCGTTGCGAAACTGGGCCGACTTTTTTTATCACAGATTAGCCGCGCGTAGCAACTTTTATGTTCACTTCGCGAGTTCTCAGACATGAGGCGTAAAAATCGCGGGTCGCCCACTTTACTACCGGTGTGACAAATATGTTTGTTTTTTGACATTATATACCGGGTCGACTGTAAAATATGAAGTCTCCATTACTGTGTTTAGCGGAACGACGTGGAAAATGTTTTAACTAGCATTTCCATGTCGAAAATTGGGCCAACGGATACAGAAGATAAGTTGTCTCCTCTAAAATTTCGCGGTTGTCGTTACAGAAAGCACGACCCTCACACCGATTTTTAATTTCGGAAGTAGGAGTACGTGTAATGTTCCTAATTTTACCTGTACACAGGAATTGCAGTGTATGAAAAACTGGCGCGCACTGCACCTCAGGAATGACTGTCGAAACATTCCGTTACCTTCATAGAGTGAAGGAGAAGAAAAGATCATCATGTCGGCAATGAACTATACAGACACTGCAAAATACAGTCATTGCACTAACGTACAGGGTGTTTATAAATGAATATCGGGGTTTTAACGCTTTGTAATATTTATTATATTAAACTCACAGTTATAAACGATATGTCAAATGAAAGAGCAACTCAAACAGCTTTACCAAGAACCTTATAAATGTTCAATGTGAGCACGAGTTGTCACACGGCACACATCAAGCGCTTGATAGGCCGCAAGGGGCCCAATGACAGGGCTTGCTTTGCATGGCCTCCACGTTCACCCGACCTAACGCCATGCGATTTTTTCCTTTGGGGCTTCATCAAGGATTGTGCGTACGTGCCTCCGCTACCAGCAGACCTCCCTGAATTAATAAACCGGATTGAAGCAGCTGTTGCTACAATCACTGAAGACACACTTATCAAAGTTTGGTAAGAACTCGGCTATAGACTTCATGTGTGCCGTGTGACAAATGATGCTCACATTGAACAACTGTTCGAGTTGCTCTTTCATTTGACATGTCATTTATAACTGCAAGTTTAATTTAATAAATATTATAAAGCGTTAAAACCCCGATATTCATTTACAAACACCCTGTGTTCATGCCAAAGTCAAGAAAACCTGACGAGAAATATAAATAACTATCTCCCTATGCAGTTATCACAAAATTTTGCGAGCATTATGCGAAGCAGACTGGGACATATGGAGATTTGTATGACATTGCAGTGCCTGTGTTATTCTGAAAAAGATGCAGAGTTCCTTCGGACATACATGCATGGCCGTGGAATGTGCTCGGGTAGCCTTATGGCAAGGAGACCGCTCGCGACAAGCGAGAAATCCAGGTTCGAGCCTCGGTCCGGCAACAATGTTCACGAAGCCCACAGCTCATGATAACTTCGATTACTACTACAGATCCCATGTCCATGAGAATGCTACCTCGGTGCAGTGTACCTTTTGAGAAGCAGCTTGCCTGGATGTCGGAACATCCGGACATTACCTGGTGTAACCAGAAACATGATTAATTTGACCAGACGACAATTTGTTCATTGGACATTTCATCCAAAAGCCAAGGAAACCTGACGACAAAAATAAATAGGTTTCTCCCTGTAAGGGAATCACATAATTGTGCCACTACTGTGGGAAGCAAAGGCTGGGACATGAGGCTCAAATGGCTCTGAGCACTATGGGACTTAACTGCTGAGGTCATCAGTCCCCTAGAACTTAGAACTACTTAAACCTAACTAACCTAAGGACATCACACACATCCATGCCCGAGGCAGGATTTGAACCTGCGACCGTAGCGGTAGTGCGGCTCCAGACTGCAGCGCCTAGAACTGCTCGGCCACTTCGGCCGGCTGGGACATATGGATATTTGGGTTAGACCAGGAAGCGTGCTCACATAACCGACATTGCTAAGGCGAGAACTTGTGACATGCGGAAAATCCAGGTTCGAACCCCAGTCGGGCACAAATTTTTATGTGTTTCCACTGAACTGCACAGTTGTTGTGGTACCACATTCGCTGCTTGCTAATACATTTCATGATCTCTTCGTTGGTGTACACTGTACGCTCATAAACCTTTAACCGAAAACGGATGACTAAACGAACGGGTGCATTTTCCTTCTATTTCTATTTGTTTAGTGTCAACTCCAGCAAGACGACGAGTTTATTACCATGGGTATCTTCATTGTGTGCTGGTGCAAATTAGTTTTATGTTACGTTTTTATTAACGTCACGTTGACGTGAATGGTACACTGCGATATATTTTTGAAAAGGAGTTGAGGAGAGGATTTATATTACTCAATAAAAAATACAGGGTGTTGTGTGAAAAACATATAGGCCGGCTGTTGTTCACATCTGCTTAACGAAAAAAGATACAAGAGAGGCAATCATGATGATTGATGTCCCCTAGTAGTTGTTTGATATTTTTTAAATTTTGTTTCTGGACGAAAAGTGATTTGCGATGGTTAAGATAAATGAGACATCCTACATATTCTGGATGATCAATTGAGGAGTAAAAGATTATCTTTCGAAGGGGAAAAATGATTTCAGATTACTATTCTGTCGACAACTAGGTCATCACTGCATATAACTGACGGAAAATAGCCGGCCGGAGTGGCCAAACGGTTCTAGGCGCTACAGTTTGGAACCGCGCGACCGCTACGGTCGCAGGTTCGAATTCTGCCTCGGGCATGGATGTGTGTGATGTCCTTAGGTTAGTTAGGTTTAAGTAGTTCTAAGTTCTAGGGGACTGATGACCTCAGAAGTTAAGTCTCATAGTGCTCAGAGACATTTGAACCATTTTTTTGACGGAAAATAATACAGGCCTGTCAGCCTCCTTAGGTAACCTACAAGACATTCACTAGATGTACCACCAGCTGCATAGAAAAGAGACATTGGGCTTTAATCAGGCAGAGGAACAAGCAGACATCAGAAGTGGATGAAGCACTGTGGGCCATTTCAAGACGTGAACGAAGATATAGAACACAGTAATGAGGATCAATTTGTGTTTTGTCTGGCACTCTTATATACTAAGTAAGTTTACGACTCAGTTTCGAAAAATCTGTTTTGTCAATTCTGGAATTTTAAGAGTTTCTGTTAATACATTCTTAAACTGATATGTATATTGTGACTTAGTTGTCAGCCGGCCGAAGTGGCCGCGCGGTTCTGGCGCTGCAGTCTGGGACCGCGAGACCGCTACGGTCGCAGGTTCGAATCCTGCCTCGGGCATGGATGTGTGTGATGTCCTTAGGTTAGTTAGATTTAACTAGTTCTAAGTTCTAGGGGACTAATGACCTCAGCAGTAGAGTACCATAGTGCTCAGAGCCATTTGAACCAACTTAGTTGTCAAAATACCAAGTTTCTGACGATGTTTATGCGGAATTTTCTACAATTGACACTAGACTCTCATAAAACACTTCTGTATTCTGAAAATACTACCCCTGTAAGTTGAATTTTACAAATAAATGACTGCACAAATTATTATGATCTACGTGTAGTTTGAAAAACGTAAGACTTCCTACTTCTTGTATTTCATTGTTTGAGAAACATATTTTCATCGCTTATGTCAGTCTATGAGAGATCCCGAGAAATAATGAAGATTTTCGGGATTCAATGATAATCAAATTGCCTTGAACCATCCAGAACAAAATGTGCATTGTCTGAAATTGCAAGTGGAAGGTCATATCCGTATATCAGAGCCAACAGAGGACCCAAAGTATATTTCAACAGGATAGTGAGAGGAAGTTTTCGGGATGTCAAAATGGAAAATGTAAGTAGTAATACCTGTCAGTGAGTTGTATCTGCACTACCTTCGTTTTGTGGATGTCACTATACTTTTTGTATTTAGGGCTGAACACCTTTTACAACAAATTGAAAATCTTAGAGTTGACAATGGGCCCGAAGATCAACTATAATAAGTTTAAAATAATATGGGACGGAAAGCGCATAAAAAACACAATGTGGCGAGACTGAACGGTACAACAGAAAATCAATTACAAACTAATAAAAGAGAAATGTAAGGCAACCGAAAAATAGGAGGCTTCAGCAAAGACACAACGGTCAGTGAACGGCCTACGTCATGAAGAAGAAGAGAATAATATTGAACATCCAAAATATCGAAAACGGTGTTGTACAAATGAAAAACCATGTGAGATATCCAACTGATACGTTTTTGCATGTAGGACAGCTGAAGAGCACGATTGGATGGAGAAGGACACAAATAAACAGAGATTAAAAGTTGCCTGCAGTGCTTTCGGTGTACGAAATAGAGTTTTCTAAGCAATGCTTGCCGTAAGCAGTTGAAGGAAGCATAAAGTCAGAGCCTATTTCCAATTTTGACTTAGGGGAGTTAGCCATGAACTTTTGTAGGAAAGCCTTTAGAAAAAAAGGGGCGCTCATCGAGCCGTGTCGATAATCACTTTGGGGAATAGTACGGAGGACAGGAAAACAAATGTCTGAGAGAGCAGATTATACAGGCTGTACAGAAGATGCAATAGAGATTAGCGGACATGCTGCCAGCCGAATGGATCGCAGGGGGACTAGGATGTTCTTTCAAATGGTTCAAATGACTCCAAGCACTATGGGACTTAACATCTGAGGTCATCAGTCCCCTAGACTTAGAACTAATGAGCCGGCCGGGGTGGCCGAGCGGTTCTAGGCGCTACAGTCTGGAACCGAGCTGCCGCTACGGTCGCAGGTTCGAATCCTGCCTCGGGCATGGATGTGTGTGATGTCCTTAGGTTGGTTAGGTTTAATTAGCTCTAAGTTCTAGGCGACTGATGACCTCAGAAGTTAAGTCGCATAGTGCTCAGAGCCATTTGAACCATTTGAACCAACGTAACTAATGTCTAAATATTTTAAGGCATTTAATTTATTTTACTATCGAAACGAATTTCGTATCGACAAAAATCATCGTTCTGATTATGAGGTTATAGTTAACTACTTACGGAATCATTTACTTACGTAACAGAAAAGGGTTTTGGTGAATGGGCACTCTTTTACGTCTTGATGTCATGGTTTCGCTCACATTGAGAAACAGAAGAAACCGTATGTGAAGTTCCGAAAGATTTAGTCAGCGCATCACTGAATCTACGCACACTGCACCGTTCACAGGGACTATTGCGCAAGAAAGAGATTTTTATGCTCCTAATTCAGCTTCTGAAAAAATACGAATTTCACCAACATTCACATTTCGAAAACACAGTGAATCAGTCTGATTCCTGAACGGCTAGGGTACTGCATGTTCGGTCAACACTCAGTGTAATTGAAGAGTTCAAGGAACATTACATCTTGAAGAGGAACGTGAAGCCTTCTGATGTTCAAGAGGTGGAGCTGAAAACACTACACTGTGAACTTAGGTCGTCTAAAGAAAAGATACGGGATTTAGAAGTGGAGAATAATTGGCTTTACGAGAAACTTGTGATGATTAATGCAAGGTGGAGCAGATGGCATTTTAAAACCCATAGCAGTTACACGCGTGGAGACGTCAGGTGTAGGGGTTTATCCAGCAGTGGGTGTAGAATGGGTAGTGATAGTGATAATTATTAAACTTCCTGACAGATTAAAACTGTGTGCCGGACCGAGACTCGAACTCGGGTTCGAGTTCGAGTCTCGGTCCGGCACACAGTTTTAATCTGTCAGGTAGTCTCATATCAGCGCACACTCCGCTGCAGAGTGAAAATATCATTCTGGAAACATCTCCCAGGCTGTGGCTAAGCCATGTCTCCGCAATATCCTTTCTTTCAGGAGTGCTAGTTCTGCAAGGTTCGCAGGAGAGCTTCTGTAAAGTTTGGAAGGTAGGAGACGAGGTACTGGCAGAAGTAAAGCTGTGAGGACGGGGCGTGAGTCGTGCTTGGGTATCTCAGTTGGTTTGCCGGCACGGTAGCTCAGCGTGTTCGGTCAGAGAGATGGTTGGCCTCTGTAATAAAAAACCTGAGCTGAAGGATCACCAAACGAACTTGAACGGATGTCATGTGACGTCCGCAACGACCAAAAACACAACGATCAACAAAGAACACTATGGAAAAAAAAAGAAAGTTGGTAGAGCACTTGCCCGCGAAAGGCAAGGTCCCGAGTTCGAGTCTCGGTCCGGCACACAGTTTTAATCTGTCAGGAAGTTTCATATCAGCGCACACTCCGCTGCAAAGTGAAAATATCATTCTGGTGATAATTATTGTTTTAGGAAACGATATCTGTTTTCGTGCTTCTATACGGCATAATAGGGGTGAGCAGTTTAGACACTGAATTTTCCACACCGCGTTTATTCTTGTAGTATATACGAATGCGATTTATATTACACCTGCCGAAAAGCGTTACGTGCAGAAGAGGGGAGTCCTTTGTGCAACCTCTGGCAGGGACACCGCAGCCCAGACAATGAACGCTGGGCATGCCTCGCGAGGTTCGGTAGCAGACAATCTGTCGCAGGAACGCTGCCAGTCAACACTGGTAAATCTGTTCCTCTGACATTTGCGCTGAAACGGAGCCACTACCTGCGTTCCTCCAACGCGTGTACAAGAGTGGTCGCAGATCATAATCGAATAATTGTCCGCGAAGCACTCGAAATTGGTACAAACGCTCACACAGAAATTTAGAAACGACCAGGGCCCTGCAGTTAGACGCTTAATCTAACCACAATGAGCAACACATTTAACTGATCACTTTTTCCAAGAACGAGGGCAATTTTATTTATTTATTTATTGTGTCACCACTTTTCTGACTAGTTTGATACAGCCAGCTACGAACTACTCTCCAGTGTGAACCTCTTAATGTTGTTTGGGTGTCTGTATAGTGAATAGATATTACTTATCTCAACGGCAACACCTCATGGTCACTAAATCCCATTCAAAGATTAGCATTACTTAAAAAAATGAGGCCCAAATTAACTGCAGTCTGTCTATTCTGAGTTATATTTCCCTCCCTCCCTCCCTCCCCCCCCCCCTCTCTCTCTCTCTCTATCTCTCCCCCTCCCTCCCTCCCTCCTTCCCTCATGTCACTTTCAATAACACACCATTTCACATCGTGAGAAAGTTCGTCTTCGAAACTCATCGTCGCGTGGTTAGTATCCGCTCGCCCTCGCACCCACATTTGCTTAGTCGCTCATGCCTCAAAGGTAGTTCAGCAGACATCACAGCGAAAATGTATCGGGGGCTTCAGAGGCAAGAGCAAAAGTTGCTTACAAACACTTGATACGGGATAAACTGAATTCATGAAAGTTGACAAAAGTACAATAATAACAGACAACTTTCAATCTCAAAGCAGTGCTGGCACCCATGACCTCAATTATTTGTTAGATGTATTCTAATCTCTGTCTTCCCCACAGTTTCTATCCTCTACACCTTCCTCGTGTAACATGCAAGTTATTTCTTGATTTCTTAATACGTGTCCTACCACCCTGTAGCTTCTTATTTTCAGCGTTTTCCAGTTGTTCCTTTCCTCGTCTGTTATGTGGAGAACTTCGGCATTTCTTATGTTAAGAGTCCATCGAATTTTTCATCATTCTTGTGTAGCACCTCATCTCAAACGCTTCGATTCTCTTCATTTCCGGTTTTCCCACAGCATATGATTCACGTTCATACAATGCTGTAGTCGCGCGGGATTAGCCGAGCGGTCTTAGGCGCTGCGGTCATGGACTGTGCGGCTAGTCCCGGCGGAGGTTCGAGTCCTCCCTCGGGCATGGGTGTGTGTGTTTGTCCTTAGGATAATTTAGGTTAAGTAGTCTGTAAGCTTAGGGACTGATGACCTTAGCAGTTAAGTCCCAGAAGATTTCACACACATTTGAACTTTTTTTTTGAAATTTCGCTCAAAGGCACCTACAACCTTCCTCTGTAACGGTGGTACCCTGAGACATCATCCTCGGGCTCGAAGACAATTCAAACAGCAAAATGTCGACACATACGAGAAAGAAGCCAGAGCTTAGAAGTTCACTCCGCGATATGTGTGGGAATCAATGCCCAATGGTGGTTTCACTGACGCCCTTTGTGTCACAACCTGAGTCCTTTTCGTGACGATTTTGAGCGGCAGCGAGCCTGAAATGTTTTCCTCGGCCATTCATAAGAAAACCGCGTTATTTCAACGCTGGGTTCTGACCTCCAACGCAGAGACGTCAAAAGAAGGGATGAAATGCGGGTGAGATTGGATTGGATTGTTTTTGGGAAGGAGACCAGACAGCGAGGTCATCGGTCTCATTGGATTAGGGAAGGACGGGGAAGGAAGTCGGCCGTGCCCTTTCAAAGGAACCATCCCGGCATTTGCCTGAAGCGATTTAGGGAAATCACAGAAAACCTAAATCAGTATGGCCGGACGCGGGATTGAACCGTCGTCCTACCGAATGCGAGTCCAGTGTGCTAGCCACTGCGCCACCTCGCTCGGTTGCGGGTAAGAGGGGCTGTTCAAATGGTTCAAATGGAAATAGCTCTGAGCACTATGGGACTTAACTTCTGAGGTCATCAGTCCCCTAGAACTTAGAACTACTTAAACCTAACCAACCCAAGGACATCACACACATCCATGCCCGAGGCAGGATTCGAACCTGCGACCGTAGCGGTCGCGCGGTTCCAGACTGCAGCGCCTAGTACTGCTTGGCCACCCCGGCTGGCAAGAGGGGCTGTGAAGACCTTCCCATCGTGTGACAGGTCCGCAGTGGCGCTGGGCAGAATTGTGGGGAAATTTGGTGCCAATTAAATCACCTTACACGTCATATGAACTTCTAAGCTGAGGCCTTTTTTTCACATGTGGCGACACCTTGAAGTTTGATGCGTCGTTGAGCCTGAGGGTAACGTGACAGGGCACCACCCTCTTGCACTGTTACAGAGGAAGGTTGTAGGCACATGTGAGTGAAATTACAAACTTATGCGTCTCAATGGGACATAATTACGGCGCTTTGAAGAAAAATGAGGTTTTAATTATATTGCGCAGTGTAGATACTATTGTATTTGCGTGGCATCGTAGTAGCAGCTCTTTATGAATCAGCAGGCGCATTGATGTAACAGCGTCCATCCAGTCCGTCTGGTGTACCCTCCTTCTGCGACCTCTTACATCATCCGTGGAAAATTTCTGTTTCACTGAGCTGTGCCCAATAAATTAGT
Organism: Schistocerca serialis cubense; assembly: GCF_023864345.2. Classification (NCBI taxonomy): domain Eukaryota; kingdom Metazoa; phylum Arthropoda; class Insecta; order Orthoptera; family Acrididae; genus Schistocerca; species Schistocerca serialis. Next base: position 286,374,912 of record NC_064639.1, read on the forward strand.
TTGCTATGCAACAGTATTGCTCGGCTCTGTTTATGCAGAACACATAGTGCACATGGCTTACCGCTTGGACACCACTATAATTTCGGCGTACTGCTTAGCAGGTTAGTAATTTTTTTAAAACTATGCCATGTCTGAATTTTCGAAATATGGATTTTGTATCAAGCAATAACCAAGCTAGATGGCTCAGGAATTGGCGGTCTGTCCTTCTCTCCCTTCAGCTTGTGCAGATCAACTACTACAGTTAGGCTCTCAAACTTCCAGTTTGTCTCCCTGATAGCTTCCTCCCGAGGAAGCACGGAACCTCCACCAGCTCCCCCCCTCCCCCTCTCCACATCTCAGAAGACCTTTGGCAAGATGAGGATGACCCCTCCTACTAGAAGACACTCGACGCCTTACCATTTCATTGTTGTTCAGAATCTGAGCACTGCTGTGACTAGAGCGTGAACTTTTAGGGCACGATACCCTGTTGGTGCACGGAGATGTTATGTGATGTTATTTCACGGCACCAATCTAAACGCAGCCGTTTTGTTGTGGTCTCACCGGTAACCTACATTTGGGACCGTAAGTCCCTACAGAAGCTGCTTCTATTCTCTGAAGAATTGTGCAATAGTACTTTACTTGTTGCCGGATGGCAACTGCAAATGTGTAGGGGTTACGATGTGATTGGTACGCAACACGGTCATCCTCCCTTGAGGTGATTAGACGTACTCGACCGGAACCTTTACGACGAGAACGCCTGCTGTCACTTTTCCATGCCGTCCTACATCGCGCCTTTGTCACATCAATGAGGCCCTCAGATCTGAATACTGCACGATTCGATGAGCCAGCCAAATGGAGACCCATAATGAGGTCCCTTTCAAACTCTGCGCGGTAGTGATAACGCTGTCTCATATGAGTAAATGGCATCTCCAAATCCTTCACAGAAGCCAGTCAATAACTGACGCTGTTCGAGCCTCTGGCCTGCTAACAAAATAAACATAAACCACATCCTTGTACTCTAGTGGCTGTTCCACCTTTCACAGAAAGCTGCATCTCTGACCATTGACGTACTCAGCAATGGTGTGTACTTGTACCAAGTTACATTGATGTCGGATTGGATAGGTCCCGAAAAGAGGTTGTAAGATGAACATCAACAACAATAAAGCAAGCATAATGGAATGTAGTCGAACTGAATCAGGTGATGGTGAGGGAGTTTCATTATGAAATGAGATACGAAAAGAAGTAGATGAATTTTGCTATTTGGGCAGAACAGTAACTGACTATGGTCAAAGTAGATAGGATATGAAATGACGACTTGCAATAAAATGACAGGTACTTCTCGAAAAGAGTCTTCCGTTAAAAGTAATACAAAGGGCTGCTCAAAAAGAAGGACCAGGTTTCAAACATTTATTGCTTCCAAACTACAAAAAATACAAGAATTTCTCTAAGTACGTCGGACGTTACCAGAATGACACCATTGCAGAATGTTTTAATGGAAGAGGAAAAGCAGAAGATGAGCTTCATCGCCGGTGGCCTCCCAGGTCTCCAGACCTCACACCTTGTGACTTTTGTCTGTTGGATTACGTAAAAGACCGAGTTTTTATCCGCCCGCCTCCCCCCCCCCCCCCACCCCCTTATACCTGACACTCTTGAATGTCTGCCACATCGCACTGTTGAAGCTGTTAATTCAATAACGAGAGACCAGCTGCTTCGTGTGTGGCAAGAAATGAGCCACCGTTTTGATATTTGTCTTGTAACACATAGTGACCACGTTGAATACATAAAAATTTGAACTTCTCTCTTTCCAGGAACGTTGGAATTTTGTTTGTATCTTTTATAGTTTGGAAGCAATAAATGTTAGAAATCTGTTCCTTCTTTTTGAATACCCCTGTATATTTAAGGGTTGGGAAGTCTTTTGTGTTGGTATTTATCTGAGGTGTAGCCTTGTACGGAAGTGAAACGTGGAAGATAAGGAAAATCTTTTGAAGTGTGGTGTTACAGAAGAATGCTAAAGGTTAGATGGGAGACACTGAGTCGAACTACGGAAAAAAGAAATCTGTAGCACAACTTGACTAAGAGTTCGGTTGATAAGAAACAACATTTGGTAATGCAGAGAAGTATGGAGGGCAGAAATTGTGGAGGGCGACCAAGGATTGAATACAGTGAGTGGGGTCAAATGGAAGTAGGTTGCAGTAGTTATTTGGAGATAGAGTGGCTTGCACGGAGTAGAGTGACGTGCAGAGCTGCATCAAACCAGTCTTTCGACTGAAGACCACAGCAACAAAAAGTTGTTGCACTGTGGCCGGAGCTAACATTTATTACGTCCTTTTGCTGGTGGGACTTTAATCTAAATCCACGTGCCAACAAAATCCGCTACTTGTTTCAATAACTTTTGGAGCAGTAACTGACAGCCTGTAACCCACTGTGGCGGTTTTCTTCAGGATACTACACGTAGGTCAAATAAGTGAATTGTAATAATTTTACTTTTAGGAAAGATCTATTTAGCGGCGTTAACCAGGTGAGTGTGGAAGTTGCCTGTTCATTCAGCACTTCCGTTTCTTCCCATTATAATTTGCTTTTAATACACTGAGTGAGGTGGAGTTGCACACTAGGATCGCATTGGGGAGAACGGAAGTTCGAACCCGCCCCTGGCCATCCCGATTTAGGTTTTCCGTGGTTTCCCTAACTCGCTTCAGGTATGTGCCGGGATGGTTGCTTTGAAGGGGCACGGCCAACAATTTCCCCGAGCTTGTGCTTGTGCTCTAATGACTTCGCTGTCGACGGAACGTTGAACGCTAATCTCCTCTTCCTCTTGCTTTTAACATCGACACTGTTATCTTTGGAATACTTCACGCATATCCACTATGATCAGTTTCGATTAATCGATATAAGCACCGTGAGCAACTTTTTTGCGTAGTCGTGGTAACGATTCACATCTTTGAGTGTCAGTTTGTCTTTCGAACAAGTGGAAACGTTTGCAGGTTGTAAGCTACGAAGCTAGTATTGATTGAAAGACTATTCACCACTCTATTCTATTCTGTGTTCTGTTGTGGGGAAGTCTATTCGGTTGGAGATAGGTCTGCTTTTCTCTGGTGAAGATCTGTGTTGGTATGGAGATTCTACAATGAATAAGGAACTGTGTAACGCCATTTTAATTACCTGACATGGTGAAGTTAGTGGTTAGGTTATATGCACACTTATATTGGAATCATTTGTTCGCGATTAGGAACTAAGCAATGTGCTTGTGCGTGGGAAAATGGAAACTTGTATTTTTTGGTACTCATGTGGGACTGTAAATCACTTACTTGTGTTCGATTATCGATCTGGTTCTTTAGGTTTCGATACAGACCTCATCGTTTTTGTTATTAATGCATAAGGTCGTGTCACGCGGTACGGCAGCCATATTGTTGTATGTTACGGGTTCGCCTCACGCCTCATGAATATGCTGGTGGTTCGGAAATAATGTACTGAGTTGCAGTGACAATACATTAGTAATAAGTAGTTCTTTGTGTGCTGTCAGGTTAGACGTGCTGATAAGTTAGGTCGACAATTGCTTATATGTGTGTTGAGAGGTGGACATTGTCTTTGGCAGTGGCAACTCTCACTTATATTTCTCATAATGTAACAATATTTAATGCAATTGATCCTCATGTTCTTCTGAGAACACGAGTTTGATCGTAATAATATCATTTTTTGATCGTAATAATATCATTTAATTTACTTAGCACAGACTTACTGTCGGTGTCTGCAAACCAACACCAAGTTATAAAAGAATGACCAAAGGAACCGAACTATTTTTATTGATTGAATAAGTTAAGAATGCTCACTGTTTCCTGTATTTCCTTATCCTATTGAGCTCACAGCAGGAGGGAGAAAGAAATGAATGTATGAGAATAACTGCATGAAGAATGTTTGGGGAGAAAATAAGGATCGAACGATATTTAGCAATTGTGGGTGCACGACAGGGAACAACTAGTCGATAGGTAGCGAATATAGAAGCTCTGAAACTTCAATCTTTGGCTGTAGCGAGGTGTAGGAAGGTTGGATAATCTGCAAAACTTACCTTTCAGTCTTTGGGAGGAAAAGCGCGGGATCTTTCTCATTGTGTAGATGGGGGGTTTGACCGGAAACTTTAAACTGGGGAAATTCTGAGCTGATGGCTGTTTGGGAGCCGCCCCCACCATGAGCGGTCAGGCGAGCAGAATGATAGCGTGTGGTCCGAGTGGAGGACTGCTGCTTAAGACTTGGACGAGAGAGGACGCTTTTCTGAGATGGGTCGAGCCATGCTCGATTTAAGTGTGGGAAATGTGCTATATTTATGATTAATAGTTTCACATTAAGTGAACAATCTTTTTTTTGCTGCTAGACGTAGTGTAATATTATAATTTTGGGGGAACGAAATTTACTTAGGTAGGTAATGTGCAGTAGTAGGTGATGTAAAATTGTTACTTTCCTTTTTGATAGTAATTTGCAAATTTGGAGTTTTATAACAATTTAGCGGTGAATAATTTAACCTAATTTGTTTGAGCAAGCAAGTTCATTAGGAAAAATGAAATATTTAAGTGCGGGTGGCAATTTATTTAGTTTTACACCTGGCACTCACCACATGGGGCTGATCAAGAATTTTATAAGTAGTGGATGCACGAGTGCTAGGGACCTATCGCATGTAAGTAGGAAGTGTGCTATTACATGAAGTATGCGTGTGAAATTAAGAACTGTTATAAATTTTCAATTTTCTTACATATCTGCAATCTTGAAAGATTTAGTAACGTGGATCCTTTGTTAAGGACACGTAGTATCTCGTGTGAAAGCGTGTATCGAATTATAGCAAACCAAGTGAAGATAATGCTTGCTTATTCATGTTCATTGGAATGCAGAGTCACGTGGGGAGATCTCCTGAATAATTAAAATTGCAAAGCGGGGAAAGAGATTAGTAAACGGATAACGTAGCCATGAATTTTGGCTGCAACAAAGTAAGTAGTTCATCTTGAGTGTGTGTATTTTGTATGTGTAATTTTGGAAGGGTTTTCATATTGCAATGGGTGAATTTGTGTCGGGAGTAGGCAGCAGTACAATAGTGGCTATTAAAGTGAATGATCAAGTAGGCACGGAAGTTACATGTAATAATTTTGGTTTTCGGTAGAATAATTTTGAGTAGAGATAGTTACTGTATGGTGAATATCGGAACTGCTAACGGCTCGATCCTACGTTTCTCCTGTGCATATGTTTGTGCAGTAATTGTGGGTAGCATGTTGATTAACGGATACAGTAGTGGAATATCCTTTTCTTCCGATCCAAAAGTGGGCACTTGTGGTAATAAGAGATAGCAGTCCGTAGGAGACCATAGTTTTAGTAAAACGTCAGATGCGTTAACGATAAATAAAGATACAAAGACAGATGCTTTAAATTTTACATTATTAATAGGAAAGTCAGATGCGTTTAAATTACATTGCGGAATCTGATGCAAATTTCATGCTGTGTAAAGATCAGCCGCTTTTTTGTTCTCATAATTATCTGAAATGCTTAATGAGTAAACCAATTTATTCTATAAAAATTCAAATTTGAGTCGAAAAATTCTTTCTATAAAAATAGATGAACCTTTCATTATTTTGTTTTATTATCAGTAAAAAAAAGAAATTTTATTTAATAATTTTACCAAATGTATAAATTTCAATCATTGGGCCAAGCAGAATTGACATAGCTGTCAAGTTAGGGCATTTATGCAAAGGTCCTGCAAATAAATCCGTTGCGCATAGTGTAAAACTGAAACAGTGGTGGGTACCTTGGAGTGTGTCTATTCAAATGGCTAAATTATTCTTTGTATGTAAAGGCAATGATTATAAAACTGAGGAGACATCATCGCTGCATATTTGGACTCTACAACCAGAAAGCGAAGAGTTGTTGGATTTGGTTCAATGCCTCTACGAATCATTACTCACTGTGTAATATTCAAATGTTAAGAATGTAAGCCAATTTCCTAGTTGCGCGGGATTGTGAAAGTGCGCGTTTGTGTGACTATTTCCATTAAACTTTACGAGTCACACAGGCTTCCCAAATTGTTTTCAGGCTTATAAGAATTGTACTTATTTTATACTTACATTCTATATAGCGCGGATGTTTCAGCGCTTAAGTATCATTATTTATGGGAGAAGTCAATGCTTTATATAACATCTTTCAACTGTTCTCGTATAATATCAACTTTTGCGGCGCTTGTCCCCTCTCTGCGCTATCGTCGTCGTTATATTTAAATGCTAGACGACGAGGCTGACGGTGCTTGAAGTCAAGAAGAGTAAGCGGAAGCTGGCGTCGGCGATATGTGACGGGGCAACAGTCGTATAGAGCCGAAGGCTTACTGGATGTTTCAGTACACTTGATTTGTGAAACGGTGGCATCCAAGCAACTTTTCTACCTCTGTGTCACGGATAGGCTTTATAGAAAGCTGAGAAATGATGTCCACAGAGGCGAAGATATTTCTGTTCACACTGCAAGATTTCCGCTGCAGCTGTTTCGGTGTAGACTTCAAGTGCTCTGGCAACTGCCAGTGTCACAGGGTTTTATTTAAGCCCCAACCCCAACGTTCATCTGTTCCTGGCCGTACACCAATAGCAGAATATTAGCCGTGAAATTTCCTTTCCTCCAACAGTTCCAATGGCTTCATCAGTACAGTTTAGTCCTTAGTTGACTTTAGACGAAATTCCACGTCTGAAGTATATCAAATGATGAATGAGTTAACACTTCAACCAACAACTACGTGATATCTGTTATTTAAGTAGTTTTATTGTCTCCATTGCTGATTTAGAGCACCAGGCAGCCTCGTCAAGTGACGAAATTTGTAGTGTTGAACTTACGGAGACTCACGTTACTTGTTTCACGTAACTCGATAACAATTGTTTAAGCTTATTTTATGCTCTGCATTCTATGACCGGGTGGCCTATTCGGGCAGTTTGGTCTCATCCTGTCGCTTTGGCACTGCTTTGGCACTTTCATACTCTGTCGCTGAATACTGTTGTCCAACTTGGATAAACGGTGCTGACTGTAGCAAGATAGAGTGTGCAACTCAACCAGACAATGCGACTTATCACAGGCTGCATACGTAGCACTCAAACTGCATGGCTACCAGTTTTAAGTAACATCCAACCTCCAGCTCTACGAAGATCAGATGCCCCCCTGAAGATCTGGAGAAACATTCAGAAGAACCCCCTTGGCGAACCGCACAATATCTTGAACCTCCCGACTTTAACATCAACGAAGTATGGAGAAGTCAGTGGGAAGAATCGTCAGTGATCAACGGTCATTTGGTTGGGAAGCCTTCCATACGAGTTCCAGGTTTCACACACCACAGACGCCAGTGGAGAACCATCAACTGCATCCGAAAAGGACAAGGGAACTGCGGATATCTAAAGCACAAATGGGGCTGGGCAACATCTCCAGATTTTGACTGTGGAGCTGGCCTGCAAACAATAAATCACATTGTTGGTGAATGCCTGAAATGAGCCTTTGGGGGATCAATAAATGACATCCATCATGTATCACCTGAAGGGCTCAACTGGATCAACAGATTGGGCTTAGAAATCTAAGAACTTGTGTTATGTGCACGTAATTTAGCATAATACTTTGGACATTTCATTCTGTTCCTGTATTTTGCTTGTCATTTCTTGCACTGTATACTCTTAAAATTATGTATTTGATCCAAGGGCGGTATCATGATACGAAAAATAAATAAATAAGCTTATTTTATCTACGCTGGATATTGCTGAACTATACAGCCGTTAAGGATTGTTAATGGAGAAGGCTACCAGTCACAAATAATTTTGAAAAAGCTTTACGAATTTCGAGCTATCATTCCTATCTTCATATTCCTAACTTTTCCAATTTCAGTCCTAAATTCGTCAGCAACATGCTGTCTAGTCCTGCAATATATTACAATGGACGGCTTTCGTCTTGATTTGGGATTCTATGTTTTCAGGGCGATGCACAGTGTTATGGTTCTTATTCTGGTAAGGGTCTCCAACAGATTCTTTTCCTCACCTATTCTTTTTAGTACTTCCTTATTTCGTACTTCCAACAGCACTGCTCTCCCTTCAGCGCACACGTATCGCTTGTTCGGTTGATCACGAATAGATTAATGATGTCGCAGTGCATTATTAGTCGTGGTTCCCACTGATACGACACGTTGCTGTAAAAGTCACTCGACGCAAGACTTAACCGTGCGATGATAGAGTTCCCACTGGAGTGATACAAGCAACAAGACATGTCAAGTGGAAATAGTCTCGCAGATGGCTTGCCATCCAGAGACGTACTGCTCTGGTGTGAGTGTGCCGCGGATGACAACCAAACAAGTCTTGCTATGTAAAGAAACGGCACCCCAGACCACTACTAGTGGCTGTAGGCCGGTAAGGCGGGCGCGAGTCAGGTAGGTATCCCACCGCTCTCTGGGGCGTCTCCAGACACGTCTTCCGCCTTGAATCTCATTGACTGGAGTGGAATTGTCTTCAGTGATGAGTCCCACTTCGAACTGAGCCCTGATAACCAGCGACGCTCTATCAGGATACGCTCCGGACAGGGGTGGGCCGGCCGCTATGGACGAGCGGTTCTATGCGCTTCAGTCCGGAACCACGCGGCTGCTACGGTCGCAGGTTCGAATCCTGCCCCGGGCATGGATATGTGTGTGATGTCCTTAGGTTAGTTAGGTTTAAGTAGTTCTAAGTCTAGGGGACTGATGACCAAAAAAATGTTCAAATATGTGTGAAATCTTATGGGACTTAACTGCTAAGGTCATCAGTCCCTACGCTTACACACTACTTAACCTAAATTATCATAAGGACAATCACACACACCCATGCCCGAGGGAGGACTCGAACCTCCGCCGGGACCAGCCGCACCGTCCGTGACTGCAGCGCCTCAGACCGCTCCGCTAATCCCGCACGGCGACTGATGACCTCCGATGTTAAGTCCCATAGTGCTTAGAGCCATTTGAACCATTTTTTGACAGCGGTGTATGCTATTTCTTTTCATAGCAGGAACCCTCTGATTGTCATGCTCTGCACAGTTACAGCATAGCGGTTCGTCGTCGATATTCTACATCCAGTTTTGTTGCCCTACATGCCAAGCCATCCTGGACTTACATTTCAGCAAGATAATGCCCCAGCACACACGGCGACAGTTTCTACTGCTTGTCTTCGTGCTTGCCAAACTCTACCTTGGCCAGCAAGGTAGCCAGATCTGTCCCCGCCGGCCGGTGTGGCCGAGCGGTTCTAGGCTCTTCAGTCTGGCACCGCGCGACGGTTACGGACGCAGGTTCGAATCCTGCCTCGGGCATGATGTGTGTGATGTCCTTAGGTTAGTTAGGTTTAAGTAGTTCTAAGTTCTAGGGGACTGATGACCTCCGATGTTAAGTCCCATAGTGCTCAGAGCCATTTGAACCATTTGATCTATACGCAGTTGAGAACGTTTAGAGCATTATGGGTTTGGACACTCCAATCAATTCAGGATTTTGACGATCTAAAGCACCAGCTGGACAGAATTTGTCACGATTTCCATCAGGACGACACCCAGCAACTCTACCAATCAATGCCAAGCCGAAAAACTTCTTGAATAAGGGCTAGGGGTGGACCAACGCGCTGTAGATTTGCTCAGTTTGTGAAGATCTTCCTGTTGAATAAATCATCCAGTTTTTTGAAACTCTAATCGATTGTTTGACTGTATAAGTACATCACATCTACTGATTTCCGTCTCATTCCGATAATTCGTTCGTGGTGCTTGGCTTTTTCGCCTTAGAGTGTAAGTACAGAGTGATTGCAACTAAACTTCTAGTTCCAAAACGCTGTATATATATATATATCAAATTTCAGCGGAATATTGTAGAAGAAGGAGAAAACGTAACGGAAACAAAAAAGTAACGAAAATTTTACGAATAAACAGCGATGTGAGCGGCAGAATATGCAAAATAACGGTTTTTCCTCAGTTTGCGCCTGAAATGCTCGGCAAGACTGTCTCAATTAAGGATCACGCGCTGCTGGTAGTAACTGCGCGTCATTAGCTCTGCAGAGAACCAGACACTGATGGATATGAAAAAAATTATTTAAAAAATCGTAAAGACAGGTTCGTTTGAAGCACAGTGTGGCAGAGGGAGGGAAACAACTGATCCGACGTCAGCAGACCATGTGGCCAAAGCATAGCAGGCGGGATCGAGCGGTGGTGTGTAAACATGCAGTGCACGGGTAATTGTCCGAACTTTTGACATGCCGGTGTGCACAGTGCATAAAAGTTCAAAAATGGTTCAAATGGCTCTAAGCACTATGGGACTCAACATCTGACGTTATCAGTCCCCTAGACTTTGAACTGCTTAAACCTAACCAACCTAAGGACATCACACACATCCATGACCGAGGCGGGATTCGAACCTGCGACCGTAGCAGCAGCGAGGGTCCGGACTGAAGCGCCTAGAACCGCTCGGTCACAGCGGCCGGCTGCACAGAAGTGCACGAAACATCCTGCACTGCTGTCAGTACAAAATTACACATGTTCAGGAGTTGCTTCATGCTGTTCTGTCAGTAAGACAAACGTTTACTCTAGAATTTCTGGCTCGCATGAAAGTGGACAATGATTGGTCACGGAACGTTCTGTGGACGGACGAAACTCATTTCCATTTCCAAGGACGTGTCTGTGGAGCCCTGACCACTCGTCGCTTACTGGGTGTCTAAAGGATGCTGCCTTCTCGAATAGGTGTACAACAATTCAAGCAGATCACACTAATAGTTTTTATTACAATAAAGAAGATTGACAATACTTGACTTTGGATTTACTACGAGTTGCGGCAAGCGATGGGCGACATGCAGACAGTCAGTGTCCTTCACTATATACAATGTCCATGTAAGCGTTCACACTCGCTCCTGAGTCACTGGTATCGTTAATATCACTGCTCATCCAGACCTTTCCGCTAGTGTCCGACTTCTACTGTCCGGCCGATGCTGGCAGGAGCGGCGTTTATGCTCTCTTCTTGTAGAGGCCGCTCCTGTCGTGGTGTGGTCCTAATCAGCGGGCTATTGGCTGACGTCTATCAGCCTTCTCTGCTCTTGCGGTCTTCAACTTCGTGCCGGCGCTTCTCTTTAGGCCGGAACAATGTCAATACACAGAATTGCAGAATATGGGCACCGGGAAATCCACTCGGTCATCAAATGGTATCGCTTCATTCCACGTAACTGTATGGTGCATTTGACGGCATCGTTTACGGTAGGGCCATATGTTTTCAAGGCGATGGGTGCTGTGGGTCCTAGTGCCTGTACCATCGCTGGTAAACGCTATGGGAGTTTTTTGCACACCAACGTCATTCCACCTGTTCAACAGCGTGGATGGGTGGATAGGATCATTTTTATACAAGATGGCACTCCTCCGCACATTGCACAGCCAGTGAAGCAGCTTCGGTAGGAGCATTTAGGAAATATCAGAATCATCAGCCGTAATTTCCCTACAGCCTGGCCGTCTAGATCACCTAATCTTAATCATTCTGAATTCTGTCTGTGGGATTATCTGAAAGATTACAGGGCTGGGTGAAATTAAGGCATGCATTGCGCAGCGAATTCTGAACGTGATCCCTGAGACACTCCGATCTGTTGTGGAACATGCTGCTTCTTGACCCAAATTGTGGCAGTAAACAGTGGACAGCATATCGAACATGTCTCACGCCAGTCTCACTTCTGTTAAAAAGCGATTTCATTGTTAATTTTTAGGCGATTTTTGGCCTTGCCGTGGTGGATGGTCTTACCCACTGGGCTTACCTAACAGCACCAAAACTGTTGAATGCCAAACTTGTGTAGTCGCGCACATTGCACACTACATTTGGTTTAGTGTGCAGCTACCGTCATACGGCTCTCATTGCGCTCCATCTGTCAATTGTAGCCAAACACATTTACATTATGATGCTTACAGCGCCGTCTAGTGAGAAAATATTCGTCAAATTTTTTTCTTTCGTTCACATTTGCCACTCCTTTTGTACTATTCATTTCAAATTTGTCTCATTCCAAGTAGTGTTTCTTGTTTTTCAGTGTTTTGAAACTGAACATTAATTGATATCTCCCGTTTAATCGAAACTGCAAAGAGATATGACTGCAGAGACTGCAAAAAAGTATGACTCCACTTCTGGTAGTAAAAAAAACTCGATGCGTTAGTTACATTTTGTACACACCAATGTATGACCCAAAATGCACAAAACGTAAACTGGTCTACGACTACGTTTTTTACTAACTTTTCAAAGCACGTGCTGTGTTTTGCTTAATTCAAAGTATCATAATAAGTGTTGCCAAACGGAGAGAGGTGGCACAGTGGTTAGCATATTGTATTCGAATTTGGGATGATGGTGTTTCAACTTCCAGTCCAACCATCCAGACTTACGTTTCCTGTGATTTCCGTAAATCGTTTACAGTGTTTGTCGCGATGGTTCCATTGAAAGGGCATGGTCAATTTCCCTCCTAATCTGAGCTTTCGATTCGTGTACAATGACCTTGCTGCTGATAGGACATTAAATACTAATCTTCCTTCCTTGCTTTTAACTATTGGCAACAGCAAAAAAAAAAAAAAAAAAAAAAAAAAAAAAAAACAATTCATTATCAAACTGTGATGTGAGACTAAGATGCGAAAAAAAATCAGCTTTTTTCTGAATATTTTCCTTAGAATCGAATGAGTAAGACCTGCACACTGAAGAAGACGTGCGAGGTTCAAATACCACGATTTACAATATTTTATGCAAAAAGTAAGTTTTACTGAGAAACTGAGCAGGAAGATGGATGTAGCCTTGCCTCGTTTACATAAAACAAATCTGTCCAAGGCGACATCAGACGACTCGAAATTTGGTTCACTCCTCCCTTCACCGGTATCGTACAACACAGTTGTGTGCAGCAACCAACACTCCGTATTGCGCCGGACGGTACGACAGAGATGCGGTTCGGTGCTGCATCACTCTCGTCCCACAATGAACCAGTTCAGTCGCTTCAACTATGTTTCTATGCACTCTGCAAATGTGGGTTGCTTCTTCATCGTATTGAGAGTCGAATCTCACTTTTTATCACATACTGTATCGCCTCAATCGCGTTACCGTCGTCTGGTATTTCGGGAGCACAATGATTTGCTCGCACAGTTATACGATTGCAAATCTCCACCTAAAAATTCCACAATTTTGTTATTTCTCTGCTTCAAAGAACTTTTATTTGTGGCCATTACGAGGTGCATTCAAGTTCTAAGGCCTCCGATTTTTTTTCTAATTAACTACTCACCCGAAATCGATGAAACTGGCGTTACTTCTCGACGTAATCGGCCTGCAGACGTACACATTTTTCACAACGCTGACACCATGATTCCCTGGCAGCGGCGAAGGCTTCTTTAGGAGTCTGTTTTGACCACTGGAAAATCGCTGAGGCAATAGCAGCACGGCTGGTGAATGTGCGGCCACAGAGAGTGTCTTTCATTGTTGGAAAAAGCCAAAAGTCATTAGGAGCCAGGTCAGGTGAGTAGGGAGCATGAGGAATCACTTCAAAGTTGTTATCACGAAGAAACTGTTGCGTAACGTTAGCTCGATGTGCGGGTGCGTTGTCTTGGTGAAACAGCACACGCACAGCCCTTACCGGACGTTTTTGTTGCAGTGCAGGAAGGAATTTGTTCTTCAAAACATTTTCGTAGGATGCACCTGTTACCGTAGTGCCCCTTGGAACGCAGTGGGTAAGGATTACGCCCTCGCTGTCCCAGAACATGGACACCATCATTTTTTCAGCACTGGCGGTTACCCGAAACTTTTTTGGTGGTGGTGAATCTGTGTGCTTCCATTGAGCTGACTGGCGCTTTGTTTCTGGATTCAAAAATGGCATCCACGTCTCATCCATTGTCACAACCGACGAAAAGAAAGTCCCATTCATGCTGTCGTTGCGTGTCAACATTGCTTGGCAACGTGCCACACGTGCAGCCATGTGGTCGTCCGTCAGCATTCGTGGCACCCACCTGGATGACACTTTTCGCATTTTCAGGTCGTCATGCAGGATTGCGTGCACAGAACTCACAGAAATGCCAACTCTGGAGGCAATGTGTTCAACAATCATTTGGTGATCCCCCAAAACAATTCTCTCCACTTTCTCGATCATGTCGTCAGATCGGCTTGTGCGAGCCCGAGGTTGTTTCGGTTTGTTGTCACACGATGCTCTGCCTTCATTAAACTGTCGCACCCACGAACGCACTTTCGACACATCCATAACTCCATCACCACATGTCTCCTTCAACTGTCGATGAATTTCAATTGGTTTCACACCACGCAAATTCAGAAAACGAAATATTGCACGCTGTTCAAGTAAGGGAATTGTCGCCATTTTAAGTATTTAAAACAGTTCTCATTCTCGCCGCTGGCGGTAAAATTCCATCTGCCGTACGGTGCTGCCATCTCTGGGACGTATTCACAACGAACGCGGCCTCATTTTAAAACAATGCGCATGTTTCTATCTGTTTCCAGTCCGGAGAAAAAAACTCGGAGGCCTTAGAACTTGAATGCACCTCGTAGATCCGCGACCAAAACCCTTTCTCTAGGCAGGAGATCTACAGGCAGCCCTCCAACTGTGTGGCGAGGGCCAGACGTCCACAGGGGACGTGGCGTTGGCAGGGTCGTAAGGTTGGCAGAGCTGGCAGCTGGCGCAACTCACGAGGGCCGCTGCGGCGGGGACTCTCCGCTAGGCGGCGTGATATGCAGTCGCGGGATAAAAGCGGCGCCAGCCCTGACATTTGTCAACAGGGGCAGCAGTACTTGGAACGGCGACACAGGTCCATGTGCCGAGGTCGCGTCCGCACATTCGTTAGCGAGTCCGTTGTGAAAGCTATCACGCTCGTCCATCCGAAGTATTATGCCTCGCGATGAAACCCGCTGTACACGCTTACGTAGTCTTGTTGACGTAGCAACTGAGGCTGCATGGCCCACTTCAGGCTGTGACCGCAAACCCACCGGCTATTATGCACATTCTCGCACAGAAATCGGCCAATCCATTGGAACTATTTATCATTCAGTGTTGCTACAGTACAGGGGATTTCTGTAATGGTATACTCTTTCAGATATAGTGAGGAAAGGCAAGTATTTCACTCTTTGTTAGGAAATCCTGATCCGAAAACGGTTTGGTCTAAAGTTGGAAGCCAAAAAAAGGAAATTCCATGTCTGTCGTTGGTCTACCGACGGTGATAAGAATCCTAGTTGACATATTATTGTAATAACATCAGTTATTAGCACAGATTGCTTAAGATGCTACATTCACAACACATGTTCAACACTTGTGGCGACCACCATCGTCTATGCAGGCATGACATGGTCCTTCAAATTCCGAACATCTGCTACAGTATATTACAGAAGGTAACTGAGAGAAATACTCAATAAGATCAACAGGAACGAAACTTTTATTCAAAGACAATAATTACAACTGCGGCGGGGCGGGGTCTGTCGTCGTCGCTCGTTCGTACAGTCTCTTATTAATTGTTCACCTACCTCAGTACGGCTTCCTTACGACGTCCCTTCGCTCTGCAGTAGTAGATACTCACCAGACCGTGTAAAACAGAGGCCCCGTAACTCAAGTTGCGGATCAGTTCCTCTAAGTTCATTTTAGGAAATTTCGGATGGCCGTAAATGCAGTTTAACTGCAGTAAGCCTTCGGGATCTCTAGTAAACTGGTTTTTGTTCTTAAGGAAGCACATAAATTTGCTATCAAGTTCGAATTTACTATTTTAACTGCTCTATCATTCGAAGTTCACAGTCAATACACCAAAATTTCACACGGAAAAGCAGCCAGAATATCTGCTAGTCCGACCCGATTAATGTTCGATCTGACAGTCACTGCGCGCGACCGGTACGGTCGCAGGTTCGAATCCTGCCTCGGGCATGGATGTGTGTGATGCCCCTAGGTTAGTCAGGTTTCAGTTCTAGGGGACTGATGACCTGAGAACTTAGGTCCCATAGTGCTCAGAGCCATTTGATTTGACAGTCACTGACCCACTACTATAGCGAGCTGAACATACGGTCGAATCAAAAATGGCTCTGAGCACTATGGGACTTAACATCTATGGTCATCAGTCCCCTAGAACTTAGAACTACTTAAACCTAACTAACCTAAGGACATCACACAACACCCAGCCATCACGAGGCAGAGAAAATCCCTGACCCCGCCGGGAATGGTCGAATCAGTGGTCTTCAATGTCTAAAGTGCTCGCCGAAGTATTCCATAAAATACCCGGAATTTCACTAAAACCGAAATATCACGCGCTCATAACACATCAGTTAATTAATCAAATTGCCCTCAATTATTTTCTCGGCGACATTTAGCATGATGTTGCACGTACGAAGGTTGGCGAGCGACTCTCTCGATGCCACCCCACTCTCTGCCTATCCAACTTTCTGCACGCGAACACCTGAATTCTGATTGGCTAATGGTCTGAATGATCAGTCAGAAGGATTCTTCCAGATCATTCTCGCGGCAAAACTTGCCTGAGCCAATCACTATTTAGAAAATCTTTTATGTCATTCCAAAGTCAATTTCTGATTTAATGTTTAATGAAATAGACCAAAATGCAAAATAATCTTTAAATTAATTTAGAAACTTAAACCACTTCCGACTTCTATTGTGGCTGCTTTCTTACAAAAGCAGGCATACATCGACATACGTCATCAGCATCGTGGTTGCAACACTATTTTCCCACGGTTCAATTTCATAAGTTTTTACATAAAATAGTATTAATTTTTTTCGTATGTTCCACAGACACTCTCTCATTCACTCCCACGTACACACACAACAAAATAATAAGCAGATAATAATTTTGAATGATTTTTAGACTGCGAAATGCAGAGTAATTAAACTTTTGAAAAGAAAAATGCCAATTAAGTCATTTTATACACTGATGGTTATGACTTAAGATGATAATAAAAGACAAACTGCTATTGTTACTTACTGAGTTTTGAAACATAAGTGTCGGCTTTGGACATTTAAGTAATTTTAAAAAAGTCTGAAATTTTTACAGGATCCCTTACTTAATAACGAAAGATGGAATACCAAGTTTGAACAAAATCGGTTGATAATTACCATGGTTTATTTAGATTCGTTGGGGGTACGAATTTGCTTTCTGACTAGATGCTGCTGGAGACCGTTCTCACGGCCGATAGCGTCAGCTGCGCTGTGAGTAATAGCAGAGAAACAATCCTGCAGCCACCTTGATACATGGCTGCATGCTATACTGAACTGAATGATATCCCGTAATAACTTGCTACGTTGCACAACGAAGTGACTGCAATTTATCATCGTCCATTGAACGTTACGAAAGGTGGGATGTGGTTCGTAATAGGTTGTGTGAGCACCACAGTGAGCAATGTATGCTCTCCAATGTGCTCCCATGATGGCCAAAATGTTGGTAAGGAGTTCTTATGGTCATGCATTCCATTCCTACACCAGTGCGGTTGGCCGTTGGTGCGTCCCGTAATACGTCTCCCCAGTGGATACCACCAGTGTTGCCAACTTAGTGGTTTTTTTCTTTAAAACTGGTGGTTTCTGCCCTCCTTTTAGTGGCGAAATATTGCTTCTAGTGGCTGGTGGATTTTGTAGTGGTTTAGTAGAATTCAGTTTCAGTGACTGAAAATGTGATCCCTCAACCACTAAGCAATTTATAAGTCTCGAAATATGTTATTTCTACATTATTTAATCACAGGAATATTTAACTTTTACTGCGAAGACAACATTGATGCATTACAATGTGACATCGAACTAACGATCACACTCGATAGACTACATGCAGGGATTTCCTGTGGAATGAACAGCATTAAGTAGCACCTAGTTTTAGTTCATTTCACGAGTGAAGGCGGCTTGCGCAGGTCAGAAGCGCAGAAAAAGTAACTCGACTGTCGTCGTTCGTAGTGTGCACTATACAATTGTGAGTCTCAGTGCATGGTATTATTTCACGACTTAAAAGTATATAACTATGCCGAAACCACAGTATAGGCAGAAGTTTCGGGATTCTTGGCTTCAAGACCCACATTTTATAGATTGGTTTCAAGTTATTGAAAGTACTACGTGTCAGGTAGCGAAGTTCAAATTTTGTGGTACGGTTTTAAGAAGTCACTAAGGAGATCTGAAGTCTCGTGGGATGTGAAAGAAGCATCTACAAAATAAAACGCTAAGCAACCTTTTTTAAATTAGACATCCATTGATCGGTTGCTTTTAAGCCAGAGCCCATTGCAAAAAAAAAAAAAAGGAAGAAGCAAGACTTTCATTATTCACAGCGATGCATACTACTGTACATGTAGTCGACCATTTGGGAGAGGTAATTAATCACAGCCATGAAAAAGATATCGAAAAAGTTCAGCTGTGCCGAACTAAATGCACCTCAGTTATAAAACGCGTGTTAGCACCTCATTTCACTGACGTTCTAACACAAGATTGCAAAGATCAACCATTTAGCTTATTAATTGATGAATCTACTGATATTGCTGTATATAAATACTTGTGAGTGATTGTAGTTTGTTACAGTAAATTACATCAAAAAATAGTATCTGCATACCTCGACCTTGCTGAACTGTACGAGTGTAATGCTGAAATTATTATCTCTGCTATAAAGATTCAACGATTCAATTTGCGACTTGAAAATTTAATGGGTATTGGTACAGATAATGCCTCTGTCATGCCGGAGTAAATAACGGAGTATTTACGAAACTGAAAGAAGAGGTACCACACCTGATTATAGTACGTTGCTTGAGCCATTCCTTGCAAGTGGCTGTTTCAGCTGCTGCAAAAGAATTTTTACCGAGAAATTTGGAGTTTTTAATTAAAGAGACATAAAATTTTGTTAGTCGCTCCTCTTCCAGACACTCTCTTTATAAGGCGCTGTATAAAACGTCAACGATGGACATAAATTTAAAAATAGTTCAAGTGTGCCAGACAAGGCGGTTATCAATAAAATCCGCTGTATGAAGAATATACACGCAATGGTCAGAGCTAGAAACACGTTTTTCCGTAGCTAAAGTGCGCGAAAGGTGTCACATGGCAGAGTTATTGCACGTTATGTGTGCGAACGAGATTAATTACACACATATTTCATTTTTATATCCTATATTAAATGAAATAAAAACAGTCAATAAAATGTTCGAGTCGAAAGATACAGATCACACCGAACTCTTTGATGAGTTCACCAACCTGATAATATGCTTGTCAGAGTTACGTTATCTGCAAATAAATTTAATATTTTTACTCATAATATTAGTGATTTCTTTTAACCAAGATGTTATCTGGGATTCCGCTTTGAAAAGCAGTTGCTTGAAATTAGAGAAAAAGGATCACCACGGGATGATGAATAAATATTGTGCAATCGGTGCATAACATTATAGTAAGTCTGATTGAAGAAATAAAAAACAGGTTACCAGAAAATTTGATGTTGATGAAAAAGCTTCCAGAATATGTGTTGAACAAGCACTTAACCACAACAAAGAAAATCTAATTGATATAATGGCTCAGTTCAATAAAAGTGTAGAATTTATCGCACGAGTGGATGACCACTTGCGACAAATTCATTTGTTGAACTGGAACGATACCAAAGATACAAAAAAGTTTTGGAATGAAGCATTTAAAGGATGGTCAAGGGGAATCTAGATGTGAGGAATTAGCGATTTTTGCGATTACTCTCCTAACACTGCCTCATTTCATTGCCGATGTTGAAAGACTATCGAGGTGTATTCAAGTTCTAAGGCCTCCGATTTTTTTTCTAATTAACTACTCACCCGAAATCGATGAAACTGGCGTTACTTCTCGACGTAATCGCCCTGCAGACGTACACATTTTTCACAACGCTGACACCATGATTCCCTGGCAGCGGCGAAGGCTTCTTTAGGAGTCTGTTTTGACCACTGGAAAATCGCTGAGGCAATAGCAGCACGGCTGGTGAATGTGCGGCCACGGAGAGTGTCTTTCATTGTTGGAAAAAGCCAAAAGTCACTAGGAGCCAGGTCAGGTGAGTAGGGAGCATGAGGAATCACTTCAAAGTTGTTATCACGAAGAAACTGTTGCGTAACGTTAGCTCGATGTGCGGGTGCGTTGTCTTGGTGAAACAGCACACGCACAGCCCTTACCGGACGTTTTTGTTGCAGTGCAGGAAGGAATTTGTTCTTCAAAACATTTTCGTAGGATGCACCTGTTACCGTAGCGGCCTTTGGAACGCAATGGGTAAGGATTACGCCCTCGCTGTCCCAGAACATGGACACCATCATTTTTTCAGCACTGGCAGTTACCCGAAATTTTTTTGGTGGCGGTGATCTGTGTGCTTCTATTGAGCTGACTGGTGCTTTGTTTCTGGATTCAAAAATGGCATCCACGTCTCATCCATTGTCACAACTGACGAAAAGAAAGTCCCATTCATGCTGTCGTTGCACGTCAACATTGCTTGGCAACATGCCACAGGGGCAGCCATGTGGTCGTCCATCAGCATTCGTGGCACCCACCTGGATGACACTTTTCGCATTTTCAGGTCGTCATGCAGGATTGTGTGCACAGAACCCACAGAAATGGCAACTCTGGAGGCGATCTGTTCAACAGTCATTCGGCGATCCCCCAAAACAATTCTCTCCACTTTCTCGATCATGTTGTCAGACCGGCTTGTGCGAGCCCGAGGTTGTTTCGGTTTGTTGTCACACGATGTTCTGCCTTAATTAATCTGTCGCACCCATGAACGCACTTTTGACACATCCATACTCCATCACCACATGTCTCCTTCAACTGTCGATGAATTTCAATTGGTTTCACACCACGCAAATTCAGAAAACGAATGATTGCACGCTGTTCAAGTAAGGAAAACGTCGCCATTTTAAGTATTTAAAACAGTTCTCATTCTCGCCACTGGAGGTAAAATTCCATCTGCCGTACGGTGCTGCCATCTCTGGGACGTATTGACAATGAACGCGGCCTCATTTTAAAACAATGCGCATGTTTCTATCTCTTTCCAGTCCGGAGAAAAAAATCGGAGGCCTTAGAACTTGAATGCACCTCGTAGTATGAATGTATTAAAAGACAAACAGAGGAATAGAATGAAATTAAATCTTTTAACTGCCACATTAAGAATACGCTGTGGTTTGAGGTTGGAAGGAAAATGCTGCAAGGGATATGAAATTCCAATAGACGTCCTAAAACGAATCAGTACCAAAGAATCCGACGATGATGATGATGATGCAGGCAAAAATGATTCATCTGAAGAAGACGAATTCATTGAAATAATTAGCTGTTGTTATTGAACTTCTTGTATGTTCCTGACCTTCACTTGGTGATTTATTTATTGTACGTTCATTTAATGATTGTGAATATTTTATTACTTATAATAAGGAAACTAATTACTAATATAGTTATTGTTTTCTTTCATAATAAATTTAGTGGAAATTTTAGCGATTACGAGAGTAGGGGCATTGTTATTAGTGTTTTTCTGGTGGGTTTTGCATTTGAAACTGGTGGGGAGCTCACTTTAACTGTTGGCAACACTGCATACCACACGTGCTCGATGGAATTTAAGCCAGGGGGGTGGGGGAGGGAGGAAGGGCAGGCCAGTCCATTTTCCGAATATCCTGTTGTTCCAAGAGCTCCTCCACCTGTGCGCTGCTCAGTGCGGTCGTGCATTGTCGTTCATAAAAAATGTCCGAATGAACCCATGACGAGGCCCACATAGGGAATGAGTTCAGTACCACAAAAACATTGACCGGTCAGTGCACTGTGTTCAAATACACTCTAAAACAAAAAAAAAAGAAGCACCACGAAAGAGTTATGTCAATTGGTCAAAAATTGTTATTCGTGCAGGTATGCAAAATTGTGTGACACTGCAGCGCTATTTCACCGTACAGCTGATAAGGATAATAAGCAAGGAACATGTCGATACTAGGTCATAAAGACTTTGCGAATTTCATTCCATGTACTTAGTTGGGCGGTAACTAAGCCCTGCAGAACGCAGAACGCAGATCTCAGCAATTGAGAAAGGACGTGTAGTTGGGCTCAAAGCAGCCGGCTGGAGCAATCGGCGTATGCTCTACATTTGCATAGGCGCGATGCCATTATTCGACTATGTTGGCAGGAATGTTTGAACCATGGCCAAACACAGCGGCAAGAAGGAGGCGGTCGACTTAGAAGAACGACAGAACCTGAGGACCGAGCACTCGTCAGAGACGCACTCAGAGCCCTGGATTCATCATTGCTGTCGATCCGACGTGCAACTGATACTTCAGTGACCACAAGAACCAATATTAGGTGGCTCACTGGAAGGTGGCTGAGATCACAGCGTCCCTTATGCCGAATACCTTCGACCACTGTACACCAAGAAGCCCATTTGCTTTGGTGTTGGGCACATTCGGCCAGGAATCTCCTTGTCTGAACTAGAATTGTCTTCAGGAACGAGTCCCACTTCGAACTGAGCCTCCACGACCACGAAGACGTTTCTGGAGACGTCCCAGACAGCGGTGAGGTACCAACCTGGCTATCGCTCTCTGTACACTCCGACAAGCGGTGGTAATGGTATGGGGTGCCACTTCTGTTCGTAGTAGTACAGCGGTACGTCGTCGATATTCTACGCTCCGTTTTGTTATCCTTCGTGCGAACCCATCCTGGGCATACATTTCAACAAGATAACGCCAGCCCGAACACAGAGAGATCTTCTGCTGCTTGTCTTCGTGCTTGCCAAAGCTTACCTTGGTCACCAGGGCCGCCGCGTATGTCGTCAACTGAGAACGCTAGAGCATTAAGTGCAGGCCATGCAACCAGCTCGGGATTTTGACGATTTAACCTGGAAATCGGACAGAATTTGTCTCGATTTCCCTCAGGAGGACACGCAGCAACTCTATCAATCAATACCAAGCAGAATAACTGTGCATAAGGACCTGAGGTGGGCCACTGCGTTATTGAGTTCCTCAGTTTGTAGCCGGCCGCGGTGGTCTAGCGGTTCTAGGCGCTCAGTCCGGAACCGCGCGGCTGCTACGGTCGCAGGTTCGAATCCTGCCTCGGGCATGGATGTGTGTGTTGTCCTTAGGTTAGTTAGGTTTCAGTAGTTCTAAGTTCTAGGGGACTGATGACCACAGATGTTAAGTCCCATAGTGCTCAGAGCCATTTGAACCATTTTTGAACCTCAGTTTGTAACTATCTTTCTCTTGGATAAATAATCCAATGTTTCTGATATTTTAATCATTTATTTGTCCATCACAGCCACCGATTTCCGCCCCATTCAGATTATTCCACTGTGGTGCGTCGTTTAGAATGTATTTGGAGCGCAGTACACCCATGTAACATAATGCCTCCACACACCTCACTACCCGGACGGCCAAAACGTTCACATGTCAGGACGACTTTCAATCTTTTCCGTGTCTTGCGAAGTCCAAGCGATGACGCGTTGATAAAGGGCGCCACGCCCTACTCAGTGGAGAAGAGCATATGCCACTGAAACTACTCAACTAATCCTTGCTCGCGTTTCGATTATTGTCAGACGTTGGTCTAATCTCCCGGCCGTAAGACTATGAAAGCCCGTTCGAAAGCTTGGAGCTGTGTACCTCGGCTTCTAGAAGGAGCAGCGACAGCCGCCAAGCGATAGCGTCGCCTATTGTCCCACCCCTGGCTATCATGCCGGCCAATCAGCAGTTGCGGCGCGTGTATAAGAACGATTGGTACGCGATAAGAAAGGCAGTCGCTTATAAGCTTCGCTGTCATCTCGTTGACATAATGCATTAGGGGTGCTTGATCTGTTTTGCCACGTTTCTGATTTTCGCTCTTTGGGTTACTCAATGCACTTGGTTATTCAGATGTGAAGTGTCCACTTGTCTGTTTCCTCATGTTTCTGTCATATCTGTTCTCTTTCAGAGACCCAGTGTTTGCCGTCCCAGACCAGTCGGCGTGTTCTCATCGGATTCTCGTATCGCACCCAATCTTCTTCTTCCTTAGCGTTTGTCCTGCAGTGTAGCGCGGTCCGCTCTCATGGATCTCTGTTTCTTGAGGTCTATATCGAGGATATCTAGGCAACAGGTCATTTATCGATTTTTAACGAAAACGGTAGACTTCTTGTCACGGTAATCTGTCGTATACCGGTCATTGTAATAGCTGCTACAGGATGTAACAAAAAATCATTGCCAAACTTTCAGGAAACATTCCCCACACGTAGAGGAATAAATGGACACGAGTCCGGAAACAATAAATTTTCATGTCACAGTTTAATTTATACTAGTTTTCATAATCGCATTAATCTTGTCAAAGACACAGAAGCCGAACGTACCAGAAGTACATGAAATGTTTTCTAATATGAAATTTTCAAAATACCCTCTACATACGCACTTACTCCGCAAGCCACCGTTCTGTGCGTGGCGGATGGTACCCTGTACCACTTTGAAACTGATACAAGTATTTTTTTTTTTAAAGCTTCAGGAAACATCGCTCGGGTGAAACCCAGCTTGCCCTTTTCTCACATGATATACAGCGAACTTTCCTGTTATTTTCCTGTTCCACTCGCAGGCAGGGCGAGGGATAAACGACTATCTACTGTATATGCCTCCGTTTTAGCCTTAAATTCTCGTACCTTATCTTCGTGGTCTTTCCGCAAAATTGGCGGCGGTCGGATCGTTCTGGAGTCGGCTTCAAATGCCGGTTATCTAAATTCTCTCAACAGTTTTCCTCGAAAAGAACGTCGCCTTTCCTCCAGGGATTCCTATTTGAGTTCCCGAAGCATCTCCTTAACACTTGCGTGTTATTCGACGCTATCGGTCACAAATCTAGCAGCCCAAGAATGTCTTGCAGAAACCTGTTCATACAGCTGGCTACTCACAATGTACACTCCCGATTGTTACTCCCAACGTGAATCCATAGTATTTTTTTATCACCTAACGTTCCTCGTTTAATATGATATATTTCGTGCCCAGTTATTCTAACGAAGTACACGTGCCACTTCATCAGTGCTGAATTGGCGGAGAAAAGCCCAAGGACAGTATGCAGCCCGTATTAATTGTGTAATATTACTAAGACCTTGGCCGCTGCGCTTCATACCACTTTTTCTGCAACAGTATCCAAACATTGCTGAAGTTCACCTTGTAGTGAAGAAATACGTCCTAGAATTTGTCGGGCGGAAGAGTCGGCACTGTTCTTTTTAATTTATCATTACAGTCTAGATTAATTATGGAGCTAATCTACGGGTAATTCCCCCTCTTTTCTGTTATTGTCATTCTCGGATTTTGCTTTCTCTTAATGGCTCTTGACAGATACTCGTATAGTAGTGATTGAACATACCAAATTTAGATGTCAGAAGAATATTCGGTGGTCTCCTGGTCTTATTGGAATATCTGCTACAGCTCATTTACCCGTCTTGCCCAGGCGACAGTTCCTCCATTGTGACTTAAGATGGATGTTGATGTTCCTTTTGTTGGCTTATAGGTTCGTCTGACCGTATGTGGAGGGGATTTCTACAAGTATATCCATACTCAGCAAGTGACAAAGAGTATTTGTGGTACCACTGTCCTCCCTCCCCCTTTTCACTGTTCCATTCGCGTGTCGGTAAACCTAAGTATGGATTTCAATCTATTTGAATTTTCTCGTCGCGTCACTTCATGAGAACTATGTGGTAGGAAGTGATATGTTGTCCGTTTGTTCCAGGAAAGTATGCTCTCGTAATTTCAAAAGTGAATTCCATGATGCGCAACGCCTCTCTTGTAGCACCTGCCACTGGAGTATGTTGAACATATCCACCAGTCGCGCCTGTTGAACGATCCCGTGACGAAACGTGCCGGTCTTCGTTGGATCTTCTATGTCCCTGTTATTAATCAAACCTAGTAAGGATCCCAAACTGAAGAACAATTCAAGAGTCAATCGAAAGAATGTTTTGTGAGTGACTTCTTTCGTGAATGCATTACATTTCCTTAATGGTCTCCCAAAGAATCTCAGTTTGGCATTTACTTTTCTTCTGTTTGTTTTATGTCGTCATTTCGCTTTAGGACACTCCAGATGGTTACTCCTTTGTATGTTACTGCAGTTACTATTTCCGGTGATTTGTCACCAGTAGGGTATTCGAACACCAGAACACTTGGCCTATAGAGGGTGAGTCAGCTACCCCTACCGACAGGCTTTACGCAACGCGCAGTGTCTTCAAAAGCCATGTGTGAGATTGTCATATTCTCTCGCTCTCTGTGTGATAACTATTAGTCGTACAGAAAAATTAACACGGTCTTTTTGTAAGAAAGTTAACGAAGTTAAATTTTGTGGTGGGATGCATTTCCGCTGGAAGCCACAGTTTTCGATGTAGTAAAGAAAAACACGTTTTAAGGTCACTTTTGTACGTTTTTCTTGAATAATTCAAAAGCTGCAGCCTCCAGTGAAAATACAGTTCAGTCAGTACACAATTTAAGTACATTAAATTTCGTACAAGAAGGTTCTGTTCATTTTATCTACGGGAGCGAGAGAATATGAAATCTTGCATGTGGTATTTGAAGGCGTTATGTGTTGCATGAAACCCATATGTAGGGGCAGCTGAATCAGCCTGTATATGCGCAATACATTACATTCATTTACGTACCCAACCAACTGACAGACGCTGCGCCATTCGTTTATCCTCTGCCACTCTTACTGCACTCCGCCACAGAACACTCTTGCCTTTGTTAGTGGAGGCTCTTATTGCAATTCAGGTATTTTTCGCGTTTTACTTTTTGGCCCACACGTTTTGTCAGATACGAACTTTCTTCGTAGTATGCTGATTCTGTGAATGTTTTGAATGTGTGGATGAAAAACTCTCTGTTGTTTTTCGCCTACAAAAATCCGGTCCTGTTGAGGGAGCCCGATCTGGGCGGGACGCGAAAACAGTGAACGAGACGTGGCTCTTCTCGCAGATGCTGGCCGACATTCTGAAATGGGGATGACAGGCGAGTCGAAGCCAAAAACAACGGGGGGATCCCTGCCCACTGCCATTGAATGGAGCAGGACTCGAAGTGAGCACCAGCAGGAGGGGAGTCTCATCTGATCACTTCCGGACGCTACAGTGAAATGTGACTCTAACCAGTTGGAGTACGGTATCTATCTTAGACAGTGCTTTGTTATTCGCAACTGACTTGATCATTTTTGGTGAACTTGATAGATCACCGATTTGATTTATATGTATCACCATCAGAACTTAAAATCAAATGCGATGCATGAGCAGGCACGGCATTTGACTGTGTGTTTATTTATTTATCTATCAGGCTCACCCGCCCGGACAGCTGCACGCGTTAGCACGCCGCTTCTGCGATTTGGGAAGTCGCGTTGGTCCTGGGTCGAATCCATCCTGCCGATTAACGATGAAGGCCTGGATGCAGTTTTCAGGTGGTTTTCCACATCCAACTAGGTGAATACCGGGTTGTCATCCACGCCTCTGTTACAAGATTTGAAGGCATTTCGAAAACGATCTTTCACAATTTCATTTGGGATGTCATAAGATGCAGACAAATAATACACAAATTCCGTTCCAGGGGGATTAATGTCTGAAGTAGTGCTAGAGGGAATTGACACCATGAATCCTGCTGGGCTGTACATAAATTAGGCTACGGTAGTGTTTAAACTCGGAAGAGTGTTCCTGGAGCCACTCTGCAGCAATTCTGAACGTGTGGGGTGTTGCACTGGCCAGCCGGAATTGCACAAAGCGTCCGAACGCACAATGGGCGTGAATGGATGCAGATGATCAGACAAGAAGCTGACAAACATATCACCTGTCAGACTCGTACCTCGACGTATCAGGGGTCACATTCACAGTCCCCTGCTCATACGCAGGGTCCATGAATTCATTAGGTTATCTCCATACCCGTACACGTTCATCCGCTCGATACAATCTGAAACAATTCGTTCTACCGGGCAACATGTTTCCAGTCATCAACAGTCCAATGTCGGTGTTGACTGGCCTGGCAAAGCGTAAAGCTTTGTTTCGTGCAGTCATCAAACGTACACGAATGAGCCTTCGGCTGCGAAAGCCCATATCTATGATGTTTCGTTGAATGGTTCGCACGTTGACACTTGTTGATGGCCCAGCAGTGAAAGCTGCAGCAATTTGCGGAAGTGTTGCACTTCTGACACGTTGAACGATTCTCTTCAGTCGTCGTTGATGCCGTTCTTGCGGGATCTTTTTCCGGCCGCTCCGATATCGGAGATTTGAGGTTTTATTGGATTCCTGATATCCACGGTACACTCGTGAAATGGTCGTACGGGAAAATCCCCACTTCATCACTACCTCTGAGATGCTGTCTTCCACCGCTCGCGCGCCGACTATAACACCACGTTCAAAATCACTGTAATCTTGATAACCTGCCATTGTAGCAGCAGTAACCGATCTAACAGCTGCCCCAGACATTTGTCTTATACAGGCGTTTCCTACCGCAGCGCCGCATTCTGCCTGTTTACATATCTTCGTATTTGAATACGCATGTCTGTACAGTTTCTTTGGTGCTTCAGTGTATAATTCCGAGATACCCGATCAATGGTCTACACGAAGTTTGCGAACTGACACCGCAGATCTGTCTGATTGCCCGTTCCTGAGTTAAGAATACACTTGGTCAGTATTCAGTGTTGCCCCAAAATACAACACCATACAAGGTGACAGTGAGAAAATAAGCAAAGTAATTAAGCCTCCTCGTTTCAGGATCAGAAACAGTGGAGTTCTCTCTCACAGTGAAGATAGCTGCATTAAGTACAAGAGTTCCATGTTAGAAATTGTATGCATTATGTTTTGTTGCAATTAATCATTAATATGTTCTCTGAAAGCCACATGCTGATGTTACTGATTATCCTATTACATAAATAACGTATATTACATCCGAATCTACTACAATAATACTCGAGTCATCAGCAAAGAGAAAAATTTTAGTCATCTGCAGTGTTTAGTGGCAGATCATTCATACAAGGTGAGTCAGCTGCCCCACCGATTTGTTTTATGCAACCGGCATTACATCTGTATCGAGAACAGTAATCAGACGAGGCGACACCACGTAATCGATGTAAGTTACCTCTCAGAGCTTTGGGTGACTGTTAGCAAACGGAATTACACCATAAAAAATCATGTGAGGACTGGCCAAGAGTTACACAGTATTTTTGGACCAAGATATACCTTACTTCTGCCATCCATATCCAAAGGTCACCAGTCTTTCTTTGAGTAATTAGCAGTGTAGTCTTTCTGCTTTTGGATGTCTGTAAATTTTATTACGTTGACAGTACTTGTACCAACGGCTCTGCCACAGTCGTAACACCGGTTCCTATCAGACCACCGCAGTTAAGCGCTGTTGGGCTTGCCTAGCACTTGGATTGGTGACCATCTGGGTTTGCAGAGCGCTGTTGGCAAGCAGGGAGCACTCAGCCTTTGTGAGGACGACTGAGGAAATAGCTGAGTGAGAAGTAATGGCTCCAGTCACGAAAACTGACAGCTGCTGGGAGAGCAGAGTGTTGCCACATGCTCTATTTTATCGGCGTCCAGTGATACCTATCGTGTGAGGATGACACGGCGGACAGTGGGTACTGCTGGGTCTTCCAAGGCCTGTTTGGGCGGAGTTACAGTACTTAGTCTTTCGTAAATGGTTCAGAGGTTATATACCAGAAAGTTGTTACCTCCACAATTTTCATTTTGATATCTCCTGTTAATTTCATTGTTTCTGATGGCGGAACACACTTTATAAGGCAACATTTCTCAGCCATTTGTGAAGCATTATATACTATAAACAGAATAAACTTACAGAGACATTCAAAACCTGCATGACCACACCGTTAATTACACAAAGAAAGATTGGAGGCACTCAAATAAGTTGGTCCAAAACTATCGTTTAACTCTTGGTCAATTGTCATTTGTATTTTTTACAGTACGAGGTGCATTCAAGTTCTAAGGCCTCCGATTTTTTTTCTAATTAACTACTCACCCGAAATCGATGAAACTGGCGTTACTTCTCGACGTAATCGCCATGCAGACGTACACATTTTTCACAACGCTGACGCCATGATTCCATGGCAGCGGCGAAGGCTTCTTTAGGAGTCTGTTTTGACCACTGGAAAATCGCTGAGGCAATAGCAGCACAGCTGGTGAATGTGCGGCCACAGAGAGAGTCTTTCATTGTTGGAAAAAGCCAAAAGTCACTAGGAGCCAGGTCAGGTGAGTAGGGAGCATGAGTAATCACTTCAAAGTTGTTATCACGAAGAAACTGTTGCGTAACGTTAGCTCGATGTGCAGGTGCGTTGTCTTGGTGAAACAGCACACGCACAGCCCTTCCCAGACGTTTTTGTTGCAGTGCAGGAAGGAATTTGTTCTTCAAAACATTTTCGTAGGATGCACCTGTTACCGTAGTGCCCTTTGGAACGCAATGGGTAAGGATTACGCCCTCTCTGTCCCAGAACATGGACACCATCATTTTTTCAGCACTGGCGGTTACCCGAAATTTTTTTGGTGGCAGTGAATCTGTGTGCTTCCATTGAGCTGACTGGCGCTTTGTTTCTGGATTGAAAAATGGCATCCACTTCTCATCCATTGTTACAACCAACGAAAAGAAAGTCCCATTCATGCTATCGTTGCATGTCAACATTGCTTGGCAGCATGCCACAGGGGCAGCCATGTGGTCGTCTGTCAGCATTCGTGGCACCCACCTGGATGACATTTTTCGCATTTTCAGGTCGTCTTGCAGGATTGTGTGCACAGAACCCACAGAAATGGCAACTCTGGAGGCGATCTGTTCAACAGTCATTCGGCGATCTCCCAAAACAATTCTCTCCACTTTCTCGATCATGTTGTCAGACCGGCTTGTGCGAGCCCGAGGTTGTTTCGGTTTGTTGTCACATGATGTTCTGCCTTCATTAAACTGTCGCACCCACGAACGCACTTTCGACACATCCATAACTCCATCACCACATGTCTCCTTCAACTGTCGATGAATTTCAATTGGTTTCACACCACGCAAATTCAGAAAACGAATGATTGCACGCTGTTCAAGTAAGGAAAACGTCGCCATTTTAAGTATTTAAAACAGTTCTCATTCTCGCCACTGGCGGTAAAATTCCATCTGCCGTACGGTGCTGCCATCTCTGGGACGTATTGACAATGAATGCGGCCTCATTTTAAAACAATGCTCATGTTTCTATCTCTTTCCAGTCCGGAGAAAAAAAATCGGAGGCCTTAGAACTTGAATGCACCACGTATGATTCAGTTTGCTGTGAGTCACCAAAAGCTGTGAGAGGGAACTTACATCGATTATGTGGCTGTTGCCCATCTTGATACAGACCCATTAATACAGAAAACGACTCGGTAGGAGCAACTGAGTCAGCCTGTATATCTTAAGAACAGCAACGGACCAAAACAGAACTCTGTGTCACCCCCCCCCCCCCCCCTCCCCGACTTCCCCACTTTACAAGGCGCCAGTCTAATTCAAACCTCTATCCTTTTTGTGAAAACTGGAGGACAACTTTCTGCTTCCTGTTTCTAAGATATAAAGGAGAACATTGTTGAGCTTTTTCCCTAAGCTCATAGTATTGTAAAGGCTGTAAATTCAACTAGATACCCATAACCTAAAATTAAGAACGACTTAAATTGAAAATAAGACATAGAAAATGTTGTGGGGAAGATGAACCAAAAAATGCGTTTTATTAGCAGAACACTTAGAAGACGCAACAGATCTACTAAAGAGACTACTTGCTCTATGGTGCCGGCCGCTGTGGCCGAGCGGTTCTAGGCGCTTCAGTCCGGAACCGCGCTACTGCTACGGTCGCCGGTTCGAATTATGCCTCGGGCATGGATGTGTGTGATGTCCTTAGGTTGGTTAGGTTTAAGTAGTTCTAAGTCGAGAATCTGATGACCTCAGATGTTAAGTCCCATAGTGCTTAGAGCCATTTGAACCATTTTTTGCTCTATAGTTGTCCGTCCTCTTTTGGAGTACTGCTGCGTGGTGTGGGATCCTTACCAGACAGGGTTAACGGAGTACATTGAGAAAGTTCAAAGAAGGGCAGCACGTTTTACATTATGGAGAAATAATGGAGATAGCGTCACGGACACGATGTAGGATTTGGGAGAGACATAATTGAAACAAAGATATTCCTCATTGCGGCGGGATCTTCTCACGATATTTCAATCACCAGCTTTCTCCTCCGAAAGTGAAAATATTTTACTGATGGCGACCTACAAACGGAGAAACTATCATAATAATAAAATAAGGGAAATCGGAGCTCGCACGGGAAAATATATGTGTTCGTTTTTTCTGCGCGCTGTTCAAGAGTGGAATAATAGAGAATTATTGTGAAGATGGTTCGATAAATCCTTTGCCATGCACTTAGGCGTGATTTGCAGAGTACCCATGTAGATGCAGACATTCCAACTTAATACATAAGTAATAGGCCCTAGATGATCATTTGGGAACTTACCTTCGTTACAAGTCTGTGGGTACATTTTTATTATTTCTGTTTATGTTAAATTTGTAAATTATTTAGTAACTTTTTATATTTTGTAGCAGTTTTACATTTTTGTCTTTTCTGGATGTTAAGTTCTGATGATTACTCAAATGAGCCGAAACCGTTAACTGTCAAATTAATTAAACGCGACCAAGAGGACTGTCAATTAAAAAGTATTTTTCGGTAGGTTTCACGAGGTCTCGCTGCATTGAGAAACGAAGATATTGGCTTCTAGTCACGCCGCGAGACTGAGCGTGGTTTTTAATGCGCCATTATGATTTACCACTGTGTTCCCGTACACAGACTGAATTCGTACTGACAGAAGTGAGCAGGCTAATAGGTATACACTCATGCGCAGCTGAATTAGACACTCCTACCTCGTACATTAGGTTAGATACCCTCGGGCTCAGATCCAGGGTTTGGTTCTAGGAGAAGAGGGGGGTGTCACATTTTGTTACAGTTCCCTCCCTCTCAACTGTAACGTCTCGTCACACCGCTCATGCCAATGGCTTTGCCGCAGTGATAATACCGGCTTCCGTCAGATCACGAAATTTAAACGCTCTCGTGTTTCACTAGCACTTCGAAGGGTCACTGTGCGGTCTGCTGAGCACTGTTGGCAAGCGGAGAGCACTCAGCCCTTGTGAGGCCAATTCAGGAGCTACTTGATGGGGGAGTAGCGGCTCCGGTCACGAAAACTGACAACGGCCAGGAAAGCGATGTGCTGACCACATGCCCCTCCATAACCGCATCCAGTCACGCCTGTGGTCTGAGGATAACATGGCGGTCGGTCGGTAGCGTTGGACCTTCAAGGCCGGTTCGGACGGAGTTTAGTTTAGCCATCCCGCTTATAATTGCTACGTACGTCTCATGTTTTATTTTTCTTCAAATCTTCGTATTGACCAACTAGGATCCCGAAACATCACCACATCTTTCATTGTTGTTTCCTGTTTTTCCAGTACTTCTCATTTTCTCCCATGTAGTCTTTTCCTTTCTTGTGTCATTGTTGCTTCCGCTCTTATTTCTTCACTTTTAAAGCATACTAAATTTAGTATATTATTCTTAAAAAGGATTTTTTCTGTTACTTACGATTCTTTAATGTTATTTCTTTCCAGCTCTTTTCTTACTTTGTAATCCTTGCTATTGTCCATTTCTTCTTCCAGAAATACAGGAACATCTGTTTCGTTAGCCTGTTGCCATTCATTAGCTTACTTCTGATGTCTTCTCTATTTTTTTGCAGATCTCATTACTTCTTATTTTCCAACCCTCTGTAGTTTTTATAGCACTCATTACTTTCCTAATAATCCGTCTTTCAAGTACGTCTCTTCTGTCCCATTAATAGTTCACCGTCATGCATTCACTTTCATACGGATGTAAACATTGTGGTCGTACCACTGTGGTATAGCGTTTTAGTTTTGTTTATCTAGAGATGCATTTCTTGTTGTAAATGTCCTTTGTCAAACCATATGGTCTTTCTATTTTGTTAACTCTTACATATATTGCAAATTTTTCTAGTTCAATCTGTTGTATACACTACTGGCCATTAAAATTGCTACACCACGTAGATGACGTGCTACAGACGCGAAATTTAACCTACAGGAAGAAGATGCTGTTATATGCAAAATGATTAGGTTTTCAGAGCATTCACTCAAGGTTGCCGCCTGTGGCGACACCTACAACGTGCTGACATGAGGAAAGTTTCCAACCGATGTCTCATACAGAAACAGCAGTTGACAGGCGTTGCCTGGTGAAACGTTGTTGTGATGCCTCGTGTAAGGAGGAGAAATGCGACCATCACGTTTCCGACTTTGATAAAGGTCGGATTGTAGCCTATCGCGATTGCGGTTTATCGTATCGCGACATTGCTGCTCGCGTTGGTCGAGATCCAATGACTGTTAGCAGAATATGGAATCGGTGGGTTCAGGAGGGTAATACGGAACGCCGTGCTGGATCCCAACGGCCTCGTATCACTAGCAGTCGAGATGACGCATCTTATCCGCATGGCTGTAACAGATCGTGCAGCCACGTCTCGATCCCTGAGTCAACATATGGGGACGTTTGCAAGACAACAACCATCTGCACGAACAGTTCGACAACGTTTGCAGCAGCGTGGACTATCAGCCCGGAGACCATGGCTGTGGTTACCCTTGACGCTGCATCACTGACAGGAGCGCCTGCAATGGTGTACTCAACGACGAACCTGGGTGCACGAACGGCAAAACGTCATTTTTTCGGATGAATTCAGGTTCTGTTTACAGCATCATGATGGTCGCATCCGTGTTTGGCGACATCGCGGTGAACGCACATTGGAAGCGTGTATTCGTCATTGCCATACTGGCGTATCTCCCGGCGTGATGGTACGGGGTGACATTGGTTACACGTCTTGGTCACCTCTTGTTCGCACTGATGGCACTTTGAACAGTGGACGTTACATTTCACATGTGTTACGACCCGTGGCTCTACCATTCATTAGATCCCTGCGAAACCCTACATTTCAGCAGGATAATGCGCGACCGCATGTTGCAGGTCCTGTACGGGCCTTTCTGGATACAGAACATGTTCGACTGCTGCCCTGGCCAGCACATTCTCCAGATCTGTCACCAATTGAAAACGTCTGGTCAATGATGGCCGAGCAACTAGCTCGTCACAATACGCCGTTCACTACTCTTGATGAACTGTGGTATCGTGTTGAAGCTGCATTGGCAGCTGTACCTGTACACGCCATCCAAGCTCTGTTTGACTCAATGCCCAGGCGTATCAAGGCCGTTATTACGGCCAGAGGTGATTGTTCTGGGTACTGATTTCTCAGGACCTATGTACCCAAATTTGGTGAAAATATAATCACATGTCAGTTCTAGTATAATATATTTGTCCAATGAATACTCGTTTATCATTTGCATTTCTTCTTGGTGTAGCAATTTTAATGGCCAGTAGTGTAGTTTCTCCAAGATTTTTAAATTTAATTACTCGCTGTATTTTACCTATATGTGTTTCTGTGAATTTTGTCGCATTTTTTATATTTGTCACGGATTTTGTTTTTCAGCTGAAATTTTGAGAGCAGTTATATTTACTATTTGTTCCAGAAAATTTTTCTAAATAACTACTTCTGTCAAATTTCCTGGTAGTGTTGCCCAAATCGTCTGGAAAAACCAGGAAGTTTATCTTAATTCCATTGTCTTTCCTTCCCAAAATTGTTGGTTTAATTTTGTGATTTCTAGCTCCGAATGCTAGCTCCTTACAATTTTATCTACAACGCAGTTAAACAGTAGTGATGCTAAACCATCCACTCCTAACACTAGTGCTTTTGACGTAAATTTACTTTTGGATGTTGTATTTGTTAGAGATCCACGATTTATGTTTGCTAATTTTGCTTTAACATCAAATTATTTAATAGTTTTAATCTGTTGCATCTGTATCTACCGAATCAAATGCTTTCTTGACATCAATAAATTATACTATTATAGGTTTGCTGGTTAACATTAGGCTGAGAATTATTAAAATTACAAACTATTCTGTGCAGGATTTTCCCTCTCATAAATCACGCTGATTTTCTCCCAGTTATTTGTCTAATCATTCTACGATTCTATCCAGGAGAATTTTTGACACTACTTTTGTACGCCACTGCCAGAAGTGATAGTCCCTATGATTTTTAACATTTTGGTTGTCTCTCTTTTTATGTAGCAGGTGGATTAATGATGTTGTCTCTCTTTTTATGTAGCAGGTGGATTAATGATGTTGTCCACTATTCTCGAATTTTTCAGTTTTTTAGTATTATATTATTATTAACAATGAGCGAAATATTTTAACATAACAACAATAATAATAACATGATAACAATAATTTGTGTACATCAGGAGTTAATACGTCGCTTTAGCATAACTTCCGAGAAACTGAAATTTGGAGAGATACAGAGTTTGAAAACCATTTGCCTGAAAATTTGAGAACTACATGTGTCATGCAATAGTTCTAAGAATTATGATAGCAATGCAGTTTCCGAAGTGTGACAACATCAGTTTGTTCGACGTAATATCACTCAGCTCTATGACTGTGAAAAACAGCCCTGAAGACTATGTCTGGTAGTAGCAGCCAAACGGCGTAGCTGTGGGGTCTCCCCTATATCCGCTGGCAGCCGACATATTCATGGAAGCCTTTGAAGCAACGGCCCTTGGTTAGCTCCTTTACACCCACGTTGCTGGTTCAGATACGTTGATGACACGTTCGCTTCATGGCCTCATGGTGAAACGGCGCTACACAAGTTTCACGAATATCTGAACAACATGCACGGGAAGATACAGTTCACGCTCGAAGTAGAGAAGAATTGTGCAATTCCATTTCTACACGTCGAAGTATACAGGACAACGGAGGGCACACTCGGGCACAGAGTATATCGCAAGCCTACGCATACAGACAGGTATCTGCACGCTGAATCCTACCACCACCCATCGCAGAAGTACTCGGTCATCCGTTCTTTGGCAAGACTAAATGAGGCTCAAACCATCACACCTGACCTTAAAAGGCTGCGCACAACGTTTTTAGCCGATGGATACAGCCGTAAGTCGATCCACACAACGTCATCGACGATTACAAGTAAGCAAGATAAGCAAGAAATAGACAAACCGCAGCCAGCAGTGCGCTTACCTTAAGTGAAAAATGTTACTGACCGAATAGGCAAACACCTTCGCCGGGTTGGGGTGCAACCTGTCTTCTCTAGTGGTCGCAGGATCAAGGAGATGCTAGGCTCCACTAAGGACAAGGTGGATGCATTACACATTGTAGGCATGTACAAGGTGGAATGCGAATGTGTAGAGTCGTACATCGGCGAGACTGGCAGGCCAATAGCAACGCGCATTCGGGAACACGAGGACTATATTCGTCTAGGGCAACACAACAAATCCGCAGTGACAGAACATCAGCAAGATCGCGGAAAGAAATAAAATTCAGCGAAGCTTGTGTGTTGGCCAAGCAGCCGGTTACGATGAAACGCAAAATCAGAGGGGTCATCGAAGTACTTGAACACCCTAAGGATATGAATAGAGAGGATGGACACAGGCTTGCCCCATCTTGGCTGCCAGCAGAGCCCAGTAGACCGCAATGTCAACACCAGTTGCGAGCACTACCGGCGGGTAACTGCCGCCGCGCGGCCGACGTCCAGCATTTGGTAACGGGGGCCAACTTCTCATTCGCCGGTGACCACCACTTATGGCACAAAATACAAGAGCCAACAGACAACAGAGGTTACGCTCTCCGTCCACCGCAGTAACCTATTAAAGTTTCCTCTCCTTCTTCCTTAAGTGACCTATGAAATGAACTATCTTTTTCAAATTATGGTATGTGCAGTGAACAGTAATAACAAAATATAAGGGACACTGCAGAGCTAGAACGCACCAGTAGACCCAGAAGAAGGCCGCTGCAACCGTGGCCGGAACGTTGGTTTTCTCCATCAGCAGTTTTATACAAGGTAAAACTTTTATGTCGACTGACTCTGGCCACGGAAGCATAGGCTATTATAATGATTCCTTGATGGCTCAGGATGCGTCCTATCAACCCACCTCTTCTTTTAGTCGTGACATAAATACCATTTTCTCCAATTCGATCCAGAACCTCGTTAGTTCCTCAATATACCCGTCTAATGTTCAGCAGTTGTTTGCAAAACTACATTTAAAAAGCTTCATTTTCTTCTTGTATCAAATTCTTATCGTCGACTATTCACTTCTCTACAAGGCTACACTCCGGAAAAATATCACCAGGAAGGACTTCGTAACTTTTAAATTTTTATTAGATCCTCTTCTTTCTCAGAAATGATTTTCTTGCTATGTTATTTTGCTGCTCAAAGAGCAAAACCCATCTAATACTTTTAATATCTTATTTCCTAACCTAGTTCCCTCAGCATCATCTGATTTAACTCGATAACATTCCATTACTCTCGTTTTACCATAGTTGATAACGATTTTTCAGCACACTATCCATTCCGTTCAACTGCTCTTCCAAATCCTTTGCTGTCTCTGACAGAATTACAATGTCCGCGATAAAACTCAATGCTTTTATTCCTTCAAGCCGAACTGGTATTCCCTTTCCAAATTTCTCCTTGGCTTCCTCCACTGCTTGCTCAATGCACAGATTGCATAACATTGGGGATAGGCTACAACCCTGTCTCACTCCATTTAAACACACACACACACACACACACACACACACACACACACACACACACACATATATATATATATATATATATATATATATATATATATATATATATTTATATCTGAGCACTATGGGACTTAACATCTGAGGTCATCAGTCCCCTATAATTTAGAACTACCTAAACCTAACTAACCTAAAGACATCACACACACCCATGCCCGAGGCAGGATTCGAACCTGCGACCGTAGCGGTCGCTCGGTTCCAGACTGGAGCGCCTAGAACCGCTCGGCCACACCGGCCGGCTCGATATCGTGTTGATTTATGGCTATTCTGATCAAAATGCCCAACGGACGTGTGCTATGTATGCTGCTCGGTATCCTGGACGACATCATCCAAGTGTTCGGACCGTTCGCCGGATAGTTACGTTATTCAAGGAAACAGGAAGTGTTCAGCCACATGTGAAACGTCAACCACGACCTGCAACAAATGATGATGCCCAAGTAGGTGTCTTAGCTGCTGTCGCTGCTATTCCGCACATAAGTAGCAGACAAATTGCGTGAGAGTTGGGAATTTCAAAAACGTCGGTGGTGAGAATGCCACATCAACATCGATTGCACACGTACCATATTTCTATGCACCAGGAATTTCATG
The DNA here is from genome assembly GCF_023864345.2 of Schistocerca serialis cubense. Lineage (NCBI taxonomy): Eukaryota > Metazoa > Arthropoda > Insecta > Orthoptera > Acrididae > Schistocerca > Schistocerca serialis. The sequence continues at coordinate 286,414,097 of NC_064639.1, forward strand.
GCGACGACTTTGAACGTCGTATACAGTTCTGCCACTTGGCACAAGAGAAATTACAGGTCTATGACAGATTTTTTGCACGCGTTCTATTTAGTGACGAAGCGTCATTCACCATCAGCGGTAACGTAAACCGGCATAATATGCATTGTTGGGCAACGTAAAATCCACGATGGCTGCGACAAGTGGAACATCAGCGACCTTGGCGGGTTACACTATGGTGCGGCATTATGGGAGGAGGGATAATTGTCCCCCATTTTATCGATGGCAATCTAAATGGTGCAGCGTATGCTGATTTCCTACGTTATGTTCTACCGATGTTACTACAATATGTTTCACTGCAAGACAGAATGGCGATGTACTTCCAACATGATGGGTGTCCGGCAGATAGCTCGCGTGCGGTTGAAGCGGTATTGAATAGCATATTTCAAGACAAAAATGGTTCAAATGGCTCTGAGCACTATGGGACTTAACATCTGTGGTCATCAGTCCCCTAGAACTTAGAACTACTTAAACCTAACTAACCTAAGGACATCACACACATCCATGCCCGAGGCAGGATTCGAACCTGCGACCGTAGCAGTCGCGCGGTTCCGGACTGAAGCGCCTAGAACCGCTTGGCCACCATGGCCGGCTATTTCATGACGGGTGGATTGGTCGTCGAAGCGCCATACCATGGCTCGCACGTTCGCCGGATCTGACGTCCCCGGATTTCCTTCTGTGGGATAAGATGAAGGATATTTGCTATCGTGATCCACCGACAACGCCTGACAACATGCGTCAGCGCATTGTCGATGCATGTGCGAACATTACGGAAGGCGAACTACTCGCTGTTGAGAGGAATGTCGTTACACGTATTGCCAAATGCATTGAGGTTGACGGACATCATTTCGAGCATTTTTTGAATTAATGTGGTATTTACAGGTAATCACGCTGTAACAGCATGCGTTCTCAGAAATGATAAGTTTACAAAGGTAAATGTATCACATTGGAACAACCGAAATAAAATGTTCAAACGTACCTAGGTTCTGTATTTCAATTTAAAAACCTACCTGTTACCAACTGTTCGTCTAAAACTGTAAGCCATATGTTTGTGACTATTACAGCGCCATCTATCACAAAGCGATAAAAATGGACCAACTAAAACATTCATATTTCTTTACGTAATCCACGAATATGTAATAAAAAATGAGGGTTCCTATTTTTTAAAAATTGCAGTAGATATCCGTTTGGCCTATGGCAGCGCCAACTAGCAGGCCAACCATAGCGCCATCTGTTTCCCCCATTCAAGCTAGAAAAGTTTCGTTCGTTGTAGTTTTTTCGTTTGATGCTTATTTCGTGAGATATTTGGCCCGGTCACGATCAATGGACCACCCTATATATATATATATATATATATATATATATATATATATATATATATGTGTGTGTGTGTGTGTGTGTGTGTGTGTGTGTGTGTGAATCAGTGCAGACGTGAGGTATTTCATACTATTTTTATTACGTGATATACTTAACAATATCTGCATAAATTGTTTCTGTTAAGAGATTCATCAGTGGAGTACATGTTACGCTGTAGTTTGTGAGCAGATAAACTTTTTATGGCGGAACGGGACATGTCGCGTGACGGAAACCACATTCTCACGAGTTAAACTGAGCATCGCGTGCTCTGAAGGACGAATATTTCAGCAATATCCTTATTGCTGAGGAATTAAATGTGAACTGATAAGCTTAAAAAACTAAAAGTTTGTGTATTATGCATTAGAGTTGGTCACGACAGTGGCTATACCGGCCAGAGCGACCCATGCTTGTGCGGTGGCCGCTCGAAAGTAGCAAGTTCGAATCCTGTTGGCGTAAGGAATTCTCACCACCGATGTTTGACCGGCGAATTTAGGACATATGATGGCTTGCTTAATGTTCCTGATTAACAAATTTTTCATCAATATCTTTAATTAAAGACAAAATTTCCTGCAGTGTGTCATGAGCGGAGGGCATGTGACACTTGATGTGGTCCGTCCGTCGAATGGGATGTTAAGTTCACGGGTCCCCTTGTTGTTATTCGAGAAAAGTAGGCTATGTACCGGTATTGGATTTTATCCTGTCCGTCGTCGCATCATAATCATGCACCACAAACATGACACTAGAGTATGCATGAATCCATTACAGTCACCTACACTCAAAGGGTACAACTCGCACATACCGCAAGGGAAGAAGGCATTTTGCGTGAAGGAAGAAAACGCTTCCCGATTAAGCGTTTGGACCTATTCGCACACTCTAGGAAGACTCTCGGCACGATGGTTGCTGGGAGTAGTAGACTGAACAAAAGTCGTGAGACGTTGTTCGCCTTTTGGACCGGTACCGACTTGTTTCGGGGGCGCTTCCAACTACAGCCCAGCATATAATCCAGCCACTCCGTTTTGTCTACGCTATGCTGAGTTTGGTTTAATTAGTCCATTCAATGAAGGAAAATTAAGGGACAGAATCGTGTAGTCGCAAATTTTTGTACAGCGGTAAGCAGGAGTGTCAGGAACAACATACTGAAAGAACTGACTGATAGAGTGTGAACGTGGGGCTGAAAGGAGGCAGGGGTTTAAAGATCAATTTTTTGTGTTTGTCGTAAATAATATGAGAATATGGCTTTTAGCGAAAATTTTTCCCGTAGAAATGTAAACAGCATTAAATTTGCTACAAAATCAGCTGAATTCATTTTTCCTTTAGGACTAGTACTTTCCGCATTTCAGGGGATGGGAAAATCGCCATCATTAAATTAGTGTTGTAATGGTATAAAATTATTTTTATTGTTAAATGAAGCGGTTCAAGAACAAATATCAAATGCGTGCGCCACATATAAGTGTAGTACAACCGTATCAAGGGGTGATGATTATGATGTTTGGTTTGTGGGGCGCTCAATTGCTCGGTCATCAGCGTCCCTACCAAGTCCCAATTTTTTTTGCACAGTCCAGTGTTTTACTCAGTCCAATCTAGCCACTGCCACGAATGAGGGTGATGATGTTGAAATGGTAAGGACAACACAAACACCCAGTCTCCGGGCAGAGACCGAGCGAGGTGGCGCAGTGGTTAGCACACTGGACTCGCATTCGGGAGGACGACGGTTCAATCCCGTCTCCAGCCATCCTGATTTAGGTTTTCCGTGATTTCCCTAAATCGTTTCAGGCAAATGCCGGGATGGTTCCTTTGAAAGGGCACGGCCGATTTCCTTCCCCATCCTTCCCTAACCCGAGCTTGCGCTCCGTCTCTAATGACCTCGTTGTCGACGGGACGTTAAACACTAATCTCCTCCTCCTCTCCGGGCAGAGAAAATCCCCAACACGGTTGTGAATCGAACCCGGGACCCCGCGATCCAGAGGCAGCAACGCTAGCCACTAGACCACTAGCTGTGGACGTATCAAGGGATAAATTGTGTTCTAAGGGTGAGACGTACTACAAGGGAGGGGGTCAAGGGTTGACGCTCGAGGGAAGGTAAGTCGCCGTATTGTGGTCACGCACTTCCATCCTCCGTAGGTCTGCAAACTGAAAAGCGAGCAGGCGAGTCCCCACTCTCCGTATTCCACTACGTCACAAGAAGCAACCACAGTGCGTTCCACAATGTTGTATTGTCACTTCTGCGGCTCACCTCATGAATAGCAGGCCACGAAGTGTGGAGACAAAACGTGTGTTAATAGTACATGGATCATAGATATGAGTAACGAACAATACTAATGTAGAAAACACGTAAGGACCGATCCTACCTAAATCTCTCCACACTGTTGTGCACTGTAAGAGGGGAAACTGGTTTCTAATCACCTTGTACGGCAGCTGTAACGTTCTTCCGAGAAAGGCAACTTCCCAGCCATGAGTGCTGCTCGCTTTTCAGTTAGTAGACAGACTATATATCACCGACATTTCCTCTCCTTGCCTTTTCGTGAGCAGGCAAAATAACTTCTTCACTGAGTTCGTATTTATATAGTGGAGTTATTTTCAGTTTATTCTTATTTCCAGTTGCTAAGTGACCTACTATTCAAAAAAACTCAACAACTGGAGTTGTCAGCTGTCAATATTTATTCAATAATGTCGATTTTACTGTCCTCATTCTCACTGACGGGAATACGGCAGATGGGTATCAAATGCACCTCCAACATTCGAAGAGGCCCAGAGGCTTAAATGATCTCCCTCTTCAACAAAATTATGTCTCATAGAAGCTATGGAATTTCAGATATTTGAGCATAAGTCAAGCATTACGGTGCAGAGATTACTGTTCTTCACTTGAACATCGTTAGTCCGAACCCATCAGAAATATTCACACGCACCTTGGATGATCTACTGTGGACGTGTTGCAAGTGGCTCCACTTCCTGTACCCTACTCTATAAGTGCCAGAAGTTTCTAAGTGGAAGAGATTTATGCAGTGTGCCACTAACACAATTAATGGTGAGAGAAGTGCGGTAACTTTCTGGTCATTTTATATCACCAAGTGACTACAACACGTTTACAATATGCTGTCAACGACTGACAGTAGCTAAATGCCACATTTACCCATGCAGCTCCCTCCCACTAACACTACATAGGTCTCTGGTAACCTCTCACTTACAAACTGAACACTTCTAAGTCATTGTTAATAGGAGTGTTTTTTTTATTAAAGCCACTTAAGAACTGCAAACAACTCAGTTAATACATTAATAATATCTCCACTATAGAAACATGAGATCAGTGAAGTTATTTTGTCTACTCACATAAGAGAAATCGACAGGAAATACTGGGTACGTATAGTATACCTGTAAATTGAAAAGTGAACAGCACTCATGGTAGGGGAAGTCGCCTTTCCTGGAAGAATGCTGCAACTGTGTACAGGACGGCTAGAAATCAATTCCGCTTCTAGCAATGTAGAACAGTGTCCAGAGATTTATGACAATCTATTCATATGCGTTTCTTGCATTTGTATTATTGGTAACTCATCTCTACGTTCGATGTAGTGTTAATGCACTTCGTCAGAAAAAAAAAAAACACTCCATAAACATGCGTCAACACTGTGTCGCCAGTGCATGAGGCGGGCTGCACAAGGGCCGGTATAACTTTGTGAAACACCGGGTAGTTGCTTCTTCTGAAGCAGTGGAGAGACTGCTCGTTCTTCAGTTTACCGACCTATGAAGAAGGGAAGTGCAGGACTGAAACTTGGCGACCTACCTTTCCTAGCGGTTGTACACTACACATCTTCCCTTCCACCCTGTTACACCCCGGGAAGACAATTTTATCCTGCAATACAGCTATACACACATTGTCCCTAACCCACTTAATTTAACCAGAAACGTTAATTTTATACCTTTAAAACACTATTTTTAGTAATCCGCGATTTTCCCATCCCTTTGCATGTAGAATCTATTAGTCCCAAGAAAAGATAAACAGTGTGACTTTTGTAGTAAATTTCATGCAGTTTAATTTTGCACTGGGAAGCATTTTCGCTTGAAGCTGCAGTTTTAGTGTTATTTAAGACAAACATAATGAAGCGACCTTTAAACATCCCCCCCCCCATTCCCCTCCACAGCCTCACCCCAACGCTCACACCCTACTGGTCCGGATTTTTAGTATGTAGTTCCTCGCAGTCTCTCCTGGTCAACAGACAAAAATTTGCGACTAAGCAAGTTTTCCCTAATCGACCTTTTTTGGTTGACTGTGCTCAGACCAATTAAACTCTTTCCAAACAGGTCTCGGAAGGGCCAACGGTACCGTCCGATTGCCGTGTCGTCCTAAGCTGATAGGTATCAGTGGACACGGATGTGAAGGGGCATGTGGTGAGCACACCAATCACATGAGTCATTGGCAGCTTTTGTGACCGGAGCCACTACTACTCAGTCTCGTGGCTCTTTAATTGGTCTCACAAAGGCTGAGTGGACCCCGCTTACCAAAAGTGCTTCGCAGACCCAGACAACCACCCGTCTAAGGACTAGCCTAGCCCGACAGCACTTAACTCCGGTGAACTGGCGGGAAACGGTGTTACCACTGCGATAAGACTGCTGGCGATTGACTGGGCCCAATGTGTCATTAGCGCTAGGTGCCACGACTGCTTTCAAATACAAAAGCAGACAATATGCTAAACTCAGTGCTGTCTGCTAAAGAAATTAGCTGTCACTGCCTTCTATTTGTACCGACTGAGCTAGCTGCTGTTTCGCATATCTTAATGGAGCGCGCGAGTAGTACACGGGATGTTTCCCATCTGGAGCAGTCTGGCAAATTTTGCACAGTCCGATGCCCCCTGTCCTGATCCAACGCAAGTTTTTGTCTGCACCCTGTGCACAGCACAGGCGGTCAAGTTGCTCTCTACCCTCAACTGACACTGTGACAGAGAAAGAGTAAAAGATCCTTTAGAAGGCAGACTAACAAATGGCCGATTTAGTGCAGCGTTACAGGTGATATCGTGAAAGTCTGCTTAGTGTCTTACTGAGCAAGCATACCATACGATGCTATTTAGCCCTTGTTTCTTTTCTTCAAGGGTATTTTATATTCACCCGCGTTTGCACTACTTCACTCCCACTGTTATCCGGTAGCAAAGACATATTTGCCTAAAAAGCATCCAGCATTCACTGTTAAGTAATTTAGAAGTGTGACACAAGTCAGGTATTCGATTATCATAACTGGGTTAAAACAGCAGTCTGCATCGCAATAATGTTTTATTAATGGCTCTTTTCGACTTCATGTGAAAGTCATCTTCAGGAAATGAGCATCACCTGGCTGCTGCTGGCGGCCGGATCTTCACGCGGTAACACTATCGTAAACTGTTCAACTGCTCAACTGTTTACGATCGTGTTACCGCGTGAAGATCCGAGAAGCCGTCAACGGCAGCCAGATGGTGATCATATTCTGAAGATGACTTCTACACGGAGTAAAAACAGGTCATTAATAAAATATTATTTCGATCCAAATTGTTGTTTTAACCCAGTTATTCTGGATAATATTTGTCTGCCGCACTCGCTGTTGTTACTTGAAGAAAAATATTCTTTTATTCAGACACCAGAAAACGGATACTCGGCCGGAAGTGTGCAGTAAAGAAGAATCCAAAACACAAAGCAAAAGCCAAACTCTGCGTTCTGACCCTGGTGGGCCAGTCGGAACCGACCACGTCACCCTCTGCCAACGGCGTCATCGGATGAGGTATGGATGGATCCTCAATATCTCATTCTGGCAGCTCTTCAGTTGGCATCGCGAGACTGAGTGGAGCCCATTACAGTGCCCCCACCAAGGAAAATCCTTGGCAACACCAGGAAACGAACCCAGGTCCTCTGCATAGCACTTGACCACTGAGCTACTGAGGTGTCAATTCAAAATACAAAATATTTTAATCCAAGCAACGAAAGCCACTGCTGGAGATTATTGTCATTCAGAGAATTCGTGCCGCCCGATGTGGCCGTGCGCTTCTAGGCGCTTCAGTCTGGAACCGCGTGACCTCTACGGTCGCAGGTTCTAATCCTGCCTCGGGCATGGATGTGTGTGATGTCCTTAGGTTAGTTAGGTTTAGGTATTTCTAAGTTCTAGGCGACTGATGACCACAGATGTTAAGTCCCATAGTGCTCACAGCCATTTGAACCATTTTTTAGAGAATTTGTTTTGTCTGTGGACCCCGTTGCAGCTAGAACTACTCAGACAGTTAGTTCCTCCTGCGCCTTCTAGTTAAAAAAGAGCCCCCGCTGTAATGAGGCGCACGGAGGCGGTCGCGACGCGCGCCGTTCCGTCAGCTTTAAAACTTTGGTCGCGTGCCATAATGTGCACCTCACTTTGCGCTCTTTTTGAAGCGGCTGCCGCCTTCTCAAATACCCACAATGTTCAAGGACGGAGCATTATGACGCAAGAGGCTCTTCCTCCTTCTGTACTATTTTTTTAAAAAAACGAAACGCTGTGTGCAGGCGAGAATCATCTTGCTGAAATGTAAGACCATGTTGAACTGCTGTGAAGGTTAGCAAAACGGGGCGTAGAATATCGCCGACGGATCGCTGTTCTGTATGGATGTCGCGGATGACAATCAAAAAGGTCCTGGTATGAAAAGAAATGGCACGCCAGACGTCAAACCTGGTTGCCGTGCCGTTTGGCGGGCGACAGTCAGATTGTTATCCCACAGTTCAAATGGTTCAAATGGCTCTGAGCACTATGGGACTCAACATCTGAGGTCATAAGTCCCCTAGAACTTAGAAATACTTAAACCTAACTAACCTAAGGACATCACACACATCCATGCCCGAGGCAGGATTCGAACCTGCGACCGTAGCGGTCACGCGGTTCCAGACTGAAGCGCCTTTAACCGCACGGCCACACCGGCCGGCTATCCCACAGTTGTCTGGGGCGTCTCGAGACACGCCTCCGCTGGTCATCGGGGCTCAGTTTGATGCGAAACTCATCACTGGAAACAATTCTACCCCAGTCAATGAGATTTCAGGCCGAATGTGCCCGACGCCACCGCAAACGGACTTGTTAGCGAAAAAAAATGGCTCTGAGCACTATGCGACTTAACTTCTGAGGTCATCAGTCGCCTAGAACTTAGAACTAATTAAACCTAACTAACCTAAGGACATCACACACATCCATGCCCGAGGCAGGATTCGAACCTGCGACCGCAGCGGTTGCTCGGTTCCAGATTGTAGCGCCTAGAACCGCATGGCACTCCGGCCGGCACTTGTTAGCGTGCAGAGGTCAACGGTAGCCGGCGCATGGGGTGCCTTGAGCTCAGTTCTCTTTCTGTGAGCCGCCTATTAATGGTCCTTGTGGTCACTGAAGCACCTGTTGCACGTCGGTTCGATAATGACGAATCCAGGGCTCTCCCTACGTCGACCGCTTCCTCCTTGACGCTGTATTCGGCCGTGGTTCGCCCATTCCTGCCAACATCGTCGTATAGTGGCATCGTTCCTATTCAAATATCGAGCGATTTGCCGATTACTCCATGCAGCTTCTTTGAGCCTAACAAAACGTCCTCTCTCAAATGTTGGCCGGCCGTTGTGGCCGAGCGGTTCTAGGCGCTTCAGTCCGGAACCGCGCTGCTGCTACGGTCGCAGGTTCGAATCCTGCATCGGTCATGGATGTGTGTGAAGTCCATAGGTTAGTTAGGTTTAAGTAGTTCTAAGTATAGGGGACTGATGTCCCATAGTGCTTAGAGCCATTTTTTCTCTCAAATGTTGACATCCGCGTATGTTGTTCACGCGCCTGTCTGCGAGGCATAGTTCCTGCGCAAATGAGCACACGGAATGACATTTCTTCCCCCATTTATTGACTTTCGGGACTTGCCCCTTCAGCAAGCTTAATAACTGAATGTCAGTTATGATGATACGAACGTAAGGACAACACAACACCCAGTTCTCGAGCGAGGAAAATCTCCGACCTGGCCAGGAATCAAATCCGGACCCCTTCGCTTGGCAATCCGACGCACTGTTCGCGCAACTACAGAGGCGGGCGCACGGAACGAAATTCGCAAAGACTTTATGCCATGGTATCGACAAGTCCCCTGCATGTATATCATTTTTTTAGAGTGTATATAATGACTGCAGTGTGAACAACGACAGTATTGCAGCTAAAATGTTTAAATGTATGTGAAATCTTATGGGACTTAACTGCTAAGGTCATCAGTCCCTAAGCTTACACACTACTTAATCTAAATTATCCTAAGGACAAACATACACACCCTTGCCCGAAGGATGACTCGAACCTCCGCCGGGACTAGCCGCACAGTCCATGACTGCAGCGCCTCAGACCGCTCGGCTAATCCTGCGCGGCACTTGTAAGTGCAGCATGGCTATTGCTGCTATAGGCATCGCTTAAGATCTGCATTAGTGACCCATACCTTTATTCTACATTGCTTTCAGTCTTCTGATTGGTTTGATGCGAACGAATTCCTCTCCTGCGGCAACCTCTTCATCTCAGTGTTGCACTTGCACCCTACGTTCTCAATTATTTGTTTATTCTACATAGGTTGCTAAAACATGTAAACTTTTTTGAAGCTTTATTACATGCGTTTCCGTGTTCATGACAGCAGCTTTCCAACTGTACTACTTTATTAGGGTCTCTGTATAGAATACTCTTCACGACCCACAACTGAGATTAGGTCTCGAGGCCTACGAGAAAGACAGGCCGCGGCGCGTACGTCACGAAGGTAGTCCTGCGCTCGCTCGCTCGCTCAAATCAGCAAACAGACTACGTTTCTACACCTGCTAACTTGTAACTAGCCGTGTCCGTGCAAACTAAAACTGAATCTTCTACTGAAATCCGCTATTATGGAATCTTACTGTTATTAGTCCTATAATGAGGGGAAGTCCATGGACCTACTTATAGTTTGTTAGGGCTGTACTGGCGTACAGTAAAATAAAATAATGCTAAAATGATTATCAGTTGTATAATGCACCACTTCCAGCATGTAATGAGTACTGTTAAGCAGAAGAGACTAAATGCTATAAAGTAGCCGTTATACCATTTATATCGAGTACTGGTCTTAAATTAAATTTTGCTGTAGTATTGTTAATCAGTAAGACTTCATGATAGCAGATTCCAGTGGAAGGTGCAATTCCCGTTGTAATGACACTTTCCGACGCAGAGACATACAATACCTTAAAGGCTGCGCCAAAGATTAAATCAAGAGGCATGTAGATTATAATCTTTGTAATGTTCACATTGGATTCTGTTTTGTTTCATATTCCAAGAAGGAGCTAGGAGACACTTTCGATTGTTGCCTTGTGGAGGATGGACTTAATTTTTGGAGTGTGCGGAAAGGCAGCCATATAGTTAGAATTATGGTTTGTGCGACGAGCACAGCAAGTCTTATTGTGTTGTGAATAAAAAATAGTGAGAAGTATCTATGTTTTACGAGAATTATTTAAAGTTACGTAGCATTGTATTCCTTGGTTTCCACCGTCTTCGTAAAGTGAACCGATGCCGACTCAGGAAGATACACACGGTCAACAAAGAGAAGAACACCGATGGCGACTAATGAATTAATACTGTGGCAGGACTAATGCTGCGTCTAAGGTGAGAACTCTGATTAAATCAACAATGACGTAGAATTTGAAATGTAATTAATCGGAATGGTAAATTATACTACAGGCATATTTCACGCAGCACTGAATTTGTTCGCATTCAAGCCGGTCAAAAAAAGGCCTTTCAAACATTCTGAAGTTACAGTTCCATGTCCATAATTTTTCCTCTTTTCAAAAAACCAATAAATTTAATTTTTTTTATTTATTTCGCCACACTGGTGACCGCTGACAGGGGCAGTGCTGGTGCAACAAAGAGTAAGTACTTGATTGTTGTACTACAAATGTACTTGTACTAATTACTGTTTCTCTGTTACATGACGCACATGGAAAATGACGAATAAGGTGAAACAAAGTGTGAACCGTTTGGTTTTAATTTCATTATTAAAGAGGACCTTCCTGGTCTAGTTCTAGTAAATATATTTGCTGGTATATTTCAGTTGACGAGCTACTCTGTTTTAAATTCGAAATCCGCTTAAGCTGTTGGTGTTATACTAAATCTTAATTAAATTAGTAGTTTTAATTGTCCTTTGTTGGCAGTTTCTCCTTACGTCTGTGGTCACTTGGTCATTCTATTAATTTCTGCCAGCAGTTGCTTTTCTTGACCTTCTGCAGTAAATTCTGTCGGCATTGGTTGCTCAAATTTGTTGTTCCAACAGTTTCTTTTCTTTAGTTGTAACAGTAAAATGTTGTTGACCGTGATGTTGATACTGATTTCATTAATTTGTTTGCTTTGAAACTACCGAGTGTTGCTTTCATAATATAACAAGAGTAAATTTTGCTGCGTTTTGATTTTTAGCAAGTTCTGCTACCAGTTACCTTTCGTAAAGTCTCATTAATTCATTAACAAATTGTGGTGGTAACTGCCGCTCTTATTTGATGTGTTTCAGGCTTCTTTTAGGGTTAGTTTTGTGTAAATGTTTTTGCATGCTTAAATAAAGTGATTTTTTTACATTTTACAAAGTTATTACGGCCCAGTACTTACCACTCTACACCCGCTCCCTTCCACTTTCAGTTCGGGATAAACACTTGTTTCGCCAATGTCGTGGATTAAGTTCCAATTCCCTCCACAGTGCCTCATGAAGTGCGGCCATGTGACGCAGTTGATGCTGCTTCGTCTGTCGCATGGAGTCGTTAAGATGAGGAGCCCCCTTGGTACTACTCTATAGCAGTGGCGTATGTGACGGCTCTGGGTTTCACCCTCTCCCTTCTCTATTCATCGTTATACAGCACAAATGCCAATACACGCATCTATTACATTCCTCAACACTCCACAAATACACGTACAACACAGCTCTCACATGTCCGCAAGGAAAGGAGCTCGTATGCGCTGAGGGAGAACAACAATTCTGACAGGAGGCTCAGCCCATCCCGTGGGATATCGTAATCAACGACGTCAATACCGCATTTACATTTTGACACGTCACGGTGTTACGCCTGCTACTTCGACAACACATCATACGTCGGAGTGCTGGGGCTTACCCGCTTCCCAGGCAACCACTTTTCACCGAAAAGTAGATTTCATGTTTTCCCTCTAGGCGGCCCTAACAGCGACACCAGGGATCGTGGGTCGCGGGAACCTACTTGCTTCCGCAATACACGTGACCGAAAATAGATCTCAAGGTATCCTGCCGCCGAACACTACCACTTCATTGCTCCTCCCGGAGAGCGGCAAGGAACTTAAATTTCCACGCGCAGCTCCTTCAATGTGAAATAAAGTTTACCACCACATGTACCTACCAACACAGTTAAACCGGATCCATTGGTCATGATGATGTTTGGTTTTTGGGGTGCTCAACTGCACGGTCATCAGCACCCGTACAAATTCCAAACCTTCCATGAATGATGATGAAATGATGAGGACAACACAAACACCCAGTTACCTCGAGGCATGTGAAAATTTCTGACACCTAGATCCACTGATGGTACTACACTCCAGCAGTGCTTAAAAAAGAGAAAAACAGACAAAAACCGTCCATTGGATTTTGACTCCGAGCCAGAACTCCAGTTCGAACATCTAGCCGCTGCCACTACGGTCAAAACACTGGACTGCCGCGTCGCCACTGACGGATCTGTCTTTGTGGTTGCGGACGTCGTAAAGCTTTGCTGAAATTGTAGTGCACTGACTATATACTGTTCCAAGGGAACTTTAACTACGTGCCTAGACAGTAGAACTTGAACCTTTCGAGGAACTTTAACTCCATACATTGACGGAAGAACTGGACGTTTAGTTGAACTTTGCTTAAAGACAGTTTCAATGAGAGCTAGAATTTTCATTTCATTTGACCAACTTGTTAGTTTCTAAACTACGGCCTTCAGCCAGTGACTTTCAGCTTGTCAATATTGTATCTTTCTTTGTAGGAGTATAAGAACGGTATTTCTTTGTTTCGTTAATAAACTTTGTGAAGTGTCTTTGATATTGTTCATGTCGCTTACAGCATATTCTTCACATCTGATTGCCAGAAACTGAAGGGTACAGATTGTAAATGGCACACAATCTTTCGTATTGGGATAGGTGATAAAAATTCTCGGATGAAATTCTCCGTTCAGAAGCGTGTATCAATATTCGTCAAAAGTGATGTATTCAGCATCATATCACGAGCTGAGTTTCAGTAGCAACTTGCGTACTTTAAAAGAAAGGGTCCAGGTTTTCGGTTTCTCTCTTTCCTGCGTTTTTTCCTTGTGGAATGTAAATGCAGGAGAGTCACGTTTATTTCTAGTAGCTAGCTTTCGTCCACTTCGAAGCTTTACGACGGCCCATGAAAACACTTCTGGTCCGGAAATGTAATGACATAACATTGCTGGGCAATAGTAGCAGGTACTGTAGTCGAACATGGGGCTGCATTTTTGGAAACATTGCCGACCTCCACTGTCGGAAATCTCACTTTGTATGGCCTGTGTAAATGTACATTTAGAGACGCAGCGGCCCGTCTGAAGTTTTCTGGTCCAGAAATGTACTACCACAGCATTGCCAGACAGTAATGGCCAGCAATGTAACCTAACGTGTGGCTCCATTTCTGGCAACATTGCCGGACTCCACTGTTGTGAATCACAACTTGTGTGGCCCTTATAAATGTACCTTTAGGAAACAGGCCTTGCCATTTCAAAGGAACCATACCGGAATTCACTTTAAGTGGCTCGGGAAACGACAGTAGACCCAAATCTGGATGGGCGGACGAGGATTTGAATCTCGTTCTCCCAAATACGAATCCGCTGTTTGGCTCGATACGATGGTAGAAGTGCGTGTCTGGATATCTTAGACGTCTGCTTACACGCCTACTTAAAAACCATACAAAACAGTATTGCACGACTCTAGAACGAGTTTTCCATGCAGTTTCTTTGGTGAAACATGCATTGCATTTTCCGAGAATTCTCTCAAAAAAATCTATGTCTTCCATTTATTTTACGTGTTAGTTCCAATTAATATCATTTCATAATATTATTTCCAGGTATTTAATCGCCAGAAGTACATATGATGGATAAAAATACGGGAACACGGAGATAAATGCACGCTTGAACATAAATGCAGATGCTAACCGATCCCGCAGGTTGCGTTGTTCCATTTGACCACGAACAGCACCTGTGCAATGTCCTCAATACCACGCAAGTGTCAGTCATGATTAGAACAGTGTTCTGTGTTGTTGCGAGTGCATTGTGTCGGAGGTAAGTGAATTCGAATACAAACAAATTGCCGGCGCTCGTACGGGGGTGCCTCCGTAACCAAGGGAGCCAAAGTGTTTGGTGTTTCAAGACGCACCGTATCGAAGATTTATACCGCATACCGGGAAAGCGGAAAAACGTCATCCTTTTAGTCAAAACCTGGACGAAAGTGAGTGTTGAGTGATCGTGACGGGCGGACGTTGGACAACATTGTGACGAAAAATAAGAGGACGACAGCTCCAAAAGTCAATGCAAAACTGAATATCGCACTTGTGAATCCTGTCAGTAACAAAACAACACGAAGGGAGCTCCACAAGAAGGGAACTGCAGTGCGAGATGGAACTCGAAAACAACTAATTAGTGATGCAAATGCCGCTGTCAGGAAAACGTAGTGCCGAAGTCATAAAACCTAGACCATGGAGGAAAGTCATTTTGTGGGATAAGTCAGGTTTCACATCGTTTCCAGCTTCTGGCCGTGTTTATGTCTCAAGAATGAAACATGGCTGGGTTACCGGTGGTGTTTTGGCAGGCATATCGTGGTATTCAATGGGGCGTCACGGTTACTCCGCAAGATCACTTTACTGCCAATGATTGAGTCACAATTTTGGCTAACCAGGTCCAACCTATGGTACAATATTTTTTCCCCAGTGGGGATTCTGTGGTATGAGACGACAGCGTCCCAGTTCACACATGTCGCATCTACCAGGACTGGTTTTGTGAGCACGAGGTGAACTGTCACATTTCCCCAGGCAACCACAGTCACCAGATCTGAGCATTATGGAGGCTTTGTGGCCTATTCCGTGATCGCTGTCCACCTTCATCATCGTTATCTAAACTTCTAACTTTTTGCAGGAAGAAATTTATAAGATTTCCTCTTGCAAACCATACAGTAACTTTTTTATCCTTTCTGAGAACACTGGAAGCTGTTTTGAATGCCAACGGGTTTCCGACATCGTAATTTACTGTGTTATTGGTGTTTCCACATTCATGTCCGCCTACTGTAGTTCTAAATTTCCTTACGGTCACTCAACAATGATATTTTACTGTAGACAACAATGTCGTTAGCGAGCAGTCTGATAGCGTTGCTGATCTTATCAAATAAATTGTTCAGTCATAGGCAAACTCTTCCTTGGGGCACATTCTATTCTAGTTTTTGTTTCTGTTGCAAATTCTTCTATCAGTGGAAAATTATTTGAGCGGACCGCATACTTACGGAAGACATTGTGTACCATCTCGGTTATTTCATAACAATGTATCGTAATTAGAGAACGCTTCTCGGGATTTTGAGAAGATAATGTGCTCCTATTTTTTTTAGCCTGCTTCTGCAAGATGTTTTGTAATTCTTCCTCTGTGAATATCGTAAATTTCCATCACAGAATATTCTTTCGGATTCCGCAAGAACTGGATGTTAGGAATATTGGTGTATAATTCAGTTCATCCGTTCTTTTACTCCTCGTATAAACATAGCATGGCACTGGTCTTCAGTGTTACGTCCTCTGTTCGCTGCATGTCACCTAAATATGGCAAATCAGAGTTTATTAGCGTGCGACAAATCGCAGTTTATTAGCATGGGTTGTCTACGAAAGTCAACATTTGGTTCGAAGAGAGAACACGTGTTGCTCATAACTTTTTATCTGAAGACTGAAACGAAGAGACACCCACCACGGAGTTTGGCTGTTGTTCCTCTGAACAGATGTCCGTCCTGACGTCACTGCGCAGAGAGCGGAGTCGTAAACGCCATTTGTCAGTGAATCGTGCTAACTCTGTTCCCCGTGTATTTGTGTTCCAACTACCCATGCGCTGCGTGACAGTGAGCTTCCACTGCAAGCGAACGAAAGACCGATAAATCAGAGAGGACGTGTTCATTCGGTTACATCCTCTAGAATTCCCGTGGTCATCCACAAAGTAAAATCAGTAAGGGGTTCTAAATCATCTATTCAGTCACTCCGTGTCCATACAGGTACCGAAAGGGAAGGCAATAGATAAGGCCGAAATACTGAATTCGGGCTTCTGAAATTGTTTCACGGTGGAGATCGTAATGCGACCTCTCCTTTCGGTCATCGTACTAACGTTGCAATGTCAGACATTGAGATAACGGATCGCAGAATACAAAAGCAACTATAGTGGCATAGAAATTCGTTGGAGCAATGAAGGGCACTTAGCGACTGCAAGAAAGCCCAGGTCATTCTCGTTTTCGAGAAGGGTCGTAAGACAGATGCACGTAGTTACGTGCCCATGCTGTTGACGTCAATTCGTTCCAGAGTCATGGAACACGTTCTGTGCTCAAGAATTATTACGTTCTTGGAGAATAAAAATCTCCTCTATAAAAATCAACATGGATTCAGCAAAGAGAGATCTTACGAAACGCAGCTCGCTCTGATCCTCCTTGAGATCCAAAGCGCAGCAGACAACGGCGCTGAGGTTGATGCCATGTTCCTTGAGTTCAGCAAGGCATTTTACTCCGACCCGCATTGCCGTTTAATGAAAAAACTACGAGATTACCGAGTATCTGACCAGATTAGTGACTGGGTTCAAGATTTCCTTGCAGGCAGAACTCAGCACGTTGCTGTTAACTGAACAAAATCGACAGATGTAATTTCCGGGGAACCCCAATGAAGTGTGATAGGACTGTTACTGACTGAAATGTGTAGTAGAAGGCGTCGGAAGCTGTTAGCAGATGATGCGACTATGGATAAGAAAGTAGCAATGCCATAAGACAATATCATTTTGCAAAATGACCTACCGAGGGTTAATGAATGGTGCAGGCTCTGGCAATTGACCCTGAACGTCAATAAGTGTATCTAACATATTGCACATGCATAGAACAAAAAATCCACTACTGTGAAAATGTCAAATTGCTCGAAACAGTATCTTCTGTAAAATATCCAGGAGTAACTATCCAGAGTGAACTTGTGTTGAAGGATGACATAAAACAAAAAGTAGGAAAAGCAGATGCCAGACTGAAATTTACAGGAAGAATCTTCAGGAATGTAACTTATCTACGGAGGAAGTGGCTTATAAGGCATTTGTTCGACCGATTCTTGGATATTGTTTATCTATCTGGGACCCCTGCCAGGTAGGAGTGATAAAAGAGATAGAGAAGGTCCTACGAAGAGCGGCGCGTTTCGTCACGGAATAATTTAGTCGGCGCGAGAGCGTCACAGAGATGCTCAACAAACTCCTGTGGTAGATGTTTTAAGACAGTCGTTGTGCATCCAGGTGAGGTTTACTACTGAAATTTCGAGAGAATACTTTCCGGGAAAAGTCGGACAAAATATTACTTCTTCCCACATACATCCTGCGAAATGACGACGGTGAGGAAATTCGGGAACTTAGAGGTAATACTGAGGCTTACCGACAGTCATTCATCCCACGCGCCTTCGCGAATGGAACATGGAAGGGGGAATCAGTTAGTGGTACTAGAGTACCCTCCGCCACACAGTTAGGTGGCTGACAGAGTATTGATATAGATGAAGTTTCCATACGGTGTAAATAATACGAGGGACGTTCAATAAGTAATGCAACACATTTTTTCTCGGCCAATTTCTGTTGAAAAAATATGAAATTTGTTTCGGGACATCCCGATAGCTGGCTGGTCTTCGAAATGGCGTCTGTAACGGAGCTGTCTTACGAGCAGGGAGCTCTCATTGAATTTCTTTTGGCAGAAAACCAGAACATCACAGAAAATCATAGGCGCTTGCAGAATATCTAGGAGACCTGGCAGTGAACAAAAGCATAGTGAATCACTGGGCGAGGCGTCAGTCATCATCACAACAAGGTCGCTCAAACCTGACCGATCTACCGCGTGCCGGCCGGCCGGACACATCTGTGACTCTTGCAATGCACTCATTCGAGGTGGTCGACAGATCACAATTAAACACCTTGCTCGGCAACTAGAAGTCTCTGTTGGTAGTGCTGACACAGTCGTCCACAAAATTTCATTGGAGTTGTCTTCCTCATCCACACAACAGCCCGGATTTTGCAACATCCGATTTGCATCTGTTTGACCTAACGAAGGGTGCACTCCGTGGGAAGCTGTTTGTGGATGATAGGGAGGTTACTGATGCAATCAGACGTTGGCTCCGACGGCGACCAGTGGATTGGTAGCATGCAGACCCTCCCAGTAGGGTGGCGTAAGGCCGTCGTATTAAGCGGAGATTATGCTGACAAACACGGTTTTTAGCCAAAAGAGTGGGGAATAGTACGGTGTGTTGGAATCCTGAATAAAAGCAACCTTGTAGAGACAGTAGCCACCCGAAACGGCTGCAGGAGTTATGGAAGCCGTTTCCTGGCGGCCAAGCTGAACAGTGTCGGTAGACGGGAGAGGTACTCACTGGCAGTTGGTCGCTCTGGTGGCTGAGGTCGACCAGTGGCTTCTCGGGCCGGGGCCTGGTGGCCAGGTAGAAGGCCGACGCTGCCGCCACGCCGGTCAGCGCGAGCGCGCCGGCTGGCCCGCCGATGTAGTCCAGGTAGTGGTCCATCTCCTCCACTGCAACACCACACCACACTTATTACTAAAGCTGCAACACCGAAAGAGAATCGTCAAGACGAGTAGAGACGTGGAGGATGTGAGGGACACAGATGTGCATCTAGGGTTCAGTTCTGGGGAGGGTCACAGTTTGTTAGTGACCTCATCCCTCCCTACGTTAAAGGTGAAGGGGTGAGAAAGGAAAGGAACATGAAGAACCTAATGACATCAGCTGCATCGAGACTTTATGTGGAATCAGGGATGAGTGAAAAATGTGTGCCGAACCTAGGATCTCCTGCTTACTAGTCAGATGCGTTAATCACTGTGCCTCGAAAACACAGAATTCATTGTAAATGTATGGTCTGTATCGGCACGTTCCCCGGCCAACTCATAGCCCCATCTAGCGCAACCTGTCCGCAGTCCCCGTCCATTTCCTTCATACTCGCTAATTTTAGATTCCCGTAGAAGATCGAACGTAAAAGTGCATCCACATTGGAGAGTGTGGATTCGTAATTCCCTTCAAGGCGAATCGGTTATGTAGGGTAAGGTCGGGTGAGAGTATGCGTCTGTTAAAGAGTTCGCAGTGGCATTTTCTGTACACTGGCAACACTGACCGCCAACGAAAACTATATTCAGTTGGTGCTTTTATAGCGACGCCACCAGATGTACTCTTGAACGGCTCTGCCACATTTATTGGTTATATTAGGTAAATATAATTTTTTGTTTCAAATTACGTAATCTTTAAGTTTTATATCTTAAGCAACAAGCACTACCTAGGTAAGCACTAGAAAATAAAACCATTTGCCAAAAGAATCACCGTTCTGTGAGAAAGAAACCACGGCACGACAAACAGCGAAACGAGGCTGTGACTGCCATGAGTGGTATTTTTTTGAACCGTGTGGCTCATCTGTTAAGTATGCGCTGTGTTTCCCCTTTGTTTCTAATGGTTACTGCTGCAGGTACATCCACTAGGCACACAGACGTGAGTGCATTGTTTTGAGCTGTTTGTTCTAGAGCAGCCGGAATGCAAACAGATGAGAAATCCGTCGAGTGTTCGGAATATTCCCGTCGAAACCAACCGAGCGAGATGGCTCAGTGGTTAGCACATTGTACTCGCATTCGGGAGGACTACGGTTCAAACCCGAGTCCTGCCACCCTGATTTAGGTTTTCCGTGATCTTCCTAAATCGCTTCAGGCAAATGCCGGTGTGGTACGTTTGAAAGGGCACGGCCAATTTCCTTCCCAATCCTTTCCTAATCCGAGCTTGTGGTGCGTCTCTAATGACCTCGTTGTCGACGGGACGTTAAACATTAATCTCCTCCTCCCGTTCAATCCGGATTTCACAGCAAAAGATTTTGCTCCATCAGAAATCACTGAGAGAGCCGAATTCTTACCAACTGAAGAAGGCAAAGGAGTTCAACAGAAGCCCACGGAAAAATGTCACTTGGGTATGATTTGTCTGTGCAGTCACCAGGAGAAAAAAACCAAGAATCTGACACAAATGAAGTTCAGATGCAGATGTACGAACAGGAATAAGCCTATCCAGTATTTATCCGCTGCGAAAATACTCGTACGATCGACCCACAAAAAAGAAGAAAATGGCAAAAAATCCGAGATCTTGTCTCGGTCTCCGAACAAAATGTATTGTTAGAAAAACAAGCTAAACCAGACGAAACCAAGATGAGGCAAAATACCAGTAACGAACAACGCAGAATCTGTAGGGCTTATCTGGATTAATCGTGCCGTCACCTTCAGGAACAACCAGATCAAAATTCAAGGAGGAAACTAATGTTTTGAATTGTCCAGGGTGTGGTGAAGTCTACAAGGAGCCTATCACGGAAGACTGGGTTCATGCTCCCAATGGTGCATGAAGAATGCACAGTTGATGTAGGGCGTGGTGAATTTTCTTGTGATTTATGTTAGTTCGTGCTCTTTCATTACACGTCACGTACTCTTACCAGACGATGTCGTTAAGATTACGAACGAGCAGTGTCTTACATATGTTGACGTTTGTTTGTGTTAAAAGTTAGGCAGCTGCAAATGATATATGTTGTTCCTAGATAAACCAGCAATACTTTGTTGTAAGAAAAGTTTGTTTCAAACTTCTCATCTACTAGATATGGACGGTTAAATAATAAGCGCGTACTGTCTCCCGACTTCCCCTATGAATGAGTAGTGTCTCTTCTTTGGTAGATGCAATGAGCATTGTGTCCACGGGGCGCAGTGGTTAACGGAACACCATAGTAAGCAGGAGATACTGATTGTGAGTATTGGTCCGCCACACGTTTTCACTCGTCGTCGCTGATTCTGCATCAAGTATCGCTGCAACTGATATTACTAGTTTCTTCCCTTTCCTTTCCTTCCTCCCCCCTCCACCTTCAATTTACACAATAAAGTATATTATTATTATATTTAAAAAAATTATATAATTTGTTTACTTTAGTGCTTAGTACATCGTTTGAGCTTAGCTTCTAAGAAATGGTATCCGTACATATTATTAAAATGGTTGTACAGATTTATGTATGTATGTATGTTCCACATCTCTTCCTAAACCTCTGCACTGATTTCAACCGAGCTTGGTACAGGTATCACTCATTGTCTGAAGAGAGTCCCTATAGTGGTAATAACCATGTACCTATTACAGGAGAGGAAGTGAGGTTGAAAAAATAGTGTAGCTCACGGTGCACGAAACTGCAAATTTTATTCATCCTGTATGTTGAGAATGAGAGGATGTAGTGGCTTGCAACAAACTTTACACAAAGTATCAAACAGTTACGATACTTTTTCTCACTGGCAACCCCCACAAAGCGATGAAGGGAAAAAAAGTTATCGCTTATTTACATCCTCGCTGTTCATGCAATGGTTCAAATGGTTCAAATGGCTCTGAGCACTATGGGACTTAACATCTGAGGTCATCAGTCCCCTAGAACTTAGAACTACTTAAACCTAACCAACCTAAGGACATCACACACACCCATGTCCGAGGCAGGATTCGAACCTGCGACCGTAGCAGCAGCGCGGCTCCGGACTGGTGCGACTAGAGCCGCACGGCCACCGCGGCCGGCCGTTCATGCAATGAAAACTGCCGCATCAAATGGTTCAAATGGCTCTAAGCACTGTGGGACTTAACATCTGAGGTATTCAGTCCCCTATACATAGAACTACTTAAACCTGACTAACCTAAGGACATCACACACATCCATGCTCGAGGCAGGATTCGAACCTGCGACCGTAGCAGCAGCGCGGTTCCAGACTGAAGCGCCTAGAACCGCTCTGCCACAGCGGCCGGCCCACTGCCGCATCAGCCATGACTTTTTAATTTGTTAGTTCTTTACTACTAACCACGTTGTGCAGAAAGTATTCACGTATATCACTCAATGTACCTGCAAAATTACACTGAGGTTTCAATAGTCATGGGATACCTCCTAATATCGTGTCGGACCTCCTTTTGCCCGGCGTAGTGTAGTAATTCGACGTGGAATGGACTCAGCAAATCGTTGGGAGTCTTCTGCAGAAATACTGAACTATGCTAACTCTATAGCCGTCCATAATTGCGATAGTGTTGTTCTTGAAACCAATCGAGAACCGTTGTGGCCCAATGACAAGGCGCATTGTGATCCACAAAAATTCCATCGTTGAATGGGTGCAAATGGTGTCCAAGTAGCTGAACATAACCATTTCCAGTCAGTGATCGGATCAGTTTTACCAGAGGACTTAGTCCATTCCACGTAAACACAGTCCACACAATTATCGAACCACCAACAACTTGCACAGTGCTTGTTGATAACCTGGGTCCACGGCTTTGTGGTGTCTGCTCCACGTTCGAACCCTACCATCAACTCATAACAACTGAAATGCGGACTCGTCTGACGAGGCTACGGTTTTCCAGTCGTCTAGGGTCCAATCGATATGATCACTATCCAGGAGACGCGCTGCCGTTAGCAAAGGCGCTCGCATCGGTCGTCTGCTGCCAAACCCCACTAACGCCAAATTCCGAGGCACTGTGCTAACGGATACGTTTGTCGTACATCGTGTATTGATTTCTTCGGTTTTTTCAACCAGTGTTGTTTGTCTGTTAGCATTAGCAACTCTACGCAAACGCCGATGCTCTCGGTCGCTGAGTTCTGTCCGTGGTCAGAGGTAATGGTACTCCCGGCACTCTCTTGACACTGTTGATCCCGGAATATTGAATTCCCTGACGATTTCCGAAATTAAATGTCCCATGCATCTAGCTCGAACTACCATTCCGCTTCAACACATGTTAATTCCTGTCACACGTCGTAGCCACGTTGGAAACGTTGTCACATGAATCATCTGAGTACAAATGGCCGCACCGCCAATTCACTGTCCTTTTATACCTTGTGTATGGGATACTACCACCACTTGTTTATGTGCATATCGCTATCCCATTACTTTTGTCACCCCATTGTATATAACTGTACAATATATTCATGAGATACGACACCATAAACACTGAGATGTGTGAAAACTCGCCGCATCAAGCGTGACGTTCAAATTTATTACTTCTCTGTTACTGACACCTTTCGCAACAAATTTCTCAGGAATATGCCGCTATATGTAAGTACAAAATTATGTCATTGTACACATATAGTTCAGAAGACATGATGTCATAAAGAGAGAGCTCCGTGAGAAACTACCCCATCAAGCATGAATTTTTAATTTGTTACTTCTTCACTACTAACTGTATCCATGACACATTTTGCGGACAGTATTCACCTATACCATTGAATGTACCTGAAAAATTACATTATTCAGGAGATATGACGTCATAGAAATTGACAGGCATGAAATCGAAACTGCAGGATCAAATTCACTAGGGATTCAGGCGAAATATGTGTACATATATATGCGAAATATGTTAAATATATGTGAAATGTATATGAAATGTGCGTTCACTGATAAAGTGGTGGATAAAAAGCTCCTTTCAAACCCGTGGATAGATTTCAACCAAATTTGGTAGACACATTAATATCTGGAAAAAATTACTGGGCCGGGGGTGGTAACGAGGAGACAAAAGGGGCGGGAACAGGTGGATAGACAGAGAGGGGGAAGAAGGACATAGATTAAGGTGTGAGGGAGGAGAAGCTGGACACAATAAGGGGGGAGGGGAAGTGGATGGAGGAAGGAAAGAGGAGGGGATGGACAGAAAGAGATGGAGGAGGAGATGGACACAGGGAGGGGGGAGAAGGAGATAGGCGATAAAGAGGCAGGAGGGTGGCGGTTAGGGCCAAAGGGGGAAGGAGCAGATAGAGAGAGTAGCATGAGCAGATGGACAGAAAGTGGTAGTAGTAGCCGATGGACAGACAGAGATGGTGGAAGATAGTGAGTGGGGGGTGGAGAGGTGGAGAGAAAGAGGAGGGGGGGGAGACGGAGATGCACAGAGAGGAGGGCAGAGGAGACAGACAAAGACGAAGAAGGAGATGGGCTAATGAAATACATACATACCGGGCAAGGCCGGGCATTCAGCTAGTTTCATAAAAATACATAATCAAGAAACCATTTGTCCAAAAATAGTTGAGTGAAACCTATGTCATACAATTGTTTTAAGAACTATAATAGCAACAAACATTCACAAGTTATTTTTCTTAGTGGAGTATCTCTCCCTTTCTGCTTAGCCTACTTCGACTTGTTATGGTTTATTGGTACTATCAGTGTATTCAAAAACCGTGTCAAATTTGTTGTTGGCAGGCTGCGAATGGGCGGATTTTCCTGTCTGGAATGTTTTCTACAGCAGGTGAGGCCGCAAATAACGCTTGTCGGCTAACCCTTTGGTCGATATTACATTATCAAATTTCTTTGACCAAGTTGCTTTGTCAAATATATTTGGCGTAGTGTAACAGGCAACTTTTGTCAAATGTCGTCTTTCGTTCAGTTTACTTGATCAAATCTGGCGCCTCCCTTTGATTTGATCAGAGAAATCGATCGTCTTCTGTTTACTGCAAACTGCTAGCATGTATAAACACACTGCGAAACGATTATGTGTTGTGGATATGGAGCGAAGAAGTTCGTTCAAAATGCAAAGGAGGTCTGTTGTGGCGCTATAAATATGGAAAGGTGTTTTATAATCTGGGATGAAATAAAATGGTTTTCCTTTTTTAGGCAGGAAGATGAAAAATAACTCTCTTTCTTCGAACCCAATTAAAATAGTTTGTGGAAGAAGTCGAAATCACGAAAAATGTGAGGCATGTCCATTGTCACCACTAATGTTTATTTGTTCATTGGAAAGGGATTTAATGGTCTGTTGTTGTTGTTTGCCAATGACAGAATACTGACAAAATACAATTCACTGATGATGCAACAGTGGGAGCTGAAAGTGAATAGAGGTTGTGTTTTGTGCTAAACGCAACGGAATATGTTATGGCTGTGGGCTGTGGGCTATGCACATAAAAAAGAAAGCGTCACAGTCGGACATGCTAGAGGACTAAATGTGGCAGCCTGGAAAGAGAAACTTGATAGGTACCGCAAGACAACGGAAGCAAGGGCAAGGCCAAAAATTCTTTTATGAAAAACATTAGCAGCTAATAGCCAAGAATGTAAAAATAGTGTGTAGGTTCCAGTTATTAAAATGAGCCTGAAATCGTAAGGAAACTAGCGAAACGAACTACAGGCGGCGTAAAGCATCAAAAAGTATTTGAGAAGCAAGTGAGTATACTCAATCAGCTTCTTTTGAATAAGCACATCAGGTCACAATTCATTTTTCAAGTTAAAGGATTTTCGATAGTACGATTACGACTCGGCCATTGTGAACTGTATACATTACACTGTATTCAGGTTTTATTTTATATATTAACATTAGGAAGAGGAGGGATATTAGTTTACTTACATTTAATACTGGAAAAATCACTTCCCCTTTTAATGGAACTATGAAATTAACAGGAACTACGACGGACAGTTTACTAATAGTGTAATATCCCTTTTCGCATCGCTCCAAAGATCTTTGTCAAAGAAATAGGATGAGTATTTCATCACATTTCTTTCTCAAAGAATTTTGATAGTGTATTATCGGCCTTAGGAATAGAGCTGAAAAAAATCGTGTGTTAAACGAAGCTTCCTTTTTTTTCACAATCCCCTGCCCTTATAGGTAAAAAAATAAACGCTATTAGTAATAAGAAATGTTGTTTGGAAGTACCTCATGACTGCTTCCCCTCACCGCTTCCTCCTTAGATTCGTGCCTGGACTAGGTCACTAAAATAACTGACTGAAATTGCGAACAAATGAGGTGAACTTAGCCCCAATAAGGCGCTCTTCAGCGTGTCACCAATGTTGCATTCAACTCAAACAGGGAAGAGTTGTGAAACTACAGGGAACAAAAGCAAGAGCCAGTATTCCTATCGACGTCTAAAGATCCAATATCAGCGTGTGGGTGAGTATGAACAGTTCGGATAATATATTGGTCATACCTCGACATTTCGACTCCTTCAAAACTCGCTACTACTGCAGTGACGCGATGTGGAGGAAGTATGCGACCAGCTTTCCACTCACATTATTTGAAATTCCTTATGGTGCTCGAATGTTGCCAGAGACGCAGATTATCAAAAAAAGTCATACTTTCATGTTTCATCGACTTTTGTCGTATGTAACGAGCGTGGCGAGAAATGGGACTAGAATCTCATACGTGCACGATTTATTTTCGTGAACGCTACGTAACCTGCCTCCGGTCAACTGAATTCTAAGGTAAAGGACTTAGGTGGCATTTACGTCAGCAACAACTGGAATTCACTAAGGAAAATGAGACAGCTGAGGACCATTGTAAAAGATGGCAGCAGGTTAGCCGGGTATAAACCAGCGGAATAAAAGTCATCATCGAAATGTTCAAACGATACTGTATAATATTATTAGGCAAGAACCAGCGAAGTCCACAAATTTGAATAATAAAAAAATTCTTTTTTCGTTGTACAAGAAAGTACGTGAGCAGTATCATATCATTGCAAAAACGTACGAATAGCCTGAAAGAATGTAATTTATACTGTTCGTAAGAGACAGTGAGTAAGGTACGTGGATGCGTATGTTGTATGCATTTTAAGTTAAATGTCGACCATAACAGTCCTAGCTAAAACGGCAGAATTATCATCACCTGATTTTGGAAAAATAGAAAAAAAAGGAAGATTACATTCGTCGTCCAGTCAACAATGAGATCATTAGAAAAGGAAAAGAATAATAGAAAGCTTTTTCACTAGTAATTAAAAACGAAAATGTTTTAGTTTGATAAAGAATACGATTCTTGTGAACACGTGTGAGCTACCACTTCAATTTCATAATAAATATTGGATGATGTCGTCCAGGATACGGAGCAGCATACATAGCACACGCCCGTTGGGCATTTTGATCACAATAGCCATACACCAACACGATATCGGCCTTTTCCGCAATTGGTAAACGGTTCATTTTAACACGGGTAATGTATCACGAAGCAAATACCGTCTGCACTGGCGGAATGTTATGTGATACCACGTTCTTCTACGTTTGTGACTATTACAGCGCCATCTCTCAAAAAGCGAAAAAAGTGGTCCAACTAAAACATTCATATTTCTTCGCGTACTACACGAATATGTAACAAAAAATGGGGGTTCCTATTTAAAATACGCATTTGATATCATTTGACCTATGGCAGCGCCATCCAGCGGGCCAACCATAGCGCCATCTAGTTTCCCCCTTCAAGCTAGACAAGTTTCGTTCTTTGTAGTTTTTTCGTTTGACGCTTATTTCGTGAGATATTTGGCCCGGTCACGATCAATGGACCACCCTGTATAAGACAACAAGCGTCTGGGGCAGTTGGAAGATCAGTTACTGCTGCTACAGTGAGAGGTTATCAAGATTTAAGTGAGTTTGAACATGGTGTTACAGTCGGCGCATGAGTGATGGGACACAGCATCTCCGAGGTAGCGATGAACTGGGGATTTTTCCGTACGACCATTTCCCGTATGTACCGTGAATATCAGGAAGCCACTAAAACATCAAATATCCGACATCACTGCAGCCGGAAAAAGATCCTGCAAGAACGGTAAC
This sequence comes from Schistocerca serialis cubense, assembly GCF_023864345.2. Classification (NCBI taxonomy): domain Eukaryota; kingdom Metazoa; phylum Arthropoda; class Insecta; order Orthoptera; family Acrididae; genus Schistocerca; species Schistocerca serialis. The sequence continues at coordinate 286,442,238 of NC_064639.1, forward strand.
AAAGATGACCGAAAAGAATCGTTCAACGTGACAGAAGTGGAACCCTTCGGCAAATTCCTGCAAATTTCAATGCTGGACCGACAAGTGTCAGCGTGCGAACTATTCAACGAATCATCATCGATATGGGCTTTCGGAGCCGAAGGCCCATTCATGTACCCTTGGTGACTACACGACATAAAATTTCACGCCTCACCTGGGCCCGTCGACACTGACATTGGACTGTTGATGGCTGGAAACGTGTTGCCTGGTTGGACGAGTCTCGTTTTAAATTGTATTGAGATATTGACGTGTACGGGTATGGAGACAACCTATGAATCCGTGGACCCTGCATGTCAGCTGGGGACTGGTCAAGCTGGTGGAGGCTATGTAATGGTGTGGGACGTGTGCTTTTGGCTTGACATGGAACCCCTGATACGTCTAGATACAACTCTGACAGGTGACAGGTACGCAACCATCTGTTCATGTCTATTGTGTATTCAGACGGTCTTGGGCAATTCCAACAGGGCAATGTGACATCCCACACGTGCAGAATTCTTTTAGAGTGGCTCCAGGAGTACTTTTCTGAATTTTTACACACTTCCACTCGCCACCAAACTCCCTAAAGATGAAAATTATTGAGCATATCTGGGATGCCTTGCAACCTGCTGTTCAGATGAGATCTCCACCCCACCTACTCTTACGGATTTATGGACAGCCCTGCAGTAGTCACGCTGCCAGTTCCCTCCAGCACTACTTCAGACATTAGTCGAGTCCATTCCACTTCGTGTTGCGGTTCTTCTGCGTGCTCGCGGGGGTCCTACACGATATTAGGCAGGTGTATCAGTTTCTTTGGCTCTTCAGTGTATCAAAGTCGTTGATATTCCTTGGAGCCGCGTATTGCGCACCAGTCTCTTTCTGCACTTAACGATGACGTCAAGCGGAATGCTGTAGTTCTCGTCACCACGCGAAGACCGTAAGGAATGCCTCAGGAAAATAAATAGAACACCTCAGCAGAACGTGCTCCGTTGTTAACCTTAATATACAATGAAGATAGTTCTAACCCCCGCCATGATCATTCTGTTTAACTTTACCAAAACGCACAGCTATGCATGCTTGTTCACTTGTATATAAAACTAGTACGGGATTTTCCTATTAGTCAAATGGTTTCCTTTTTTGAAATTCTTACCACCATGCTAGCGGAAAGTTTCGTACTTTCTCAAGTGGATGATGATATTGATTATCGTATCAAAACGTCATTTCTTATTTCCACTTGCCCACTGTAATATGTACTGACTGATTTTAAATTAGGTGTTGGAAATTCTACGTTCTTGTACTCATTCCAATCTAACGGCAGCAGAAACGCCACGAAGTCCGAGGCAGGTGAAAACAAATGTTGTCACAGCTGAGGAATCCGAGAATAGACGTATCGGTGCCAAAATACAAGTCGTGTGGGCAGGCGTGACTCGGGTTCTTTGACCGGCCGGGATGGCGCGCTATGGCAGGCAATAAAGATCACGACGCGAACACGCTTCGCAGCAGGCCGAGGGGCGGGCAGAGGGAATTACGACACGCTCTCCCGGCCGTGGCGGTTGCCCCATGTTGATGCATTGCCCAGATTTGTCCGCAAGGCATCCGCTAAACGAGGTTCTTAATCATACACTAAAAATTACGATCTCTTTGACAGTAAGATATTTTTCACTTTGTCTTACATGTATCGACAGAGTGATCAACAAAGGACGCCCTGATTTTAAAATTAAATAATATGAAAATAGACGTCATTAGAGGACTGCAAAATCGATGATTTTATAATGAAAGAAGTACCTGAAGAAGCGGAACACCCTCTTAGAAAATTTTATAAATGTCAGTGCTGGAAACCCTCTACGTTATTTGATTTTCAAACAGCTGAGCAAAACTGAATGTACTCAGACATTTCTCTCTTTACTTAATCTGATAATCACTAAACTGACACACAATATTTTTTTTAGCGCAACGAAATCTGACTTTCAATAATCCCTACAAAAGAATGGCCCTTACTAACAATAACCTATCTCTCTCTCTCTCTATTCGTTTAGTCGGTTCCGACTCTTCGTGACCCCATGAACCAAATCACGCCACTTTTTCCTGTCTTGCACTTTCTCCCGTAGACCTTCCAGGTTGGAACACATTGCTTCTGTGATGCCATCGATCCATCTCATCCTCTGACGTCCTCTTCTTCTAGTTCCTTCAATCTTCCCCAGCATTAATGTTTTTTCCAGCGAGGCATGCCTTCGCATTGTGTGTCCAAAGTAGGTCAGCTTTTGTTTTAAGATTAGACCTTCCAGGGAGAAATCTGGTTTAATTTGCTCCAATATTGATCTGTTGGTTCTCTTTGCAGTCCATGGAACTCTAAGAAGTTTCCTCCAACACCACAATTCGAAGGAGTCAATTCTTCGCCGTTCAGCCTTTCTAACGGTCCAGGTCTCACATCCATACATCACAACTGGAAAGACCATAGCCCTCACAATACGGATCTTTGTTGCTAGTGTTATATCTCTGGACCTTATAACCTTGTCAAGGTTGACATCGCCTGTCTACCGAGCAACAGGCGTCTCCGGATTTCATAGCTGCAGTCACCGTCAGCAGAGATGTGGGAACCGAGATAACTGAATGTGGTCACTACCTCCATGGTTTCTCCTGCTATATCCCACGAATTGGTAGGTGTAGTTGCCATAATTTTCGTTTTCTTCACATTCAGCATAAGACCAGCCTTTTCACTTTCGTCTTTCACCTTCAGTAAGAGTGTTCTCAATTCTTCTTCACTTTCTGCCAACAGGATCGTATCATCCGCGTACCTGAGGTTGTTTACAATTATTCCAGCTATTTTAATTCCTGTTTCTCCTTCATCTAGCCTCGCATTCCTCATGACATGTTCTGCATACAGATTGAATAAGTACGGTGACAGTATGCAGCCTTGCCGGACCCCTTTCTGAATCTTTATCCACTTCGTTGCTCCATACATAGTTCTCACCGTGGCTTCTTGGTCAAGGTATAAACTCCGTATCAGATGAATGAGGTGATCTGGGACACCCATGTTTTTCAGTACGTTCCATAATTTGTTGTGATCGACACAGTCAAAGGCTTTGGCATAGTCAATAAAGCAGAGGTACACATCTTTCTGGAATTCTCTCACTTTTTCCGTAACTCACCGAATGTTAGCAATTTGATCTCTAGTTCCTCTTCCTTTCCTAAATCCAGCTTGTTCTTCTGGCAGCTCTCGATCTAGATATTGGCGAAGTCTATTTTGTAAGATTTTCAACATAACTTTGCTAGCATGTGAAATAAGTGCGATTGTTCGGTAATCTGAGCATTCTTTAGAACTTTTCTTCTTTGGAATGGGGATGAATACTGATCTTTTCCAGTCTTCTGGCCACTGCTGCGTGATCCATATTTTTTGACATATTGAGTGCAGCACTTTCACTGCATCCTTTCCAGTGACTTTAAACAATTCTGCTGGTATTTCATCATGTTCACTAGTTTTGTTATCAGCCATATTTTCAAGGGCCCACTGGATTTCGCTCTCCAAAATATCTGGCTCTAGTTCTAAATTAACATTAACATCAGCAGTAGGAGCCCTGTCATGATGCAGTTCTTTCTTGTATAGGTCTTCTACATATTCTGCCCATCTTTCCTTAACATCCTCTGCTTCACTCAGATCTTTCCCGTTTCTATCTTTTATCATTCCAATTTTTGCCTGGAATTTTCTTTTAATTTCTCTAATTTTCTTATAAAGATCTCTTGTCTTCCCCATTACGTTACTATCTTCAACTTCCTTGCACTGTTCATTAACGAATATATTTTTATCTCTTCTTGCTAATATCTGAAAATCTTTATTTAATTCAAACATCGCTGATCTATCTCCCTTGATTTTTGCTTTCCTTCGTTCTTCTGCAACTTGCAGTGCCTCAACTGATAGCCATCTAGCCTTCTTACTGTTCCTTTTCTTGGGAATGTGTTTCTCTGCGGCCTCCTTGACAGTATTAGCTACTTCTGTCCACATCTCTTGCGAGCTTTTGTCCTCCAGCTGTAATACATTAAATCTGTTTTGTACCTCTACAGCATAGGGCCCAATAACCTATACCTTTCATCAATCACTTACCTCACAAAAATCTTCGTTACTCAAACTACTGCCATACAGCGAGCGCCAGTACCGCCAGCTAAATAAAAGATTCTAACTACTGAAGGCACTAACTACTGATAGGCATAGTTAGCAAATGAAAGATTTTGATAGAGAACAAACAATGTCTTTACCTTAATAGTGTTTAAAAGTCATAATGTACATATTAGTTCATGACATCCCGTCATACAAATTTCCTTTTTCTGACAGACACACGTCCAGATCGTTCGCTCACAAAACTCTGCCATCTCTCTCCCCATATCCACCACTGCTGACGGCTCACCTCCAACTGCACAACGCTACGCGCTGTTCATATCCAACTGCCCAACACAACAATAGCAAATATTCCAACAATGCAAACCAGCCACAGACTGCACACAGCACAGTCAGTGATTTTCATACAGAGCGCTACGTGGCGTTACCAACATAAAAACCTAAACAGCCTACTTACAGAAGTTTGGAAGTAGTAGTTACAAAGTAATGTGGTCATATCTGTACCCACTGTGCGATAAAGAGCTAACTATGTGATCCTGATTCTCACAAAGGTTGGTAACGAAGGACATTTCCAACTGAATGGACCCGTGAATAAACAAAACTGCGACTTTGGGGTTCTGAAAATCCCACTTGGTGTCAAGCGAAGTAACATTATTTGACCGAAGTCACTGTTTGGGTTGCGGTGTGCATCAGGGCCATACTCGCTAACTCACTCATGAAAACGTATAGAGTACTTCCCGTTGATCTATCTTCATGAAATTGGTCAAGAACCAAGGTTTTACAATAAAGTAGAGGAAAAAAACTCCGAAAATTAATTTGTTATTATACCACACGAAAAAAACGTTCTAGAGTGTGCTGGAATTCCCAGGACTGATATTTTACCAGTATCGATATGGAAAAGATACAAAAATCGTCGCGATTCTTGACTCCCGGAATGGATGAGCTATCTACATACATAATTAATTTTGTACGACAGAGCGAGGTGACACAGTGGTTCGCGCACTGGACTCGCATCCGGGAGTACGACGGTTCAAACCCGCGTACGGCAATCCTCATTTCAGTTTTCCGTGATTTCCCTGCATCACTTCAGGCAAATGCAGGAATCGTTCCTCTGAAAGGGCACGGCCGATTTCCTTCCCCGTCCTTCCCTGATCCAATGGGATCGATGAAGTCGCTGTTTGGTCCCTCTCGCCCAAAGCAACCAACCAACAAATTTGTACGGAACCCTCAGTGCGCAAGTCCTAATCGCAGTTGGCCAATTTTCTTATGAGAATCGACAAGTAGTGAACGTTACGTTGCAATTTTGGAACAGTTTGTCGCCACGGAGGAAGTGTCGGTGGTAGCGAGTGTTTCATGCAAGGTGGGGCCCGACCACATCGCGCCCAACAGACATTTCGCTTTCTTGGTGATTTCTTCGGGAATAGAGGCATCACTCTGGACTGTCCTCAATTTGGTGAAGAGGAATTGGATTTGGCTCTATATTAACTCGATCAGACTCCTTGGGATTAAATTTGTGGAGCACACTGAAAGACACAGTCTATCGAGACCACCCTATCACGCTAGACGAACTTCAGGCGTTGACCTGTGCGGTATTTGAATCAATTTCCGTTGAGACACTACAGGATGCGATGGCAAATTTCACTATTCGATTGGGACACCTCTCTACTGTGAAGGATACACATTCCGAAAGCACTGTCATGTGATTGCAAAGACTGCTTGTACAGTACGAGTTTGTTTATGCTTGCTGATGCGAGTTGCGTAGCATACGGTGCCAACTGTTAGCAGCTTTTGGAACTAGTCTTTCGAAACTTCTGTATAAAATTCTTACAGCTTTTACAATAAGCATAAACGACATATTCTAACGATCTTTGTTTTCATGGTGTTTGGTTTTAAAAGCAGTGAGTCTTTGGTTGGATACCCTGCACAATGCAATGTAACTGTTTGAAATCTGCAATTGCCTTACAATTTTTTAAAAAAGAATCATAATCTTTTTATTTATTTTACAACACCATTTGGAACTTAGCGTTTTTGCAGCATTCTGGTACCCTCTGGTGCCCAGATGTTACTATTTTACATGTACAGTTACACAACACAAGCCAATTTATGATACGTGACGGAGGGTACGTCTGGTGTCACTGTATTATTTTCCCCCATTCCTGTTGCGCAGGAAGCACCACCGTCGGTACACCTGGATATGAGCTGTAATTAATTCTCTGATTTTCTTAGGGCGGTCGTTCCTCGTCTAGGAACGTACGCTGTCGACATTACAGCAGGAGACCTCTCCGTGAAGTACTTTGATCCTCTTCTGGCATCTGCCACAGGAGTTTCCACAGCATCACCATAACGGTCTCCCGGCTGCTAAACGAACCTGTTACGAAGCCCACGGATTTTTGTTTCCTGTTCTCTATCTCTTCTACTAATACTACGAGGTAAGGATCCCAGATTAACAAGTAATACTCAAAATAGTCGAATTAAATCATTTGGTGCTGAGGGAATTAGATTAGGAAATAGGACACTTAGTAGATGAATTTTACTATTTGGGCAGCAAAATAACTGATGATGGTGAAAGTAGAGAGGATATAAAATGTAGACTGGCAATGACAAGGAAAGCATTTCTGAAGAAGACGAATTTCTTAACAACGAGTATAGATGTAAGTGTTAAGAAATATTTTCTGAAAGTATTTGTGTGGAGTGTAGCCATGTATGGAAGTGAAACATGGACGATAAACAGTTTAGAGAAGAAGAGAATAGAAGTCTTTGATATGTAGTGCTACAGAAGAATGATGAAGATTAGATGGGTAGATCACATAACTGATGAGAAGGTACTGAATACAACGGGGAAGAAGAGAAATTTGTTGCACAATCTGAGTGGAAGAAGGGAACGGTTGGTAGAATACATTCTGAGCCATTATGGGATCACTAATTAAGTACTGGAGGGCAGTAAGCAGATTCAGAAGGATGAAGGTTGCAATAGGTACGCAGAGATGTGGAGGCTTGCACAGGATAGAGTAGCATGGAGAGTTGCATCAAATCAGTCTTTGGCCAGAAGACCACAACAACAACAACAATATTCAAAATTGCGCTTTGTAATCCTCTCTCTTCGTGTATGATTGTGTTCCCTTACGATAATTCCGTAATCTGCCTTTTCTACAACTACAGTAGCGCGCAAAACAAAGGGCGACATTAATTTTCGTATGAAATGTCACTCCCAAGTAACATAGATCGATTAAACTTGGCCCATACGTAGAAAGAACTGATGCAGTACAGTAGGAAGATAACTGAAATAAATATGCAATGAGACAAACAGAACTGACATTGTTATTCAAAGCCGCGAGACCGCTACGGTCGCAGGTTCGAATCCTGCCTCGGGCATGGATGTGTGTGATGTCCTTAGGTTAGTTAGGTTTAACTAGTTCTAAGTTCTAGGGGACTAATGACCTCAGCAGTTGAGTCCCATAGTGCTCAGAGCCATTTGAACCATTTTTTTTGTTATTCAAAGACAACAATAACATTCAAGTCGCCACGATTGATGATGGTGCCCTGCACACTACAAAAGGCGGGGCTTGGTTCTTAATAGTGTACGTGATCGCCACGGGCGAGAACTCATGCTGTGCGGCTTTCTCCCATGCTCGCCACAAGGTTGGTTGAAATGGTTCAAATGGCTCTGAGCACTATGGGACTTAATATCTGAGGTCATCAGTCCCCTAGAACTTAGAACTAATTAAACCTAACTAATCTAAGGACATCACACACATCCATTCCCGAGGCAGGATTCGAACCTGTGACCGTAGGGGTCGCGCGGTTCCAGACTGAAGCGCCTAGAACCACTCGGTCACACCGGCCGTCCAAGGTTGGTGAGGAGTTCTTTTGGCATTGCGGTGGTAACTTCTGGATGATTGTTGGTGCATGAGGACGTGTTGCAATCACGTGTCGCCAACGCATTTCACACATGCTCGGGTGAACTTGGAGGTCAGTCGTTTCGCCTTAGAGTTACATGTTTCCGACTGTGGAGAAATTACGCAAGAGATTTATGTTGATACTTTCAATTCTGTCGATTAACAATTTTTTCCACGTACAGTAAAAATACTACAATATTCCATGCGATTTTTCTTGTCTATTGTGTGTATTGTCTGAATATCTTGTTTCATATTATGGAATTGATGACCATTGGCTTCAGCTGTGGTCGTTTTTTGAGAAATAATTTGTGTGATGTGCACTAATGCTTCCACTGCAGTGCTTATGAAAATATCTTCTTATTCAATCTATATAAAGTATTACAGGTAAAACAAACAATTTTCTTTGTGAATGATTTTCATCATTTATCTGTGTGTGTGTGTGTGTGTGTGTGTGTGTGTGTGTGTGTGTGTGTGTGTACGTTGTGTAAGAGTATGATTCAAATGGCTCTAAGCACTATGCTCCCCTAGACTTAGAACTACTTAAACCTAACTAACCTAAGGACATCACACACATCCATACCCGAGGCAGGATTCGAACCTGCGACCGTAGCAGCCTCCTGATTCCAGACTGAAGCGCGTAGAACCGCTCGGCCACCACGGCCGCCTAAGAGTGTGTGTGTCAGTTTGTTCTGACTTTTCAAATGTTCAAATGTCTCTGAGCACTATGGGACTTAACATCTGTGGTCATCAGTCCCCTAGAACTTAGAACTACTTAAACCTAACTAACCTAAGGACATCACACACATCCATGCCCGAGGCAGGATTCGAACCTGCGACCGTAGCAGTCGCGCAGTTCCGGACTGAGCGCCTAGTCTGACTTTTCAGGCACACATGGAAATGAATGCACACGATTGTGTGTGTGTGTGTGTCGGTGTCATTGTGTGTGTGTGTGTGTGTGTGTGTGTGTGTGGGTGTGTGTGTGTTCTTCCTTCCCAAGTATTTAGAAGTATTAGTGCACTTGCCGCGCAGTATATACGGAATACTGTGTTGCGCATCGGAAGTATGTACTCGTACAACGAATCAACACTACCTAAGCTGTGCGTTTAACTACGAAACATTCATCTTTTTTGTGAGATAGTCAGAGAGAGGGAGAGCGAGAGAGAGAGAAGAGCGGGAGGGCTGTGAAGGAAGGGGGAGGGGGCGGGGCGGGAACGGAAAAGAGAAACAGGTGCCTCATCTCTGAGAATAAAGGCTTTCGTCATTACGCATGCAACCCATTCATCTCAGTCGATAGAAACACAGACTCGTCGAATGTAAATGTAAATGAGTCCCACATCTTGAAGAATAAGACAGCAGACGTTGTGGTAATTTGACTGCAATAAATTTAAGGATGAAGCGTATCACGGAAAATAATTAGCCCATAAATTTTCTTCTGAGTAATTCACATGGTTGTTGCCTTACTATCGGAATTATTTGCTGGAATAAGTCGTGCAAGTATTTTGCAGTTGGCCTTTTTAACGTTCGTTTAAAGAGACACGACTTCATACCTGTCACTAGGGTCACAGAATATCGTAACAGTTACTAGAATAGGAATTGGCGCTCTTCACAGCTCATATCCATAATGGATATATATACGATCCAGCGACCTCTCGGTTTCCGGGCACGTGCTTTGCCATTAGACGAACTAATTATTATGATCGCGAATTCGCTTTTTCTGTCATTCTCAAGTTATAGCTCAGCACGAAATGCGAAAGTGCATATTCTTACCTCTTAAGAGAACATCGTTATGTTCATAGAGCTTTCGCTTTGAAATTCCACATCGGGTGAACGCAGAGTAGGAATATGGTATTTACATGAATTCGATAGGAATTATTATATGAAGTGCTGCGTTCTTTTATTGGATTGCCGTAAGTTCGTAGCGTTTTTCCATAATTTTAATAAACACAGCTGATACACGTAACAGAGACTTCAGTCACGAATAATGTACACCCGTAAACCCCAACACACACACACACACACACACACACACACACACACACACACACACACGCACGCACGCGCGCGCGCGCGCTCGCTCGAATAATGTATTTAACTTCACTATTTCCGAAAGTCTGCCAATGCTTGGGTAACTTTTCGATTCCGCGACTGTAGAAATCACGTGGTTTTATGGCGAAGAACTCATGGAGCCATGTTCGGAGCGCATTTTCATCCTTGAAGCTTGCTCAATAGGGAGCAGAAAAGGTGAAAATCTGAGGACGCAAGATTAGCTGATAAAGTGGGTGAGGAATTGCTTCCCAACACATCTGCTGTATAGCGCCTTTTGGTAGTCTAGCGGAATGCTAGCGGGCGTTATCGTGGAGTAGCATCACTTCATGCAGCCTTTCTGGTTGTTGTTCTTGGACTGCGACTGCAAGACGTCTTAGTTGTTGACGATAAATGTAAACAGCTATGGTTACACCTCGGAGAGCGATTCGTAGCCTACCACACAGTTACCGTTCCACCAGATACACAGCATTATCTTTTGTGGATGCGTGCTGAACTTCGTAGTGAGAATGGCTACTTTGTGTGGGATCAATCATTCATTTCTTTTCCTTATATTAGCATAAAAACACTATTTCTCGTCACCAGTAACGATACCGGATAGGAATGGTCGGTGTTTTTCACGAGACAATTGACGACGAGCAAACAGAGATGTATATGTGGGACCCGCTGATTTTTGTGTAAAAAATTTGTAAATTTCTGGCAAGATCTTATGGGACCAAACTGCTTAGGTCATCGGTCCCTAAGCTTACACACAACCTAATATAACCTGAACTAACTTACGATGTGGACGACACACTCACACCCCATGGCCGAGGGAGGACTCGAACCGCCGACGGGGAGAGCCGCGTGGACCGTTACAAGACGCCCCCGACTACGCGACTACCGCGCGCGGCGATTTTTGTGATTTTGGCTTACAGCGTGAGCTACCCACGCACCCGTTTTTGAACCTTCCCCATTGAATGCAAATGTCGTACGATGGTGGAATGATCACAATTTATCCCATTTCTTAATTCTCGAGCACACTGACATGGATCATTGTGGATTAATGCGTTTAAACGATCTTCATCAAAACGCGGAGGTCTTCCTGAACATGGAGGGTCACTAATGTCAAAACGAAGACCGAGAAAACCATTTTCTTCCCGTTCTCTGTCCAATGGCAGTATCCCCGAACACGGTACACGTGTTTCAAGGTGTCTTCCGCTGCTGAATTCGAACACAAGGATATGTCGGAAATGTTCCGCTTTCTCCACTTGACACTCCATTTTCTAACACCCACAGCTCCACTCATTATTTCCAATAGACAAAAGTACAACATGTAAATTCAAATAGCATCGGTAAATATAGGTACATACACACACACACACATATATCGTCCCTACCTAATCATTGGCCTAATAAAATATGAGACAGCCATTCTGGAACACACTAAAACCTCTATCCAAGAGTTTAGGGTGGAGTCTAGACAATTCACAAAATTTTAAACTGCCGGCTACACTTGTCTCATCATCTGTTAAAATATAAAGCAGCCCCCCACTTAAATCTACTGTGGCCATCTCGTCAGAATGTAAAACGCACTTCGTTAAAGTCGGATTACCGACACGCGTACACTGCAAGCGTTACATACGGAGTCGAAAACGGAAGACTTTGTCCAGCTTGTGTGACTGGAAGGAGGAATGACCACAACTTCTTGTTCCTCACGTCCAGCCTTCTTCCTCCCGACTGGCGCATGGCATTTTGGCAACAGCGGATTCACAACGTACACGGGAATTTCACATTGTTCAGCTTTGTCACCCCGACAGGCCTCCGCGGCTGCTGTGTCAGCTTGCTTATTACCCTGTATTCCCACGTGTCCTAGTACCCAGAAAATGTCACCGCCTTTCCACGTTGTTGCAGGAAGAGAAGAGCATCTTGTGTGCTCTGCAAAACCTTTCCTACTGGGCACATTTGTTGAACGTCCTGTGGAACCCTGAGGGCCGGCCGGAGCGGCCGAGCGGTTCCAGACGCTACAGTCTTGAACTGCGCCACCGCTACGGTCGCAGATTCGAATCCTGCTTCGGGCATGGAAGTGTGTGATGTCCTTAGGTTAGTTAGGTTTAAGTAGTTCTAAGTTCTAGGGGATTGATGAACCATTTGAACACTGGGGGAACCGTAGGAGATGAGAAACATGTTTCCTTGATCTCGCCTCGTCCGCGAGGTTACAGCTCACCACGGTAAACAGTGAACGCATCTGCTGGACGGATCCTGAACAAACGTTCAAGGAAAATTATTTAGCAACCAACAGATTCTCCCTGTTTTGATCCACCTTTATATACAGTCTTAAAATTGTTGTGTTAATCTAAAATGATACAAAGCACATATCTAGATATCAAATTCGAAGTGCTTCCTTTTTTAAAATTAGTCACATTTAAAACAACTATGAGCCACTGGAAAAGCCGCTGGCTTGATTTACTCCATCCGTGGCGTAAAATATTACTTTATGCCACTCCTGTTTCTGAAAGATACGCAGGTCTTTCCTCGGGTTGCTCGCGGACAACGATTGAAAAGTCTCTCTATTGGCTCAGTGTGCGTATGGAGAGAGGCGTGCAACGATTTTTATGGAGCCGCCTGGGGTACGGGGATACGGTTAACACCAGTTCAGGAGAAAGATGTTGCGATTTCTAAAACACAGCATGTTAGGCAACTACACAGGAAATAATGGTAACTCTTCGCCTGTTTACGCACAATACGTTGCATTTAATTCCGTTCGGGATACTGTACTGCTGAACATAAAGATTGATAAAAAAGAGAGAAGAAAAGACAGGAATTAAGAACATTATTTAGAAACTGTAACATAGTATTAAGATTTCACAATGTTTATTTTGCATTTCGTGACGAATCGGTTTTCTCGTTTTTAGGCGATCAGCAGACAACTTAAGGCTGAACGGGCAGTCCACGCAACATCAGAGACAGCTTCTGACTGTACAAACATTGTTGTTTCCAAAGATATGTGTCCATTTTACGACTACTCAGGGTGTCCCACGAAGAATGATGAATAATACCTCCATGTATTTGGAGGACGTGGTATGGACCAAATCAAGTAAACATTTCACAGTAAGCGTAGACTCTAAAATGAATACCTTACGAACTGTGAGCAGTTGTTCAGTAGAAGAGACGTGTTTCACATTAGCAAAGATGGTCGAGTGTTCGTAGCTCTCAAGGTATGGACCTTAGAGCACATGTTTACTGGCCTTTTTTTGTTTTGCTTCGTACTGCCACCTTTGAAAATATGGAAAGTAAAGAGCCTGCAGAAGACGAGGTTTGTTTTGCGGTATAGAAGATGAAGGTATGCACATAGCTCTTATGGTTTGCATTTTTGAGTCCATACTTACACTGCAACGCCAAAAAAACTGCTAATGGCACGCGTATTCAAATACAGAGATATGTAGACAGGCAGAATACGGCACTATGGTCGGCAACGCCTATATAAGGCAACAAGAGTCTGTCGCAGTTGGTATATCGCTTACTGCTGCTACAGTGACAGGTTATCAAGATTTAAGTGAGTCTGAACGTGGTGTTAAGTCGGCGCACGAGCGATGGGACACAGCATCCCTGAGGTAACGATGAAGTGAGGATTTTCCCTTAGGACCATTACACGACTGTACCGTGAATATCAGGAATGCGGTAAAGCATCAAATCTCCGTCATCGCTACGGCCGGAAAAAGATCCTGCAAGAAAGGGACCAATGACGACTGAAAAGAAGCGTTCAGCGTGACAAAAGTTAAACCCTTCCGCAAATTGCTACAGATTTCAATGCTGCGCCATAAACAAGTGCGAAAGTGCGAACCATTCAATGAAACATCATCGAAATGGGCTTTCGGAGCCGAAGGCCCGTTCGTATACCCTTGATAACTGCATGACACAAAGCTTTACGCCTCACTGGGTTCAAATCAAATGGCTCTGAGCACTATGGGACTCAACTGCTGAGGTCATTAGTCCCCTAGAACTTAGAACTAGTTAAACCTAACTAACCTAAGGACATCACAAACATCCATGCCCGAGGCAGGATTCGAACCTGCGACCGTAGCGGTCTTGCGGTTCCAGACTGCAGCGCCTTTAACCGCACGGCCACTTCGGCCGGCGCCTCACTGGGGCCCGTCAACAACGATATTGGACTGTTGATGACTGGAAACATGTTGCCTGGTCGGACGAATCTCGTTTCAAATTGTATAGAGCGGGTGGACGTGTACTGGTATGGAGACAACCTCATGAATCCATGGACCCTGCATGTCAGCAGGGGACTGATCACGCTAGTGGAGGCTCTTGATCGCCTGTATCCATTCCTATCCATTGTGTATTCCGACTTACGTGGGCAATTCCAGCAGGACCATGTGACACCCCACACGTCCAGAATTGCTACCGAGTGACTCCAGGAACACTCTTCTGAGTATAAATACTTCCGTTCGCCACCAAACTCCCCAGACATGAAAATTATGGAGCATATCTGGGATGCCTTGCAGCGTGCTTCTCTGAAGAGGTCACCACCTTCTCGTACTCTTACGGATTTATGGACAGCCCTGCAGGATTCATTGTGTCAGCTCCCTCCAGCACTACTTCAGACATTAGTGGAGTCCATGCCACGCCGTGTTGTGGTACGTCTGCGTGCTCGCGGGGGGTCTACTCGATATTAGGCAAGTGTACCAGTTTTTTTGTCTCTTTAGTGTACTACAGTTTTTTGCCTGGAATGATCCTTTCTGCCATATCTTTGACCATTTCTCCGGGAAAACCCGGTATATTTATATGAAAAACATAAATTGCACTTTTTTAATGTTATATGGGTACGAAACAAAACTATTCTGTAATAATATACCGAATATCTTGGAGTCTAAACATATGAGTATAAATCCCTAAACTCACTGATTGACTGACCCAAATATATTGTACTAAACAAGTTATACAGATACTGCTTCAGCCCACTGAACTGTGCGCAAATTGATAAGCAGGCATTAAGTATATTCATAAACATACTGAAATAAATGCAAAAAAGCTATGAAGTAATAAATCTTGTATTACATTCAAAGATTAAAAATATGAGAATATAAGACAAAAACAGTACACCGGGTGTGTACTGGCACCGACTACTATGTTATTCAGACACAATTAGTAGTGAAAGTGATGAACTGGCAAAAAACAGGAGAAGGGGGCACAGAAGGGACGAAGAAGTCAGCATTTTGGGGAATGGGGGACAGATATAGTATTTACAGCAAGCATATTATTTTATTTATTGGTGGAAAAAATAAACACCAGTCCCAAAATCCCGACTTAATCCTTGACGATCCAATACAGTTCCACTATTCGACCCATGCTATAATAGTAGCAGCCAGCTTGTATTTCTTTTTATACTAATGTCTTTAGAGTCTAAAACATTCAATACATCATTACAAAATATTTCTTGTTTTATACCCATATAAAATGGAAGCACTACGGTTTATGTTTTTCGTATAGATATACAATGATGAAATGGTGATATATTTTTGAAAATAATTTTTGTACAGATAACAGCTGTCTCTGATTTTGTGTGGACTGCCTCTTCACTTTTAAGTTTTCTGATGATGCCCTAGAGAATCGAAAGCCGGTTCACAAGGAAATATAATGTTGTGGAACATTAATACCGTGTATTTAAGTTTCAGTATTATGGAACATGTTCTACGCTCAAGAATTATGACGTTCTTGGAAAATGAACATCTTCTCTATAAGAATGAACATGGATTCCCAAACAGAGATCCTGCGAAACTCGACTCCCTCTTTCCCTCCATGAGATCCACAGCGCAGTGGACACCGGCACTCAGGTTGATGCCGTGTTTCTTGATTTCGGTGAGGCATTTGACACCGTCCTGCATTGCCGAGTAATGAAAAAATTACGAGCTTACGGAGAATCGGAGCAGACTTGCGATTGGATTCAAGACTTTCTTGCAGGTAGAACTCAACACGTCGCTCTCAACGGAACTAAATCGACAGATGTAAAGTGCCGGAGTACCACAGGGAAGTGTGATAGGACCGTTGCTGTCTACAATATATATCAAGGATCTAGTAGAAAGCCTCGGACGCTCTTTAAGGCTATTCGCAGATGATGCAGTGGTTTATACCAAAGTAGCAACGCCACAAGATGGTAAGAATTTGCAGAACGACCTGCAGAGAATTGATGAATGGTGCAGACGATGGCAGTTGACCCCGAACGTAAATGAATGTAACATAATGCGCATACATAGGACAAGAAATCCGCTACTGTACAGCTACACTATTGATAGCAAACAGCTGGAGACAGCGTTTGCCGTAAAATATGTAGGCGTAACTATCCAGTGCGACCTTAAGTGGAATGACTATATAAAACAGATAGTGGGAAAAGCAGACACCATACTCAGATTCATCGGAAGAATGTTAAGGAAATATAACTCAAGCGCGAAAGGCGCTTGTTCCCCCGCTTCTTTAGTACTGTTCATCTATCTGGGATCCCTATCGGGTAGGACTAATGGAGGAGATAGAGAATATCCAACGAAGAGAGGCGCGTTTCGTCACGGGATCGTTTAGTTGGCGAGAGAGCGTTACGGAGATGCTAAACAAACTCCACTGGCAGACGTTACAAGAGATGCGTTTTACATTACGGAGAGATTTACTACCTACATGTACATCCATACTCCGCAAGCCACCTGACGGTGTGTGGCCGAGGGTACCTTGAGTACCTCTATCGGTTCTCCCTTCTATTCAAGTCTCGTATTGTTCGTGGAAAGAAGGATTGTCCGTATGCCTCTGTGTGGGCTCTAATCTCTCTGATTTTATCCTCATGGTCTCTTCGCGAGATATACATAGGAGGGAGCAATATACTGCTTGATTCCACGGTGAAGGTATGTTCTCGAAACTTCAACAAAAGCCCGTACAGAGCTACTGAGCGTCTCTCCTGCAGAGTCTTGCACTGGAGTTTATCTTGCGATTACTAAATGATCCTGTAAGGAAGCGCGCTGCTTTCCGTTGGATCTTCTCTATCTCTTCTATCAACCCTATCTGGTACGGATCCCACACTGGTGGGCAGTATTCAAGCAGTGGGCGAACAAGCGTACTGTAACCTACTTCCTTTGTTTTCGGATTGCATTTCCTTAGGATTCTTCCAATGAATCTCAGTCTGGCATCTGCTTTACCGACGATCAACTTTATATGATCATTCCATTTTAAATCACTCCTAATGCGTACTCCCAGATAATTTATGGCATTAACTGCTTCCAGTTGCTGACCTGCTATATTGTAGCTAAATGATAAGGGTTCTTTCTTTCTATGTATTCGCAGCACATTACACTTGTCTACATTGAGATTCAATTGCCATTCCCTGCACCATGCGTCAATTCGCTGCAGATCCTCCTGCATTTTAGTAAAATTTTCCATTGTTACAACCTCTCAATATACTACAGCATCATCCGCAAAAAGCCTCAGTGAACTTTCGATGTTATCCACGAGGTTATTTATGTATATTGTGAATAGCAACGGTCCTACTGCACCCCCCTGCGCCACACCTGAAATCACTCTTA
Organism: Schistocerca serialis cubense; assembly: GCF_023864345.2. Classification (NCBI taxonomy): domain Eukaryota; kingdom Metazoa; phylum Arthropoda; class Insecta; order Orthoptera; family Acrididae; genus Schistocerca; species Schistocerca serialis. The sequence continues at coordinate 286,459,856 of NC_064639.1, forward strand.
CTTCGGAAGACTTCTCTCCATTGAGAATGACATGCTGCGTTCTGTTATCTAGGAACTCTTCAATCCAATCACACAAGTGGTCTGATAGTCCGCATGCTCTTACTTTGTTCATTAAACGACTGTGGGGAACTGTATCGAACGCCTTGCGAAAGTCAAGAACCACGGCATCTACCCGGGAACTATTGAAATTTTGGGACAGCACTTATCAGGAGGAGTCAGACAGCATATTGATTCCCCCACATGCATCTCGCATGTTGACCACGAGGAGAAAATTCGAGAAATTAGAGCCAATACAGAGTCTTATCGACAATCATTCTTCTCGCGCGCTATTCGCGAGTCGAACAGGATTGAAGGGAACAGATAGTGGTCACAAAAGTACGCTCTGTCATACACCATTAGGTGGCTTGCGGAGTATGTTGTAGATGATGTAGATTATGTGTACGTTCCTCCAAGGGGTGACGGAATATTCCATAAATGCAACACCATTTATTTAGCATGTTTACGCGCCGTAAAAACGGAGAAGCTACACCGTTGCGAAGAAAAAAAGAGCGCGAGTGTGTTATGTGGAGAGGAACGCGTTAAATCTGTGGCCTGGCGGGCAGGCGTCCAAGCGGCGGCGCGCGCTGTCGCAAGAATAACAACGAAGGCGGCCGGGCGCGCCGGGCGTGGGCGGCGCGGCGGAGCGGCCGCGAGGGGGCGTGGCGGCGCCGGACTCCCCTCCGCCGGCGCGCTCGCCCACTGGCTGCCGCGGCGGAAGTACTCTGGGGCAATTCTCGCCGTCGACGATGGGAAAAATAATAGAAAAAGACCGGCGCTCGTGTCGAAACCATATTTCTAGGCCGATTGTGCCGGCACCGACGACATTTCACGCCACGAATTGTGAGTAGTGATGGAAAGAGAGTTGTTGTTGTTATTATGGTCTTCAGTCCAAAGATTGATTTCATACAATTATGAAAGGCAGTATCCTGTGCAAGTATCTTCACCTCTGCACAACTGTTACAACTTACATCCACTAGAACCTGCTTATTGTAGTCACGCATTGGTCTCCCTCTATAGTTTTTAGACCCCAAACTATTCCTTGATGTTCAGGTTGTGTCCCATCAACCTATCTCTTCTTTTAGACCGAGCGAGGTGGCGCTTTGGTTAGTACACTGGACTCCCATTCGGGAGGACGACGGTTAAAACTCGCTTCCGGTCATCCTGATTTAGGTTTTCCGTGATTTCACTAAATCGCATCACGCAAACGCTGGGATGGTTCCTTTGAAAGGGTACGGTCGAGATCCTTCCCCATCCTTCCCTAATCCGATGGCACCGATGACTTGCTATTTGGTTCCGTCCCCCAAATCAACCAACCAACCCTGTTTTAGTCAAGTTCTCCCAAAAAGCTGTTTTCTTCCCCGATTCGATTCAACCTCTTCATTTGCCACCCGCTCTACCAATCTAATTTTCAGCATTCTCTTGTAGCACTCTTTATTCTCACAAAATAATGAGTTCTGTTGGCACAGGATGTCAAACTGATTACATATTCTTGGATTTCCAGAAGGTTTTTTACACCGTACCTCACAAGCGATTTCTAATCACATTGCTTGCTTATGGACTATCGTCTAAGTTGTGCGACTGGATTCTAATTTCCTGTCAGAAAGGTCACAGTTCGTAGTAACTGACGGAAAGCCGTCGAGTAAAGCAGAAGTAATATCTGGCGTTCCCAAAGGAAGTATTATTGGCCCTCTGCTGTTCCTTATCCGCATAAACGATTTAGAAGAAACTGTGACTAGTACTCTTAAATTGTTTGCAGATGGTGCTGTCATTTATCGACTTATAAAGTCATCAGATGATCATTACGAATTTTGAAATGATTAAGAAAATTTATCTGTATGGTGCGAATAGTGGCAATTGACTCTACATGATGAAAAGCGTTAATTCACCCACATGAGTACTGAAAGAACTCCACTAAATTTTGGTTTGCACGATACATCACACTACCATAAAAGTCGTAAATTCATCTAAGTACTTAAGGATTACAATTACGAAGAACTTAAATTGGAACGATCACATAGATAATATGGTGAGTAAAGTAAACCAGAGACTACGATTTACTGAGAGAACGCTGAGAAAATGCAACACGTCTACTAAAGATACTGCCTACACTACTCTTGTACGGCCTCTTCTGGAATATTGCAAATGGGATGTTGGACCCGCATCAGATAGGATCGACGGAGGACGTCGAAAAAGTTTAAAGAAGGGCAACTTTTTTGTACTATCGCGAAATACAGGATAGAGCTCCACAGATATGATACTTGAATTGGGTTAGCAATAATTACAATAAAACTGTTTTTCGCTGCCGCAGGAGCTTCTTACGAAAATTCTGTCACCAACATTCTCCTCAGATTATGAAAATATTTTGCTGGCATCCACATCCATGGGGAGGAATGATCATCGTAATAAAATAAGAGAAATCAGAGTTCGCACTGCCGGCCGAAGTGGCCGTGCGGTTAAAGGCGCTGCAGTCTGGAACCGCAAGACCGCTACGGTCGCAGGTTCGAATCCTGCCTCGGGCATGGATGTTTGTGATGTCCTTAGGTTAGTTAGGTTTAACTAGTTCTAAGTTCTAGGGGACTAATGACCTCAGCAGTTGAGTCCCATAGCGCTCAGAGCCATTTGAACCATTTTTTTGAGCTCGCACAGAAAGATTTAAGTGTTCGTTTTTCCCGCGCGCTGCTCGAGAGTGGAACGGTAGAGTAATAGCTTAAAGGTGGTTAGATGAACCCTTTCCCAATTGGGAATTGCAGGATATTCTCGTACATGTACATGTATATATAACACCGACTTTCATAAGCTTGTATTTTGACTTCCGTACAACGCTACACTCCAGACGATTACCACCAGAAAACAGTTCCTAACACGTAAATTTATCAAATGAAACTGAATGGTTTCAGGGACCTGTTCAGCTCCAAAACACCTGTGATGTATATATGCAGACTGAAGGCACGAATGAAAATTGGTACCAAGCCTGGAACTCGAATAACCAAGGATACGAACATGGGTCTTCTGCTCACTAGGCAGATGCACCTAGTGATATATATAATTTAAATTTATATTCGATGTACACAAATTACTCTTTTTCAGAAAAGCTTTTCTCCTTGTTGCCAATTCACATTTTAAATCCTCTTTACTGGCAAAATAACAAAACTCGCATACTACTTTTAGTGTCAGGTTCCGTATCTAAAGCCTTTAAGATCGCTTGAGTTTATTCAACTGCCCTCTTTTAATCTTGTTATAATTTTGTTTGATATTACAAAAAAAAAAAAAAATGGTTCAAATGCCTCTGAGCACTATGGGACTCAACTGCTGAGGTCATTAGTCCCCTAGAACTTAGAACTAGTTAAACCTAACTAACCTAAGGACATCACAAACATCCATGCCCGAGGCAGGATTCGAACCTGCGACCGTAGCGGTCTTGCGGTTCCAGACTGCAGCGCCTTTAACCGCACGGCCACTTCGGCCGGCGTTTGATATTACACTTATAATATCTATTCACGACGCTCTCCGTATCATTCAACTGATCTTCCAATTCGCTGCCATCTCTGACAGAACCATGATGTCACCGCCTAACCTCAAAGTTTTAAATTTCTTCTACATGAACTTTAATATCCTTTCCAAATTTTTTCTTAGGTTCCTTTACTGCGTGCTCCATCTAGGCATTGAATAACATGATGAACAGGCTTCTCTATTTTTGTCTCTATGTGATGTTCTTCCACTGTTACAACTGTAGACTGGTTTCTGCAAAAATTATGCATAACCTTTCCCTCCCGGTATTTTATCACTGATAACTTCGTATTTTTAAGAAAGTGTATTCAAGCCAACATTACCAAAAGCTTACTCTAAATGTACAAATGCCGTAAACCTTGGTTCGCCTTTCTTCAATCTGCCTTCTATGATAAGTCGTAGGATCAGTATTGCCTCGTGTTTTCCTACATTTCCCCGGAACACAAACATATTCCACAAGGTCGGCTCTGGAAGTTTTTTCATTCTTCTATAAATAATCCATGTCAATATTTTGCAGCCATGACTTATTATTCTGATGGATCGGTAATATACCTGTCGCCGCCCGCCTTCTTCGGAATCAGGATTATTATAATCTTCTTCACCTTTGAGGCTGTTTCTCCTGAGTGATATATCTTGCGTAAATACTTTGTCGTGGGTGACCCACCCAGGGATCTCAAGATTCTGAGAAACTGTCGACTAATCCAGTGCCTTGTTTCGACTTGGATCTGTCAGAGACCTGTCGAATTCTACTCAAAATACCATATCGTCCATCTCAGCTTCCTCTGTTTCCTCTTCCCTCCTCTCAAAACAATCTTCAAATTAGACTCAGCACAACGAAAAGCCACTCCAAATTTGCAAATTTTTCTTTGTTTTTTTTTTTTTTTTATTCATTCGATAGTAGTTTCAGGCTGAGCTCTATTTTTAAATCATCGTAACATTGCCATAAATAGTATTTCGGAACATGTGAAAATCATGTCAAAATGGAACAATTACAGCTCATACAGATAACTATCTGTATGCGCTGTAACTGTTCGTTGCACATCTTTGACGTGGTTTTCACATCTTCGAAAATACCATTTTTGACTATGTTTCGATGAATTGAAAATGGGTCTCGGCCCGAAACTAGTCATCGAGTGAATAAAAAAAAGGAAAGTTTGCAACTTTGGAAGGGTTTTTCGTTGTACTGATTAACAGAAGTTGCTGACCTACATCTACTCCAGCATGCTGCAAGTTCATTCAAGTTAGATTTTATTTGTAAGAAGAGATATATAGGTGGCGAGGTCCATGGTTCGTGGGAGCACAGAAACGTACGATAGAATTTAGAAACATGACACAAGATTAAAGTTAGTTTGTAAACACTAAATGAAGATACTGAAATTAGCAGCTGTACACTTTGTTATCACGAATATTACGATAATGAAAATTGTCATTCAAAGGAAAACCTTTCCATATACTAAAGAAATTAGTAAACAAGTGGTAGCAAGTACACAGTCTTAAATTATCAATAAAGATCTGTTTTAGATACTTCGTTTACAAGCTGCTTGGTTCAAATAACTTACAAGTATTCGGATTGAGAAGTTATCGCTATTTTTGAGTTATTCATTTTTTGTTTCTGTCCTTTGTTTTTTATATTCCTTACACATTATAAGAAAAATGCAGGATGTCATCTTCAACTGCATAACAACAGCAATCCGTAGGGAGTGTTAACTTAAACAAGTTTGTTGCCACGTGGCCTTGTCACAACCTATGACTGACAACTTCCTTACGCTTGAGATCGTAATTAAGGGACCATGGGGTATAAGATATGTGCTGTTGGATAGCCCACTGCCAAGCTCTTTCCAAACATGTGTCCTGATTATACAGCATTGATTATTCTGGTTTTGCTTGATTATATGCATGCTTAAATTATTGGATGGAAATACACACAGATTGATTGCTCACACACACTATGCGAAATCTTTTCATTTCCACTTCTGCAGATAAGGCATCTCGGGTATCTGCAGTTTGGCTTCGGGCGACGGGAATGGAATTATACTGTTTCTGCTGATGAGTAAGTTACCATAATATGTACTTTTTTTTTACCGTCAACACAAATCAGCTGGAGCGGCACTACAGCGTTTATGGGCGCAGTAGGATTCGCCTATGTGGATAGGCTACTCTGCAAGCCGCTTCAGGAGACTTCGAAGGGAGACGTATTGGGCACATCACCCAAACAGTTAATTTTGAAACACGACAGTTTCACATCCCATACATGATCAAGAGGTAGCGTGTATGGCCGTAACGGCAACTTAGCGTGTTCGGCAAGAGGGCTAGCTGCCCTCTGTAATAAAAAAATAAAAAATGTGAATACAGTGTTCAACAGTGAGCTTGAAGAAGTGTCATGGGGCGTCCGCCCAGACGAAATGCCGAAAAAAAGGAGGAGGGGAGATTGTAGTGTGTTGGACTATTGATCAAAACATCTTGGGTCCCTTGTTATAACTCAAAATTTCGAATAAAAATCGTCGGCAACAGCTACAGAAGACTTCCGGTAGGGTCACCTTCATTCCGCCAACGGCAGCTTCTTGCTCAAGGCGAAAAAATCGGCTGAAGGAACTAATGTAGAAATAAGTGGGATACTGAAGTACTGCGCAAAGGTGTGCTTTTGAGGTTCTCTAAGGCTGTGGATACTGCGATAGTGGATACCACAGTAGGCAGTGCAGTTAATAAGCAATGGAGATCTCTAAAATGGGCGGTCACAGAAGTTGAACAGACAAACGGTACAGGGAAGACTACTGCGAAGAAAATTTGAGTAACAGAAGAAATTACCCGAGTGACCGATGAGAGAAGGAAGTACAAAAATGTTAAGAAAAAGACAGAAATACAACAATATAAGTCCGTTAGGAATGATATAAAAAGGAAGTGCAGGGAAACTAAGCCGAAATGGTCACAGGGAAAACGTGAAGAAATCGACAAAGATCTGGTCGTCGGAAGCAGGTACAGGAAGCTCAAAACAACATTCGGTGAAATTAAAAGCAAGAGCATCAATATTCTACATCTACATATATACTCTGCAAATCACATTGAAGTGACTGGCAGAGGGTTCATCAAACCACCTTCACAATTCTATATTATTCCAATCTCGTATAGCGCGCGGAAAGAACGAACACCTGTATCTTTCCGTAGGAGCTCTGATTTCCCTTATTTTATCGTGGTGATCATTTCTCCGAATGTAGGTCGGTGTCAATAAAATATTTTCGCATTCAGAGGAGAAAGTTGGTGATTGGTATTTCATGAGAAGATTGTGCCGCAGCGAAAAACGCCTATGTTTTAATGATGTCCATCCCAAATCCTGTATCATTTCAGTGACACTATCTCCCCTATTTCGCGATAATGCAAAACGTGCTGGCCTTCTCTGAATTTTTCGATGTGCTCCGTTAATCGTATCTGGTAAGCGCAGCAGTATTCTAAAAGGCGACCGACAAGCGAAGTGTAAGCAGTTTCCGTAGTTGATCTGTTACATTTTCTAAGTGTCCTGTCAATAAAACGCAGTCTTGGTTAGCCTTCCGCTCAACATTTTCTATGTGTTCCTTCCAATTTAAGTTGTTCTTAATTGTAATTCCTAGGCATTTAGTTAAATTTACGGCCTTTAGATTTGACTCATTTATCGTGTAATCGAAGTTTAACGGATTCCTTTTAGCACTCATGTGGGTAAGCCCACACTTTTCGTTATTTAGGGTCAACTGCCAATTTTCGCACCATACAGATATCTTTTCTAAATCGTTTTGCAATTTGTTTTGATTTTCTGATGACTTTGTTAGTTGATAAAGGACGGCGTCATCTGCAAACAACTTAAGACGTCAGCTTAGTAAGGAACAGAAAAGGGCCTATAACACTACCTGTGGGAACGCCAGGAATCACTTCTGTTTTACTCGATGACTTTCCGTCAGTTACTACAAACTGTGACCTCTCTGAAAGGAAATCACGAATCCAGTCACTTAACTGAGACGATATTCCATAAGTAAGCAATTCACTACAAGCCACTTCTGTGGTACAGTGTCAAAAGCCTTCCGGAAATCCAGCACAATGAAAATTCTATTGTTAAAAGCAGAAGATACGTTGAAAGATTACATTGAAGGCCTTTACGAGGGTAGAAGAAGAAATGGGTGTTAATGGGGGATCTGATATTAAAGTCAGAGTTTAATAGAGCAGTGGATGAGTTACGATGAAATAAGGCAGAGGGAACAGATAATATTCCTTCGCAATTTGTAAAATCATTGGCTGAATTGGCAACAAAAAGACTATTCGCGTTGCTGTGTAGAATCTCTGTGCCTGGAGACATACGATACCATCAGACCTTTGAAAGAATATCATACAGTTGCACGTCTATTCGCCCATAGACACCCCGTGTTATCTACGACTATTGGTGCACCAAACTTGTCTCTGCGCCGATCTCGAATAGCGCTATTTTGCTATGTACGGTATACTTTAACTACGGGCCCACGCGAACAGGCTACAAAGTTACCCACAGATGAATCGCTCCTTTTCCACATTACGACAACGACTGATTTGCTGTCTGCGCCCCCCCCCCCCCCCATCACGCTTTATACCGTACATCCTCTACTTCTAGTGCTGTCAGATGCCCTCTGTGAGTGGTTATTGTAAGCTGTAAGTTCATGTCGAATGTAGGGGGTGGTCACATTATTGTGACTGGACCATATAATAAGCAGACCACTGCCACACACTAACCGACGGGCAGTACATAGTTGAATTACTTGCGAAAAATATTGTAATGATTACTGTTATTGAAACAGACTAATATGTGTGATGACTGATGTCTGTCAATAACTGTTACAAACTTCTGTGTGAATATGCGCTGTACTTAAGACCAGAAGAAGTGAAAAATATTTATCGTAATTTTCATTCAAGACACATACAGCGATTATTTATTTTGCAAGAGCTTACCAAAAATCATTTTACCAGTGTTGAATAATAATTACTGCGGTTGAATGAAAATAGTTTCAGACTGATGATCTACGAAAATCTGACAGTTCCGCCAGAGAATATTCACGGCACTGCCCATTCCAGAGACAGGTTTCATCATTGACAATTTCTGGCGGAGGCAACATTTTTATCAGAATAACTGATTGTGCTTTTGCTCAAGATTTGAATATGCTAATTGTCTTCTGAAAACTTCAAAAATCTAGTTGTGGCTTCCACCCTGAGTAACAGAAATCCGAGCAAGGTCAAGAAATATTATACAAAATACACTCCTGGAAATGGAAAAAAGAACACATTGACACCGGTGTGTCAGACCCACCATACTTGCTCCGGACACTGCGAGAGGGCTGTACAAGCAATGATCACACGCACGGCACAGCGGACACACCAGGAACTGCGGTGTTGGCCGTCGAATGGCGCTAGCTGCGCAGCATTTGTGCACCGCCGCCGTCAGTGTCAGCCAGTTTGCCGTGGCATACGGAGCTCCATCGCAGTCTTTAACACTGGTAGCATGCCGCGACAGCGTGGACGTGAACCGTATGTGCAGTTGACGGACTTTGAGCGAGGGCGTATAGTGGGCATGCGGGAGGCCGGGTGGACGTACCGCCGAATTGCTCAACACGTGGGGCGTGAGGTCTCCACAGTACATCGATGTTGTCGCCAGTGGTCGGCGGAAGGTGCACGTGCCCGTCGACCTGGGACCGGACCGCAGCGACGCACGGATGCACGCCAAGACCGTAGGATCCTACGCAGTGCCGTAGGGTGCCGCACCGCCACTTCCCAGCAAATTAGGGACACTGTTGCTCCTGGGGTATCGGCGAGGACCATTCGCAACCGTCTCCATGAAGCTGGGCTACGGTCCCGCACACCGTTAGGCCGTCTTCCGCTCACGCCCCAACATCGTGCAGCCCGCCTCCAGTGGTGTCGCGACAGGCGTGAATGGAGGGACGAATGGAGACGTGTCGTCTTCAGCGATGAGAGTCGCTTCTGCCTTGGTGCCAATGATGGTCGTATGCGTGTTTGGCGCCGTGCAGGTGAGCGCCACAATCAGGACTGCATACGACCGAGGCACACAGGGCCAACACCCGGCATCATGGTGTGGGGAGCAAGCCGTTCCACAGGACTACATCCAGCATCTCTACGATCGTCTCCATGGGAGAATAGCAGCCTGCATTGCTGCGAAAGGTGGATATACACTGTACTAGTGCCGACATTGTGCATGCTCTGTTACCTGTGTCTATGTGCCTGTGGTTCTGTCAGTGTGATCATGTGATGTATCTGACCCCAGGAATGTGTCAATAAAGTTTCCCCTTCCTGGGACAATGAATTCACGGTGTTCTTATTTCAATTTCCAGGAGTGTATTTAGTTGAGTGCAAGACTGATTAACTGAAAATTGAATTTCCGTCATACTAGTACATTGGAACCAGTGGTGTAAGGCCGCAATGGCCAGAAGAGTATTTGAACCGCCGAATACGAGCCCAGTGCCTTAAAAAGGAGCCACATCTCCATGTCTCTGCCAGTAGAGATAATCATATTCCTTGCAGTTTGGCAGGGTTCAGGATTCTGTTTTTTCGCAAATCGATAAATAACAACTGGCTAATGTTTTCGCTGAAGTGTCATTCTGCTTTGTATCGGATTTGGTTTTAACTTCTATAGTGGCGCTGTATCGTTAAATTCAGTATTCACAACCCAGTTACTTCAACTACGATGATGATCAGCGCTACCTTCTCAGTGGCATCACGGGGAAAGCTGACGAGAAAGTGATTTTAACGCACCGAGCGTCGTTTCAACGAACTGCAAGCCAGAACGAGCAACCAAAATTGTCTGGTGGACTGGCTGAGCAGCAGTGTCCGGCTCCTTGCTGATGATGCTGTGTTGAATGGGAAGGTGTCGTTGTTGAGTGACTGAAGTAAGATGACTAAGATAAAATTTATAGCCAGTGTGATGAATGCCAAGTAGCTCTAAATGTAGAAAAATGTGAGGTAATGCAAATAAGTAGTAGTTGAACCAAACCCATAATGGTCGAATACAGTATTAGTAGTGTGCAGCTTGACAGGGGCACGTCGCTTAAATACTCCATATCTATGAATAATGTTGCAAAGCAATACGAAATGGAATGAGCCCATAAGTACTGTAGTACGGAAGGCGAATGTCGACTTCGGTTTACTGGGAGAATTTCAGGGAAGTGTGGTTCTTTTGTAAAGGAGGCAGCATATAGGGCACTAGTGAGACCTATTCCAGAGTTTGGGATCCGCACCAGGTAGGATTAAAGGAAGACATCCAAAGAATTCAGAGGCGGGCTGCTAAACTTGTTACTTCGGGAACTGAAACGGGAATGTGTGTAGGGAAGGCGACCTTCTTTTCGAGGAGCAATTTTGAGAAAATTTAGAGAACCGGCATTTGAAGCTGACTGCAGAGCTATTCTACTGCCGCCAATGTACAGTGAGCTGGACCATGAAAATAAGATAAGAGCTATTACAGCTCGTGCGGGAGCATAGACAGTCGTTTCTCCCTCACTCTGTTCCCGAATGGAACAGGAAAGGAAATTACTAGTAGTGGTAGAGGCTACCCTCCGCCATGCACCATACGGTCACTTGTGGAGCTTGTATGTGGATGTAGATGTAGGTCGCCAGGATCATGATTTCAGACAGCAAATAATTACAGTGGCATGAGGCCGGCTTATGGGTAACGTGAGTATAGCTAAATCTACATATATATAACTCAAAAGTCGCTGTACGGTGCATGGGACATCGTACCAATATTATTAATTTTCATTTCTATTCCATTCACTTGTACGAGTGAAGTTTCTGCAAGCGCTTTGGTCTCTCTTACTTTATTCTTGTTATCCCTAAAGATGTACGATGGAGGCAGCATAATTTTAGCACAGTCGTCTTCAAACACAAGATCTCTAAATTTATCCAGTAGGGTTTCTCAAGAACTACCTTGTCTTTCAACGACAGATCTGCATTCAACTTCCTCGACCATCCACGTTACACTTTCGCATGAACTATACTGATCTTTTATTATACTAACAGAGCGTCTCTGAATTCTTTCGATGCCTGTTGTCAAGCCCACCTGAGAAGGGCTCGACACACTCGAACAGTACTCTAAAATGGCTCTCACTGTCCTCTTGTAGGCGATTATCTTTACGCATACGATGCATACAATTTTCCTAATACAAATGTTACGTATCATTCCATTTGCTATCACTTGTTATGCGGTTTGACGTGTGTTAGTTGTATAATTAGTCAGTTACTACCGGTTTCTTTCTCTTTCTTATAAGCACTATTCTTTCTCTTTCCTATAGGTAGTATCTTACAGTTAACCTCATTTTTTAAAAAAATCTGCCATCCATTACACTAAGTGACACACAAAGGAGACGGTTTATATCGGTCGAATGCTTAAAAGCGTACTGCCGAAAAGAATTCCACTCGCAGATGTCTCCCACAGACAGCTCGCAGGAAAGAAATCCGCGTTCCGGGGCGTGGCTCGACACATGCTTGAGAGTGGGGAACGAATACGGCGAGTGTGCGCCAGGGACCCACCGCAGTTATCAGGCTGTCCTGAAAGGCTGGCAACGCGCTTTCTCAAGTAATAAGCATTGCAAATCGCAAATGTAATGTAATGCCTGTCCGTCCCGCACAGCCCATAACATAAATATCTTCCGTCGCACCGTGACCCATACGTCTTTCTCTCCCATGTCTGCAACGTCTCTCCACCATCTTCTCCTCATTTCTGACCACTTTCTCTCATATGTCGCTTTCTATGTCTCTTCCTCGCTCTTTCCACTTTCTTTGCTTTTCCTACTTCCTGTCAGTTCATTTTTCTCTATCTCGAATCTATGTGTGCGTTAACGATGGAAAATCCATATTCCGAGTTTTCACTTACGGCTTGAGACAGCAATTTTTAATAGGAAACCCGTTCAATAACTGTTACTCAGAGAGAAACGGCCTAATGGCTTCTGGGAATTACCAGGACGGGCTGAAAACTGACATACGGTCAGACGAATGGGCTGCAGTGAGCCCATAATTCTGGATTCCAGCGGCTGTCTGATTTGGTGAAGGCTACCGGTCTTGCTTACGAGATGAAGGCAGAGCTCACCATCTGCAGCATCGTTGACAGAACCGACTGCGGACCTTTGGTGGAGAGCCGGGTGGAGGGTCTGAATCAGAGGCTCAGACGGTTTAGCGACCGTGTTGGCTGCAGATTCCTTGACTTGCGCCATAGGGTGGTGGGGTTTCGGGTTCCGCTGAATAGGTCAGGAGTTCACTACACTCAGCTGGCGGCTACACGGGTAGCGGAGGCTGTGTGGCGTGGACTGGGCGGTTTTTTAGGTTAGAAGGCCTCGGGAAAGTACGGGGTGGGCTGCAATCTCAAAGGGTACACGACAAATACAGGACGTGCTTGGATCAAGGAACAGTCGGAATTGTAGTTGTAAATTGTTGTAGTTGTGCTGGGAAAGTCCCTGAGCTAAAAGCGCTAATAGAAAGTACAGAAGCTGAAATCGTTATAGGTATAGAAAGCTGGCTAAAGCCTGAAATAAGTTCTGCAGAAATTTTTACGAAGTCTCAGACGGTGTTCAGGAAAGATTGATGAGGCAGAATTGGTGGTGGAGTGTTTGTGTCTGTCAGTAGTGTCTTGTAGTGAAGTCGAAGTAGATAGTCCGTGCGAATTGGTATGGGTGGAGGTTATACTGAACAGCCGAACTAAGTTAATAATTGGCTCCTTCTACCGACCCCCAGACTCCGATGATATAGTTGCTGAACAGTCCAGAGAAAATTTGAGTCTCGTAACAAATTAATACCCCACTCATACGGTTATAGTTAGTGGAGACTTCAACCTTCCCTCGATATGTTGGCAAAAATACTTGTTCAAATCCGGTGGTAGGCAGGAAACATCTTCCGAGATTGTCCTAAATGCTTTCTCCGAAAATTATTTCGAGCAGTTAGTCCACGAACCCACGCGAATTGTAAATGGTTGCAAAAACACACTTCACCTCTTAGCCACAAACAATCCAGAGCTAATAGAGAGCATCATGACTGATACAGGGATTAGTGATCACAAGGTCGTTGTAGCTAGGTTCAATACCGTTTCTTCCAAATCCACCAACAAACGCAAAATAATTTTATTTAAAAAAGCGGATAAAGTGTCACTAGAAGCCTTCCTAAGAGACAATCTCCATTCCTTCCGAACTGACTATGCAAATGTAGACGAGATGTGGCTCAAATTCAAAGATATAGTAGCAACAGCAATTGAAAGATTCATACCTCATAAATTGGTAAGAGATGGAACTGATCCCACATGGTACACAAAACAGGTCCGAACGCTGTTGCAGAGGCAACGGAAAAAGCATGCGAAGTTCAGAAGAACGCGAAATCCCAAAGATTGGCTAAAATTTACAGACACGCAAAATTTGGCACGGACTTCAATGCGAGATGCCTTTAATAGGTTCCACAACGAAACATTGTCTCGAAATTTGGTAGAAAATCCGAAGAAATTCTGGTCGTATGTAAAGAACACAAGCGACAAGACTCAGTCAATACCTTCGCTGCGCAGTGCCGATGGTACTGTTACCGACGACTGTGCCGCTGAAGCGGAGTTATTGAACGCACTTTTCCGAAATTCCTTCACCAGGGAAGACGAATGGAATATTCCAGAATTTGAAACACGAACATCTGCTACCATGAGTTTCTTAGAAGTAGATACCTTAGGGGTTGCGAAGCAACTCAAATCGCTTGATACGGGCAAGTCTTCAGGTCCAGATTGTATACCGATTAGGTTCCTTTCAGATTACGCTGATACAATAGCTCCCTACTTAGCAATCATATACAACCGCTCGCTCACCGATAGATCTGTACCTACAGATTGGAAAATTGCGCAGGTCGCACCAGTGTTTAAGAAGGGTAGCAGGAGTAATCCATCGAACTATAGACGGCAAATCATCGAGTAAGACTGAAGTGATAGCAGGTGTTCCCCAGGGAAGCGTCCTGGGACCTCTGCTGTTCCTGATCTACACTCCTGGAAATTGAAATAAGAACACCGTGAATTCATTGTCCCAGGAAGGGGAAACTTTATTGACACATTCCTGGGGTCAGATACATCACATGATCACACTGACAGAACCACAGGCACATAGACACAGGCAACAGAGCATGCACAATGTCGGCACTAGTACAGTGTATATCCACCTTTCGCAGCAATGCAGGCTGCTATTCTCCCATGGAGACGATCGTCGAGATGCTGGATGTAGTCCTGTGGAACGGCTTGCCATGCCATTTCCACCTGGCGCCTCAGTTGGACCAGCGTTCGTGCTGGACGTGCAGACCGCGTGAGACGACGCTTCATCCAGTCCCAAACATGCTCAATGGGGGACAGATCCAGAGATCTTGCTGGCCAGGGTAGTTGACTTACACCTTCTAGAGCACGTTGGGTGGCACGGGATACATGCGGACGTGCATTGTCCTGTTGGAACAGCAAGTTCCCTTGCCGGTCTAGGAATGGTAGAACGATGGGTTCGATGACGGTTTGGATGTACCGTGCACTATTCAGTGTCCCCTCGACGATCACCAGTGGTGTACGGCCAGTGTAGGAGATCGCTCCCCACACCATGATGCCGGGTGTTGGCCCTGTGTGCCTCGGTCGTATGCAGTCCTGATTGTGGCGCTCACCTGCACGGCGCCAAACACGCATACGACCGTCATTGGCACCAAGGCAGATGCGACTCTCATCGCTGAAGACGACACGTCTCCATTCGTCCCTCCATTCACGCCTGTCGCGACACCACTGGAGGCGGGCTGCACGATGTTGGGGCGTGAGCGGAAGACGGCCTAACGGTGTGCGGGACCGTAGCCCAGCTTCATGGAGACGGTTGCGAATGGTCCTCGCCGATACCCCAGGAGCAACAGTGTCCCTAATTTGCTGGGAAGTGGCGGTGCGGTCCCCTACGGCACTGCGTATGATCCTACGGTCTTGGCGTGCATCCGTGCGTCGCTGCGGTCCGGTCCCAGGTCGACGGGCACGTGCACCTTCCGCCGACCACTGGCGACAACATCGATGTACTGTGGAGACCTCACGCCCCACGTGTTGAGCAATTCGGCGGTACGTCCACCCGGCCTCCCGCATGCCCACTATACGCCCTCGCTCAAAGTCCGTCAACTGCACATACGGTTCACGTCCACGCTGTCGCGGCATGCTACCAGTGTTAAAGACTGCGATGGAGCTCCGTATGCCACGGCAAACTGGCTGACACTGACGGCGGCGGTGCACAAATGCTGCGCAGCTAGCGCCATTCGACGGCCAACACCGCGGTTCCTGGTGTGTCCGCTGTGCCGTGCGTGTGATCATTGCTTGTACAGCCCTCTCGCAGTGTCCGGAGCAAGTATGGTGGGTCTGACACACCGGTGTCAATGTGTTCTTTTTTCCATTTCCAGGAGTGTATATAAATGAGCTGGGTGACAATCTGAGCAGTTATCTTAGGCTGTTCGCAGATGATGCTGTAATTTACCGTCTAGTAAGGTCATCCGAAGACCAGTATCAGTTGCAAAGCGATTTAGAAAAGATTGCTGTATGGTGTGGCAGGTGGCAGTTGACGCTAAATAACGAAAAGTGTGAGGTGATCCACATGAGTTCCAAAAGAAATCCGTTGGAATTCGATTACTCGATAAATAGTACAATTCTCAAGGCTGTCAATTCAGCTAAGTACCTGGGTGTTAAAATCACGAACAACTTCAATTGGAAAGACCACGTAGATAATATTGTGGGGAAGGCGAGCCAAAGGTTGCGTTTCATTGGCAGGACACTTAGAAGATGCAACAAGTCCACTATAGAGACAGTTTACACTACACTCGTTCGTCCTCTATTAGAATATTGCTGCGCGGTGTGGGGTCCTTACCAGGTGGGATTGACGGAGGACATCGAAAGGGTGCAAAAAAGGGCATCTCCTTTTGTATTATTACGTAATAGGGGAGAGAGTGTGGCAGATATGATACGCGAGTTGGGATGGAAGTCATTAAAGCAAAGACGTTTTTCGTCGCGGCGAGATCTATTTACGAAATTTCAGTGACCAACTTTCTCTTCCGAATGAGAAAATATTTTGTTGAGCCCAACCTACATAGGCAGGAATGATCATCAAAATAAAATAAGAGAAATCAGAGCTCGAACAGAAAGGTTTAGGTGTTCGTTTTCCCCGCGCGCTGTTCGGGAGTGGAATGGTAGAGAGATAGTATGATTGTGGTTCGATGAACCCTCTGCCAAGCACTTAAATGTGAATTGCAGAGTAGTCATGTAGATGTAGATGTAGATCTAGAGATCTGGAGAATGTGCTGGCCAGGGCAGCAGTCGAACATTTTCTGTATCCAGGGAGGCCCGTACAGGACGTGCAACATGCGTCGTGCATTATCATGCTGAAATGTAGGCTTTCGCAGGGATCGAATGAAGGGTAGAGGCACGGGTCGTAACACATCTGAAATGTAACGTTCATTGTTCAAAGTGCCGTCAATGCGGACAAGAGGTGACCGAGACATGTAACCAATGGCACCCCATACCATCACGCCGGGTGATACGCCAGTACGCCGGCCGAAGTGGCCGTGCGGTTAAAGGTGCTGCAGTCTGGAACCGCAAGACCGCTACGGTCGCAGGTTCGAATCCTGCCTCGGGCATGGATGTTTGTCACGTCCTTAGGTTAGTTAGGTTTACCTACTTCTAAGTTCTAGGGGACTAATGTCCTCAGCAGTTGAGTCCCATAGCGCTCAGAGCCATTTGAACCATTTTGATACGCCAGTATGGCGATGACGAATACACGTTTCCAAAGTGCGTTCATTGCGATGTCGCCAAACACGGATGCGACCATCATGAATCTGTAAACAGAACCTGGATTCATCAGAAAAAATGACGTTTTGCCATTCGAGCACCCAGGTTCGTCGTTGAGTACACCATCGCAGGCGCCCTGTCTGTGATGCAGCGTCAAGGGTAACCGCAGCCGTCGTCTCCGAGCTGATAGTCCATGCTGCTGCAAACGTTGTAGAACTGTTCGTGCAGTCCCCATCTGTTGACTCAGGGATCGAGACGTGGTTGCACGATCCGTTACAGCAATGCGAATAAGATGCCTGTCATCTCGACTGCTAGTGATACGAGGCCGTTGGGGTCCAGCACGGCGTTCCGTATTACCCTCCTGAACCCACCGATTCCATATTCTGCTAACAGTCATTGGATCTTGACCAACGCGAGCAGCTATGTCGCGATACGATAAACCGCAATCGCGATAGGCTACAATCCGATCTTTATCGAAGTCGGAAACGTGATGGTACGCATTTCTCCTCCTTACACGAGGTATCACAACAACGTTTCACCAGGCAACGTCGGTCAACTGCTGTTTTTGTATGAGAAATCGGTTGGAAACGTTCTTCATGTCAGTACGTTGTAGGTGACGCCACCGGCGCCAACCTAGTGTGAATGCTTTATAAATGTAATCATTTGCATATCACAGCATCTTCTTCCTGTCGGTTAAATTTCGCGTCTGTAGCACGTCGTCTTCGTGGTGTAGCAATTTTAATGGCCAGTAGTGTAATTTTATTAATGAAATTCACCGAGAAAGACTGCATTCCCAAATACTTGGCAATGTTTCTGATCAGCGAAATGAAGCAGAAAATTTTCATGGAATTAATTTTTTTTTTACATTCTCGCTGCTTTCTATGACTTTGGGGAGGTTTTCTACTTTGGAAGAAAAGAGAAATGCGTACATCTCCACAAGCTGGCTTATGGTGAAAAGACACTTCAGTTATTCAACTTGCCTGTATTATGACGACGGTCATGTACTTCACACGAGCTGATTACGGTGATGTGCCATTTCCAAGCTCGTAATCCTATACGATCATTTAAATATATGTTTTACAGTTTATGGTAGACAGGACAGTGCAAATCAGCCCACACAGAGAAATGTTATGTGCAATATATAGTATGCTTTTTTGTTTCTGTGCGTTTTCCAGTACGGCAGCAGCTATATATTTAACTGACTGCACAAAATTAGAAAAATGAGACAGACCTGAAAACAGTGCATCGCCGAAATCAGCTCATCATGTGAAAAGAGTGACTGTAAACATGAAAGCCAAAGTGGAAAATGGAAGTGTCTTTTAACAAATGTGTCGCCTTAGCACCCGATGCGGAAAACTTAGTGGCTTATGCTAATGGTCACTCGTTAGGAACTCGGTTACTCAGCTTTTTCACTGTAGTTTCCAAGTTATTCATGTACGGATCTGTCGAATAATGTGCATTTTTACACTAGTGCATCTAGCATATATAGGTGAGAGTCTGACTCTACTAATACTATCGTTATGTGGTTGTTGCCGGCCGGGGTGGCCGACCGTTTCTATGCGCTACAGTCGGGAACCGAGCGACCGCTACGGTCGCAGGTTCGAATCCTACCTGGGGCATGGATGTGTGTGATGTCCTTAGATTAGTTAGGTTTAAGTAGTTCTAAGTTCTAGGGGACTGATGACCTCGGAAGTTGAGTCCCATAATGCTCAGAGCCATTTGAACCATTTGAAAAGTTCAAAGAAGAGCAGCTCGTCTTGTGTTTTTGCGAAATAGGAGAGAGATTGTCAAAGATGCGGCACGCGAGTGTGGGGGCAATCATTAAAACAAAGGTGTTTCTCGTTGAGACGAGATTTTTTCACGAAACTTCAGTCACCATCTTTCTCCTTCGAATGCCAAAATGGTTTATTTAGTCTCAACTACCAAAGTAGAAACGCCCGTCATGATAAAATAAGACAAATCAGAACTCCCACCAAAGTGTCAGGTAGTCAGTTTTCCCACTTATTGTCAAGAGTGTAATGGCAGAGAAATAGTCTGACAGGAGTTCTATACATCATCGGCCGTACACTCGACATGGACGGAACAAGCAGTCGGCCGTGACCTTATGGTAGGAACAATCCCATCATTCGTTTGAATTTATTTAGGGATCCACGCAAACGTAAATGAGGATAATGTCATGTCGATTACGGCCAGTCTCTTTAAAGCGGCGCAGTCTTCTTCCTGTTATCCGCCATGTAAAATACAGTCTTGTTTATACATTCATGCAACGACGTTATTCATTAATGTAAAAAGCTACACTAAATACGTCTTCAAAAAAGTGGTAAATACATACGTTTAAATGAATCTGTTTGTCCCATTGACGAACCGGAGACGCACGAGTAACTGGCTAGCCCTCCACACACACCTTCACGGTCTGACACCAAAGTCGTGACTTGCACAACTGTTTAATCTCGTTGTAGACTGCGAGTTAGGAATGGCTTTCATTTCGTTTCACATACACGGAGTAATCTTTGACGAACTTCAACGTGGAAAGTGACAATGGGGAAATAATGATATGTTCGGGTTTTCAGCCGCGTGAAGTTGTCTAATGCGGCCTGCTGACATTGTCTGAAGTTGGTAGTTACTGAACAATAGCCTTTCGCCGAGACAAAGGTGCCCCGCGCTTTTGGGAACCCCTGTGAATTATGGAAGTGGTCGCTTCCGACACTTAACACAGAGGTGTTCGCCAGGATTCCTTGTAAGAGCATGGGCTGGAGGCTTAATTTACTCCTGACTGCTCTGAGTAAAAGATCTGCTGAACAGAAAGCCAAAACAATGAACTCTAACTTGGTAGTATTCAGAAGTTCATGACGCTAAGGTAGAATCGCTGAAGCTTAGTTTTTGTTACTTTACGACACAATCATTTCAACGTCCCCGTTTTTTAAGTAGAAACTTGTCTTTGCGATATTAATTTTTAAGGACGATGGTTCAAAATTACAAATCTATATATTTGTTTTCTTACCATCGAAGCACTACCATGTTTCACGAAGTAAATGTCTAATTCTTCTTCGCTTGAAGCATTAAGCGGTACATCAGGTTTTAGTACGTATCTTTTTAGTTGTTTGACCACCTTCTTATGCTTTGATATTTATAATTATTATCTTTTTGGGTAGTCTTTTGTTATCCATACTACCATAAAAATTAAAAGATTCTGGTCAGTTTCAAGCGGATTTTTTTCTTTGCCTATTTATTTTTTAAAAGAATGACTTTATTTATGTTATCTGCGATAAGCAAATCTTATATACAAGTGCAAATGTTGTACATGTATATATTTTGCAATTTATACAGTGTATCGTGGAAGGAATTGTCAATATTTAGGGACTTGACATAAATGATTTTTCGAAGAAAAAATGTGTAGTAAACAAAGGTTCTAAAACGTACACACTTTTACATCTACGATGCTGTGAAACAAGTCTCTTTTGTTGCAAGCTCTTTGCTTTATATGTTTTGGGAGGATGTAGTATGGGCCAAACAAGGAAGCTATGAGCACTTGTTAATCTTCGCTACGTGAATCATCTGCCTTCTAATGAACAAGTGTTCACAGCTCTTAAGGCATGCATTTTGGAGCTCATATTTACTAGACTTTTTACTTTGAATGATTCCCTCAATAATGACCATACTAAGCCCAGAGAAATTAATACCAATGTACAAGTAAAATCGAGGAATAAGGAGATGTGGACAATGAAGGACAGTAGTGCGTGGAGAATCGTGTACAGGCGTTTGTTGCGCTTATGTATACTTCAGTTCGCGAGAGAAGCATAAAATGTTGTAGTAAATAACATTAATATTTAGTTATCGGAGTGGAATATGATCTGAAGTAAATGAAGAGAGTTGGATTGTGTTGCACGAGAGACTACTAATGGCGTATCTGAGGCAGGTTGGTGACAATTTGAGCGATATATACGTGGCGATACTACAGAAGATGGTAAAATTTGTCAGATGTGTCCACCAAAGTTTAAAGTGAGTTATTCTTTTGGATTTCAAAGGGTAGCGTTTAAAAGGCTCTGTTAAACAGCATGTGTATCCAGTAAGCTGTTCGTAAACAGGGAAAATGGTTATTTAGAAGGGCACTTGTACAAACAGTGTTGGGCAACGAAAAACATGTTGTAAAAGTTAAAGTTTAGGCGTTTCTTAATCAGTGTGATATGCAATTAAGAAACAATCGGCCTTTTGTTCAAATAAAAAAAACTGTATGAGAGGTCTATACTACTGAAACCGGTTCTGAATGAATTTACTATCCAGCTCAACTGAAAATCCTGCCATAGACTATATACTAACATAGGTTTGATTTTCGGGAACTGCCGAGTCGCAGCAACCTTCCCAAATTTTCCAGCCACCTATAAGCTTAACAGAGCTTGCAACATCAGTGGCCATCTTCATACTTCACGAGGTATGTGTAGCATACTTGCATGCATCAGTATAAAAGATTGACATAGTGCATTTAGACTGTAGCTACCACAAATATTTTGAAACAATACACAGACGCAAGACTTTTCTCTCATACTTAATTAAACAAACTTTTTTTAGAAGCATTCTCACGGGAGAAATTACTTGAACAGTTGTTATATTTACTTAGTGGTTCTGTAGTTAATGTGTTCTGAAAGTTGTCGAAAAGAATGTTGCAGTACATACCCAAATTATTTGTTGTATCTTGTAGCCGGGAACAAGTTAATGAGGTTTTGTTTTGTAGCCATTAATAACATCATTTACGACGCATAACAATTCTGCTGGTAGAAATTGTTTTTTATAGATGTGACTTTGTGTATCTGAATGACTTTTATATGTTTGTATTGAGTTCAGTTTTAACCTGAAGCAAATATTAGCAGTGGAACGACAGTTTAATCAGTGGTAGATGATACCCTAAGTAGCTGACACCCCAGTGGCTGTAATCGCATAGCGAGTGCCTGGAAATTTTACAAACTTCACACAACTCTGATGTATAAAATTTCTCGAAATTATCCAGTTCAAAGACAGTTATTTTCACTGCGTAACAGCATGATTTAGCATTATCAGCAGAATATAGCAGACTTGTGTACTACAAGATGAAATTAATACGCATAGCGACACTCGTTCTTGCCTACATGTGATAAAACCTGTTTTTATGTATTTTGACGAATACGATGCATGGCACTAGGATGGACGTACGGCCATCTACTAACCTATAACTTATTTCAGTAGCGTCAATAAGCAAGCTGCGGTGTATTTTGAAGTTATACAGACAATTTAGTTTTGGAAATATTTAACTGGAAGGTACACTGTGGTTGGAAAATGTAATGCAGCAATCGAACTTTGGTCGTTAGCAAGTGCTGTTTAACCCAAAAGTTTTATCAGCAGTGCCAGTGCATAAGTTATGTGTATTTTTAATTAGATTATGGAACAATTATTACATAATAGAAGTGCTTAATGTGTTTTGTTGTCGATATCTTACACATTTTGAGAAATAATACCATTTTATTTTGCGGAAAATTCGAATTTTGGTTTGCAGTCAGAGCTCTGTAATTGTTCTTACATATCAAATATTTTATTTTAAAGATGTGGACCCTCCATTTTCATCTTGTTGCACCATTGTCTTTGATGATGTTTCATCTCTGTCTTCTTCCAGCACTATCTTTGTTCATGTTTTGATGTTTGTAAACATTTCGTATTTTGTCGTCCCCCTTTTGTATTACGAAAATATGTACTTTAAGTGATACAAAAGTTACCCGTTTCATCAAAACGCATATCTTTAGCATGACTTGTTGTGTTAAAGCGACGTTGCTGGATAACTTCGCTGTCACAAGTGTGTTCAAGATCAAATATAATAAAAATATCAATAACAGCCATTTAATGTTACTCCATTGCCAGATACATGAGTTTTGTACTGTTATAGAACAATTTATATATGGCAATCTCATATTGACAATTAAATGGGAGTATTCTAGCTATCGTTTTGGCACTACCTATAATATACTTCCGTTTTTTAGGAGGAATTGACTAGGAAGGACTGCCTGCTTAACATGATATATGTGTTTTGTACTGTGAAATGAAAATAGCATGGGGCACTTAATTTGAGAGTCGACAATCTTGCTTTAGACATTAATTTTGACATCTATGGCATCCCTCGCTTATTAGCTACATGAATGTGTATTGCTACCATCTGGCAATGTTTGGCATTATTAGCATAAGGTGGCAATCGTTTTTGCTGCAAGATAAACTTAATATCCTAGCTTGGAGTCGGTATAATGTTTGACTGACTTTGAAATCATTGCAGTCAACGTTTCTTACCTATACAGATGTGTATTACTACCTTTCAGTATGCTGTTACCTCGAAGTTTCATGTAGTTTCCACTGTGTGACAGCAGAAGATGATAAACAACATTCTGAATTGCAAGATGAAGCTAATACTCAAACATGGGGTCACTATAATGTTTGGTTGAGTTTGTTTTAGAGACGGGTTTTTGACGAACTTAGACATGAGTGTAACATAGTTTACTTTGGTAATTCTCATCGACAAATGCACTTTAAGCTTAAGCTAGATCAGCAGTAGTGCTCGTGTGTATTTTGGAATGCAGCATGCATGGTCACACTACGTCAACATGTAAGTCAAATGCAATGGATCTCAGCAAGACTTATAGGAACAAGCAAAACCGTCAATTAGTGACTTCAGTCATGGCAGTGTCTGCATGCCTGTCTTGTGACACTTAAGAAGAATCACAGAACAATTAAGATGTGGAAAATAATTATGTGGTGGCCCCATTGTGCCTTGCATCATCTATGTTAAAGAAATCGAACTTTTCGCGTATGAAAGTGCTGTTTTATGCTGCTTTACATAACTTTTTAGATAAATACTTTTGAAAAAAAATACTTTTATAAAAAACAAATTCAGCTCGTTTTGATACTTTTGAGCACAGCTAAGATGGCTACATCGTGACTAGGTATTTCATTTTAATGGCCTGTAAAGTAATTTTAGATGTGGAAATACTGCAACCTACACCGTTTGTGTAATTCTTTGGAGAAATACTTTTGATAATGGTGAAAAAAAAGAAAGGATGCAAAGCATTCACATTCTTTTGAGCACAGCTAAGATGGCTGCTTTCGGGCTGCTCTGATTGGAGGAGAGGTGAACGAAGGAAGCGAGGAGTTGTTACAAAGCGCAACTGGGCTAGTTCAACCATCTTAGATTCATGATATTTTCCTTTTTTTCTATAATTTCCCAACATCGTGAATTTATGGATTTACGGACAGTGCTAACATTCATTATAAATTTCCTCCTTTCATCCACCATCTTGGATTTTGAAATCTCCCGCCATCCACCATCTTGGTGTCATGCATTCAAGTAACTGATGATGTCATTACCCATGGCATATGGGCAACCTGATGGGCAAAATTAAAAGTGGAAAGGAGGTTAGGGTTTAAGATCCTGTGGACATTGAGGTCATTAAGAATGGAGCACAAACTCATCCTGTTTCAAGGAAGGGGAAGGAAGTCAACCACGCTCTTTCAAAAGAACCATCCTATCATTTGCCTGGAGGGGTTTAGGAAAATCGTGAAGAACCTAAATCTGGATGGATGAACGCGGATTTGAACCATCGTCCTTCGTCCAGTGTCCAGTGTGCTAACGCTCCACCTCAATCAAAGAGGACAAGAGACTGCATAGATACACTATTGTTATACTTGAAAGGAGAGACAGCATTGGTCGTATATTTTTGTTTATTATCGCAAAATCGATTTTCGGTCACTTAGTGACCATCTTCAGTGCTGTAATATATAACTTAAACTAGTAAGCACTGGTGTCAATAAGCTTACGGCGATCATATAGAGTCTAGTTGAGTCTATGTGATCGCCGTAAGCTTATTGACACCAGTGCTTACTAATTTAAGTTATATATTACAGCACTGAAGATGGTCACTAAGTGACCGAAAATCGATTTTGCGATAATAAACAAAAATATACGGCCAATGCTGTCTCTCCTTTCAATTATACCCATTATCTGGTCGTAGTGCACAGGACACTATGGAGTCGCCAATCAATACATTACTGTTGTTACATGTATGTTCTGGAGGTCTGGCGAGCACTGAAGGCTATACTTTGCAGGACATGAGTTAGCACATTGCTGTATACAAAACCCAGCTGTTCGATGGCCCTCCACTGCAAGAAGAAGCCTGAAGCTATACCGAAACCGCTGTGGCAGTTACGGCTTGGTTATGGGGTAAAAGAGTACGTGTTCAATATAACGTGTATCTGTAAAAATGTAATTCATCTCTTGTTTTTATTGAATGTGTAAGGCTTTTATTACGTAAACAAATGTTGTTTATCGTTGGTGGAAATTAACCATGTATATGTGCTATGAAACATAAATAATATTCATTAAAGGAATTTGTATACCCAAAGATTATCTCAGTTGTGCCTGTTATGGAAATTTAATTCACTGGTTAGACGCATATGAAAAAGCTGTTTAATTTTGAGAAGTGACAGAACTCAGAAGTATATCTCTGGCTTTACAGCACTTCGACGATAAGTATTTAAGGAATAGCTTTTTGTTTCAAGGACAGGAAAGAGATAGCACCTGTTTGTTGATGAAAAACTTACAATCTGAGTACCTGGGGACTAATGATCCATTAACGTTGGAAAATATGAATTTCACTTATAACTGCAGTGACAGAAACCAACGATTCACCGTTTTCGTTGAGAGCCTGTTTCAACAGCGTCACCAGACGGAGACAATCAATAACTGAATTTTACGACAGTTTATGAAAGTGACCATAGAAAAGAATTTTCCTTGCTCTACAATATTCTTTCTCAAATGAGACGAACCCGCAGATATTTACGAATGTAACGAAAACCTCCAAACCTTTTTAGCATCCAAAGATATAGCAACGTATAAACTACTGTACGAGTTCGTCAACAGTGCCAACATCAAGATGCTGATCTGATTCCCTTGTTAATTAGAATGTCAGGGGAAGACCAAAGCTTAAACTACTGAATATATTGCCAAGTGCTACTCAGCAGAATACGGAACGCTCCGCCTCTGAATATACGTCACTATGTACCTCCTATATATACGTGTCTGAATACTTTGTAACTATACGTATGGCTGTAATACCTAAATCTGGTTCTCGTAAACAATTATTCTGTTCTGTCTAGGTGGCATTTATAGACCTGCTGAAGTATTCAATTCTCTATCCACAGCTTTCGAAACAATTCTTGCAGAGCATATAAAAAACAAGTTATTGTTAACTTAAACCTATAGTCATTAATATGGACTGAATTTGGTAATATCCCAAATGTGTACCAAAGGTGATTTATCATTTCTCATTATGTTCCAGTAGGATCTTTATAGCATACTACCTCTGCTGACGGATCAGTCCTTTGTTCAGCCTGTGTAACGTCGTACCACGGTACGAGTTAAACTAATGTGTACTTTAAATTGTCACGATAAACTGTAATCTATAATATAACATTTCCATTGTTGAGATATCTGTATGGACAAGTTCCGAAAAAAAGTAACGAAGTGCGGCCAAAGTATATCACGTACGGAGTAAGTGCATTTCCACTGGTCATTCGATGAAATATAATGAAACAAAAATTGTGGAGCATACGTCAAACGTTTGGAGCTCAGTCATCAACGAGCCAGTGGGGGAAATACGACTGGCTGAATCCCTTATGAAACAAGAATGCGGTTTCCAGTTAAATTTTGCATGAGATCCGATTACACAAAAACTTCATTCTCTGCGTAATCGGCATCTTCCTGAGATCTCACCGTGCGAAGACGATCGTTTTGATATCGTAGAGGCGAGCTTTCTTAGCGGAGGGCGCGCAGAGCAGCGCACAGACTTAACAGCAGAAGCGCATGCGCTTAAGCTACGCGTGCACAATGCGGACTAGGACATCACGCATGTTCAAAAAATGGTTCAAATGGCTCTGAGCACTATGGAACTTAACATCAGAGGTCATCAGTCCCCTAGAACTTAGAACTATTTAAACCTAACTAACCTAAGGACATTACACACATCCATGCGCGAGGCAGGATTCGAACCTGCGACCGTAGCGGTCGCGCGATTGCAGACTGAAGCGCGTAGAACCGCACGGCCACACAGGTCAGCTCATCACGCATGTGCCATCGGGATTTTAAATAGTAGAGCTTAGTGACCTCTTATAGAACGTGTACGCCGGGAATATTTTAAATTTCACATCAAAACAGAGTTATTTCAAAAACACTTTCCATCATCCATCAGTGTATAAGCACTCATCGTGGTCATCCATACGATTCAGATACACACCTGATACTTCATAACAGGTCGAGGAAAGTCAATAGCAAACGATCTGCACAGGAACCTTGGACAGGGCGACAACGTAGAATTTCAACACCTGACATCAGCGCTCATTTAATGGAGTTAGTGACAGCCGTGCGGGGATGGACTGCGTTGACATTTCTGCGAAGCCCAAGACACTTCAGACTCTGTAGTGACAGGTAGTGTTGACTTCGTCAAATCACAAATAGACTACCACACATCCAAACAAAAGGCCCGGGCTCTACAGAAAAATCCATCTGCACAAGTGTCCCTCCATACAACCGTTCCAATGTCCATATCTGGAGCTTTGATTCTGGCTTGTTTCAACATACACTGACTGAAAAAATATCACAACATCAGGAAGGGGTTGTGCGACATACACGAAAGTTGGTAGGCGTGTTTCTACATCTTAAAGACGATGTTTATTCAAATTTAGCGCTCGTCGCATAATAACGGCACTAGTAGCGCCACCATGAGGGTGCAAACCATATTTGCTTTAAATACACGCTGTAATGGTTGTGAGCGTTTGTTACCTCTCGGATTGGACGTGGTGAGCTGATGTTAGTCAAGAATGGCTTTAAGGCGACAAAGACGCCATTATTAGCACCTCACTGAGTTTGAACGAGGTGGTGTAAGAGGGCTACTAGAAGATGGATGTACCTTCTGCGATACTGAAGAAAAACTTGTCAGGAATGTAGCCACCGAACATGTTGCTGGCAGCAGTGGCCACGGGAATGTACGGCCGCATGAAGAATTGGCTCCGTACAGCGACGTGCCACTACCGAGAGGAAATACTATCGTGTTTGGCGTATGGCTCTGTCGCTTCGTATTGCATCTGCAGCAGCAATATGAGCAGCGGTTGTCACCACACTGACACAACGAACTGTTACAAATCGGTTACTTCATAGACAACTCCGAGCCAGACGCCCTGTAGCCAGACTCGCCGACCCCAAACCACTGCCATTTGCGACTCCAGCGCTGTCAAACGAGAGCATAAGGTGGAGCTGCAAGGTGGAGGTCTGCTGTGTTTACTGAGGAGTGCTGTTTCTGCATCGGTGCCAGTGAAGGCCATGTGTTGGTTAGAGGGAGGCCAGTTGAGGGCGCACAACCAACCGGCTTGTCTACCCAATAGACAGACTGGACCTTCACCTACAGTTACAGTCTGAGGTGCGATTTTTTTTTGCATGACGGCAAGAGCACTCTCGAGGTTATCCCACGCACCTGACTGCAAATGTGTACACCAGTCAGATGATTCGACCTGTTGTGCTGCCATTTATGAACAGCATTCCAGACGGTGTTTTCCAGCAGGATAACGCTCGCCCACATACCGCTGTTGTAATGCAACATGCTCTACGGAGTGTCGACATGTTGTCTTGGCATGGCATGCTCGATCACCAGATCGGTCTCCAATCGAGCACATATGGGTCATGACCAGGCGACAACTCCAGCGTCATCCACAACCAGCATTAACCGTCCATCTACTGACCGACCAACCGCAACAGGCATGGAACTCCATAACAAACTAGCATCCAGCATCTGTGCAACACAATGCTTGTACGTTTCCATGCTTGCGTTCAACATTCTGGCGGTTACACCTGTTATTAACGTACCAGCATTTCACATCTGCAATGGCTTATCTTGGACTTTCATTAACCTCTGATCTCGCAATGTTAATCACTTTAATATGTTATCTTGACAAACATATTCCCGAAATTTCATTACTTTGCATTAATTATTTTTTGGTGCTGCGATTTTTTTTCCCGTCATTGTATTTCCCAAGAGAGTTGATTTTGTGGAAGAAATGCACTGAAGAAGGCAACAGTAAGGATGCTTTTTAAAGAACACGGTCGATTTTTTTCCTATTCTCCACTAATTCGAACGTGGCCGTGGACGTTCCATTGCCTCCACTTTAATGGTAGGCGCCCAGAATTCACGGAAGCAGCGGCTGCAGGCAACTGGAGCGAGCCGGACGCAGCGTTGCCCCTGCAGATAGGGACCTGGCCAGGCGGCACGAGCGTGCCATTTGCAGCGAGCGTAAGAGCTCAGCTTCGTCCCCCTGCAGCCCGGCTCCGTGGGTTCAATGACCCAGGCGGGCGCCGGTCCTGACGTGACGGGAGGCGAGAGAAAGCCAGGCCCGGCCAAGGCTCTCTCTGCCACCTACCTCGCCGGAGTTATGCTCCCAGCGCGTCTCTTACGCTAGCAGTAATGGCGACAAAATAGCCCATTATGAACGCCTTGGACTCCCTGCCTTTCCCTAAAACAAAATAAGAGAAACAGCTCGTCTGTTAATTTAATGACACCAAACGTCTGCTATCTTTCACTTTATTTCACGTAAATATTACTACGCCGACGGGGGAGAAATGAGACTCTTACCAAGGAACTATTGTATTACTATTATTACCTTCTATAGGTGTGGTGCGTTTATGCAGCTAAATAAAGGGCTGTTTATATTTACGCCATAAATTCAAATGTGTGTGAAATCTTATGGGACTTAACTGCTAATGTCATCAGTCCCTAAGCTTACACACTACTTAACCTAAATCATCGTAAGGACAGACACACACACCCATGCCCGAGGGAGGACTCGAACCTCCGCCGGGACCAGCCGTTTACGCCATAGGGGTTTCGCTTCCTTTTATATACGAAGCGTCATCAGTGGTCGGTAAATGCTTACAGGTGTATTACGATATTACAATTTCTTGCTATTCTCTTATTGTAGATAAGGAACAACTTTTTGGAGCGCACGTTTTGTCAGGTTAAATTACTGTTTGCTCTACTTACAAGTAATTCAACCTTACGAAACTTGCGCTCTAAAAGAATTGTTTCGTTCTTATAACAAGAGCATAAAGAAAAACTATAATATCGTAATATGCCTGTAAACATGACAAAACACACTTTTTAATATATGTGTACACATGACACAACACACTTTTGATACAAATACAAAAAATATGTATTACAGGTCACTGATAATGCTTCGTATACAACCGGAAGTAAAACGCGATTGCGTAAACATAAACAGTTCTTCATTTCGCTGGATAAACGGACCACTTCCCCAATAGGATGATTATGATAATAATAACAGTTCAAAATGGCTCTGAGCACTATGGGACTTAACATCTGAGGTCATCAGTCCCCTAGAACTTAGAACTACTTAAACCTAACTAACTTAAGGACATCACACACATCCATGCCCGCGGCAGGATTCGAATCAGCGACCGTAGTGGTTGGCGCGGTTCCAGACTGTAGCGCCTAGAACCGCTCGGCCACACCAACAATAACAGTAATAGTAATATAGAAACACTGGAGAATCGACAGAAAATGTAACAAATAAGAAACTATTTGTTCCCAAGAGGATGATGATGATAATAATAACAGTAATCTTCTTCTTCTGTAGTGGTCAATCCAAGGATTGGTTTGCAACAGCTACAATGGCAGCTTGTCTCCATTCTGTGCGTCTTTCAGCTTTTCTCTTCATTTCTTTATAGGTGTTACATCCCACATCTTTCACGATTTGATCCATGTACCTCAGTCGTGGTCTTCCTCTTGGTCTTTTTCCCTCGACATATCCCTCTATGATTGTGTTCAGGAGTCCTTTATGTCTTAATAGATGGCCTGTAAATTGCACTCTTCATTTAACAAAGAAACTCCAGAAGCTTCTCTTCTCACCTGCTCTTTCCAGAACCACTTCGTTTGTGACCTTGTCGATACATTTTATTTTGAGCATGCGTCTATAGCACCACATTTCAAAAGAATTTAGCTTCAGGTCTTCCTCTGTCCCGAGAGTCCATGTTTCACACCCATAGCATGCCACACTCCACACATATGATTTCAAAATTCTTTCCTGATTTCAAGGCTGATGCTCTTAGATGTTAATATGTTTTTCTTCTTGTTAAAAGCAGCCTTTGCTTGAGCTATTCTACTTCTCACTTCTGCCTTGCTCCTTCCATCCCTGGTAATATTACTGCCCAGATAAGTAAATTTATCAACTTGTTCCAGCAGTTCATTGCCTACATGGACTTGGACTTTCACTTGATCTTCTTTGTCGCATGCCATTACTTTTGTTTTTGCTTTATTAATTCTCATATTATATTCTTCACCCATAACTTTATCCATTCTATTCAGTAGGACTACAAGATCTTCTTCACTTTCAGCCAGGACAGCTATATCATCGGCATATCTTATCATATCTATTCGTTGGCCATGAATTACTACACCTGTCTGTGAATTTTCCCTTACTTTTCTCAGCGCCTCTTCAATGTATACGTTAAAGATAACAGGGGATAGTGCGCAACAGTAATAGTAATATAGAAACAGTGGAGGATCGACAGAAAATGTAACAAATAAGGAACTATTTGTTACAATAGATGGAGCCTTCAATAAGCTTACAATGGAAGATATAAGAACAAGTACACCTACTGGAAGTCATACAATAACATTTTTTTATATACACTACTGGCCATTAAAAGTGCTACACCAGGAACAAATTTAGATGATAAACGGGTATTCATTGGACAAATGTATTATACTCGAACTGCATGTAATTACATTTTCACGCAATTTGGGTGCATAGATCCTGAGAAATCAGTACCCAGAACAACCACCTCTGGCCGTAATAACGGCCTTGATAAGCCTGGGCATTGAGTCAAACAGAGTTTGGATGGCGTGTACAAGTACAGCTGCCATGCAGCTTCAACACGATACCACAGTTCATCAAGAGTAGTGACTGGCGCATTGTGACGAGCCAGTTGCTCGGCCACCATTGAACAGACGTTTTCAATTGGTGAGAAATCTGGAGAATGTGCTGGCCAGGGCAGCAGTCGAACATTTTCTGTATCCAAAAAGACCCGTACAGGACCTGCAAGATGCGGTCGTGCATTATCCTGCTGAAATGTAGGGTTTCGCAGGGATCGAATGAAGGGTAGAGCCACGGGTCGTAATACATCTGAAATGTAACGTCCACTGTTCAAAGTGCCATCAATGCGAACAAGAAGTGACCGAGAAGTGTAACCAATGGCATCCCATACCATCACGCTGGGTGATACGCCAGTATGGCGATGACGAATACACACTTCCAATGCGCGTTCACTGCGATTTCGCCAAACACGGATGCGGCCATCATGATGCTGTAAACAGAACCTGGATTCATCCGAAAGAATGACGTTTAGCCATTCGTGCACCCAGGTTCATCGTTGAGTACACCATCGTAGGCGCTCCTGTCTGTGACGCAACGTCAAGGGTAACCGCAGCCATGGTCTCCGAGCTGATAGTCCATGCTGTTGCAAACGTCGTCAACTGTTCGTGCAGATGGTTGTTGTCTTGCAAACGTCCCCATCTGTTGACTCAGGGATCGAGACGTGACTGCACGATCCGTTACAGCCATGCGGATAAGATGCCTGTCATCTCGACTGCTAGTGATAAGAGGCCGTTGGGCCGGCCGGAGTGGCCGAGCGGTTCTAAGCGCTACAGTCTGGAACCGCGCGACCCCTACGGTCGCAGGTTCGAATCCTGCCTCGGGCATGGATGTGTGTGATGTCCTTAGGTTAGTTAGGTTTAAGTAGTTCTAAGTTCTAGGGGACTGATGACCTCAGAAGTTAAGTTCCATAGTGCTCAGACCCATTTGAACCATTTTTTTTTTGAGGCCGTTGGGGTCCAGCACGGCTTTCCGTATTAACCTCCTCAACGCACCGATGCCATATTCTGCCAACAGTCATTGGATCTCGACCAACGCGATCAGCAATGTCGAGATACGATAAACTGCAATCGCGATAGGCTAATATCCGACCCTCATCAAAGTCGGAAACGTGATGGTACGCATTTCTCCTCCTTACACGAGGCATCACAACAATGTTTCACCAGGCAACGCCGGTCAACTGCTGTTTGTGTATGAGAAATCGGATGGAAACTTTCCTCATGTCAGCACGTTGTAGGTGTCACTACCGGCGCCAACCTTGTGTGAACGCTCTGAAAAGCTAATCATTTGCATATCACAACATCTTCTTCCTGTCGGTTAAACTTCGCGTCTGTAGCACGTCATCTTCGTGGTGTAACAATTTTAATGGCCAGTATTGTACATGTTACAAACAATACGCTTGAGAATCATTCTAGATACAGATGTCACCCTTTCGTTTAAGAGCACGAAGCCAAACATGAAATTGCTAGCCTTCC
This sequence comes from Schistocerca serialis cubense, assembly GCF_023864345.2. Classification (NCBI taxonomy): domain Eukaryota; kingdom Metazoa; phylum Arthropoda; class Insecta; order Orthoptera; family Acrididae; genus Schistocerca; species Schistocerca serialis. The sequence goes on from NC_064639.1 coordinate 286,493,666, forward strand.
GTGCTAGATACCATAAGAGCTGTCATCTTCTCACTAACAATGTTTAAATTTCATTGTAACTCCACTGTCTTATAGTTTTGTAATGAATTGTTGCCACTATTGACTTGATGGCCGGTGCACTATCTGTATTTTACAGTAATTACTCAAACCATAATATACGGCAGTTAGGGTCTGCCTGTATTTGCGGCAGTGACGTTCCCTATCATTTTTATGATGCGTTGTTTTTCATATGGTTTATCATCGAGGTGTGTAAAATTCCTTCATGTACCTGAGTGATAGTGGATGATGTCTTTTGAACGGACTAGGTTACTAAAGCAGGTAGAATGGAACAGTGTTCTTAGAGTCTTGCCCGTTACATAAATCACGTGCTTATTTTGAGCTGTACGCTTGAACCTAATTTTACAATTTCGGCAGAGACTATTCCTTAAGCGAATTTTTTGTCTAGGCCGATATTATTACTGTTGGAAGATATAAAAAAGGACATTTAACAAATTTACTAATGACCAAAAGAAATGAGGTTCGTTTCTCAAAGAATATTATCTCGTATTTAACCTGACTTTTGCCTCTGGCTGATGTGCCGAGTCTAACCATGTTAATGTATAGGTACCAATCTAGAAGGGTAAGGTAAACCATCAGAATACGTATAATTGGACCACGTCTAACATCTCATAGAGCTGAAATATCTGAAGTTGCACGCATTATTCCACTGTCAGCTGCAACAGTTTTCGTTGGAACTGTACGAAGAATATGAGACCTCATGCACTCTAATTGTAAAAAATAAATAAAAAAAGAAACATCGATACACCACAAAAGAATTATCCGAATGCGACAGAAAGCAATAGATGTGTTGTTCATGTACAGACAAACAAATTATTACAATTTCAGAAAAACTGGAGGATTTCTTCAAGAGAAGGAACTGCAAAAACTGAGTAACTCAATAACGTTGGTCCACCTCTGGCCCTTATGCAATCAGTTACTCGGCTTGGCATTGATTTACAGAATTATTGGACGTCTAGCTGAGGGAAATAGTGCCAAATTCTATCCCGTTGGTCCATTAGATCGCTAAAATCCCCGAGCTGGTTCGAGAACCCTGCTCTTAGTGTTCCACACGCGTTCGCAATTGGAGAGACATCCGGCGACCTTGCTGGCCAAGTTATGGTTTGGCAAGCACGAAAACAAGCAACAGAATTCTCGCCGTGTGCGGAAGGGCATTATCTTGCTGGGCGTGTTACCGGTTTCATATTTCAATATCTCAAAACGAAAAAATTTTCAAAACCGTTTAATTACCCATGGTGCACTGAAGACATATAATTTTTATCTGCTACAAATTGTAGGCATATATACAGAAGCAGACAGTTTCACAGATTTTCTACAATGCGATTTTCTTTTTAAAGGTATCCCCATCAAATCAGAAATAAGTTGTTTCTCTCCTTGCAATGTCTTACTGTGGGCAGTGTTCAGTCACGTCAACTTAAAATGCGAGGTCTGCAATCCGTGCCACATGTTCTTGTTTTCGTTCCTGTACTTCTTTTTCCTACACAGATTCAACAACAGAGGGTTTTTAAATCGCAAAATCGTTCCAGGCATGCCCCTTCATTTTACCGACGTGCTTTGCGGTAATGCACTTCGAAGGATTAATGCAACTTGCTCACAAATTGATATTCATGCAAGTATTGATGGCAAATGCAAAATTATAAACTTTGGAGGCCGATGGATGTATCTGTGACGCTGCAGCGCAATTTCACCGCGCAACTGGCAAGGACAAGAAACAGGGAACGTGTAGATGCCGGGGCATAAAGTCTTTGGAATTTCATTCCATGTACCCAGTTGGACTGTAACAATGACTCGCAGACAGGCATGTGAATAGTATGCGCGGATGACAGCATTTGAGAGAGGACGTCTAGTTGGGCTCAGAGAAGTCGGTTGGAGTAATCGGGGGATCGCCAGTCATTTGAATAGGAACGATGCCAATATTCGACGATGTTGGAAGGAATGGGTAAACCATGACCGAACCAGCGACAAGAAGGAATCGGTCGACGTAGAGAGACATCTGAACGGGGGGACCGAGTAATCGTCAGGGCTGCGCGGAGTGGCCGCGCGATTCGAGGCGCCATGTCACTGACTGCGTGGCCACTCCCACCGGAGGTTCGAGTCTTCCCTCGGCCATGGGTCTGTATGTTGTTCTTAGCGTAGGTTAGTTTAAGTAGTGTGTAAGCCTAGGGACCGATGACCTTTGCAGTTTTACGAACTCACACACACAGTAATCCTCAGAAAGGCACTCAGAGCCCAGGATTCATGACTATCATCGATCCGATGTGCAACTGGTGCTTCAGTGACCACCAGGATCCTTGACATGTGGCTTACAGAAAGGGGGCTGAGTTCATAGCACCTCTTTCTCCGGCTGTCATTGATCTTTGTATACCAACAAGCCCGTTCGTTGTGGTGCCGGGCGCATCCGACCTTGAATCTCATTCACTGGAGAAGAATTATCGTCAGTGATGAGTATCGCTTCGAACTTAGCCCCGATGACCAGTGAAGACGTTTCTGGAGACGCCCCGGACAGCTGTGCGATACCAACATGATGGTTGCCCGCATATCATATGCAATGCGACAGCATCGCGATTTAAATACAGCACATTCGCAGTCTCCCCCTCTTCCCCCTCTCCCACTCAGACAGCACGGCGTGGCGGTGGTGTAGTGTGCAGCCACACCGAGCACAATGGCATTCGAATCAGGGCATGGCTCATGAATCGAATTGTCGCCTGCCCCTGATTTATAGTATATCATTCATGAACAAATCTGGATGACAGTGTAAAGTTAAAAGGGAGGTCACAAACGAAAACCCCACGTGTTGCCACTGGAGTAAATAGAATTTATTTTCTTGTATCAGACGTCCACAGATCAGACTCGGCCGGCCGAAGTGGCCGAGCGGTTCTAGGCGCTACAGTCTGGAACCGCGCGATCGCTACGGTCGCAGGTTCGAATCCTGCCTCGGGCATGGATGTGTGTGATATCCTTAGGTTAGTTAGGTTTAAGTAGTTCTAAGTCCTAGGGGACTGATGACCTCAGCAGTTAAGTCCCATAGTGCTCAGAGCCATTTGAACCATTTTTTAGATCCGACTCGTTATTGACGAACAATACCTTTAGCAAGTTGATCTTTCCGTATTATAATATGAAACCTCTGCCCATCTAGTAAATGGTCGCTCATTAAGTCGCTCTCACAATAACCGGAAAATAGCTATGCTAACCACTGAGGATCACTCACTGTTGACTTCATAAACGCAACACTTTGAAACCTCAGCTCCATCCCACAGGATCCACGATTCTCGTCTTATCATTTGGAGCTGCCAGCTCATTCCTAATTTCACGATCTACCCAGATCGCTTCACGAAGTTACTTTCAAAGGCAGGCTTTTCGGTCCATCAGCCTCAATAGCAGAATGTGGTCTCTTCAAGTAGCCATTTCCAGCTGACACTCATAGTACTTGTTGTTTCCAGCTGACAATTCCAGAATGTTGTTTCTCAGACGGTATCACCAAATTCTTCATTTCTGTGGCTATATTGTCCATAGTTGCTTTATAATTATTTAAGCTATTTGAAACGTATCTTTGCAAAATCTAGAGGTTGGTCACCAAACGTGAGTCGTTTTCCTGATGTAAAACATCATCAGTGTTCTACAGTGAAATGCATTCTCAATTAGACTTGGTTTCTAGATCTAAAAACAACTCTCTACAAAAGATGTTGATTTTACTTAAGGTATTTCGCGTCCGATTTTCGCTCACATCAGGAAACGTGGGCAGGTTGCACGTTTTTTGAGATATTCCTTGTTTGGCTCTGTTGTTTTCTACTTAATCTCACATTACTTTTCACAGCTATACTTTTCTTGATGTGAAATACGATTCAGTGTAGCGACACTACTGTTTGTTTGCATCCTTCTAACTAAGCATGTGTCTGTGTGTTTTTGTGTAAGTGGTGTTGCCAACTTAACCGCTCTTTTTTCCTTGTTCGAAACGTATTCTCTTCTTCTGTGAATCGTCAGATGTGTATTACGTCGTTTAATTAGGTTAGTTTGTCATATGAAATTCTATGCTCCAGAGACATGTTAAGTCTCAACTTCATCTACGATAGCGAATACAGTCCGCAGTAATGAATTAAAATTTGTGCGAAGGCCGAGATTCTAACCTGGGTCTCCTATTCACTAGGCAGACGCACTTTGCCACCCTGGCACTGAGGCTCACACAGCTGCAAGGTTACCCTAGTGTCTCTGGAACATATAATTTTATATGGTTAATGTCACCTGCGACTGAGGTACGGGCAGGGTTATCCCCATTTCGTTCACTACTAGAGTGCTATTACAATGTTGGAGAGCCCCTGCAATAGTGACACGAGTTACGAAGGGGAACATCCAAGATGGGCTGAGGTGTGAATTGGAGTTTATATTACGGAGGGAGCCGTACTGGAGTGTTCCGTGCATCTGTGGTAGTTGCAGTGCCAGGATGGTGCAGTGGTAAGTGCCTTTGCCTAGTGATCAGGACACCCGCATTCAAATCCCAGCCTTGGTACAAATTTTAAGTCATTGTTACGGTCTGTATTCATTATCATGGTTATTAAGTTGTGTTTATTTAATATGTAAGTGAAATGAATGAGTGGTGATGGAGTTGAAGTGAGTAGGTTGGGCCGGCCGGTGTGGCCGAGTGTTTCTAGGCGATTCAGTCTGGAACCGTGCGACCGCTACGGTCGCAGATTCGAATCCTGCCTCGGGCATGGATGTGTGTGATGTCCTTAGGTCGGTTAGGTTTAAGTAGTTCTAAGTTCTAGGGGACTGATGACCTCAGATATTAAGTCCCATAGTGATCAGAGCCGTTTGAACCACTTTTAATAGGTTGGGGGAGAGACATGGACAGACAGGTGAGTAGTCAATGCAAAGTAACGAAATCAAGCTAATTTCCTCATGTTGAGAAATTCGAAGGTGTGTGTGTGTGTGTGTGTGTGTGTGTGTGTGTGTGTGTGTGTGTGTATGTGTGTGTGTGTTTGTGTGTGTGGAAATTAGAAGAAACGCTCTGTTTTAGTTGGTAAAACTTTTCTAAATCAAAGATTGCATAAAAATTCTTTATTTGCAAACAACCGGTTTCGACCGACTTCGCAGGCATCTTCATATCTTCAAAAAATTTTGTTATAAAGCTGTTCCTTTTGGGTTGGACTTCACACCAAGTTGTCATGTAGATACAGTGTACCATATTATACACTGAAGCGCCAAAGAAACTGGTATAGGCACGCCTGTTCAAATGTATGTGTAAACAAGCAGAGTACGGCGCTGCGCTCGGCAACGCAGATTCAAGACAACAAGCGTCTGGCGTTATTGTTAGCTCGGTTACTGCTGCTACAGTGGCAGTTTATCAAGATTTAAGTGAGTTTGAGCGATGGGACACAGCATCTAAAAAATGGCTCTGAGCACAATGCGACTTAGTCGCCTAGAACTTAGAACTAATTAAACCTAACTAACCTAAGGGCATCACAACATCCATGCCCGAGGCAGGATTCGAACCTGCGACCGTAGCGGTCGCTCGGCTCCAGACTGTAGCGCCCAGAACCGCACGGCCACTCTGGCCGGCGGACACAGCATCTCCGAGGTATCGATGAAGTGGGGATTTTCCCGTATGAACATTTCACGAGTGTACCGTGAATATCAGGAATCCGGTAAAACATAATATCTCCTACATCGCTGCGGCCGGAAAGGGATCCAGCAACAACGCCACCAACGACAACTGAAGAGAATCGTCCAACGTGACGCAAATTGCTGCGGATTTCATTGCTGGGCCATCAACAAGTGTCTGCTTGTAAACCGTTCAACGAAACATAATCGATGTGACCTTTCAAAGCCTAAGGCCCACTCGTGTATCCTTGATGACTGCGCGACACAAAGCTTTACGCCTCGCCTTGGCCCGTCGACACCGACGTTGTACTGTTGAATGGAAACGTGTTACCTGGTCGGACGAGTCTCGTTTCATATAGTGTCGAGCCGATGGACGTGTTGAGTTTGCTTGTAAAGGTTAGCCTTAAACGCTGTGAACAAAGCGATAGTGATATTAGTTATGCCGAACACTGTTGATCGCCGTTTCTGGGGTACATCGCACATCACGAGGTTGTGGTTAGGTTAGGAAACGAGTTTAAATTCGGGGCTACAAAATGCGCCGTTTGCCTCACGCAGTTCAGACATTGGTCGCTTAAAATCAGGTGTCGACGCAGCATCTCCCATTTCCGTCTTACCTCTCGGCGCCCATTTCCAACATTGCTCCGCGTTAGACTTTCGTGAAGTGACACGCCGTGTTTGTGTGTCGCCTGTACTGTATTTTGGGGGCTATAAGGCGCACTTCTTTCTTCTAAAAATTGCCTCCAGAATTCAAGTGCGTCTTGTACTCGAAATTAATATAAACATGTTCAGTGTTTGGTTTAAAATTCTCGATAGTCTTAAAACTGGCCATATACTCGACTATCTCTATCTGGCAACATTGGATTCATGTGAGAGCAGCGGTGCAAAGACGCCACGAACAGGAGTTGCGGAGATTCACAAGCATGCTAACTCTGTCTCTCTCCCGCCCCGCCATCACAAATCCAGAACACTCTCTAGCCTATGATGCGTCACTGCTGTCTACGGTGCCAGTGAACTTGAAGTGAATGTGATTTGTGTTTTCGGTAAAAGTACAATATTTTTGTTAGTAACTAGTAGCTAGATATATATATGGGAGATATATCACGTTGTATGTAAAGCCCTCTAGTGGTTAAGTTCTTAATATCGGTGCACGCCTAAATAACATCCTGGCTGCTGACCCAACAGAGGGCGCTGATCATTGATCTGTCCTTTTTTCAGCTGTCATATAGACATTTTATCTTTCATGGGCAATTTACAGGTTGCTACAGGCAATGTAATACGTATATTAATTGTTGACCGTAAATTCACCATAAAGAGGACCGTTCCTACTCTATTCATATATTTTCTTTTAATAATTTTGTATGGGTAATTGTATTCGTCTTTTAATGTATCACAATTTAGTTTCTATGATAGTTACCAATTTTAAAAGTTTGCTACGTGTATTTTACATAATATGTTTTTATCAGATTATGTTTTTTGCGTAAATTATGACTACATTGAAGCCGACAGTAGCGATATGTAGGGATGATGTAGGCAAACAGATTTCTGGTAGCTACTGTACTTCAGTAGCCAGTTGCAATTATGACTGTGTGGACGATGCGGCCTATTCTATACCTTATTTTAGTCTATATGACGATGCTATGCTGATTATATTTATATGTTTTGACGATGCCATTATGGCCTTACCACTTTAGGACATGGTGTAAAAAAGGTACGTTTTACCTTATTTTCTGTACATCTCTCTGGTTGTATGATAGTATATTGTGATACGTATTGCTGTATTATGTTGAAAGACACACTGCTCACTAGGTGTATATATTTGTATATTATAGATCTGAGGATGGTCATTACGGACTGAAACCGGTCATCGTTTAAAGAATTCATATTGTGATCAAAGACTAGAATAAAAACATTTGACAGTATTGGATCACTGTTTGTGTACGCGACCATGTCGCAGTTGGTGAAACGGTAAAAATGTTATCTTTTTAGTGTTTAACTGCGTCTTAGTCCGTAAGATCTTACAAACCGTAAAATACGGTAACCGAGCGGATGTGGCAACACTGTAGCGGCAAGTGATAGACTTCAACTATCAAGTAATTTTAATCGGACTATAGTTGATACCAGGAACTGATACGTTACAAACTGACTCGGCCTACAACAGGGTGCAAGTGTGTGAGAGGCTCGTCAATACAAGTAGAGCCTGCTGCAGTCCCGGGGCGCCGCGCCCCTCGCAGTGCCTGCCTGCTTTCTCTGGTTTAATGGGTCGGCGGTCGCAGTGTATTACGGCGGGCAGCTGGTTTGCGCGCTCCTCTGCCCACGCCGGCCGGCCTCAGCAGATGTACACACGTCCCCATTACTTCACGTCCCGGCGCCCGGCCGACGCTCGTATTAATTTAGAGGCGCGATTAGCGCGACCGGTGCCGCTATCTCCATCACCACGGCGGATAAATAAAGCCGGTTGCGAAGGCGACCCGCGCGCTCGTGACGCGTAAATCAAACGGCAAACCGGCCATTTCCTATCGTGCCGCCTCGGCGCCCCGTCTCTTCTACCCTGCGCACTGCGATAAGGGATCGTTTGACCAGCTGTCAAAAAACTGCTAGCTCCAAGCGAGAAAACAAGCTGGCGTTCCTTACGCAGATGCACTAAGGAATGAAGACGTGCGCCTCATGTTCGCTAAGACTGTAGATACTGCCATAAGGAATAGCTCTAGGCCAGGGCTTCCCAACCTTTTCAGCTGGCGGACCCCTTCTTCAGTCGAAAATCCACGGCGGACCCCTAGTCAGTCAAGAGCACAGTAGCTTTAAATTTCAGAGCGAAACCCGTGGGAACTGTAAGCTTCTTAATGCGGGTGTCCAGGTGTCATGTTCCCAGTGACCCCCCCCCCCCGCTATCCCCAATAGTCTTTGGTTTAGAGATGAATGAAAACCACTTGAGGGTCAAAAATCAACTTATGAAATACGTAGTGCACTGACGAAGCAAGTTTAACATTTAATGATGCCTGCGGCCGCATACGTGCCACCGAGCGCTGTGATTGGTCGACAAAGCTCGCTCCGCGCATGCGTAAAAGGTTTCAGCGCATCTAGTGCCGTGAGTCGGCGCACAAAACGACCCCCGTATTGTTGCGAAACAGTCGATCAGAGAAGCCGCAATCTCCGGCACTAAACTGTGTATGCGTTCTCACTTAGGAACCGCAAAGGCTACTTGGGAATACGACCTGAAGTAAAAGTATACAAGTTTTTCACATGAAAAATAATAGTGATAAATTTGATTTTCACGTTTTTATTCAATAATTTTACTCATTATTTTACACGATTTGGTGAAAGGTGGCCGTGGATCCCCTAGAAAGAGCCGGCTGACACCTAAGGGGTCCGCGGACCACACGTTGGGAAGCCCTGCCTTAGGAAGTTCTATTGAAGAGGAATGGACATCTCTAAAAAGGTCCGTCACAGAAATTATAGAGAAAAACATAGGTACAAACAAGACTAAATGCTAAGAAACCATGGCTAACAGACGAAATTCTTAATCGACAAAACAAGAAAGTACAAAAATGTTCAAGGAAATACAGAAATACAAGTCATTCGGAACGAAATACGCACAAAGCTCAGGGAGGCTAAGGCGAAATGGCTGCATGAAAAATGTGAAGAAATCGAAAAAGAAAAAAACTGTCGAAAGGACGGACTCAGAATACAGATAAGTAAAAACAGCCTTCGGTGAAATTAAAAGGAAGGTTACAATGGGAATTCCATTGTTAAATTCAGAGGAGAGAGCAGATGGGTGGAAAGAATGTATTGAAGACTCCTATCACGGGAAAGACTTGTCTGACGACATAGTAGAAGACGAAACAGAAGTCGATATACACTGAAGCGCCAAAGAAACTCGTACAGGCATGTGTATTCAAATACAGAGATATGTGTACTGGCAGAATAAGACAGCAAAAGTCTGCTGCAACAATGGCAGGTTATCAAGATTTAAGTAAGTCTGAACGTGATGTTATAGTCAGCGCAAGAGAGATAGGACACAGCATCTCCGAGGTAGCGACGAAGTGGGGATTTTTCCGTAAAACCATTTCACGAGTGTACCGTGAATATCAGCAATCCGGTAAAACATCAAATATCCGACATCGCTGCGCTCGGAAAAAAATCATGCAAGAACGGGACCAACGACAACTGAAGAGAGTCGTTCAACGTGACAGAAGTGCAACCCTTCCGCAAATTGCTGCAGATTTCAGTGCTGAGCCATCCACAAATGTCAGTGTGCAAACTATTCAACGAAACATCGTCGATATGGGCTTTCGGAGCCGAAGGTCCACTCGTGTACCCTTGGTGATTGCACGACACAAAGTTTTACACCTCGCCTGGGCCCATCAACACCGACGTTGGAGTGTAGATACTGGAAACAAGTTGCCTGGTCGGACGAGTCTCGTTTCAAATTGTATCGAGCGGATGTAAGTGTACGGGTATGGAGACAACCTCGTGAATCCATGGACCCTGCATGTCAGCAGGGGACTGTTCAAGATTGGTGGAGGCTCTGTAATGGTGTGGTGCGTGTGCAGTTGGAGTGATAAGGGACTCCTGATACGTCTAGATACGATTCTGACAGGTGATACAACCGTAAGCATCCTGTCTGATCACCTGCATCCACTTTTGTCCACTGTGCATTCCAACGGACTTTTGGGGACTGATGACCTCAAATATAAAGTCCCATAGTGCTTGAAGCCATTTGAGCCGACGGACTTGGGCAATTCCGGCAGAACAATGTGACATCCCATACATCCAGAATTTCTACAGACTGGCTTCAGGAACACTGTTCTGAGATTAAACACTTCCGCTGGCCACCAAACTCCCCAGACATGAACATTATTCAACATATCTGGGATGCCTTGCAACGTGCTGTTCAGTAGTGATCTCTATCCCATCGTATTCTTACGTAGTTATAGATGGCCGTCCAGGATTCATGGTGTCAGTTACCTCCAGCACTACTTGAGACTTTAGTCGAGTCCATGCAATGTCAAATGGTGCAAGATGTTCGAAATTGTGATTAAGCTATAGGGAAAGGAACGTAATGTACAATATGAACTAGAGCTAAGAGGGAGCAATAAGAGTGCAATACCAAGAATGAAGTGGTCGATTACAAAGGGTGTAACACAGGGATTTAGTGTTTCGCTCCTACTGTTCAATCTATACATCTAAGAGGCGATGACGGAAATAAAAGAAAGGTTCCAGAGTGGAATTAAAATTCAAGGTGAAAGGTTATCAACGATAAGATTCGCTGATTGAATGCTATCCTCAGTGAAAGTGAAGAAATATTACAAGATCTACTGAATGGAATGTTCAAATGTGTGTGAAATCTTATGGGACTTAACTGCTAAGGTCATCAGTCCCTAAGCTTACACATTACTTAACCTAAATTATCCTAAGGACAAACACACACCCATGCTCGAGGGAGGACTCGAACCTCCGCCGGGACCAGCCGCACAGTCCATGACTGCACCGCCTGAGACCGCTCGGCTAATACCGCGCGGCGCTGAATGGAATGAACAGTCTAATGAGTACAGAAGATATATTAAAAGTAAACCGAAGAAAGGCGAAAGCTATGAGAATTCGTAGGAATGAGAACAACGAAAAACTTACATCAGGGTTGGTGCTCATGAAGAAGATGATGTGAAGTAATCGTGCTAACACAGCACGAAAACAGCCAATGACATAACGAGCAAGTAGGACATCAGAAGCAGACTAGCACGGGCAAAAAGGTATTTCCTGGCCAAGAAAACCCTGCTAGTGTCAAACATAGCCTTCATTTGAGGAACAAATTTCTGAGAACGTACGTTTGGAGCACAGCATTGTGTGGTAGGAAAACATGGACTATAGGACAACCGAAAAAGAAGAGAATCGAAGGATTTGAGATGTGGAGCTACAGAAGAATTTTGAAAATTAGGCGAACTTGTTAGATAAGGAATGAGAATGTTCTTCGGAGAATCGGTGACGAAAGGAATATATCAAAAACACTGACAAGGGTAAGGGACATGGATAATAGGACATGTGTTTAGACATCAGAGAGTAACTTCTATGGTGCTAGAGGGAGCTATAGAGGATAAAAACTGTGGAGGAAGACCGAGACTGGAATACATGCAGCAAATAATTGAGAACGTAGGTTGTAGACGCTACTCTGAGATGAAGAGGTTCGCACAGGAGAGGAATTCGTGGCCGGCCGCAGTCATGCAGGCCCCAAAACCTGATGATCATATCGGACTAAAAAGCATATTGCGATCTATTCAAAACACAAAGTGGAGTATGGAGTAGTGAAATGAATATTTATGAAATCTGCAAGAGTTATTAGCCGAGTCCTGGAGGTTTGATCTGGAGATTACGATTAGGAAACTCGTCGAAGCGTCGCGGCAAACACTTCACCATTCTGTTAATAGCCTGAAATGATTTTGTCAATGATTTCGCCCAGAAAGCCTGGCTGTCCGGTACAGTAAAATGAATATGCAGATACTGGAAATTCTACGAAGCCCAAATGAAACTATATGGATCCACAGACCTTTTCAAGTATCAAACATCTGTGATGTATATATGCAAACTGAAGCGACGAATGAAAATTGGCACCAAGGCCGGGATTCGAAGCCAGGTCTCCTACTCACTAAGCATATGCGCTAACCACTACTCCACTCTGGCGTGCTATGGCAGTCCGTGCCGTTGTGTAAAGCCACTGTGATAGGGTGACGTAGCAGGCACGAGATCCAGGTTCGAATCCAGACGTCGGTACAAATTTTCATTTGTCGCTTCAGTCTACATAGAGACCTTATACGAAAATCATTTCAGAATTAGGTGGTATCTGCTTTCTTTGGGCCCAGCTGATGTAGGATTGGTTTTACAATGACGAGACTGATCGGATGGTAAAGGAGGCCAATGTTGCTGGCCCTGTAATTAACTTCAGACTACCGTCTGCCGATTTCAAGTTATGGTTGGTTGGTTGATGTTGGGGAGGGGTCGAAACAGCGAAGTCATCGGTCCCATCGGATTAGGGAAGGGTGGGGAAGGAAATCGACAGTGCCCTGTCAAAGGAACCACCCCGGCATTTGCCTGAATCGATTTAGGGAAATCACGGAAAACCTAAATCAGGATTGCCGTATGTGGGTTTGAACCGTCATTCTCCCTGATGCCAATCCAGTGTGCTAAACATTGCGCCACCTAGCTCGGTTTTCAGTTATGGATACGGGAACATCAGAGGAAGAATGGGCAGAGCAATGGCACATTTAAGCCATTAAAGGTCAATATGACTTTGGCGAGAGCAGGCATTGCGTGCAGAGGAAGTGACTGCTAAAACTATATTTTGAAAATAGCTACATGTCGTCCTTTGTATTTCTTTATTTACCGGTTTCGCCCTTCAGATGAACAAGAGAATCATCAGATTATACGGTTTAAAGCTGACTGACACCATTAAGGATTGCGTTTTAAGTTGGCTGACAGCTCTAAGTATTAAATTGGCTGCACTACAGTACATAACCTTACGTGTCAAGTACGTATAAGGTACTGTAGTAAATGATGTCACCGACAGCGCCCAATGTCATCATTTACTACCGTACTTTAAACGTAAGTTTAAATACTGTAGTACAGCCAGTTTAATCCTTTGAGCTGTAAGCCAACTTTAAACGCAATCTTTAATGCCCTCAGCGAACGTTAAACTGTATATTCTGATGATGCTCTTGTTCATTTGAAGAGCTAAACTGGTAAATAAAAAATAGAAAGTGCGACTAGTGGGTGTTTTTAAAAACCCAACTTGGTCCATACTACGCTGCGATCCAACCAGTAATTAGAAGCTCCCACTTGTTTCGAGTATTTCAGGCGAGCAGAAAGCTGATATCTACCTTGGAACGAAAACGTACCAGTCATGGCTCAAACTCTTCCCACTTATATCCAATAGCGAACAATGATACCCTTTCTGCGACAGTCAGGAGAAAGAAGGACATGTAAACCACCTGCTACTTCCCTGCAGTTTCCTTGAAGCACAGCAAAACTGTTTCCTGCGAAACCTTGTGACACTGAAGAGCTTGCAACAAGTGCTACTTTTTTATTGTGCTATGAAGATCCCCAAGTATACAAATCCTCTTTTTTATGTTATATGAGATTGTAACGTGTACATATGAAATTTGGCATACTTTCTGTATTTACATTAACAGTCTAATTTCCCGGTGTATGCTTCCCAATCTCTCTTGAGTTTTTTTTTATATTCTGTTTTGTCTATAGTTGATATGTCCACATTTCTTAGCTATAATTACTGTACGGACATTGTACAAGAATTTAAATCACGTATTAATTTCACGGAGGTATGTTCCGTCTTAGCAATAAAGTAAAAGGCAGTTTTTTTTGCCAAATGCGTTTCGCTTCCTTTGTTTATGAAGCATCGTCAGTGGCCTGTTCAAACGGTTCAAATGGCTCTGAGCACTATGGGACTTAACATCTTAGGTCATCAGTCCCCTAGAACTTAGAACTAATTAAACCTAACTAACCTAAGGACATCACACACATCCATGCCCGAGGCAGGATTCGAACCTGCGACCGTAGCAGTCCCGCGGTTCCAGACTGCAGCGCCAGAACCGCACGGCCACCACGGCCGGCTCAGTGGCCTGTAATACATGTTTGTTTTATATATATGACAATCCATTACGTAGAAGTTGCATATAACATACAGAAAGGTAAAACAAAACCACAATAAAAATTATCCCCCCCTCTTCCTCTCACCAGTTTTGCTGTAGCAGTCATTTGTGTAGTTACCGAATTTTGAAAGTAAAAGTTTAACATCTACTATAGCTCCAACAACATGAATGGAGCAAACTTATACAATAACAGGACCGCAACTGAGACACTGATGTCGTATGGATGTTAAGACCACCTGATAGCACATCAAGATGGCAATCACGCTGAAATAGGCCTATAGTACGAGGGGCGTTTGAAAGGTCCGTGCAAAAAAAAAAAACTACTTACGTGTTTGGCGTAAACCTTTTTTATTTTTCGACATAGTCTCCTTTTAGACCTATACACTTCTAATGTGTAGATCCCTTCCGAATAACAGGAATTGTCCAAGTCTGCAAAATAGCTATTAATTGCTGCAATCACCTCCTCCTTTCAATAAAATCTTTGTCCCGCCAGCCATTTCTTCAAATTGGGGAACAAATAGTAGTCCGAGGGAGCCAAGTCTGGAGAACAGGGGGGATGTGAAACGAGTTGGAAACCTATTTGCATTAATTTTGCGACCACAATTGCTGAGGTGTGTGCTGGTGCATTGTCGTAATGGAAAAGGAATTTTTGCGGTCCAATCGCTGGCGTTTTTCTTGCAGCTCGGTTTTCAAACGGTCCAATAACGATGAATAATATGCAGCTGTAATAGTTTTACCATTTTCCAGATATTCAATGAGGATTATCCCTTGCGAATCCCAAAAGACAGTCGCCATAACCTTTCCGGCCGAAGGAATGGTCTTCGCCTTTTTTTGGTGCATATTCTCCCTTGGTAACCCATTGTTTAGATTGTTGTTTGGTCACAGAAGTATAGTAATGTATCCGTGTTTCATCCACAGTGACGAAACGACGCTTAAAGTCCTGCGAATTCTTCCTGAACAGCTGCAAACCATCCTTGGCAACACTTCACATGATTCCGTTTTTGGTCAAGCGTGAGCAATCGCGGAACCCATCTTGTGGATAACTTTCTCATGTCCAAATATTTATGCATAATATTATGTACCATTTCATTCGAGATGCCCACAGCACTAGCAATCTCACGCACCTTAACTCTTCTGTCATCCATCATCATATCATGGATTAGATCAATGATTTCTGGCGTCGTAACCTCTCCACGGCGTCCAGAACGTTCAGCATCACTTGAACCAATATGGCCACTCCGAAAATTTTCAAACCACTTATGAACTGTTCTAATCGAAGGTGCAGAGTCACCGTAATGTTTACCAAGCTTCTCTTTAGTCTCCTGAGGCGTTTTGCCTTTCATAAAGTAATGTTTAATCACCAGATCAAATTTTTTTCGTCCATTTTTTGACAATCACTTGACTTCGTTGATCCATACGAATGCCAAACACAAAGAAATAGACCAATATGGCTGAAACTTAGAGTGTGTTCTTTCCAAAGATGCTACTAACTAAACATGACCTCGATACGCGTCGGTGGTGCTATCTCTCGGACTTTGCACGGACTTTTCAAACGCCCCTCGTAATAAACAGTATAATCAAACACAGCAAGTGTGAGTACATTTATACTAATTAGGCCAGCACTTGATACTGAAGTCAGTGATGATTCGTAACTACACATTCACTTTTACGCAGCAGGCAGACCGTTACGACCAATGTTTACTCGAACGTTTTGGCTTCCCTTATCGCGTACTTTTATTCGTGCTAGCTTTCGCTGTAAAGTATGATGCACCCTGTATATTGTAAACAATAGCGGCCCTCTAAAATTCCATCAGGCACTTTGCCTATACTGTTCCATTAAAAATGACGTGTTGTGTTCTGTCTGCGTGGAAGTCCGGAATTCAGTCACGAATCTGGTCAATTACTCGCTAAGTTCGTCTTCACTAAATCCGTCACAAGTTGAAATTATATTAGAAATTAATGACCTCCTTTACATAATTCTTATTTGTGCGCTATTGCTATCTCAGGCTCTCAGTTTCCCGGGCGCTAAAACGATAGTGGTTTCACTGTGATCGAGCTTCCCGTTGGCTCTGCATGATTAAATTATAATAAGCAGCCACCCATGACCCGCTACATATCCTGCATTTTTCAGTGACCAATTAGAAACCTAACACTAGCGAAGTCGGTGACGGGTAGGCACAGCAGTGGTGCGTGTTCTTTAACAAAATGGTTCAAATGGCTCTGAGCACTATGGGACTCAACATCTTAGGTCATAAGTCCCCTAGAACTTAGAACTACTTAAACCTAACTAACCTAAGGACATCACACACACCCATGCCCGAGGCAGGATTCGAACCTGCGACCGTAGCAGCCTCGCAGTTCTGGACTGCAGCGCCAGAACCGCACGGCCACCGCGGCCGGCCGTTCTTTAACAAGTGGGAGGTCAGGTAGCATCGGATAGCGGAATGCATCGAACATGAGCTGTTTCTAAACGCTACTACTAATGGAAGCTGTCACGCCACTGCGTTGTGAACTATACAGGAACAAGAGCTATCACGCAACTCTGAGTCAAATCGACAGTGCGTTTCGGGTTGCCGCCAAGTTATTTGTTTCTAGTGAGTTTTTCGGTGCACAAACTTAGCTTTGGAGTGTAGTGTTCTGTGTGCTAGAAAACAAAGAGGTGGCGATGAAATCTGTTTTTGGAACTACCAAGACTTTTCCAAGAACATTCAGTGATGAACAGGAAACTATATTGTACGATCAATAAAGCCCTCCATGAAGAATGGATTCGGTGCCACAAATGTGAGGGAAGAGTAGATGAGTACTGTGTCCATTCAGAGCTGAGCAGTCTTTTTTGTACGTGTGGTAAATGTTGTACTAATATATTGACTTAGGCCGATTATATTCAGAATTTTCAGTTAGTAAATTTATTGTGATATTTTGCTTATCGGAGTCTACTTTCTCTTGACGCAGAAAGTCGGTACTAAGGTATGTAACTTTTACTTCCTTTACTTTGTTTATGATAATTTACGGACGAATTAAAACTTGTTAGTAACGAAAGTAACGTTTACACACGTTACAGTTTCACGTGTTATACAACTCGACAGAAACTTAAACGACCAAAATGCAAAATATGGGAAAAATATAACAAAATCAACGAATGGATATTCTTATGGCTCTGATATTTACAACGCTATTACGTAGCGTACCACAGTATTGTGTAGTGAGAAGAATGTTCCAAAATAGCCTCCAGAAAAAAAAGTGTAATTCCGACAAAGCTCGTATCCGCTACTACAACACTCAGCTGAAGCGGCTTACGAAAGCCACGAATAACGTAAATCGTATGATCGGTTGGCGATGTGAGAAAGAGGAGATCAGAGTTTAGCGTCCCGTCGACAACGAGGTCATTAGAGACGGAGAACAATCTCGGATTAGGGAACGATGGAGAAGGACGGGCAAAGGAACCATCCCTGGAAACTATGGAAAGCCTGAATCAGAATGGCCGGACGCGGGTTTGAACCGTCGTCCTCCCGAATGCGGGTCCAGTGTGCTAACCACTGCGATATCCTGCTTGGTTTGGTTATGTGTGTGTGTGTGTGTGTGTGTGTATGTGTGTATGTGTATTTAACCGGGGACCTAGAAAAGACGGAGAGGCTTTGTCTCGCCGTGGCCCTCAGTGGTTCACAACCCCACAACAGGCCACAGCAGCCCACCCGTCCCACCGCCGCCCCACAACGGCGAACCCAGGGTTACTGTGCAGTTCGGCCCCCAATTGACCCTTCCCCTTCCCCCACCCCTCTCCGGCCCCCGGGAACTCTCATACCAGACGAGTATAGCCCCAATATTTGATTGGTAGAATAATTATGGTGTACGCGTACGTGGAGACAGTGTACGCGCAGCAATCGCCGACATAGTGTAACTGAGGCGGAATAAGGGGAACCAGCCCGCATTTGCCGAGGAAGACGGAAAACCGCCTTAAAAACCATCCACAGGCTGGCTGGCACACCGGACCTCGACACTAATCCGCCGGACGGATACGTGCTGGGGACCGGCACGACTTACCACTCGGGAAGCAGCGCGTTAGACCGCGCGGCTAGCCGGGCTGGTTTGGTGATGTGAATCAAATCTCTCTCGGAAGACGAGCCACGACCCCTGTCCGCTGTTGTGGCAAACATTCGTCTCGGAGAGAGAAATAGTAGCTGTGTTTTCGCGCCCCGTTTCTTTTCGCAGACACGCAGTACTGCCTCTGCGTGGCCTCCTTTCTATAGTCGTCGCGTCGGCTGCGCTAGGTTTGCTGCAGAGTGCAGCTGCCAGACCTAGAGCCAAAACAAACACAGGGGTCAAGTCAATGTACTCCTGTTCGCCGTACGGTATTTCGTGAGGTATCAAATGTAATAGTGTGCAGCTTTGAGAATAGCTCAGTTTATTCAAGTAACAGGTTCTTGTAAGAACTAGAGATATACATCTTTTATGCCCGCACAGGTTACTCAGCACAGTTAGTTGTTCTGCAGAGAGATACGGAGAAAGAGTCGATACTTATTGGTGCCGAGTACTTTCGTATTACTTTGTTACTTTATACTTTTGCTGTCTTAGTACTCAGGGTAGGCGGGCGCGTTTGCATACCACTTCTGTGGTTCGGGGTGGCGCGCGCCGGCCCATGATCGAGTAGGGCTGACAAATTAACGACCAAAAGCTATGTGCCGGCCTGCCTGGATGTAGATTTTAGGCGGTTTAGCACATCCGGGCAGGCGAATAGGGGACTGCAGCCCGCGTCCTGCTTTAGTTACAGGATTCGCAAACATTTAGAAAACGTTCGGACAGTTTCACGTGGCTAACGCTAGAGGCAGGTACACAAGCTCCATTCTGTGGGGTGGCCTGACCAGACGGTGGGGGGGGGGGGGGGGGGGCTGAAGGGCAGAGGGAGGGTGCTAGTGGTGGGGGTAGGAAGAACTTCCGCCCACCGTCAACCACTAACACTGCCACATACATAAATTTACAAGCAGACATCGTGTAATATAGGATAAAGGCCCAAAAAAATAAGACTGATTTCAGTACTTCACAGCAGGTGTCATATCGACTGTTCCTGGTGTTAATTTATCAAATTTTTGTAATTTACGCAAAATACCGGGCGCATGACTTATGATACAGCCGTATCGCTACTTGCTGATTCAAAGATTTTAGCCTCCTGCTGGTTGATATTCGCGCGCACCGATGCGGAATGTAAATATGCCGTTGCGGGTCGAATAAGGAGATCGGTCACACGGGGAGTGTTGATACCAATTTGGTGTCGCTGAGGCCGAATGGTTAATTGTTCGGTCCATATTGTCAATCAGGCAGCAGTTCTGGAATGGAAAGACGGTTTGCGAGTCGCTTGTGGATGCTGTCAGCTCGAGAGTCAAGTGAGAAGTTGCACCCGAGGGCTTGAGCGCCGGACATTTTTCTGATTTCTGTGAGCCTGTTCGTATCGTTTGTCTCGGCTAAGGCTTCTTGGGTTACTGACTGTCAGACTTGGGAATTCCTTGTGATTCTGCAAGATTGCATCGCTTGTGTGCTTTCTAAAAAGGGCGCGTGTGCCGTGTGCGCCTGATGGAATTCTTCTTCACTTCATGTATTAGGCAAACTACCTATTATAGTAACTATCTCTTGCACAGTCTCCCTACATTGCTTCTTCCAGAGTGCTTATAATTTAGAGCCTTACTGGGAACCTTTCTACATCCATACGGTGCACAGGATCGTTCCATTTTCTCCTATTTTCCTTCTTCTTTTGTAAGTTACATATTCCTAAATCTTTCCTTAAATCTTCATTTCTTTTTTGACCTTTCCTTGTAAATCCTTCTTCTATCCTTACAAATCTCATTTATTGATCCTCTATTCTACTTTGTCGGTATCTTGTTGTTGTCCATGCATCAGTTCCATAAGTAAGGGATGGTATTGTTATTGTTCTATAAATCTTCAGCCTAATTTCTTTCCTGGCTTTATGATGTAAACATTTTACAATAGTTCCACATACGAATTTATTTAAATTTTTGGTCCACGTCATACTTATTATTCGTGAGTGATGTCGCGTTCTGCAGTCTGGAACCGCGAGACCGCTACGGTCGCAGGTTCGAATCCTGCCTCGGGTATGGATGTTTGTGATGTCCTTAGGTTAGTTAGGTTTAACTAGTTCTAAGTTCTAGGGGACTAATGACCTCAGCAGTTGAGTCCCATAGTGCTCAGAGCCATTTGAACCATTTTGATGTCGCGTTCTTGATATTTAAAATGGTTTAATTGCTTCAAGATTTTATTATTCAAGCCTATTTTAGATCTTACTGGTTGTCTGCCTTGAAATTCCATCACATTCGTTTTATCTACCGAAAATGTCAGTTTGTAATTTGAGGCTATCTGTTGCAACGTACAGACTCCCATCTGAAGCCCATCAGTGGTGCGGACGGACATAGATTGTTGCAGCCGAGTCCATTACATGTTACCGAGCGAGGTGGCGCAGTGGTTAAACACTGGACTCGCATTCGGGAGGACGACAGTTCAATCCCGCGTCCGGCCATCCTGATTTAGGTTTTCCGTGATTTCCTTAAATCGCCCCAGGCAAATGCCGGGATGGTTCGTTTCGAAGGGCACGGCCGACTTCCTTCCCCGTCCCTCCCTAATTCGATGAGAGCGATGACCTCGCTGTCTGGTCTCCTTCCCCAAAAAACAACAACAACAAAACATTACATGTTCTCAGACGGCAGGCACATATGTGAAGGGGTTATAATGTGCTCGGTGCACAATATGTCTGTCATCCCTTTTGTGGATCAGACGTGGTCTAACAGAAGCTTGACGAAGGTAAACTGAACTCAGTTTCCCACGCAATTCACTATCACACCAAATCTGGAGACAGCCGATTCGACCAGGCGGCCGAAGATATACCACCAATCCCTTTAAAATCTGTCAGGTGCTAGTAATATTGTCTCATACGAATACACGGCATCTCCGTATCCTTCACAGTGATCACCCAACAGCTGACGCTGTTTACGAGCCTGGTCACCTGCCTAATAGAGTAGGGCGACCGCGAGCGCGCAGAAGTGCCGCAACACGCCGTGGAGTGGACTCGACTAGTCTCTGAAGTAGTGCTGGAGGGAATTGACACCATGAATCCTGCACGGCTGTCCATACGTCCGTAAGAGTACAAGAGGGTGGAGACCTCTTCTGAACAGCACGTTGCAAGGCATCCCAGATATGTTCAGTAATGTTCATGTCTGGGGATCTGATGACTAGCGGAAGTGTTTCAACTCAGAGAGTGTTCCTGGGGTGACTCTAGCAATTCTGGACGTGTGGGGTGTCGCATTGTCCTGCTGGAATTGCCCAAGTCCGTCGCAATGCACATTGGACATGAGTGGATGCAGGTGATCAGACAGGATGCTTACCTACATGTTGAGGCGTGGCGCCTTATATCGCTCCTGTCTAGAACTGTGTATCGGGAAATGACTTACGCCTGCACTGTGACAGATGGTCTGAAGCGCGTTCAGTAGAGTACGAAGTTCTAATTTGCATCCACCAGAGGACAGTAGCGGACAGAGACATTCAAGAAACAGGTCAAGAGAATGTTTTTGTAAATTGTTCTGTTTATTTCTTGAAGGCTTGTTTTGTTTATTTATGTTTGTACAGTTCTGTATATGCTTTTAGTTGTGTGAATGGTGCGTGAATGTGGTCTAAAGTAAATATGTTGATCATTGTTCGATTAATGAACACTGTAGTGTGAGAAAGTTTTATGACAGTGTGAATGCAGACAACGGGGTCTTTTGTATCATAATATGTTAACCAAGTTTATGGTAAAAGGAAAGCTAATCCGAGTGTAAATGAAGATAGTTAAGTATAAACAAAATATCAGGATGTTAAACATTTATTTCGGGAAAAGTGCAGTTCGAAAGTGTGTTATTTGTTGATTGGTTGTCATGAAAAGCGCGAACTAACGCGGGAGAATAATATTTTTCTATTGGCCTTAAATAAGACTGGCCAATCAGAAAGGAGAGTTCTTCGCGCGTCTTTTCTCTTGGAGATATAGAATGCTTACAGCAGTCGAAGTAGTCGGAGCCCAGCCTTTCAATGGTACTGCCGTTACAGTATGAGCTCCGAAAGAAGTTATAGTTTGCCGGTTTTAGTTGTGCAATATGCTTCGAAAGTGCTTTAAAGTGAAGGCGTATTTATTCCGTTGAGTCTTTTAGAAAGTATGGATTTTCAAGTAATTTTGCGTATGAGAAAAGACACTAATTCCGCGTAGCATAGTAAGCAGACCGGTAACCAAAAACTTGAGTGCATTAGACACCGATAAACTTAATAGTGTGGCGAGCATTTTCATTTAAGAACAATCTGTGTTTAGTAGCTGTTCGTATTTCGGGAAATACGTTACCATAAACTTGCTAATGTGGATGAAATGATTTGTGCATGGCTGTGTTGGATTAGCACGAGCTTGGCAGTGAACGTGTAATTCTCAACTTCAGAATATACCGAATTTTTACATGTATTTCCACCTTTCATTCAAAATTAAGACCTTTTCCCGATTTTTAGAATAATCGCTTTGTATGCACCCTGGTGCGAGTATCATTACGGTAGGTTCTCCTCGGCTTTCCTACCGGCGATCTGCTGTGACGAGTTCATAGGAACACTATGTGATTAAAAGTATCCAGACACCCCAAAAAACATACGTTTCTCATGTTAGGTTCATTATGATGCCACCTACTGCTAAGTACTTCGTGTCAGCGACCTCAGTAATCATTAGACATCGTGAGAGAGCAGAATGGGGCGCTCCGCGGTATTGACGGACATCGAACGTGGTCAGGTGATTGGGTGTCACTCGTGTCATACCTCTGTACGCTTGAATTCCACACTCCTGAACATCCACATGTCCACTTTTTCCGATGTGATAGCGAAGTGGAAACGTGAAGGGACACGTACAGCACAAAAGCATACACGCCGGCCTCGTCTGTTGACTGGCGACGACTGCCGACAGATAAAGAGGGTCGTAATGTGTAATAGGCAGACATCTACCCAGACCACTACGCAGGAATTCCAAACTGTATCAGGATCCACTGCAAGTACTATGACAGTAAGGCGGGAGGTGAGGAAACTTGGATTTCATGGTCGAGCGACTGCTCATAAACCACCTATCACGACCCGCTTGGTGTAAGGAGAATAAACACTAGACGATTGAACAGTGTAAAATTGTTGTGTGGAGTGACGAATCACGGTACACAATGTGGCGATACGATGGCAGGCTGTGGATGTGGCGAATACCCGGTGAACGTCATCTGCCAGCGTGTGTAGTGCCAACAATAAAATTCGGAGGCGGTGGTGTTATGGTGTGGTCGGGTTTTTCACGGAGGGTCTTGCACCCCTTGTTTAGCGTGGCACCATAATAGCACAGGCCTACATTGATGTTTTAAACACCTTCTCGCTTCCCACTGTTGAAGAGCAATTCAGGGATGGCGATCGCATCTTTGAACAGAATTGAGCACCTGTTCATAATGCACGGCCTGCGGCGGAGTGGTTACACGACAATAACATCCCTGTAATGGACTAGCCTGCACAGAGTCCTGGCCTGAATCCTACAGAACACCTGTGGGATGTTTTGGCACGCATACTTCGTGCCAGGCCTTACCAACCGACATCGATAGCTCTCCTCAGTGTAGCACTCAGCGAAGAATGGGCTGCCATTCCCCAAGAAACCTTCCAGCGCCCGATTGAACGTATGCCTGCGAGAGTGGAAGCTGTCATTAAGGCTAAGAGTGGGCAAACACCATACTGAAGTCCAGTATTACCGATGGAGGGCGCTACGATCGTATAAGTCTTTTCAGCCAGATGTCCGGATACTTTTGATCACATGGTGTAGGTGCTGGTAAAGAGGACGAAAGGAACCGCGTCGCCGCAATGTCATCTCTGAGAGTCGTTTCTAGACGTAACAGGGGTCCCATATCACTCCAACTGCACACGACCCACACTATTACAGAATCTCCACCAGCTTGAACAGTGCCCTGCTGACATGCAGGGTCCATGGACTGATGAGGTTGTCTCCATACACGTACACGTCCATCCACTCGATGCAATTTTAAATGAGACTAGTCCGACCACGCAACAAGTTTCCAGTCATCAATAGTCCAATACAGGTGTGACGGGCCCCGGCCTGGTGTAAAGCTTTGTGTCGTGAAGTCATCAAGGGTACACGAGTGGGTCTTCGGCTCCGAAAGCCCATATCGATGATGTTTCGTTGACCGGGCCGGACACTGACACTTGTTGACGTTCCAGCACTGAAATCTGCAGCAGTCTGCGGAAGAGTAGCATCTTGCCGCAGCAGTGCAGGAGATCTCATGTTTTACCGAATTCCTGATATTCACTGTACACTAGTGAGATGGTCGTCTGGGAAAATGCCCACGTCATCGCTACCTCTGAGATGCTGTGTACCATCATTCGTGCACCGACTATAACACCACGTTTAACTTAAACCCTGATCACTTGCTATTGTAGCAGCATTAACCGATCTAACAACTACGCCATACACGTGTCTTCTTATACAGGCGTTGCCGACCGAAGCGCTGTATTCTACCCGTTTACGTATCTCTATATTTGAATACGCATGCCTATACCAATTTCTTTGGCGCTTCAGTGTATAACCTACCAGACTTAATAACAATGGTCACGAACAACATCAATGCAATCTGGTGGCTGGTATATCTGTCACAGAGAACTGCAGCTATAGTGATTTATATACTTGCCAACGTGCGTACGATTTAGAAGTTATTTTGACATTTGACCTTGTCATCGGATGCTTTACTTTTAGTCAGATTGTATTTAAAACTTGTGAAAGTGACTGTCTCTCTATGTTATAGACAGATTTTAAAAACAGATATAGGGAGATAGCTGCCGACAGAATACACTCAGATGCTTCTGAACGCTGGGAGCAAATGGTTTCGATTTCGTTCACGCTTGTTTGGACATCCTTTTTCCAGTGGCCCGACCGTCCAGAATCCGATCGCCGCTGTTTCACACTGCACGATCATGGGTCGTGAACGTGAGCCTAATGAAAGCGTAAAGTGAAGCTAGATTCTAAAGATTATGAAAGGTTGACATGATCTACTGCCCGGAATGTGTGGAATCCCCAGCAGGTTGCATCAGTGTAAGACAACGAAGTAATTCCTAGATTTATTACCGGTAGCTTCGATCAACATACGAACACAAAAGAGAATCCTTGGTGCTGCAAAAAGTACTTATTTGTTATATTATTGGTGTTAGTGCCACGACGCATATCTTCGTAAGTTTGGCTTCCACCTCTTGACGGCGATGATTGTCGTTGTAAAGTTCTTATTTCAGAACGCCTTTTACTGACACATGATTCAATGAAGAAACTGTTTTATGAGAGGCAGTCAAATGAAAACGAGACATATGGAAAAATTTAATTAAACTGTTTATTATTTCGAAAGTAATCGCTATGTAATCCCACTTACGGTCAACGCCTTCGCGGAAAAATGTTTGCGGTTACTTATTGAACCATGATTGTACCCAAGCGTGCACTCTTTCGTCCGAGGCTAATCAGCGGCCATGAATTTCATTTTTTAGGTCTCCAAAAACAAGGAAATTGGATGGGGAGAGATCAGGACCATATGGAGATGTGTAATGGCTCCCCAGCGAAACGTCTGCAGCGTAGTCGAAACAACGTTGGCAACATGTGGGCCAACAAGCAGTTGTTTCAATTACATTGCAGAATTTTCACTGGGAAACTCTTACACATCTTCCATAGCGCCAATCTCTTCCGATACGATTTCCATACAAGAAAGACACTCGTGGCCGTCGATTCGCTTTGGTCGAAGAGATGCACCGCTGGGTACAATCGTGGTTCCATAGGCAACAGCAAAAACTTTTCTACGGAGCCATTGACGGTCTTGTCTCACAGTTATGGCGATTACTTTGAAGTAATGAACGGTTTACTTACTTTCTTTCCGTTTGTCTCTTTTTTATTTGACTGTCGCTCATATTTAGTAGATAGTAAGCCACCAGCAAGACAAACCTGAAAATAGTATATTTCTTCGCATAGATAATATCCGAGACCATCATACCACTGAAAAGAAGACAACGAGGCTGACTTCAAGATGATCAACTAAGTAAAAAATATATATTTTAGTAAAGTTAACATGCCATTCTATTATACTTATTTCAAAATAACGACCAAAGTTCGTTTAATGGATGCGTCACTGTACAGACATTATTGAATGAGCGTGTTCAACAGTGACACAAATTTTGCGTTCTTGAAAATCCGCGGAATAAGCTACAATAACTCCACAAAACTTGGCCAGTAATGTTTAAACATATTATAGAAAAACGACAAAATGTAAAACAATAGTCCAGTAGTAAAAGGTTCTGGCACGTCCTGGAAATTATTCGCAATGAAACAGATTCTACGTACAAATCGCACAATGTACCATTAACAAGATTGTGTTCTGGAGATAAAGGCACGGACGAGCCAAACAAGTGCTACGACATCTGTCGGTGGACAGCATAAATGAGTAAATTGGTGTTTGACCACTTGAATCAGTGGATCCAGCACAAAACAAACGGTTGGAAATGGTTCAAATGGCACTGAGCAGTATGGGGCTTAACTTCTGAGGTCATCAGTCCCCTAGAACTTAGAACTACTTAAACCTAACTAACCTAAAGACATCACACACATCCATGCCCGATGCAGGATTCGAACCTGCGACCGTAGCGGTCACGCGGTTCCAGACTGTAGCGCCTAGAACCGCTCGGCCACTCTGGCCGGCAAACGGTTGTAAATCGCGTACAAAAAATGCAATGTATGACATTTCACTACTCAAAAAACGCATCTCTGTGCCACAAAGAGCTGAAGAGTATTGGCTGATGTTCCACCGGCTTTATCTGGGCCTAAAGGCATAGCGAGTCCGTGGAACTCAAGCGCTCTAACAATAACGCGGACTACAAGACTGAGCCGTGGCGATGTTGTGCTATCTTTGGATACACATATTGACTGGCGTTTCGGTAAGAGGCGCGAGTGCCGAGCTGATTCACTCCTTTTATCGTTGTTTGCGAGTGAGAAAAAGGCGGAACCCGTGTCGCGGTTGGCGAGATGGTGTTGGTAAGAGGCGGCAGCTGGTACAGACAGAGCGTCCAGTCCGTCGACATGGTGGCCGCCGGGGCCTCTTGGTGTTCGGAGCTTTGAACGGTGGTATATGGAGTATTAACGAAGTTATTGTGCGTATTGTGTTTGCTCCCTCGGTGAGCCTCGCCCGTGTAGTTTGAACAATGCAGGTTTCTTGCAATTACTGCAACCTATTTGAAAACGCGAGTGTAGCTTTGCTGATTTCCTTAGTGACTTCTATTTACGTGTGTATAAGAATTGTGTGGGCAGCTGGTCTGTTCGAATATTCGAGTTAGTCTCATGTTACATGAATGTCTAATTAGATGGGCCACTGACTTTGGACTGTTCTGCTGCGATTCTGCCGGCGGTTCTCAATGTGCACTGGTGTTTCCATTTGTTGTTCCTTATCTTTAAGTCATTCCGTATCTGTTGTAAGTTTGGAGCAATGTAGAGTCAGCATTTGGTGTTTTAAACTAATGTTCTTTTAAATTTGTATTAGATGGGTTTAAATCATTAGGGTCTGCAATGTTACTGTAAATGTTAAACCTAAAGTACGCCCCAGGCGGTTAAGCTTGTATCTGTTATTCTGTAGTTTCAAAAGAGCATTCGATGTCTATTGGTAAACCTGCTCATGGTTATCACAAGTGTCTCATCATTTTATATTAGCAGTTTTAGTACAATGATTGAAATTTCTACTTATAATTAAAAGGTTTAAGCCTTACTTACTTGCCGGCCGGAGAGGCCGTGCGGTTCTAGGCGCTACAGTCTGGAGCCGAGCGACCGCTACGGTCGCTGGTTCGAATCCTGCCTCGGGCATGGATGTGTGTGCCGTCCTTAGGTTAGTTAGGTTTAATTAGTTCTAAGTTCTAGGCGACTGATGACCTCAGAAGTTAAGTCGCATAGTGCTCAGAGCCATTTGAACCATTTGAACCTTACTTACTTAACTCAGAGTTAAATAATTGTTTGGCGAACGTTACGTTAGTTTAAGAGCTTTTTTTAGGTATTGAAATACCTGAAGACTTTATTGCCGGAGCTCTTGAGTTTTAGTATCGCAATGTGTATGCTATTTGTTGACAGCCTTGGCTTCTGAGCCGTGACGTTGCAACTGACGCGGCGCTTGCCCGCGTGTACGTTCTCCTGTGTTTCGACCTGTGCAGGTAGCCGGACTGCGTCTCCGGTGGCCATTAGCTCTCGCTGGAGTTTTGATTTCAGCTGCAGCTGCTAAAAAACTTAAGTTTTCCGGACATTGTATTTGATTGGTGGGTTTGAGTAACTGCCTTTTCGAGTTGGCCTTGTCTTGTGATCTAACGTAACAGACCTACGAATCTATTTTCTATACTTGAGTTTACGAATATTTTCTGCACTTAAATTTTTTAACGTTTAAATTCCATCTGTAATCCATTGCTCCCCACAGTCACCTTGGCCTAACTTGGTTGCACACTTCTTGTAACTCACTGGAAGATTACCAAGCTTAAAGTTGTAAATTTGCCCTCTTTCTCGGTGGATTTATTCTTGTTCTTGGTTGTTGTGTAACTTAAATTAGGAACCTTTACATAATTCCACTGTTATACTTGTGTGGGTTTTATTTAGGGGACTTACGGACTTTTAAAATTTTGGGTTACTCTAACTCTTTTAACGATGGTGCCTGCGGGGGTAAGAGTTGCTTCGGCCTACTTATTGTGATCAACAGTAATTAGTTCAGTTATTGTTTCTCTGTTTTAAATTTCCTTGTGTAGTGAAGCTAATTGTTTAAAATGATATTTCTCTTGTCTTAAAGACTGCTTTTATAAGAGAAACTTGCTGTTTGTTCTTATATATCAGGTGCAAGAGAGGATTATTGTTTTAGTTATCATTCTGATTGTTGGCATATTTTGAAATAAATTTGTAATTTCTTAAGAAAAAATGATGTACTCAGTCTGGTTCACCCTTCCACGTCTCCTGTCTTTTGCCCATCCTATACTTGGTCAATTTCAACGAAAGGAGCAGTTGGTGAATTTGCCGCCACTGCGAAAACTCTATGGCCAGAAAGATCTGAACAAGACGCTTCCTGGGGCTCAGCCCGGCAAATGCACTTGTGGTCCGTAGCAGTCCTGAACAACTGTTGATAACAGTTCTGAGGCAGGCAGTCTGGACTGTAACTGTTCACAGGGCAGAGGAGATGACCGGTAGACGAAGTGACACATTGGTGGTACAGAATGGAGAAGTGAGCAGTTGTCCGACAGAAATGACGACCTTTCGATCAATTTCATTCGAAATAGAGAAGTGTTATTGAAAGGAGACTACTACGAACTGCGAGACACTCTGTTGTGAGGTAGAACAGTGCACGTGTCTGCAGCACTCATTCTCGATATGTGTTGGAGACACAATCTGTTTCCTGACGTAGAAGGATACCAGCCGCCCCCCCCCCCCCCCACTCCGATTTTTAAATAATCTAACTCTCATGTATAAAACCCGTCTCACTGTTTATGATGTCATATCTCCTGCAGTATGTGTCACACAATGATAAAAATTTGCAGGTACATTCAGTGGTGTATGTGGATCGTACCTGAAAAATGTGCTGCGAACAGAGTTAGTCGTGAAGAAGTAATGATTAAGACGTCATGCTTGATGCTGCAGTGTCACTGCGTGAATGGTGAAAATACAGTAAGCGTTATTTTTTTTCTTTTTGTTATTTGTTGGAGGGTGTCAGCAAGAAAAGTTTCGAACAGTTTTGAAATTATGTTCAAAGTTAGAGCCGTTAGAGCCGGCCGGGGTGGCCGAGCGGTTCTAGGCGCTACAGTCTGGAACCGCGCGACCGCTACGGTCGCAGGTTCGAATCCTGCCTCGGGTATGGATGTGTATGATGTCCTTAGGTTGGTTAGGTTTAAGTAGTTCTAAGTTCTAGGGGACTGATGACCTCAGAAGCTAAGTCCCATAGTGCTCAGAGCCATTTGAACCATTTAAAGTTAGATGGAAGTCGCTGAGTATTCTCATTCTCATAAAACCGACGAATACAGTTACAGTGTTTCGAGACATTAGGTTGTTTCCGTAAGAGCATGGAAAAAGATAACAGGACATAGAGAATGCTCCACTGAACAGTCTGAAGTAGGAAACCTGGAGTCGGAGAAGCCAGCTTAAAGAGATAAGGAAGTAAACTTGTCAACCGCTTTGCTTAGCATTACTGTTTTCCAGCTTATTTACAACTTGCTTGGGTACAAGTTTACACGTACTGTGCTGTTTATTTGCATGTAGATTCTTTATTTGATGCAAGCAAACAAGGAGGACCAGCCTAATTACTAGTCCATAATTTGGCTTTGTTGTATCGTATTTACATTGGTCCACGAGAGAATGTGCTATAATCAACGACAGATGATGCACCGCCTCACTTCAGTGTGGATTGGAAGGGAAGGGCCTGTTCCATGGCCTGCGAGGTCACCTGGCCTGAATCCCCTTGATTATTTCCTATGGGGATATCTACAGTCACTTGCATATGAGACCCCACTGGATACAGGAATTAGTTCTCTGAATAGTAGCTGCCTGTGATGTGATTCGAAACACATCAGGGATATTAGTTTGGGTGCGTCAGAATCTTGTTCGCGGATGTTATGCTTGCATTGAGGTTGATGGCTGTCAGTTTCAGCACATTTTGTAAGATACAGTAAAGATGGTACGTTCACTGTGTCAATGACAGTATTTGCAGTTAACTAATGTAAATAAAAAACTACACAGCAATGTGATTTTTACCTCAAACTGTTCAGTGGAGCATCCTCTATGTCCTGTTAAATTTTTGCACGCTCTCACGGAAACACCCTGTATACACAGTTTCTACCCTTAATACTTGACTTACAGTGTTAAACCTTAAATGTAAGAGTATACTGTTAATGAGGAGATTATGACAGCAATTTAAATTTTTAAATTCGGTCAGTAATTATATGAAATACTGAAAATAAACGTTCTGAAACCGCTGGAAGAAGTTATACACAGGGTGTTAGAAAAAGGTACGGCCAAACTTTCAGGAAACATTCCTCACACACAAATAAAGAAAAGATGTTATGTGGACATGTGTCCGGAAACGCTTAATTTCCATGTTAGAGCTCATTTTAGTTACGTCAGTATGTACTGTACTTCCTCGATTCACCGCCATGATTTCATACGAGATACTCTACCTGTGCTGCTAGAACATGTGCCTTTACAAGTACGACACAACATGTGGTTCATGCACGATGGAGCTCCTGCACATTTCAGTCAAAGTGTTCGTACGCTTCTCAACAACAGATTCGGTGATCGATGGATTGGTAGAGGCGGACCAATTCCATGGCCTCCACGCTCTCCTGACCCCAACCCTCTTGACTTTCATTTATGGGGGCATTTGAAAGCTTTCGTCTACGCAACGCCTGTACCAAATGTAGAGACTCTTCGTGCTCGTGTTGTGGACGGCTGTGATACAATACGCCATTCTCCAGGGCTGCATCAGCGCATCAGGGATTCCATGCCACGGAGGGTGGATGCACGTATCCTCGCTAACGGAGGACATTTTGAACATTTCCTGTAACAAAGTGTTTGAAGTCACGCTGGTATGTTCTGTTGCTGTGTGTTTCCACTCCATGATTAATGTGATTTGAAGAAAAGTAATAAAATGAGCTTTAACATGGAAAGTAAGCGCTTCCGGACACATGTCCACATAACATATTTTCTTTCTTTGTGTGTGAGGAATGTT
The DNA here is from genome assembly GCF_023864345.2 of Schistocerca serialis cubense. Lineage (NCBI taxonomy): Eukaryota > Metazoa > Arthropoda > Insecta > Orthoptera > Acrididae > Schistocerca > Schistocerca serialis. The sequence continues at coordinate 286,525,770 of NC_064639.1, forward strand.
TCCTGAAAGTTTGGCAGTACCTTTTTGTAACACCGTGTATAGGCAGCCTCCAACTGAGACAATTGATTTTAGCCGTTTAGTAATATAGATGCAGGCGCGAACCTTGTTATGTAAAATGAAGTAAACGCAGAAGTAATCGCCATTCCGCCGCACGCACAGTACGTGATGCTTATCGTCTGATGGGTAGGCTGCCCATCTCCCCACACTGGAACGACTCGTGCAAAGAGCGCAGGCATGAAGATCGTGTGACGTACTCGGAACAGTTTGATCGAAATTAAGACCTTCTATAATTTTTACTGCCGTTCTGGATCGCGAAATTTTTTGTCAACGATCTCTGTTAAATAAGAACATTTTTCGCAGTGTCTCAGGGAATGAGATCAGCTTATTTATCCACTTTTTCTTTGTGTTATATGCGTTTTGTTAAATTAAGTATTGTTTTTGCAGTTCATTTTTAATGGCGATCCGAACGTTGAATATGGTCATTCGAGAAAAAAAGTTTTAGTAAAATTAAACTTCCCAATACTGCTCCTATAAAAGGTGTAAAAGCGATAGGCCGGCCGGTGTGGCCGAGCTTTTCTAGGCGCTTCAGTCTGGAACCGAACGACCGTTACGGTCGCAGGTTCGAATCCTGCCTCGGGCATGGATGTGTATGATGTCCTTAGGTTAATTAGGTTTAAGTAGTTCTAAGTTCTAGGGGACTGATGACCTTAGAAGTTAAGTCCCATAGTGCTCAGAGCCATTTGAGCCATTTTTTAAAGAGCGATAAACAGCAGCTTGAAAGGTCGATCTTCTAACACAGAAAGAAACTGCAAGTCGGTTCTGAGATTAATTTTCCATTGCGTCTCGGATCGAACGAACCGTTACACTTGTTAGATCCCTATCGGTCTAGCCTAATATGTATTTTTTTTTAATTTCTCCCCAAATCAGGGAAGACGAATGTAGGAATGGTTCCTCTAAACATGTTAGGCCAACCTCCTTCCCCTTCATGTTCAAGATGAGTGTATTGCCCTTCACCTGGATGTCACACCATGATATCCCTTCCTTGAGTTTGTCTCGTGGTTTACTTGTTTTCTACCATAGATCTCGAAGTACTTCTGGTAGAAAGTTCTCTGAATCAGTGGCCATAAACAAACAGTTAAAGGATTAGGCCAACCTCCTTCCCCTTCTTGTTCAAGATGAGTGTATGGCCCTTCACCTGGATGCCACACCATAATATCCTTTCCTTGAGTTTGCCTCGTGGTTTCCTTGTTTTCTACCATATATCTCGAAGTACTTCTGGCAGAAAGTTCTCTGAATCAGTAGCCATAAACAAACAGTTAAAGGATTAGAAGCTCTCGAATTTCACTTTCAACTTTTTAGCATATAATGTTTTAGCTTTATTGTCAATGAGATTGAAAGCCTTATAGCACAGGACTCTTCAAGAACTTGTGTCGATAGAGAAGAAGTCGAATTTGCTATCTTTGCTTGGGCGAAGATACATAGTGCAATATCCAGGAGTGAAGTTTTGACCATCTACCTACTGATGTTGCTGAGACAACGAACATCACTTGGATCGAAATACCAAGTATGGATTACAGACATACCGCAAGAAGTGTATGTTATTTTTGCTACTTTCACCATCATTCACGTCCTGCCATCGTGCACGAATTGAAGAGTGATGTGTGTTCCTCTCTGATCTCGTGCAGGAGTGTTGCCTCTCGTACGTAATCGTTGGTGAATAACGAGTATTCCACGAAATTCTAAGTAACATTTCGTTACTCCCTGAACGTTTCGTTACTCGCATTTATTGTTACTGACGTGGTGTTTGTGCCCGACTCGGCAGATATCGCAGGCCTACATATACATCTGCGTCTATATGCCACAAGTCACCCTACGGCAAGTGGTGCAGGATTCTTTGTGAACCATTCTCACATCCCTCTTTCCTGTTGCAGTCAAGAACGGTGCGCAGGAAGCACGATTGTTGGTATGCTTACGTGTGAGCTCGAGTCTCGCTAATTTTATCTTCATGGTCTTTTCGTGAGATGTACGTAAGAAACAATATATTGTTTGTCTCTCCAGGAAGTTACGCTCTCGGAATTTTTACCATGTGGCGATGCACAACGCCAATCTTTTAGCTCTGCAACTGGTACTGGATGAGCATCTCTGCAACGCTTTCGCGCTAACTGAATGAACCTGCGACGAAACGCGCTGATTTTCATTGGGCCTCCTCAATGTCCTGTATCAATACTGTCTGGTAAGGGTGCCGGACCGAGAACTATACTCAAGTATCGGTCGAGCGAGGACTTTTTAAGCTGCCTCCTTCACGTGTTCTCTCCACTTTCTGAGGATTTTTCCAATGAATCTGTCTGGTATCCCCCTTTCGATACAATGAGTTTTATGTGCTCGTTCCACTTTAAATCTCTCCGAACGCATTCTCCCAAACATTAAGTGGCTGTGTTTACTTCCTGTGACGCAATAAAACAGAAATGGGTCTTGCAGCCTCTTTATGCGTAATACGTCACTTTGTTTATGTATTGTGTCAACTGCCAAACCTTGCAGCAAATGACGATCCTGTGTAGGTCTTCCTGCATCTCGCTACATTTTTCTACTGTAGCAAGTTTTCTGCGTAAATACATCACTGCGAAAAGCTTCATGAAACTTGCGACATTATCTACTAGGTCATATATACAAGGTGTTTCAGATAAAGTGTTTTCCTCTGTTACTTTAAAAATAAGTGAAAGGAGTATTTATTTAGAGAGATAACGTAAGAAACGTTACTCTTTCTACGGAGTTAAGAATGTAGTTTATTTAGCTATCTTCCACAGATTTGAAACAACGTATTATAATTTTTTTAGTAGAAAATTATTTTATTCTGTATGTAACCGACGTATTTAAACCAACACGTATTTAAACCAACAATGTACAAATCAATTTTACCCAAATTTCTATCACTTTTTATTAGAAAGCTAGAAATTTTCAAAGTTTTAGGGGTGGGTGCTGCAGCTGATTTAAATACACAAGTTTCATGATAGAGAAAAATAATTTTCTGTTTTAAAAATATTATAATTCATTGGTGTAACACTCTGGAAAATAACTATATAAACTGTATTCGTAGCTCGGAAGAAATGGAACATTTCTTTCGTTTATGTGTGTAATAATAAGTACTCCTTTCACTTATTGTTTTTTTGTTTTAATTTACGGAGAAATATACATTACTTGAAACTGTCTGTACATACATAATGTGATAAATAATTGTACTTAGACACATGCAGCGTAACTTTACACGGTAGTCCTGCACCTCAAAAGAAAAGTACACTCCATCCCTTTCCCTGCCTAGCTGTAAACTATCCACGTCCAAACACCTACATCAGATCCACTGATTTTTTCCTGTATGTGTATTTTCGGGTATTATGACATTTATAGTGACGGAAAACCCCATCTGCAGAAACCCACACGGATTCCACAAAGATCATGTGAAACCTAGCCGGATCTCTTCGTCCGCGAGACCCAGCATGCAGCAAAAACAAGCGCCCGGGTGGATGCCGTGTTCCTTCACTTTCGGAAGTTTTCTATACAGTTCCACAGTATCACCTAAAAAATGAAACAAGAGCGTGCAGAATATAGAACAGTTTTGTGATTGGATTGAAGAGTTCCTGTCAAAGAGAATACAATCTGTTGGTTCTTAACGCTGAGAAACCTTCAGACTAAAAGTAATTTTGCACTTACCCGAAGCCATTTACTTTTCACAATGCACATAGGTGACATAGTGAACAATGTGGAAAATTCCTTGAGGTTGTTCGTGCATGCCGCTGTTGTATTCAGAGAAGTCGCAACGCGAGAAAAACTGTAGTGAAATGCGGAGGATCGAACTGGGTGAAAGGATTCAACCACAATATGAACGTATTGCTCGTAAATACATGGAAAGACGCATTATTGTGCGATTATACGATTGTCGAACAGTCACTGGAAGAGGTCATAGCCATTAAATGCCTGGGAGTGTACGAGCTGAGCGATACCAGAGGGAACAATCACATAAAAGAAATTGTAGGAAAGGCCGATGGAAGACATCAGAAAAATCCTCGGGAAATGAAGTCCACCCACGAAGGTCATAGCTTACAAAAACATCGATCGACGTGTACTACATAGAACTGATACGGGAAACAGAGAAGAGCATCGCATTTCTTCACAGGTTCGTTTAGAAAGCCCGAAAGCGTCACTGATATGCCCAGCCGTCTCTAGTGGTGGACGCTAAAAGAGAGGCGTTGTGCATCATCATGTGGTTTACTGCAAAAATTTAAAAATTCCAAGAGAGCACTTTCCTAGAAGAGTTAACAAGGATAAGAGTTCCTTACACGAAAATTTTGCGAAAAGACAATATGCCCAAATTAGATTCGCACAGAGGGCTGCTAACAATCGTCGTTGCAGCGCACCATTCGCGGCTGGTACAGGAAAGGGAGGAAGTGTTAAAAAATGGTTCAAATGGCTCTGAGCACTATGGGACTTAACAGCTATGGTCAGCAGTCCCCTAGAACTTTGAACTACTTAAACCTAACTAACCTAAGGACAGCACACAACACCCAGCCATCACGAGGCAGAGAAAATCCCTGACCCCGCCGGAAATCGAACCCGGGAACCCGGGCGTGAGAAGCGAGAATGCTACCGCACGACCACGAGATGCGGGCGAGGAAGTGTTAGTGGTACACTGAATACCCTCCGGCACACACCGTAAGATAGCTTCCACAGAACGATAAAGATGTAGAAGGACTCAGCCCTGTTAACACTTTCACTGCTGCGTGCGCCATGAAAATCCGTACATGTATGTGCGATCGGGCCAATCCCACGTGGCAATACTCTCCGTGCTTGGCACGATATGGCGCTGACCACTTCAGCGCCTGCTGCGCTGAGCTATCATTATCGCGGACTCCTCAGTGTCAGCAGAAAGTTATTAAAATAACGTATACTTTGAATATTCTTCGTTGCTGACGTTCCTAAAAATGGACAGCTTTATGAAGAAGCGCATTTCAGAACGCTGTCTTTCTTCTTTCTTTTTTTTCTTTTTGCGAGTCACAACACACGTTGTTTACAGTAGTAATGCAATTCCGTTCGCATTCGTTCTTCTACACCTTACAGGTCCGTGTGTCCGTGTGTCCGTGTTGTACTGACAATTCGACGTTGCTTGAAAAATGTCTTTCTAGAAGCCGCTATGGGTTATACTTGTCTGATCGACGACCTGCTGATGCCTTGATTTCTTGTGGTATATTTCTAAAATCTTACGAATGAGGCTAAGATGAAATTCGGCGACCGAAACATTCTTTCCGGTAAGAAAGTATACAGAGTATTCGGAAATTCCCGTTAAACATTTCTATAACTTGTTGAGGGGAGTGAGTACATAATATTTTGAATAGGAACCCATGTTCAGAAAAGTCATCTAACACCGCTACAGAGCGTCAGAATTATCGTTGCCGGCGCTTGTAAATGTATGTCTCTATGTACAGCGTGATTAAATGATGTTACAGACTTTCAAGGATGATGGAGAAGGACAAATGTATCAATTTGAGGTAAGAGTCCCTGTACCGGAAACGATGCGGTCGAAAGTTATAAGCAAAAATTATTCTGAAAGCTCTGGTACTGCTGTTGCTAAGATTTTAGGGTAGTCAACAGTCAGACGTAGTAGTATGGACGAAAATAAGAAAAAATGCTAAGTAATAGAAGAGATTTGTTTTACTTAGCGAAGATGAACAAGTGCTCATAGCTCCTTAGGTATGCATATTACATCCCATGTTTGCAGGACAGTTTTTTCCTTGCTTTGGTCCATACTACTACCTTTGAAACTTTCTTACCCTACAATATTACCAACGACAGTACCAGTAGATTTATTCCACTGTCAAAGGTATCAGAACGGTTTTCGCTTATAACTTTCGATTCGTTCCTTTCCGTACAGGGACCTTTACCTCAAATTGATACATTTATCCTTCTCCACTATCTTAGAAAGTTTGTAACATCACCACGGAATCCCGCTGTACGTACATACGTTTATAGGCGACGGCGCCTCTAATTTCGACGCTATGTAGCGCGGTTCATATGGCTCTAAGCACTATGGGACTTAACATCTGAGGTCATCAGTCCCCTAAACTTGGAACTACTTAAACCTGACTAACGTAAGGACACCACACACATCCATGCCCAAGGCAGGATTCGAACCTGCAACCATTGCAGCAGCGCGGTTCCGGAGATTTTTTTTTTTTTCGCTGTATTTGGTCGTTGCGGACGTCACATGACTTCCGTCCAAGCTCGTTTGTTGATCCTTCCACTCAGTTTTTTTATTACAGAGGCCAACCGGCTCTCTGACCGAACACGCTGTGCTACCGTGCAGGCATTTTTGTTCGTTTTCGTTCGTTGTATCTGCTCGGGGCGGACATCGTAAGACACCCGTTTCAGTTCGTCGTTAATCCATTAACTCAGTTTTTTTATTGCAGAGGGCAGCTAACCTTCTGACCGAACACGCTGAGTTACCGTGCCGGCTGACTGAAGCGCCTAGAACCACTCGGCCACATCGGACCGGCGTGGCGCAGTTCGATGACGTTTCCAGACATGGATTCTTATTCAAAATATTATGTACTCACGTCCCTCCACAAATTCTAGAAGTCCGTAATTGGAATTTCCGAACACCCTGTAAATCTGACATCAGGACTCTACGCACAGCTCCTTTCGCATATATACGTATGTCGTTAGCACTGGAGGCACGACGCCTGTGCGCAGTTGAAGGGTTAACAAAGCAGGAAAGAAGCGCTCCCCTGGAGACGTCACAAGAACTGGGTACAGTTTTTTCCCACGCCCGCGGAGAAGCAGTATTCGCAGACGGTGAGGCCCGCTTCCACCCGGCCGCCACGAGCTCACCCGCCGTGACGGAAACCAGGAAGCCCGCTAGCCACGCCCGCCGTGTTTACCGCTAGCCCCGCCGTGCTGCTGCGGTCGATGACCCGCCGTGACGTCACAGGGCGTCAAGGACGCCGCGCACTCGGTCAGCTGACGCGCCGGGCGCAGAACCGGCACGATTCCCTCCTCCCCCACCCCGCACCCACCATCCCCCCCACCCAAGGCTGTGTGGCCAATCCGCGCAGACGCCGTTCAGCACCATCAACAGATAGCTCAACGCCATCTCATTGAGGCTGAGAGCAGCAACATTCACCGTTGTTCATGTTTAGGTGGGGTCTCTTACAATTTTAGTTAGCGGTTTTCGCAGTCGGGAACTTGTGGATCACTTCAAGTGATACATTACATTGCTAGCTATTAGCCCTTGGCATGCCGTCCTTAGCTTGGCAGTACTCAGAGACTGCGACGGATATATCAGCCCGCAGCATTCTGTGGCTGTACCTGATAGGAATCATGAGTTTTAGAAATGGCAGATGCTGTTATGCTATTGGGTAATGCTTCCTCGACTATACACCACCTTCCATCAGTCAAGATAATGTTTATGAATTGTGTCAAAGCTATTTTGGATACACAGGGTGTTTCACTAAATGTGTTTGCCTCTGTAAGTTACGAAGTAGTAGGCGACGGAAATATTCATTCCGGTAGGTCACCATAAGAAACGTGCCACTGTCTGCGGAGCTATGAACATAGTTCATTGTGTTGTTATCCAAAGAGTTACAGCAAAAAGATACAATTTTTTAAATGGAACAATAGTTGTTTCTATCATGCACTGGAATCAGTAACACCAGCTTTGTATACATTAATTTAAATTACATTCCTATCACTTTTAGTTTGGGAGCTCCAACCCCTGAAAGATTCAGGGGCAGATGCCACACACGTTGCGCATAACGCAAAGCGCCTTCTAAATGTGGTGCGGCCGAGTTGTAACGTCGCCGGTGTCACGGAGCGAGAAGATTCCTCGATGCGCTATTAGACTGCCGACTGTCGCCGCGCACGGCCGTATACCCGACAGTTCGAGCCACACAAACAAACGGGGCTCAATATACCACAGTTACTGACATCGGATGAAGATGGCATACACGAACAATGAATACGTTGACATGCTGCTGATGCTCGGCGAGTGCCGACACTATGCCACTGAAGAAGCAATGGCGTACGCCGTGAGATATCCTAGGCGAAAGGGCTCCGGCAGCCATTACGTTCTTACTTGCCGAACAACGACTTCGGGAAACAGGCATCTTGGTAATGCGCCGCAGGAACAGACGAAGAGCTGCAAGAAGTGACGAAAGTGAGGAGACGAAGGTATTTGTTTTACTGCAGTACACCATGGTTCTCATGTCAGCTTACGAGCCGTTGCTGCCGTCACTGGTGTCAGTCTCACATCTGTGTGGCGTATAGTACACGGCCACAGGTTTCACTCGTACCGCCTGTCACTGACCCAGGAGCTGCTTGATAACGATTTCCGTGCGAGAGTTACATTCTGTGAATGGGCCATGCGTAATTTCACGCTGGAGTCTTTACAAAGTGCTATGTTCTTTGATGAGTCCACGTTCACAAATTATGGTGCAGTGATTCGCCATAACGTGCACTACTGGGCCGCAGACAATCCTCGGCTGGTACGAACTGTCGACCGTCAACGTAGGTGGTCTGTTAATGTATGGTGTCGAATCCTTGGGGATGAAATCATAGGTCCACATTACTTCGCAGGTACACTGACAGGTAAGTTATATCGCGCGTTCATAGTCAACAGTTTGGGTGGTCTCCTTGAACATGTGTGTCTACACACGAGAGTCCATACGTGGATGCAGCACGATGGTCACCCTGCCCATTCTGCCCGTGCTGCTGTGGAGGAACTAAACAACAGATTTGCAGGAAGGTGGTTGGGGCGCCATGGTCCTCATTCATGGCCCGCAAGGTCGCCCGATTTAACACCATTAGATTTCTTTTTGTGGGGATATCTAAAGGATCGTGTTTATGTCACTGAGACCACATCCCCAGATGATCTAAAACGGCACATCGAGGACGTATGTCGCTCCGTGACACCGGCGATCTTAAATCTCGTCCGCTGATCCTTTAGAAGGCGCATTTCATTGTTCATTCAGGAACATGGACACACATTTGAACACCTCATTTAAATCAACTTCCCACCGCCAGAACATCCACCACCCACCACACAGCCATGTATTATGTACAGCGTGTGGTATCTGCCCCTAAAACATTAAAGGGTTGTAGCTCCCAAACTAAAGGTGATAGGAATGTAATTTAAAATAATGTATACACAGCTGGTGTTACTGATTCCAGTATATGATAGAAACAACTATTGTACCATTTAAAAAATTGTATCTTTTTGCTGTAAATCTTTGGATAATAACACAATAAACTTTGTTCACAGCTCCGCAGACAGTGTAACGTTCCTTATGGTGACCTACCGCAATAAATATTTCCGTCGCCTATTACTTCGTAACTAACAGAGACAAACACATTTAGTGAAACACCCTGTATACGAGACTTCATTGTTTATACTAGTAAGGACTCATAATATGACGGTTGTTATCTTCTTCTTGTTTAACTGGCCTTATCCCGTGTCTTCACAGGATCAGTATGTTAACCTGGATGTGGCAATGTTACGGGGGCGCGCTGAAAAGTAATTCCTCTGACTTTTTGTGTGAAAACTCAAAGCTCTTTTAAATAAAACAGATATTATTAACTATCTACATCTCGATTCCTCATGTCTATATACATGCAGCCCGCTACCGCTAGAGGGCTCCGAATTGCAGCATGTAGCATGGCGACGTGTATGAGAAACGGCGTGCTATAATAGAGTTACGAATATGAAGAGTTCGTCCACACACGGACCACCCTCTCCTTCAGCATGACAATCCCAGACCACACACGAGCGTTGCGACATCTGCAAAAATCCGATGCCTTGGGTTCACTATCAGCGATCATCCTCCATACAGTCCCGACTTGGTCCCATTCGATTTATGTCTGTTTCCAAAACTTAAAGAACTTCTTCGAGCTCATCAGTTTAATAATGTTGAAACGGTGCAAGCAGAAGTGAGGTTGTGTCTCCGTCAACAAAGTCAAACATTCTACAGTGAGGGTACCAACAAAAGGTATTTCTTTGGGAGCATTGTGTTCGTCGCCAGCGAGACTACTTCAGAAATAAATATGTAGGCATGAGAAACGAAGAGGTGTAGTGTCAATTACATCTGTATTATTTGAAAATCTTTAAGAGGTTTCACACAAAAAATTCGGAGGCATTACTTTTCAGCGCGTCCTTGTAGTAGTGGTGGGTGGCCGGATCCCCTTGCTGCCGCCACTCCTTCCCCGCTTGGACGGAATTTGTGTACTCCACCTGCCATCATCTAATATTATCCCACGTGAAAGTGTGTGAACGTTTTTCGAAATGTTGGCAAATCGTATAACTAAGGCGGAACGTGCGTTCTAGCCCTGTATTTACCTAGTTAGATGGGGGAAATAGCCTAAAAACCACATCGAGGCTAGCCGGCTAGGAGGCACATCGGTCCTTGACGTTAGTCCGCAGGGCAGATTCGATTCGGGGCCGGCGCGTCTCCCCGAATCCTGGAAGCGGCGTGCTAACACGCGCGGTTATCCGGGCGGGCATACCAGTCATTATCCTGAGGAGAAAAACCCTCGAATTGATTTGGAGCTTGCTCATTATTCGCTCACGAATTGATACTTCATTTATCTCGACAACTAATACACTGCCGGCTGGGGTGGCCGAGCGGTTCTGGGCGCTACAGTCTGGAACCGCTCGACCGCTACGGTCGCAGGTTCGAATCCTGCCTCGGGCATGGATGTGTGTGATCTCCTTAGGTTAGTTAGGTTTAAGTAGATCTGAGTTCTAGGGGAGTGATGACCTCAGAAGTTAAGTCTCATAGTGCTCAGAGCCATTTGAATCATTTGAACTAGTACACTAGTCTAAATATGGCTGACAGACTAACGAGTAAGGACAACGAAGTTGTTAGCGCAACATGGAAAAACAGAATGGAGTTTCCTGACCATGAACAAGGAAAAACTGGAAATGGTGTACAGAAACAAGATGTTGATGAAATGGAAGGAGAAGAGAGACATCATATGGTCAACAAGTCTCATGACGATACATTTCAAGAAGTAAATTCAAAGAAGACTATCGTCTAAAAGCCAAGTGCTATCACCAATTAAAACAAGAAGTTTTGAATCGCGGTCAGAAGCAATTCCCAGTTGCAAAGTTACCAAATCACCCGGAGCAGCCAGAAAAAATATTACCAGTTTATAGGGTCTGCATGCTTCAGTGCATACGTTTTGTACAAGATACATCGGAGCGAAACAAGAAAATACAGCACAGCGAAACAAGCATAACAAAGAAAAGACCAGCAAAGTGTCGAGTATGTAAGAGAAGGGGCCTTCGAAAAGAGACATTTTATTGGTGTGCAAACATAAAAAACTACCTATAATTACGTGAAAACAAAATTTCATTCGATCCTAATCCACAAAGAAATGTTTTAATGAGTGAGTAGGGCATGTGGCGCTAGATGAAATTACGCACTGAGGCAGAGGTGCGCGCATGTAATATACCCACTTAAGGGGACAGAACTGCATCACCATGAAGACGATTTGCAACAACATTGGCATAAAGTTTACTACAAGCTTGTAAGTGAAAATAATTGTATTTCAACACAATCGCACAAGAAAGTAGGAGTGATGCCGTTTACATTCTAGCTATGTGGAGGGCCGTACTCAACTGCATGAAGGATGTCAACGTCCCGAAACGACTAGCGGCCGAAAGAACTGATACAATATTCACTTGACTCTTCAGGATCCTGCAGGCAAATTCCACAGGGCCGCATTTAGGACGTACAGACCCATAGGCTAAAGCTGTGATGCGTGCATCTCCAAGGGAAATTACGCGTAAAAATACCATTTTAAAGAAATTTTTGAACAGAAAGCCTGTATCGCAGTTTTTAGTGTACATTATTTAATTGTATAAAGTTTTACTATGCAACTTATGAATTGACGTAATAAAAATTATAAAAGAATTGCAAACATTATGGTTTCCAATACAGTTTATGGACATCACTATGAAAAATTATATTTATTTTAAAAAGGTCCCATCCGAATCTCGTCATGATTCCCTTTCAAACATCTGCGTCCCATTTCTAATTCAGTGGTTTGTCCTCCCTCTTCGTTGCTTTTGCCATTCCTAATTTTTTTCCGACTGCTGTATCCTAGTTACGCCACTGAGTGATTGTGCCAAATTACACAGTGATTACGTTTTACAGTTTTAATTTCAGTATCAGTGTGTCGCTCCAGGAGATTGAGAACAGCATTAGGCGAGCTTCACTCGTCAATAGTTTGATTAGAATCTGTCACATGTGTTAGAAATGTTATTAGAAACAGCAAAAAATTTGGTATGTAGGACATTCACAAGTGAGAGGTATGATAATTAGTTTAGAGAGATCTGCTGCAGTTGTACAACCGGTTTCAGAATTTTAAAATCCCATCTTCAGTTGTGTGAAACCGTAGTATTTGGTAATACATGCAAGGATTGGAAATCTTGCACTGGCTGGCCCGACCGCATGTTATTACCAGATACTATGATTTCTTACACTTGAAGACGGGATTTTAAAATCTCGAAAACGGTCATGGTTTAAATAAACATTAGTACAACTAAAGCGGACCTCTCTAAATTAGTTATTAGATATGCATTATTCTTTCCTGTGCAATATTCCAGCGGGCTTCATCCACGTCTATCTGATAGACGAAGCTACATGGACAAGAGCGCAAAAGTAATGCTTGCTGGTATAGAGAAAATAAGTATATCAATAAATTGATTAACAGTCAATCAGTTGTTACTTCTGAGACACTGTTGCTCAGTTAGTACCCTACGTTCCTCTATTAGTGCCCTATGTTGCTCTATTAGAAGAAGTGCCACGTATGACGCTCAAATGTTGCGGCTAGATGCGGTTTACTGAGTGCAGCTGTGTAGTGAACGTTGAACGTGGCAGCAGGGCGACAGTTAAGCAACTTAGAACGTGGGTTGATAAGCGGAGCAAGACGCATGGATCATAGTATATCGAGTATTACACAAGAACTCGGGTTTCAGAGTTTTCAGTGTCTAGGACGGATCTTCAATATAGCGGAGACACTGTTTCCATACGTGTTAACTTCCGCACAGGAGGATCACGTTTGTTTAACCAACTGACGTCACGTCGCCTCCGCAGAGCCATGGAGGACGTGAATGTGGGGTGTTAGGGAGTTATTTCTGATAGGACTGTAGAGAGACAAATGCGAGGCATAAGTTTCCGCAGGCGACGACGGAAAATCACATCCGATGCCTTTCCATGACCTTCGGCTATTCAGTTTGGAACAGAGATCGCTGCAGATTTATTCCGGAATGGTTTGGCTCTGTCACTGTAGGCCCAAGATAATGACGGAACGGGTGCAAGCACACAAACACCTCCAACTGAATCTTTTCTATCAACAGAAAGGCGATCTTTTTTTCCCCACAACTCAGTAAATTCGTTCTTCAGTTTCATGTAGAGAGTGGTCAGGAATAGTCTGAAAAGTTTGTAAGGGTGTTGCAGGGGAAGTTCTGCTGAGAAATAATAGCTGTGAAAAGAAAAATGCGTGGGTTGCAAGTTATCTGGGGTTGGATTTATCGAATAAATTCGTAGCTCGCGCAAATTTAAGCAGCTTGCCAGAAGCGATGTCGTCGTATACAGTCAACTTTAGATTTCCTCAAAACGTAGCTTTTTCTCTGCCACCTTATACTGATCACTTCGTAAAAGGTACATTTTAACTGTTAATGAGCATTTTAGCTCGTGGAGGTGCTTAAATTTCCGCACGAAACGATCTGATTCGCTAATTTCAATGCTAAATAACTCGGAAACGGCGCAACGTATCGAACGTTTTTCGTAACAACACCCTTACTAGCTGTTCAGACTGTATCTGACCACCCTGTACAGCATCTGAAAATCTTTTAAAGGTAGCGCATTGGTAAATAAGTAAAGATCCGCTGGAAACGCTCTTATCTTTCCACCCACACTCCACTGAGAGTGAAAAGTTTATTCTGGAAACGGCCAACCTATTTCGTTTCATAACTAAAACTTAGTATAATTCCTTTCTTAGCTCCTCAGCTGGAGTAATTTAAACGTCCAGTGTACCATACATGTGCAATATGGAAATATTTTAGATCTGGTAGCCACGAACAGACCAGACCTCATCGACGGTGTCAATGTTGAGACAGGGATTAGTGATCATGATGTTGTCATTACGACTATGGTTACTAAAGTTGAAAGTCGGTCAAGAAGGCTAGGAGAGTATTCTTACTACAAAGAGCAGATAAGTAGTTGTTAGCATCCGAACTTAGTAAATGAATCTACTTCATTTACTTCCGGTACGATGGACGTGGAAGAATTATGGGCAAATTTTAAACACATTGTAAATCACGCATTGGACAAGTATGTGCCGAAAAAGTGGGTTACGGACGGAAAAGACCCACCATGGTTTAACAGCGCAATTCGGAGAATGCTCAGGAAGCAAAGGCAGTTGCACTCGCGGTACAAGAAAGATCTGGAGAATGAGGACAGGCAAAAGTTAGTAGAGATTCGTGCTGCTGTAAAAAGAGCGATGCGCGAAGCATTCAACCACTACCACCGTCATACCTTACCTTGCTGAAAACCCAAGGAAATTCTGGTCTTACGTAAAATCGGTAAGCGGGTCGAAGGCTTCCATCCAGTCACTCACTGATCAGTCTGGCCTGGCAACGGAAGACAGCAAAACGAAAGCTGTAATTTTAAATTTAGCATTTGAGAAATCTTTCCCGCAGGAGGATCGTACAAACATACCGCCGTTTGAGTCTCGTACAGATTCCCGTATGGAGGTCATAGTGATAGACATCCCTGGGGTTGTGAAGCAGCTGAATGGGTTGAAAATAAATAAATCGCCAGGTCCTGATGGGATTCCAATTCGATTTTACAGAGAGTACTCTACTGCATTGGCTCCTTGCTTAGCTTGCATTTATCGCCAATCTCTTGCCCAACGTAAAGTCCCTGGCGACTGGTAAAAAAGCGCAGGTGACGGCTTTATATAAGAAGGGTAGAAGGACGGATCCTCAAAATTACAGACCAATATCCTTCGGTTTGTTGCAGGATTCTCGAACATATACTCAGTTCGAATATAATGAATTTCCTTGAGACAGAGAAGTTGCTGTCCATGCATCAGCACGGCTTTAGAAAGCATCGCTCCTGCGGAACGCAACTCGCCCTTTTTTCACATGATATCTTGCGAACCATGGAGGAAGGGTATCAGGCGGATGCCATATTCCTTGACTTCCGGAAAGCGTTTGACTCGGTGCCCCACTGCAGATTCCTAACTAAGGTACGAGCATATGGGATTGGTTCCCGAGTATGTGAGTGGCTCGAAGACTTCTTAAGTAATAGAACCCAGTACGTTTTCCTCGATGGTGAGTGCTCATCGGAGGTGAGGGTATCATCTGCAGTGCCCCAGGGACTTGTGGTAGGTCCGCTGTTGTTTTCTATCTACATAAATTATCTTTTGGATAGGGTGGATAGCAATGTGCGGCTGTTTGCTGATGATACTGTGGTGCACGGGAAGGTGTCGTCGTTGAATGACTGTAGGAGGATACAAGATGACTTGGACAGGATTTGTGATTGGTGTAAAAAATGGCAGCTAACTCTAAACATAGATAAATGTAAATTAATGCAGATGAATAGGAAAAAGAATCCTGTAATGTTTGAATACTCCATTAGTAGTGTAAGCTTGACACAGTCACATCGATTAAGTATTTGGGCGCAACATTGCAGAACGATATGAAGTGGGACAAGCATGTAATGGCAGTTGTGAGGAAGGCGGATAGTAGTCTTCGATTCATTGGTAGAATTTTGGGAAGATGTGGTTCATCTGTAAAGGAGACCGCTTATAAAACACTAATACGACCTATTCTTGAGTACTGCTCGAGCGTTTGACATCCATATCATGTCGGATTGAGGGAGGACATATAAGGAATTCAGAGGCGGGCTGCTAGATTTGTTACTGGTAGGTTTGATCATCGCACGAGTGTTACGGAAATGCTTCAGGAACTCGGGTGGGAGTCTGTAGAGGAAAGGAGGCGTTCTTTTCGTGAATCGCTACTGAGGAAATTTAGAGAACCAGCATTTGAGGCTGACTGCAGTACAATTTTACTGCCGCCAACTTACATTTCGCGGAGGGACCATAAAGATAAGATAAGAGAGATTAGGGCTCGTACAGAGGCATGTAGGCAGTCATTTTTCCCTCGTTCTTTTTGGGAGTGGAACAGGGAGAGAAGATGCTAGGTGTGGTACGAGGTACCCTCCACGACGCACCGTATGGTGGATTGCGGTGAATGTATGTAGATGTAGATGTAGAAGTGTTTATCCCAGACGATAAATAAATAACCTCTTACATATGTATAGCAATATACTGACCTGGCGGCGGGAAGTCCTTTGGTCATTGTCCCTAGCAGAGGTGAAAACAGACAAGAAGTGCTTAATCATCTCGCCTTTCAGTTTCAATTAGTGGCTCGACTCGGCGGTACGTTTTGTAGCGGTCACAAGCTAATTACGAGCAACCGCAAATAGAAGGCGGATTTTGGCCGACGTCTGATGTCTGCCAAGGCACTCGTAGAGAGCCACTGACACCTTGTGAACTGCTGTTTCGCTTTCGACGTCGAGATTCGTTTACAGTACTAAAGGAGTTATTAATGATCACACTAAACGTTTCTCAACCTTTGAAAGACGCTCTCCGACGATAGACTTAGCAGAACTAACGGTAGAGAAACATTTTCTGTTCCTGGCTTTCAAAATACATAGCCTTGGTATTCAGTCTCTCAGGCACTGACCAGCCAAATGTCTCATGAACTCCTTGATCCTGGCGATTTATTATTATGGTGGTCATTGGTGGTCGCTCCTGACTCTTGGGCTAAATGATCTTTCAGTGTTTTCTTTCTTCGCCAAAGAAAGTCAGCTTACAGACAGGCACGAACTACGCAAGGTTTGGATCTTAGAAACTGCTGGTCATTCGCGTTAGCAAAATATTAGGCAGTTACGCAAACCGGTAGCGAAAAATTTCACTTAATTGTATGGAGCGATCTTATATCCCGATGCATGTGAAACCGATAGTTCATTTATACACCGCTAGTTACATCTACGGTTAAAATTGTGGATTATTTCTTTCCATTGAGTTCAGAGGTACACAAGATGATAGAATATCGTGCATTGCGCGTTCTGAAATAAGAAGGATATCAGTTGACTCAAGAAAAGTACTGCCTTTGGAAAAAAATAACCTGTTTGTGAGAAAAGACATTAACATAAGTTATTTTATTTTTCTATTCTTCGTCACAGTTACATGAGCATTTCACAGCGTCGTTACATTTCGACCAGCCAGTGGTCATCTTAACCGTGGAGAAACATGTTGCAAGCGGATTGCGTTGCACTGCCAACAGTACTGAGGATGTCAGTAGGCGGAGCCCGCGATTTTGTAGATGTAGTGCAATCTTGTTTTTGTTTATATTCGTTGAACGAATATCTACTCCGGCAGATTTTATAGTTACATTCATTAGTGTAATGTGGTATCATTTTAACGATTTTTAACAACCCGTGATACTAGTTTTTATTATAGCGTAGATGTTATTGTGTATTTCGTCCGCTCCTCGCCAGTCAGATCACTCCATTGAAATGGTTGACGATGCTTTTTAATATGTGTTTCTAAGAGGTGAACTGTGCCAGATTCTTGAAAAACATCGCACTTGATCATCGTGCAAATTTTTAGGGTTTCCACGTTGATGGTAGCCTTGACTACCGCTGGCCATCTCTGTTGAACACCAGGGCTAAGCATTCACTTTCATTGTGAGATGAGTAGGAAGACGAGGTTTTGGCTCGCAGCCAACTCGTGATCTTATCCCATCTGATACCTACAAGCATAATAACACGAAAAATCTTGTGTATGGGAGATCCATCTAGAGGGTTTTGAGGTAAAAATTTCAGCTGCGGTGACAGTGGACCTACGACACTAGATCGTAGTAGCCCGCGAGGGGAAGGGTGGGAGGAAGCAATTGGGGCCCAGTTGCCCCTCCTGGAATGTGGATACAGCCGTTTTAATCATTACAGAATTCTCTCGAATACCTTCCAATCATCGTATGCGACTCCACTAAACTGCCTATTTAACACCGCTAACTGTGACGACATGCACCACAGCTATAGCAATTACTATATTCCGGGTGGTTATAATTAACCTGACGGTGTTGCGTGTGCTGCGGTGCGGGTTATATACATTGCAGGACGTTGAAACATCGTAAGCACTTTCATTAATCGGGGCACCTGTGGAGTACGCTAATATATATATATATATATATATATATATATATATATATATATATATATATATATATATATATACTACCACGAAGATAACGTGCTACAGACGCTAAATGTAACCGACAGGAAGTTCACACAAGGTTGGCGCCGGTGGCGAAACCTAAAATGTGCTGACACGAGGGAAGTTTCCAACCGATTTCTCATACACCAACAGCAAACAGCAGTTGACCGGCGTTGCCTGGTCAAACGTTGTTGTGATGCCTCGTGTAAGGAGGAGAAATGCGTACCATCACGTTTCCGACTTTGATAAAGGTCGGATTGTAGCCTATCGCGATTGCGGTTTACCGCATCGCCACGTTGCTGCTCGCGTTGGTCGATATCCAATGACTGTTAGCAGAATATGGAATCGGTGCGTTCAGGCGGGTAATGCGGAACGCCGTGCTGGATCCCAACGGCCTCGTATCATTAGAAGGCGAGATGACAGGCATCTTATCCGCATGGCTGTAACGGATCGTGCAGCCCAGTCTCGAACCCTGAGTCAACATATGGGGACGTTTGCGAGACAAAAACCATCTGCACGAACAGTTCGCCGACGTTTGCAGCAGCATGGACTATCAGCTCGGAGTCAATGGCTCCGGGTACCCTTGGCGCTGCATCACAGACAGGAGCGCCTGCGATGGTGTACTCAACGACGAACCTGGGTGCACGAATGGCAAAACGTCATTTTTTCGGATGAATCCAGGTTCTGTTTACAGCATCATAATGGTCGCATCCGTGTTTGGCGACATCGCGGTGAACGCACATTGCCGGCCGCGGTGGCCGTGCGGTTCTGGCGCTGCAGTCTGGAACCGCGAGGCTGCTACGGTCGCAGGTTCGAATCCTGCCTCGGCATCGCTGTGTGTGATGTCCTTAGGTTAGTTAGGTTTAAGTAGTTCTAAGTTCTAGGGGACTTATGACCTAAGATGTTGAGTCCCATAGTGCTCAGAGACATTTGAACCATTTTTTTGAACGCACATTGTAAGCGTGTATTCGTCATCGCCATACTGGCATATCACTCGGCGTGATGGTATGGGGTGACATTGGTCGCACGTCTTGATCACCTCTTGTTCGCATTGACGTCACTTTGAACAGTGGACGTTACATTTCAGATGTGTTACGACCCGTGGCTCTACCCTTCATTCGATCCCTGCGAAATCCTACATTTCAGCATGATAATGCACGACCGCATATTGCTGATCGTGTACGGACCTTTCTGGATACAGAAAATGTTCGACTGCTGCCCTGGCCACCACATTCTCCAGATCTCTCACCAATTGAAAATGTCTGATCAATGGTGGCCGAGCAACTGGCTCGTCACAATACGCCAGTCACTACTCTTGATGAACTGTGGTATCGTGTTGAAGCTGTATGGGCAGCTGTACCTGTACACGCCATCCAAGCTCTGTTTGACTCAATGCCCAGCCGTATCAAGGCCGTTACTACCGCCAGGGGTGGTTGTTCTGGGTACTGATTTCTCAGGATCTATGCACCACAATTGCGTGAAAATGTAATCACATGTCAGTTCTAGTATAATATATTTGTCCAATGAATACCCGTTTGTCATCTGTATTTCTTCTTGGTGTAGCAATTTTAATGGCCAGTAGTGTAATATACACAGCGTGTCCCATTTATCTTGACGACCCTAAATAACTGTTTGTCCAGATGAAAATTACAAAATGTTTCAAGCAAATGTTCTTTAGCCGTCATGGGGACATCAATCAGCATGATTGCCTTCGTTGAAGCTTTGGTTTTAGAAAGATATGAACAGCGGTATGACTATTTTAAATGGAACCCAGTATTTTTTATTCGGTAATTCATTTCCTCTCCTAAAGACCTATTCAAAAATGTATCAAAGTGTACCATTCACTGAAACATAACGTTATTAATTTCATAACACAACACTGAAGTTGACGCTCCCAACGCTTAGTGCAGGTACTGGGTGTAATAGAACACATCCACGTGCTGACGTTGACAGAGGACAAACGTAAACATAAGTAGAATTCACACCCGTCATTCCGTCAACCATCGTCAGTTGAAGAGCTGTGTGAGTAGAATGTACACCAACGAAGAGAAGGTAGAAATGTAACTCATCTGTGGGGAATGTAAGTTTGCAGAACAGTAATTACAATACTGTTTTCTTATGTATGGGTACATTTCGTACAGTAGTTCAGTCCTTTTAAATACTTCTGTGTATAGTGGGCACACAGTAAAGGCTGTGCTTCCTACAAACTTATCGACATAATGCTTCTTTTATTGTTGTTGTTGAAGGTAGACGAAATGCTAGGCATTCAGTGGAACTGTACAGAGAGCAATATCCTGACAAGAACCCACCTTTCCGACGGATGTTTTCCCGTCTTGTTGCGACGCTTCAGGAAACTAGAAGTAAATGGAAATGCCATGTGGCTAGGGCGTCCCGTGGGGTAGACCGGTCACCTGGTGCAAGTCTTTCGAGTTGACGCCACTTCGGCGACTTGCGTGTCGATTGGTGATGAAATGATGATAAGGACTACGCAACACCCAGTCCCTGAGCGGAGAAAATCTCCGACCCAACCGGGAATCGATCCCAGGCCGTTAGGTATGACATTCCGTCGCGCTGAACACTCAGCTACCAGGGGCGGATAGAAAACTGGAAGTTTCAACCCACGACAACGCAATCGTCGTATCACTCGCACAGACGAAGCTCCCGGAGTTACTGTTCTCGCTTCCTTTACTATGAATCCACATGTGAGCACACGACAGCTTGAACACGAGATTGGCAAACCAGTGTACATTGTATTCTTACACGTCACCGGTTCCATCCCTACCATGCACACCTACATCAACAATTGCATGGGAATGATTTTCAGAATCGTGTACAGTTCTGTCAATGGACACAGCAGCAAATCCTCACCAACCCGAACTTCTTCTCTAATGTTCTATTTACCGATGAATGTTCCTTCTCAAACATAGTACATGTAAATACAAGGAACATTCATTATTGGTCCAGCGACAACCCACGATGGCTTAGACAGCTCGAACATCAGTGTCAATGGAGGGTTAACGTCTGGTGTGGGATGCTTGGTACTACAATTATTGGCCCTTATTTCATCAATGGTAGCCTAAACGGCACAGCGTATGCCAATTTCGTGAGACGAATTCTTCCTCATCTTCTGGATGAAGTGCTGCTAAGAACCAGGATGCTCAAGTGGTATCAAAACGATGGATGTCCAGCACATAATGCCTTGCGTGCACGTCGTGTTCTGAACCGAAGGTATACTGCCAGATGGATTGGTCGAGGAGGAACAGTTACTTGGCCTTCTAGGTCTCCTGATTTAAATCCTCTGGACGTTTGTCTTTGGGGATGCATTAAAGACGTTTCTATCGCGATATTCCAACAACTCCAGAGGACATGCAGGAAAGTATCGTGCTTGCTTATAATTCTCTTCAGCAGGCAGCACTGGAAGCAGTAAATAATTCTTTCATTCAACGACTGCACCAGCGTGTCGGTTTCCAGGGTCTTAACTTTGAGCATTTATGGTCGTTTGACAACGCACTTTCTACGAATTTTCAAACATGGGCCCATGTTTGAAAATTCGTGGAAAGTGCGTTGTCAAACGACCATATCACAGAACCAGCGTATTCACCTCACCAAAACACATGAGAAAACACTACAACATCAAAGCCATGACAAGTTGTAGATTGTCTAGCAGACTAGCTGCCAACATAAATATCCAATAGCTTCACGTACGTAAGAAAATAAAATAACCCACTGAAGATAGCACAAAAAGTGCCTAAACATATCTGGGTAAAACGAAGCTGAAAATGTGTCTTGCATAAGGCGGAATTCCTCGTCCTATTTTCATAGCAAGCACGGACATACCAAGAACTGAAACACCACAAGATGATGGCATCAGTGTTAAATATACCTTTTTAAAAGTTTATTCCCCGTTTCTCCACGTCGAGCAGTACTCAGGCACTTTTGTTGATATTCAGCAGGATTTTCTGTGACAACCAAACATTATCGGAGTATGATAAATTGTTTTTGTGAAAATTGTCTAGCTTTACAACTCGCTGGATACCATGGATTTATTGATATTTATTGAAATTCACATCGCTGAATCAAAAAGATGGCATATTACTAACATAAAAAGACGTAGGTTGCCTGCATTGTGCTATTGAGATATGGTTAATGTTTATGTATAAAAGTGATCACGTTAAAAATACTGACAAGGGCACCACGCCTACTCGTCACCTATAATTTCGTCCAAATTTGTGGCATAAGTAGGGTTTGGCCACAAATGAAAGTGACAGAAGCGGGATCTCCAAATGGCCAAGTGTTTAGAAAAATTAGCATTTTTAGCACCGGTCGGGCGAGACGTGAGCCATTTATGTTAGCGCAGTTTCCAGGCAGCGGGTGGCGCAGAGGAAAGAGCATGGAACGATAGCTCGAGAGACGCGGGGTCTAGTCTCTACGCAAAAACGTCTTTTTATTTTCAATTTTTACGTTACTTGTACTGCAGATAAACCGAAATAATGCTCAGTAAATTATATTCACTGATATTTTAATAAAAGGCGTGAAAAATAAAGTCAAAAGAAAATTTTGTGGATGAGTACCAGGAAAATATAGAGATGTCATCATTACATTATCAAAATCCGGGTAGCTTACACCAATTTTATAGAATTTTTTTTGTCTGATGTGATGAAGCCTTACATACAGGAGACCAAATTTCTCCTGTTAGTTGACTCTTGGGGAGGATAAACAAATCCACAATTATACGACGGGATATTTGAAGATGAAGTAGTAGTGCCATCATACAGTATTAACGTGCTTCCCCACCAAATGCACTCGATAGTGCAACCCTGCGATGTCTTTTTTTATCGTCAGGTAAAGAATTTGATCAAAATGCTTCAAAACTGCTTCCATCTCATCGAGAGAGAGAAAAATGAGGCACATTCCGACAGCATGAAAATACATTCCATTGTCAATATCTAGTGAAATGACGCATTTCGCGTAGTTTCCGGCCACCCAGTGCGATGGGAGGGAGCTTTTTATAATTGTATACCAAGTTTCCTTTCTACAGAAACTTTAAAACCACAATGTAACTGTGAAAATGCGGCGTTTGTAACGTGCATGTTGACGCTAAGAAAATTATTGCTTTCCCTGCTTTTACGGTGAATATCATCTCAGCATGTGTAAATGACATACAATAAAATAATAAAAGGATCTAATGTTAAACACGGATTTCTCGTGTATGCCTTGCCCTTCCTAGATGTTTTCCAATCCCAAATTTTTTTGACCTTTTATGAAAATACTAAGAAATACAATTTATTGATCACTACTTCGGTTGATCTGCAATTAAATTAAGGTAAAAACTGTAAAAAAGAGCTTTCGCATAGGGTCCTAACCCCAAGACCCTCGGATTACCGTTCTGTACTCTGCCGGTGTCTGCAAACTACGCTAACATAAATGGTTTATACCCCGACTCGAGCCAAAAATGCTATTTTTTTTAAACGATTAGCCATTAGGAGCTCTCTCTCCTGTCACTTTCATTTCTGACCAAGTCCAAAATATACCATGTATTTGGACAAAACCAGTGATCACGAGTGGCGCGGTCCCCTTGCAAGTAGATAACTATCCATGTTTTGAGATAACTATAAGTTTCGCACACTTCTTGTCAAATTTAGTTCTTGAGGCACGACACGTTTTCAAAATCACCGAGTCAGTCGTAGCAAAACTGGAAAGTTTTGGATCTTGGAAAAACATTTGCTGACGCCCATATATTGGAATTACTCGAGAAGGTACGACAGAACTTTGTGCGGCGCGTGGTTCCCGCAGAGAAATTTGGGTACGCTGTTTTGAACAAGTGTTAAGAACGTGTTTTCGACTCAAGTCTTTTACTGGCGGGGTTCCTTATCTCGAAGAAATACATCTGCTCTCCTTCATTATCCGTAACAACATACAGGGTGGTCCATTGATCGTGACCGGGCCAAATATCTCACGAAATAAGCGTTAAACGAAAAAAACTACAAAGGACGAAACTAGTCTAGCTTGAAGGAGGAAACCAAATGGCGTTAGGTTGGCTCGCTAGATGGCGCTGCCATAGGTCAAACGGATATCAACTGCGTTTTTAAAAATAGGGACCCCCATTTTTTATTACATATTCGTGTAGTACGTAAAGAAATGTGAATGTTTTAGTTGGACCACTTTTTTCGCTTTGTGATGGATGGCGCTGTAATATTCACAAACATATGGCCCACAATTTCAGACGAACGGTTGGTAACAGGTAGGTTTCTTAAATTAAAATACAGAACGTACAGGGTGTTTCAAAAATGACCGGTATATTTGAAACAGCAATAAAAACTAAACGAACAGCGATAGAAACACACCGTTTGTTGCAATATGCTTGGGACAACAGTACATTTTCAGGCAGACAAACTTTCGAAATTACAGTAGTTACAATTTTCAACAGCAGATGGCGCTGCGGTCTGGGAAACTCTATAGTACGATATTTTCCACACATCCACCATGCGTAGCAATAATATGGCGTAGTCTCTGAATGAAATTACCCGATACCTTTGACAACGTGTCTGGCGGAATGGCTTCACATGCAGATGAGATGTACTGCTTCAGCTGTTCAATTGTTTCTGGATTCTGGCGGTACACCTGGTCTTTCAAGTGTCCCCACAGAAAGAAGTCACAGGGGTTCATGTCTGGCGAATAGGGAGGCCAATCCACGCCGCCTCCTGTATGTTTCGGATAGCCCAAAGCAATCACACGATCATCGAAATATTCATTCAGGAAATTAAAGACGTCGGCCGTGCGATGTGGCCGGGCACCATCTTGCATAAACCACGAGGTGTTCGCAGTGTCGTCTAAGGCATTTTGTACCGCCACAAATTCACGAAGAATGTCCAGATAGCGTGATGCAGTAATCGTTTCGGATCTGAAAAATGGGCCAATGATTCCTTTGGAAGAAATGGCGGCCCAGACCAGTACTTTTTGAGGATGCAGGGACGATGGGACTGCAACATGGGGCTTTTCGGTTCCCCATATGCGCCAGTTCTGTTTATCGACGAAGCCGTCCAGGTACAAATAAGCTTCGTCAGTAAACCAAATGCTGCCCACATGCATATCGCCGTCATCAATCCTGTGCACTATATCGTTAGCGAATGTCTCTCGTGCAGCAATGGTAGCGGCGCTGAGGGGTTGCCGCGTTTGAATTTTGTATGGATAGAGGTGTAAACTCTGGCGCATGAGACGATACGTGGACGTTGGCGTCATTTGGACCGCAGCTGCAACACGGCGAACGGAAACCCGAGGCCGCTGTTGGATCACCTGCTGCACTAGCTGCGCGTTGCCCTCTGTGGTTGCCGTACGCGGTCGCCCTACCTTTCCAGCACGTTCATCCGTCACGTTCCCAGTCCGTTGAAATTTTTCAAACAGATCCTTTATTGTATCGCTTTTCGGTCCTTTGGTTACATTAAACCTCCGTTGAAAACTTCGTCTTGTTGCAACAACACTGTGTTCTAGGCGGTGGAATTCCAACACCAGAAAAATTCTCTGTTCTAAGGAATAAACCATGTTGTCTACAGCACACTTGCACGTTGTGAACAGCACACGCTTACAGCAGAAAGACGACGTACAGAATGGCGCACCCACAGACTGCGTTGTCTTCTATATCTTTCACATCACTTGTAGCGCCATCTGTTGTTGAAAATTGTAACTACTGTAATTTCGAAAGTTTGTCCGCCTGAAAATGTACTGTTGTCCCAAGCATGTTGCAACAAACGGTGTATTTCTATCGCTGCTCGTTTAGTTTTTATTGCCGTTTCAAATATACCGGTCATTTTTGAAACACCCTGTAGGTACGTTTGAACATTTTATATCGGTTGTTCCAATGTAATACATGTACCTTTGTGAACATCATTTCTGAGAACTTATGCTGTTACAGCGTGATTACCTGTTAATACCACATTAATGCAATAAATGCTCAAATGATGTCAGTCAACCTCAATGCATTTGGCAATACGTGTAACGACATTCCTCTCAACAGCGAGTAGTGCTGACGCAAGTTGTCAGGCGTTGTCGGTGGATCACAATAGCAAATATCCTTCAACTTTCCCCGCAGAAAGAAATCCGGCGACGTCAGATCCGGTGAACGTGCGGGCCATGGTATGGTGCTTCGACGACCAATCCACCTGTCATGAAATATGCTATTCAATACCGCTTCAACGGCACGCGAGCTATGTGCCGAACATCCATCATGTTGGAGTACATCGCCATTCTGTCATGCAGTGAAACATCTTGTAGTAACATCGGTAGAACATTACGTGGGAGATCAGCATACATTGCACCAATTGGATTGCCATCGATAAAATGGGGGCCAATTATCCTTCCTCCCACAATGCCGCACCATACATTAACCCGCCAAGGTCGCTGATGTTCCACTTGTCGCAGCCATTGTAGATTTTCCGTTGCCCAATAGTGCATATTATGCCAGTTTACGTTACCGCTGTTGGTGAATGACGCTTCGTCACTAAATAGACAGCGTGCAAAAAATCTGTCATCGTGCCGTAATATCTCTTGTGCCCAGTGACAGAACTGTACACGACGTTCAATGTCGTCGCCATGCAATTCCTGGTGCATAGAAATATGGTACGGGTGCAACCGATGTTGATGTAGCATTCTCAACACCGGCGTTTTTGAGATTCCCGATTCTCGCGCAATTTGTCTGCTACTGATGTGCGGATTAGCCGCGACAGCAGCTAAAACACCTACGTGGGCATCATCATTTGTTTCAGGTAGTGGTTGGCGTTTCAAATGTGACTGAACACTTCCTGTTTCCTTAAATAACGTAACTATCCGGCGAACGGTTCGGACAGTTGGATGATGTCGTCCAGGATACCGAGCAGCATACATAGCAGACGCCCGTTGGACATTTTGATCACAATACCCACACATCAACACGATATCGACCATTTCCGCAATTGGTAAGCGGTTCATTTTAACACGAGTAATGTATCACGAAGCAAATACTGCCCGCACTGGCGGAATGTTACGTGATACCACGTACTTATACATTTGTGACTATTACAGCGCCATCTGTCACAAAGCGAAAAAAGTGGTCCAACTAAGACATTCATATTTCTTTACGTACTACACGAATATGTAATAAAAATGGGGGTTCCTATTTAAAAAAAAACGCAGTTGATATCCGTTTGACCTATGGCAGCGCCATCTAGCGGGCCAACGATAGCGCTGTTGAGAGGAATGTCGTTACACGTATTGCCAAATGCATTGAGGTTGACGGACATCATTTTGAGCATTTATTGCATTAATATGGTATTTACAGGTAATCACGCTGTAACAGCATGCGTTCTCAGAAATGATAAGTTCACAAAGGTACATGTATCACATTGGAACAACCGAAATAAATTGTTCAAACGTACCTACGTTCTGTATTTTAATTTAAGAAACCTACCTGTTACCAACTGTTCGTCTAAAATTGTTAGCCATATGTTTGTGAATATTACAGCGTCATCTATCACAAAGCGAAAAAAGTGGTCCAACTAAAACATTCATATTTCTTTACGTACTACACGAATATGTAATAAAAAATGGGGGTCCCTATTTAAAAAAAAACGCAGTTGATATCCGTTTGACCTAGCGGGCCAACCATAACTCCATTTGGTTTCCCCCTTCAAGCTAGACGAGTTTCGTTCTTTGTAGATTTTTCGTTTGATGCTTATTTCGTGAGATATTTGGCCCGGTGACTATCAATGGACCACCCTGTATATCATTATCGAGGAATTACCAGATATTCGATTGGTTTCAGGAATACCTTGTAGACTGAAATCAATACGCCATTATCAACGGAACAAAATCGACGCATGTAAAATAAATTTCAAGAGTACACCAAGGGAGTGTGACGTAGCCGAAACTGTTGACAATATAAAGAGTGTCTCTCCTAAGAGACCTCATTTTCTCCGGTGCTTCAGCATATATTTGCAATTTTGTTTTTGCAAAGTGTAGCTGGTATCAACCCAAACAAATGCTGCTTCTCACGTATTTCTCGCGAGGCCCAGCGTCGATGGAAAGCGTCGGTTTGCTTTTCGTTACAAGCAAAAGGATTTTTAAAGTGGAATTTTACGTGTCCATTCGACAGAGCGGTCCCAAATTAGTCTAGTGCGATATTCGTTTTACCGATTTGTATCAACACGGACAGCAAAATAAGAGGAATAGCGACATTCCAGCAGCGACAGCACTGCCCTGGCCCGCGCTGAGCGCTTCCGCCATGCAGAACTGCTGCTCTGGCGCTGCTCGCGTACCGGTTATTCCTCGTGTTTCACTGGTTCTATAAAACGAATAGCCGGCCGGTGTGGCCGTGCGGTTCTAGGCGCTACAGTCTGGAACCGCACGACCGCTACGGCCGCAGGTTCGAATCCTGCCTCGGGCATGGATGTGTGTGATGTTCTTAGGTTAGTTAGGATTAAGTAGTTCTAAGTTCTATGGGACTGATGACCATAGATGTTAAGTCCCATAGTGCTCAGAGCCATTTTTTTATAAAACAGATATCCTAAAACGAAATTGCAAATATCTGCTGAAACAGCAGAGAAAATGCGCCTGACGACTCTTAGGAGAGACAAGCGGTATATTAGTACACCGTTCTCACAGCGTGGCGGTATTTGCGGATGATGCAGCTGTGTGTAGGAAGGAAGGCCGGCCGCGGTGGCCGTGCGGTTCTAGGCGCTACAGTCTGGAACCACGCGACCGCTACGGATGCAAGTTCGAATCCTGCCTCGGGAATGGATGTGTATGATGTCCTTAGGTTAGTTAGGTTTAAGTAGTTCTAAGTTCTAGGGGACTGATGACCTAAGATGTTAAATCCAATAGTGCTCAGAGCCATTCTGTGCGTAGGAAGGATGCAAAACTGGATGGCTGTGGCAGTATGCGGGAAAGCATGCCGAGACTGGCAGTTGGTCCTGACAGTAAATAAATAACGCATTGCGCGTAAGTGCGCGAAGCGATCCATTACAGTTCGATTACACAAATAGCGACAAACCACTGGAATCTGTAAATAACATAAAACGGGAAACAGTACGAGCAGCCATCCGAAGCGACCTAATTTGGAATGACTGTATAGCGTAAGCAGATGCTAGGCCGAGGTACGTTAGGAGAACATTAAGCAAATGTAATGCATCCACGAAAGAAATAGCTTACTCTGAAAGCAGTTAAATGTAGCTGATGCGAACGTTTACCGACAATCATTTTTCTCGTGCGTTATTCGCCGTAGAAAAAGGACGAGGTGAAAATAACAGGCACAAACCATAAGTTGGCTCGAGGAACACAGATGTTTGAGACGCAGCATGTTTGAGAGAGACTAATTCTGACTGGTAGTACAAGAAGTAATGGAAAGGCAGGCTGTGGTAGGTAAAGCAGATTGCACGCGGTATGGAACTGGAAGCTGGCAGGACCGACGTGACGTCGGTGATTCAGTATCGGCCGACAACCGTGTGATAAAGGCGAACGGCAGAGGCGCCACCCGCTGTTGGCCGTGCGGACAGGCGGACCGCCGCTCTCACAGCGAACCTCATGCCAGACTGAACAGCACGTTTGGTTAAGCACGGGCTCAAAAGGCTCACAAGGTAATGGAGACACGCGCCGAAGACAGCGTAGCGGGAACGGTCCACCCAACTGGGCGGCCGTTCTAATGTAGCTGCCGGCGTTGTGTGGTATTGGAGAATACGATACACGCAACTAATACAGAGCACGCTACACGTGTACGTTTCATATTCGTAATTTATCTTGTAGTCCCTATATTACCTTCTACTTTCTCATTGGTATTCTTCTGTTCTGATCATTTCTGTCATTTATACTGGATTGAGTAACTTGAGAAATTAACACTTGCAAAATGTGAACTTTCACAGCCTGAAATGTCGTAAACGTAAACTGCGTTCACAGGCCCTGGCAGGCTCATGGGCACGGACCGACCACCGTGTCATCCTCCACCAATGGCGTCATTGGGTGCGGTATGGAGAGACGTGGGATGAGTGCTTTGCTCTCCGCGCCGTTGTTAGTTATCGAGACCTGAAGCCGCTACTACTCGGTCAAGTAGCTCCTCAGTCGGCATTACAAGGCTGAGTGCACCCCATCCAGTCCTCCCAACAAGGAAAAATCCCTGGCAGTACTGGGAATCGAATACCGGTCCTCTGCACGGCAGGCAGCCTCACTGACCACTCAGCTGTGGGGGTGCACTCCGGTAATGTCACACTTATTAAAACATTCCGAGCTATTATGCTGTGGTCGGTTGAATTTTTAATTGAAACCCGTGGTTTCGTCCCCATTTGCGGTGGACATCGTCAAGGTGGGTTGTAGCTTCTTCGAACTCGTACTAAGCCAGGAATCGGACCTTCGAAGACGCTACAACCCTACTGAAGATGTCCTCCAGAGATAGGGGAGGAACGTTGTGTTTCAATAAGGAATTCATCCAATCATGGAAAAATAGCCCGGAATATTTTAATAAGTCCGAAATTAATAATATCAATCCATTAAAAAGCAGACCCAACGGGCAGGTTCAGCCACCTAGTCGGAAGGGGTTTCCTGCCGCCGCGCACAATGGCAGAAATGTGAGATGTGTGTTATGTGTTTTTCGAGAGTGTAGGTGAGTGTAATGGATGCGTGCTGAATAAGTCGTTATGTTCGTGTTGGATGATAATGATGATGATGATGATGATGATGATGATGATGATGATTAGAGAAAGAGAGGATGAAACCCGGTACTGGCTCATAGCTTACGCCTTTCGAATAGCATCGTAGAAGCCGCTGAACTTCACGTGCCCATTCAACAGATAGTACCACCGCGTCAGATGCTCTCGCTTCATGAGACATTGCTGAGAGGTCTCCAATTTAATGCAGGACAATGGCGAAAAGACTTTGATCAGAAACCTTACGCCACGACGCCTCCTCCACTTTCCTACGAAATACAGGCAGTGAAAATTTCGTCCACTATCAGGATTCGAACACGCTTAGTTCCGAGTCCAACGCCGCCCGACAGGCATGCGTTAGAAGCTCAGCTACGGACGCGGTTTTTCAATCAATAATTTTTCAATTAATAATTTTTCAATCAATAATAATCACTGAACGTCACTGAATTCAAGCAGTTTTCACAAAAAGGCATCAGTTTTGTAAAAAAGTGGTATTTACTGAAACAACGAACATACTGACTAATGTTAAAAGTTTTTGTGGGCGGATGCTAATGCTCTTTGTGAGTAAGAAAAATGTTAAATTGAAAGAAGAGTTGTAGAAGTGTAGGAGGTTTTGCGATTTCGTCAGGGGGGAAATGTTGATAAAAACATTTTGATCGTAATTACCTTTAAAGAGTCAGATAAATAATAATAAGAATCCTGTCGCACAATTACTTACATTGCAAAAATCTAATTCTGTTGTAAATTTTAACAAAGAAGTAAGAGTCATTTTCAGTGTCACAGAGTCGAATGCGGCTGCCACCGCATGAGTTCAGTTCACATTTTTGTTGTTAATACTTCTTGTACTTCGTGCTTCATAGTGATATTGCAGATTGGACTCGAATTTGTTTGTAAACTGGAACTGATTGTTTGGAGTGTATTGAATTTATTTGTGACACCTGGAATGAAGACATGATGAGATTTATAAATTCTAAATCCAGTAATTTCTTACAATTAAAGACAATGAACATATTTATTCAATAAGAAAGGTAAACATGATTTCTGTTATTATTCTAAAGACATCCATTTCATCGCTGGCATATGGTGATATGTACTTGGATGTTTTTTCCAGAACGATCTCCCGGCAGATGAAATCTTTCGCAATATTTTAAAATTCAGCATTGAGTAGATGAAACTATGGCTTTTATGTCAGACGGTCAACCGAGCGCCCGGACGGTTCAACCAAAGTGCACTGTCTAGCCTAAAGTCTCAAGCAATATCTCTCTCTTTGGTCCTGAGACGCCACTATCAAAAAAGCAACGCCTTGGATCATTTTGCTAATTTGTTACTCGAAAAAGCGTCCTACAAACCAGGATGCATCAACAACTAGCAGATCACTTGGCTAGTTCCAGTTCAAAGTAGCGCACATTGTTACCAAGATAATCGTGGGGTAAGCATGAAGTTTTAATCATTACGTCAAAAAGGTAAAGTTACTTAATTTCTTTTCGTTTTCAGGTACATGCCTGCAGTCATGGTATGAAATCCACACGCTGCAGTACCGCAGAACGCCGATAGAGGAGGCAAACGTTATGGCACAGCCTATTGGTAAGATGGAGGTGGCCAGTCAGATCTTGTTTTTGCTCCTCCAGTGGCGTGGGAATTTCATTGTGTACCACGACTGCAGACAAGTACCTGCAAATGAAAAGAAATAAAGTAACTTTATCTTTTTGAGGTAACGATTAAAACTTTATGACTGTCCCTCATATTTTCAGGGAAAGAAATGTCGTTTCTCCGGGTATCGGTCTCTTCATTTATTTCCATGACGCGCCATTTTCGTGACGTTGGATTTCAGATTGATTATTTACATTATGTAGAAACATATGTATGGTGTGTTACTTCCAGAACAGCTATGAGACAATTGATATATTCTACTCAGTTTGTAAATTTTCAATAATTTATAATCATTACAATTTGAAAAACCAAATATTTAATTGGAACACTCGCACTAACATATTTCAGTTAAAAAACAATCTAAGATGATAAAAAGACGCACCACGAAGGAATTGTCAAAATGGGACGGAAATCTGTAGATGTGATGCACATGTACAGACAAATAAATGTTTATAATATCAGAAAAATTGAATGATTCATTCAAGAGAAAGACTTTCACAAACTGTACAAGTCAATAACACCTTGGTCCACTTCTGGTCCTTATGCAAGCAGTTATTCGGCTTTGCATTGACTGACAAAATTGTTGGATATCCTTCTGAGGGATACGCTGATGGATGTCCAATTGGCGCTTTAGATCGTCAAAATCCCAAGCTGGCTGGAAGGCCTTGCCCATAATGATTTATACGGTCTCGGTTAGGGAGATATCCGGCGACCTTGCTGCCAAAGTATGGTTTGGCAAGCGTGAAGACGAGAAAGTATCGCTGTGGGTGGGCGGGTGTTATCTTGCTGAAATGTAAGCCCAGGATGGGTTGCCATGACAGGCAACAAAACGGGGCGTGGAATATCATCGACATACTGCTGTGCTGTAAGGGTGTACAGACGACAACCAAATGCGTCCTGATATGATAAGGCGCCGGCCGCTGTGGCCGAGCGGTTCTAGGCGCTTCAGTCCGAAACCGCGCTACTGCTACTTTCGCAGGTTCGAATCCTGCCTCGGGAAGGGATGTGTGTGATGTCCTTAGGTTAGTTAGATTTGAGTAGTTCTAAGTCTAAGGGACTGATGACCTCAGATGTTAAGTCGCATAGTGCTCAGAGCCATTTGAACCATTTTGTGATAAGGCACCCCTCCTGGTTGTCGGGCAGTATGGCGGGCGACAGTCAGGTTGGCATCCCACTGCTGTCCAGGGTGTCCCAAGACACTTCTCCGCTCACCCTCGTGGCTTAATTCGACGCGGGACTCATCACTGTAGGCAATTGTATTCCAGTCAATGAGATTGCAAGTCAAATGTGCCCGATATCACTGCAGACGGGCTTGTTGGTGTACAGAAGTCAATGGCAGTCGGCGCAAGGGGCGCCTTGAGTTCAGCCTCTTTTCTGTGAGCCGCCTGTTAATGGTGCTTGTACTCGCTGAACCATCAGTTGCACCTCGGATCGATGATAATGATGAATCCAGAGCTCTGAGTGCCTCTCTGATGACTCCTTTTGTTCTGTCGTCTCTCTAGGCTTCGTTCTTGACGCTGTCTTCGGCCATGGTTCACCCACACCTGTCAACATCGTGGAATAGTGGCAATGCTCCTCTTCAAATGTCGAACGATCCTCCAGTTACTCTAACCGGTTTCTTTGACGCCGACTATACCTCATCTCTCGAATGTTGACGCCTTTGTATATTGTTCACGCGACTGCCTGCGAGGCAAAGTTACTGTCCAACTAAGAACACTGAATGAAATTCTCAAAGACTTTATGACCTTGTGTCGACATATCCCTTGTTTACCATTCTTGCCAGATCCGCGGTGAAATTGCGCTGTAGCGTTACGCATTCATCCATAGGGCACCAGATTTGCATTTTTCGTCGACACATGTATGGTTATCATTTTTAATCACTTTGCGTAGCTCCTCCGTAGAAGGCCTTTTATTTGCCTTAGAATGTATATTTTGTAAATCAGTTGTGTTAGAAAACGTATTTAACAATATTCCTTTTCTCGGCCTGAAATGTTTACCTGCGCGGCCCCTCCTGCCGGAGGTTCGGGTCCTCCCTCGGGCATGGATGTGTGTGTTGTTTTTAGCATAAGTTAGTTGTCGTGTGACTAGGGCCTCCCGTCGAGTAGACCGTTCGACGGGTGCAAGTCTTTCGATTTCAGGCCATGTCGGCGACTTGCGCGTCGATGGGGATGAAATGATTATGATTAGGACGACACAACACCCAGTCCCTGAGCGGAGAAAACCTCCGATCCTGCCGGGAATCGAACCGGGACCCTTAGGATCGACATTCTGTCGCGCTGACCATTCAGCTAACGTGTGGTCCGCCCCCGGTAGCTGAGTGGTCAGCGCGACGGAATGTCAATCCTAAGGACCCGGGTTCGATTCCCGGCTGTGTCGGAGATTTTCTCCGTTCAGGGACTGGGTGTTGTGTTTTCCTAATTATCATCATTTCATCCCCATTGACGCGCAAGTCGCCGACATGGCGTCAAATCGAAAGACTTGCACCTGGCGAATGGTCTACCCGACGGGAGGCCCTCGTCACACGACTAGAGAGAGCGTAAGTTAGTTTAAGTAGCGTGTAAATCTAGGGACCGATGACCTAAGCAATTTGGTCCCTTACGAATTCACACACATTTGAACATTTAGAATGTTTACCTACGGATTTACACCGTCTTTGGCAGACACACGTTCTTTATTTCATTTTGAGTTGGGTTGTAGACTGGCTAGGAAACGGTTGGCGGGTGGAGTCGTGGCTGGAAGCAACGTATTGTGAAGAACAGAAATAAATGATGTGTTTGTAGAGAATTTAATCGGAAATAAAGTTTTTTATTTAAACCTGAAACATTTGCTCAACATGAAAAACGTAATTTTGCCAAAAATCCGAGGATACATTACAGGCATCCATGTTACCACGCTACCATGAACTACTGCCTTCATCTAGATGAACCTTATAAGTGAAAATTTAGTTGGACTGCTTGTTCTCAAGCATATTTTAGAGTATCAGGATAAATTGCACTCGACTGCAAATTTTTTAAGAGTAGGTCAAAAAAGCAGCACAAGAATGTAAAATCATCGCAGAAATTGCTTTTACAGGCAATTGCGACAATTTTCTGTAAACGTCTTTAATTTATTTACGGTAATAAGGAGAAGTGTGTAATAGTGCTGAGGGAAAATGTGGTGGAAGGTGTTACTGCTGAGTAATTCATGGAGGGTATTGCTTAGCGGGTTGCATCATTTGCCCGAAAGAAGCTAAGTTCAAATGGCTCTGAGCACTATGGGACTTAACATCTGTGGTCATCAGTCCCCTAGAACTTAGAACTACTTAAGCCTAACTAACCTAAGGACATCACACATATCCATGCTCGAGGCAGGATTCGAACCTGCGACCGTAGCGGTCACGCGGGTCCAGACTGAAGCGCCTAGAACCGCACGGCCACATCGGCCGGCCAAAGAAGCAAAGTACACACAATAAATATCCCATTGGCGACGTGGATAAATGTATCACTCGAAGTAATTTCTACGATCTTATAGTGAACACAAACACCAACTTTGTGAAAGTTTCACAGTTTCTTGTTGCACAGAAATTCTCAGAAAAATGTTCTTCCATTGGAATTTAGTTTTGAAAGGTGCCAGAATAAACGAATTGCTGTGTGTGAACGAGACGGCAAAGTTCGAAAAAAGGTATACTACATTGTAGTTTTACGAAAAGATGAAGCATCAGAGTAAAACAAAAGTAATTTATTCAGACACATTACACTGTGAACACTAGTCGTTGTAGTGATAGTGAACGAGACGTATTGTCAAATAAAAGTGGCGGTCGACGTTTAATTGTTGTACTATCGAGGGCGCTGGCGCTGAAACTTGTGCTATTGAAACTCGTCTACGTGCCTTCCCCTCGAACAACTACGGGTGACATGCAGCGCCCAATGGTAACTCTAGTGAATACAGTAACGTAGGGCACGCTCGCAAAAGTATAGGAGGAGTTGGCTGTCGTTGTGAAGCATTAACGAAAACTTTCATCGTAAACGTAATTGTAAAAACCACCCAAGGTCGTATCTCCATGCGTGTAAAACATATACACCTGTAAAGTAGCATGTTGACATTGATAATAAAAACTTATTTCAAACATATTTCGTTATAACAACTATTACCGGATGAGAATTGAAGAAAGTCGTCAGTACATCTCTCAGATCGAAATATTACCATCTGTACTGACGAATGGTACTGTTTGGATCTGAGACGATATACTGAGCACCGCCTTTCATTTCTATCTTATAATGGCTGTGAGGTGAAACAAATTACTTAACTGACTTAAATAATGTTTTCTGCAACCACTCAACAAAGTCCTGCTGGGAAAACTGACTTATGGTAAGGTCATAAAGAACCATTCTCAGTTACTTGTTGATGCAATAATTTACCAACAAGCCATATAATTGGATACGTGAATCAAGTCTGTGTCGCCTGGCCACCAAGAGCTGTTGCAGGACGAATTGATTCACGGATCCAGTTATATGGCTCCTTCCGTGTATAACGATTTTACGACTATGACGAGTGGGGCCTGAAGATGGCATCAATATAATGCCGGAACTGGTAGCACATAGAAGTTCATAAAATAAAATAAATTTCTACAATACATACGGCTGTTAGTAAATTATTGCATCAAGAAGTTCATGTCAGCCGTCGTCCCACGATCCATAATGGATCAACGAAGATCATTCTTAGTTACGTGAGTAATACGGAAACGAAGCAGAACTGACCATAAGTTAATTGGTTGGGTGGTTTTTGGGAATGGGAACAAACAGCAAGGTCATGGGTCCCATCGGATTAGGGAAGGATGGGGAAGGAAGACGGCTGAGCCCTTTCAAAGGAACTGTCCTGGCATTTGGCTGCACAGATTTAGGTTCAAATGGTTCACATGGTTCTGAGCACTATGGAACTTAACATCTGAGGTCATCAGTCCCCTAGAACTTAGAACTACTTAAACCTAACTAACCTAAGGACATCACACACATCCATGCCCGAGGCAGGATTCGAGCCTGCGGCCGTAGCGTCGCGCGGCTCCACACTGAAGCGCCTAGAACCGCTCGGCCACTAAGGCCGGCCACAGATTTAGGGAAGTCGCGGAAAAGCTAAATCCAGATGGCCGGACGCGGGCTTTGAGCCGTCGTCCTCCCGAATGCGAGTCAAGTGCAGTAACCTCTGTGCCACCCCGCTTCGTCATGACTTAATTCTGCATCGCTTGTCTCCCATGTATAACAAACAGCTGACTTGGTCAGAAGATAACAAGACGGGGAACCCGTTAGCATAGCAACTGGTCCTGCGAGGCACAGTGTGTAGCGGCTGGCGACTGGGACTGGAAGAGAGTGACATTATAGGCCTGTACTGTCCTGCAGTGGGTGAAAGCCGTGCTGCGCCGCTTCCTTGCACTCGGCTGAAATGCAGCCACACACGTAGCAGCCGAGAGTGTCACCTTGCGGAAAAGGCTGTGCTGTTCATTAAATAAACGACGCACACAGTCTCATAATTTTGTACGCTGACAGAAAGAGTTTGAAAAGACGGTAGGCAGGTATTACATTACGTTGTGCATAAGTTCGTAGCGTTTTTGTTTTGAATGTTGTTATCCCGGTTACTACGCGTTTATTTATCGATTGCCATTTTTTATCTGTACTTCACTGCTGCTATCTGAGTGTAAATATACTCATTTTCTCTTTTGGATATAGTGAGCGGAGCTGTGGACTCTAGAAAATGGAGTGTCAAGTGGAGAAATCAGACGATTCCGACATTCTTCTGTTTGAGTTCAAAAGAGGGGTGACAACAGCGGAGGTACCCAGAAACATTTGCGCTGTATATGGGGATAACGCTACTGGACAGAGCGTGGGAAGAAAATGATTTTTCTTGTTGTAATGAGGATCGTTTTGACGTAAGTGACTCTCCACGTTCACGGAGACCTTCGGGGATTGATAAAGATCGTTTAAACGCCTTAATCCACAATGATCCACGCCAGTGTACTCGAGAATTGGCAAATGTGATGAACTGTGACCATTTCACCACATTGCAACATTTGCTTGCAAAGAGGAAGGTCAAGAAATCGGATGTACGGGTACCGTAGGCTTTAGGCCAACATCACAAAAATCAACGGGTGGCTCTTGTGTATCTCTGCTTGCTCATCAAAATGGTTCAAATGGCTCTGAGCACTATGGGACTCAACTGCTGAGGTCATTAGTCCCCTAGAACTTAGAACTAGTTAAACCTAACTAACCTAAGGACATCACAAACATCCATGCCCGAGGCAGGATTCGAACCTGCGACCGTAGCGGTCTTGCGGTTCCAGACTGCAGCGCCTTTAACCGCACGGCCAATTCGGCCGGCGCTTGCTCATCAGTTGACTTGTAAACAACACCGACCATTCCTATCCTGTATCGTTACTGGTGACGAGAAATGTTGTCTTCATGCTAATATAAGAAAAAGGAAGGAATGGTTGAGCCCAAACAAAGCAGAAACTCCCTGTACAAAGACAAGCCCTCAACCACAAAAGGTACTATTATGCATTTCGCGGAACAGCGACGGTGTGGTGTACTACGAGGTGTAACCATCACTGCTGACATTTACTGTCAACAACTGAGATGTCTTGCAGACAGGATCCAAGAACAACAACCAGGAAGACTGTGCGAAGTGATGCTACTCCGTGATAACGACCGCCCGCATTCTGCTAGACTGACAAAAAACAATATACAGGAGTTGGGTTTTGAAGCCATTCCATGCCCATCTTATTCGCCTGATCTTGTGCCCTCGGATTTTCGCCTTTTCCGCTCTCTATCGAACAGCCTTCAAGAAACTTGCTTTCCGGGTGAAAATACACTCCGAACATGGCTCGATGACTTCTTCGCCTCAAAACCACGTGATTTCTATAGTCGCAATATCACAAAGTTACGCCAGAGTTGGCAGACTGTTGTAAATAGCGAAGGGGAATATATTATTGATGACCGAAGTCTCTGTTATGTGCATTTTCTGTGTTTATTAAACTTACAAAAAACGCTACGAACTTATGCGCCAGCCCAATAAATCCATTCCCATTCGGAACGGTATCGTCAACGTGGATGTTAAGTGGGACAACAGCTGTGACCTCATAAAGCGGAATTCGCCCTTTCGAAGCATTCGTGATCGTGGAACACTGAATAACACACGTCGGAGCTTCGTAGCGTACCGCGAAACGCGATCCAAGCAAGATGGTTTTCTACGCAACGTGTCCAACTGAACAGACACCATATTGGTAACTTTAAGCATTTCGTGGTTTTTGTTTTATTATGAGTTAAATTGATGCCTCGATCGCCATAGATGTTATTTACAACATTTCATGTCAGTACGGAATCAACAACATCGCTCAATGTATCCATACCGAAGAATTTGGAGAACACCAACAGTGCGCTGAAAACATGGATTCGGGAAAAATCAGAAGCTGCTGAGCACAGCCTCACGGATAAACATAAAGGAATAAAAATCGAGTCGGATGCATATAGCCATTGTGGCTCTATTGTAAATGAGGACGTAAAGATAAGAACGTGGAACAACTGCGTTAGCCGGGACGGTGACATAGAAGTTGTCTCCAGGCATTGAGAGCCCACAAAGAATCTCTTCAATATGTGTACGTCGCTATGGAAGCGGTGGTGCAGCTAGTATTCCTACATCTCTGGAAAATGACGTCGATCAATCACAGGCCGATTATCTATATCTATACTAATAATAAATATACAAAACTGTAGTGTCGTTCTGTATCAACACGCTTTTGAAAAACTACCACACGGATTTTCATGGGGTTTTCGCAGTTAACTTGGGACATCACACAGCTCACGAAAAAACAAAGATATCGTGATTTAAAGTTTTACTAAAACCGTCTTGTCTGCCTGTTCGTCGGACGAATTTCCGCAGGTAACTTGAGTGTAACTTGGGGCACCGTATAGGCTTCATTTCATTAAAATGAGATCACAGAAAAATGATATCGTGAGTTCAAGTTTTATCATTCTGTCTGTTTTTCTGTTAGAACAAGCTGTTGTCCGAAACTACTTGACGAATTTTCGTGTGGTTTTGGGGCACCGCGTAGGCTGTTTTGCATTGAGGATGTGAAGCTAGCCAACGGCCATTCCGCAGCGGTAACACAGTTTCCAGTCAGATCACCGAAGTTAAGCGCTGTCGGGCTGAGCTAGCACGTGGATGGGTGACCATCCGGTCTGCCGAGCGGTGTTAGCAAGCGGGGTGCACTCAGCCCTTGTGAGGCAAACTGAGGAGCTACTTGTTTGAGAAGCAGCGGCTCCGGTCTCGGAAACTGACATACGACCGGGAGAGCGGTGTGCTGACCACTTGCCCCTCCATATCAGCATCCAGTGACGCCAGTGGACTGAGGATGACACGGCGGCCAGTCAGTACCTTTGGACCTTCATGGCCTTTGCGGGAGGAGAGAGAGAGATGTGAAGCTACCCAGAGACGACGAAGACCTGCAACAGTCACTAGTTAACCTGATATTCGAACATTTTAGGTTATGCTAAACTGTGACCGCTATGAATATCAACTAAAACTACAAATTAGTGTAACCGGTGACAACTGATTATTATTTTCACTAAAAGTTTCGGAGGGTCAAACATCCATCACCACGTTTACTGAACTATGCATGGACGGGGTATTATAAAAGTGTGTGTGACTAGAAAAGACCAGAAATGCAGTATATTACCAATGAAAGACAGTGCCGTAAGTTACCCTAAACTCTAAAATACAATAATACATACATTCTTCATTGCTGTTACGGTCTTTGGTCCGAAGATTCATTCATGCAGCTCTCCACGCTAATCTATCCCGCACACGCCTCTCCATCTCTGAAAAACTACTGCAGCCTACGTCCATTTCCAACTGCTTACTTTAAAACACACACACGCACACGCACTCGCACACACACACACACACACACACACACACACACACACACACACACACACTCACAAAACACTTCCTTCCAATACAAAACTATTGCCTCATGCCTCTGTATATGTCCTGGCAACTGAAACCTTTTAGTCAAATTGTGCCATGGATTCCTTTTTTCTCCACTTCGATTCAGTAACTCTTCATTAGTTCTTCGATACACCCATCTAATTTGGAGTATTGTTCTGTAAACAAATTCCTCTTTTAGATAAGTGCTTGCCTTACTATTATCAGTCTGCATTTTATGTTCTTTCTACTTCGCGCATCATCAGTTATGCTGCTGCCCAAGTAACAAAACTCATATACTACAAAAATGTCTCGTTACCTAGTCTACCTTCCTTAGCATCGCTGATTTAATTCGACTACATTCCATTACCCTTGTTCCATTTTTGTTATTGTTCATCTTATAATCTCTTTTAAGTACAATATCACTTCCATTCAACTATTCTTCCAAGTCCTTTGCTGTCTCTGCGACGTTACAAAGTCATCGGCAAAAAGTTGTTATTCATTTTTTGTTCCTCTCCAAGTTATTTCTTGGTTTCCTTTACTGTTGGCTCAATGTATAGACTGAATAACAGTTGGAATAGCCTTCAACCCTGCCTCACTTCCAAAAAATGACTTGGTTCAAATGGCTCTGAGCACTATGGGACTTAACTTCTGAGGTCATCAGTCCCCTAGAACTTAGAACTACTTAAACCTAACTAACCTAAGGACATCACACACATCCATGCCCGAGGCAGGTTTCGAACCTGTGACCGTAGCGGTCGCGCGATTCCAGACTGTAGCGCCTAGAACCGTGCCATCCTCCGTTCTCAAACACTACTTCTGTTTCATTTCCTTCATCTCTTATAACTGTAGTATGACTTCTATACAAGTTGTGTTTTATCCCTGCTGCCTTCATATTTTCGAACAGAGTAGTCCAGACAACATTGTCGAAAATTTTCTCTTCATCTACAAATTCTATAAACGTAGGTTTTCTTTTCTTCTGCCTCTCTTCTAAGACAAGTCGTATAGTCACCATTGCTTCACATATTCCTACATTTTTCCGGGGCCCAAAATTATCTTCCCCGTCCACGAGCGTAACACATACTCCTGTAAATAATTCGTGTCAATATTTTGTAACCACGAGTTGTTAAACTGATGGTTCGGTAGTATTCGCACCTGTCAGCATATGCATTTGTTTTTATTGTAATTGATATATAAATTACTATTATCGTTACATCAAGCCGTTTCATGATCTGCAGAACAGCACACCGGAAATAATACGAGGGTCAGCCAATAAGTAAGTTTCTCTGTTTTATTTCTCTCAAAATAAACTGTGCCGGTGGCATCTGATGGCTCGCGACCTCGATTGGTGTGTGTTGTCAACGCTCACACCGGCTTGCAATGAATAGCGCAGTACACTGATGAGCCAGAAAACTATAACCACCTGCTTAATAGCTTGTTTGTCGAGCTTGGGAACGAAACACGTCACTGATTCTTCGTATCAAGGATCCGACACTT
The DNA here is from genome assembly GCF_023864345.2 of Schistocerca serialis cubense. NCBI lineage: Eukaryota > Metazoa > Arthropoda > Insecta > Orthoptera > Acrididae > Schistocerca > Schistocerca serialis. Next base: position 286,568,864 of record NC_064639.1, read on the forward strand.
TGTTGTTAGGTTTGTCGAAGTATGTGGCATTAGACGTCTACGAACCGGTCACTTAATTCGTGTAAATAACGGGTCGCTGATTTGAGTGCCCGGTGATGACACCCGATAGCGTACCCAGATGGGTTGCATAGGATTTACACCGCCGAGACATCAGCGTGAGTTCACAATAACACTCCTCAAATCACTGTAGCACGATTCTGGCTCCGAAACACGGACAATTATACTGCTTGAAGATGACGTCCCCGTCGGGGAAGACAGCATGCATGAAGGGATACCGGTGGTCCGCAGCATCAGCGTGTCTTCAATTACTACCGCAGGTCCCATGCAAGTGCAGGAGAATGTCTTCTGTAGCATAATACTACTCCCACCAGTCTGCGTCCGTGGGGCGCTGCACGTTTCGTGCCGCCGTTCACCTCGATGACATTTGTGGAGGCGACCACATATCTAGTGTAGCAAGAATGTGTTTCACCCGAAGAGTCGACACGTTTCCTTTGATCGGCGGTCGAATTTCCATTGTTCAAATGGTTCAAATGGCTCTAAGCACTATGGGACTTAACATCGGAGGTCATCAGTCCCCTAGAACGTAGAACTACTTAAACCTAAGTAACCTAAGGACATCACACACATCCATGCCCGAGGCAGGATTCGAACCTGCGACCGTAGCAGCAGCGCGGTTCTGGACTGAAGCGTCTAGAACCGCTCGGTCGAATTCCGATTGTCTCGCGCCCACTGCAGTCGTAGCTGACGATGTCATTAGGTCAAAATGTGAACACATAGGTGTGGTCTGCTGCGGAGCTCCATGTTCAACAATGTACGATAAACGGTGTGCTCAGAAAAACTTGTGTGTGCACCAGCATTGTGCTCTTTCGGCAGAGATACCACAGATCACCATCTATCCTGCTTTACAGACCAGACAATCCTCCGAACCCCACGTTCTGTGAAAAGTCGTGGACGTCCAACCATTTAGCACCTAGTAATAGTTTCATTGCCATAACGGTTTCCGTAGATGCTCACGACAGTAGCACGGGAACATCCGACCCTTCACCGTTTTCAAGACACTCGTTCACAGGCTCTGCGTGATAACAATCTGCTTAATAATAATAAATCGCTTATCTCAACGGATTTCTCCATTTTCAGCCCATATCTTGACTAGGGTGATCCCCCGTCCGTGTCTTCTCCGCTTACTTCTGTTACAGCGTCACGTGCTCGCAACGCCACCAGGCGGCATCCAGCGTCGCGGTGGGCAGTGATCATAATGTTCGGCTTATCAGAGTATTTTGTTAGTTACCATTACAAAATATGTCCGCTTATGTGTGCACTCTGTCATTTGCTTTTTTCGCAGTAGGACAAGTATCCGCTGTTGTCTATGGGAGAGGCTGTATAAGCATTCTACTTGTTTGACTTTGGAGTATACAGTTTGTGGAAGGGCGTGAAGGTGTGCATGACCAATGTCGCACAGGGAGCTATATGTATGATACTATTACTGCAATTCTCAATATTGCGGAGGAAAATCGTTAGATTACCACTGACAACATTCTGCTGCGGCTACCTTCTGGGGCTGAAATTGGACGCTCATCCACCGCAAAGTTTCTGACAAACCATCTTCGCTACCGCAAAGTCTGTTCAAGATAGATGCCACGTTTGGATGGATCCGGCCAGAACGTTTCAGGAAATGTATCAGAGACAGAGAGAGGGGGCATATCTGCTCATCAAAGGGCTTGGCACTGGGGATGAGACCTGTGTCCATCATTCCACTCCTGAGACAAAATGTCAGGGCACGGTTTGGAAGAAACCAGGAGAAAGTGTCTCAAAGAAGGCATAGGTCACACGTTTGGAATGGGAAAGTTACGCCAACCAACTTTTGGGGCTGTCAGGGCGTTTTGCTCATTCATTGCCTGACTCTCATCACAATGAGTACAGAGAATAACTGTCGTGTGTTGAGGAATTTGCGAGCTTCCATCAGAAAACGTCCGGGCCCCAAATTTATCTGCCTTAATGACAGTGCTCGGCCTCATACACTTCAAATGCTCCAGGGGGGGGGGGGGGGGGGCTCGGAAGATTCAACTGGGAAGTGTTCCCGCATCGTCCGTATTCATCAGATCTTGCACCACATGATTTCCATATGTTCCCCAACTGAAAGGTCATCTTGGGGGTAAGCACTTCAACACCCATTATGAAGCCACATCAATAGTGGACAGCCACTTACGAGCACAGGACCCGACCTGGTACATCGTTGGTTTAGAAAAACTTGTGCCACGTTACCATAAATGCTTGGAAAAACATGGCGACTGTGTACAAGAATAGCAGAGGCAATGTACAATCTGAATAAAATTATTTCGACGTGATAAACTGATTGTAATGTGGTATATATATATATATATATATATATATATATATATATATATATATATACTACTGGCCATTAAAATTGTTACACCAAGAACAAACGCAGGTGATAAACGGGTATTCATTGGACAAATATATTATACTAGAACTGATATGTGATTACATTTTCACGCAATTTGGGTGCATAGATCCTGAGAAATCAGTACACACAACAACCACCTCTGGCCGTAATAACGGCCTTGAAACGCCTGAGCATTGAGTCAAACAGAGCTTAGATGGCGTGTTCAGGTACAGCTGCCCATGCAGCTTCAACACGATACCACAGTTCATCAAGAGTAGTGACTGGCGTATTGTGACGAGCCAGTTGCTCGGCCACCATTGACCAGACGTTTTCAATTGCTGAGAGATCTGGAGAATGTGCTGGCCAGGGCAGCAGTCGAACATTTTCTGTATCCAGAAAGGCCCGTACAGGACCTGAAACATGCGGTCGTGCATTATCCTGCGGAAATGTAAGGTTTCGCAGGGATCGAATGAAGGGTAGACCCACGGGTCGTAACACATCTGAAATGTAACGTTCACGATTCAAAGTGCCGTCCATGCGAACAAGAGGTGACCGAGACGTGTAACCAATGGCACCCCATACCATCACGCCGGGTGATACGCCAGTATGGCGATGACGAATACACGCTTCCAATATGCGTTCACCGCGACGTCGCCAAACACGGATGCGACCATCATGATGCTGTAAACAGAACCTGGATTCATCCGAAATAATTACGTTTTGCCATTCGTGCAACCAGGTTCGTCGTTGAGTACACCATCGCAGGCGCTCCTGTCTGTGATGCAGCGCCAAGGGTAACCGCAGCCATGGTCTCCGAGCTGATAGTCCATGCTGCTGCAAACGTCGTCCAACTGTTCGTGCAGATGGTTGTTGTCTTGCAAACGTCCCCATCTGTTGACTCAGAAATCGAGACTGGGCTGTACGATCCGTTACAGCCATGCGGTTAAGATGCCTGTCATCTCGACTGCTAGTGATACGAGGCCCTTGGGATCCAGCACGGCGTTCCGTATTACCCCCCTGAACCCACCGATTCCATATTCTGCTTACAGTCATTGGATCTCGACCAACGCGAGCAGCAATGTCGCGATACGGTAAACCGCACTCGCGATAGGCTAAAATCCGACCTTTATCAAAGTCGGAAACGTGACGGTACGCATTTCTCCTCCTTAACGAGGCATCACAACAACGTTTCACCAGGCAACGCCGGTCACCTGCTGTTTGTGTATGAGAAATCGGTTGGAAACTTTCCTCATGTCAGCTAGTTGTAGTTGTCGCCACCGGCGCCAACCTTGTGTGAATGCTCTGAAAAGCTAATCATTTGCATATCACAGCATCTTCTTCCTGTCGATTAAATTTCGCATCTGTAGCGCGTCATCTTCGTGGTGTAGCAATTTTAATGGCCAGTAGTGTATTTATATATAATAAGGAAACTTACCAATTTGACGTCCCTTGTAACAGAACATCATGACTGGTTACAGCAGTTTGTGGATTCAATTGTGTCCCTGAATACACGGCCACTTTAGTGGAGCCGGCGGCACCTCAGCATGGCCGCTCATTGTAGCTGGTCGTAAAATCTGTCTGCACCCTCGGGCGGCGGACTCCTGTAATAACTGTAATACGCGAGCTCGTCTCGTCCTCTCGTAGGCCAACATGCTGCACCAACTCCTTGGCGAGCGAGCCCACTTACTCGCCCATTTAATCGCTCCCGTCCGTAATACACCACGCCATTAAGTCAGAACCGGATGGGCACGACGAAACCAGATCTGTCCGCGAGCGAGGAACACGAGGTCCATTTTATTTCTTTTTTACCTTTCCTTTTTCTGCCAGCACGCGATCCGCCGCCAACGCCGTGCCTCCGCGGCGGCTCGATAACTTTCCCAGTTTCCATGGTCTGCGTCAGCGTCAGGGGGCAACGACCGACCCAACCCGGATTCGAGCTTCGGTCTTCCTGTCGGCAATCTGGGACAGGAGCGGCGGCTCGGAACAATCGGATTCTACCGTCTCGTGACTCCCTCTCGTCCAACCGACACCGCGTATAGGTTGGATGTGCAATTGGGACGAGCAGGGGCGACTACAGTGATTTGCTATTCGTAAGTTACTCATGAAATACAGCGAAATAGAGCATTTCTATTTCCCTGTTAACTTACTCAGAGAACTGACATAATATTTCACAAGAACAATGGAAAAATTATTTGTATTAATTGCTTCATTGTTAGGACCAGGGAGGGTGGTATCGGACACGTATACTTTTTCGAAATGACAATACTTTCCGAAGGTTTTATTGGAACATTCGTCATACCAGCCAGTACTATGATACTTTACTTAACAGAATTATAAAACACACTGACATAACAACATATGTTCTTTTTTTTTTTAAAAAAAAAAAATAGCTTTCCATCCTTTGCGTAGTAGTCGTTTCAGTTTTTGGAGGGTTGTATCGCACGTGAAATTTTAACGCGTACAGAAGTAATTTTTATTACAAAAAAGTTTTAATTGGATCGTAAATGTTTAAAAACAGTAAAGTAAAACAAGTACAAGTTTCAAATTCTAGCTATGAGTTTCCACGGCGGGAGAAAGTTGACACATATAAGCAAAAATTCATAATAAAATTATTAAGTTGGAGTATTGAAAGCCGCCGGCCGCGGTGGTCTCGCGGTTCTAGGCGCTCAGTCCGGAACCGTGCGACTGCTACGGTCGCAGGTTCGAATCCTGCCTCGCGCATGGATGTGTGTGATGTCCTTAGGTTAGTTAGGTTTAAGTAGTTCTAAGTTCTAGGGGACTGATAACCACAGCAGTTGAGTCCCATAGTGCTCAGAGCCATTTTTTTGAACCATATTGAAAGCCGACCGGTGTGGCCGAGCGGTTCTAGGTGCTTCAGTCTGGAACTGCACGACCGATACGGTCGCAGGTTCGAATCCCTTCTCGGGCATGATGTGTGTGATGTCCTTAGGTTAGTTAGGTTTAAGTAGTTCTAAGTTCTAGGGGACTGATGACTTCAGATGTTAAGTCCTATAGTGCTCAGACCCATCTGGAGTATTGAAAAGCAAAGGCCTAAATCAAAACATTAGTTTAACCTTTAGTAAAACACGTATCACACGTATAGAAACAACTGATCGCCTTTGTATGGTACTAGCATTAACAAACGTGGCATTGAACCCATACTCTTCGAAGGTTTCATTCGTTATACAATAGTTTCCTGTCTGTCACTGAACGTTCTAGGCAAAAGTTGTTATATTCTAAAACTGATTTCATGGCCACCTGTTTCCTATCCCGTAACGCTTTAAGTGTATCACCTAGCGTACTTCTTGGAACAATATATCTGAATCACTTCCCTGAGTGTCATTTCAAGAAGTGTGACATTTTCTACGGGTTCCTTCATGTTATTTTCATCCTATTTGTGTCGTGAGTCCTCCATATCTACCTGTTAACGATAGAAAGATGAAAATTTTATGTTTTATGATACCTGTTTTTTCCGATGCAACCCGAATTGCCTTGTACGATACAACTCGAATGTACTTTTGTGATATTTTAACATTTCCATCGTTATTACTTCGGCTAGACACAGAGAATGATATTTGTATCTAAAGACATAATAAAAATATAGTGTTACTTAACTGCAGCAGACAAAACACAACTCTCCACAGTTAAGTTCGTGTACCGAAGAACTCTTTAGAAACAAATAATTTGTGTCCACTCCACACCGTTGTTCTGACTCAAAATCGCGCGAGTAGTCTTGTACTTCCATGTTTCACACTTCAGTGATACTTTAGGTGCTGTTGATAAACAGTTCTTGTCCGACACAGTCCTCTGTCCGATACTACCTGACGATCCTCTTAAAATTTGCACACTTTTCCATGCTTTTATACCAGATCCAGAGACATTTCGTTCTGCTCTGATGTTGGTACGCCAAAAGCAAGATTTTGGAAGTAGCGCATATTTTGATTGGCTCTGAGCACTATGCGACTTAACAGCTGAGGTCATCAGTCCCCTAGAACTTAGAACTAATTAAACTTAAGTAACCTAAGGACATCACACACATCCATGCTCAAGGCAGGATTCGAACCTGCGACCGTAGCCATCGCGCGGTTCCAGACTGAAGCGCCTAGAACCGCTCGGCCACTCCGGCCGGCATCGCATATTTTCTTGAAGAGATAGAAATCTCTCTAAACGCGTGTTTTTGTTTGACGCAAGGGAAAAATGGAACACGTGAGGCGATAAATCAAGCGAAGACCGGAAATGAGACGTTTTGTATTCCGTCAAAAAATCTGTTTGTCCTCGTAGTCTTTCGCGACAGCATAATGAATAAACCGTTCTCGGTTTTTAAGCTGTGTCAATTCGAATAAAATACTGGAGCTTTCGATGACCATATCCGCCATCGCCGTCAGGACTCCTCATAGAAAACAGTACAGTGAACCCCTGACGGCGATGGCAGAGATGTTCATCGAAAGCTCAAGGGTTTTATTCGAATTGACGCGGCTTAAAATCCGAGAACGTTTTATTAAAAAAAAATCAGTTGTTTGATGCGTTGTTAATTAATTGGTGTTGTCGTGATGAGGAAAGATGCGATGTTTTCTGCTGTTTCCCCTGACGTGGTCGTTGTCTTGTGGTAGACAAATTCAGAATTGAAGGGGTCGGTAGAAGGACGTGCAAACCCACGCGTGGGTATATGCGATATTGCAACATATATACTTGGTTAAATTCATAGACAAGGACATCAGTACAATTCTCATAGAAAACAGTACCTTATAGCGGTACAGAGCGAAATACACAATCTGATCAAATGTATTTGGACACTTATTGCGGACATTAATGTGGGGTGTGTCCACCCTTCACCATTAGGACGACTTGAATTCTGCTGCTGAATGTTTGTGACAGAATGGCAGCCTACTCTTCCTAAAGAGCCGAAACTATGTTGGACGCTGGGATTAGGAACGAAATCGACGTTCTAGCTCATCCCAAAAGCGTTCCACTGGGTTCACGCCGGGACTCTGGGCACGGCAGTCCATTTCAGGAATGTCACTATGTCACTGTCCACAAACCACTGGTTCGCAGATGCTGTTTTATGGCGGGGTGCATTGTCGTGCTGGTACAGTCGTCATGTCCGAACTATTTCTCTACTGTATTCAGTACACAATCCTGTAAAGTGTATTCATAGCCTTTAGCATTCAGTGTTTCAAATGTTCCTGACGGATTTCTTACTCAGGTGACATCCAATGACTAGCCCACCTTCAAAATGAATACTTCACGTGGCCGACACATACTGCTGTTACTGATTCTCTACTGACAACTTCCTTTTGCACTGGCGGGCCCGCCTCTCGTGATATGTATTGCTCGAGTCCGCACTACGTAGGGATGTCCGACACTTTTGATCAGATAGTGTACGTGGCTGCTGAAGACTATTCGTTGTTTCAGCCGTGAAAGCAGGTTTTTGTAATTTTATAAACAGATTCGTGCAAGATGTGCGGCGGCTCTCTACGAGTTTAGAGAACTAAGGATTTTCCAACATTTTTGTTGCTTTTCTCTCCAGTCAAACAACGCTGCGACCATTCTCTCCCTTCTTTCTTGTGTACACTCGATGTACTGTGTTAGCACAACCTGTATAAAATATCACTCTAGGCCACGTAGTCCGGTAGTCATCTTGGCTGTTGGGGATGCCAGAACTGGTTCCCGGCATCCAGCGGAATAGGGTCTTCCTTCAGCGTGGAGATGATGGGTAGGTATTTCCGTAAACCATTTATGTGGTTTGTGGTTGGAGCCTACTAAGCTGGCTTAATGGCTAGTGGCTTTCCCATGAAAGATCTGTTTTCCAGCATCCGCTGTAAATAATGCGGAGAAGTGTCCTGGCAGAAAGCGGCACTTTGCGAATGAATGCTGTTGATATGAGCAGGAAACGATCCTGAGGCTGACTGGCTGAAAGATCTGAATCGGACAAATATTCTGTGGAACTTCTCCGAGATCGAAATCGAGGAGTCACTTGGCAACCTTTATGGGTGTAAATGACGTCTGTATTCTGTTTAAAAGTGCTTAAAATTTATGAATTTGGGAGTTACTGATACATCGTGATCAACAAACTTACTTTACCGATTTGGAACGCCTACCAGAAGTCGAATATGCGTTCCCACGTTCGGGCATGAAATTCTGTTCATAGACATTATCCAGTTTTCTAGACGAATATTTCAGATCACTAGCGTTCACGTGGTGGTTACGAGGGGGCGCCTTACCAAAGCGCTGATGTTTGGAAAAAGTGGTGGACTTGAAACCAGTGCACTACATTTATATCCGCAGAACTTGGAGTGTGGTGCTTTTGTGTGACTTTTTGCCTATTGACGTTAAAACTGTTATTCTGTTTTGTTTTTATAGAGATTTACGGCGTCAGTTGTTAAGAGCCAGATGGATGCGCTGTATTGACTGGCAGCCGAGTAATATTTTCCAGTGCAGCGGTTGGACCTAAGAGTCTATCTGAATAAAGTTAGATAGCTGTCATTGTTTTGGTCTTCATTCTGAACTTTGATACGGCTCTCTGCGAAATTCCATCACGCTGCAATTTTACGGGGCTGAATTAGTGATGAGTTCCACATCTGTTCATTAGAAGATCTACATCGAACCGTCTTTTTCTTTTAAAAAATAAAATATAAAAATAATCAGTTACTACGAGGGCGTGCCGGAAAGTAATGCATCCGAATTTTTATGTGAAAATTCTTAAAGTTTTTACAATAAAACAACGTTGATAACATTCTGCATCTTTATTCTTCATGTCTACGTATTTGCGGTCCTTTGCCGCTAGAGGGTTCCGAAATTTGGCGTGTAACATGGCAGTGTGTAACGTAACTCTGTCGATGCCTGAGAAACCGTTGCTACATCTGCAACAATCCGACGTCTTCGGTTTACTGTCATCGGTTATTCTCTATACAGTCCAGACTTGGTCCCATCCGATTTTCAACTAAGACTTAAAGAATACCTTCTAGAACTTCACTTTGATAGTGATTAAGCGGTGCAAGCTGAGGTGAGGTTGTGGCTACGTCAACAAAGTCAAACAGTCTACAGTGACGGTATCAGCAAACTGGTGTCCCTCTTCAGGGTGTCTATGTTGAGAAATAAATACGTAGACATGAAGAATAAAGATGTGGAACTTCAAAACGTTTGCTTCATTTAAGAGCTTCGAAAGTTTTCACATAAACAATTCGGAGGCATTACTTTTCAGCACGCCCTAGCGTTAATGGTTTCTTTGAAACTACTATGTTTTCATTTTAGTATCGTTAGTTTTGAGAATGATCGTAGTATAAGAGGTCAATCTAATGGAACATACAGAAACGAAACCGTTTTCTGGACTGTACATCTGTGAACTTGTAATTCAGAACGCATGTATAGGCCACTGTGTGATAGTCTTAGTGCAAAACCACCGTGCCCGGTTACCGCACTTTTGTTACACTGTCTCGCAGGAACGGTGAAACAGTACCAAAACACACAGAAAAGTTTTAATGAAGATGTATGTTAATCCAATAAAATCGAAATTACTACACTGGAATACTCTGACCGGTAATACTTTTATATCGTATGTTATACGGTTTGCCCGTACCCGAAAACTTGATAGTTTATTCTCATAAATGGAGCAATAATTATTCAGAAAAAATTCGGCGACTTCAACGCTAGACTGGGACAGGAACAGTTTATCGCAGGCCCCGTACACTTTACAGACGTGGTTGACTCAGACCACACTGCCAATTGATAGAACTGCGTGGACAGAGCATACTGCTGCGAACATATTCATCCTACTGTCAGGAGCTGTAAGCTGATTTGCTGAACTCTACGATGATTACGCAGAAATATTGTCGAATTGTATTGCCTAATCCACATCTTACTGTGATATGAAACGTGTACGTATTTCATAGATGTTCATATTTTTTGACATATAAGTAGGCACAAAAACTTCCACTTGGAAATCGACATCACTTCTAAATTGCAATCGTGCTGGTTAAATTAATGTGACAAATCTAAAACGTGGTCACTCAAACGGACTACATTTTCAAAGGATTCCACATGAACAAATTAGTAGCTATCCACACAAAACAATTATTCAGATACTAAACAAACCTAACAGCGCAGAGAAACTAGCGCAATCTGTAGTATATAAAATCAGCAGCCAAAACTGCAATCATTTGTATACAGGTCAAAGTCGCGGAAACTTTGAAGATTAATGGACGCCTTGAGTATCTCATCGTTAACAAAGAAATAATTCAACAGTAGGAGGCCGTTTGCTGGAAACTGGACACAGGGTTAACAAAATGGAAACAAGTTAAAGATCCCCCATGTACAGTAGAGAAGCTGGTAACTGGACATTCTACGAAATCTAGAAATTTTCAGACGCCACGTTACTGGACCAGATTACATGATTACTGGAGAGAATGCGAATATACCAGAATTCCAAATCTTTTCAAGAAATTTTGGCTTAGAGAATCCCACAGACTATATGCTCCTATTACATTTTATCTATATTTTTTCCTTCTAAAATCAACACGTTACAATTTTTTCTATTTCTTTTGGACAAGTACTTCGTTTCTTTATCATTTACATAATCACTTATAGTTGTGAGAATTTATAGTCGTTGACAGCGATCTTATTTCTCCTATGTAGTATATCCGTAGAATAAAACTAATGTTAAGTGGATGTCTTTGGTCGTATTGGATGTTTGATTTCTATGTTCTCATTCACCAATTTTCTGACGATATGTCGATATGTGTGTAGTGAAAATCAAATAACGTAGACGATTTTCCCTCAGTGGGCTAACAGGGAAGCAGATTCTCGAAAAATAGGCACACACACGTTTTAAATTTTTGTCTGTGATGATGATCAATATTGTCCCAGAAATGAAATAGTCCCGAACCGCCACTCTAATATTTTTAGGAGTTTTCCTTGGTTACTACGCAAATGCCGCAAGTGGAAATTCTTTCTGTCTTCTGAAATATTTGGGTAAAATAGCATGTTTCGTCCTGGTCTAATAAAAAATGTAAAAAAAAGAAGTCACACAGTAACACTTCAGGTGATACTAGTTAAACCTGATGCTGGAACTTTCACTACAAAATTCGATAGGAAATAAAAATCTAAATACAGAGTGTCGACGGGCATTTGTTCTTAAAATACAGTATATTTTTCTTTCATTATCCGTGTGAGTCACATTAAACCCGTCACGAACAGGGAAAAACGGACCTATATTTGCCCTACATGCGCTTTTCTATCTCCCTTGTAGAAATACCGCGAGGGTGATACATTAATAACGTTTGGTGAGCGATGGAACTAAAATAGCCAGTGAGAGAAAATCTTTCTATTAATTGTTTTTAAAATATTTACACGTGCAGTACGAAGACGCCAGCCAGCTGAGTACCTTTACGGAGAAGCCGTGTGCGGTGAGGGCGTTATAACAAGGGGCCGAAAGCACGCAGAGCTGAAATATGAACTGAATTAAATTTGTTAATCGCAGTCATGGCACTGTATTCATTCTGGATTGATGTAACTCGTGCACAAGCGCCAGGTCAAGCTAATAGATACTGCACACAAACTTGATTGAACCTCAGTTAAAGCAAGATAGCTACATAATACAACGCGCAGCCACCGTAATTGTGGTTTCAGTATCTATGAGGCTATTTTTGTATTCAGCATTTCAAGGCTATTCTTTCACAGGATCAGAGATATGGGTGACCGTGTGTTGATTATTTATTAGTCTACAAAGACGTGCAGCCTTTCTTTTCACTTACTAAATATTACATGAACTATGAAGAACTATTTATTCCTTGAATTAACACTTAGTAGTACCTTTTACTTTATTATTATATGTCTGGAGCTGCGGAACTTTGACGACGGAGTATTGAGAAGTAATGCTTTTAAATTTTTTATGTGAAAACTCTTAAAGATTTCTAAAAAAATCGTTATTAATACTCTACATCTTCATTCTTCTACGTACGTATTTCTCATTATAGTCACCACGGCAAGGAACCCAGTCTTCCAACGAGAGACCAGTTTGTTGATGTGTCACTGCAGAATGTTTGACTTTGTGGACGCAGCCATAGCCTCACCTCTGGTTGCACCTCTTCGTCAAAGTGAAGTCCTCGAAGATGTTTAAGTTTTGGAAAGTGGCGAAAATCAAGTGGGGCCAAGGCGAGACTGTATAATCAATGACAATGAACCCAAGGCGTTGGATTGCTGCAGGTTTGGTCTGGCATTGTCATGCTGAAGGACGAGAAGGTGCTGCAAGTGTGGACGAACTCTTCAAATTCGAAACTCGATTACATCACGCTGTTTGTCACGCATTCACATAGCTACTTCGCACAAAGCCATGTCACACCCTACAATTCCGAGCCCTCGAGCGGCAGAGGGGTCCGAATATGCAGACATTTAGAATAAAGATGTAGAACTTTGATACGTTTGTTTTAACTGATATGCTTTGGTTCAAATTGCTCTGAGCACTATGGGACTTAACATCTGAAGTCATCAGTCCCCTAGACTTAGAACTACTTAAACCAAACTAACCTAAGGACGTCATACACATCCATGCCCGAGGCAGGATTCGAACCTGCGACCGTAGCGGTTGCGCGATTCCAGACTGAAGCGCCTAGAACTGCTTGGCCACATCGGCCGGTTGATATGTTTTAAGAGTTTCACATGAAACATTCGGAAAATGACTTTTCCGCATGTCATCGTATTATCGTGGAAAGTGGTTAGAGTACACAGACAGGTCGCTCCAGTAGGACTTTATGTGCTGCGTCTGTTGCTATAGTCAGGGATGTCTATGGAGGGCCACTGTTATCACTTGATTTGTCTCGGATGAATCGTGTATATTACTCATTAAGTTAGTGCTCGGGAACTGGAGGTAGGAACTATTGAAATTAAACCGAATCTTTCAGGCATGAAAATGTTTACAGCAGATAATGTATGAGATTATTGCCGTACGACGAGGGACTTTAGCTGTCAGAGCGAGTGTGGCGTAAGACACCTGTCGGGTGAGGGAACGCAGGCGTCACACGCGATGGCTGTGGAGGCGCGCCCGGGCACTTACGGGGTGGGCCGGCGGGCGGGCGTCGCTCGCGGGCCCGGCGCCCCGCGTCGTCGGGGGCGGCGTCGCGGCGCTCGGGACGGCGCCGGCGGCGGCTGCGGCGGCGCAGCAGCGTCGCGACGGCGGGCTGCGGCATGGTCGGTGGCGAGCGCGGTCCCCACTGCAGACTCCGCGGGCCCGGGCTGGCGGCTGCGGCGGCCGCTGCGGTTAACGGTACGCAGCAGCGCAGCTCTCACCTGCTGGTGGGGGCCGCCGCTCCACGCCGCCCCTGTTCCATTAATTTTCGCGATAGCCGCCCACCCGGAGCCCTCACTTCCGCCGTGCCCGCGGCCCGCGTGGCGGGGGATCCCTAGTTCCACGTGCGAGCCGACCACCCGATACCAGCCACCAGTGCCCTGCATAGCGGCCGGGCTGGATGCCGCACTAGGTGCAGGAGTCGCCCGTACTGTTCACCAGGATCGCTCCTCAACAATTGTTGGCATACCTCGGCTGCGCCAGCGGGGACGCGTGCCTCGGGGTCAAGTACAGTGAGCGCTTCTCTGCTCACTCCCGATGTGAAAAACAATAAACACAGCAAGAGTCGTCGTAAGATGCGCTATACCAACAGGGTAAATTAGACAGTCCAGAACAAAAGCAGGGTCGTTGTATGCGTACCAACATGACGAGATTCTGAGCTTTTCATACAGCACGCAGCAATTGATTACTGGTCGCCCAGCCAGCCGCGTCGATACCGGACCGGCATACAATGTAGCGCCGTGCTGCCGGGACCCACGAGAAACACAGGCCCGGCAACGATCTTGTGACGTCACACTAGTTGCCTCGAGGCGACATCCCCGGGATAACAAGGCCGTCCAGCAGTGTTAGTGACGTTACACTAAGCGGCCCATAGCCAACGCAGCAGTCCACGGACACCTCCGTACAGACGCGCCTGATGCTAACGATCTTCTGTCCGTCATACAGAAAGGAGCGAACTATAATTCGAACCAAAGACCAAATTATATGTATTCTTGTAAACAGCATAAAGAATTTAAAAACTCCTTTAAGCTGAAATTTAAAACGGGACCTCGAGATCGCGATGTGGTACACCACGTGGCCGAGGTCTCTCCGCAATTATGGAAACGAATTAGAGCAATGGGCAGACTATATGTAGGCTTTCATGCCATTAACACCAGGGACTATATCGTGGTACCTCGATGCCATAACTGCGGCGACCTGGACCACATTCTGAGGCACTGCACCAGGGGGTCGGCTTGCTCCAGGTGCGGTGAGAAGGGCCACAACCGCAAGGAATGTAAAACAACGGGGGTCTGCATTCCGTGTAAAAATCGTGGGAAGAAATCCTGTGGTGCCACGGGACGGAACTGCCCCACTTACCGGATGCTTGAACAACGCCTGATCTCGAGAATTAACTATGGCTGAGCAGAGCGCAGCTAACAGGATGCTCAAACACAAGTCCCCGAGTAAAAGAAGGAGGGATGCTGTGAGGGCTAATAAATTTAAGGAATTTCTAAGGTCGCTTTCGGGCACCACAAACATCATGACAGTTGAGAGGGAAATTCAAACAGATCCCTTTATGGTGGATAGATGCATACAAACTGATTCTCCGGATAGAAACACAGCTCCCCCTTCCCCGAACCGGGGGAAAAGGCCGAACAACAACCTTCAACGGCAGAAGCATCCTGTAGTGGTGGCGGCCTCCCTGGCCCCTACACACGAAGCTGTACAAACCAGACAACCACTCCAAGAAAGTACAGTTACTAGCACCAGTACCAACCCAACTGAGGCAGATACCCCAGTAATCAGACTACCGCCTGTAGATCCGATTAGGGTATACCCCAACATAGAATTTACAATGCAACTGGCAAGACTGGAGCAGCCGGCTATCCTGACCACTGCCTTACGAAATGTGGTCCGGGTAGGACACGAGGACGGAAGAAAAGTCACCTTCTCAGTAATGGAGGCTGTTGACAGGATACAATTAAAGTCAGTGAACCTTCCCACCGACTTCGGGGCCCTGCGAGACTTACTTAAGAAAGTGTTTGACAGACGTGGGGAGAAATTCGACTTAAATGACATTTACACTCAAGCAGTCCTAGCTCACGGTCGAATCGCTTTTGATTGGAGCAAGACTTGGCCTGACGATAGAATGCACACTTACTTCCCATAATGACAAAATTAACTGTTGGACAGTTGAATACGCATAACAGCAGACTTGTGATGCAGGAGCTCCGAAGAGAGGTGGAGGAGAAGAGGCTTGACGTACTCTGCTTGCAGGAGCCGTACTCTCAAGCTGGAAAACTCTCATTCGCAGCCGCTACATGGCAGATAGCTAGCAGTGGGGAAGCCCCCAAAGCGGCAATTGTCATAACCAACCAGTCTCTAAGAGTAACAACACTTGCACAGTTTTCTACCACTCACTGCAACGTCGTGGAGGTACAGGCCCCCATGGGAATTATAACCTTTATAAACATGTACTTCCAATACGGGGACAACATTGAGCAACATCTGGATCACCTGACCAGAGTAGCCACGGCGTTGCGAGGTCGCAAACTGGTCATAACAGCAGATATAAACGCAAAATCCCCCCTGTGGTACAGTGGCACAAGAGATGAAAACGGTGAAAAAGTAGAGGAAATGATTATGGCTCTACAACTTGTGGTTGCAAATAGACCTGGCAACCCCCCCCCCCCCACTTACGCAGCGGGAGGGGGGCGCGGTACTAATATAGATGTAACGCTAGTTACGCCAAATTCTGCCAACATCATTCAGAATTGGGAAGTCAAGGAGAACGCGACAACAAGCGACCATAATCTTATAACGTTCAGCTTAGGAAATGGAGGTTGTCACTGGGCTACAGGGTGGGAGTTGCAACTGAATTTCAAGAGAGCTGACTGGGAGAGACTAGCGAGAGAGTGCGACATTCCTCCATTGCCAGAAGGTGATGCACAACAGGACCTGGACATAGACAAGCGGGCCGAAGAACTGGTAGGTGCAGTGACCAGAGCGGTCAAGGCAGCTGTTCCAACCAGGAGGAGAGCCATGGCGGCCTCCCCGTCACCATGGTCAGCTGAACTTCAGGAAATGCGGCAGTCTGTCAGAAGGCTGAGGAGGCACTACCAGCGCAGTGTCGTCTGGTGGGAAAAACAACGATGGTTACAACTATACCGGGAGGCTAAAGATAGATTCCAGAAAGAACTAAAAGAAGTCAGACTACGTAGTTGGGAAAGATTTGTGCTAGACCAGCTGGCCCTGGATCCATGGGGAATACCCTACAAACTAGTGAGGGAAAAGATCCGGTCCCCAATGATGTTATCAACAGTCAGGTGCGGGGATGGGATGACAGAGTCCTGGCAGGAGACTGCCGAGGTTCTTCTCCGGTCCCTGCTGCCTGACGACGATGAGGCCAGCGACACGGAGGGACAGTCCCAGTTACGAAATCAAGATCTGGATAGAGTTGCTAACAACAGGGCAGTCTACCCCTTCTCTGAAGAGGAAGTGGCTGGCCACATTAAAGCATTGAAAACAGTAAAGCCCCCGGCCCAGACGGCATTGTGGCGGAGGTGGTGCAGTTCCTGGCACCCCAACTGGTGGCACCACTAACCCAGTTATACAACGAATGTCTAAGACAGGAAAAATTCCCGAAAATCTGGAAAGAGGCAAACGTTGTTATAATCAAAAAGGGACCTAACAAGGACCCAGCGGATGTTAAGTCTTATAGGCCAATTTGCCTACTGAACATCCTCGGGAAATTATTCGAAAAATTGCTAGCTGACAGACTGACTGCACACCGAGTGCTGTGTGGGATGAGTGGCAGGCAGTTCGGCTTCAGGCCGGGGCGATCGGCAACTGATGCGATCGCTCTAGCGGCTGAGGTCTGCGACTCTACCCCACACAAGTACGTTGTTGGCATCATGGTTGACATCAGTGGCGCCTTTGACAACCTGTGGTGGCCTTCGCTCTTCTCCTGCTTGCGGGAGAAGGAGTGTCCAGGGTCGCTATATGGTTGCCTGAGGAGCTATTGTGAAGGGCGGGAGGACTGGCTATCATCCCCTAGCGGCAGAGTAGGAAAATAACTAAGGGATGTCCCCAGGGCTCCGTACTAGGTCCCCTGTTCTGGGACATCCATATGGAACCGCTTTTAGACAGTTTGGAACAGAGTGAAGAAGTGCTAGAGGTGATAGCCTACGCGGATGACCTCCTCTTGCTGGTCGGCGGCCGAAGCCGCGAGGACATTGAACCAAAAATAGACAGAGCGATGACCAAATTACAACTGTGGTGCACAAATACTAAGATGACGATTTCACCGACCAAATCGACGTACTTATTACTGAAGGGACAGCTGGCGAGGAACCCTACAGTTAGAATCGGAGGCTCACCAGTAATAAGACGACAAGAGACTCGCTACCTGGGCGTCATCATCGATGAAAGGTGGAACTTTGGAAAGCACATTGAGTCCGTATCCCAAAAAGCATTGCAATTATTAAACAATCTTACCTCAATAGGTCATAAACGATTTCATCTACCACCACATCTAATCAAGTTGTATCACAATAGTATATTAACATCAGTAGTGGGTTACGGATCGGGAGTCTGGGCACATAGGCTCACAAGGGTGATGCCTGCCATGGCAGTGAGAAGAGTACAAAGAAACATGCTTCTAAGATCCATAGGGGCGTATAGAACTTCTCCAGGAAGTGCACTCTTAGTAATAATGGGGCTCTGTCCTTTAGACATCAAAATTCGAGAACAAGCAGCTTGGTACTGGGTCAAGAAGGGGAACAACGCGAAAACAGAGAACATCATGGGAATACTGGTAATAGATAGGAGAGAAATACGTAGGAGGGGCGAGGACCTATGGCAACGGTCTTGGGAAACAGAAGAAACTGGCAGAAGAACATTTGGGTTCTTGCCAGATGTAAAAGAAAGGCTAGGGATGAAGTACTTTGAGCCAACGCGGGGTCTAATACACTTTCTCACTGGTCATGGGCCCTACCCGACATACTTGTGTCGGTTTGGGAAAAAGGCTACACCCGAGTGTGACTGCGGAGCTTCGGAGGGCACTCCCGACTATGTGGTTTACGAGTGCCCCCTTTTCGATGATGTAGCAATGACACTAAGACAACAACTTCCACACAATAACACATACGACCTATTACGACACGAAGAAACTTTCGACACTTTAAACAAATTGGCAGACGAGGTGTCACGAAAGGTATTGACGGCATACCTTGCTGACTTTCATGATTAAGGCATACACCAAATGTGTCCCATTACGAGATACATAAGGGTCGTTTACGATTAGAGACACTTACCGAATGTGACCAATTACCCTCATCCTATACCGCCTGTACGTGGATTGGTCGACTTCTTAGTTGCAATCCGCCACGTGCAGGACTAGGGGGATCAGGGTACACCAATAAAGACCAAAGCACCGGAATTGACGTAGGTTTAGTAGTAGTTGTAGCTCTAGATATAGATATTAAGCTAGGAACCTGCAGCGACAAACGGTCTTGGCCAGCCCAGTGTCAGGGGCACGCTCATCGGGATTAGCTCGATGAGCAGGGCCTAAAGCAGTAGGTTTATATCTATGCTGACACACCTGTAACGCTGCAGGCAGTTAGGAATTAACTAGAAGGAAGATATTAATAATTAGTATGTAGAATTTAGCTGTAGTCTGCTCATTATCCTCTAGTATTCTGTCTGTAGCTCACAATAATTAACATAGCATAATATAATAATAAGAATAAATAGCTGCTGAAACACCTAATATATGTAGATTAGTTATGACCCACTAATCACTAAGGTAGTGGGTTCCTTTGTATAAATATTATTAATGTTGAATAAAGAATTTTTTTTTTAAAAAAAAAAAAAAAAAAAACAGCATAAAGGTTCATAACGAAATACCGATTACATATATGGGCAGGAATAGGTTCTAGAACTCCTCTGAAAAGTGTTTATCTTCAGTACCAGAATGAACATCAAATTGTCAGGTTTTCTAAATAGGAAAGCACTTTGTTAGTAACAGACAGCAATAATGAGACTTGCAGTTGGTTATTTCTACGTGGAAAAGCTGTAGAGAGATTGAAAATGGCAAGTAAAGAGAGCCTCAGCCATTTGCTCACATTCTTACATGTAATGCACTTGGTTGTTTTTCATTTCCTTACGGTCGTGCGGTACCGTTCTCGCTTCCCACGCCCGGGTTCGATTCCCGGCGGGGTCAGGGATTTTCTCTGCCTCGTGATGGCTGGGTGTTGTGTGCTGTCCTTAGGTTAGTTAGGTTTAAGTAGTTCTAAGTTCTAGGGGACTGATGACCATAGATGTTAAGTCCCATAGTGCTCAGAGCCATTTGAACCATTTCCTTACCTTTCATAACATTTTTAATATTGTTTCAAGAAGTGTATCTTCAATAGCAGAGTGAACTTCAAATTGTCAGGCTTTTCTTAAAGGAAAGAGCAGTCCCTTAGTATCACAGTGCAAGACAGAATCTTGTGTTCAGTGATGTCTATGTTAAAAGGAGAATATTTGATATCTATCTTTTGTTTCCATTCTTTATTACTGGGGATACACTTGTAAAAATTCTTGAAAAGAGCTGTCACCATGAACATATGAGTAAATTCACAATAGTCATGTGTTTTATGAGATAAGCGAACTCTTGTTACCTTATTGTAAACGAAAGTTGTGAGGGTTTTGCTATGTATGACAGTGTTTAAGATAATTTACTTTGAGTGTAATAGCTTGAAAATGTTAAATCCTGCTGTCACTTGGCATTTGTCACCACCTGTATGCGAGTTTTAAAGCTAAATAGTGTTCTGACAATTATAAAATAGTGGCAAAGTTTCTCAATCGATTAAACTTATTCCTGCCCGTATATGTAATCGGTATTTCGTTATGAACCTTTATGCTGTTTAGAAGAATATATATAATTTGGTCTTTGGTTCGAATTATAGTTCGCTCCTTTCTGTATGGCGGACAGAAGATCGTTAGCATCAGGCGCATCTGTACGGAGGTGTCCGTGGACTGCTGCGTCGGCTATGGGCCGCTTAGTGTGACGTCACTAACACTGCTGGACGGCCTTGTTATCCCGGGGGTGTCGCTCGAGGCCTACGAGAAATACAGGCCGCGGCACGTTCGTCACGAAGGTAGGCCTGAACTCGCTCGCTCGCTCAGCTCAGCAGACAAAATGCGTTTCTAAATACGTTAACTCGGAAATGGATGTGTACGCACTAACGAGAATTGCTTCTTTTACTGGAATCTGCTGTTATGAAGTCCTACTAATTGCTAGTCATACAAGAAAATTCTAGATAAATTCTCGACACAAATCGTATAACAGCTTGTTTCTAGCATTCAGTCTGTTCTGCTTAAGTCATCGTGTCAAACAAGATGTGGTCCCTTGTGCTACAGATAATCATTTTGGCATGGTTTTTATTTGATTATACCGCAGTATAGCCGTAAGAAATATGGATTTCCTATTATTGTAAGGATAATACCAGACGAATGGAAAAACTGGTAGTTCAAAATGGCTCTGAGCACTATGGGACTTAACTTCTGAGGTCATCAGTCCCCTAGAACTTAGAACTACTTAAACCTAACTAACCTAAGGACATCACACACATCCATGCTCGAGGCAGGATTCGAACCCGCAACCGTAGCGGTCTCGCGGTTCCATACTGTAGCGCTTAGAACCGCTCGGCCACTCCGGCCGGCAAAACTGGTAGAAGCCGACCTCGGGGAAGATCACTTTGGATTCCGTAGAAATTTTAGAACACGTGAGGCAATACTGACCCTACGACTTATCTTAGAAGCTAGATTAAGGAAAGACAAACCTACGTTTCTAGCATTTGTAGACTTAGAGATAGCTTTTGACAATGTTGACTGCAATACTCTCTTTCAAATTCTGAAGGTAGCAGGAGTAAAATACAGGGAGCCAAAGACCATTTACAATTTGTACAGAAACCAGATGGCAGTTATAAGAGTCGAGGGGTATGAAAGGGAAGCAGTGGTTGGGAAAGGAGTGAGACAGGGTTGTAGCCTCTCCCCGATGTTATGCAATCTGTATATTGAGCAAGCAGTAAAGGAAACAAAGGAAAAATTCGGAGTAGGAATTAAAATCCATGGAGAAGAAATTAAAACTTTGAGGTTCGCCATTGAAGCGGAATGGACAGTGTCTTTAAAGGAGGATATAAGATGAACATCAACAAAAGCAAAACGAGTGTAATGGAAAGTAGTCTAATTTAATCGGGTGATGCTGAGGGTATTAGATTAGGAAATGAGACGCTTAAAGTAGTAAAGGAGTTTTGCTATTTGGGGAGCAAAATAACTGATGATGGTCGAAGTAGAGAGGATATAAAATGTAGACTGGCAATGGCAAGGAAAGCGTTTCTGAAGAAGTGAAATTTGTTACCATCGAGTATAGATTTAAGTGTCATGAAGTCTTTTCTGAAAGTATTTGTACGGAGTGTAGCCATGTATGGAAGTGAAACGTGGACGATTAATAGTTTACACAAAAAGAGAATACAAGCTTCCGAAATGTGGTGCTACAGAAGGATGCTGAAGATTAGATGAGTAGATCACATAACTAATAAGGAGGTACTGAATAGAATTGGGGAGAAGAGAAATTCGTGGCACAACTTGACTAGAAGAAGGGATCCATTGGTAGGACATATTCTGAGGCATCAAGGGATCACCAATTTAGTATTGGAGGGCTGCGCGGAGGGTAAAAACCGTAGAGGGAGACCAAGAGATGAATACACTAAACAGATTCAGAAAGATGTGGGTTGCAGTAGGTACTGGGAGATGAAGAAGCATGCACAGGATAGAGCAGCATGGAGAGCTGCATCAAACCAGTCTCTGGACTGAAGACAACAACAACAACAGCAATACCAGCAAGACTCCCTCATAGTGGCTTCCAGTAGAAGATGCAATTCTCGTTTGTACATACTCACACAGTTACTAGTTAACAGGTGTAGAAACGTCGTTTGTTTGCTGAGTTGAGCGAGCTCGGCCTACCTTCATGACGTGCGCGCCGCGGCCTGTGCGTCTCGTGGATCTCTTGTAGGCTTGTCCGGCAGACTTCGGGAACGCTCGGCTACGTGCAGATCCCACGGGAAATCAATACGTAATTGAAAAGGTACAGACGAAAGACCTTAATTTTGCCGTGTGCTACCGAGAACTTGCGTGCGTTTAAACGTGCAGTTAAGAATGATTAAACTCGTCTGAAACAGTTACTCGCTTCCCGCCGGAGACGGCTGCTGGCACTCGTATGACCTGGGGTGTCACGTACTGTGACGTAAGCGCCACGGCCTTTCTCGTGGGCCTCGAGCCGACCGGTGTGACGTCACAAGTTCGTTGCAGGGCCCCTGTGTCTCGTTCGTCCCAGTCGCCTTGTCGCCACACTTGGCGAACGCTCGGCTCTGTGCTGGGGCCAATATGTAAATGAGAAGGTATCCACTAAATGTCTTAACTTTGTTGTGCGCTATCGGAAGAGCGCCCAACCCCTGCAAAATAATGAAGGGTAAAAAGTTTATTTTTTACTACGGCTATTCGCGACACATTTGAAGACAATAGCCAGATATACCACTCGATGTACCTGCAAATTTATTTCATTGTACCTATCGAGAGCTTGCATCCATTTAAAGGCGCAGTCAAGGATTATTTCATTCGTCTGAAGTAGTTAATTCACTCCCCTCCAGAAACGGCTGCTACATATTTATTCTTGCTGCTGCTAGAGGGCTCCGAATTGTAGTGTGTAGCATCACGCTGTATAAAGTAACTATGTGAGTTACTCGCTCCCCGCCAGAGACGGGGAAGACATGCAGTGTCATGTGCTGTGACGTACGCGCCACGGCCTGTATATGTCGTAGGCCTTGAGCGCCACGCACAAACGCGCAGAATGGAGCAGCGTGTTCGTAGGTGCGCAGCTTAATGGCTTTGCGCGGCGTGGCGGGTGTAGACGCGGCGTTAAGTGTGAGAGGCCCCGCGAGACGACTGTTCCGCCTCTTGCAGCCAGAGGCGCTGCTGTCGTGTAGGGAGGCTCACCGTCATCTGACAATGGGGCTATCGTTATCCGCTGCAGGCGGTGGGGCTAAAGGAGCGCAGATTAGAGGGGACTTGAACTGGAAGGGGGGTGCAGTTGTATGAAAGAGTGTAATGAGATTCCAATAGCACTGAGTTAAGTAAAATATTCTTTAGTCCTAACTGGTAAGGAAACGCTTGTTTTTCATTACGCCAAGTGACACAATGCAACGAACGTATAGACAAGGATTATAATTTTCTCAAAAATGATTCAAATGGCGCAGAGCACTATGGGACTTAACATCTGAGGTCATCAGTCCCCTAGAACTTAGAGCTATTAAACCTAACTAACCGAAGGACATCACACACATCCATGCCTGAGTCAGAATTCGAACCTGCGACCGTAGCAGGCGCTCGGTTCCGGACTGAAGCGCCTAGAACCGTTCGGTCACCGCGGCCGGCCTATATTTTCTCGTTTGCTGTTTCGTTCGTTACGAGTCTGCATTGATCGGCAAGTAAACAATGAAAAAGAAATTGCGTTAATGTCGCAAGCAGTGCGACTCTGGACTGTGTGTTTTCCATGTTTTTAATTGTACCATAGAATTACTTAAATATGTACCTTCTACAAGCAAGTCAGCGAGTGGATGGCAAGAGGTGGTAAGTTCCTATAGGACCAAACTGCTGAGGTCATCGATCCCTAGGCTTACACACTACTTAATCTAACTTAATCTAACTTACGCTAATGACAACACGCACACACCCACGCCCGAGGGAGCACTCGAACGTTTGATGGGGAAAGCCGCGCGAACCGTGGCAAAGCGCCCAAGACTGCTCGGCTAACCCGCGCGGCAATTCGGCGAAAAAACGAAAATAAGGAAAACACCGTCAATAAGGAGGGACAGGATGATAGGGCATGTGCTACATCAGGGAATAACCTCCATAGTACTAGATGGAGCTGTAGAGGGTAGAAACTGCAGGGGAACCGGTGGTTGGAAACAGGACATAGGATGCAAGTGCCACTCTGAGATTCTAAGACGAAGAGATTCGCTTGCAGAGGAATTCGTGACTGGCCGCATCGAACCACTCAAAAGACTAATTTAAAAAAGGACTAAGTAGTGATCAGAATTAAACACAATATATTTGTGAGAGGCTGGCAAGCGGTGATAGGATGCAAAGTCTAATTTTGGCCTTGACTGCAGTCACTCAAGACACACGTGTCCGTAACTACCTCGTCGTTGACGATTTCATCGATCAGTAACTCAGTGAGCAGTGCGACAATGAAACTCTTCTCTGCATCCCTGGATAGGCCAGCAGTCGCCCTCAAGGTTCAAATGGCTCTGAGCACTATGGGGCTTAACATCTGAGGTCATCAGTCCCCTAGAACTTAGAATTACTAAAACCTGACTAACCTAAGTATATCACACACATCCATGCCCGTGGCAGGATACGAACCTGCGACCGTGATTTCCCTCTTTACTACTAGAGTACTCACAGGTGGCAGTTCTTAGTTGTTGGCGGTTTGTTATTAATGGCCGTGAATTAACAACAGCGATCATCCAGCCATCCGCGTGCATCGAAAAAGCTGATACCGCGCATTGTTCTATTGAAACATGGCATCTGTATCAGGGCACTCTATTGCAGACGACCTGCAAGAATCTGTATTACTAAACGGCTAAAGCGATCAACCGACCTGCCTATCTAACAGCTACCACGGGCAACAAAAATTTGGTTTTCCTTGGCTCATATAATCAGAGACGAATTCAATAATTTATATTGCTGAGATAATCTACTCATTCAGAAACATAATCTTACGTTAGAAATTTAACACAATTAGTCAAGTATTAAAGTTACAGAGTGTGTAAATGTCTTGAGGCATTGTAGCTCACGGCGACCAAATTATCCAGAGTATACATTCATCCAGTATACGAGAATGAGAGCACTTAGCGACTTACAACAAGCTGAACACATTTGAAATCTGTCTGAAACTTTTCCTCACTGACCCCCTCCCCACCCCCCACCACCGCGCAAAATAATGAAGGGTAAAAAGTTTACATGTTACTACGGATATTCGCAACACATTTGAAGGAAATATCCACATATACCACTCAATGTGGACCTGGTGGATGACATCGGAAGTTCAATGAGGCTTTTTGGAGATGATGCTGTGGTGTATCGAGAGGTTGTAACAATGAAAAATTGTAGTGAAAGGCAGGAGGATCTGCAGCGAATTGACGCATGGTGCAGGGAAAGGCAATTGAATCTCAATGTAGACAAGTGTAATGTGCTGCGAATACATAGGAAGATAGATCCCTTATCATTTAGCTACAAAATAGCAGGTCAGCAACTGGAAGCAGTTAATTCCATAAATTATCTGGGAGTACGCATTAGGAGTGATTTAAAATGGAATGATCATATAAAGTTGATCGTCGGTAATGCAGATGCCAGACTGAGATTCATTGGAAGAATCCTAAGGAAATGCAATCCGAAAACAAAGGAAGTAGGTTACAGTACGCTTGTTCGCCCAATGCTTGAATACTGCCCAGCAGTGTGGGATCCGTACCAGATAGGGTTGATAGAAGAGATAGAGAAGATCCAACGGAGAGCAGCGCGCTTCGTTACAGGATCATTTAGTAATCGCGAAAACGTTACGGAGATGATAGATAAACTCCAGTGGAAGACTCTGCAGGAGAGACGCTCAGTAGCTCGGTAGGGGCTTTTGTTAAAGTTTCGAGAACATACCTTCACCGAAGAGTCAAGCAGTATATTGCTCCCTCCTACATATATCTCGCGAAGAGACCATGAGGATAAAATCAGAGAGATTAGAGCCCACACAGAAGCATACCGACAATCCTTGTTTCCACGAACAATATGAGACTGGAATAGAAGGGAGAATCGATAGAGGTACTCAGGGTACCCTCCGCCACACACCGTCAGGTGGCTTGCGGAGTATGGATGTAGATGTAGATGTAGAATGTACGGTACACAATTCAGGAGATATGCTGTCATAGACTGTGACATGCCTGAAAACCTATAATGTTTACAACCATAAAGATTTCTACGTGCTTTACGTCAAATGTTTAACGCATTAACTCATGTAAAGTAATTACTTTCCGCAGTAACGCAATGTAGAACTCCCTACCGTTTGTATTCTTCACTGGCGTGGACTCTTTCAACTGTGGTGTTGCTGCAACTGCCGAAGCTGTAGGGATGAAAGTCCATACTAGGTAGTGTAACATTTTGTCTTCATTGCTTTTTTCCTTTTTTAGGACCTTTCGCTTTCACTCGCTTTGACTCAATCCAGTATCAGTATTACGTTAAAGATCTCGTCAAATTCCCATATACAACGCTAGCATGGAATAGTATTAACTGTTTAGTGAAGCACCATTAGAAAAAAAAAATAACGTAAGGCAGGCTGCTTCGCTGAAAACGTAATCCGCGTTGTGGTTGTACATGAGAATTTGCCCAGATACAGTGTATAAACCTGAGACTCTTCCGAGACTGACAGACACGTGGAGAGTCCTCAAAGAATATTTTGCCTAGCCCTTACAACGAAAGACTGCCGAATTGTTCAACTGATATAAAATACCATCACAGATTCATATAGAAGAGGAAATTACGACTCCAATGACCATAATAACATCAGAAGAATTGGAAAGCTTAATATCGAATTTCCCCTATAAAATCAATTTTGCTTGAGATTATGGGCCTACTGGTGTGTTACTGAAGTATCTTCTGGCTTCCATCGCCTCCTTCTCAGATGTGCGTGGAGTAACCATGATAGGCATCCAATCGCATAGCGAGAGGACGCACACGACTACCGCAACCGTCGAAACTAAACGCGCATGTGGTCTACTCTATAAATCGACTGCACACCACAAGCCGACGCTACTTTGGTAAGAGTTGCCGCCCTTTGCCTTCGAATCTCATTCGCTCTCTCGATCAACCAAAATCTCCCCTCTCACAGAGCTGTTTGCTGCTCATTTTACCAATTGCAACTCCCTAGGGAGTGGACTAACATTTTATTCGTCTTCTGCATTCTTCTTCTATAAAGTTATAATCCAGCGGAGGCCAAGCGATTACTACGGAAAATGCAGCAACGTAGATTGGCGCTGTTCCACTATGAAGAAACTGCCTCGCGTTTCATTTGTATTTATTGTTCAGTATATACAAAAACTGACTTTCTGCCCCTCAATTACTTGCTTGTGGCTCCTGTCCCTAATTCTGCAACACTTCCCAGTTCAAACAACTGCTGCAGGTTCCCTTCTCCGATGCTTCTACGATGGAGGAAAGAGGAAGTTCTAAGGTAACTTGCTATATTTTTCGAAAAAGCAGGAGGAAGTTACAGTTCCACCATTTAATTTTGCTATCTCTTTGACATTGTTGTACTGAGAGTAACTTACCCGACTTCCATTTAATACTGGCCTCTTGAGTAGCCGGCTCTGTAGCGAACCACTTACAGACTGCCCAAGATTATATACAGGGTGGTCAGGAAGAGCCTGAGAAGCTTGTAATGGTGTTGTGGGTTTGGTTGCGCTGAGAAATAACTGTTAAGGGAAAAAATTAGATACGTCGCACAGTTTCCGATTTCAATACCATTGAAATTAGCGACTAAGGTAGTTGCCCACGGAAATTCAAGCAGCCTGCCGGAGACTGTGTTGCCAAATGTGTTCTTCATTGAATTTCCTCAAACCGAACAAGAGAGTGCAATTTTGTCATATGATGACATTTTGGAGACCGTGGCTATTTTTGAAGACAAATGTTGATGGTGTTAGGACAGCAACAAGCCACAAATTTACTTTGAGTTCCTTTATTCAAAGGAAACCGTTACCGGTTTCGACTCGTTGTGATTCATCATCAGACGGTTTACAAATGTCAGAAAGAAAGCGTGTAAACCGTCTGATGATGAATCACAACGATTCGAAACCGGTAACGTTTTCCTTTGAATAAAGGAACTCAAAGTAAATTTGTGGCTGGTTGCTGTCCTAACATCATCAACATTTGAACAAGAGAGTGATGCAAAAATTGGACATTTGACAGTAGCAAGGATCGGACCCACTACCGTCGAATGGTTTCCAGTGTTTTTTTCTTTTTTTATGGTTTCAACTAACCAGTCGAAGAACACTGAAAAACACCGCGACGACGTGACTGGCTAACTTCAATGCTAAATAAATTGGAAACGGCGCAGTATCGAATTTTTTTCTTAACAGTTATTTCTTAGCACAACCTACCCTGTAGGCTACTCAGACTGTTTGTAACCACCCTGTATAAAAACCAAACAAGACAACCACAGGCGTATCACTGTTATTCCAGTGTGATTTTGATGATCGATTAAGCCGAAATGCGTAAAGGCGTAAAAGTTCTCTCTCTCTCTCACTAACTCACTCTCTCTCTCTCTCTCTCACTCACTCACTCACTCACTCTCTCTCTCTCTCTCTCTTTTAATGACGTTTTAATTTATTCCTTCTTTAATACTATCTCTATTGGGTACACATTTTATACACAGTATTTATATAAACCTTTGAATGTACCAGAGAAATCATTTCATTGTACGACACATAGTTCGGGGCGTATGGCGTTTTATACGTGGGAGTACGGTTCTTTACAGAATCGGATGTGATGCGTTAGTGATACAAACTAGTTGCAAAGATCGCAGTCTCATATCCTGATTTTATATCATTTATTAACGAAAATATTCACAATGATCGCGGACTCATGTACTGATTTTGTGTCATTTATTGACCAACACCTATACGCCACGCGCGTCTCACCTCACCAGCAACAATTATTTTTGGATAATGCTGTACAAGTTCACGTGATTTCGGCATGACGGCGTGTCAGACTAGTTCCGTATTAATATCTGCGAACACACGAACAGAATATTCCTTTGTGACTGGATTGGAGTGGAAAGCCTTGTTCCATGACCAACGACGTCTCTGTATTTCACTTCTATGGATATTTTTTTTCCGTGAGAGATTTGTTACATGAAATCGTTGACGTATGGAACCGCAATAGACTCTGGGAGGACGTGGTTGGTAGGGTTTCTTCTGACTGTAGCATTACACAATAGAAACGGACATATCGGAGGGAGTCTGACAGAATTTTGTGTGCTGTTGCAAAGCATGCAGTGAGATAGGAGGTAATTACACAGAGCTGAATCTGTCGTTAAAAGGCGTAAAAATTTTTTTAAATAAATGTGAAGTAAGGTCGTGTGGCCTTGTTGAGCGGGATGAGTTCAGCCGCCGAATCGGAAAAGGATTTTCTTTTGCAGCGCATTATGGCCCCTTTCCTTGCGGATATGTGAGCGGTGTGTATTATACGTATTTTTGGAGTGTGGCTGAGTGTAGTGAACGCCTTCGTATTGTGGTGTAAATTGTTTATGTTGATGAAAAATAAATGTTAATTTCTTACCATTAGCTAATTGTCTCAATATGTCGTGCAGAAAAATGCGCTGTGAATTATTGTCATTAGAATGTCCCACTGTACCCTGTGCAAGTATGTTGCTTCCACGTCACGTCTTCAGAGACAATCATCTTTTACATTTCGTTAGTGCCACAAAATTGAAGACTGATATGCATGGAGATTCACGCCTCACACCCGAGACCCACATCTTCGGACAAATGTATTGTCGATGTAAACGACTTTCACAAACTGCTCTTGTGTGTAGCATAGTAGAGAGCAGACAGTTAGCCGCACAGGTAGAATGCATTGTCATGTATTTCAAAACATTTCAACGCACTGAGTGACGTCGCCTTTCACGCAAATCCCTTGTTGAAAAAAGTTAAACATACACACTCGACTTCTCAGCGAATGGAAACAATATTACTTCCACCGCAGGCTGATGGTGAACTATTAATTTCAACTTCCGTTACACGGGTTGTTACGCTGACAGAAGTCTGAGCTAAGATGCCTATATCATCGGCAACGTATTCTCTACATTATTACTACACATGGTGTAGTAAGTATCAGATGCAAGTATCAGATGCAATTGGAGATCATAAAATGAAAGCAGTGCTTTTTGCCGATGACCTGATGTTATGGGGAAATTGCGAGAAGGAGGTGCAAGAGCAGTTAGATGTATGGGAGGCAACGGCAGCACAATATGGAATGCATTTCTCTGCAAAGAAAAGTGAAATAATTGTCACAACAAGGAAGAAGAACAGGCCAAATGTGGATATAACTTGTGGAGGGGAAAAACTACAGGTGGTAGAGAACTTCAAGTACCTGGGAAGTATGATTGAAAGTAAGGGGGGAAACGCAATGGAAATAAATGAAAGGTGCAGAAAAGCAGGGCAGTTCTACAAATGCATTAGGGGGCTTATTTGGAGCAAGGAGGTGCCACAGAAATCCAAGGGAATTATATACCGAACCTACTTTGTCCCCATATTGGCATACGGAAGTGAGACATGGGTAATGCACAAAAGCGACAAAAGTAGAATACAGGCTAGTGAAATGAAGTTCCAGAGGAGCAGGTTGAGTGTAAAAAGACGAGACAGATTGCGAAATGTGTATGTGAGGGAAAGACTAAAGGAGGAACCAGTACAGGACAGGATAGAAAAATCAAGACTGCAGTGGTATGGACACATGAAGAGAATGGATGAGGGAAGAATTCCAAAGAGGATGTTTGATCTGCAACTGGAGAAGAAGAGGCCCAGAGGAAGACCAAGAGATAGATGGGTGAAGGGAGTGAAGGAATGTGTGACGAGAAGAGGAGAGAACTGGACGAAGGTGGAAGAGGGGGAATGGTGGAAAGACAGAACACGATGGAGAGGCTTGTGTTCCCGACAGACCCAGCCAGTGGCTGGAAATTGTCCAAGATGATGATGATGATTACTACACATGGGACGGTAATCATTACGTCTTAACAATTTGCTGTTAAACAAACAAATACCGCCTGAACAGGCCTAGAAGGCCAAACGGCACCGACCGGCCGCCGTGTCATCCTCGATCCTAAAGCGTCACGGGATAGGATACGGAGAGACACATGGTCAGCGCACTTCTCTCCCGGCCGTTGTCCGTTTTGGTGACCTGTGCCGGTACTTCTGTCAAGTAGCTCCTCACTTGGCCTCACAAGGGCTGAATGCATCCTGCCTGCCAACAGCACTCAGAAGACCCGGACGGTGACCCATATAAATGCAAGCCAAGCCCAACAGCGCTTAACTTTGGTGATCTGAAGGGAACATGTGATACCACTGCGGTAAGGCCTTGGCAACTATTTGCTAATGCAATTGAAAAGTTTGTAGAACGAAAAAAAATTTCTAACTGAACTTCGAATATCCGCTAAGTAAACTAGTTCCTTAATGTTGCAAATACAGAGAGGTTTAAAGACGCCTGCCGTGTACCCAATGCCCACATCCAACGGAAAAGTACCGAAAAATGTAGAGACTCCTTGATTCTCCCAAAATGCACCTGCTGCTGAACGTAACTCGTCAGTGAATGTAGGGAGGCGTTAAAGTGTCTTAATTGAGTGAAACATTTCTTGGTTAATGTTTTTCTCCTTTCTGCCTAAAAAAGAAACTATTGGCTGTAGGAAAGTGTCCAAACTGAAATTACTGTTCCCTATAAGCAAACAACAATAAAGCAAATCATTATACACTCCTGGAAATGGAAAAAAGAACACATTGACACCGGTGTGTCAGACCCACCATACTTGCTCCGGACACTGCGAGAGGGCTGTACAAGCAATGATAACACGCACGGCAGAGCGGACACACCAGGAACCGCGGTGTTGGCCGTCGAATGGCGCTAGCTGCGCAGCATTTGTGCACCGCCGCCGTCAGTGTCAGCCAGTTTGCCGTGGCATACGGAGCTCCATCGCAGTCTTTAACACTGGTAGCATGCCGCGACAGCGTGGACGTGAATCGTATGTGCAGTTGACGGACTTTGAGCGAGGGCGTATAGTGGGCATGCGGGAGGCCGGGTGGACGTACCGCCGAATTGCTCAACACGTGCGGCGTGAGGTCTCCACAGTACATCGGTGTTGTCGCCAGTGGTCGGCGGAAGGTGCACGTGCCCGTCGACCTGGGACCGGACCGCAGCGACGCACGGATGCACGCCAAGACCGTAGGATCCTACGCAGTGCCGTAGGGGACCGCACCGCCACTTCCCAGCAAATTAGGGACACTGTTGCTCCTGGGGTATCGGCGAGGACCATTCGCAACCGTCTCCATGAAGCTGGGCTACGGTCCCGCACACCGTTAGGCCGTCTTCCGCTCACGCCCCAACATCGTGCAGCCCGCCTCCAGTGGTGTCGCGACAGGCGTGAATGGAGGGACGAATGGAGACGTGTCGTCTTCAGCGATGAGAGTCGCTTCTGCCTTGGTGCCAATGATGGTCGTATGCGTGTTTGGCGCCGTGCAGGTGAGCGCCACAATCAGGAGTGCATACGACCGAGGCACACAGGGCCAACACCCGGCATCATGGTGTGGGGAGCGATCTCCTACACTGGCCGTACACCACTGGTGATCGTCGAGGGGACACTGAATAGTGCACGGTACATCCAAACCGTCATCGAACCCATCGTTCTACCATTCCTAGACCGGCAAGGGAACTTGCTGTTCCAACAGGACAATGCACGTCCGCATGTATCCCGTGCCACCCAACGTGCTCTAGAAGGTGTAAGTTAACTACCCTGGCCAGCAAGATCTCCGGATCTGTCCCCCATTGAGCATGTTTGGGACTGGATGAAGCGTCGTCTCACGCGGTCTGCACGTCCAGCACGAACGCTGGTCCAACTGAGGCGCCAGGTGGAAATGGCATGGCAAGCCGTTCCACAGGACTACATCCAGCATCTCTACGATCGTCTCCATGGGAGAATAGCAGCCTGCATTGCTGCGAACGGTGGATCTACACTGTACTAATGCCGACATTGTGCATGCTCTGTTGCCTGTGTCTATGTTCCTGTGGTTCTGTCAGTGTGATCATGTGATGTATCTGACCCCAGGAATGTGTCAATAAAGTTTCCCCTTCCTGGGACAATTAATTCACGGTGTTCTGATTTCAATTTCCAGGAGTGTATAAGTTTCCCATGAGTTTGTTCAGACTAAGGAAACAAACTATTGAACAGCTATCGTATACGATGTCAACAAAGTATCAATTCATACCTTTTTTTATATCTGAGAAGAAATAAATGAAGTGAAAATTTAGATCATCTTAACACAATCCATCCTCTTACAGTGATTAAGCAGCACTACGTGATACTCCCTTGACTGAAAGGCAGCCCTTCATGCCTGCCACAACTAGCTAATTTTCACAAAATAATGTTGGCAGTGTATCATTATGCGTTCAGTTTTCTAAGCCGAATTCGTCTGTTAGACCTAGCAACAGCATCAAGAAAATTACTTTCGCTAATTTTGGCAAATGCGGCATGTAGCGTATCGACAGCGTTGTCTCTCAGGAGGTAATAGACTGTGTTATGAAAGGGAATGAAACATTATTGGTTTCTACTCCCCGTTGCTGTAGTACAGGAAATAGACACTGACATATTCGAAAGTGATTCTTTAACACAAGTATGGTCCACGCAATTAAGGGTCTGAGAAAAAAAAAACATCCGAGCAGGTGTCCAGAGACGCCACAGCATGGTTATTCGAAGTATGAAAGATTGCTTACCGAATGAGAAGCACGTAAACACAGCAACGCAGTAGTTGTAAAGGGAAGGCCTGTGTGTGTTCTGTACAGCAACGCCACAACTGACAACTGACTGTTTAGCGAATGAGACCAGACCACGTGACGTTCGTAGAGGCGTTAACTGGGCCGTTAATGAGCCTCCTGTACCTGGCCAACATCTCCAGGAGATAAACTTCTGGCGTGAACTGTCACCCACCGCAGACACTAAAAAGGTACACCAATCAACATTTTTATTGTATTAATTTGGCCTGTAGCTGGCCAACTGTTTAGCCAAAGAATTGGTTATTAAAATTTTTTACAATTTTATATTCATTTGTTATGTTTACAGTGAAGTTTTCATACATCCCATTCTTCCTTATTACTTATTATCTCTCCAAATGACACAAACATACGAACTTTCTTGTTCTTAATATAATTTTTTCTTTAGTATATCAGTTTTATACTGACGAGCTTCACAACTAACAATCCTAAGTTATGTATCGTTCATTACTAGAAGTTAATAACTAATATTGGTAGAAATTGAGCCTATGCACTAATACCCAGTTATAACCATGACTGCAGATGACTGTGTAATTATGGAGTTCGAACTGTGTACAGCTAGCACATGACTTTTCATCAATGCTCTGTTTATTTGTCTGATTCGTGTATTGTATGTGCGAATAACACTGATGATAGCTGCACTGTTAACTGAAATCTAGACCTGAAATAAAAGGGACAGTGGATAATACGATCGATGGTAACCTTCTTTCTGTCCTGGACCTCAAAAATGTAATATATATATTAATCAGGGTGTCCCAGGTGGGATATGGCAAGAACGATATTCAGATCATGTCTAGTAAATGTGGACTCTAAAATGCATACCTTAAGATGTACATTGTAGAGACCATCTTTACGAGACTTTTTTTTTACTTCGAATGATCGTTCTTGTCATATCTCTGAATACTTACCATTCCTCCTGGGATACCCTGTATAAACAGAGGGAACGGGTCTAAAGAGAGCAATAAAATAAATTAATAAACGTTCGCAATGACGCAACTGTCCACAATGTGAGCATACTGTACCCACCAAGGCCGAGTTTGTTAAGAGGCAGACTTACAATCGTTGGTCATTGTGCTCTTGACAGTGCTTGGTTTTTCATTCGAGCGCGCTGTCGGTTTTATGTAGTATAGTCAGTGAGTCGTTCGAGTCGCGTGGGGCTGACCAAAATGTGAGTTGGTCGGAGGCAGAGGACTGGTAATTTCGAGACGGTAATCATTATGAAATATGAATAGGGATTGTTGTAATCCACATCGATCGACACGTCCACATGTCACGGCATCCTTTGAGCAAAGCCGAGGACAACTAGGTGTGTTCGAACCAATTTGTCATTCTTTGTGAGAAAGGGCCAAATGATGTGTAAAAATGAGTGGTAAACATACTGAGCAGCCCCTATAGTATCAATAAGATTTCTTCCATACGACAGAATAACCCCTATCTCAACAAATGTTTGCTTCCGGACATGTGCTTATAGGACGTTTCTCTAGTTTCGACCAATAGTAACTCTACACATAAATGGAACACATTTTTTAAAACCCTGTACACCATGTGGTGACATACGGAGTACACATCTGTACTTATTATAAATTAAAGTCTCCGACCGCGTTTTTCTGTCTGTACGTGAAGGCGTATCTCAGGAACGCCTGCAGGATGTTGATACGTTTTTCACTACTAGATGGACTGATTGACGAGGAAGCTACACCAGACGGCTTAAGTGCACTTACAGTGTCGGCGGATTTTCATTGTGTGCTGCTGTTGCAAATTCATTATTGCTGGTCGTAGACTATCAGGTGACAGTACACGGCAAACAGTGAGAAACGTTCAGTGTTATAGTTTGAGTTTTCACAAGTACACTCCTGGAAATGGAAAAAAGAACACATTGACACCGGTGTGTCAGACCCACCATACTTGCTCCGGACACTGCGAGAGGGCTGTACAAGCAATGATCACACGCACGGCACAGCGGACACATCAGGAACCGCGGTGTTGGCCGTCGAATGGCGCTAGCTGCGCAGCATTTGTGCACCGCCGCCGTCAGTGTCAGCCAGTTTGCCGTGGCATACGGAGCTCCATCGCAGTCTTTAACACTGGTAGCATGCCGCGACAGCGTGGACGTGAACCGTATGTGCAGTTGACGGACTTTGAGCGAGGGCGTATAGTGGGCATGCGGGAGGCTGGGTGGACGTACCGCCGAATTGCTCAACACGTGGGGCGTGAGGTCTCCACAGTACATCGATGTTGTCGCCAGTGGTCGGCAGAAGGTGCACGTGCCCGTCGACCTGGGACCGGACCGCAGCGACGCACGGATGCACGCCAAGACCGTAGGATCCTACGCAGTGCCGTAGGGGACCGCACCGCCACTTCCCAGCAAATTAGGGACACTGTTGCTCCTGGGGTATCGGCGAGGACCATTCGCAACCGTCTTCATGAAGCTGGGCTACGGTCCCGCACACCGTTAGGCCGTCTTCCGCTCACGCCCCAACATCGTGCAGCCCGCCTCCAGTGGTGTCGCGACAGGCGTGAATGGAGGGACGAATGGAGACGTGTCGTGTTCAGCGATGAGAGTCGCTTCTGCCTTGGTGCCAATGATGGTCGTATGCGTGTTTGGCGCCGTGCAGGTGAGCGCCACAATCAGGACTGCATACGACCGAGACACACAGGGCCAACACCCGGCATCATGGTGTGGGGAGCGATCTCCTACGCTGGCCGTACACCACTGGTGATCGTCGAGGGGACACTGAATAGTGTACGGTGCATCCAAACCGTCATCGAACCCATCGTTCTACCATTCCTAGACCGGCAAGGGAACTTGCTGTTCCAACAGGACAATGCACGTCCGCATGTATCCCGTGCCACCCAACGTGCTCTAGAAGGTGTAAGTCAACTACCCTGGCCAGCAAGATCTCCGGATCTGTCCCCCATTGAGCATGTTTGGGACTGGATGAAGCGTCGTCTCACGCGGTCTGCACGTCCAGCACGAACGCAGGTCCAACTGAGGCGCCAGGTGGAAATGGCATGGCAAGCCGTTCCACAGGACTACATCCAGCATCTCTACGATCGTCTCCATGGGAGAATAGCAGCCTGCATTGCTGCGAAAGGTGGATATACACTGTACTAGTGCCGACATTGTGCATGCTCTGTTGCCTGTGTCTATGTGCCTGTGGTTCTGTCAGTGTGATCATGTGATGTATCTGACCCCAGGAATGTGTCAATAAAGTTTCCCCTTCCTGGGACAATGAATTCACGGTGTTCTTATTTCAATTTCCAGGAGTGTATTTTGTTCCTTCCGAATACATCACGATTTCTGAGGTTGTGGTTAGGTTGGGACCTAACAGCACAGCTTAAATTGCTGCGAGTGAAACACAAATATGTGGCTATTCCTCTCGAACATATAAGGATTTCCCAGTTAGTGGTTAGTCAGAAACCTAATAGCACAGTTTAAATTGCTGCGAATGAAATAAAATATTAGTCGATTAAACTTCTGCGAGTGAAACAAAATATCTGCTGATTAATTTGCTACAAGTGAAGACGAAGTATCACTTAATTTACGAAGCAAAGAATATTACAACGAGAATCTCATTGGTTATCTACATCTGATTCTTCTCGCTGACCTCTCACATTTCCAAAAAAAAAAAAAAAGATCCACTGACACCGTAAGTGCACTTTTACCAAACCTGTGCGAAATTGGGACGTCAGGCGCATTTTCTCTGGTGTTTCGGCAAATATTTGCAAATTAGTTTTTGCAAGGTGTAGTTTTGGTCAACCGAAACAAGTCAAAACAAATTCTTCAGCTCATCACGCCTCACATACCACGTCCAGCGTCGACGGAAAACGTCCATTTGTTTCCCATTACAAACAAAATGATTCTTAAATCGTAATTTTAGATGCCCATTCGATAGAGCGGTCGCAAATTACTCTAGTGCGTTATTCGTTTTATCAATTGTATTAACAGGAACAGTAAAACACGAAGAATAATCAGTATTCCAGCAGAGATTGAGCAGTGCTTGCACACGGCGGTAGCACTTAGCACGGGCCGGCCGGTGTGGCCGTGCGGTTCTAGGCGCTACAGTCTGGACCCTCGTGACCGCTACGGTCGCAGGTTCGAATCCTGCCTCGGGTATGGATTTGTCTGATGTCCTTAGGTTAGTTAGGTTTAAGTAGGTCTAAGTTCTAGGGGACTGATGACCATAGATGTTAAATCCCATAGTGCTCAGAGCCATTTGAACCATTTGAACCACTCAGCACGGGATTGGGCAGTGCTGTCGCTGCTGTAATAATGGTTATTCTTTGTCTTTTATTATCTGTGTGCTGGTCTCGTAGATAGCTGCCATTACCTGTGGTCTGGCTAAAGTATCTGTAAGTGTAATTCGTGTGTACAATCAATCCCGCGTCCGGCCATCCTGATTTAGGTTTTCCGTGATTTCTCTAAATCACTCCAGGCAAATGCCGGGATGGTTCCTCTGAAAGCGCACGGCCGACTTCCTTCCCCATCCTTCCCTCATCCGATGAGACCGATGACCACGCTGTCTGGTCTCCTTCCCCAAGCAACCAACCAACCGTGTGTACAAATGTGCAGTTAGAATTTCAAAACATTTTTAGGTTTATTAGACTTTCTACTTTAAATACTCATATTTTGATATTGCTTGTGTTAAATGTTGAATATATAGATAAAACTAATTCAACAGTAATCACCACAGAAAAAAATGGAAAAAGAATTCAGGTATACAAATATGTAAACAAACAAGTGACCAATTTATATTTCTTTTGCAGCCAATCCACGTCTAAAGAAACACGCAAAACAGAAAGCAAAATTTTTCATTCTTAGTGGAGTACAGTGTGATGCAAACTCAAACATGGAGAGATACCCACTACATTCATTGGACTCTTATGCTCACATTCATTTCCTGGTGTATCTGAAGGAGAGTTCTTCATAAAAACACAATCTGTGAAACAAATACGATAAACGTATGCAGCAACTCGTCTTCAAAAAAGTATAGAATTACTACAATCGTCAGATGACGTGTGATCTTAGTCGTCATCAAAGACTTCGTTTTCATCGTCTATAGGCTCGTCAAGGGCTTTGCAAATCATTTTCTCCAAACATTTCTCCTCTTCATTGCACATTTTGAACGCAACTTCAACCGGAAAGCACATAAAACGTACGAAACAGGGAGAACCCGAACATCACCTAATGCCTACGAAGCAGGAAACGATAACGAAGGCCTCAAAAACGATGAATTGTCCAAATGATACCGCTGTTGTCATCTACGAAGGCTGTAGACCACACAGATGATTTTCGAAGCCGTAAAAATACGTTCTAAACGGCGGAATTTCATCGTAACTGGCATGACGTAATACTACGTCCGCAGCACATTCTCATAGCCCGCAAGGGCCATACATCAGCCGCACATCGATGAAGCGAATATCACACTAAACTAATTTGGGGCCGCTCTATCGTATTACCACATAAAATTCCACTTTAAAAATCATTTTGTTTGTGATGATAAACAAACCGATGCTTTCCATCCATGCGCGCCGTCGCAAGAAATACGTTATGAGCAGCACTTCTTTCAGTTGACTCCGGGTACGTGTTACAATAACTAATTTGTAAAATTCTGCTGAAACGCCTGAGAAAATGTGCCTGACGACTCAATACAAACAACTATCAGCTGTATAAGGGAATGACGACAGCGAAACCTTGTGGCGGACCAGGCCTCGAACCCGTATTTCCCGTCTTAATCGCTTTGGTTCTCTGTACACGGCTCACTGTCAGGTCCAAACTCCTGCATGTCGTCGTCCCTGCTTTACAACCCGGTCTCAGCCACTACGTAATTCCCGTACAAGAGACGGCATTTTAATTGAAAGTCGCTGTCGGGTGTCGGCGAATAAATACGATATTGCAGGACCCGATGCAGTGTTGTTTAGGAGATGCATGCTCGTCGCAAGGAACCGGTACTGCGGCGACAACAGCCGTTATGTAATACGTGAAATGTACTCGCAGTTGCGAATACGAAGAACCATTAGTTGCATAAGAGAATGACTACAATGAAAATTTGTGCCGGACCGGGCCTCGAACCAAGATTTCCCATTTTATGCGAGCGGTGACCTAACTGCTTTGGCTAATTGCCGCAGTGCCCGTTCATTCGAACACGCATGCATATCCGAAGGAACATTACATCGTTATTCTTAGCAGAACAGGCCCTGCAGTATCATATTTATCCGCCGATACCGGGTATCAACTTTCGATTAAAATTGTCCTCCCCTCTACGGGAATTACACTATGTGATCATAAGTATCCCGACAACTGGCTGAAAATTATTTACAAGTTCTTGGCGCCCTCCATAGGTAATTCTGGAATTCAGTATGCTGTTGGCCCACCGTTAGCCTTGATGACAGCTTCCACTCTCGCAGGCATACGTTCAACCATGTGCTGGAAGGTTTCTTGTGGCATGGCAGCCCATTCTTCACGGTTCCTCAGCTCGTGATCTCGCAGTCGCGTTCTCGCTTCCTGAGCACGGGGTCCCGGGTTCGATTCCCGGCGGGGTCAGGGATTTTCACCTGCCTCGAGATGACTGGGTGTTTGTGTTGTCCTCATCATTTCATCATCATTCATGCAAGTGGCAAGAGTGGACTGAGAAAAGGTTGGGAATTTGTACCGGTGCTGATGACCGCGCAGTTGAGCACCCCACAATCCAAACATCATCATCATTCTTCACGGAGTGCTGCACTGAGGAGAGGTATCAATATCGGTCGGTGAGGCCTGGCACGAAACGGCGTTCCAAAACATCCCAAACGTGTTCCATCGGATTCAGCTCAGAACTTCGTGCAGGCCAGTCCATTACAGGGATGTCATTGTCGCGTAATCACTCTGCCACAGGCCGTGCGTTATGAACAGATGCTCGATCGTGTTGAAAGATGCATTCGCCATCCCCGAATTGCTCTTTAACAGTGTGAAGCAAGAAGGTGCTTAAAACATCAATGTAGGCCTGTTCTGTGATAGTGCCACCCAAAACAACAAGGGGTGCAAGCCCCCTCCACGAAAAATACGACCACCGCCTCCGAGTTTTACTGTTGGTGCTACACACGCTGGCAGATGACGTTCACCGGGCATTCGTCATTCCCACACCCTGCCATCGGATCGCCACATTGTGTACCGTGATTCGTCCCTCCACACAACGTTTTTCCACTGTTCACTCGTCCAATGTTTACGCTTCTTACACCAAGCGAGGCGTCGTTTGGCATTTACAGGCGTTCAAAATGGCTCTGAGCACTATGGGACTTAACTGCTACGGTCATCAGTCCCCTAGAACTTAGAACTACTTAAACCTAACTAACCTAAGGACAGCACACAACACCCAGCCATCACGAGGCAGAGAAAATCCCTGACCCCGCCGGGAATCGAACCCGGGAACCCGGGCGTGGGAAGCGAGAACGCTACCGCACGACCACGAGATGCGGGCATTTACAGGCGTGATGTGTGGCTTATGAGCAGCCGCTCGACCATGAAATCCAAGTTTTCTCACCTCCCGCCTAACTGTCATAGTACTTGCAGTGGATCCTGATGCACTTTGGAATTCCTGTGTGATGGTCTGGATAGATGTCTGCCTATTACACATTACGAACCTCTTGAACTGTCGACGGTCTCTGTCAGTCAACAGACGACGTCAGCCTGTACGCTTTTGTGCTGTACGTGTCCATTCACGTTTCCACTTCACTATCACATCGGGTACTGTGAATGTTGGAGTGTGTAAATCTCGCGTACAGATGTATGACAGAAGTGACACCCAATCGTCTGACCAAATTCGAAGTCCCTGAGTTCCACAGAACACCCCATTCTGCTCTGCAATGAGGTCTAATGACTACTGAGGTCGCTGGTACGGAGTACGTGGCAGTAGATGGCAGCACAATGCGCCTAATATGTAAAACGTATGTTTTTGAGGGTGTTCTGGTATTTTCGATCACATAGTGTACATAATGTATGAAAGAGTACAGGTTGTGACGCATGAACGTCGTCATGTGGAGGTTTGGGTCTGACCGTGAGTAGTGCACGGATAGCCGAAGTGGTAAAGAGGGAAATCCGGGTTCGAATCCGTGCCCAGCACAGATTTTCACTGTCGTCATTTCCTGATACAACTGATGGTTGTTCGTATACGTAACTGTGAAACGTTTCATGTAACCCTGTAGATATTTTAGGCAGACAAGGAGACAGATCGCGCCATCCGCGTGGCGTGGCGTAAACACACACGCGGCCAGGAGGATGTGGTAACGGCAGCTCGGCGCAGCGGCTCTGCCCGCCTGGCCTTCACCTACATACGGCGCCCTTGCTACGTCGCGTCTGAGATAAACGCCTCGCTACTCGCTGCAGACCCTCTGGCGGCACAGCCGCGCACATAGCCTGTGTTTCGCACGGCAGCGCGCACGCTGTCATTAGGCCAGTGTTACACTATCATATTTATTTGTCAAAGTTGATATGTCAAATACACTGGAGTCCAAAATTAAGGCAACAGACCACTATTTCCCCGTCCTGATTCTAATTCACGATATTTACTGTTTGATCACTTTGGAATGAAGCCTCATCCGTAAAGAGAACATTTGCACTGAAATGAGGATTGACACATACACATTGTTGGATGAACCATTCGCAGAAGTGTACCCGTGGAGGCCAATCAGCTGCTGATAGTGCCTGCACACGCTGTACATGGTACGGAAACAACTGGTTCTCCCGTAGCACTCTCCATACAGTGACGTGGTCAACGTTACCTTGTACAGCAGCAACTTCTATGACGCTGATATTAGGGTTATCGTCAACTGCACGAAGAATTTCCTCGTCCATTGCAGGTGTCCTCGTCGTTCTAGGTCTTCCCCAGTCGCGAGTCATAGGCTGGAATGTTCCGTGCTCCCTAAGACGCCGATCAATTGCTTCGAACGTCTTCCTGTCGGGACACCTTCGTTCTGGAAATCTGTCTCGATACAAACGTACTGCGCCACGGCTATTGCCCCGTGCTAATCCATACATCAAATGGGCATCTGCCAACTCTGCATTTGTAAACATTGCACTGACTGCAAAACCACGTTCGTGATGTTGATGCTACGTACTGATGTGCTTGATGCTAGTACTGTAGAGCAATGAGTCGCATGTCAACACAATCACCGAAGTCAACATTACCTTCCTTCAATTGGGCCACCTGGCGGTGAATCGAGGAAGTACAGTACATACTGACGAAACTAAAATGAGCTCTAACATGGAAATTAAGCGTTTCCGGACACATGTCCACATAACATGTTTTCTTTATTTGTGTGTGAGGAATGTTTCCTGAAAGTTTGGCCGTACCTTTTTGTAACACCCTGTAATAGTACAAACTGTGAATATATTTCCGCACGATCGTGTCCTGCACGGAAGATGGCACTCTGGTCAACGGAGAACCACGCCAACGATGGCGTCAGGGCACCTATCAAACGGAATAGTTTGCCGGGTAGTCCCACATCCACAATCGCTGTATAAAAGTCACAGACGGTGCAGTATGACACAGACAAGACACCCGTAAGGCTCTCGGCGGCGGAGGGCCATAGGAAGAATGGACGGTGTGGCCAAGCGGTTCTAGGCGCTTCAGTCTGGAACAGCGCGACCGCTACGGTCGCAAGCCCGATTCCTACCTCGGGCGTGTGATGTTCTTAGGTTAGTTAGGTTTAAGTAGTTCTAAGTTCTAGGGGAGTGATGACCTCAGATGTTAATGCCCATAGTGCTTAGAGCCATTTGAACCATTGGATTTGGAAGAATGGAAGCAGGACAGTCGCAAACTGATGCGGCCCGATGGATTAATGTCAATCTTTCTGTTGCTTGTCGGACACGGTGACAGTTTATAGAGACCGAAACTGCTTCCCAAAGACCATGGAAGGGTCGACCACGTGTAATATCGGAAAGAGAGAACCGCTTTCTGGCTGTAAGGGCACGACGATAGCGCCTTAGTACTGAACGGCAACTGGTATTTGACCTCGCAGCATCAACTGGACGTGTTGTGTCAAGGCGAACAGTGTACAGAAGGCTTCCGCAGAGTGGCCTCTATTGTTGGAGACCAGCTATATGTGTACCTTTGACGTGTCTTGACAGAAGGAACGTGTTGAGTGAAGTCGTCAACATGTCCCCTGGACTGTCAAACAGTGGGCCAATGTTCTTTCCACAGATGAGTCCCGATTTGGTCTGGACAGTGATTTTCGACGGATTCGCATCTGGATGGAACGTGGAACACGATTTCGGAACCCAGCCATTGTGGAAAGAGGCTGATTTCGAGGATGGTCCTTAATGGTGTGTGCAGGGATTATGTTGACCACGTGAACACCTCTTCATGAAATTGTACGATTACATCGGCAAGGTTTAACTACTGTCAAGTATGGTGACGAGATCTTGGGACCTCATACGCGGTTGTTGCGAAGTTCTGTGGATCCAGACTTCGTATAGTGCTCTACTTCATAGAGCACCCATGTTTGATGCTCTCTTGGAAAAGGAAGATATTGCACCTTGCCGTGGCGTGCTCGCCCTCTCGATTTGAACCACAAGAGCACGTCTGGGATGCACTAGTGATACGAGTTGCATCACGTCAGCATCCACTAACCACTCTCCAAA
Organism: Schistocerca serialis cubense; assembly: GCF_023864345.2. NCBI lineage: Eukaryota > Metazoa > Arthropoda > Insecta > Orthoptera > Acrididae > Schistocerca > Schistocerca serialis. The sequence continues at coordinate 286,613,606 of NC_064639.1, forward strand.
ACTTGCGAGCAGCGGAAGAATGGGCGCTACTCCCTCAACATGAGATTGGTGACATCATTCACAGCACGCCCCGTCGTTTGTCAGGCCTGTTTTGCTGCCAGAGGTGGTCGCACCCTCTACAGAGCATATTTACCAGTTACCGGAACGTGTGTGTAAATCCGTTAAGCTGGAAAAAATGAAAAACATATTTGTCTACCGTTATGCATGTTGCAGTTGAGCCGGCCGAAGTGGCCGTGCGGTTAAAGGCGCTGCAGTCTGGAACCGCAAGACCGCTACGGTCGCAGGTTCGAATCCTGCCTCGGGCATGGATGTTTGTGACGTCCTTAGGTTAGTTAGGTTTAACTAGTTCTAAGTTCTAGGGGACTAATGACCTCAGCAGTTGAGTCCCATAGTGCTCAGAGCCATTTGAACCATTTTTTTTGTTGCAGTTGTTTACCTTTTGTATTCTTTATATTGTTTCTACGTTACTATCAACTGATTATACTGCTTTGTGGCAAAATAAAGGCAATCTTGCAACATTTCGGTTTGTTGCTTTAATTTCGGAAACCAGTGTATTTATGTCAAAGAAATTTGACAATGTGTTAGGGAACTTCGCCAAATCTCTCCTTTCGTCAAAGAAATATGATAAAATCTAGGGCCTAACCTTAGATTTGATCATAAGAGTCGTTCGTGAAATGTAACCGCTTGAAGCGCTGCCATAGCTACAGCTATTTGACGTTTGTACTTTGTTTGTAGATATGGATGAAAAGTTTAGTTTGTTTGATCCTTCGCCTTTTTTTAATAACCTTGGCTCGACCGGGGTGAGGGGTGAGCAAGGGGCGCAAGTGCATGCTATTAATCGTTTAATGACAGGCAGGTGGTATATTCTGCAGGCGACTTAAAATTCGCAATCACAGTCACAGCCATCACTCCTATACGTCTAGAAACTTCGAGGCAGCTTTTCAACAAGCCAGAATAGAGGAGGAGGGCATACATGAAAATGAAAAAAAAATCTTAGCTCTCGATTCTACTTTGTCTAATTTTGGTTTCTGGACGCCATAAGTTAAAAAGTGCTCCACCTGTTTCGTACTTTTTATTAATTATAATTTCATTATTCAAAAATAAAAATAGTTCGTAATGTCCATACAGTTTAGTAAACATTTATTTACCTTCAGATGTGTCCTGCTTCAGTGCTTTATAAATCGCTTCACACGTTTATGGAATTATTTTGGTTAATGTACACCGTTGTATTCGAGAGTCGTGTTGTTAGCTAGACTAGCTCTCTCCTGTAGTAAGAAATCGCTGTGTTATGGTCAACCTGTTGATGGCTCTGAGCATTATGGGGCTTAACATCTGAGGTCATCAGTCGCCTAGAACTTAGAACTAATTAAACCTAACCAACCTAAGGACATCACACACATCCATGCCCGAGGCAGGATTCGAACCTGCGACCGTAGCGGTCGCGCGGTTCCAGACTGAAGCGCCTAGAACCGCTCGGCCACTCCGATGGTCAGCCTGTCTTCTCAAGTGAGTATTCTGCTTTGTAATACGAGGAGCCACTTTACTAAGCAAACACTGAAACGCATCCATTCGTAAGTAATTTATATAAGACTTGACGTCTCCCGCTTACAGCTACCATAACAAACTTTGCTAATGCTTTTATTACCTCGACGAAAAACCCATTGCTTCACACAAGTATGTTCCCCTTTTTATTTCGCCACTTCTCTTCTAAATCCACACACAATGCAATTGTGGTACAAGCAACTGCAGCTCGTTATAACAGGTTGGTGTTGACTGCCATCTTGAACTTTGAGCAAAATATGACAATGCTATACCCCTTTTTAGCGCCACATCAAAGGTCTTTGTCAAAGAAATTTCACGAATATTTGATCGTATTTCATTTCAATCAAATATGATAGCGTAATACCGGCCTTACGGAGCTTGTTTGCAAGGAGAACCCGTTCATGTTGACAATCGTTTCTGCTCATGTAAAGTATTTCAGTTACCTTATGTATTCAGTACTCGTTTTCTGCGTGCACAAGACGTGAAAGCGACCGCAGATCATTTGCAGATTTATGTGGTTTACGGAGACAACAGAGTGGGAAGAAAATAGGTTAGATCAGTAGTCGTCAGTTTTTTTGTTGAAGAGTCAATATTGACATTGTGTGGCGGTATCTCGGGCGGGTGTGGAGATGGGAAGATGGGTGAGGTGGTGGTGGTGGTATGTGTGTGTGTGTGTGTGTGTGTGTGTGTGTGTGTGTGTGTATGAGGGGGAGGGGGGAGGGGAAGGTGTGGCCTCTCAAAGAGAAATTCAGTTTTCACCAAACCGTGGTTGTCAACGGAAGCTTACCAGTTACACATTTTGAATCTACATCAAATATTTGTAAGTCGGGTGGCCGAGCGGTTCTAGGCGCTACAGTCTGGACCCGCGCGACTGCTACGGTCGCAGGTTAGAATCCTGCCTCGGGCATTGATGTGTGTGATGTCCTTAGGTTACTTAGGTTTAACCAGTTCTAATTTCTACGGGACTCATGACCTCAGAAGTTAAGTCCCACAGTGCACAGAGCCATTTGAACCATTTCTTTGTAAGTCAAAAAAGAAAATAACATAATGGAACTAGATGCATTGTTCTGAAGGCTTACATAGTGTCCCATTTTCCATACCTAAGAGGGTACTGTGGCCACTGACATGCAACATGATGTCATGTTTGTTTTCCGATTTCCAGTCACATTTTCTGGGTATCTTCACGCCATAGTAGCTGAAAGAATTCCCTCCGGCTGCTGCAGACCGTTTTCATATGGACTTTTGTATATGTTTTGAACAATATAACTTAATTAACATTGTTGAATGATAGTTTTGAATAGAAAAGGGCTTAGAAATAAGTTTTATCTGTTCTTTTATGCGTGTCTTTTTGGAAGTAACTAACTCTTATTGGGGTAAACACTTCGGCCACTTTTACCGATGCGTAGTGTGATACCGGCCGTTGTGACCGAGCAGTTCTGAGCTCTTCAGTCTGCAGCCGCGCTACTGCTACGGTCGCAGGTTCGAATACTGCCTTGAGGATGGATGTGTGTGATGTCCTTAGGTTAGTTAGGTTTAAGTAGTTCTAAGTCTAGGGGACTGATGACCTCAGATGTTAAGTCCCATAGTGCTTAGAGCCATTTGAACCATTTTATTCGTAGTGTGGTCACTTTTCCTGATCCGACGCCATGTCGGCGTTACTAATCCACAGAAGAAACTACCAAACTGATAAAAACACGAAACTACATTTGCAGGCCAAAAGACGTTTTTTAAACTTTGATATTTCAGAAAATTATTACTCTACATGCAAGTGAGATGACAAGAATAATGTAAATGACTTATTTAAGTCAGACGACTCAAAAATAGCGTTTACTAAAAAATAACGGAACAAGCTTCCTTTGTCACTGTCACTGACGACAGTGACGGTGTGAATTATAACTACCGTGAACACTTCTCGGCAGGTAGCAGAGCTGTTCAGGGGAAAAAAGTATGCAATGGCCACTTTTGCATCTCAGGCCACTTTACCACACGTTCTCCTACCGATAGTATCTTGTATTAATAAATAAGAATGGTTGCAATAAGTGACACGATCACACATGTTTATTAAATGTTTTGAATCTCATTTCTCTGTTACTCATTGCATTGTTTTACAGCAGCATTAATCTGATTTTATATTACTTGCTAAAAACATGTACAACATTTGAACATGGCCGCTCTATAATGCACATTCACGAACCCATGTTACTTCCGTTTGACATTTATACCCGTAGCGGCTCATCGATGCCGACTCTGAACACTCGGCCAAATTCACCGCTGCCAATAAAAATTAAGAATATCTTAAACTATTGATGTCTCTGTAAGAATTTTTGTTTCTTACTGAGCAAGAATAATACTCTCTTAAAAAGTTCGCTGGCCGTTGCGGTCGAGCGGTTCTAGGCGCTTCAGTCCGGAACCGCGCTGCTGATACGGTCGCAGGTTCGAATCCTGCCTCGGGCATGGGTGTGTGTGATGTCCTTAGGTTAGTTACGTTTATGTAGTTCTAAGTCTAGGGGAGTGATGACCTCAGATACTAAGTCCCATAGTGCTCAGAACCATTTGAATCATTTTTTTAAAAAGTTCTTAATGTTAGTTGACGTTATTAGATTCTACTGTTAGTTGCTAGAAGAATATTACTATAAAACACGCCTGAAAACAGCGGACCACACGAACGCTTGATTCGGACCGCAGTTTGACAACCATTTGTCGTATATCCCTGGTGATGTGAGAAATGTGCAACCATCTCCGACTGTTGAATACTTGGTGTGTGTGTGTGTGTGTGTGTGTCTCTGTGTGTGTGTGTGAGAGAGAGAGAGAGAGAGAGAGAGAGAGAGAGGGATCGGGGAAGCATTTTATCTTACCTCACTTCTAAAATATTTATTTTACCTCGTATACTGGTAATTTCTCCAAACATATTTCCCTGTTTTCTTCTACGTGGAACTGTCCTGTAGCTGCAATCGCACAATTCTGATCAAGCAAGGTGACAGAGACTTCTCCTTTCTCGTAGCTCAACTTCAGGGGAGGAGCCAAGGACCGAGCATAGCAGTATGGTTGCTGTAGCATCGTGACGTCATCTACCTGAGTAGTCTGTGGGCAGGGCACGCTGTGACGTAGATGGACATTTCATTCCCAGTTACTTCCAGTTTCAGATGGCAGATTGTAAAGCAGTGGTGGTTGTGTGCGTGGAACACTGCTGTATGTTTTAAGTATGGATCATGCTTATGATATAGCGTGTTATTACACACAACCTTTTCGCGTTATATTGATACTTGTGTTACGAAATTTTGGACAACGTTTCTTTGGAAATGGAAGACAAAATTTCGTGATTAAAAAGATCAGAAAGTCTACCCTGTCGATGCTACAAAATTTTAAGAATATCCACGTTTTCTTCCTAGTGCACTTCAAAACTTACAAAATTTCTTTGGGGCTCCATTCTTCAAGGCACGACGCCTTGAAACGACCTCTCTGTTTTTTATGCCGATGAGAATACAGAAAGATTTCCACCTGATATATGTTAGAAAGCTTAATGAGGATAAAAACATTTTTATAAATACTTATAAATTGTTGTCCATTACTCTATTCATCTCTTCTATTACAGCAACTGTGGAACGAAGATAGTCTTGTTTGAAGCGTATAAGAACATACCTTAACAATGCCGTTACAGAAGAAAGGCTTTATTCTTCATCGAAAATTTCAATGCACAAAGAAATTACTTTGATGTTACAAAAGCCATAGGATAGCGGTACAGATGGCGGTAGTATCGCGTACACAAGGTATAAAAAGGCAGTGCACTGGTGGAAGTATCATTTGACTCAGGTGAGTGATGTGAAAAAGTTTCCGCAATGATTGTGGCCCCACGACGACAGTTAACAGTCTTGAATGCGGAATGGTTGTTGGAGCTAGACGCATGAGACGTTGATTAGGGAATTCAAAGTGCGCCAACAATACCTTCAGGCATTGCCTCTGACCACGGACAACGCAGTAGCCGACGGCCTTCATGTAACGACCGGGAACAGCGGCGGTGATGAAGTGTTGTCAACGCCAACAAACAAGCAACATGCGAGAAATAACCGCAGAAATGAATGTGGGACTACGACAAACGTATCCGTTAGGACCGTGTGGCGAATAATAGGCTATGACAGCAGACGGGCAACGCCAGTAACAGCACGACATCGTCTTCAGCGTCTCTCCTGAGTTCGTGACCATATCGGTTGGGCCTCAGACGACTGTGAAACCGTTGTCTGGCCAGATGAGTCCCGAATTCAGTTGGTAAGAGGTGATGGTAGGGCTCGAGTGTGGCGCAGACCCTTGAAGCCATGGTCCCAAGTTGTCAACAAGGCATTGTGCAAGCCGGTAGTGGCTCCATGATGGTGTGGGCAGTGTTTACATGGAACTGACTGGGTCTTTTCGTCCAAATGAACCAGTGATTGACTTGAAGCGATTATGTTCGTCTACTTGGAGACCTGCGGGCATTCATGGACTTCATGTTCCCAAACAAAGAAGAAATTTTTGTGTATGGCGATGCGCCATATCACTGGGCCACAATTGTTCGCAATTAGTTTGTAGAACATTCTGGATAATTCGAACGATTGATTTGGCCACCCATGGGACATAACCGAGAGGTCAGTTCGTGCAAAAAACCCTGCACCGGCAAAATTTTCGCAATTGTGGACGCCTGTAGAGAGAGCATGGCTCACTATTTCCGCAGGGGACTTCCAACGACTTATTGAGTCTACGCCACGTCAAGCTGCAGCACGATGCCGGGCAAAAGGAGTTCTGACCAAACTGACACTACACCCAGTGACTTCTTCCTCTTTCCTCGGATGAAAAAGCAAAGCGTGACAGGCATTTTCAGAGGCAAGATGGCATGATTTCGCGCTTGAACGCTTCCTGAACAGCAAAAATTAAGACTCGCATCACCGATGTCTCCAGCAAGTGATCTACCTTGGGAAAGATGTGTCACTTCAGACCAGTTTTCATTGTCACAGCTTGAATATTTGGAGATGCTAATTAAAACGTTGTGGCAAATACTCGCAGGTATAGCTGTGTTACAAGGGTATTGACAGCGCCTCTTTTGGCACTCTTTGACGCAACCTGCTGTGTCCAGCACCTTTCAAGAAAGACAGGAGTCCACCTGTTGGGCTGGTGATGCGTCAGCTGGCGGCTGTTGTTGGGCCAGTCCTGACGCAGCTGTCTGCGAGCTGCTGCCGCTGCCACGTGGCTAACTAGCCCTGTGCCCCAGAAAGCCGGCCATTGTCTGCAGGGGCCTCAGCTCGAAGCACAGGGCGTTGACCCTCCTTTCTCTCTCTCTCTCTCTCTCTCTCTCTCTCTCTTTCTCTTCCTGCACCGCCAGATCGCGACGCGACCTTCTGCTGTCTTCACTGCGCTCCCGCTTGTTTCATGGCCTGGACGCGCCACTCACAGAAACAGCTGCTAGGTCACCACTACCCTACCTTTCTGACAAAGAAGCCTTATAGAGATAGCGCAAAAGTCTAGAAATCCGGAAGTCATTGGTACGAATGTCTTTGGAAACAATTATTTTTATCTTTCATTTTAATTTCATATTTATTAACAAATTAAAATGTTAAGTAACAGACAAAGAATCATAATTCTTCTTCTTCTTCTTTCGTTTCACCCTACTTTGGGGTACGTTGGATCAACCAATTTTTAATGTTCTGTGGCTGTCTGTTAGCCCAGTACTGTTTCATTGTTTCTGATCTTGCTTTCCTTTCTTCTTCAGAGATCTGGATTGTTCGTTTGCTTTTCATTTTGACTTGGAACTTCTCTTTCTTGTCCTTGGTTGTTTTTTTTCGGTTTTATCTCTGAGAATATTTTCTGTGGTTTGAAGTTTTCTTAAGCCCTTCTCCGTTTGTTTAAACCAGTTTGGTTGTTTTTTTGTTACAGAAGTAGTAAATTTTTTTTATTTATCTATTTGGTTTCATTCTGAGAATGTGTCCATAAAAAACAATTCTTCTTTTTCCTCATTGGATATGAGCATTTTTCGGTATTTTGGTAAAGGGTTTCATTTTTGATGTGCGTTAGTTTGTCATTGTGAAACCAGGAACCAAGGATTTGTATTTGATCTCCAACCTTTCAAGTGGGAAGCTAGTTCAACTTTACTTCTTCCAGATTCCATTTCTTTTTTCTCTAGGGCGTTCAAGCTGATCCATTCTCCAAGATATTTCAATTCTTTGACGATCTCTATGTTTCTGTTCTTCCTCTTTATTATGTTTTGGAGTTTTTTATGTTTGTCATTATCTTGGTCTATTCAAAGGAGATTTTAGGAACTATTTTTACATCTTGTTTTTATAGTTCCAGGGTCTGTTCTTTGGCTTCTTCACAGGTCTCGCTTAGTAGGCCCGTACCATCTGCAAAGGCTAGATGACTTCGATGCCTTTGTTTTTTTTTCATGGTCGGATTTCACTATGAACCATCGTGTTCCACTCTCTGAGTACTTTTTCTAGGGCGCAGTTAAATAGCAGTGGGGAGAGACCGTCTCCTAGCCGTACACCAGTTTTTATCTCAAAAGTTTCGGAGAGTTCTTCCAAGAATTTTACTTTGAATATGTGTTCGTATGGCTTTCTCTGCTCAGGTTTAATTCTTTATGTACAGACGTGAGGCATTCCCGGTCTAATGAGTCGTATGCTTTCGGAGAGTCTGTGAAAGTGATAATATATGACTTAACTCGATTTTTGATTGGCCATGAGGTTTTTGAGGTTTAGGATTTGTTCTGGGCAGGATCTTCCTTTACGGAAACCCGCGTGGTATTCTCCAAGTTGACGGTATAATTGGGTTGCAGCCCTGTTTACTAGGACTTTAGAGAATATTTTGTACGTTACATCTAGTAGTGAGATCCCTCCGTAATTGTTGGGATTAGTATTAGCCACTTTTTTATGGAGTGGGTGGATGAGAACGGTTTTCTATTCATCTTGGATTCTTTCATTTATTCAAATTTATTCAAAGATTGTTTGGAGAGAGCGAATGGCATTTTTGTTGAGATTTTTCTAAAGTTCAGCTGTGGTTTGATTTCTCCCGAGGCTTTACAGTTTTTGAGATTTGAAATGAGTTTCCGGAGTTCCTACATCTACATTTATACTCCGCAAGCCACCCAACGGTGTGTGGCGGAGGGAGAGTGGTTCAGAATTGGGGTTGGTCATTGATGATGTCTTAAGTCCATTTCTTTTCTTCAAAGTTGAGAAGGCTTCTAAAATATTCTGCCAATATTTTGCAATTATCCCTGTTGCTGTGGGCAATATTTCCGTATTTGTCTTCGTGCTGTAGGGTCGTTGGCTGTATTTGGTTACTTTTTGTTTAAAAGTCTTATAAAATTTCCTTGTGTTTTTCATGAAGTCTTCGGTGATCCGAAAGAACAATTGGTCTTCTTGTGCTTTTTTTATTCTTCTAATATTTTTGGTCACTAATTTTGTTATGTTTAAGAAGTTTTGTCTGTTACATTGTTTTTTCTGTGATTGCCGCTGTTGCCAATTTTTTCTTATTGTTTTAAAGACTGTCAAGATCTGCTGTCCACCAGGCATGTTTCTTGGGAGCTAATTGTTTGGGTTAACTTATTAGGATTTCTTTTATTTGGTCTCAGTTTTCGGTTTGCATGTCTTCAGTTGCGAGGGAAAACTCCTTGGAGTTTATTTTATTTTATGGATCGTATTTTCTTCTTTTGGAGTTGTCGGCTCCATTTCTCTTGGGAATGATTTCGAGATTTATTTTAGAAAGGCAGTGATCAGAATGTAGGATGGCTCCTCTGAGTACTTTGACACTTTGTATTTCTTTATGGAACCTCAGTTTGATTCCCACATGATCCAGTTATAATTCACCTAGAGAGACCCACGTTTTCTATCGTCGAGGTAGCTTTTTAAAGGGTGTGTATTTCAGGATCATGCTGTGTGCCTGACATAATTCTATCCGTCTGATGCCATTTTGGTTAGTTCTGTTATGTGCCAGGTTATTTTCTGTGACTGTCTTGGATGTGGATTTTCGACCTTCACTAATGGATGAAAAATAATAGTACCACCGCCCCTTAATAGGTCAAGTGTGGACTACATGCAAGAAGCAGCTACTGGGATAGTGATGTGTGGCATGCACATGTCATTTTCTTAGAATAGAGAAGTTCCTGAACAGGTCCAATAATATATTTTCTAATAAGAGTATATGGGAATGATTTGCACAGAAGTTGATGACCTTTTTGTAAAATGCTGTTTACGAAATGTACATAACTAGCATTTGCGACAAATTTTAGAAGAAATGTACTGCATCCAATGTCTTTGCATGAAGAGTAAAAGGACAAAATAAGGGAGATTTGGGCTCGCAGGGTTGCATTAATATTTTCATTGTTTCAGTTGCAAGTGGTACAGGGAAGGGAATGACTAGCAGTGCGACAGCATACCCTCCTGATGCACCGTATTGTGGCTTAAGGACTATGTCTGTAGGTATGGGGAATTAAGACGTCACACAGAAAATCAATGAGAAAATGTGGCCAATACACATTATACACTCCTGGAAATGGAAAAAAAACACATTGACACCGGTGTGTCAGACCCACCATACTTGCTCCGGACACTGCGAGAGGGCTGTACAAGCAATGATCACACGCACGGCACAGCGGACACACCAGGAACCGCGGTGTTGGCCGTCGAATGGCGCTAGCTGCGCAGCATTTGTCCACCGCCGCCGTCAGTGTCAGCCAGTTTGCCGTGGCATACGGAGCTCCATCGCAGTCTTTAACACTGGTAGCATGCCGCGACAGCGTGGTCGTGAACCGTATGTGCAGTTGACGGACTTTGAGCGAGGGCGTATAGTGGGCATGCGGGAGGCCGGGTGGACGTACCGCCGAATTGCTCAACACGTGGGGCGTGAGGTCTCCACAGTACATCGATGTTGTCGCCAGTGGTCGGCGGAAGGTGCACGTGCCCGTCGACCTGGCACCGGACCGCAGCGACGCACGGATGCACGCCAAGACCGTAGGATCCTACGCAGTGCCGTAGGGGACCGCACCGCCACTTCCCAGCAAATTAGGGACACTGTTGCTCCTGGGGTATCGGCGAGGACCATTCGCAACCGTCTCCATGAAGCTGGGCTACGGTCCCGCACACCGTTAGGCCGTCTTCCGCTCACGCCCCAACATCGTGCAGCCCGCCTCCAGTGATGTCGCGACAGGCGTGAATGGAGGGACGAATGGAGACGTGTCATCTTCAGCGATGAGAGTCGCTTCTGCCTTGGTGCCAATGATGGTCGTATGCGTGTTTGGCGCCGTGCAGGTGAGCGCCACAATCAGGACCGCATACGACCGAGGCACACAGGGCCAACACCCGGCATCATGGTGTGGGGAGCGATCTCCTACACTGTCCGTACACCACTGGTGATCGTCGAGGGGACACTGAATAGTGCACGGTACATCCAAACCGTCATCGAACCCATCGTTCTACCATTCCTAGACCGGCAAGGGAACTTGCTGTTCCAACAGGACAATGCACGTCCGCATGTATCCCGTGCCACCCAACGTGCTCTAGAAGGTGTAAGTCAACTACCCTGGCCAGCAAGATCTCCGGATCTGTCCCCCATTGAGCATGTTTGGGACTGGATGAAGCGTCGTCTCACGCGGTCCGCACGTCCAGCACGAACGCTGGTCCAACTGAGGCGCCAGGTGGAAATGGCATGGCAAGCCGTTCCACAGGACTACATCCAGCATCTCTACGATCGTCTCCATGGGAGAATAGCAGCCTGCATTGCTGCGAAAGGTGGATATACACTGTACTAGTGCCGACATTGTGCATGCTCTGTTGCCTGTGTCTATGTGCCTGTGGTTCTGTCAGTGTGATCATGTGATGTATCTGACCCCAGGAATGTGTCAATAAAGTTTCCCCTTCCTGGGACAATTAATTCACGGTGTTCTTATTTCAATTTCCAGGAGTGTAGTATGAGGCCTCATTGTAGTAGAAGAATCAGGTAAGAACGAATTGCAGGAGCAAGCCTAGGTATAATTGATACCGAATAGAAGAGGTAGCACAGCAAACAATTTGAACAGAGAACTGCATCAACTAACCTTATGGATGATGAACGAAAGAGTGTACAGAAACCCTCTCCAATTCGTACTATTTACTACTTATATGCTATTTTATTTTAGTCGAAATGTTTCACATGAATTTGTATGTACGAATATAACACAATGTTTGACCATAAAATTTAAAATGTATTAGTATAACTTGGCATTATGGTATTTAGGGAAAAATGAAAGAAATACCTACATATAAATTCTATATACTACCCTTTTGCCAACTGGCACACAGATACATGCTCATCTGGAATCCAGAAGGCACATGCTACAGCTGTACTATAACACATCGCTACATCAGAGATTTTGTAATTATAGACTACAATATATTATGCAATGTTAAACTACACAGCACTACACTACACCACTGTACTTGGTATCAGAAGCAAAATTGGATTTCCTCATTTTGTCCGGATTGTTATCCACTAGCACATTGAGGCACATATCAAGATTCACAGGGGCTGTGCTGCCATACAACCCCTAAAGTGTAAAGATTGGGGGATGGCTGTCAGATTCCCAGGATATCCTCCCTGGCCCCCCTTATGGCTCATCTCCTCACTCCCTCCGAAGGTCACTGTAGTTGGGTGTTCCGCTATGGTGCATCTCATTATTATGAAGTAAGCCATCTGCTTGGTTGTCTCTCGGCCACGCTTGCGTGAAATTTATGAGCTTATATTCGGATTGTCAACCAGTATAACGAGTGCCGCAGCTCCTCGCTCCTTTTTATGCTATAGACTGATGTATAACAGAAGACATTCCTGTCCTGATCTGCAACATCTTGTCCAATGCCACACTCCCAGACGATGTGGTCTGGGGTGCCGATTGCTCTGCATTCACAAGTGTGGCGTATTTCCTGTAAGTACCTGGGATGTGGACCATGTCTCAACAGGTAGTGTATTGCTCCCTTGATTTGAAAGTAATACAACATTCTTAATACTTTATGTTAGGAAAGAACTGGTAGGTATGAGACATGGCAGTGGTACACTCATTTCGGAGTTACTAAGTTTGTAGACTACTATAATTGTTAAGTTAAGAAGGAAGTGGCAACTTCCATAAGTGAATGTGAATTTTTATTAAAGTGAGTTTGGTGAAAACCACATCATGATCCGAGCTTTGAATCACAAGATATGTGAATTTTGATTGAACATAATAATCAGGATAGACGGTAGCTGGCAGCAGCCACGAGAAGATATTGTCGCACAGTGGGGAGCAGGGCGCACAAAAAATGCGAATCATCATGGCGAGAGTGCCGAGTGTGGCACTGGGTAGTTTGGAAAGCCAAAAATAAAAATATGGTGTAGTTTGCAGGGCCGGACGCCCCCTCGTCTATGATCAGGTAGAACTGTCCAAAGCAGTGGAGCACAGAAAGGAAAAATAGTCCGCCATAAAATTACGTATTGTCAGAGTTAGGAGGTAGGGAAAAACATTTCACACAGTGCTCTGAGAGTGTCTCATCTGGAGAAATCGAGTTAGCTCACTATATTATGAAAAGCATTAATATTCCTAAAGTAGACTACTATTCCTAAAGTAGATTTAGCCAGACCAAATTAGGACCTGAAGGCTCTCTGACATCAGACCAGGAACAACATATACAAAAAACATATTGCGTAACAGTAACAATAATAATAATAATAATAACATTAATAATGATAAGATAATGCAGGAATTAAACATTGAAATAAAGCATTTGTTCAGAGAGAAGGTGCTATGTGTTGCGAAAGATCAGACCTGCTTAGAATGACGGCTCCACCTTTATGGCATAAACAGCTTTGTTTTTGCTCATGTCGAGTTAACACAGTCTATTCATGAACAGTCGCATAGACAGTGACTTTGACTAGTGTTGATAAAGTAAATTTTGATTGTGACAATCTACACAGACTTATTCAACGAGAGATAACAAGGAAAGCTTATGCCGTGCAGTACGCCATCACTCCAAAGGATGTCAGGAAGTGGTACGATGTGAACTATCTAGTTTTTACTGCCCCAGTGTTGAGACTATAACCTCGCTGATGATCTCTTGGTCGCGGCGGCGGGTTTAAATCACTTTGTGTTTCTTGTAGCCAGCAGGTATAAAACTGTTCTGGCGTTGTGGCTGTAGGTCTCGCAAAGTACAGAGCATAAATCATACGCCGCACAGTGTAGCAGTATTGTAAATCCATGTGTAACTTCTTCGTTAGTGAAGGTAGTGTTAAGTTGATCAGAAGCAGTTGTGGTTGTGTGAGCATCTTGTATCTGCGTAATTGCTGTAAGGAACGTACATCTTCCGAACTGGAGCACACTGGACCTCAACAACACATTATATTAAGATTTTACCATACTAATTTGTTCTTCATTTGCTGGTATATCAACCTCACCCAGAGTGTTGTTGTATTAGAGTAATTCGCCATCGGAGTTCACATAATGGTGCGCAACGTACGAACAACTGCATTACAAGTAGGGGCAGCAGAGGTTAACAGATAGAGCACGTGCGGATGGGCTTCGAGGACGTGGTACCAACCGGTAGACCTGTGTTGCAGTTCAGTCACGCACCTATGTTAGGCTCCCACTTTCTGGTACAGGCAGTTGGTTATGGTCTGGCATTTATTTTCTGTCGTTGTAAACCGATGTATTTCGTTCTGATTAACACCAAAAAGATTTAAATCGAATTAATTTCTAACACGAGAGGATTTAAATTGTTCCAGGTTCTCTTTCCTATTTCTGCCTCCTCCGAAATTTTTTGTCAGTCTCTCTGAATGCGTGTCTTTATTTTTTATTTCGATATGACTTGTGCCCAGTATTTCGTACACCTTATCATTAGAGCTCGTTTCGATGCAAATGCCTGCTGCATGGTTTGGCCATTTGGGGAATAAATATATGTTTGGAAGATTTTTTTATATAATCAAATGAAACTATATGGTTTGAGAGACTTTTTCTAGTCTCAAACATCTGTGATGTATACAGGGTGTTACAAAAAGGTACGGCCAAACTTTCAGGAAACGTTCCTCATATACAAATAAAGAAAAGATGTTATGTGGACATGTGTCCGGAAACGCTTAATTTCCATGTTAGAGCTCATTTTAGTTTCGTCAGTATGTTCTTCCACCTACGCTCAATGGAGCACGTTATCATGATTTCATACGGGATACTCTACCTGTGCTGCTAGAACATATGCCTTTACAAGTACGACACAACATGTGGTTCATGCACGATGGAGCTCCTGCACATTTCAGTCGAAGTTTTCGTACGCTTCTAACAACAGATTCGGTGACCGATGGATTGGTAGAGGCGGACCAATTCCATGGCCTCCACGCTCTCCTGTCCTCAACCCTCTTGACTTTCATTTATGGGGGCATTTGAAAGCTCTTGACTACGCAACCCCGGTACCAAATGTAGAGACTCTTCGTGCTCGTATTGTGGACGGCTGTGATACAATACGCCATTCTCCAGGGCTGCATCAGCGCATCAGGGATTCCATGCGACGGAGGGTGGATGCATGTATCCTCGGTAACGGAGGACATTTTGAACATTTCCTGTAACAAAGTGTTTGAAGTCACGCTGGTACGTTCTGTTGCTGTGTGTTTCCATTTCATGATTAATGTGATTTGAAGAGAAGTAATAAAATGAGCTCTAACATGGAAAGTAAGCGTTTCCGGACACATGTCCACATGAAACATTTTCTTTCTTTGTGTGTGAGGAATGTTTCCTGAAAGTTTGGCCGTACCTTTTTGTAACACCCTGTATACGCAGACTGAAGTGGCGAACGAAAATTTGGAGACTCGGGTTCGAAACCTGGCCATGGTCCAAATTTTGATTCGTCACTTCAGTTTGCATATATACAACATTTTTTGATATAGTAGCATGATAGCCGGCCGCGGTGGTCTAGCGGTTCTAGGCGCTCAGTCCGGAGCCGCGCGACTGCTACGGTCGCAGGTTCGAATCCTGCCTCGGGCATGGATGTGTGTGATGTCCTTAGGTTAGTTAGGTTTAATTAGTTCTAAGTTCTAGGGGACTGATGACCATAGATGTTAAGTCCCATAGTGCTCAGAGCCATTTGAAGTAGCATGATATAATGCCTACTAGAAGGTTTTATGGCTTGGTGAATATATCATAATAAGGTGTATGATAGCACCTTTTGTTTATTTTTTCATACGAATTATGTCAAAAGTGCAGAACATGTTTAACTTCGTGAATTTTGTTATAATCTGTAAACTTCATAGTTAGCTCAAGCGCCCTAGTTCTGCAAAGTAGGTAACGGTAGAATTCAATGAACTAAACGCTCTCAATCCCTGCTACCAGTCCTTGCTGCTTACAATAAGCGGTACGAATTATTGTACTTGAACTATGTAGCAAGAAAAGTATGTTGCCAGGCCAGCAATTGATTCTCTCCGTACCAACCAGGTCCCAACTTTCAGAAAGTTCCTGTGCTCCTTTACCTCTGCCTGCAATCCAAGGGGGACTGGGTTTGCTAAAACGTTTACAGACTATGTGGTGGTTTAAGATGTAGCAGTAATCTGATATTTTTGTTTTTTGCAAATACTGTGGCTAATAAATTTAAACAAAAAAGTGTCCTATTGTTGTTAAGCGAGGCTACCCCGTATATATGAATGTCAGGAAAGTAATTAAAATTCCTCACATGTTTAGCCCATGTGCAACATCTTGCAGCTGAAATAATACGTCTAAAATACAATAATGTGAATATGCTGGTGTCCTCCACAAAGAAGGCAAATAAGTGAATAAAATACAAAGGTTAGATAATTCCGACAGAATTAATTACTCGTAAATCATGTTCTGACTTTTTTCTTGTTAAAGCTGTTCTTGAAAGCACCTGCCCATATTGCCACATTTAGAGAGAGACTGCCAGATTTAGCTTAGCCACCACAATATATGGTAACCAAATGAGGTAGCTGGATAAATGCTACCATCTTTTACTGTGACAAATTTGAAGACATTAAATCGATAAGAAGGCGGAAATTCCAGCAACTAATTGAGGTTAACATCTGTTTGCTTCATTATGTTGGAAAGTCTTGCGTTGCTGCCTCCACTGACTTTTGTTATGTCGTAGATTCTTTTGAAGCCGCTGATGCAGGTTCTATTAAAGATGTGCAAGTGACATTCAAGAAAACAAACTTGAAGCAAGACCAAATCAAATTGTCCGAAAGAATAGATACCATCTTGGTATAGTTAAGGCTAAACGGTCATTTGATCTTCTTCCTCTGTGCTGGATGCACGCTCATTGCCCGAACCCGTGCGGGACTCGGTAAGATTGTCTGCCGCGAGTAATGAGTGTAATGGGCAGGGCCACCACGAATGTTGTGTGTGGACATTAGTGGATCTCACGGGCAGCGTGCAAGGGATAAATCCCTGCAGTAACACTATCCTCTGTGCCCTCGGTGGCTCAGATGGATAGAGCGTGTGCCATGTAAGCAGGAGATCCCAGGTTCGAGTCCCGGTCGGCGTACACATTTTCAACTGTCCCCCGTTGCTGTACATCAAGGCCTGTCGACAGCTTAGGGTCTTGATTTAATTATCATTTCATTGTCAACATGTTGTAGTTCATCAGCACCATGTGGCTCTTTCGTGCTTGGAACTGGTTCAGCATTTTCATACAGCTCCTGCGATTATCTACATGTATTGGCAACGGAAATATTGCCATGTCAGCAACATCATAGCAGTGCCTCTTAGGCTACTGTGTATCATGTCACTGTAAATCCAGTTCACAGAAGCAAATAACTGTTAAGGTACCTAATGTTCTATGCTAAATGTAGCTTATAAATTTCTGGTACAGGCTGATTTTTGAAGGACTGTAGTAATGTATATGTGCACTATCGTATTTTACGGACTATAATTTTTCTTCGAAAAATAGCCTCCGAAATTCAGGTGAGTCTTATACTCAAAATTAATGTAAAATTTTGATGTACAATTCCAGTCAGTCTTAAATGCTGCGGGAAACCTATCTCTATCTGGCAACATTGGATTCAGCTGTCAGTAGCAGTGCACCGATGCGCTGAACATGAGTTGCGGGGATTCACAAGCTTGCTGATGTGTCCCTCCCGCCCACCATCACGAAACCAGAACACCGTCTAGCCCATGATGCGTCATTGCAATCTACGTGCCAGTGAACTTGAATTGAAAGTGATTTTTGTTACCGGTAAGAGCACAATATCTTTGTTAGTAGCTAGTTTAGTAATGGAAAAAGAATAAAAGGTATCCATATGATGTGGTCTATAAACTGAAAGTAATAGCATATGCAGAACTTGGAAACAGCGCAGCTGAGCGGTATTTCGGCATACCACCAACAGAAAAAACAATTCGCGATTGGTGGGAAACTAAGGAATAACTGAAAAAAATGAGGAAGACTAAATGTGCGAATGGAGGACTGAATGCAAAATGGCCAAAACTAGAAGACGACGTATTAAAATGAATTCAAAGACACCGTGAAAGTGGCATTGGAGTTAATACAAAAATGATCCAAATATACACGCTCGTAATCTAGCGCGGAAGTGGAACTTATCAGACTGCAAGGGTGAAGATGGTTGGCGCTACAGTTTATGAAGCGTCATGGACTTAGCATGCCAAAAAAATAAAAAATATCAAAAAATACCACAAGAGTATGAAGAGAAAATATTATGTTTCCATCGCTTTATTATTCAGCATCGAAAGAAAACCAGTGTGGCACTAAGCCGAATAGGGAATGTGGACGGCACTCATCTGATGTCTGATGTGCTGAGTAACAGAACTGTTTCCATGAAAGGTGCTAGAACTGTAAATGTAAAAACAAGTGGACATAAAAAAGGCACTATACTGTTGTACCTTCATGTTGTGCTGACGGTATTAAACTTAAACCAATGATCATTTTCAAGCCCAAAACAATGCCAAAACCTCCTGAAATACTGCCAGGTGTTGCTATTCGCCCGCATCTCGTGGTCTTGCGGTAGCGTTCTCGTTTCCCACGCCCGGGTTCCCGGGTTCGATTCCCGGCGGGGTCAGGGATTTTCTCTGCCTCGTGATGGCTGGGTGTTGTGTGGTGTCCTTAGGTTAGTTAGGTTTAAGTAGTTCTAGGGGACTGATGACCATAGATGTTAAGTCCCATAGTGCTCAGAGCCATTTGAACCATTTTTTGTTGCTATTCACGTAGATGAGGAAGGTTGGTTGGATGGACGAGGATGATATGAAATTACGATTTAACAGAGTGTGGGAGAGAAGGAAAGGTGCGTTATTGAAGAAGAGTTCTCTTCTTGGACTTGATGAGTTTAGTAGTGATTTGAAAAAATTCTGTGAGAGAGAAATTGAGATAGGGAAATACAAATGGTTCAAATGGCTCTGAGCACTATGGGACTTAACTTCTGAGGTCATCAGTCCCCTAGAACGTAGAACTACTTAAACCTAACTAACCTAAGGACATCACACACATCGATGCCCGAAGCACGATTCGAACCTGCGACCGTAGCGGTCGGGCGGTTCCAGACTGTAGCGACTAGAACCGCTCGGCCACTCCGTCCGGCTGGGGAAATACTGATCTTGCTGTTATTCTTACTTGACAATTGCAAGCTCTTGATGACTCTTTAAATAAATGTGAGTATATCAGAGAGGAACAAATGGATGATGGATGAAATCCAACATGAATTCAGGCCGAAGGGAGCTTTAAAACGACCTACAATCAAACAAGTGTGTCAGTGGATAAAACAGCCCTGGTATAGAGCGAGAGAAGACATTATTGTTAAATCTTCCAAGAAGTGCAGCACGAGTAACGCTCTCAATGGCAGTTAAGACCATCGTATATACGAAGAGGACAACGATGACGACGAAGAGGAAGAAGAAGAAGGTTCAAATTTCGATTTTCAGGAATTTTAAAGGTCAGTTCGGTTTTATAAACTCAGAATTTTTTTAGTCTGGCTTTGCAGTCTAATAATAAAAATGTTATTTTTTGAAAGTCTGCTTAAAAATTAAGGTGCGTCTTATATCCGTAGCATCTTATAGGCCTTAGAATACGGTAGTGTATGTATCAGTCTTGTCTAATGTAACCTTTGAACAGATAAGCTTAATTTGTTTAATCCTATTGTTCATTATAGTGATATTATTACATTAGCTGTTTTTAAATTATACTGTATAGCATTTCACATAGCATTACGGATCATCTAGTTTTCATTTAAACAGTGCTGTGTGTTATGTTCCCGATTCCAAAACATTTCTAAAATTCGGACTTTTAATACTTCGGACCGGGACTCGCCCCAATAAATACGGTTTAGTGAGGTTTCTCTGTCAACCCAGCCGGATAGCCGCAGATGCTAGCGCGCCCCTTTCGGGCTCGGCCAGATACACGGCCACGCATCGAATGCTCTCTGCGGATTAGCGACATGGGCCGGTGTGCCGGGCAGCCTGGACGTGGTTTCCAGGCGGTTTCTCACATCCGACTAGGTGAACATCGGGATGGCACCCATGTCCCGCCTCAGTTACACGATTTGCAAACATTTAGAAAACAGGGATGAGACTACACGCAGACCGTTGGGGTTCACATATTCCGCCCCAAGCGGCAAAGGGGTAGCGACAGGAGGGGCGTCCAGTCAGTATCTAACTTTAACATCATACCAAACCTGATAGTAACCTTTGCGACCCCGAGCAGGTAGGGGATAAAAGAAGAAGAAGATGAAGATGAAGAATGAGGTTTCACTGTACAACAGCTCGCCTTATCTCTAGACGAAGCGGCCACAGTGTCGTTTCGGCAACGAAAAAAAGAAAGCCTGCTAAAGTTTTCGGTCGTTGTGGAATATACTTATCTATACATGGTAATTCGAAGGAGCTGCATCCGAGCTTAGGTATTTTCATCGGTAGAACTAAATGAGCGCTGAAGATAGAACACAGGAATTATTTTCATCTGTTCTTCGCTTTTTTTCTTTATCACACCTTTCGTTCCATTACGACCGACGGTTAACGGCCCCGGACCTCATTAACATTCTGCAACACCGAATTCCTCCGACGAATGGTGTGACCTTGGCACAGTTTCAGAGACTTTGAACCCCTGTTTTGTTGTTGTCTTTCCCTGTGACTAAGAAATGAGACAAAGATAGCAGCGCCTTACTGCTCACTTCACATAAGTGGACTATGCTGAAACAAAAAATCGAGTTATGCAACCTTCAATGATAACATTGGAAATGCACACAACTTGTAAAAACTGCCAATGACATCCTTTGCATCAACGGTATTGTTTAATTGTGAACCACAGCAACAACTACTGTCGCTCATTCTTTAGAACAGACTTCCTGTTATGTGGTGTTGTAACTACATCTTGAAGACGAAAATTATGAAGATTAGGGCTATGAGCGTCTCCTATTCACGTAACTGGGGAAGCTTTATAATTGTGCCCCATTTATGACAGCTACAGCTGGTTAATGAAAACGATAAAACTTTCAAACACTTTGTGTACAGCCATTTGTCTAACACTGCGAATGGTAGTAATGTTGCTGTTGTCGTCTTCAGTCCGAAGACTGATTTGACGCAGCTCTCCATCAAACGTCTATCCTTTGCAAATCCCTTCACATCTGCATAATTACTGCAATCCACATTTTCAACTTTGAACTTGCTCAATGTAATCGACATTTAGTTCCCCTGCCGCTGCCCCCCCCCCCCCCCCCCCGACTCACAAACACACACACACACACACACACACACACACACACACATATACACACACACACACACACACACGCGCACGCGCGCACGCGCGCGCGCTATTTCCTTCCATTACCAAATTAAGTAATACTTGAAGCCTTAAGGTGTTTCCCATCAATCTACCCATTTTTTAAAATTTCTGGCACATAGATCTTTTGTCTCCTATTCAACTCATTACCTCTTCATCGGTTATCCTGTCTCTCAAACTTACCTTCAGCATCCTTCTGTAGCATTACGCTGCAAAAGCTTCCATACTCTTCTTGCCTGCACTGTTAATCGTCCATGTTCCACTTTTGTACACCGCTGCATTCAAGATAAATGTTTTCTGAAAAGGCATCCTAACACTTAAGTTTATATTCGGTATTAACATTTATATTCGGTGTTAACATTTCTCTTTTTAAGAAAAAGGTAACGATGAGAAAGGTAATAAGAACTCGTACAGCAAGTACATTATAGTGGCACCTGAAGCAAAAGATAAAAGAGAAAATTGTCCCTTCAACTACGTCCACATTGTACAAAAACTGTGTTTCTCATTATCATCGTCATCATCATCATAATAATGTTCATCATCATCTATTTTACATTCACTTCTTGATAAAGATCCTGGACTTTTGTATGCAGTACTATCAGTTGCACACATTCATGTTACTCGTTTCTAATATCGTCAATGCATCTCCCATTACATTGCCGACATGCATTAGAAGCCCATGCCACTATGTAACAAAATAAAACTGGTAATGCGTATATATCCTTTCCTGTCGCTTCTAAATCTTTTGATATAAAAGCTGTTACTTACAAGAAGACTACACAGCAATCGGATTTTTTAAATTGTTTTACGTTTATGGTACGTGAAGTTCAGAACTCAAATATCAGTCTAGCAAAGTAGTTGAGGCCCAACGGTACCGACCGGCCGCCGTGTCATCCTCACAGCGCATAGGCGTCACTGGATGCAGCTATGGAGGGGCAAGTGGTCAGCACATCGCTCTCCCAGCCGTATGTCAGTTACCGAGACTGGAGCCGCTACTTCTCAATCAAGTAGCTCCTCAGTTGCCTCACAAGGGCTGTGTGCAGTACGTTTGCCAACAGCGCTCGGCAGACCGGATGGTCACCCATCCAAGTGCTAGCCCAGCCCGACAGCGCTTAACTCCGGTGATCTGACGGGAACTGGTGTTACTACTGCGGCAAGGCCGTTGGCACCCGTAGGTTCAGATCCCTTCAACGTCCACCTTTGAGAGGTACAATCCTAGTTGGAAACCACAGCTCTGGTCTATATGATGTGCTTGTTCGGACTGACCGAGTGGCGTTAGGCAGTGGGTAGGACACTGGAGGAGGACGGTTCAAATCGGAGCTTCCATTGCATTGGGCGAAAACTCATTCACGGCTGCAGGCTGAATCCACGCAACTCTAGCGAAGCAAATTTCGCTGTTTACTGCTCCGAAAATATTCTCGGAAATGGGTACTAGCGGATCCAGATTTCTCCTCGACGCTGCTGCACTATTAAACCTATCTACGTAAAGATCGCCAGTCTCACTTTGACACCAGTAATACTGTCCTCCTTGCAATCCACCCACCATCGAAAGGATTCTCAGACCCGCCCGCCTGATGTAAAACACACCGCAGTCACTATACCGTTCGCAGCTGGTTTCTAGCAACTAGCACTGGTAATTACATCCCAAACAAAGGAGAATGACAGTTCAAAGGAAAAAAAAAACAACAAATGAAAAACAAATCTCCACATTTCTAGCTCCGTTTCGTCCATTAAAACTCTTTGCAGCCATCCAACTGCGCTACGTTCTGATATGAGACATCTGCCCACCAAGCACGTGTTTCTTCACTAAAACTGCAACCCTCGTCCAGAACACCAGAAAATGCCTATGGAGGAAACGAAAAAAATGAAGCTGAGCACATATACTAGTGGTGCTTGTGTATGAAATCAGTTTGCTGATTTCCACATATTTAAAAATATATGTATATTTAATGATAGCCGGCCGCTGTGGCCGAGGTGTTCTAGGCACTACAGTATGGAACCGCGCGACCGCTACGGTCGCAGGTTCGAATCCTGCGTCGGGCATGGATGTGTGTAATGTCCTTAGGTTAGTTAGGTTTAAGTAGTTCTAAGTCTCGGGGACTGATGACCTCAGATGTTAAGTCCCATAGTGCTTAGAGCCATTTGAACCATTTTTTTGCTGATATTTCCTACTATTACTCTGTCACGTTGACTATAAGGATTATCTCGATCGTGTATTCGGTGGAGATGGTTGGGGAATGAGCCATGATTAAATCTCACACGAATTATGATACTTGACGGCCAGAGTGGCCGTGCGGTTCTAGGCGCTACAGTCTGGAGCCGAGCGACCGCTACGGTCGCAGGTTCGAATCCTGCCTCGGGCATGGATGTGTGTGATGTTCTTAGGTTAGTTAGGTTTAATTAGTTCTAAGTTCTAGGCGACTGATGACCTCAGAAGTTAAGTCGCATAGTGCTCAGAGCCATTTGAACCATTTGAATTATGATACTTAAAAACACCTTGTTTGCCTTAACTGCAAGGAACCAGGGCTTGGAAGGAATGCTTGGTCATAATAATTCCTTTTATTGTGTATCGATGATTTATATTCGTCTTCCCATTGCATCTCACTCGTGTATACAACGTAGTCATTGGATCGGATGATAAAAAAATCTTTCTAAAAGTGCCACTTCGAGCGGCGGTCTTCGCTAATTCAGCGGCTATTTCAATGTATACTATCTGATCAAAAGTATCCGTACACCCCTGCGCAACTCGGAATTGACCACTAGATGTCACTATTATTATTATTATTAGTAGTAGTAGTAGTAGTGGATGGATGGATGAAGAGTGTTTTAAGGGCGCACGACGGAAAGGTCTTTATAGCCCGGTCAGTAACAGATTGAGACGGGTGTCAAGAAAAAACTCAGAACAGTAAGATAAAAGAGAACGTAAAACACAGGTAACAAGCTTGGAAAAATATGTGCCTACCCACACCGAAGCGTGGGACGAAGCATACCGTCAGCAGTAAAACATGGACAACACAGGAAGAAAGTGGTAGAGGGAGCTCAAACAATATAGCAGATGGAAGTGGCTGGCTGACCGCAAGGAAAAAAGTGAGGAGTCAGCCACTTTGCAATACACTAAAACCTCCAGCCTAAAAGTTTAGGCCAGAGTCCGGACACATCACAAAACTTTAAAACCCTAGACACACACATCTCGTTATTAGCTAAAACACAGGCAGATCCCCATCAACTTGTGCTTCTGCCCTTGCATCACGGTATAAAATGCAGTCTGTTAAAATGTTCCGGACAGAGATGTGCACACCACAAGCATCACAAAACGGGGGATCCTCCCGCCGTAATAGAAAGCTATGTATGAGAGGACAGTGCCCGATCCGAAGACGCGTGAGGGTCACTTCTTCCCGCTTGAGCACCCGCCAGGAGGTACGGCACGGCCGAGTTGTTGACTTTACCAACCGCAGTTTATTGGCCGTCACCGCCAGCCATTCTTCCTCCCACAACGCCATGTACTTCTTGTGGAGTGCAGAAATGACAGACTGTAAGGGGATAGGACACTGGACCACATCCTGCTCTCTGCAGGCCTCCTTGGCAGCCCGATCGGCCTGTTCATTGCCCCATATTCCTACATGACCAGGCACCCAGCAGAAGGACACCTCCTTACCCCGCCGTTGGAGCAAGTACAGTTGGTCATATATCAGCTTGACCATATCCTCAGTTGGGTACAGATTCTGCAATCATTGTAAGACACTAAGAGAATCGGAGCAGAGGATAAATCGATTGCCCCGAACACGTTTCATCCGCTCCAGTGCCTTCAGGATCGCGTGGAGCTCCGCTGCGGAAACGGTATATTCATCAAGGAGTAGTAGCAGTAGTAGTAGTAGAAATAGTTATGGTGATCGGAGATAGTATTGTATACGAAAAAATTAAGTATTAATGTATATTACATAATTTCAGTACAGCCTGTGTTTAAATTATGGGTAACAAATGAAATGGAATAAATAAAATCCTAGATGTCACGACAGGCTGCTCCACCAGTATAAAAGGAGGCGGAGAGTATTATACTGTCAGCAGAGAAGCAGTAAACAGCAGAATGGGTCGGTCGGGACAGCTCAGAGACTTCGCATGTGGACTAGTCACCGGATGTCACCCGAATAACTGTTCCATCAAGAACTTTTCAAGCCTTCTACAGTTGCCCAAGCAGACTGTTGGTGATATGATAATGAAGTGGAAACGCGCAGGAACAACGACAGTCAAACCAGGCAGACTTCCTGTACCGACGGAGATGGACCGTCGAGCACCAGTTTGTGACACTTGTACGGAGAGGGAATGTGTTGACATTTGCACAGAGCCCAGGACATTGTAGGTAACGGACAGGGTGTTCCAGAAATAGGATACACGGGCCTGTCCGCAGCTATCTGCTGCGTATTCTGGAGAAGGCCAAAGCCCATTTCCTGCACAAAGTTCCCTGTCCCCGCCCAAGTTCGGAGTGTGCGTGGCTTTCTCGCACTGCAGTGGTCTTCTGACGGCAGTTTAGTCCTGAGATAACAAAGTTCACTTAAACCAGCAAACGGAAGCTTCTACTCATTTACAACGGGTACCAGTATGTAGTAGACTATGCAAACAAACAAAAAGTGACTTACTGCCGTTACAAAACTTTTAAAAGAATAAATGCAAATGAAAAAAAATGGTTCAAATGGCTCTGAGCACTATGGGACTTAACATCTGTGGTCATCAGTCCCCTAGAACTTAGAATTAATTAAACCTAACTAACCTAAGGACATCACAGACATCCATGCCCGAGGCAGGATTCGAACCTGCGACCGTAGCAGTCGCGCGGTTCCGGACTGAGCGCCTAGAACCGCTAGACCACCGCGGCCGGCAAATGCAAATGAAGGAGGTCCAAATAAAATAACTCAGTTGTAGGGGAAGGGAGGCATTTTTCTATTCCACTGAAGCGGCAAATGAAGTACTAAAACGTTTTGTCAGCGCAAAGAAGCGGAAAAAAGAAACAGAGGCTACAGTATCGTCAGTTTACGCTGAAGAATTAGTGCAGCACTTCAATCAAGGCTACGACTGAGTAACGTCGTTACCGTCATGCCGAAGTGCGAAATTGACGTTACATCGAATTAGGTGGAAATATTTAAGAACTACACAAAATCTCAACTAGTCTGGAGGAATATTCTTCGAAGAAAATAATTTACTGATGAATGATAGTAGCAATTCTTCACTTGCAATTCATAACAAGGGACCGAATAACAAAATATTGGCCTTTGCCAGCGAAAAGAGAAAAGGATGTTTACTAAACTGCGAATCATTCTTCGTGGATGGAACTTTCAAGAGTTCCAGCACACAGTGTGGGTAGTTGTTTATACTCCACGCCGACGTTGATAGTTCTTGGGAGGAAACAAACACCATTTCAGTTTTTTACGTTTTACTACCAAATAAAAAGCGAGAGATACATCAACTTTTTTTAAAGCTACTGAAACTAACTGGATGGAACCCTGCACCTCTGATGATGCACTTCGAAATTGCCGTCGCTCAAGCAGCTAACAGTTTGTTTCCTGGAACAGAGATTGCTGGTTGCAGTTATCATTTGAATCTATATAATTGAAAACAAGTTCAGTATTGCGGCCTCGTTCCATCTTATAAGGAAAACGAGGAAATACGCTGTCACGTAAGTATGTATTCTGCTCTAGCACGTCTTCCCATGGAAATGTTGGATGATGGTTTGCTGTGTATTCAGGATAGCACGCCTGAAAACCGAAAGATTCAGGACTTATAACTATTTTGTGGACCAGTGGCCCGATAACGAACATATGCCAGGGCAGACATGGAATTGCAGTGAAAGACGCCATCGCACTGAAAACGTCTCAGAAAGATGGAACAGAAGAAAAAATATATTAATATCAAAAATTTATCTGAGTATTTACTCATCATAAGGCTGCAACAGTCATAACAAATACCTTGTTTCTCAATTAAGTGGTCCCCTTTGTTTGCACCATCAAAATATTAAAAGAGATGTTGAATTTCATTGTCAGTTCTCATTAAAACAGCTGTGTCAAAATAAATTTGGCAGAAAACGCGTAAATGAGCCACTGTGAAGCTGTAACGCCGGAAATGCATATCCTCGTATTTCCATCTATTGTACTATAATTTGTTTTCCTTATTTTTGCTACCTGAATATATGATATTTCTGTGTCTTTACATATTGTAATTGTTTTACTATTTGTATATATATGCATTTATGTCGATGTATAATTGGTTTGTTTTGTGAATATTATTTGTATTTATAAGCTGGGTCTGGCCTAGGGAAAACTATACTATCGAACGAATACATCGATAGGTCGTGGGAAGAATCAAAGTGTGTAGGATCTTTGGTAGTGTTAACTCTGCCGCGTGGAGCGGGGGCAGAGCATGAGAAGGGTCTGGCTGGGGTGGGGCAGTGGAGCAGGTGTGTTGTGTGAAGCTCCCGCGAGTTGCCGCGCTTTCGGGGTTTGGCAGCATGTAATTGCGCTCGACTTGCGATGATAGTTTCTGACATGGTGTCGCGGGCGGGAAGCATTAGCTGGCGCACATCAAGAGCCCGTTTCGTCTGGGGACCGTGTCGAGAAGAAGGCGCGCCAACATCCAGCTTCTGCAACAGCGACGGCCGACAATGAGTGACTGTCACCACCTCCTCGATCGACGACTTCAAACCTTCAATCAACCAACAAGGAAGACTAAAAGCACGTAAAGTTTCAGAACTGTATGGCAGACCTCAGCTTTTCAAACTGTTCCATTTGCCTCGCAAAATTACAGCAACTTAGCATGAACTTTTGTTGCTCATTGTCCCAATTGCATTACCAAGCAGGGTCCCTTCCTTTTCCGAAATCAACCCGAGTGTCGTTGAAATTCAGATGCCAGCATTAAAGTACAATCATTCCATTTCACTGCTTTAATTTCAAAGTTCAGTTTAAGTATTTATAGCTGGCTACAATATTTAGATTACGCAAGCACAAATTAAGAGTGCGAGTTTTGTTACCGTATTTTAGCTTACCTGTGACTGCAGCTCAGCTTGGTACGTACTAAATCTTACTATTGTTAATTGTTCAGAATCATTTAATTCAAGTTCAAAGCTAAATCTCTTATTTCTAAATTGCGTAGATTCAAGTAGCTTTTGAAATGATTGTTGAGGTAGTCCAAGACTAACCGTATTTTACTGAATTTCGATGTGCTTAAGAAAGAAAGCTTCTTATTAATTTCATTCACTAAATTAACTTTCAGTTTTCCGGTTTTATTAATTCTTTTGCTAAATTAAGTCAGAGTGCAGCGAAAGTTGTTACTTCTGACAAACTTTCAGTTTTCACACTACACGTGTCAACCTTCAGTTGCCACGCTTCTAGTGCTAATTATATGTGTAATTACCTTTCTTTTTCAGTTACTATAGTAATTGTCCTTAGGACTGGCGACCGTAATTTCCCCCAAATCTCAAATATCTAATTACCGCTAGTCAATTGTTAACGTAACGGCCGCACATTTACTTTCTTCATTAACTTTAACCCTTTTCAAAATTAATTTCCACCAGTTTCAGTTGCATTTTTCCTTTCATTTAGATGTAACCCTTTCCTCCCTCTTTACCGACAGATTAACTTTGGTGACGATTGCTTTTCCCAAATTTCCATTAGGTACACGCGGTTTAATTTTTCACTGTCATTAAGGTCGATAAGTGAGGGGGAGGTTACAAAGCGATACATGTGAGCAGGAGCCAGCTCGCACAAGGAGCTGTGCTGAACTGCTAGACTTTGTTCTGGTTTGGCGAATGCCTGGACGACGTTAGCTACCATAAAGTATAGTGCCAACAGTGAAGAATAGCGTAAGCGGTGTTATGTTCTGGAGGTGTTTTTCATCGTGAGGGCGTAGCGCCCTTACTGTTCTCAAGAAAGCGGTAATTTTGGAAGAATATTAAGACATTTTATAGCAGTGTGTACTGTATGCAGTAGAGGAACAGTTCGCAGACGACGATGATAGCAGCATGACACTGCACCTTGTTATAAAGCAGCATCTGTGAGGCAACGGCCGGCCGCTGTGGCCGAGCGGTTCTAGGCCCTTCCGTCCGGAACCGCGCGACAGCTACAGCCGCAGGTTCGAATCCTACCTCGGGCATAGATGTGTGTGATGTCCTTAGGTTAGTTAGGTTTACGTAGTCCTAAGTCTATGGGACTGATGAACTCAGATGTCAAGTCCCATCGTGCTCAGAGCCATTTGAACCATTTTGAGGCAACGATTGTGGACTACAACATTCCTTTAGGATGAGATACAAAGTCGATTTCACTCCAGGTCCCAATGCCAAACATCACTACCTTGGCTTGTTTCGGCTTTTGACGATGAATGGTCTGCTATTCCTCCCGGACATTCAGACATTTCTTTCTAGGTGTCCCCAGCGGAGTTTAAGCCGTCAGGGAAAAGGATGGACACACCGTGTATTAATACACTCCAGGAAATGGAAAAAAGAACACATTGACACCGGTGTGTCAGACCCACCATACTTGCTCCGGGCACTGCGAGAGGGCTGTACAAGCAATGATCACACACACGGCACAGCGGACACACCAGGAACCGCGGTGTTGGCCGTCGAATGGCGCTAGCTGCGCAGCATTTGTGCACCGCCGCCGTCAGTGTCAGCCAGTTTGCCGTGGCATACGGAGCTCCATCGCAGTCTTTATCACTGGTAGCATGCCGCGACAGCGTGGACGTGAACCATATGTGCAGTTGACGGACTTTGAGCGAGGGCGTATAGTGGGCATGCGGGAGGCCGGGTGGACGTACCGCCGAATTGCTCAACACGTGGGGCGTGAGGTCTCCACAGTACATCGATGTTGTCGCCAGTGGTCGGCGGAAGGTGCACGTGCCCGTCGACCTGCGACCGGACCGCAGCGACGCACGGATGCACGCCAAGACCGTAGGATCCTACGCAGTGCCGTAGGGGACCGCACCGCCACTTCCCAGCAAATTAGGGACACTGTTGCTCCTGGGGTATCGGCGAGGACCATTCGCAACCGTCTCCATGAAGCTGGGCTACGGTCCCGCACACCGTTAGGCCGTCTTCCGCTCACGCCCCAACATCGTGCAGCCCGCCTCCAGTGGTGTCGCGACAGGCGTGAATGGAGGGACGAATGGAGACGTGTCGTCTTCAGCGATGAGAGTCGCTTCTACCTTGGTGCCAATGATGGTCGTATGCGTGTTTGGCGCCGTGCAGGTGAGCGCCACAATCAGGACTGCATACGACCGAGGCACACAGGGCCATCACCCGGCATCATGGTGTGGGGAGCGATCTCCTACACTGTCCGTACGCCACTGGTGATCGTCGAGGGGACACTGAATAGTGCACGGTACATCCAAACCGTCATCGAACCCATCGTTCTACCATTCCTAGACCGGCAAGGGAACTTGCTGTTCCAACAGGACAATGCACGTCCGCATGTATCCCGTGCCACCCAACGTGCTCTAGAAGGTGTAAGTCAACTACCCTGGCCAGCAAGATCTCCGGATCTGTCCCCCATTGAGCATGTTTGGGACTGGATGAAGCGTCGTCTCACGCGGTCTGCACGTCCAGCACGAACGCTGGTCCAACTGAGGCGCCAGGTGGAAATGGCATGGCAAGCCGTTCCACAGGACTACATCCAGCATCTCTACTATCGTCTCCATGGGAGAATAGCAGCCTGCATTGCTGCGAAAGGTGGATATACACTGTACTAGTGCCGACATTGTGCATGCTCTGTTGCCTGTGTCTATGTGCCTGTGGGTCTGTCAGTGTGATCATGTGCTGTATCTGACCTCAGGAATGTGTCAATAAAGTTTCCCCTTCCTGGGACAATGCATTCACGGTGTTCTTATTTCAATTTCCAGGAGTGTATTAACTAACAGCTGTCCGATACTTTTGATGAGTGAGCCGTGGCGCCATGGACTTAGTAAACTGTTCTGTCTGGCGCCACTGCCTTAGATGTATCGACTATCCGTCTTGCGGCCCCATTGCCAATATCTATGAGGTAGAGTTGGTGGCTAGTGTCCTTAGGTTTTCACTTGCTGTATACGTGGTTCGCTGGCCCGAGAGGGAAGCACGAAGTTTGCGGATTGCCAGTAACGTCGCGACAAGAGGTGGTCACGAGGTCCGAGTGGCCGAAGCCACGAGCTGCGGAAGGAGGGCTGCGCAGAGCGAAGATACCGGAGTACTTCACCGGGGTTAGCGTCAACTACAAGCAGCAGGCCGACATCCCGTCGGTTGGCTGGCAACATTCGTGTCGGACGACCGCTCGTGGCTTTGCTGCCCTCCTCTACCTGACTTTCATCGGCACCACTCAGTAACCGCTGCGACGCACCGTGGTTCCAGGGAACTGGGAAGGGGAGTAACATTCTGTAATCCTCGTGGTGATTTGTTTCATTGTCTACCTGCCCCCCTTATTATTTTCTGGTTTCTACCCGTCCCTCAGAGTTTTACTCTGTCGGCTTTTTGGTCGTAAATATAGGCAGTAGTATTGTACTATGACACTAGTTGTTTGAAAATTTGTCCCGCTATTATATTGCCTTTCCTTTCTGATCTGCACCTGATCATTAATGTTCTAGTTAATCAGCTCATGGTTGTAAATAAAGCCGGAACAGTTGTAGTCTACTAAAGCACAGGTTGCCGTTAAACAGAAGAGGGACCATGTGGTTAGATTTAGCTGTTAACCGGTTCAATTCTTTGACAGTAATTGCAATTTCTCAGTCATTAGTTATAATCTGAACAACCTGTTTACTGAACTGTTCGTTGCTGTGTTTGAAAGACCAGGTCATTGTTGGTGTATTTTAGCGGATCTTGTGGTTCCGCCGAGTGAGTTCTCTTATAATAAGAGTTCACGCGTAGTGTTTTAAGAAGTTCCTTCAGAGCGGTCTTAATAGCTGACAATCAGTTTAACTTTGAAAATATTAACAGCCAACTGTCATCAGGGCTTTAGTCGAAATAAAATTGTCAGAATGGACGGGTTGGGATCCCGTTTCACTTTGGTTTCCGATTGAAATTAAGAGGTTGGTTGCTTTTAAGTAAGACTTATCATTGTCATATTGTTTGCTAATCTGTTTAACCTTTAAGCACAGGTGTGCATCTTAACCCTGAACCTTTCGACATACAGCTTTGAAATTAAAAGTTAAGTCATCTGTTTTGAGTAACTGAATCACTCTTGTCATCAGAGGTGCTTATATAGTTTTCATGTGTTGCAGAAGGGCATTTAATAAGAGAGACTGTGTCTAACATGGTAGTAAACACCTCTGTTTGACCCGATAACGGGCGCGCTGCAGGTCCGACCGTCTTGTAATCATTGTCATATTGTTTGCTGTTTTGTAAAACAGCAGTTCAGATTTCTTTTGCAAAGAATAAAACTTATTCAGGTTAAGATTTAAGGTCAAAAGATTTTTGCAAATTTGTTCATTTTGTTAAAGAAAATTTTATGGTTAAATGCTTTGGTTATCTGTAAAACGCACTGTTAAATAAACAGGTCGTGTGGAAAGAAAGTTATATTGGTGGGTCCTAACTTCCACGTTTTCCTTAAATCCAGTAAGTACCTCGTATCAATGAGATAGTTTTGTTTTACGTCAGCGTGTCCGTTGATCCACTTGACTCTAATTAAATTAAACCGTGACCTTCCTACTCCCTTTGTTCGTACTGAGACAACTTCTACTCCTTTGAAGAGAAAACCCCGCCATTAGGCCCCGAGATTACGCGACGCCGCACCCGCGGCTGTTATCGGGTTTCCGACTTGGGCGATCGATGCTGCTCTGTCTTTTAGCATCTCGTTATTTGTCCTATAGAGGCATGGTGCACGCCGTCTTAGTTCTCTGAAGAGGGAAAAACGCCTCGCCGTTCCAAGAATCGAACCAGGTTCAGCCGCTCAGCGACGGAAGCGGACACACTTGTCAACAGCACTGTTAGAAAACGAGGTTTTTACGTAAGAAAGCGGCCCGATTTGACGACACAAACGACCTGCTTGGCTCATTAAAACGTTGTGCGTAGCGACGTTTGTGAAGTCAATGTTTCATCTGTCAACGGTGTGTCGCCGCCGACTGGTTTGCACACACTGGTCGATGCGGGCGGCGAGGGGTCTTGTTTACACGGGGCAAATGTTTACCCTGAGTTGCGAGGCGAGGCGCACTCGCCAAGACTCGTGCTGGACGCTGGGGATTTTTTTTTTCTCCGGCACGAGTCGTTGCCACCGCTAAACAGCGCGGCTAACAAGTTTAAAACGGCGCGATGTGGCTGTTTGCCGTATGTAACGATCCAATTTGCAGACTGGATTGGTTCAGGCAGTTAGATGTTGTTACCAATGTCACGGCACAGTCTATACGATGGTGTAATTTATTTCACTGCCACTCCTGCCACTCTGATCGACGAATTTTTCTACTGGAGCAGGGAGTGCTGGATTGATCCCGTCGGAGTAACTTCACACTACTGTGCTTCAAAGTCCGAAGAAAGTGAAGCAACAGCCATGGTTGTTTCGCCACAGAACTGATATCCATCTATTGCGTAGCACTGTTTACGGAAAAAACAGTATAAAGACAGGTAAAACGCATAAGACTTCCTGTATCAGCAAAGCGCAGCATTTTGTGAGACCAACAACAAGACAAAAGCCGGCCGGTGTGGCCGAGCGGTTCTAGGCGCTTCAGTCTGGAACCGCGCGACCGCTATGGTCGCAGGTTCGAATGCTGCCTTGGGCATGGATGTATGTGATGTCCTTAGGTTAGTTAGGTTTTAGTTCTAAGTTCTAGGGGACTGATGACCTCAGATGTTAAGTCCCATTGTTCTCAGAGCCATTTGAACCATTTTTGAACAAGACGAAAACAACATCCATCCTGAGATTTCAAATGAAAAACATCGCCTAAAGGCGTTCTGCACCTAGTTCCTCGCCAGGTGTTGTACCAACGACACGGTGTTCACCCAACTGTACTCCTTTGGATCTCACACCACAACCACTCTACATAATACACGACTTGTATAAATTGGATGTTTCAGGAGGAAACACACGTATGTTAAGAGTTATACTATTGGTACTGAGGATATTATTGACCATTCTGGAGAGTAAATGGCAGAGAACCGTAAGCTATATTACCGACGGTTTCAAAGAAGCGGCTGGGTATTTGAAGTTATCAGAAACTGGAACGATGTGGTTCATATCAAGTTGCAAGGCCTCTGATTCTTGTCTTTAATCGTTTCGTTTTAAGATCAGTTTTTCGTTACAACCCATGTTCTTCAAAATTTCCCTCACCGGAATCACTACATTTTGCAGCCCGTTTAAACATGATATGATCTTAATCGTGGTTGTACACAACTGCTCCAATTAGCAACTACTATCTGTCCACTCTGGCCGCAATCCTTACTGAAGTTGCCAATACCATTTTTGAACATGAATTGTGGAGGTAAAGAGTCATCAAAAGGCGTACTGAAGTTGCAAGTACCATTTTGGAACATTAATTGCGGAGGTAAAGAGTCATCAAAAGGCAAAACACACACACACACACACACACACACACACACACACACACACACGCACGCACACATACAGAGAGAGAGAGAGAGAGAGAGAAAGTGTCTGAACGTTACGCAACATTGGGCATGTGACAATTCATCCAGTTACACCGTGTTCCGTATTACTTCCATAAGAAAAATACCTACTTCATATGCATAAAGGGCCACTGCTCTTGCTCCTACACTATCTTACTGCCATTTTTTTAATACTTCGACCTAAGTAATTATGTTCTTTTACAGATTTTACATGAAATTATCAGCTTTCTATATATTGAAGAAGTGAAAAACATGTATGGTATGATTTTTAGCGTTAACCGTTAATTTAAATCCCTGAGTCCAACCATTCAGATAAATTTTAGGAGTACCAAATAGTGCGCACTCTTAGATTGTGTTATATTTGGGCATTTCCAATTTTCTGTTTGACAAAAAGTACATGCCCGCGGATATCATAAACTTCATTAAGTCTTATTCATATATACTTCATTGGTCACAGAGGTTCTGTGTCATTCATTATGTTAAATCATCTTTTTGATCGAGAGAGCTATATAAATATAAGCTGGAGAACTGAAACGATAAAACAAGGTAAATATAATTGAAATTGGAGCTCCTATGCTGTCTCCAAGTTTAGAGTTTGGGTCCAGCTGCCAGAGACTGTGGTCGTGTGTGTGTGTGTGTGTGTGTGTGTGTGTGTGTGTGTGTGTGTATGTGTATGACCATTTTTGACAAAGGCCTTGTTCGCAGAAAGCTAACTTTCCGACAGTCTTTTTGTTGTGCCTTCCTGCGTCTCAGCGCTCCGCCATATGGTGAGTAGCAACTACCCTTTTAATTATATGTTACATTCATGTCTGGATTTTTCATTGTTCAAGTTTAGAGTTTCGTTATCTTTTCGCCCTTTTAGTGAAAAAAATACTGCCTTGTGTAAAAAAATCTTTTTTAGTCTGAGGAAATGAAGTTTTGCTGTTAAATATAGTAGTCTTTTGTTAAGAGGTAGAACGTTCGGTGTCCTTCTAAACCAATTGTCTCGTTTCTTTTGGTCACAGGATACGGTCTCTCATCATGAGTCAGCATATAAACAGGTTCTGTGTATTCTGTTGTGGCTCTATTTATAACTGAAATTTCTTGTTTAATGAAATCCCATATCTGTTTCGAGATTATACACGCAAATGTGTGTTCATCGGTGTCTGCTAGGCTACATGTGATGCACATGAGTGCTGCTAGGTGAATTTCATGGAGCTAAGAATTTATTGGAATTTTCCTATTCACTGCGAAGTACCATATGTCGCCAAGTAAGATGGCAGATGTGAGCTATTTATGTTTCCCAAATAGCTGGCCAGTACTTACGTCCACATTTCCGTTCTACCACATTCCTTAAGTTCTAAAAGGTCTTTATAGATTTCATTGGCTTTCATAATCAGTTTTTAGGTATTCTCTTGTACTATACTCCAATAACAAGCTTCTAAAATGGCAACGCTCATATGGAATATGTTCCACATTCATCGATGGAATGATGTTCGTAGGAGCGATTTCGTACAGTGAGGTGAGGTTATCTGGAGCTGATCAAATGGTTCAAATGGCTCTGAGCACTATGGGACTTAACATCTGAGGTCATCAGTCCCCTAGAACTTAGAATTACTTAAACCTAACTAACCTAAGGACATCACACACATCCACGCCCGAGGCAGGATTCGAACCTGCGACCGTAGCAGTCGCGCGGTCCCAGACTGAAGCGCCTAGAAGCGCTCGGCCACCGCGGCCGGTGGAGCTGATCAGCACTGTTTATAAGTGGTGCGAATATAATGAGCTTGCACGTCGCTGAACACATCTATTAATTTCAATCCTCTGTGTCGCGTTGAAAGTGTGAGGATATCATAATCTTACTTTGAGAATGTGACAACTACTAACGAAACACACGAGGGCCACTAGGATACCTTTTGGTATGTTGCAAGACATAGGACGAATTTGAGCAACATAGTTTATCTTTGATAGTATGAAGATGTTTACCGGATAGACCTTTTGCAGTTCATCTAACTTCATATTATACGATTGAACACAGCTTCTTATGCGGTGCAGGACAATTTGTGATTGGCGGCGATGGTGTGCTGTAATCTGGTTTTGAACTCTCTTCCTGGATAATTCATATGTAGGATTTCTGGAAGTTGGTCGTGGTGTGCAAAACCCGATGTTCATAAGTGTGGACTACTTACGCTTCAACTTAGCCACTGATGCAGCTTCACATCGTTGTGTTATCAGCAGTGCGGTTTCAACATCACTGGTACTTCTTACTAAGAGACCGTCATTATCTGCGTACTCTCAACTTTCAATGTTTTGTCCATTTATTTGTAAACCTTTCAACTGCTTCGTTAGTATGGCGAGGAATGGCTGTATTGCGGTTGCGAGTAACGCCATTGATACTGGGCACTATTTATTTACAGAGCTGTTGATTTGGATGGCTGCAAGCTGACTACTTGTCACAATTTGTGAAGCGATAACCTGTAACAAATCCTGTATTCAAATGGTTCAAATGGCTCTGAACACTATGGGACTTAACTTCTGAGGTCATCAGTCCCCTAGACTTAGAACTACTTACACCTAACTAACCTAAGGACATCACACGCCTTCATGCCCGAGGCAGGATTCGAACCTGCGACCGTAGCGGTTCCAGACTGTAGCGCCTAGAACCGCTCGGTCACTCCGGCTGGCGGAAGCCCATCTCTTGCAGTGTGTGGAACAGATTAGATGAATGACCCTGTCGATGGTTTATCAGTGTTTATAGTGATTATAGCGCATCTTATCTTGGAAACTTTTCTATAGCTAAGAAGGCTTTGTAGTTTGCTAAGGACTGAATATGGTATCGTACAAAGATCGCGGTGCTACACCGAAGTCGGCAACTCTCATCGATACCACGCACGTTAGCGATGTCTTGCTGCAAGCCGCAACGATGAAAGAGAGGGGCTGAAGAAGACTCGTCTTCTCTCTCAGCACAGCAACGCCCTCGAACGGAAGTCAATACAGATCCGAGCATGGATGCTCTGAGCCCCACTTCGTGACATCAACTGAAGCATTCAGCATCATCAAATAGGCCAAAAGAGTTATTCGAGTCTCAGATGGAAATGTACTTCCGTAAATGTTCAACATTGTGCTTCCTTCATGAGAACAGTTTATTAATCTGTGCATGAAGTGATGCTTTAGTAGTCAGTGACAATTGCAAATTTTCAAGCAACCCTGTGGCAAATGATTGTATCAAGTTAAGCAAATCTTTTTATCACTCATGTAAGAAAGTGAACTAATACTTCATATCTCTGTTGGTCCATCATGGCTAGGGGACATCGGCTGGTTAAGTAATTGTCAATGTCAATAAAATTCACCAACAGCCATGTACTTTAAGATATTATTTCCGAAACTGGTAGCCATCACAATAAAATGTCTTAAAGTATACATAATTTTATTGACACTGACAATAATACTTATATGTTGTAGTTCCAATTAGCCATCTCCCAGAGCAATCAAAGAACCCACAGTTGTGACCGGGCGATTGGAGTTTTGTCTGGTCGTAACACTGAAGAATGGATCTATTGTAACCATCACAAGTTCGATGAGGTCCTATGACGACATTCATCACTTTTTTTTTCCTTCTTCCAGTTAAAAAGATAGTCATTAGTAAGTAAAGCGATCGCTCACAAGTTTTCAACTGAAAACTGCCTGGCCTTTCGGACCAAAGTCGATTAACCCTTCTCAGAATTCTTGGGGAATTATTGTAATGGGATTAATTAATTCGTTGTAAATCATTATTAGTTTATCTTTCATTTCATGCCAGAATGTTTGGCGTATTTGTACCAAGGTTCCGTCAAGCTCGTGGGATTTATTTTTCGGAGTAAGGAAGACGATAGTTTTCAGGTTCATCGATTTCTTCTGTGAGACGTTCTGCGTCCACTGGGGTGAGTCCTTTTATCAGGTTGGTTCTCATTTAGACCAGTGCATTCTCATCAATTCCTTTGTTAGTATCCAGGTCAGCGTAATGTTTGTGAATTGTGTTTCTGATATCTAGTGCCGTTTCATCAGGTAACTTTTACTTTCGTCAATATTTTTCTAGTGTCCTTTTCATTTCACGTGTGAAGTGGAAGACAGGCGGTTCTTCATCATGTGCTGAGTTCGTAATTCTTGCTCTAATTTTGATACCTTCTAGCTGTTCCTTTCGTAAAAGCCGAATTTTGGCATGGATTTCCTTATTTTTGGTGTAATTTTCGACAACGATAACGTCAAGTTTATATCGTTAGAAATAAATTTCATTGTTAGTTTGTACCACGCGTTTCTACTGTGTGAGTAGCATATCAAACGCCTCCTGATTTTTGGTTCAAACGCCTCCGGATTTTAGGTTTTACACACTTCAGACACTAGGTAAACACTGAGTAATAAGAGTTACATCTAGTTTCGCAGTCCGCCCACGCCTTAATAAAAATTTCTCGGCATTCTAGATACTGCAAAGGCGCAATGTTGAACTTCCATAGATCTCTGCTTCTGTAGATTTCCTGTGTCTTCATATTTATGGTGCAAATATACACAGCGTGGTCAGAGAAACACGTCCGCCAGATTTGGGTTTTAAAACGTGTTGCTTAAGATTAGATATTAGGTTCCACCTAGCCTGCTTGCCGAATGGTTAATGAGTTGGGTGAAACCGTTTAGTGCGCCACTCATGTGAGTGAATCAATTAAAAGTAATTCCTTACTGATCTGTTCAAGTTCTGTGGACTTATTAAATCTGCTGTTTGATCTTTCGGATTAGTTACACAATTAAAATCTCCAGTTATATTTATATCCTCGCAATGGTTTCTAAAAAGAGGAACACTCTCTTGTCTAAATAAATTCGTCCTGATGGCTCCTGTTGCTTGTGCCTGTCATAAGTAACCGTAGACTAAGATACGTTTCCTAGTAGCTTTGGTCAGTTAAGGTTTTACCCACAGTATCTGGACGTTATGCGTGTTGCATACCTATCGGTCGTTGTAACGATGTCTTTCTCTACGTATGTGATCAATGTCTTACTAGATTCCGCTAAAAACCGGAAGCAGTGCACCGTTTAGAAACAAAGTGAGGATATATAAATGGCCGGGTAACTTATGGAACGTTTTTGTTCTACATGGGTAGCCTCCTGTCTGTTATATAAAAATGAACAGTACTTATAGCATAATCGAAATTGTCAGTGGTTAATTCAGATTTTATTCATAAATTGTCAATGTGTAATTTGAAACAGAGGGCTGTTGTAGTAAAAATAAGGAAACAATATAGATTTATCGTGTAACGCTAGAAAACGTAATTACCTCAACACTGAAGTTAAATAGAAAAACCACAAAACATCAATAAATCAAATATCCTTCAGTAATTCGTCGTACTTATATAAAACTTGTTTCTATTACTTATGAACAACTTTCGCATTTATCAGTAATAATAGGAAAAACATGCCTTTGTTCATGATGGAGATCGTTCTGTTGAGAGAAAAATTACAGTAATAATTAATGTAC
Source organism: Schistocerca serialis cubense (assembly GCF_023864345.2). Taxonomy (NCBI): domain Eukaryota; kingdom Metazoa; phylum Arthropoda; class Insecta; order Orthoptera; family Acrididae; genus Schistocerca; species Schistocerca serialis. The sequence continues at coordinate 286,653,915 of NC_064639.1, forward strand.
TTTTATATGTTTATGCATGTAAACTGTACTTGGATCGAAACTACTTGCTTTGGTCACACAAAAGCGCAGAAGTTACGTCATCAACTGATTTTTATTACTTATAAAATGCAATTTATATTCTGTACGGATATAAAATACACAGTTACTGGCGCTGAATGACGTGCGGTTCTAATTATGTACAAGAAAAACAGACGAACAAAAAGCAAAGAGAAGTCATCGGTTCCCAGTATGTCTCTTAAGCATTCATATATATTCCTTCCCTGCCAATGCTACCAATACTACCATTAATCCTACCATTTACTGCGTCATTCATCTAGTGCATAAATCTCGTTGTTTAAGATGGCGCGTATATGTTTGTTATCCTTAAAGGTGGTTGAGAGTCACCTGTTATTTTCAAGGCTTTCTATATCTTTCGCAACAATGCCTTCTTGAGAAAGGACCACAGTTCCTAGTACTGTGGGAACTACTGGATTTGTAATAACGTTATATCCGTGTATTCGTTCTAGATTTATGTTAGTGACCTCTTGGAACAGCTTAGTGTCAATGTCAGCGGCATAATAAAGATCCTGAATATTATTTAATTTTAACGCATTACAGATCTTAATTTATGTTTGACGTAGCGATTGTGTGTGTCCGCAAGAGATCTTCAGTTTCGACAACATTGGTTTTCGGAAGTAGTTCTGTCCATCTGTGGTCTGTTGAGATTTCTATCATTCTTGGATAGGGATTTCCTTCTTCTTCTGGAGCCCAGTCGGTTACATGCGAATTCTCATTTAAATTCTTCGAATCCTTTGTCTGTGTCTGTCCCTTCTCTTCGTCGTTGTTGTCTTCCTTTCATATCTTATCAGGTGCTTGATGTGGAGATCAACATTCTCTATTGAATTTGTGTTTTGTTTGATTTCTCTGAGTTTAATTTTTAAGTGATGACCTTGGTTTCCTCTCGCTCCTTGCTATGCAGTTCTTTGCTTCTTGTATTTTCTCTTCGGTGTTGAAGGTGAGAGACCACCTTCACTGCATTCATCTACATGTCTCTGTTCAGAAATTGGTTCCTTATCAGTATTTCCTTGTTTGTTGTCACTTACATCCACCTGATCTGTTGATGGAGGACAGTCATTTTCTGTTTCTTGAGGAAAACCGATGTGTGCTGCTGGTTCCTCGGTGAGTTCCGTAGGAGTTACTACTTCATTTGGGCTGCAGTCTTGCGTATATTCAACGTTATTCGTTTCTAATGCTAACGTGGTCACGGCTCGCCATTATGGATAAAGTGGGCAATATTGATATCTCAGGTACTTGTGCAGGTTCACCTCTAGGTAATAGTGCTACGTGCCTCTGAATCCAATCTGCACGAACGTGACCAATAGGACTACAATTATTACAAGTCCTAGACTGACAATCATGGATTACTACCGGACGGTATCTACACACAGTAATATATGATCGTGTATGCCTATGAAGTTCCATTTTTATTTGTCTACTTCCTTTCAGCCTGGGCGCTTCCGGAAACTAGACCGTTTCTTTGCGAAGTCATTAATGACTTTTTCAAACGGTGACACTCCTGCGTTTATTCAATCTGCGGGGCCTTCAAGTAGCAATTTGAAGATTCAGATAGTTCGAACCTCAAGACCAGCGTGAGTGATGGAGATTTCACCAAAGTTGCCAACACTGTGGTTGAACTTAATTGAACCTCCAGCGGTTTCAATAGTTTTCTCGTATAGGTTAGGAGTTTTTAGATTAAGGAACACCACATTACTGACATTCGAAAAGTCAATTCCTATAACATGATCCATTAAACTTTTCACAACCGCTTCTAACCGGTCTTCAAATTCAGATGATTTTGGCTTTGCAAATGATCTATCGAAGGTAAACTTTGGGGTGTCTTTTCTGTTAACAACAGCAGTTACTTAATGTTAAAGAACACGGTAAAGTCACAAACACAGCCAAGTGACACTGCAAGCTCGCAACTTACCGCACCGATGTAATCAATGCTGCTGAAGCGCGCTGCACAACCAGGTCCACACACCGTCGCTGCCGCAGGCAGACTGCGGAAGAATGTTGAAGATTAGATAGGTACAATGGATAACTTAATGGAGAGTTACTGAATCGACTTGGGGAGAAGAGATATTTATGATACGATTTGATGGAAAGAAGGGGTAGGATGGCAGTAAACATGCTGAGGCATCAAGGAATAGTTAATATACAAGGTGTACAACTTTGCTTCCGCCCTTTGCCGATAGGTGACGACAACGGTTTGTAGCGGTCGAAAGAAACAGATCGCAGACGTCAGGCAGTTAGCTTGGACCTCGGTCATGACAACCCTATTCAAACATTAGTCGATTTGTGTCTGCGTCATAAAGTTGTTCTTGATTGAAAATGTCAGTTTAAGAGCCTAATTCTCGTCATTTGCGGGAGGTGTTACATTTTTGTTTCCAATATGAAGAAAACAGCGGCTGAGCCTCATCGAATGTTCTCAAGTACGTATGGTAAGGACGCTATTAGTGAAAGAACGTGTTGTGAGTGGTTTCAACGCTTCAAGAAGGTGAATTTAACGTCGTAAACCGGCATAGTGGTGGAAGAGAGAATGTTTTCGAATATGCCGAACTGGAGACATTGCTGACTGAAGACTCGCGTCAAACTCAAGAAGAATTGGCACGATTAATGGGAGTGACACAGCAAGCCATTTCAAATCGTCTCAAGGCTGTGGGCATGATTCAGAAAGAAGGAACTTGGGTCCCGTCTGAGCTGAAACCAAGAGACGTTAAACGGCTTTCATGTGTATCTGAACAGTTGCTTCAGAGGCAAAAACGGAAGGGATTTTTGCATCGCATTGTGACCGGGGACGAAAAATGGGTTCATTACGATAACCCTAAACGCGAAAAATCATGATCATATCCCGGACATGCTTCCACGTCGACGGCCAAACCGAATATTCACGGCTCCAAGATCATGCTCTACATTTGGTGGGACCAGTTCGGCGTCGTGTACTATGAGGTGTTAAATCCAAGTGAAACAATCACAGTTGCTTGCTATCGAACGCAATTAATGCGTTTGAGCAGAGCAATAAAAGACAAACGCCCAAAATACAGCGAGAGGCACGATAATGTGATTTTGCAGCACGACGACGCTCGACCCCACGTTGCAAAAGAGGTCAAAACGTACTTGGAAACGTTAGAATGGGAAGCCCTGCCCCACCCGCCGTATTCTCTACGCGTTGCTCCCTCTGACTTTATATCACTGGCGCATGGCCTGCCTGACCAACACTTCCAATCTCATGAAGAAGTCACAAATTGGATCTATTCGTGGATCGCTTCAAAAGATAAACAATTTTAGCACTGCCCGAGAGTTGGGAGAAAGTAATGGCCAGCGATGGAAAATACTCTGAATGATACATGTGTAACCAATTTGTTTCATTAAAGCCTCAGATGTTGGCGAAAAAACGGCGGTAGTAAAGTTGTACACCTTGTAGCATTAGCTGAATTGACTGTCAGTGCTTCACAGAACATGGCAACAGTGTTTAACTGGAAGAACACTTTCCTAATATTCTGCAAATTTAATTGATTTTGAACTGGCTTTCGGCTCATTACACCACCAGCAGGTGACAAATGAAAGTGACAAACACATATCAAATGATGTGAAACTTCAAATTACTTATGCAGGAGATACAAAAATGACGACATATAGAGTGTTTACCAAGAAAATTATTACATTTTTATATCAATATACACAAATAGTTACGCTTAACTAAAAATAAAGTTTTTTGTTTGGATATCATTACATTTAACAATAGAGGTAAAATAAATTTAAATTTACAATGTTACCGACTATTTATATATCTGAACAGTTTCAAATGTTTTCTTCAGCCAACTGTCAGCAGCATAACTTGCGAATTCCAGCTGTGTGCATGATGAAGGCTGCTGCTTTGTGAAAATTACTGCTGTTCTGTATTATTATTCATGAACGTGACAGCTAATGAGACTGACATGTGACTTGCATCAGCCAATTTTTCGTGTCAGATGATGGTCGGTGACTGAAACCGGTAGCAAATTCATAAATTGTTCTAATGCAGTAATGTGTCACTTGTCTCCTGAACAGTTTCAGCTATAAAAATGTCTTTATCATGATCAGGCACTTAAGACACAGACGTGTTGATGTAGTCATCCGTCTCTCTTCCTCACCACATGTACCATTTGGTTGTAGTTGCTGCAGTTCATTCCACTAAGAACTCTGTGTAATATGGATGTTTTCCCAGGATTCTTCCTTCCAAGATGTTTATGTAGCTATTATTTCAAATTAAGTGATCAGTTAACTTTGGTTTTTCTTTTTTGTTACATGTGGGTAAATGGCATATCTCTTAAATTTATTTTATGATTTATTCATTAGGTTTCCTTTCAACACGGGGTATATTTGTGGCTATTCCCCTTATCCATGTCATTATTGCTTCCAGTTTTTTTCGTTTCCCCTCAGTCCAGCCTTCACAACTATAGCTTAAAATAAGTATTTGTGTAGTGTCACTTCTACATTTAAAGGTTCACTAGTCCGAAGATACGGGATTTCAAGGGAAGATAACGTGAATAAAGGGCAGTACTTGTCCATCAAGTTACGCTTCCAGTGTCAGATTACAAACTTGGGTTAACTGTATTCAAGATGACCCCGCAGTACCCTCTTCCTGAGAAATCGTCAGCACATCTATGATGCACATTCAACATCACCCAGAAGAATTCGTGTCCTACCCATGCACCTTAGGCAGTTGTATGAGGTATATTCAAGCTGTATACCGGTCAAGTGGCCTAGTGTGATATAAAATAAGCGAGAAACCCGATTTTCAACCAGTGGCCCCACGTTAAAATGGCAGGAAACCTCTCCACTCCCGCCTGTACGAAGAAGATTCGAGCTACCCTCAACCTACTCATCCTTTATAACTAGTTCAATTGCGTAGATCTCTTCATTACATGTCTGTGCATCATGGGGAAAGGTTAAGGTTTGTTACTTCCAAATTATTGTTATCAATAATTCTATAGTGAAAGGATTGGAAATAATGACGATGATACAAAAAAATTAACTAAAGTTTTGTAAATAACAATTTCTTTTTTGCAATACAGTTAGATAAGAGCACTGTATGATTTTTCTTGTTAACAGTTTTGTCTTTTGTCGCTTATTTACAAAGCTATTGTTTCTGACGAGATATATACACTGCACTTTTATAATATTTTTGTTGCTTAATTTACAAAGGTATGTTTTGTTGTATACTGTTATTTGTGTATATACTGGTTTATTTACAAAGCTATTATATTTCTGGTACTTTAGGTAATTACAGATATTATCAAGTCCACTAAAAATTTAAATACTACATTTCCTATTTACTGATTTTTTTCATTTTTATACAATATTTACATTTTAATCACTGACCAGTCTCCATCAGTTTTTCTGTACGTATGTTTTCTGTATATATATTGTTGTGGTCTCCAGTCCAAAGACTGGTTTGATGCAGCTCTCAATGCTACTCTATCCTGTGCAAGCCTCGTCGCCTCTGCTCTTTTTACCCCCCACCTCCCCCCCTCCGCTTCCCCCACTACTAACTTGGTGATCCCTTCATGCCTCTGAATGTCTCCTACCATCCGATGCCTTCTTCTAGTCAGGGGTTGTGCCAAAAATTTCTTTTCTCCCCTCTTCTATTCAGTACCACCTCACGTGATCTACCACCTAATCTTCAGCATTCTCCTATAGCACCACATTTCAAAAGCTTCTATCGTCTTCTTGTCCAAACTGTTTATCGTTCATGTTTCACTTCCATATATGGTTACACTCCAAGCAAATACTTTCTGACTCTTAAATCTATACTGCATGTTAACAAATTTATCTTCTTTAGAAAAGCTTTCCTTGCCATTGCCAGTCTACATTTTATATCCTCCCTACTTCGACCATCTACTATTTTGCTTCCCAAATAGCAAACCTCATTTACTACTTTAAACGTCTGATTTCGTAATTTAATTCCCTCATCATCCTGTGATTTAATTCTACCACATTCCATTATCGTCGGTTTGCTTTTGTCAATATTCATCTTAGTCCTCTTTTCAAAACACTGTCCGTTCTGTTCACTTCTCTTCCAAGTGCTTTGCTCTCTCTGACAGAAGTACAACGCCATCGGCCTCAAAGTTTTTATTCCCTTTCGCCTGCTCCATTTATTGCATTTTTATATTTTCTCCTTTCATCAATATCTCTTGTGGTACCCAAGGATTTCTACTAGCCCTCGCTTTGACTTACTTGCTCCTCTGCTGCTTTCAGTATGTCATCTCTCAAAGCTATCCATTCTTCTTCTGTATATTCCCTGTACTTGTCAATCTTTCCCTAACGCTCCCTCTACAACCTCTGGTTCTTTCAGTTCATTCAGGCCACTTCTCCTTAAATTCATACTAATTTGCAGTTTCTTAGTTTTAATCTGCAGTTCTTAACCAATAAATTGTGGTCAGAGTCCCCATCTGCCCCTGGAAGTGTCTCATAATTTAAAACCTGTTTCCGGAATCTCTGTCTTACCATTACCAACCTGGAGGGCTGCATTGTGGAGCGGCACAGCCGAGAAACACCAGGTGTGATGGTTTGGGGCGCTGTTGGTTACAGCAACTGATCTTGCATCGTACGTATTGCGAGCACTCTGAACAGCAACCGGTACCTAACGGAGGTTGTGGAACCAGAGCTACTCCCCTGCTTCAGGCATCTCCACAGGCCATTTTTCAACAGGACTATGCCCGGTCACATATTGCGAGGAATGTACAGACCTTCTTCGGAGAGCGACTGGTACCATTGCTTCCCTGGCCTGCACGTTCGTCAGACATGTCGACCATAGAACATGTGTGGGATGTGGTTGGTCCGAACCTGGTGCGTCACGGTCCTCCAGTAACTGGTGTCACGGATTTGTGGGCTCGGATACAAACCGCGTGGAGGGAAATCCCTCAGGAACGTATTCAGAACCTTATTGATTCAATGCCACGGCGTATAGCAGCTCTAATTGCAGCGCTTGGTGGCCACATGACATACTGAATAGTAGAGCTCAAAGGACATGCACAGATTTGAAAAGGTAATCATTTGTTACTTGTCATGTACCTAACCTGAGGTATTAAGTTAACTGAACTCATGTGTTTCCTTCTTGGTGTTGCAATTTCGACAAACGGTAATGTACACATAGTATTTACACATAGTGTGCTATTAGCCACACATACAAAACTATAATAAGCAGTTCATTCAACTATTACGCATACCCTCATGCACACGTGACCACTATTTACAAACGAATACACAGCCACACACTCAATTGCTTAGTGAATAGTGTGAGTACGGAATGGTGCCGATCTCATCCCCATACATGGACCACTTGTCAAAGTGAAAAAAGTGGTCCAACTAAAACATTCATATTTCTTTATGTACTACACTAATATGTAATAAAAATCGGGGTTCCTATTTAAAAAAAACGCACTTGATATCCGTTTGACCTTTGGCAGCGCCATATAGCGGGCCAACCATTGCGCCATCTGGTTTCCACCTTCAAACTAGACAAGTTTCGTTCTTTGTAGTTTTTTCGTTTGACTCTTATTTCGTGAGATATTTGGCCCGGTCACTATCAATGGACCATCCTGTATATATCTGGAGTTTGGAGATACCCAGAACATACTTGCCGTTATAGAAAGATTTCGTGAACTACACTGAAATCTTAAACATCTCCACAACGACTAGTCCATCATTTAACATAGTGGCCCGCTTGAAATTTGGTCTTGCGAAGTAATCTCTTGTGCCAAAACGACCCAGCCACTGGTAAACTACATGAATTTCGCGATATTCTGTAACATTTTTCATGTTTTTCCGAAAACTGAATTATTCATTAACTTCTAGAAATATTTTTCAAAATCACATGTATCAGCTCTCCGTATTGAATTCACATCATTTGTACTCCTTCAATCAGCAACACTTATTGAAGGAGATGCTATGGGTAATACTAATAAGTGCCATGCCCAGCATGACACATTATTGGAGGTTTCTGTATCGCACAATATCTCGCTCCTTATTCCCCAGCGTTGTCAACAGCTTCAAGGTGGAAACATTTCGCGGGTATAGGTGCTCTGGGCACAGCGGTATGTCACAGTGCATGTCATGCAACTGGATGGGGTATGCCAGTTCTACTTTATGAACATATCCCACAGCAGCATCCTCAGCCACATCTTGGGTCTCATCCTCCAGTCTGACAATTTGCTCCTCAGGTTATTGTCTAAAGCTTCCAAACGGTAGACTCCGTTGCATTACATATCTCTAGCGTCTGGTTTCATCCAAGTAAACGATGTAGCTGAAATCGTCAGATGATGTGTACTCCTCTTCACCTATTCGCAGGTTGTCCGCCTTGGCTAACTGTGTATGCACTGGAAGATCCGCCCGTGAATCAAACATTCAGAGAAGAGCAACATCTGTCAACTGTTCGGTGCTGACATGCGTTCTTCTTAACACTTCATACCACGAAAGCCCTGGCACAGTGTAATAGAAGGCAGAATCCAGAAAGTAAAAATGTCTACTAGCAGGTGTACATCACTATTCATGTATAATTTAACATATTCTTGTAAATCAGAGATGACTAATTCCTACCAAACATTCACTCCATGTTCATTCTCCGATACCGTTATGGCAGTGCCTGTCAGTTTGTTCGAGAATGTGGATGTGTTGGGTAATGCGGTTTCATGGAGTCTCTCCACCGAATTCAAACATTTCAACGTAAAGGCCCCCTTCCTTGTCACAAGTTGCAACTTTGCATCGTCGTGGTGTGCAGCACAGGTAATGTGAATAACCTCCTGACACACTGTCTAAGCAGTTCTCTGAAGAGATGTTTGCGTGAAACGGATCGAATCCAGGAAGCAGAGAATTATTTTCATGGGATTCACAAGAAAAATGGAATGTACTGTTTAACTGTGTCAAAGATGTCACTGACGTTATCTTTCTGGCCATAGCCCACAAATGTTCAACAAGGAAGTGAGCATCATACCCACCCACAGGTGTGCGTCCTGGTGGCTGGTATTTCAAGTGGATGCGTTGTGATCTGCACCATGGAACTTCCCCGATACATAACAGTAGTCTCTCTGTGGAGTTTCAGCTTTCTCGTCCAACAGCAGGCCACAAATATGACAGACAACTGCCTTCTTGTATAATCCATCTTTCTCCTGCGAGGTTGTCAGAATATGTTGTTGTGATAAAATTCATCAATTTTCGAGCTTAGAGAGCAGCCATCTCTCAGGATTATCTCTGACATGTGATTCAAATCTATTGCAGTTAGAGTCATACTAACATACAACTTAATACGGTACTGTATACAGTGCATGCCAGTCTGTGAAGGTAGCATCAGGGGCAATAGGATTACCTTCATAATGTGCTTCAGGAGCTAAAAAAATGGTTCAAATGGCTCTGAGCACTATGGCACTTAACTTCTGAGGTCATCAGTCCCCTAGAACTTAGAACTACTTAAACCTAACTAACCTAAGGACATCACACACATCCATGCCCGAGGCAGGATTCGAACCTGCGACCGTAGCGGTCGCGCGGTTCCAGACTGTAGCGCCTAGAACCGCTCGGCCACACCGGCCGGCCAGGAGCTAAGACTCGCTTGTAGTCAGCGTATACCATGGAGGGCTGTTGGCCCTAGTGGTGGGCGTTCTTAAACTTTGAGCATATTTTATCCTCACTAGGAATTTCCCCACATACCAGTTAATGGCTAGCCGGCCGGAGTGGCCGAGCGGTTCTAGGCGCTACAGTCTGGAACCGGGCGACCGCTACGGTCGCAGGTTCGAATCCTGTCTCGGGCATGGATGTGTGTGATGTCCTTAGGTTAGTTAGGTTTAATTAGTTCTAAGTTCTAGGCGACTGATGACCTCAGAAGTTAAGTCGCATAGTGCTCAGAGCCATTTGAACCATTTTTTTAGTTAAAGGCTAGAGCAATAAATGAGGTGTCTCTCTAGGTACTAAGTATAGGTAAAAAGGGTTGAGGCGTCTGTGACAAAAATATCGTTTATATTCTTGTTTACTCATGTGGACGATATGTAGGTATAACATGCTTTTAATTCATATGTAGTGTTGCTTCTCGCCGTCGGAGAATAGTAAGAAATATAAATGTTTATATCACTGAATAGCTAATTTTGAATGTAGAGGGACCAACCACTTTATGCTTGTTTTCTTTCTTCTGGACAATGTGCTCACGGTCATCTTCCTCTGACTTGTCAACATAAAACGTGTATAAATAAATTGAATAACCGGGGTTCTGCCTCTCGAGTTTTGGTCGGTCCTGGAGTTTTACAGTGACTGAGATGTTTCTGATTTTATAATGACTACATGTATAGATGTACTGTAAGAATACGGAAGCATTGTTTTGTAAGGCAATTTCTATCGATACCCAGAAGTAACCATGTGAAGCAACATTCTATCCCATCACAGTCTGGACATTACTACGTACTTTTTTTCGGCGATATCTTTCGGAAGATTGATGAAACTGGACTCCCCTTTCCCCCATTATGTGGATGAAAAACGCGAGTATATGTCAAGGTTGGGTACATGTTTGAGCGCCTTACCCGCCTCTCTTTCCTGCATTTAGATAAAATGGTCCAGTATGAGAATCTCGGTACAAGTTCTGAGCCACTTCGCAGCTGAGTCATCGCATGATATCCCACCATTATTCCCTCTAATTTGGACAATGCGATTTTCCTCAACTGCATCACTGCACTCTTTCGCAGAGTGCGTGAGGTCACAGCACGGAACTGCCTTACAAATAATGGAGGGATACTGGGGTTCATTAACGAATCAGGGGAGCTCTTCTTCCAAAACGGCTTCACAAGTATTAAGAAATGTATGAGGATCTTGATACCCCACATTAGTGTTCTCAATGCGAGCTTTTGAGGTCCTCTCCCCAATAGAGCCAGCAACCACAGCGTAGTCCATTCCGGCTGATCCATAACAGAGTGGGCAGTTGGACTGCTTCTAGGTCCGTGGCAGTGTCATGGCAAGTGTCTGATGGCGACCACTGTGAGGCTCTCCAGTGAAACTTGCTGTGATGACAAATGAGCTGGTATTTTCAGCCTGTACCACGTTGATGATGATGATGGATTGGGTTGTTGTGGTGTTTTCAGGCATGGTGAATACATGACCGACGATCCAGGCTGGGCTGACAAACGCGTCATTATCATGTCAGGACATGGAGTTGCTTTTGGAGGAACTAAAAACACACACAAATATGGGTAAACAAAAACATGTTTTTTACATTCCTGCAGGATCACTAGAGTCAAACTTGGGAGCGCTTATTCGCCACTGATGATCCATCATCACAATAATTTAATATTGTTTCAACTTTCCTTATACTGTTGAGTGGCTGATGTTAGTGCTCGCAGGTCTCAGCCTGGAATGACTTTCCGCTCGCATTTAAAACTGAAAACGAATATTTTTCTTGTTTCAAGTAACAGGAATCGAGTATGTTTACCAGTCACATGGGTTTAGGCAGGATAGCACCCGCTTACGGGTGTAAATAGGCAACGCTATCTTACATGTTTCCAGCGGAATTCTTAAATATAGGATTATGTTTAAGTGCAGTCAGTCCATCACATAGGCAATAGAGAGACAAATATTTTGCTGATAATTGAGGCCTGCAGTGTGCCCGACCATAATCGGCAGAGTGCTGGCGACACATCAGATGTTGCGGGCCACAGAGCGCTGAGGTAAGTGACTCTTTCTGGCTGTATAAAGTCGGGAGGCAGACACGTCGAACAACTGGAACGTTATACGTAAGCATCAGGCATTGCACGAAGTCCGGTGGTTATCACGCTATGCACCACTTCTGCAATAACAATAACAGAAAGTAGACAGTAAAAATAAATTTTTACTCCGCAAGCAAGACAACACCTTGGAACTGCAGATCGTCCAGTAGCAGACAGCCTTTATCATGCCCCAGTCACCTACGACTCTGAGCATGCTCTCATCAATTAAATTCACTATCTCTTGACTTATACAAGATTTGCTACTACGCGTTGTCTTCTTACCTGTTTGATCCTCTATTGCCTTCAGTATTTCATGTCTTAAAGCTACACATTCGTCTTCTACTGTATTCCTTTTCCCTCTTCTAGTCAACCGTTGTATAATGCTCGTTCTGAAGCTCTCAACAACCTCTGGTTCTTTCAACTTATTCAGGTCCCATTTCCCTAATTTCCTACCTTTTTCCGATTTCTTCAATTTTAATCTACAGTTCATAACCAATAAAATGTAGTCTATATCTGCCCCTAAAAATGTCTTACAATTTAAAATCTGGTTTCGAAATCTCTTTCTAACCATTATATAATCAATCTGAAACCTTTCGTGTCTCCAGATCTCTTCCACGTATACAACCCTCTTTTGTTATTCTTATTCTACCAGGCGGCTTCCACTTTCATTTCTGTCCCCCAGTCCGTATTCACTTACAATTTTTCCTTCTCTTCGTTTACCTACTGTCGAATTCCAGTCGCCGAGCACTATTAAATTTTCGTCTCCTGTAACTGAATCTCATCATACATTTCTTCTATCTCTTCATCATAAGCGGAGCTAAATAACATGGAAACTTGTCTTACTGTGGTAGGTTGGACTTCCTGTCTATCTTGGCTAATGTAATGCGTTCACTATGTTGTTCATGGTAACTTAACCGCGTTCCTATTTTCTTATTCATTGTTAAACCTACTCGTGCATTGTCCCTATCTGATTTTGTATTTATAACTTTGTATTCAGCTGACCAAACGTCCTGTTCTCCTGACACCGAACTTCACTAATTCCCTCTATATCTGACGTGAACTTACGCAATTCTCTTTTTAAGTTTTCTAATCTACCTGCCTGATCCGTAGTTGTCAGTTTTGTTTTTCCTGATGACGACGTCCTTCTGAGCAGTCCTCGGCCGGAGATCCGAATGGGAGACTATTTTGCCTCCAGAATATTTTATCAAAGAGGATGCAATCTTTATTTAACCATAGAGCAGAGCTTGGAATAATTGTGGCTGCAGTTTCCCCTGGCTTTCAGGCGTTCGCAGTATCGGCACAGCAAGGCCGTTATGTTTGATGTTACAAGGTCAAATCAGTCAATCATCTAGATTGTTGCCCCTGCAACTACTGAAAAGGCTGCTGCTCCTCTTCAGGTTGTATGGCGTTTCAACATATACCCCTCCGTTGTGGTTGTACCTACAGTCACCTATATCGCTGAGGCACGCAAGCCATCCCACCAAAGGCAAGGTCCGTGGTTCATGGGAGGGGAGAGAAAAAGATAGTGGTACTTATAGTACGAGGGGCGTTTGAAAAGTCCATGCAAAGTCCGACAGATGGCACCACAGGCGCGTATCGAGGTCATGTTTAGTTAGTAGCATCTTTGGAAAGAACTCACACCAAGTTTCGGCCATATTGGTCGCTTTCTTTGTGTTTGGCATTCGTGTCAATCAAGGAAGTCGAGTGATTGTCAAAAAATGGAGGAAAAAGAATTTCATGTGGTGATTAAACATTACTTTATGAAAGGAAAAACGCCTCAGGAGGCTAAAGAGAAGCTTGATAAACATTACGGTGACTCTGCACCTTCGATTTGAACAGTTTATAAGTGGTTTCAAAATTTTCGGAGTGGCCATATGTACACAAGTGATGTTGAACGTTCTGGACGCCCTGTGGAGGTTATGACTCCAGAAATCATTGATAAAATCCATGATGAGGTGGTGGATGACAGAAGAGTTAAGGTGTGTGAGATTGCTAGTGCTGTGGGCATCTCGAATGAACGGGTACATAATATTTTGTATAAACATTTGGACATGAGAAAGCTATCCACAAGATGGGTTCAGCGATTGCTCACGCTTGACCAAAAACGGAATCGTGTGAAATGTTGCAAGGATGGTTTGCAGCTGTTCAGAAAAACTCCGCAGGACTTTAAGCGTCGTTTCATCACTGTGGATGTTGCATGAATACATTACTATACTCCTGAGACCAAAGAACAATCTGAACAATGGGTTACCAAGGGATAATCTGCACCAAAAAAGGCGAAGACCATTCCTTCGTCCGGAAAGCTTATGGCGACTGTCTTTTGGGATTCGCAAGGGATAATCCTCATCGACTATCTGGAAAAGGGTAAAACTATTACAGGTGAATATTATTCATCGTTATTGGACCGTTTGAAAACCGAGCTGCAAGAAAAACGCCGGCGATTGGACCGCAAAAAAGTCCATCACGACAATGCACCATCACACACCTCAGCAGTTGTGGTCACAAAACTAATGGAAATACGATTCCAACTCGTTTCACATCCCCCCTATTCTCCAGACTTGGCTCCCTCGGACTACTATTTGTTCTCCAGTTTGAAGAAATCGCTGGCGAAACAAAGATTTCATTCAAACGAGTAGGTGATTGTAGCAAATAAATGCTAGTTTGTAGACTTGGACAATTCCTATTATTCGGAAGGGATCATCAAATTAGAACAGCGTTGGACGAAGTGTATAAGTCTAAAAGGAGACTATATCGAAAAATAAAAAAGTTTACCACAAACACCTAAGTAGTTTTTATTTTTGCTACGACTTTTCAAACGCCCCTCGTATACAGGGTGTTACAATAAGGTACGACCAAACTTTCAGGAAACATTCCTCACACACAAAGAAATAAAATATGTTTTGTGGACATGTGTCCGGAAATGCATACTTTCCATGTTAGAGCTCACTTTATTACTTCTCTTCAAATCACATTAATCATGGAATGGAAACACACAGCAACAGAACGTACCAGCGTGACTTCAAACATTTTGTTACAGGAAATGTTCAAAATGTCCTCCGTTAGCGAGGATACATGCATCCACCCTCCGTCGCGTGGAATCCCTGATGCGCTGATGCAGCCCTGGAGAATGGCGTATTGTATCCCAGCCGTCCACAATACGAGCACGAAGAGTCTCTACATTTGGTACCGGGGTTGCGTAGACAAGAGCTTTCAAATGCCCCCATAAATGAAAGTCAAGAGGGTTGAGGTCAGGAGAGCGTGGAGGCCATGGAATTGGTCCGCCTCTACCAATCCATCGGTCACCGAATCTGTTGTTAGAAGCGTACGAACACTTCGACTGAAATGTGCAGGAGCTCCATCGTGCATGAACCACATGCTGTGTCGTACTTGTAAAGGCACATGTTCCAGCAGCACAGGTGGAGTATCCCGTATGAAATCATGATAACGTGCTCCATTGAGCGTAGGTGGAAGAACATGGGGCCCAATCAAGACGTCACCAACAATGCCTGCCCAAACGTTCACAGAAAATCTGTGTTGATGACGTGATTGCACAATTGCGTGCGGATTCTCGTCAGCCCGCACATGTTGATTGTGAAAATTTACAATTTGATCACGACGGAATGAAGCCTCGTTCGTAAAGAGAACATTTGCACTGAAATGAGGATTGACACGTTGTTGGATGAACCATTCGCAGAAGTGTACCCCTGGAGGCCAATCAGCTGCCAATAGTGCCTGCACACGCTGTGCATGGTACGGAAACAACTGGTTCTCCCGTAGCACTCTCCATACAGTGACGTGGTCAACGTTCCTTGTACAGCAGCAACTTCTCTGACGCTGACATTAGGGTTATCGTCAACTGCACGAAGAATTGCCTCGTCCATTGTAGGTGTCCTCGTCTCGTCGTTCTACGTCTTCCCCAGTCGCGAGTCATAGGCAGGAATGTTCCGTGCTCCCTAAGACGCCGATCAGTTCCTTCGACCGTCTTCCTGTCGGGACACCTTCGTTCTGGAAATTTGTCTCGATACAAACGTACCGCGCCACGGCTATTGCCCCGTGCTAATCCATACATCAAATGGGCATCTGCCAACTCCGCATTTGTAAACATTGCGCTGACTCCAAAACCACGGCCGGCCGGTGTGGCCGTGCGGTTCTAGGCGCTTCAGTCTGGAACCGCGTGACCGGCACAGTCGCAGGTTCGAATCCTGCCTCGGCCATGGATGTGTGTGATGTCCTTAGGTTAGTTAGGTTTAAGTAGTTCTAAGTTCTATGGGACTGATGACCATAGAAGTTAAGTCCCATAGTGCTCAGAGCCATTTGAACCATTTTTGCAAAACCACGTTCGTGATGAACACTAACCTATTGATGCTACGTACTGATGTGCTTGATGCTAGTACTGTAGAGCAATGAGTCGCATGTCAACACAAGCACCGAAGTCAACATTACCTTCCTTCAATTGGGCCAACTGGCGGTGAATCGAGGAAGTACAGTACATACTGACGAAACTAAAATGAGCTCTAACATGGAAATTAAGCGTTTCCGGTCACATGTCCACATAACATCTTTTCTTTATTTATGTGTGAGGAATGTTTCCTGAAAGTTTCGCCGTACCTTTTTGTAACACCCTGTATAGCGAAATCAGAACAAAATTTTACATTTGTGGTATGTGTGTGTGAAGATGCCAGGATCTATAATATATTAAAAAATAATGAAAAATAAAGAACAATCTCGTGTATGCAGTCGTAGCAGAGTCATTGATAGAGACTTCGATAGAGACTTGCAATTTTTTTTTGCTTTTGGGCTGCATAGTGTCTGCAGTTAGGATCGCAGCGTTGTCTGTCGTTACAGCATTTAGGAACGACTTAAGTGGTCCTCAAGAAATGGTAACAGCTGGAATAATGAGGAGAAAGGTCAGACGGGCTATTAGTAGTCCCGAGGCTCGGCTGTTGCTACCCGCTAGTCGCTTAGTCGGCCGCCAGATTTGTCGAGCCGCAGCCGGCGTCAGGCGGATTTCTCGAGGGTGCGGTCGCTCCTGGGAACGGCGTGGAGGGGGGAATTTATTTACCTCAATGAGGGCGGCATGCGGAAAGCTTTTGATGGGCGGCGTAGCGGAACGGCGCATGGCGGAAGGTCAACGAACCCTAGTGGCGGCGGCCTTGCGCGCTGCAGTCATGCCTGGCCGCACGTACTCACATGCTGTC
Source organism: Schistocerca serialis cubense (assembly GCF_023864345.2). Lineage (NCBI taxonomy): Eukaryota > Metazoa > Arthropoda > Insecta > Orthoptera > Acrididae > Schistocerca > Schistocerca serialis. The sequence goes on from NC_064639.1 coordinate 286,670,875, forward strand.
GTGGGGTGGGGGGGGGGGGGTGGGGGGCAGAAAGGGGCGGGGAGGGGAGGGAGAAATCGCGAAGACCGATGCCACACCGCGGTCACACCATCCGCAAGTCGGTGGGCATCCTGCGCTGCTGGCCCTAAAACACAAAATATTGGAGTGTTATCCACTGATGCAAAGACTATCAGTGGTACCAAAGTTCGTGTCCAAACCATCGTGGACGACGTAGGAGCTGAAATTGAGGGTAACAGAACTAAAACAAACTATGTAAACTGTGTTCTCATGTGTCCTTTACTAAAGAAGAAGTCTCTTTCTTTCTTTTCCGTACTGTTTATCCCATCTAGCACGGTGTCCGCATCTACAGGATTTGGAAAATTTGATTTCATTGTTTTACCTAGTGGCTGCGTGTCCTCGGCGCCACAGTTGTCAAGGTACCCTAAGGAAAGGGTGTAGTGTGCGCCATCCCGCTGTCTGTCCTGTGTCTATCGTATTTTCTGAGGCGGAGTTTGGGAACCAGCCTAGCATTTACCTTAACGAGCATGAGAAACCGCCTAGAAACCGCACTCAGGCTGGCCTATGTACCAGCGCGCCTTTTCTATCTGAGTCTGGCGCTTAACCTTCGGACTGCGCTTTTCGTTGTAGGACCAGGCAAGTAAAATATAGAAGTACTGCCCTAATTTATTTCTCGAACTAGTGCATAGGTGAGTGAAATAAATATTAGTATCAGTGGCGCTGAGAAGAAGCTACAGTCCCTAAAACTGAACAAAGCACCAGCACCCAATAGAATACACGTCATATTCTTTTAATCATAATATTTCGAACATCCCTTGAACAAGAAACTCTGCTTACTGAATTTAGGAAGGCACTGGTCACATCCGAATACAAGAAGGGTAGCAGAAGTGATCCACAAAAATACCGTCTTATTTCAATGGCATCCGTATCGTCATACTTGACACGAAAATCACCTGCATGGCCTGTGCAACTTCGAATCAGGGCACTGCTTGACCTAACGAATATTCTGAATTGTGGAAGCGCACTGTCGTATCGTCTTTCCACTGTTGAGGTGGCTGTATGATCACGTATCAAATGCCAATAATTGAAAAAAACTTTCACAAAACATTTATTATTGCTTATTTGCGCGAGTTTGATCTGCAAACAGGACTTAATTCTTCTTCTGGTAGATCCGTAACATAAAACATGAGTTGTAATGGATGAGTGATCGAATCTTGTGGGACTCGTGTATCGCCGGCCGGGGTGGCCGAGCGGCTCTAGGCGCTTCAGTCTGGAACCGCCCGACCGCTACCGGTCACAGGTTCGAATCCTGCCTCGGGCACGGATGTGTGTGATGTCCTTAGGTTAGTTAGGTTTAAGTAGTTCTAAGTACTAGGGGACTGATGACCTCAGCTGTTAAGTCTCATAGTGCTCAGAGCCATTTGAACCATTTTTGAACTCGTGTATCGAGCAAAAGAAAGTGACCTCTCTGATGTCAAATAGAGAATGAATGACGCCATTACCACCATTGATGATGATCTGTTAATCCGAATACGGCAAGAAACATAGTTCTGTGTCGATGTGCTTCGTGCAACTTGCGATTGCCGTGTAGACGTGCATCAACTGGGAGGGGAAAAAAAAGACTCATCGTTTTGTCAATTTCATGTACCACTTTTTTCGTTTGCCTGCGTATTTTTTTTATTTGTAAAGGTGTTTTACGGGTAACCTGATTTAATGTCACGTGTCTCTTAATCCGTAATACGGTCGTCGTAACACACTGGACACTCCAGGTTGCGAAATAAGTGTTTATCTAAAACTACTTCACACGTTTCCCAATTTTTGAAACAGGCTGCGACGCTGCCAAATATTACTCAAGCGTAGGAGTGCATAGTTCAAGGAGAAAAGAGAAGGGACAACGAGACCAGGGATCGGCGACCAGTGCTAGCACCGCAGTTTCTGTCACGGAAAACATCTCTCTGGGGAGAAAAGGTCGGCCGGAAGGCTTGCCGCAAGTTTCTGCCATATCAGGTGAACTGGTCGAGCGCGACTGGAGAAAATAGACGTCCCAGTGCGGGGCGCAGAGCTGCAGCTAACACGTGCAGCCGCCGCACCCAGCCGGCCGCTCTCTTCCGCCGACACGGAAAAGCAATTCCCCTCAGACTGAAATGTACACCACACAGTAATTGAACCAAGTTCCAGTGAGGGAAATGACGTTGCACAGTGAATCATTCTCTAGGCACTGAGTCAACTGAACTTACAGAACTAGTCCCCTCAAACATTTTTTACAGTGTTTATTAGTATTAACAGCGTATACAAATAACCGATGTATTGGTTTCCCCTTCTTAATCTTCTTTCAAGGAGCTAGCGGTTCACCAGTTCCCGTTACAGAGCAAGTTATTGCCGACGTTTAGTTCATTGGTTTGATTCGTTGTTTGTTGAGGGAAGTCAACAGCGAAGTCATAAGCTCCCTTACTAAACAAAGTTGAAACGAATGTGGCTAAAATGTTGGAAAATTCATGTTATAGAAGTTCTTGTCTAGTGAACATTTTGCTATTAGATGTGTCTGAACAATTTCCTAGCCGGTTGATGTGGCCGAGCGGTTCTAGGCGCTTCAGTCCGGAACCACGCGACCGCTACGGTCGCAGGTTCGAATCCTGCCTCGGGCATGGATGTGTGTGATGTCCTTAAGCTAGTTAGGTTTAGGTAATTCTAAGTTCTAGGGGACTGATGACCTCAGATGTTATGTCCCATAGTGCTCAGAGCCATTTGAACCACTTTGAACAATTTCCTAGTTGATTATCCCGTCGGAGGTTCGAGTCCTCTCTCGGGCATGGGTGTGTGAGTTGTCCTTAGCGTAATTTAGTTTAAGTTAGTTTAATTAGTGTGTAAGTCTAGGGACCGATGACCTCAGCAGTGTGGTCCCATAGAACCTTACCATAAATATCCAAATTGATTATCGTGTCGCTTAGTTTTATCAGATTACATCACTGTTGTATTAATGAGACACTGAACTAGAAGGAACATATTATACAGCTGCTCAAGCAACTAAGTTCAGCAGCTTTTCATATTTCTATCATTGCAAGTGCTGGAAACAAACGAATCAACATCTGAATATGTTATGCGTGTTGCCACTCACTAATATCTTATGGCATAACTTTCTAGGATAAACTATCACGTAGAAAGAAGTTCATAATCGCTCAATCATTTTGCAATCACTACTTCAACCAGTTAAGTATTTAGACCCGTCCCTCACAAAATTACTTACCAAAATTGTCATAAATAATGCATTAGATTTGAGAAGAAATGTCCACAGTCGCAATAAAAAAAGAAAATAATAACTCACCAGAATTCACCAATAAGCAGTGAGCAGTATAAATTAAAGACTAGCAAACTACACCAAGTAATTTTCGAAATGAAAACCATCTAAAATTTTAGCGATGTCCACGGGTCGTTATAAATATAAAAACAATAATAACAACAAATTTAGGAGGAAAATAATAACCGAATATAGCTCAGGTCAACTAGTGCAATACTAAGATCCAAAAAAGGGAGCGTGTGCCACTATTTTAGCGGGATATGTAGCTTAAAGGTCATATTGTAAGCGAAAGTTCATTTCAGACGTTACCCTGACGTCCTTGTATTGCAGAAGACATGCTGTGTTAATTTAGACTTGTGGCTGATTTCTGTTGGCGGCCACAGGGCACAGATAATGTGAAAACAGGCAAAATAAGAACAAACTCTGATGTCAACATATTCCTAACTTACTGAGTCTTACCGACAATCATTCATCCCACGCGTCATTCGCGAGTAGGACAAGGAAGTGGAGATCAGTTAGCGGTACGAGAAGTACCCTCCGCCACGCATTGTTAGGTGGCTTGCAGAGTATAATGTTCAGCCACTCATAATCGTAAGCAGTTTAGAAATTTTCGTCGGTCATTGCCTACTCCCGTTTATAGCGCTTCTCCAAGTTTCTCTGTAAGGGGAATTGGAAAACACCAGCCATCTTAGGAAAATTACTTACCCTTGGAACAACCGTAGTTGACTCCAATCACCGCCAATTTAGGAGGATTATGGAAAGACTGACACATAATATTCGGTTCGAATAATCACCCCCCCTCCCGGTCGCACCCGGAAACTATCCGTGAGCGCAGGAGCGCCAGGAAAGCTTTGTTCGGGCAGGTTCGAGAACTTTTTCTTGCATAGACGCCAAAGAAACCGGTATAAGCATGATTATTCAAATACAAAAATATATAAACAGGCAGGATATGGAGCTGCGGTCGGCAACGCCTATATAAGACAAGTGTCTGGCGCAGTTGTTAGATCGGTTACTGCTACGACAATGGTAGGTTATCAAGATATAAGTCAGTTTGAACGAGGTGCTATAATCGGCGCTCGAGCGATGGGACACACCATCTCCGGAGCAGCGATGAAGTGGAGATCTTCCAGTACGAACATTTCACGAGTAGACTGGGAATATCAAAAACCCGGTAAAACGTCAAATACCCGACATCGCTATGGCCGGTAAAAGATCCTGCAACAACGGGATCAACGAGAGTGAAGAGAATTGTTCAACCTGGCAGAGGTGCAACCCTTCCGAAAATTGTTGCAGATTTCAATGCTGGGCCATCAAAAAGAGTCAGCGTGCAAACCATTCGACGAAACATCATCGAAATTGGCTATCGGACCCGAAGGTCCACTCGTGTATCCCTGATGACTGGATTTTACGCCTGGCCCTGGGCCCGTCATCACTGACACTGTACTGCTGATGACTGGAAACATGTTGCCTGGTTGGACAAGTCTCATTCCAAATTGTATCGAGCGGATGGACGTGTTCGGGTACGGAGACAACTTCATGAATCCATGGTCCCTGCATGTCAGCAGCCTCAGGAGCCTCTGTAATGGTATGGGGCGTGTACATTTGGAGTGATATGGGACCCCTGATACGTCTTGATACGACTCTGGCAGGTGACACGTACATAAGCATTCTGTCTGATCATCTGCATGCATTCATGTCCATTGTGTCCATTGTGCATTCCGACAGACTTGGGCAATTCCAGCAGGACAACGCGACGCCCCACACGTCCAGAATTGCTACAGAGTGCCTCCAGGAACACTGCCCTGAGTTCAAACACTTCCTCTGGCCACCAAACTCCCCAGCCATGAAGATTATTGAGCGTATTTGGGATGCCTTGCAACGTGCTGTTCAGAAGAGATCTCCACCTCCTCGCACTCTTACGGATGTATGGACAGCCCTACAGGATTCATGGTGTCAGTTCCCTCCAGCACTACTTCAGACATCAGTCGAGTCCATGCCACGCCGTGTTGCGGCACTTCTGTGTGCTCGCGGGAGCCGTACACGATATTAGGGAGGTGTACCAGTTTCTTTGTCCCCTCAGTGTATTATTTGCTGACCCCCTACCCTCCCCCGCCCCACCATCTGTCGTGTACTTCCACCCATGTCAATTTCCGCTACTACTCATGAGACATCCAGTGTATAAATTAGACTGAGTTGACAAAAGATATGAGATACCTGCTGATATCGTGTCGGACCTCCTTTACCAGGCGTACTGCAGCGCCTCGCCGTGGAATGGGCTCAACAAGTCGGAAGTCCCCTGCGGAAAAGCTGAGCCATGCTGCCGATTTAAGCCGTCCATAATTGCGAAAGTGTTGACAGTGCAGGCTTTTGTACACGAGTTAATCTCTCGATTACGTCTCACAAGTGTTCGATGCTATTCATGTCTGGCGATCTGGTGGCTAAATCATTCCCTCGAAATGTCCAGAACGTTCAAACCAATAGCGACCAATTGTGGCTCAGTGACATGGTGCATTGTTATCCATAACATGAAGTCCACGAATAGTTGAAAATTGTCTCTTAGTAGCCTAACATAACCATTTCCAGTCAATAATCGGTTCATTTGGACTAGAGGATCCAATCAATTCCATGTAAACACACCCCACACCATTACGGAGCCACCACCAGTTTTCACAGTACCTTGTTGGCAACTTGGGTCCGTAGTTCCCTGGGGTCTGCGCCACTCTCGAACCCTACCATCAGCTCTTAACAACTGAAGTCGGGAGGCATGTGACCAGTCTACGGCTTTCCATTGATAAAGGGTTGAACGGATTTGGTAACGAGCCCAGGAGAGACGCTGCAGGCAATGTCGTGCTGTTAACTGAGAAGGGGGGCTTTGGGAAAGCAGGAAAGGTGTGGACGGGGCCTAATTAGTTACCGTTGGTTGCACAGAAAATATACGCACTTTATTTTTTTTAAAAAAAAGTCTCAGCAAGCATTTTTAAGAGATTTTACTACACTGGCGGCTGAAAGCGTTATTAGAAGAATTGGGCTGAAAACCACAAGCAATGTTACTCACAATCAACGGCTGAAGGCCTGATTAAGGAGGTTCAAAATTATTCGTCGGTTGAAGGCCAGAAGCAATTTCAAAAATACACAACGGCTGGATGCATAAATTACCAATAAGGTGTACATTGTAACACTCCGGTTTAATCTACTGACTTATCCCGCTCGATCGGGATCTGATAGCAGCCCAAATAGATATTAATTAATGTGACCGTGTACCTAATGGGGCTGGCAATCGGATTGGACTGCTATGGAGTTGTTACATTCCATTTTGTCCTTCTCGAATGCTGCAATAATGAATGTCTGGTGCCAAGAAGAACAGCAACACAGCTTCATTAATCAACAACCTATATTTATCACCAAAAACACAACGTAAGGAGACAGCCACTGCCTTCGTCGTACAGAATTAATAACGGCTAATCACAGCACAGGCCTCTTTGTTATTCATTATCGTCACACGCAATTTCAATCACTGTAATCCACCACTACAATCCAACACTGCAATCCAACACTGCAATCCAAATAATGCCGGCGCGGTAGACGCGAAAACACAAATATCGGCACTGAAATATCACTGAATCACTCTATTAATTATACTTTTCACTTTCCCGAATATTCCTAACACAAAGGGGTTAAACCACGGCGATGGCCACTCCCTTTGTCGGTACGGTCTTGCATTCCAGCAACAGACCTCCACCCGGCTCGGCCCACAGCGCGTACCACACTCTACTGTCTCAACACTCGCTCTCGCTCTCGCAACCCGACACACACTATCGATTGTTTGTCCTGTCGACCTGTGCTGTCGTAAAATTTATAGTAAGGGCCTACGGACCCCTTACAACATGTACACGTTAAAAATCCTAAAGCCCTCTCTAACAATCTTAATAACTTGTAAGAAGCTATAGTAACGGCTGAAGGTCTCACTAAAACAGGATTGAAAATTATTTGTCGGCTGAAGCCCACAAGCAGTGTTACAAACAATTAACGGCTGAAGGCCGGAATTAGAAGTGGGGAAGGCAATAACATGTTAAAATATTAGAGTAAATTTGAAACAATTAGGACAACTTGTCCAAATAAGACTGAGTGATCCACAGACAGGGAGGACTCCTTGGAACGACCTGAGGAAGGTGACTACAGCTGAGTAAGCCGTGAGACAAGCAGCCAAGAGTTGTACTCACGTAACAGGATGGTAACTCACACTAGAGGTAGCTTAAGCACCGACCGACCGACTAACGAGCGAATTATAAGTCGGCACAAATACAGAGAAGCCAGAAGCGGTCGGAAGACCAAATGCACATCATCCGCTGCGACGACCGACCGAACGACCAATCAACGGTCGTCCCCACTCAAATCAGCACCGGAAAGATCCCAGTATAAATCGTCGACTGACAACTTATTACCATGAGGGCCGTCGGGGCGGACCACACACACACACACACACACACACACACACACAAGTGAAAGTTGGACTACTCGAATATCACGATCCATTCAAATAAAACTCGCTGAATCCGGTCCTTGACGTGGTCGTGCACTCTCGCGACCACATTCTTCTGTTGGACAGTGCATGTGTGTCGCTAGCGGTCTGGCGAGTACAGGCTGTCCGGTCCTCACTGCTGCTCCGTCCCAACTCCACTCGCTCGACACACGACGACCCGGAAATACTAGAGGCCGCTCCAAAGACGGTACCACAGTAGGTGCTATCGACAAGCCCTGCTGCTGCTGCCACTCACGGACAAACAAGGCGAGCAAGCGTAGTGGCACCAGTGAACACACTAAGATAACGAGACGCCACTATCGCTATTACAACATGCCAAGCTATGAACGGCCTCAACGCGAGCCGCACGCGGCTCATTAAGAAAGGCACACAAGCCGGTCGTCTGTGGCCATAGCCCATTCACGCCATACTACGCCGCAATGTCCCAACGGATACGTTCGTCGGGCATCGCACACTGATTTCTGCGGTTACTTCATGCGCTGTTCCTTATCTGATAGCACTGACAACTGTACGCAAACTCCGCTGCTCTCGGTCGTTAAGCTAAGGCCGTCTGCCACTGCATTGTTCGTGGTGAGAGATAATGCCTGAAATTTGATGTTAGCTGCAGACCCTTGGCACTGTGGGTTTCGGAATAATAGATTCGCTAACGATTTCCGAAATGGAATGACACTTGTATCTAGCTCCAACTACCATCCCGCGTTCAAAGTCTGTTATTTCCCGTCGTGCGGCCATAATCACGTCGATAACCTTTCCACATGAGTGACCTGAGCGCAATGATAGCTCCGCCAATGCACTGCCCTTTTATACCTTGTGTACGCGATACTGTTGCCACCAGTATATGTTCAGATCGCTATCCTATGACTTTTGTCGGCTCAGTGTATACACTTGTGCACCTCTGGAGCCCCTCGCAGCTTGGTGCCCCTAGCGGCCGCTTATATTGCTCGGGCCTAGTGTCGATCATTGATATATCTCAGCAAGCAGCGAAGGCCTTTACCAAGGTTATTAAAACCGCCGCTGATGGACATATCAGGCAAACGAAAAAAAAAAATGGTTCAAATGGCTCTGAGCACTATGGGACTCAACTGCTGTGGTCATAAGTCCCCTAGAACTTAGAACTACTTAAACCTAACTAACCTAAAGACATCACACACATCCATGCCCAAGGCAGGATTCGAACCTGCGACCGCAGCGGTCGTGCGGTTCCAGACTGTAGCGCCTTTAACCGCTCGGCCACTCCGGCCGGCTTAGGCAAACGAAAAGACCCGGATATGGCCAGCAGCTGTTTAGACGAGAGACTCCAGCGGTCGCTATGGAGATGAGACGAGTGTCGCGAGATTCGGCACTGGCCGCGTCCGGCCCGCTGACCCACATACGACATACAGTCAACAGGAGGCTGGTACACAGCACGGACGCTCTCCAAAAGCGGCCGATCCAGAGTAGACTATGCGGCGATCTTGCCAGTTCGGAACTCGCCCGCTACGCACCACACCAACTGTTATTAGGCAGTCTAAGGTCTTATGCCGTACCAAACGAAAATTTGACTGGATGAAGATATCTCACAAGGAGGCCACATGGAAACCGATTTTTTTTATATATATATATTTACTGCTCATCGATTTCAGAATCAGTCATCAGGAGCAGTTCGATGCAACTCTAAGAAATTCTCGAGAAAATCTACTTTGAAATTTTCCGAACGTCTTTAATATATTAAAGCAAGGTAAATTTTTCTCGACAGCTCGTGTGGCTGTGTGGTAAAATGTTAACTTGCCAAGTGTGTGGCCTTGTTTCGATTAATAGTCCTTGCATAGTTTTAAACAACCTGCGTTGTACATTCTCATGAAGCAAAAAAATATATAAGGATGACAAAGAATTTAATTTCTAATGTTATTTTAATTTAAACACTCGCTTATAAAAGGTCAATGAGAACTGAATTTTTGTGCGCAAGATGTAATTAGAAGGCGTGCGTTATTCATGAAAGTAGCAATTAAATATCAGTTAACTAGCATATATTTGATGAGCGTTATATTTAAATGGCGTAGGTGTTCGAACTGAACGGAACAGACGAAAAAATGACAAGAACGAGACTCGAACCAGCGATTCGCAGTCTCTACAACTACTGATTTTACCATCTTAATGTGTTTTAAACTTCGCGGAATTGCTGGTATATTTTTTTTTTTTTTTTTTTTTTTAATGGACTTGTAGTCCGGGGTGATATGTTACAATACAGCATCACCGGTCTATTGCGGTCTAACTGTGTTGGTGAGCCAGTAAATTTCCACTGTGCAGTGACTGCGTCACTGCAATTCACTTTGGAGGTGTGGCGGTGGGACTTGTAGTCCCGTACCACCCTCTGACGGTGATAGTACTACATGAGTCAGGCAGAATTTATTGCCTAACATGGGCAGGTGAAGGGTATAACGTGCACCTATGTTTAAAAATTTCCAACAGCCTAAAACACCTACGAGAGAGACAAACGTCCTATCGGACAGCCACACGGCCTGTCGAGAATAATAGAGTTTGCTTTGCTTTATCAGACAAATGTTAACGAGCGTTGGAAAACTTTAAAGTCGATTACCTCGAGAATTTTTGATAGTTGCATCGAACTGTTTTGGACAGTTAATACTTAATTTCTGAACTTCACAATCCATAAATATAAGAAACTCACTGTCTTTCCATTATAGAGAACGAAACACGTTATCTTGCATGGAGTCATCGACAGAAATAAAATTAACTTCTGGTTGGGTACAGCGAGCTTTATGGAGACTCTTGCTGCTCATGTCGTACATTAATGGCGTGTCAGACTATATTAAAGACGTTCTCAGAAATTTTACCACATGATGCATTATATATAACGAAGCAAGGTCTGAAAATCTCTAAAAATACCCAGTTAGATGTTTGTAAGATCTCAAAGTGTCGCAATGGTTGGCAATTTGCTTTAAATGTTCAGAAACTTAAAACTGTGTGAGTGTAATATAAATGAATCACTACTGTATTCGTGAACTCATACAAATCTACATCTGCATCTACATAGATATTCCGCAAGCCATTGTATGGTGCGTGGCGGAGGGTGGCCTATATCACCTGCTAGTCATTCTCTTTTCTTTCCACTCGCAAATAGAGCGAGGGGAAAACGACTATCTATATTCCTTTGTACGAGGCCTAAACTCCTTAATCTTTTTATGTGGTCCTTAAGCGAAATGTACGTTCGCGGCAACGGAATCGTTCTGCAGTCAGCTTCAAATGCCGGTTCTCTAAATTTTCTCAATAGTGCTACTCGAAAAGAATGTCGCCTTCCTTCCAGTGATTCTCATTCGAATTCCCAAAGCATCTCCGCAATACATGCATGTTGTTCGAACCTACCGGTAACAAATGTAGGAGCCCGCTTCTGAATTGCTTCCATGCCTTCCTTTAATCCGACCTGGTGGGAATCCCAGACACTCTAACAGTACTCAACAATGGGTCGCACTTTCCCAAAATTCTCCCAATAAACCTGAGTCGACCATTCGCCTTCCCTACTACAATCCATACATGCTCATTTCATTTCATATTGCCTTGCAACGTTTAGCCCAGATATTTAATCAACGTGAGCGTGTTATGCAGCACACTAGTAATGCTCCATTCAAACGTTATGGGTTTGTTTTTTCTACTCGTACACATTAACTTACATTTTTCTACATTTAGAGCTAACTTACATTTTTCTACATTTAGAGCTAGCTACCATTCACCACATCAGCTAGAAATTTATGTACAGTGACTAACATAATTATTCGGACAGACGTGTTGTATTATATTTCCTGCCCGGGGCAGGATTCGAACCTGCGACCGTAGCAGCCGCGTCGTTCCGGACTGAAATGCCTAGAACCGCTCGGCCACCGCGACCGGCTGTTGAGTCCATGCCACGTCGAGCTACTCCACTACGCCGCGCATAAGGAAGTCCGACAAGACATTAGGATGTATCCCATGACTTTCGTCGCCTCAGCGTACCACAGAGCGTCTGGCCTTGTGCTTAATGTTCATGACGTCATTTCTCATGAATTATGTGTCATTCAATAATATAATGTTGTATGTACATACTCTCTGTAAAATGTGTCGCGGATACAGTTAGCAGTAAAGAAGTAATAAATTATAACGTCATACCTCATGCGGCAGTTTTACTGCATGTAATAAGCGATAATCATTTTTCCTTTCTTCATTTTGTAGGGGTTGTCAGTGAGAAAATTTTTTGTGAAAGTGTGAAATTGTATGTAAAGTTTGTTGCAAATAGCTAAGTGCTCTTATTTTCGAATACTGGATTAATAAAGTATTGGAATTCATGCGCCACGGGCTACCCTAATTTTTCATCCCCACTCCCACCTCCAGCACTTTGATAGGTACGTGATCCTTACCCCCACAGCGATTGTTACCTGACAGTAAGGTATATGTGTACAAAGTCAGGCTGAAATCAGTGAAGTGGTTTAGGAGGATATACGGAACCACACCCACACCCTCACCCACACCAACCCACCCACTCACACACCCACACAGACACGCCCACCCACCCACCCACCCACACACACACACACACACACACACACACACACACACACACACACACACACACACACACACACACACACACCTACATACCATTTTTATAACATGTATACATTAAGTAAGGTATCGCCGAGGGAAACAGATTAGGAAATAAGACCCTGAAAGTAGTAGATGAGTTTTTATATTTGGGCAGAAAAAAAACTGATGATGAACGAAGTAGAAGTAGAGAGGATACAAATGCAAATTGGCAATAACAAGAAAAGCATTTCTGTAAATGATAAAGTTCTTACCACTGAATGGAAGTTCACGCAGTCTTTTCCCAGGTATTTGTGGTACCCATCAGTGTTAAATCTCCGCACCGAGCAGCGGCGCACTATGACGCGCGGGCGAGAAACTCATCGTCGGCCGCATTTCTCCATGCGCCGCCCCTTGCTACCATTTTAGGCCGCCTTAGTGTGCGCGTGCGCTTCAAAGCAGAGCGATTGGACGCCCATAACAATCAGCGATTGTCCGCCCAGAATATACAGAACGGTGGTATATTTATTGTGTTATTCCTGATTATAACAGTGTATGCCTGGAGTATACTCTCATATGTAAGTGAAACTTGAACAATAAGGAATGCATACAACACCAGAGTAGAAGCTGTGGAAATGAGGTGCTAGGTAAGAATACTGTAGATGGGTGGATCGAATAAGTAATGAGGAGGTACTGCATCGAACTGGGGAAAAAGGAAACTTGTGGCGGAAAATGACTAAGGGAAGTGGTCGGTTGACGAGACACAGCCTGAGGCATCAAGGAATTTTCAGTTTGATACTGATGGAAAGGTTTCTGGCATGGAGGAGGAGGAGAGGCGAGTAAAAATTTTAGAGGTAAACGAAAGCTTGAATACAGTAAGCAGGCTCAAATCAATGACGGTCGCATCATTTTGCAGACAGGAAGAAGCTTACGCAGCACAGAGAGCAAGAACTTATCAGTCTCCGAACTGAAGATCACAACAAGTTGTTTTCACATTTACACTTCCCCGTCTGCGCTTAGTACTACATTAAATGTATTTGCAATTGCGTATAAGGACAACCATCAGATGTAGAATGGCATGACAACAATTTGTGCAGGACCGAGACTCGAACGAACCCGGATTTCTCACTTATCGCGAGCGGTCACATTATTATTAAGCTAACCGAGGACGACTCACGGCCACATCCAAACTTTCCTATATCGTCAACTATGTGTCTACAACCTGTACTCGTACGTCTATTATCTATATTCCCGTAGATGCATGTCCAAAGAAACTTTACATCGTAATTCAGAATAACACAGGCACTGCAGCTTAGTACCGGTTTGTAGCCGGCCGAAGTGGCCGCGCGGTTCTGGCTCAGCAGGCTGGAACCGCGAGACCGCTACGGTCGCAGGTTCGAATCCTGCCTCGGGCATGGATGTGTGTGATGTCCTTAGGTTAGTTAGGTTTAACTAGTTCTAAGTTCTAGGGGACTAATGACCTCAGCAGTTGAGTCCCATAGTGCTCAGAGCCATTTGAACCATTTTGAACCGGTTTGTAATCCGATCTGTGGATGTGCAATCTGCTTCTCTTTTCTAGAAGTATTTGTTCGTTTTTTCTAAGCGTGAAATTTACCTTGTCCATAGTCATTTTTTCTCCTCTTGGCAGTCTTGCTTCCCATTTTTTATTTTCTGTCACTCCAAGGTACTAGAAGCCTATATTCCCATTTGCCTGCTTCGCCTGCTGGATCTTATAGTTGGAGGTGTTAAAAGTCATGGGATGACGCCTAATATCATGCCGGACCTCCTTTTCTCAGGCGAAGTGTAGGAACTAGACGTGACATGGACTCAATAACTCGTTGAAAGTCCTCTGCAGAAAGTTTGCAGAGGGCGGATGTAAAAAATATCATGAAATCAGCGGAAGGAATCACACGTGAGTTGTTAAGTGCTACCAGCATTCCAGCTACACTCATGCTCGTAAATTAAGGATAATTGCAGAATATGGTGCCACACAAAGTGAGAAAACCGTCCCGAAACACATCTGCTCCAAAACGCCACTGGCCGGCCGGGGTGGCCAAGCGGTTCTAGGCGCTACAGTCTGGAACCGCGCGACCTCTACGGTCGCAGGTTCGAACCCTGCCTCGGGCATGGATGTGTGTGATGTCCTTAGGTTAGTTAGGTTTACGTAGTTCTACGTTCTAGGGGACTGATAGCCTCAGCAGTTAAGTCCCATAGTGCTCGCAACCATTTTGAATCAAAATGCCACTGTTTCCTGCGCATGTACCCCGACATCAATATTGGATATGATCACCATGCACACGTACACAGGCCACACAATGGGTTGGCATACTCTGGATCAGGTGGTCGAGCAACTGTTGGGGTATAGCCTTCCATTATTGCAACAGTGCCTGTCGGAGCTCCTGAAGTGTCGTAGGGGTTTGAAGACGTGCAGCGATACGTCGACCGAGAGCATTCCAGGCGTACTCGATGGGGTTTAGGTCTGGAGAACAGGCAGGCCACTCCATTCGCCTGATATCTTCTGTTTCAAGGTACTCCCCCACGATGACAGCTCGGTGGGGCCGTGTGTTATCATCCATCAGGAGGAAGGTGGGACCCACTGCACCCCTGGTGCAAAATGACGTCCCTATACACCTGACCTGTTCCTCTGTCAAAGACATGCAGGGGTGTATGTGCACCAGTCATAATCCCACCCCACACCATCAAACCACGACCTCCATACAGTTCCCTTTCAAGGACATTAAGTGGTTGGTATCTGGTTCCTGGTTCACGCCAGATGAAAACGCGTCGAGAATCGCTGTTCAGTCTATACGTAGAACATAAACTGGGACCATTGTTCCAATGACCATATACCGTGATCTTGACACCAGGCTTTACGGGCTCTCCTGTCACCAGGGGTCCGTGGAATGCACCTTGCAGGTGTCCAGGAAAATAAACCATGTCTGTTCAGTCGTCTGTAGACTGTGTGTCTGGAGACAACTGTTCCAGTGGGGCTGCGGTAGGGTCCCGGGCAAGGCTACCTACAGTACTCCGTGGCCGTCTGTGGGCACTGATGGTGAGATATCGGTCTTCTTGTTGTGTTGTACACTGTGGACGTCCCGTACTGTAGCGCCTGGACACGTTTCCTGTCTGCTGGAATCGTTGCCATAATCTTGAAATCACACTTTGTGGTACACGAAGGGCCCGTGCAACGACCTGCTGTGTTTGACCAGCCTCCAGTCGCCCTAGTATTCTACCCCTCATAACGTCATCAATATGTGTTCTTTGAGCCATTTTCAACACACAGTCACCATTAGCACGTCTGAAAACTTCTGCAGACTTACTCGCTGGACCGTACTCTGACATGCACCAACACATCTCTGAGTATGTGGACTGCTGTAAACGCGAGCGTGCGCCGACATCAGGTCAAATGCAACGCACGGTCATACCCCGAGGTGATTTAAACACGCAAATCGCCCACCAGAGCGTTGTTTCACCATGTATCAGCATTCTCATTAATTTATGAGCATGAGTGTAGCACGGTGACTGTCGGTAGGGAGTTGAGAAGATTTGGTTATAATGGTCTAGCAGCTCGTCATTAGCCACAAATTTTTATAATCAGAGCTAAGCGGTGCTTGACTGTAAAGCGTGGCGCCACCGGACACAGGCTGATAGGAAACGAGTGGGTTGAAATGATGAATCGCGCTATACCTCGTGGCAATCCGATAGTAGGGCTTGGGTTTGGCAGATGCCTGGAGAATGTTAGCTACCGTCACGTGTGGTACCAATAGCGAAATACGGAGGAGATGTTACAGTACTGCGTTGTTTCTCGCGGTTAGGGTGCCGTTCCTTTATTGCGCTTAAGAAAATGCTAAATGCGGAACGATACGAACATATTTCACGGTTTTCTGTACTGCATACAATAGGGGACGACGGTTGTTTTCATCAGCTTGAAAGTGCACCCTGTCATGAAATAACATCTATGAGGCATTGGCTTCTGAACAATAACATTCCTGAAATGGACTGGCCTGCCCCGAGTCCCGAACTGAACCTAATGGAACATCTTTGGGACGAGTTGCAAAGGCGACTTCGCTCCATATCCTAGCGTCCGACATCACGACCTTCTCTAAACCGGCTGTTTCTCCACAGATATTTAGATGGATAGTGTCCCCAGCAAAGTTTAAGCCATCATAAAGGTGAATAGTGGACACTGCGCATATTAATGCCCACTAATAAGTGTCCGTATAGTTTTGAGCCTGCCAACAAGTTCCTAAACAATGCATAATTTATGTGTCGAATGGCACCAGAAAATTATTCCGCATGAGATTAGTGAATAGAAGTAAGCAAAGAGAAACCAATTTTCTGTTGTTTTCATCGCCTAAATCAGCCGTTACATGTAGAAAAAACGTTGCTATACTGAAGCGATTGAGAACCTTTCTAATATTTGATTTTTAACTGACTTTCTTATCAATATGCACACCCAGGTCTAGTGACTAATCCGTTCCAGACATTTCCTTTCCTCCCTGGTATATTGTTATAGGTGATGTCACAGCTTGCCTTGTACAGAAGTGAATGAACTGTGACTTCCCTAACAAGGGAAATTCCCTATCGCACCCCCCCTCCGATTTAGTGGGAAGATGGCCCAGTAGATAGCCCGTTAAGAACTGGAAACAGATCAAGCGTCATAAAAAGAGGAAGATGTACTGGCCTGCGAAAAAAAAAAAATAGAAACACTGAACGATCCGCTCTGAGGACGTGCAACATCGAGCGAGCCCAACAGTCATGACGGCGTGGTTATTTGCTCTCGGTTTTGGGCTGCGGAAATGGGAGAAAAGTGTTCAAATCTCCCTGGTGCCTCCATTTTTTCTTCACAAAATTGTCAACTGTCCGGTCACTGAAGTATCTGTTAGCTGTATTCAAATTTGTGTCTATGTCGTGGTGTAACGTCCGTTTGCAATAGCGCGTAGTAAGGAAGGGACCTCCAGACGTATGTACCTCCTACTTGTTCTACACAAATACATGTTATGACTTTTGCGTTCCGTTTTGGAAGTTTTGACTCTTGAATTCCTTTGTGCTTAAATAGTTCACACCCGTTTATTTGTTGTTTTCACTTCTGTGAGAGGTCTCTGCGGCATCATGCCTGCTCTGACTATTCGTAATATGGTAATATATTCTTACCACGTGAC
The DNA here is from genome assembly GCF_023864345.2 of Schistocerca serialis cubense. Taxonomy (NCBI): domain Eukaryota; kingdom Metazoa; phylum Arthropoda; class Insecta; order Orthoptera; family Acrididae; genus Schistocerca; species Schistocerca serialis. The sequence continues at coordinate 286,688,417 of NC_064639.1, forward strand.
TCATGTTCAATAACCTTTGTATAGTATGATAGTTGCCATGACTACGGAAAGAGTACACACACGTCACTGACCGAAAGGAAAGTTCATAATTTTGTCAAAAAAAAAAAAAAATTGGGCGTGAGGGAGCTTTGATCATGGATTTTCTGCTTTACACCGCGCGGGGTAGCCGCGCGGTCGGAGCAGCTTGCAAAGGTTCGCGCGGATCTCCCTGTCGGAGATTCGAGTCCTCCCTCGCGCGTGGGTGTGTGTGTTGTCCTAAGCGTAAGTTAGTTGAAGTCAGATTAACTAGTGTGTAAGCCTAGGGACCGATGACCGATGACCTCAGCAGTTCAGTCCCATAGGAACTTACCACCAAAAAAAAATCTGCTTTGCAGTCCAACACCGTGACCACACAACCAGGGTATCATGCTTCCTGTAATTCGCTCGATGTTGCACATCTTGAGCTTCGATAATTCAATGTTTGTATTCGGTTTTTGACAGGTTACCCATTGCGCCAATTTACTACTACATCTGACGGAGGAGGGATGCGGAGTTGCCCTTGTAAATTAGGGATAGAACGTTTACTCAGAAACAATCAATAACACTTCATGTATTTCATTTTTCGCTAGTACTGTAACTTTGTTAAATTTGAATATGATGCTTCAACAAAGAAAGAATGGAGTTTATTTACATACAGGAAGTGCAGGTCTGTTGTCGGAATTGAACCCCGTGGAACGCCAGTTGTAATTTGTCCCAACATAGAAAAATAATTAACTAACTTTTTATACCTGGGTTCACAGTAATGTAGAACTTTATAAAATATATAATATTTACGCCAGTGACTGTAACGCTTTCTTTATTTCACGATTACAATTTCGGCCTTAGGCCATTGTCAAGTGCATATTTTTGTGGCTTGTTGACATGGCTTAAAGTCACAAAAATATGCACTTGATAATGGCCTAAGGCCGAAATTTCATTCGTGAAATACAGAAAGTGTTACAGTCACTGGAGTAAATATGATATGTTTTATATAGAAAAATAATCTTCATGCCTGTACGGTAGCTCGCGCTACCGCTGCGTTGAGACAAGACCGGCTCTACTGGCATCACGGATTCGCAGGTAAGCTGACACTGGCGGCCGCGCGCAGCCATGCTCAGAGGCGCGAGTAACGGGCGCCGGCGCATGCTGTCAGACAGGAAGAGGGCACAAAAACGAGAAAACAAAACAGCGCGGAGCAGCTGCGGGCCAGGCCGCGACAATGGCTGGTCCACCGGGGCCCGCAGTGCCGCAGCGCGGTAACGGTGCGCTCGGATTCTGCCGGCTGGCTCTCCACTGGCGGCGGCCTTGCCGGCCGGGGTGAACGATCTCTGTGACTCACGCGACCAGATGCGGGGTGGGCGGCGAGCACGTGCTCGCTGCACAAGCGTCTCCTGTCCGGACAGCGCCGATCCGTAACCGGTGTGTAACCGTGGCACGGCAGCCGGCGCGCGAGAAAAGGGGCACCGCAACGGAGGAGGAGGAGCAGCAACAAGAAGAAGAACGGAGACCATTTGAGTGCAATAAAATTGAAGAAAGCAGGGAGCATAAGGGATGTCACGAGAAATAGTTCCATGTAGGTATGTCGACACGATGTCTCTTCCCTTGTGTGCAATCACAGACGCACGGAAATAAGACTCCGTTCACAGTGGCACCGACAACTGCCGTCTGACACCGCCGCCAGATGTCACCCGATAACGTCGGCAGACCACTTGGTACGGTCTCCGTCATTTTTTTTCTTTTTTTTGCGGGGTCAAGAATTGCGGGTTAGCTAGGTTAAAATCTTTTCCATGTACGAAGTAAGAGTTTAGCCTCTTAGCGTGGGATGGATACCACAACGCCTCTGTTCTTGGAGGCAAGTCTTGTATTTTTACCCACCCTTTGGCGGCCTTAACCCGTAATTTTAATAATAATTAAAATTTAATTAGTTTAATTGAAATATTTAAGTATCAGTTAAAAAAAGGAATACAATATAATCTTAAGAGAGTAAAGGAGTAAGAATATTTTAGATTAGAATTAGTGTGTTGGTAATAATGAGCGTATGGCATTACTGTCAAGTGGGGGGTGCCCCAGGGATCAGTGTTGGGGCCGCTCCTGTTCCTTATTTATATAAATGATATGCCCTCTAGTATTATGGGTAACTCTAAAACATTTCTGTTTGCTGATGACACTAGCTTGGTAGTAAAGGATGTAGTGCAGTACATGACCTCAGTTCATGGCTTGTAGAAAATAAACTAACGTTAAATCACAGTAAGACTCAGTTTTTACAGTTCCTAACGCACAATTCAACAAAATCTGACGTTTTAATCTCACAGAACTGGCATATGATTAGTGAAACTGAACAGTTCAAATTCGTAGGTGTTCAGATAGATGGTAAGCTGTCGTGGAAAGCCCATGTTCAGGATTTTGTTCAAAGACTTAATACTGCCATTTTCACTATTCGAACGGTATCGAAAGTGAGTGATACTTCGACATGTAAATTAGTCTACTTTGCTTATTTTCATTCACTTATGTCGTATGGTGTTATGTTTTGGGGTAACTCTTCCCATTCTAGGAGGATATTTTTGGCTCAGAAACGGGCGGTTCGGGCAATAAGTTGTGTGAGTTCACGAACCTCTTGTCGACCTCTGTTCACGAGTCTGGGTATTTTGACATTGGCCTCTCAATATGTATATTCCTTATAGTCGTATCGTGTTACCAATATTAGTTTATTTCCAAGAATAAGCAGCTTTCACTCGGTTAATACTCAGCAGAAATCAAACCTCCATTTGGATCGGACTTCCTTAACTCTTGTGCAAAAAGGTGTGCAGTATACTGCTGCATCCATTTTCAATAAGCTGCCACTCGAATTCAAAAACCTTAGCAGTAATCCACGCGCTTTCAAATCGAAACTGCAGAGTTTCCTCATGGTTCACTCCTTCTATTCTGTCGAGCAGTTCCTTGAAAAATTAAGATGATTCTCATTGTATTGCTGATAGCGTTTGCTTAAATTTATGGACTGATTTTCTTTCAGGTTCATGAACATTTATTTTTATCTGTTATTACTTTTATGTTGTAAGTTCATGTACTGACACGTTCCATGACCTTGGAGATTTGCTCCTCAATTTGGTCCTACGGAACTTTACATGTAAATAAATAAATAAATAATGAGCTTACGCCCCGGGAGACCCCTCGTGGGGCGGTTCGGCCACCGCTCCCCAAGTTCTTTAACGCCACTACGGCGGCTTGCGAGTGAATGAGGGTGAAATGATGATGAAAGACACACAACACCCAGTCATCTCGAGGCAGAGAAAATCCCTGACCCCGCCGGGAATCGAACCCGGGACCCCGTGGGCGGGAAGCGAGAACGCTACCGCAAGACTACGAGCCGCGGAAAGTGTGTTCATATTAATCTGTAAGTAAAAGAGACAATAGTGTCTCGCTTTCACTTTGTTCAAATTATTCTGTTAGCTCATTTTGGTTCGATCACCTTGCTTCGTCATTAAGTGTTCCTTTTGGTCATTGTTAGCTCGTGTGAACGGTTATGTATCTTGAGCTGTGAAAATGTTTGAGATCAAAAGGATCGACAAATTTAAATTTCTGAAAAATCGCGTACCTATGTTATGAAGACGTAAAATGAGAGAAAGTTATCTAAAAACAGAGTTTCAGTTTTATTTAAAGTTAAATTCTAGACTAGTTTTGTGAAAAATCAGTTTAATAAACCTTGAATGATTTATTTTGAAACTGTATTGAGAAAAGATAATTGTTAAATCGCTTCGTAATGCAGCGCAGCCATAGTCCATTGTTTATTAATTGATCTATATTAACTATCACCCTAGCAGCTCTGGCCGCTGTAGAAAGCAAGCATTGAAATCATTTTTGCTACGAAAAAGTAGTTTTACAGTACAACCAATGTATATTTCAGTTTGCTGGGCCCAAGACTATAAAACCAGACAATGAAAGACATTTTTTATCTGCGATTAATTTCTATCATAAGGAAATCAACAATGTTTAGTTCACGATGGAAGTAAACTGTATTTAACCTCGATATTTTTGTCTTCTTCCACGTCCCCGAAATATATCGATGTGTGCTTCATAATAAAATCTAGTCCTAGAACTTAACAAGATGATGATGATTATGTGTTTAAAGTGACTGAACTATTTAGTCATCAGTCCCTCATTATCATGAGACAAACATTTAAAAAGATAAAAAGCGAAAAAAATGGGGACTTGGTTGCTCTAACTATATAACCAAGTCAAAGAATTTAAAAGGGCGAGATAGTACTTGTATCACGATAGATAAAAGAAGTCAGATATAACCCAGGCAGCATCTTGCACAAGAGGGTCTAAAGGCACACCAAAAATAACAAGAAAGAACTTTTAATATGACTATCAATAAAAAATAGCCAAGAGAATGGATTAAATACAAATTTCAGCTTTTGCTACTAAAAAAAAAAAAACGCCGAATGCACGTTCTCGAATAGAACCTGGCGAGTACTGTATACTGTGCCCTCAGTTATCTGGATAACACGGCAAGTTTTACGAATGTATGAGATGACGGCATTAACATTCTGTTACATACTCGAGATAATTCGTGGTGCCCTGAAAATCAATTTGGAAACATTGTTTCGCTGTATGTAATTAACATGCAATGGCTGCCATTCAGCATACGTGCGAAAGACAAGCACAAAGTTTAGCATAACGTACCCTGAACACCTAAAGCACTGAAAATTGGAAATACATACAGTACACCATATTTGAAATCACCTTCATATTAACAGAATCACCACCCTACTAGCGTAAAAAAGGAAGTAAGCGGTAACGATACCACTACAATAACTATAAACATAAGATACGCCACCCTCATCAGTTGAATAAATAATTTTTGAGGCTATAATTGACAGCCAAAATTTCCAATAAAGGTTTTTGCTTACTTGTGTTTTCTAAAAAACAAGCGATTTGAGTCCATACATTCCGAATTATATCCCGATTATGATATTTTAATCCTCAGGATGCCACAAACTCACTCTTTCGTGGACTAACTTGTCAGTTTCTCACACTCCATATCTCGAGTGTGGGACTGTCAGTCAGTTTGACCGAAGAAAACAAACTAATTTGAATTTCACCGATTGTCGCCCAGTCTGCATGTTCGGACGATTAGATCGGCTACAGCGTGACAACGCTCGCAGTGGCGAACTGATTTGAAAAGTTCGGGCGAAGTCGGTCGGCGGCGGTATCTCCAGATATCGGTGTCAGTGTGACCGCAGGCTAAGAGCGCGTGCACAAAAATTCTACATCTACATCTACATCCATACTCCGCAAGCCACCTGACGGTGTGTAGCGGAGGGTACCTTGAGTACCTCTATCGGTTCTCCCTTCTATTCAAGTCTCGTATTGTTCATGGAAAGAAGGATTGTCAGTATGCCTCTGTGTGAGCTGTAATCTCTCTGATTTTATCCTCATGGTCTCTTCGCGAGATATACTTAGGAGGGAGCAATATACTGCTTGACTCCTCAGTGAAGGTAAGTTCTCGAAATTTCGACAAAAGCCCGTACCGAGCTACTGAGCGTCTCTCCGGCAGAGTCTTCCACTGGAGTTTATCTATCATCTCCGTAACGCTTTCGCGATTTCTAAATGATCCCGTAACGAAGCGCGCTCCTGTCCGTTGGAACTTCTCTACCTCTTCTATCAACCCTATCTGGTACGGATCCCACACTGCTGAGCAGTATTCAAACAGTGGGCGAACAAGCGTACTGTAACCTACTTCCTTTGTTTTCGGATTGCATTTCCTTAGGATTCTTCCAATGAATCTCAGTCTTGCATCTACTTTACCGACGATCAACTTTATATGATGATTCCATTTTAAATCACTCCTAATACGTACTCCCAGATAATTTATGGAATTAACTGCTTCCAGTTGCTGACCTGCTATACTGTAGCCAAATGATAAGGGTTCTTTCTTTCTATGTATTCGAGCACGTTACACTTGTCTACATTGAGATTCAATTGCCATTCCCTGCACCATGCTTCAATTCGGTGCAGATCCTCCTGCATTTCCGTACAATTTTCCATTGTTACAACCTCTCGATATACCACAGCATCATCCGCAAAAATTAGTGGAAAGGACGCACGTGCGCATGGGCTTTCTCGCATGCACACGTTGCCTCAGGTGCAACCAGTCCGCTATGGATCGCCTTCTTTGCTTGGGAGTTTGTGCTGCGTTTATTGTGGTGAACAGGCTACGGTGTGTAAAAATGTCTGAAGGACGGGGATAGGAGAAATATAAAGCGACGACGAAGTTTTGTTTGCAAACTTCTGAAGGAGGTCACAGCGAGATTTTAGATGTTCTGTTTGGGAAGCTTTATCGATAAAAGACTGACAATAATATTTCGTTAGTGGTAACAGGTTACTTGCGTACCAGTTTCAAATATTTATTTCGCATTTCAAAACAAAGCATTTCACTGATTATCCCCGAAACTGAGACATACGTAATGGACGCTACTAGTCGATATGTGAAGCTTTTAATATGTCATTTGTATTTTATTTTATATGAAACGAATTTACACGACTTTAATCATGAAAGATTGTATGTTGATTAACATCCTCAGACTCGACAAATTCGGGGATGCCATAAAAGCAGAATCCGTTCACTACAACGGAGGTCGGGTTTTCAATTTAGTATTTTTTTGCAGCATCATTGTCCTTCATTTCAGTTTCCAGTAGTTTGTTATGGAGCTCCACCTATCCCATCTTTTCTTTTGTTCAGATGTCACGCTTCTCAATGCTATTAAGTCACGGTAACATTAATATTCACCCACAGTTTTCATATGATAAATTTTTGGGCTTCTTCTCTTTTTTCCTGCTTCCAGACTAATATTGTTCTTTACAGTGATACGATCGGAGACATTTTATCTAATACTTGACGCTCATGGCAGTACATCTCAAACTTTTGTAAACTTTAGAAAGTGGCATTCCATTAGACTTCTCTTCGTGTCTAGTCATGCATTTCAACGTGCTTTCCTTTGAGTAAACATGTAGGGAGACAATTATTGACTATATGAAATCAAATCGTCATAACGACTGAAGGCATTGCGTTAGGACGTTCAAACTGCACGGTTGGCCGCGTGGCTTGATGGGGATTAGTATGATTTGGTTTAGCGCCGAAGTCCACTTTCATTTGGATGGGTTCGTGCCGGCCGTGGTGGCCAAGCGGTTCTAGGCGCTTCAGTCCGGAACCGCGCGTCTGCTATGGTCGCAGGTTCGAATCCTGCCTGGGGCATGGATGTGTGTGATGTCCTTAGGTTAGTTAGGTTTAAGTAGTTCTAAGTTCTAGGGGACTGATGACCTCAGATGTTAAGTCCCACAGTGCTCAGAGCCATTTGAACCATTTTTTTGATGGGTTCGTAAATAAGCAAAACTTGCGCATTTGGGGGACTGAGAATCCTCATTTCACGTTCGAGAAGTCTCTTCACCCTCAACAGGCGACTGTGTGGTGTACAGTGTACAGTCGCGGAATAATCGGTGCAATGTTACTTGATGGCACCGTGACTACCGTGCGGTACGTCAAAGTTTTGGAAGATGATTTCATCCCCACGTTGGATAATGTGGCTCTCATTTCGACAAGATGTGGTTCATGCAAGACGGAGCAGGAGAGTATTTGATGTCCTGGAGGAGCACTTTGGGGACCGCATTCTGTCTCAGGAGTACCCAGAGGACACTGGCATGGCCCTCGATTGCCGCCATATTCTCCGGATCTGAACACATGCGACTCCTTGTTTGGGGCTATATTAAAGACTTAGTGAACAGTAATAACCCCAAAATTATTGCTGAGCTGGAAACAGCCATTCAGTACGTCATCGACAGCATCGATGATCCGACACTTCAGCGGGTGATTCAGAATTTCGCTATTCGTCTGTGCCACATCATCGTCATTGATAGGAGGCATATCGGACATGTCATAAACTAAATACGAATATCAATAGTGACGTTTACATGCTGAATAAAGTGTGTGCATGCCGCAGTTTGTAAGTAATTTACCTTTTTTTTCATTAATCAGCTTAGAGCGTAACCTCAACATTACACCACGAAACACACATGGGCCGGAGCTGCCTGTCGTCTGCTAAACAGCGTAGAGATTCCCTCCAAACCAGAGCAGCAAACATGGAAATATAATAAAGGGAGACGGCGCCAAAGACCTACTCTGTAGGTTGCTTTGATGTCGGGGCCGCCGTGTTAGTTTACCCAAAACATCAGCAGACAGTTGCTTCGTGTTCTTAATTTCTGTCTTGTCCATGCAACAGTTATTTTACACAGTAAATAGTGTGTGTGTGTGTGTGTGTGTGTGTGTGTGTAAAATCTTATGGGACTTAACTGCTAAGGTCATCAGTCCCTAAGCTTACACACTACTTAACCTAAATTATCCTAAGGACAAACACACACACCCATGCCAGAGGGAAGACTCGAACCTCCGCCGGGACCAGCCGCACAGTCCATGACTGCAGGCCCTATACCGTTCGGCTAATCCCGCGCGGCAGACAGTAAATATTACAGCTCTTTCCTGAATAACAAAGTCTCAGGAAGGCGTTTTTAGACGTTTGTCTGGCACATTTGATCCAGTAATAAAACGCATTTGGCCTCGTCAGTGTACCGCAAGTTTCTTTTTCTTCAGTTTTCGAATAACCAAGAAGGAAAGTAAGTGATGTGAAAGGACTGCTTTCGTAATGCAGTATTTTCCTTAATATGGAATGAGGAAATTGATGTTCATTTGTATCCCGCCTGGATAGGCGGTGCGTGGGTCTGAACAAAAAAAATGGCTCTGAAAACCATGGGACTTAACATCTGAGGTCATCAGTCCCCTAGAACTTAGAATTACTTAAACCTAACTGACCTAAGGACATCACACACATCCATGCCCGAGGCAGAATTCGAACCTGCGACCGTAGCGGTCGCGCGGTTCCAGACTGAAGCACCTAGAGCCGCTCGGCCACCACGGTCAGCTGGGTCTGATCCTGTGAGCTACTTCTTTAATATAGGCCGAGAGTGAAGGAAGCGAGTAGGAGCAGGAGAGGTGAAGCACTTCGGAGCTGCATGTAACTTTAACACTTTTAATAGAGTAAAAAACACAAGTAAATATCAAATGCATACATAACTTTGGCTAGGATGATCACGTATGTGTGAAGCAGTAGCCCATGTCTACTCCTGTGAAGTTAGGGTGACTGTTCTGCATAATCTCAAAACTAACAAATACTCGTTGTTGTCGAAACTTTAACTGAACGTAACTAATACAAAGTCTCAATAGCAAGCTAGCGCACTAGGTAGTAGAAGCGATATTTCCAGGCCGTCTACTCTTGATGAAACGGGCGAAATCAAGACGGCACTCCCTGAGCTCCACAGCGTCGGCCAGAGGGCGCTGTGGTCGGCGTAGTTAGTCTTCTCTCGTAGTGCCAACTTACGAGAGCGTGCACCTACGTTGTGGCATCTTAACTAACGACGCCACATGTTCCGTCTACGTCTTCTTCCTGAAAATGCTGAGAACATATTTTGCTATATCTGCACGGTTTGCAATATTTCCTTCTGGCAGCGTTCAACCATAGCGATTTTCCAGTTGTATTGATAGGAAAGCTAAGGTCAAATTAGAGAAATAAAACTACTACAGTAGAAGTAACCAATGCAGATAAAATCCATGTACAAGCTGTACCAAAAGTCCCATTACGCCCCATATAACTGTGTACTAACTGTTTTTTTCTTGTTGCAGGTGATATTGATTGGTGAGAAGAAGAGCTGATGAATCCAGTTACACTCTGGGAGAACGAATCGTCATGAACATCTGGGTTCACGTTCGGCGTCACACTGGGAAAACACTGAGAGAGATTCCAAATGATGTCACCATTAGGTTTGATATGGCTGCACCACGGAACCTAACAATATTACGTTGGGAGAAGAAGCTTTTTGAATCTGGTTCCGTAAAAGACCGACCACGCTCTGGAAGACCGAGAAGAAGCAGAAACATGTGCGGAAGTTGCAGCATCAGTGGAACGTTCACCGAAAATGTCGCTACGCAAGTGATCACGGGAAACGATAATCCCATTTACGACTTTACGTTGACATAAGCGAACAGACTTAAACCTAAAACCGTTCAGATCCTCGCTCGGAAACGAATTGAGTGACCAATACTTGGAGAATGACGTGACGTCTGTGCGCGGTTATTGGAGGTGTCTAACACAATTCCCGAAAGTGGAAAATTTATGTTCTCAGACAAATATGCCGTGTACCGTAGTGGACATGTTTATTTTTGGAGTAAGGAGAACCCGCACTTCTTAGAGGAACAGGTAATGAACCCGCCCCATGTCATGACATGGGCTGCAATGTCTGCCACCCATTTGACTTGTCCATATTCCTTTGAAAATCCCGAAACTCATGCAGTCTTGCCAGCGAATCAGGGAACGTATCTCTGCATGCTACGTGAAAGATATGTATCGGAATTGGAACGTTTGGGATTTCTTGGTCGTATCTGGTTCCAAAAAGAGGAGGACAAGCGCATTTTGCAACATGTGTAAGGGAATATCCGACCGATGTGTTCACATACATACGGATTGGAAGAGGATCACCAGTGTTACCAGCACCTTTGAAATGCACCCCGCCCATAAGTCACGATCTGACATCGTGTGACAATACATTACGCGGACTCATCAAACAGAAAGTTGCCCAGAATCATTATCAGACACCTGACGATCTCAAAGATGCTGTTCGAAATGCATTTTCTTCTATCACACCAGCAATGCTGAAGCGAATATCATACCGTACCTGGAGGCGAATAATTTTTTGCCGTGAAAATGGCTGATTGCACACAGATGACCTGGATTAAACGGTGGTAATCTGATGGACACCCTCCTCTCATGGCATCCTCGCTGTTGAAAGAACGTTTCACACGGATGAAAGTAATGTAGAGGGGGAGCGGCGGTAAAGGGAAGGGGGGAGAATGAGACTTTAAGAACAGCCTGTACATAAAGGAAAACATCGCTTGAAGCAGTCCACTTAGGAATGACATATGATTCCTTTACTCAGAACGACTAGTACACGTGTAAATGACGCAAGTTGGCTTTTTTTTTATCAAAGTACTTCCACCAGAAGCTAATGTCTGGCCCTACTAAAATGGCGGTCAGCGGCTTCTAGTTACGACGTCATGAAAACTGTCCCTATAATATAGCCATGGAAGCAATGCACTATGAAGCACGGCCTCCGTTTCCAAGAAATTACGAATGTTGGGAGCGTAAGCGCTTGCGCGAAGTTGAACAGGAGAAAAAGGCATCGTGTGGATGAACCTTAAGACCCATGTGTACCTGGAACGGTGACACTTATTTTCGGCTACTACGAGAGACACTCATATTGCTTTAGTAATCAAGTCGAAAATAAAGCAGAGATCGTGAAACTTGGTCGTGGTGTTAGTCCTTCAGCTGAGATCGTGAAACTTGGTCGTGGTGTTAGTCCTTCTCAAAATACGAGGCATATTCGGAAAGTAAGGTACGATTTGGAGTGAAATGGAAACCACTGTGAAAATCCGATGGAACTTTCCACAGATGTGTTGGGCAGTGTCTTTAGTGTGCCTGTCGATCGCTTGACGTCACTCGTTTCAGTTCGGGGCGCAAAATGATCACGTAGAAATGCCTAAAACAACAGTGTTACCCGCCAAGTATGTAGTTCTGGTGAGAGATTTCACCTGAAGCTATGCAGTGCACATAACATAAATGTCATGTGTTTCTTTCTTCAAGAAAATTCTCAGCTGCATTCTGCAGGAGCAATGAAGACGCTCCTGCACCGTGTTCGATGAAAAGTGTTGATCACCCACGATACAGCCCTTAATTGGCTCCCTCCGATGTTCATCTCTACTCACATGAACCGCTAGCTACGAAGACAACATTTTGGCACAAACAACAAAAGGTAGACTAGCGAAGAGAATTGGCGGAAAGCACAGGTGGCTGCTTTCTGTGACGAGGGCACTGGAAAGTTCGTACAACGCCACGACAAATGTCTAAGTCGGAGCGGCGACTATTTAGAGAGGTAGCTGGGAGGTGTGGCTAACAGCTGCGAATAAAAAAAAATTGATTTTCTCTGTGGTTTCCATTTATCGACCGGTCGGACCTTACTTTCCGAACAACCCTCGTATTTTTCGTTCCATGCGACACATTTTTTCCAACGATGAATAACTTGGCTGAAGCTGTCTACATTTTTCTTTATCGTTCCAATTCGTAAATAACTACCTCAACATAATGGAAATGCTCGCTATGAAATGATTTCCTCATCTGAGGGGTTGGATTGTTTGGGAGAGGAGACCAGACAGCGAGGTCATCGGTCTCATCGGATTGGGGAAGGACGGGGAAGGGAGTCGGCCGTGCCCTTTCAAAGGAACCATCCCGGCATTTGCCTGGATCGATTTAGGGATGGCTGGACGAGGGATTGAACCGTCATACTCCCGAATGCGAGTCCATCCTCATCTGGGCAGAGAGGAAAAAGTCACAGGATGTCATGTTAGGAGTGTGTGGGGGAACGAGCAATATTCTGATAGCACGAGGGATATGTGTCCAATGCAGAATGAGTTGTGGCGATACTGTGGAGTAAAAACACCACCTTGAACAGCTTCCGACGACACTTTCTCTTGGCAGCCTGCCGTAAGTTCGTTAGAAGATTCAGACATCGTCATGTGACCGCTGTCATCCACACCATGGCAGACACAAAAAAATAAAAATAAGAAATAAAAAATAAAATAAAGTTTCACCCGGCATCACCTTAGCCGATGGTATTTGGGAGCACTAGTCCCTATTGGTTAGGCAGCTAGTGAAGTATCTGAACTGGTAACTGGTCTGACGCAGCTGCAACATTTCCGTTGCTGGCTCGGTTCGGCGTGTTTTTTAAATGGGTGTAAGCAGTCAGATGCGGCGGCCATTGTCATGTTCAAAATATCGTGCTACGCTGTGACACTGAATTTCGCGGCACGCTTGCCTTCCTTCCCACTCAGTTTGCAATGAAAGCGCTGCTCTGGCGGTGGTAATGTGGTCAGAAGTCGCGGTTGGCGGCGTTTGAGCTGCAGCACCCCCTCGGGGCTAGCTGAGACGGCGCGACACTGGAGAAGTCAGTCACTGTACCGAGTGGTAACGACAACACCATCATTAGGCCAGCTTCGCTACCGCAGTGCAAAAGACGGACAAACCTCCAGCGCGTCGTCGGGACCGAAGACCGGCGCGACGGCCGTTTTGTCCGTATCGGCGAACTGTCTTCAGTGTGTCGGCCGGCGCGGTGGGGAGACGCGGCAAATACCTCAGCCACTACTGGAAGCCTGGTGGTTAGTGGTCGACGAGTCATGCGGACCGATCTTGTTGTGAAGTGAATTCCGGACTTGTTCTGCATGCGGCACGGCGGGCGAGAGTTGTGGTCTTGGGCCACAGGTGAAGCAGACCAGAGCGAGAAGGCTTTTTAAATATTTTTATTGGGTTTCTGCACGTGCCCATGCAGCCATCTCAATAGTATAATGCCAATTATAACGATGCGAACGTAAGGAAAACACAACACCCACTCCCCGAGCGGAGAAAATCTCTAACCAGGCCGGGAATCAAACCCAGGCCCCTTCGCTAAGCAATCCGCTGCGCTGACCGAGCAGCTAGCGAGGAGGACTGGAGTCAGGTATCTGTCATGGACATCGCCTGCCTGGAGCGTGGGCAGTGTCTTTTTCCGGCGACCAAAGAAGACGGCAGCCAAAGCCACAGACGGGGAACAGCGGAGATTTGTTATTGCTGTAGTGTACAGTGCATTAGGAGTATGCTCTGGTTGTCGCAGTAACTGGTGGGCGGATGACAACTGTCAGGCTGCTGCTGTTGTACGGAGAGTACTGAGTGTAGTGAAGATAGCCAGTGATTAATGTGTGATTTCCAATATGGCACGTTCGTTATAAGTGTGATATTGTACGGCGTGCGTGTGAGGTCGCAAGGGTGTGTGTTCTGTATGGTGCTTTTATTTTCACGCTGAGGGCGTATTCAGCCATTTATAAGAGAGAGTTTTCTATTGCGTTTTGCAATCACGTTGAAGAGGTGCACAGCTATTACACACAGCCATGTTTTCTGACTTTCATGTCGATGTTTGTTGTCCATAGACTGGGTAGCCTGGTGTAATCCTGTTGTCTTTAGCAGTACTGCGTAGCTAGTGGAGGCTCTTGGTAGCAGAGGTAGGTGCTGTTGCCATTTTATTCACTTATCTCACTGTGATATTGTGGTTGACCGATTATAAAGTACTGCTGACTGAAATTGTGAAGATCGTGATTTCTGTTCCTTTGCTCTATCTTGGTGGCGACTTGTGTGTCACAGGAGCTCAATCATATTAGAGTTGTACATATTGTGTTTGCGTGGTTCAAATGGTTCGAATGGCTCTGAGCACTATGGGACTTAACATCTGAGGTGATCAGTCCCCTAGAACTTAGAACTACTTAAACCTAACTAACCTAAGGACATCACACACATCCATGCCCGAGGCAGGATTCGAACCTGCGACCGTAGCGGTCGCGCGGTTCCAGACTGTAGCGCCTAGATATTTGCTTGGTATAATTTTTTTGTGTTGTCATGATTGTTCGACGCCCTTTTTACATAACAACAGTTCCTTGGAAAATGCTGTTCATTTCTTATTAACTGCGAATCATTTCTAATGATGACATTGTCCTTGTGTGTTAATTTATTAGTTACGTTGTTAAATAAATGTTATAGTAAACTAATGCCCGCGCTTGCACGACCCCAAACTCAAACCCCGCTCAATCCAAAATCTAAATGTTAAAAACTGATGCTTAAATGATTTTGACTCCGTCCACTATCGCTTCGAGTATCAGTACCTCCACGTCCCTTGTGATTCACGGCTTTTCACAGAGAGACGGTCTGCCTTCTCGTTCCTCGCCATTCAGATTTGTCTGATCACACTGTCAGTATCTTCACCAATTAACCGTTGTGTCAAATGATGTTGCATTGTCGCCCACTTCCACCAGAAAAGGAATTACTGCACAACACTCCACTTCATCAAAGGGCAGCGCCATTTCTTCATAAATAAAGTCCTTGCCGTAATTGAAAACTGTTTTCCCTGAAACTAACCCAGATTAGACCAAAGTCTACAAATAAGCCATGGATTGTTCAAGGAGTAAAGGTATCTTGTACGACAAATAGAGAACTATACCTGTCATTCAAACAGGAGGAGGATATTAGTTCAATGTCCCGTCGACAAGGAGGTCATTAGAGGCGGAGCATAAGCTTGGATTAGGGCAAGATGGGAAGCAAATCGGCCGTGCCCTTTCAAAGGAACCATCGCGGCATTTGCCTCAAGCGAATTTGGGAAATCAAGGAAAATCTAAATCAGGATGGCCGGACGCGGATCGGTCAGAAAGAGCTTTGATATCGATGCTATAGCTCATTACAAGACGTACTGCAAAATACTGAAGATAGTAATGCGAAAATCAAAGCAAATGCATTACGAGAAAAAGGCAGGCACATCAGATAATAAAATAAAGACAATAAAGGAGGAAACTGGCAGAACCAGAGGTGAAGAGGAGCTGATAGATCAAGAGTAGGTGCTCACATGGAATATCTCACAAGGAACACCTTGTGCGCGAGGTCGCAAAAGCCCAATGATGTTTACGGCATTCTACACACCACATATTGTCTACCATGCACCCACAATATTGGTTGCTAATGGAAACATGGGACATGGCTGGAGGTATCCAATGCTGAGCACAGCATTAGAGTATGGACTACAGTTGAATTGCTTAGTCGACGAGTAACTCGCACCTGTGCTACAGTGCTAGCGGTGCTGATATAAAGCAGAGCGATGGCAACGATAATTACAAGCGACATTTCAAGGGAAGCGGTGAATGGTTGCATAACTTCAAAGAAAACTACAGAATCGGAAGGCGTAGATAAGGAAATTTCAAACAAAACGTCAACTTGAAGATGCACAGAAAACTGCAGAATCGGCTCGACAATTTGTGGATGAGATAAACAAACATATCCCTTCATTCAGCAAGGAATTTGTTTTCAACTCCGACCAGTCGGGGTTTGAAGAGGAAATGCATATGAAACGAACACTGGAAATTAGAGATACCAAGAGAGCTGTATCAAGATCAACTAACATCAATGCCGTAATGCATTCTTATACAATTATGCAGACTGTTAATCTGGATGGTGTACTGGCTGGAAAGTTATTTATTGTTCTGTGAGAAGTTGGAGGTGTTTTCCCCTCTGCACGGTTCTTTCCCGTATGCGTAATCTTGCAAAGACAGTAGGAAATATTCACGTCACAGCAAGGAAGAGTGGGAAAATGGCAGTAAGAGAACTACTACTACTATGATATGAGAACTGTTTTTGGCCAATAGATGGTCAAAATAAGTTGCTTTTGCTTCATTCCAGTTCTGCGTATAAAAGTCATACTTCTTTCGAGCAAACTATCCCTCCTGAAAAGTGTGTCACATTGTAATTCATAGCTCCTGGAACCCCTGCCAAATTCAGCTCTGGATGTTTGTTTTTTCCATGCAGATAAAACATATTATCGCACTGTCTGCAGCTACACCTTAAAGGATAGCTAGTTTCACGATAAGCTCCACGGCAAGCTGTTTCGTATTATGTTGCATGCCATCGTATTTCATCAGCTGTCATCACCTTGTTACATAAGTATGAATCTTTATGCATTCGTTAGAGCAGATACCTAGCTGAAAGTCCTGCACGGTTTGTAACTCCCAAGGAGTTAACCTTCGATCTTGACGTGCGAACATTTGTTATCACTGTGGTGCGCCAATTTCCATTCATTGTTCATGGTGCAAGGTAATGGTCCGTTTTGAACATTTCTTGAATGGTGACTTTGTTCTTTTTGCGAAGTGTAATGGATACATACATTCTGTACTGAAGGATGGAAAAACTGGTGGAAGCAGACCTAGAGGAGGATGTAGGAACACACGAGGCAATACTGACCCAACGACTTGTCTTAGAAGATAGCTTAAGGAAAGATAAACCTAAATTTGCAGCATTTGTAGACTTAGAGAAAGCTTTTGACAATGTTGACTGGAAGAGTCTCTGAAATTCTGAGGGTCCAGGGGTAAAACACAGGGAGCGAAAGGATACTTATAATTTGTACTGAACCCACACGGTTGTTACAAGAGTCGAGGCGCACCAAAGGGAAGCAGTGATTGAGAAGGGAGTGAGACAGGCTTACCCTGTCTCCGACGTAATTCAATATGTATATTGAACAAACAGGAAAGCAAACCGAAGAAAAATTTGGACAGGAATTAAAGTTGAGGGAGAAGAATTAAAAACTGAGGATTGCTGATGATACTGTAATTCTGTAAGAGACAGCAAAGGATCTGGAAGAGCACTTGAGCGGAATGGACAGTTTCTTGAGGAAGGGTATAAAATGAACATCAACAAAAGCAAAATGATAATGGAATGGTTCAAAATGGCTTTGAGCACTATGGGACTTAACATCTGAGGTCATCAGTCCCCTAGAACTTAGAACTACTTAAACCTAACTAACCTAAGGACATCACACACATCCATGCCCGAGGCAGGATTCGAACCTGCGACCGTAGCAGTCACGCGGTTCCAGACTGAAGCGCCTAGAACCGTTCGGCCACTGCGGCCGGCGATAATGGAATGTAGTCGAATTACATCAGGTGATGGTAAGGGAATTAGATTAGGAAACGAGACGCTTAAAGTAGTAAATGAGTTTTGTTATTTGGGGAGCAAAATAGCTGATGATGGCCGAAGTAGAGAGGATATAAAATGTAGACTGGCAATGGCAAGAAAAGCATTTATGAAGAACGTCGAATATAGATTTAAGTCTCAGGAAGTCTTTTCTGAATGTATTTGTCTGGAGTGCAGCCACGTGTAGAAGTGAAACTGGACGATAAGCAGTTTAGACAGAAAGAGAATAGCAGCTTTAGAAATGTTGGCTACGAAACAACCTTGAAGATTAGGTGGATCGATCAAGTGACTAATGAGGAGATACTGAACAGAATTGGGAGACAAGGATTATGTGGCACAATTTGACCAAAAGAAGGAATCGGTTGGCAGGACACATTCTGAGACATTGAGGGATCATCAATTTAATACTGGAGGAATGGTTGAGCGGTAATAGGCGCTGCAGTCCAGAACCACGCGGCTGCTACGGTCGCAGGTTCGAATTCTGCCTCGGGAATGGATGTGTGTGACGTCCTTAGGGTAGTTAGGTTTAACTAGTTGTAAGTCTAGGGGACTGATGACCTCAGATGTTAAGTCTCATAGTGCTTAGAGACATCTGAATCGGAGGAAAGTGTGGGTGCTAAATATCATAGAGGGAGACCAAGATGTGAATACAGTAAACAGATTCAGAAATATATAGGTTGCAGTAGTTATTAGAAGATTACAAAGCTTGCACAGGTTAGAGTAGCATGGAGAGATGAGTCAAACCAGTGTTTGACTGAAGACTACAACAAAAGTAATACATACATCCCATAAAACGTTGCTCCTCTCGGACTCTCATTTTTTGTTGCACATGGTGAGTCATTGATCCTTGCTAAAGATTGAACCTCCGACCTCGCATTCAAAGAGTTACTTGTCAAAAAAATGGCTCTGAGCACTATGGGACTTAACAGCTGTGGTCATCAGTCCCCTAGAACTTAGAACTACTTAAACCTAACTAACCTAAGGACATCACACACATCCATTCCCCGAGGCAGGATTCGAACCTGCGACCGTAGCAATCCCGCGGTTCCGGACTGCGCGCCTAGAACCGCGAGACCACCGCGGCCGGCGACAGTTACTTGTCAGACCAGTCGTTGCAAATAGTTTTAGTAACATGAATGTGACCCTAACTACACCAGTAGGAGTAGCGCCTGCCATAAAATGTTTAAAATCAAAAACATTCTAGTAATTATGATAAAGTATCAACGACGTTAATTGAAGAGTAGGCTTCTCAGTTTGGTAACATATTAAGTTATTTGTTTAACCAGTCATTTGACTATAGATTTCCTGAATATTTTAAATATTATGATGTGAAATCATTGCTTAAGAAAGGAGATTAAAAAATACCGCCAAATTTTCGTTCAATTTCAGTTTGACCAGCAGTCTCGAAAATTTTCGAAATGGTAATATACAGAAATAGTAATAACCGTCAGACAACAAACAATATATCATCCAAGTTACAGTTCGGATTTCTAGACGTTTCCGGTATTGGGAAGGTTATCTAAATATTCAGTGAGGAGGCACTTAACACATAAGATAATAAACTACAAGCTGCTAGTACATTTTGTGATCTGTCAAATTAAGTAAATTAGAATATTTAGGCGTACAAGGAAAGGCTGAAAAACGGTTCTAATCGTATTTCTCTGACAGGAAACAAAGGGTGTCAAAAGATATGAGACTTCTATTAAACTATCATGCATCATCCAACTGCGAAGTTATCGCACTGTTTCATCTTAGGACTCTTACTTTCTCGTGTGTATCAACGACCTGTCATCAGTAATATTAACAGATGGCGTTGTTAATACGTTTGCAGGTGATACAAACATTACAGTAAGTAGAAAATCAAGTACAGTCTTATAAATATCAGTTAATGAAATCTTCATGGACATTATAAATAGTTCCTATCCAATTATTTGTCACTAGGCATTGAAAAATACACTATATGCAGTTTAGAACTTCTTGCCCGCCAATATTTGAGTAAAATATGACAACCAGATAGACGTTGACACTGTTAAATGTTTTGGAATTGCAGCCTGATAATAAATTAAACTGGGGCGAGCACGTCACAGAACTGCTGAAGTGCTAAACAAATGAAATTTTCTATTAAAAATATATCTCTTTTTCAAACCAACATCTCATTTCATAGAATCAGTGGTAGAAACAAGCATAGTTTTCACAAAGATTTGAAGTCACTTACTGTAGTCCATATAGGTATCCATATAGGTATCCATTCAGGTAGACGCATTTCAATAACTTACCAGAAACTGTAAAAGGTAACTATTAATAAGGTTCACTTTAAGAGGAATCTAAAGGATTTATCGACGGTCAGCTCCTTCTGTTCCAGTTATGAATTTCTTAGCAGAACCAATTGATCTGCATAAGTTATTAACAATATCAGTTAATGTAAGTATGACGTAAAACCTGGCTTCTGTATTCAATTTAATGGAGTAATGCGATCAAAGAAAAAAGTGCGGTAAAATTATTTTTATATTTGATGATGCTTGGTTAAAATAGCCTAAGAATTATCATGCGCACCTTGTTGTTGTTGTGGTATTCAGTCCAGAGACTGGTTTGATGCAGCTCTCCATGCTACTCTATCCTGTGCAAGCTTCTTCATCCTCCAGTACCTACTGCAACCTACATCTTTCTGAATCTGTTTAGTGTATTCATCTCTTGCTCTTCCTCTACGATTTTTACCCTCCACGCTGCCCTCCAGTACTAAGTTAGTGATCCCTTGATGTCTCAGAACATGTCCTACCAACCCATCCCTTCTTCTAGTCAAGTTGTGCCACAAATTCCTCTTCTCCCCAATTCTATTCAATACCTCCTCCTTAGTTATATGATCTACCCATCTAATCTTCAGCATTCTTCTGTAGCACCAGATTTCGAAAGCTTCTATTCTCTTCTTGTCTAAACTGTAATTGTCCATGTTTCACTTCCATACATGGCTACACTCCATACAAATACTTTAAGAAAAGACTTCCTGACACTTAAATCTATACTCGATGTTAACAAACTTCTCTTCGTCAGAAACGCTTTCCTTGCCATTGCCAGTCAACATTTTATATCCTCTCTACTTCGACCATCATCAGTTATTTTGCTCCCCAAATAGCAAACCCCATCTACTACTTTAAGTGTCTCATTTCCTAACCCACTTCCCTCAGGATCAACTGATTTAATTCGACTACATGGCATTATCCTCGTTTAGCTTTTGGCGATGTTGATGTTATATCCTCCTTACAAGACACTGTCCATTCCTTTCAACTACTTTTCCAGATACTTTGCTGTCTCTGACAGAATTACAATGTCATCGGCGAACCTCAAAGTTTTTATTTCGTCTCCATTGATTTTAATTGGTTCAAATGGCTCTGATCACTATGGGACTTAATTTCTGCGGTCATCAGTCACCTAGAACTTAGAAATACTTAAACCTAACTAATCTATCACACACATCCATGCCCGAGGCAGGATTCGAACCTACGACTGTAGCGGTCAAGCGGTTCAGTTTTGCTTCATGCGTTCCAACATTTCTAAGGAATACAAACTGATCTACCCCGAGGTCGGCTTCTACCAGTTTTTCCATTCATCTGTAAAGAATTAGTGTTAGTATTTTGCAGCCGTGACCTATTAAACTGATAAATCGGTAATTTTCACACCTGTAACACCTGCTTTCTTTGGGATTGGAATTATTGTATTCTTCTTGAAGTCTGAGGGTATTTCGCCTGTCTCATACATCTTGCCCACCAGATGATAGAGTTTTGTCAGGGCTGGCTCTCACAAGGCTATCAGTAGTTCTAATGGAATGTTGTCTACTCCCGGGCCCGTGTTTCGACTCAGGTCTTTCAGCGCTCTGTCAAACTCTTCACGCAGTATCATATCTCCGATTTCATATTCATCTACGTCCTTTTCCATCTCCGTAATACTGCCCTCACGTACATCGCCCCATTGTGTAAAACCTCTAGATACTCCTTGCACCTTTCTGCTTTCCCTCCTTTGTTTAGAACTGGTTTCACATCTGAGCTCTTGATCTTAATACAAGTCGTCTTCTTTTCTCCAAAGGTCTCTCTAATTTTTCTGCAGGCAGTATCTAGTTTACCCCTAGTGATATATGCCTCTACATCCTTACATTGGTCCTCTAGCGAATCCTGCTTAGCCATTTTGCATTTCCTGTCGATCTCATTTTTTAGAAGTTTGTATTCCTTTTTGCCTGCTTCATTTTCTGCATTTTTATATTTTCTCCTTTCATCAATTAAATTCAATATTTTTTCTGTTACCCAGGGATTTCCAGTAGCCCTCGTCTTTTTACCTACTTGATCCTCTGCTGCCTTCACTACTTCATCTCTCAAAGCTACCCATTCTTCCTCTACTGTATTTCTTTCCGCCGTTCTTGT
The DNA here is from genome assembly GCF_023864345.2 of Schistocerca serialis cubense. Classification (NCBI taxonomy): domain Eukaryota; kingdom Metazoa; phylum Arthropoda; class Insecta; order Orthoptera; family Acrididae; genus Schistocerca; species Schistocerca serialis. The sequence continues at coordinate 286,710,534 of NC_064639.1, forward strand.
CAATCGTTCCTTAATACTCTCCCTGAAGGTCTCTACAACCTCTGGTTCTTTCAGTTTATCCAGGTCCCATCTCCTCAAATTCCCGCCATTTTGCAGTTTCTTCAGTTTTAATTACAGTTCATAACCAATAAATTGTGGTGAGATTCCACATCTACCCCTGGAAATGTCTTAAAATTTAAAACATGGTTTCTAAATCTGTCTTACCATTATATAATCTATCTGAAACATTCCAGTGTCTCCAGGCCTCTTCCACATATACAGCCTTCTTTCATGATTCTTAAACCAAGTGTTAGCTATGATGTGCAAAATTCTACCAGGCGGCTTTCTCTTTCATTCCTTACCACATTACATATTCACGTACTACTTTTCCTTCTCTTCCTTTTTTTACTATCGAATTCCAGTCCCCAAGTCTATTAAATTTTCGTCTCCCTTCACCACCTGAATTTTTTTTTTTAATCTCATCATACATTTCTTCAATCTCTTCGTCAACTGCGGTGCTAGTTGGCATATATACTTGTACTAATGTGGTTGGCCTGGGCTTCGTGTGTATCTTGGCTACAATATTGCGTTCACAATCTGTTCGTAGTAGCTTACTCGCGCTCCTATTTTTTTATTCATTATTAAACCTACTCCTGCTTTACCCCTGTTTGATTTTGTATTTATAACCCTGTATTCACCTGATCAGATGTCTTGTTCCTCCTGCCACCGAACTTCGCCAATTCCCACTATATCTAATTTTAATCTATCCATTTACCTTTTTAAATTTTATAACCTACCTGTCCGATTAAGAGAGCTAATATTCCACGCTTCGATCCGTAGAATGCCAGTTTTGTTTCTCCTGATAGCGACGTCCTCCTGAATAGTCCCCGCCCGGGGATCCGAATGCGCACCTTAGTGTATTAGAAAGTTTGTAATTACCTTTTAAATACAAATACGTTTAAAATGTTTTGATTTGAGGATGCCCATCAGAACATTACGTTAACGCGCGTGCACAGATCGAAGCGACGGTTAACAAGTTTAGCAACACGCCTCCTGAACTGCTTCAATGTCGTCCTTTAATCAGATCAGGCGGGTATCACAAACACTGGAGAAGTACTCAAGAATGGGTCGTACAAGCATTCTGTACGCGGTCGCCTTTATAGATGATTTACACTTTTCCAGAATTTTTAAAAACGTATGGACTATGAAACACTGAACAGATTCTTTAATCGCTAAAATATGCACTTCTTTAAAAAGAGCTATTTGTAGTTTTTTGGTGTAATACCGGAATGGTTCCTACTACAACGTTACAGACGACTACCTGTCCCACACTTATCTTACTAGACCTGTAAATCTGTATATGTGAATTACTTTATTTTTCCTCTTGTTAAATTGTAATACCAAGAAAAGTCCAATATCCTTGTAAAAGAGGTCTATGGATGATTAAAACTACTAGTACTAGTACTACTACTACCACCACCACCACCAGCAGCAGCATTTTGGTTAATCAGATCCATCCCATGGTACCATGTTTGTTCCCCAATGGTGACGCTGTGTTCCAAGACGACAGAAACCCGCTCACGCATCGTCCAGGACTGGTTTTGTGAGCACGAGAATGAATTGTTGCATCTCTCCTAGCACCACAATCACCAGATCTCAATATTATAGAGTCTTTGCGGTCTGCTTTCGTCAGAAGAATGTGTGATTGTTATGCATGTCCATTCCTCGTTACCTGAACCTTCCACTACTTTGGAGGAAGAATGGTATAAAACCTGTATTTATCCGAGACGACTGTAAGCTGCTTTGAACGCCAAAAGATTTCGCACACTGCATTAAGCATGGTAATGTGTTGCTTTTTTGGTTTCTCTATACGAGGGTTGGAACTTTAATAGTGGCAACTATTTATTTACAGCTCGTACAAAATAGATACGTGTTTCAAAGTTTTACTGATCTACAAAGTAGTCACCAGCATTGTGTATAACCCGTTGCCAGCGATGTGGAAGTCGTAGGATACTCTTAGCAGTGCCAGTTGTGTTGACAGTTCGAGCGGCGCGGTCTATTGCCCGATGAATTTGTAGCAGTTCTGAAGCGAATGACGTGAAGTGTTTCCTTGAGTTTAGAAATTGAACTCACGAGGACTTAAGTCAGGGAAGTGCTGTAGGTGGTCACTTAACAGCCCCATCAGTCAAAGGAATCGGTAACAGCTTGCGCTGTACGGGCTTGAGCATTGTCCTGCAAAATGATGGTCGGGTCCTGCAGAAAGTGTCATCACTTCTGTCTCTAAGCTGGTCGTCGGTTGTGTTCCAAAAATGTGCAGCGTAGAGACAGAGGTGATGGCACTTTCTGCAGGACCTGACCATCAGTTTGCAGGACAATGCTCAAGCACGTACAGTGCAAGGTGTTACTGATTTGTTTGACTTATGGGGCTGCTAAGTGCCATACCACCTACTGCACTCCCCTCACTTAAGCCCTCGTGAGGTCAACTCAGTTTCTAAATTGAACGAAATACTTCACGCCATTCGCTTCAGAACTGCTACAAATTCGTCGAGCAATAGACCGCGCCGCTCGAATTGTCAACACAACTGGCACTGCTAAGACTATCTTAAGACTTCCACATCGCTGGCAATGGGTTATACACAATGCTGGTGACTACTTTGAAGGTCAGTAAAACTTTGAAACACGTATCTATCTTGTACGAGCTGTAAATAAATAGTTGCCACTATTAAAGTTCCAACCCTCGTATTTTTGTCCACCTCCTGTAGGTTGCAACAGTTATGCAGAGATGAAGACGTATTCACGGTATAGACTAGGGTGGAGAGCTGCATCAAAATGTTTGGAAGACTGTAGCAAAAACAACAACGGCATACAACATGTCTAAACTCTTGCTAGTCTTTCGATATTCTTTTATCAACATGATTTTAGCATCTGCTGGGTAGTACAACACAATCAACGTAATTCGTTATCAAGCTTTAGAGCGACTTCCCATATCTTAATCATTTCTGTTCTGTGTGAACAGAAATGCCTCAACAGACATCGATATTAGAAAAGCAGAAGTGTCAAATATTGTTCATGTTATCGGATGAGTTGCTTGGACCGAAGTATCTGCTTAAAGTACATGCCTTTTCCGATCAACTATTTTCACGTTGAGCTGTATAAATTAAGCTGTCCTGGCGATGCACATGTCTCTTTGTGACTTCTCTCCCCGTCATTACATCTGGCTATGTTTTCTATTGCAGTTGTCAGCTTCGTACGCAAGATTTGAATTGCACCACTTTCTCCGTGATGTGTGTTAAGACCCTGCTGCACCTACGGTCAGTAATTCCTGTCTCATTTGCGGACAATGAATGGAGATGAGGTTCTCAGTCATTACTGGCGCTTTCTCTCAGAGTATGTGACCGGGGAAAGCTCGGGAACAACTTCGTGACGAGGAAGGTGCGAGGTTAACGTGCGAGGGCAACGCCACGCACGCATGCTGAGCGGATGGGTGATTTGTGACTCGAGTTTCTGGCGTGTCGTGCTGCGCGAAAGGTGTGTGAGTCCCGCACTCCTGATGTGCGATCATCCGTGCCCGTGCGGCGGTGAGGGGGTCGGCAGGGCGGGGGATGGGGCTTTATATCGCTTCGTGGGGCAACCGAGGCCAGCCATACAACTCGGGAGCTGCCCTTTCTGGAGGTAACATTTCATTCCTTTTTGTTGGTGCCGTAATGTCTAGTGACGTTATCTCTATATATAAAAGGCAATGTCCTGACTGACTGACGGTCGGCCGGAATGGCCGAGCGTTTCTAGGCGCTACAGTCTGGAACCGCGCGACCGCTACGGTCGCAGGTTCGAAGCCTGCCTCGGGCATGGATGTGTTTGTTCTTAGGTTAGTTAGGTTTAAGTAGTTCTAAGTTCTAGGGGACTGATGACCTCAGAAGTTAAGTCCCGTAGTGCTCAGAACCATTTGAACCATTTGAGCTGACTGACGCATCATCGCCTAGCCCAAACCGCTATGGATAGAAACTTGAAATTTAAACACGGTGTGGACCTTAAACTGTAGACGTAGTTTAAGAAGGGATTTTTCGAAATTCCAACCCAAAGGGAGTGAAATAGTAGACGAAGTGTTCTTTTTAAATGTCACTGTTAAGGCAGTTTTGAAGCTAGACCTACGAAAATTCGTATTTGGTTTCTTGGCCAGAAATGAAGAAATACGTGTTTCAGCATTTTCGGAAATTTAACCCTTTGGCGGTGAAACAGTGCGTGAAAGTTTTTTTTAATGTGATTATTAGAGAACTACTAAGGTATTTTTAAAGCTATATCTACGAACATCGGCATTTGACTTATCGGTTACAAATAAAAAAATCGTGTTTCAATGTTTTTGAAAATTGAACCCCTAAGGGGATGAAATAGGGGGTGACACTTTTTATGTAAATATTATAAGTAAAAGCATATTTGGGAGACATAAACCATTCCTGCAGATTGGAAAACTACAATTTTGTGCCCCATATTTAAGAAGAATGATCCACTTGTTCGTGATAACTACAGAGGAATTGCCTTACTGGATGTCACCTACAAAATCTTATCGAGCTGCCTATTAAACAGGCTGATACCAATAACAGAAGAACTGATTCGGGCTACCAATGCGGTTTCCGCGTAAACAGATCCACATTAGATTAGCCGGCCGGAATGGCCGAGTGGTTCTAGGAGCTACAGTCTGAAACCGCGCGACTGCTACGGTCGCAGGTTCGAATCCTGCCTCGGGCATGGATGTGTGTGATGTCATTAGGTTAGTTAGGTTTAAATAGTTCTAAGTTCTAAAGGACTGATGACCTCAGGAGTTAATTCCTATAGTGCTCGGAGCCATTTGAGCCACATTAGATCACTTATTCACCCTACGACAAGTAACTGAGAAGACATGGGAATTCAATGTAGATGTCCACATATTATTCTTAGATTTGAAAAAGGCCTATGACAGCATACACCGACAGACACTCCTAAATATAATGAAGGATTTAAAATACCATCAAAATTAATCAGATTAGTTAAAATGTGTGTAGGTGAAACTTTATGTCGCATAAAGACACCGGTAGGAGAAACTGAAGATTTTAAGGTGTACACTGAATTGAGATAAGGGGATGCCATTTCACCTATTTTATTTAACCTTGTCCTAGAGAAGATCGATAGAGAATTTTCTAAAACCAGTCCAGAAGGGATCCAGCTACAGGATGTGAACATTACAAGACTTGCCTATGCAGATGATGTAGCACTAATAAGAAGTTCCATAAGAGAATTAATCACAATGATGCAAAATTACCACAAAAACAGGATTACAGGTTAATGAAGAAAAGACAGAATACCTGCTCATAAGTAAGAAAACCAGAAAAAATGCACCTCTGACTGTAGATGGATTCTGTGGTGTCACCGCCAGACACCACACTTGCTAGGTGGTAGCCTTTAAATCGGCCGCTTTCCATTAGTATACGTCGGACCCGCGTGTCGCCACTGTCAGTGATAGCAGACCGAGCGCCACCACACGATGGGTCTAGAGAGACGTACTAGCACTCGCCCCAGTTGTACAGCCGACGTTCATAGCAATGGTTCGCTAACAAATACGCTCTCATTTGCCGAGACGATAGTTAGCATAGCCTTCAGCTACATTTGCTATGACCTAGCAAGGCGCCGTATTCAATTGATAATTAATATTATGAAGCATACCTCACGCCAGTCAGCGTATAATTAAACGCGTGCATTTCGGCCTCCTCTAGAAAAACAGTGTTGGCTCTTCTGCCAACACTACAAATTTGGCGACGAAGATTTAACGGTTGTATTGCTCTAATTTACTTGTCATGGCTTCGCCACAATCTCCAGATGTACTGTCCGAATTTTATCGCTTGCAGAATCAGCAGACGCAGGCCTTATTGGATGCCCTTGGACAGCTCGTCCAGGGTCAACGTGCAATGCAAACCGATGCGGCGGCCAGCGCTCCACCGCTACCGCAGTCACAACACGCAGTTGCACCACCTTTTCGTCCGTTTGATGCGGCACTGGAGAGCTGGACGGAGTGGTCACGCCAATTTGGATTCCATCTCGCCGCCTACAGAATTCAAGGTAATGAGCGGCAGCCTTTTTTGTTGGCGTGTGTAGGCGTTCAAACGTACCGTGTGATAGTGAAATTGTTTCCCCGACGCGACGTAGCAACTCTGTCCTACGACGAAATTTTGTCGGCATTGGATGCATATTTCAAGGAATCAGTCAATGTCGTTGCAAAAAAGGTATACGTTCTTTCGTACAAAACATACGGCCGGTCAAACTAATCGGGAGTGGGTTGCAACCTTGCAAGGGATTGTGCTTTTGAGTGTGAATGTGGACTCCCTTATTCAGATACTATGGTACATGATGCAATTGCACAGAACGTTTCTGATGTTCGTATATGGGAACAAATTTTGAAACTAGTCAATCCCTCCCTTCAACAAGTGATAGACATATTGGATAGGCAAGACACACTTGACTTTGCTTGGGAATCATTTGAAACTTCGCCAGCTGTGTGTCACATTAACCGGCCCGCCGGGCGAGCTGCACGGAACAGTAAACAGCCCTCGCGCCCGTCCGCGCAGCCGCGTGTGCTGCGCAAGCAGGCAAATGCAGAGCTAAAATCATGCCCGCAGCGTGCTACTAGACATTCGCGTGAGAATTGCCCGTCACGCCAAGCTATTTGCTTTTTCTGCAATAAAAAAGGACATGTTCAGAGTGTTTGCCAGAAAAAGCTCAGATCGGACATTCACAACCATTCCAGGCCCTTTGCTTCGCGCTGGAATCGAACCAAGAATACTCAGGCTCGTGAACCTTCGCCCATGGACATTCATGTAGTTAATTCCACTCCGCCCAATGCTACTCTCTCTAACAGTGACTGTGTTCGTCCCACACATAGTGTGCGTCGACGTCGACGGAAATCCCGTCAAGTCACGAGTGCGTCTGTACCAGTGTCAGTTCAAATTGCACGAGACAGTCGCTCTTGTCGTCAGCAGGACAATAAACTTTTTGTAGATTTGGACATTCATGGCAACGTGATCCCATTCCAGCTCGATACCGGAGCTGCAGTTTCACTAATCAATCACGACACGTACAAACAACTGGGCACACCTCCGTTGCGTGCCGCAAATGATAAGTTAAATAGTTATTCCGGACAGGCTATCCCTGTGTTAGGACAGTGCAACCTTCTTGCAACATACAAGGGACAAACAAAACTTGTGTCATTTTACGTACTTTGTTCTTCTTCTGCAGTGAACTTGTTTGGTTTAGATTTATTTCAGCTATTTAACTTGTCTATAGTCAATCAGGTCCTATCAGTAAACAAGATTGTGCCTTCAGCCAGTGTTTCTAGTCCATGCGAGGAATTTGCAGACATTTTTGCACCGGGCATAGGTTGCGCTAAGAACTATAAAGCACATTTGGAGCTGAAAGTAAACGCGCAACCGAAATTTTTCAGAGCGCGCAATGTTCCCCACGCATTGCGTGATGAGGTCGCAAGAACATTACACGATTTGGAATCACAAGGTGTGATTGAACGTGTGCAGGCTTCTCTCTGGGCATCACCCTTGGTAATTTTGCCAAAACCTTCCGGAAAATTGAGACTTTGTGTGGAATCAAGGCAACAGTGAATCCACAATTAGTGATTGCAACTTATCCTTTACCCCACCTGGAAGATCTTTTTGACAAACTGTGCCCGGGTAAATATTTTTCGAAGTTGGACCTAGCAGATGCGTACTTGCAAATACCAGTGGACGAAGAATCCCAGCGAGTTTTGGTGGTTAACACGCATCTTGGTTTGTATCGATTCAAAAGACTGCCATTCGGGTGTGCATCCGCCCCTGCATTGTTTCAGCAATATCTGCAAACTGTTTGTGCCTCGGTCCCTACTGCAGCAAACTATCTGAACGATATTGTGATCTCCGGAAAGACGGAAGAAAAACATTTAGCCAACCTCCGAACATTATTTCAGGTCTTGCGACAAAATGGTCTTTGCTTGCGGAAGGACAAATGTGCGTTTTTTGCTCGTGACTTACCATATCTGGGACATGTAATGAATGCCCAAGGCATACATCCTAGTCCAGAGCACCTCCATGCCATACAAGACTTGCCTTCGCCGCAGAATTTGAAGCAGCTACAGAGTGTGCTGGGTAAAATAAATTACTACCATCGCTATGTGCGCAATGCCTCTTCCATTTCAGCTCCGCTTCATCGCTTACGCCGTAAAGGTGTTCCGTTCGTCTGGACGACGGAATGCGAACGCGCCTTTCGCCAGTTGAAATCGGCGTTGCTTTCAAATACTTGCCTTAAGCCATTCGATCCCCAGAAACCCCTTTTGTTGATGGTAGATGCATCGGATTTCGGGATCGGTGCTGTGCTTGCGCATAAAGATGGATCGCATGATCGCCCTATTGCCTTTGCGTCCAAATTGCTCTCGTCTGCGCAAAGACATTATTCACGGATTGAGAAAGAAGCTTTGGCTCTCGTATTTGGTGTTACTAAGTTTCATGATTTCTTGTATGGTCGTCACTTTACCATCATCACAGACCACAAACCCTTGACATCGCTTTTTCATCCGAACAAGCCTGTACCTCCACATACAGCGCAGAAATTCATTCGCTGGTCTATTTTCCTCTCGCAGTACTGCTACGATGTCTTGTATCGGTCCACTGCTAAGCACGGAAACGCCAATGCGTTGTCCCGTTTGCCTGTTGCTGAGGATAGAGCATTCGATTCTTCCGAATTTGCTTGCATGTTCATTGATGCGGAAACCGATGACGTGGTCGAATCTTTTCCGATTGATTTTCGTCGTGTAGCTACAGCCACAGCTGCTGACCCTGTCCTTGCTGCCGTTTTGCGTTTTGTTGCTCCGCAATGGCCCTTGTCGAAATCACGGATCGAGGATCCGTTGGTTCGCCGATTTTTTGCTCACAAGGAGAGACTCTTTGTTCGACGTGGTGTTTTGCTGTTGCGTTCTGATAATGATCAGTCCAGGGTCGTGGTCCCACGTTCGTTACAGTCCTCTGTCTTACGGCTTCTCCACCAAGGACATTGGGGTATAGTGCGAACGAAACAACTTGCTCGTCAGCACTGTACTTGGTTCGGAATCGATGCTGCGATTACGAATATGTGCTCTTCTTGCGTGGCGTGTGCCGAACAACAATCCGCACCACAGCAGAAATTCTTTGCATGGCCGAAAGCCACTTCCCCTTGGCAACGCTTGCACATAGATTTTGCTGGTCCATTCTGGAATGCTCGATGGTTGGTTGTGGTAGATTCGTTCAGTAATTTTCCATTTGTTGTCCGGATGTCTTCCACGACGTCATCTGCCACCATCCAAGCGTTATCCGCTATCTTTTGTATTGAAGGTCTTCCACAGACTATTGTTTCCGACAATGGCCCGCAATTCATGTCCGCAGAATTTCAGTCATTCTGCAAGGCCAATGGTATTCAACATCTGACATCCGCGCCGTTTTCGCCTCAGTCAAACGGTGCCGCTGAACGATTGGTCCGGGCTTTCAAGTCACAGATGTTGAAGTTCAAAGAGTCACATTCTCGGGAGGACGCGTTATTGCTCTTCTTGTCCTCGTATCGCTCTCAGCCCCGAGATGGTCGCTCGCCGGCTGAGTTGCTCCACGGTCGTCCACATCGAACCTTGATGTCTTTGCTACATCCGCCGCATCAGGTTCCTGTGCAGCGGCAGACACCTGCTTTTGTTCCAGGCTACGTTGTATACTATCGCAACTATCGCGGTTCACAGCGTTGGCTCACAGGGCGCATTCTTCGCTGCCTCGGCCGCGCTATGTATTTGGTTTTGGGGGCCTCTGGTGAGGTGCGTCGGCATCTCAATCAGCTGCGCCTCTGTCGTCGCATGGGTTCTGCCGCTCCCCGTCTGCTTTCAGCGACGGTGCCGTCCGGTCAGCGCCCTGGGGACCCATCTACTGGCTCGCCTCATCCCCAGGTGTTTCCGACGCTGCCCTCCATTTTGCCACATGGCGACGCGCCGCCGCCGCCGCCGCCTGTTCTCCCGCCGGCGACGCCCGCAGTGGACGCTTCGCTGCAACCGCCAGGCGCCTCCCTGGGTCACGCGCTGCCGATCGCTTCCCGTGACCAGCTGTCCTTGGACATGGAACTCTTGCCCGCTCCGGGCCACATGTCGTCTACGCCCGTCGGGTACCCCGTCGCAATGGAGGTCGACCCTTCGGCCCCTCCTGTCTCTTTACGGGCGCATACACCGCCTGTTGACGTGCACCCTGGACTAGGTTTTCAGGCGTTTCCTAGCTCCCCTCGGACCGAATGGCCGGGTGCGGGTGGCACAGCCTCGCCTGTTGTTAGGCTCCCCACCTCGTCGCATACATCATCATGGGGTCCTCCCCACGGCGGGCGGAAGCCTTATAACACAACCGTACGCCGATTTGCGGGGGAGGAATGTGGTGTCACCGCCAGACACCACACTTGCTAGGTGGTAGCCTTTAAATCGGCCGCGGTCCATTAGTATACGTCGGACCCGCGTGTCGCCACTGTCAGTGATAGCAGACCGAGCGCCTCCACAAGGCAGGTCTCGAGATACGATAGAGCACTCGCCACAGTTGTACAGCCGACGTTCATAGCAATGGTTCACTGACAAATACGCTCTCATTTGCCGAGACGATAGTTAGCATAGCCTTCAGCTACATTTGCTACGACCTAGCAAGGCGCCGTATTCAATTGATAATTAATATTATGAAGCATACCTAACGCCAGTCAGCGTGTAATTAAACGCGTGCATTTCGGCCTCCTCTAGAAAAACAGTGTTGGCTCTTCTGCCAACACTACAGATTCAATTTCAAGACTGTTGACCACTTGACGTACCTAGGAAGTTTTTTTAGTTATAACAACAGAACAGATATAGAAATAGATGCCCGTTTATCAACGGCAAACAAGTCACTTTTTAGTTTGATCAAAATTATAAGAAAAAGATCACTTAGCAGTAACTACAAAATCCGCTTAGATCAGTCGACCATTATACATGTGATGCTACATGGATGTGAAACATTGATATTTAGAAAGAAAGATGAAGAAAAACTGTTAATATTCGAAAGAAAAGTGTTAAGTAAAATTTTTGGACCTGATAACGACGAAAATAACATGGAATGGAGAATAAGAAGAAATGAAGAATTAAGAGGGCTGTACAAACACCGTAACATCGTCGAAGTGCTCAAGAGGAGAAGGTTGAATTGGGAAGGCCATATAGCAAGGACAGAGAATAGACTACCTAGAATGGCATTCAGCAGAATAATAGCTGGAACGAGAGGAAGAGGGAGACCCAGAATCAGATGGCGGGATAACATTCTGGAGGACACAATTAGGATGAACAGCAGCAGCAACTGGACAAACAGTGCATTGGACAGGCAGAAGTGAAAGAGGCTCATAGAGCAGGCGTATGGTCGATAAGGCCCTTGCCACATATAAAGTAAAAAAGTAAAAGTAAATATTAAATGTAAAAGCATCTTTAAAGCAAAATCTATGAAAATTTAAAGTTGGCTTTTCAGTTAGAAATAAAAAAATACATGTTTCGCTGTTTTTGGAAATTCAGCCCCTTGTGGAGGTTAAACGGGGGATAAAAGTTTTTATCTAAATATTTAATTGTGCAAGCATTTTTGGAGCCAAATCTATGAAATTCTGTATTTGGCTTCTCTGTTAAAAATAAAACATACACATGTCACAAGTCAACCCCCGAGGCGGTGAAATAAGGAGTGAAACGTTTTATGAAAGTATTTCTCTGCGAAAGCAATTTAAGGCTGAATCTTTGAAAGTTCTCGGTTAGAGATGAACAAATACACGTATTTGTTTTTGGAAATTCAGCCCATAAGGTGCTGAAATAGGCTCAGACTGATTCACTAACTTATCGCCTCCCAGCCCCAACCTCTAAGGACAGAAATCTGAAGTTTGGAGAGGGTATGGACCTTATACTGCAGGCATCGTTTAAGAAGGGACTGTCCGAAAATCCAACCCTAAGGGGGTGGAACAGGGGATGACAGGCTTTTTGAAGGTATGTCGCTATTGAGGGAATTTTGAAGTTAGAACTACGAAAACTGGTGTTTGGTTTCTCAGTCAGTAAATAAAAAAGACATGTTTCAGCAATCTTGGAAATTCAACCGCTAAGAGGGTAAAATAGTGGGTGACAAGTGTTTTGAAAATAAACAATTACTAAAGAGGTACTAAAGGATTTTAGGGCTTCATCTATGACGATTGGTATTTGACTTCTCGGTTAGAAATAAAAAAAAGTACGTATTCAGTGTTTCTGGAAATTCAACCACTAAGGGAGAGCAATAGATGATCAAGTTTTTAAGAAAATACTTCGTTACATGAAAAAATTTTAAAGCTAAATTTATGGATCTTAGTATTTCATTTCTCTGTTAGATATAAAGGATTATTTGTTATCTGATGAAAGTTACTACGGAAATATCTCCACAAGAACGCAAAAAAGCGTGATTAACAAAAACTTTAGACTCTAGCTACCAGAATCGCACTTTGGTCAGAAGTTCATTCGAAAAAGACCATGCTTATATGGGCTTAATTAGCGTGAAATGCTTAGGTGTTGCAGTTTGTGAACAACATTAAAAATTCGATTAAACAAAAACAAAAAAATGTCTTCACGCCATACAGTCCACGTGAGCGAAGCAGCGGGCGCTAAGTTGGTATAGGTATATAGTTATTTATTTAATATCAAACAATGGAATAGTGACAATATTATGAATAGCATAAATTGCCACTCACCAGATAACGGAGATGTTGAGTCCTACACAGTAAGGAACAATCTATCCGTTTTACATTGTTCCGTTTATTTAATATTGTTGTTTGCCGTCTTCCACAGCAGCTGTTCAAATCAATTGTTGTCTGTTTCTCCGTCTCATTGAAATTAACCGAAGAGACTTTTATACCATTACACCAGACGCGCTTCGGTTTTATTTACACCACCTCTCCCAACTTCCGTCCAGTCAGACTCCATTAAACACTGTAATACTGCGCTGAACGCGAACGCATGTAACTGTAGTTCCATTTCTAAAGTGAGACGAAGTGCAAATAACGCCAGGGCAGAGTAAGAGGAAGTATCATCACAAAAGGTACAAAGCTGCTAAGTTTATGTCTTATAAAGTTTCTTTCGATCTCCATCGCTGCTAACAACGAAAGAAAAAGCGTTGGTTTACAGAATATGTGAACAAGGGGAGGACACACAGTAAGTAAATTGATTGCGAACTTTATGAAGAAAGACTGTTTCTAATTTGTAGAAACGAAAATGTACACACTTGTGTATCCATACTGCAGTTTGTGTGAAAATGCTATGAGAAGAAGCGGACATTTGCATGCACATTTTTAACTTTCACGTGTCTTTATCACAATTTTTATTATTTCCAAAACTGCCTTACGCGTTTCCACATTCCGTCATTTTCAAAGGCAATATTACGTCACTCATATAAAATTGTTCAATAGATACAACGTATTTCGTAAATATTTTCAATAACGAGACAAGTGCAGATGCACGTCCATTTAGATGCACTTTAATAAGTTTCAGAAAGTGAAAAACTGAGTCAGCATCCCTCTATAACGAGTGACATTTTGAGCCCAGAAAGAGGATAAGGAGTTAGTATTGTACACTGCATAGATTTGGGAAAAGTTTCTCCATAAAAGCAAAAACAAAACAAAAAATATAGTATGAAATTGTTATGGGGAATTTTATACGTTTCATTAGCGTTATTATTATTTATTTGTCTTACATTTGTTACCAAACCCCTGCTCTACCTTACCTAATTCTTCAATGTATAGATTTTATTGCTTAATAGGTCCTTTAACTGCTGTTTGTTTTAGCGTTGTCTTTAATCTTCTTGGGTACTTTGACGTAAAGTTTTATTTCTTGGTAGAAAACGTTATTTTGAGTTTTATGTCTGTTCTTTCTTGGTAAAGAAACACGTGAAAATGCTTATTAGCATAGTTTGCTAGGTGGTGTGGAACATTTATTACTTTATCCTCCCCCTTTATCAGCATGTTATTACGTCTTTTTTTGTTTCTCACTGCTTTCTTTTTTATGACATCCCTGACGGCTCTACTTTTATTCTCGGCACCGTATAATATTTTGTTATTAAATGAATTTCTTGTAGAAGTCAGCCCCTTACAATGAATCTTCTTGTGCCTATGATATAAATTTATGAACTATGGCTCATTATGACTGGCACTGACATATTTAAGGGTCTGAGACGACTTCTCATTACATTCTGTCATACATTTGCTTTTGTGAGACTCTGATACTGATGTGGATACTTTCAGAAAGGTCTTTTCAAAGTTGAATATAAATAATGTTGAGAATTTAGGGAATTCCACATTTACATTCGTTTCTCTATCCACTTCATCCTAGTTTTCGTTTGCTAATTCTTTTGAAAAATCTTGAATGTTGATTTCTGATAAATATCTTTTGTAGGCTTGCAGCTTAGGGGATTTTTCCATACCAAATTTTGCTGTTATTATTTGGCAGAAATGGTCTGATAGTCCAAGATGATTTACAGCTACATCACACTTCTCCTTTCCATATTTGTGGTCACATAGTCAATTACTGACGCAGTTCCTGTAGTAACCCTTGATTCACTAATCATTTCAGTTACGATACTTGTGTTTATGCTTAGGTCTCCACACAAAATTATGTTGACTTTTGCACGTGATACTTTACCTAGAACTTCTGTTAATTTAGTGAAAAAATGTCCAGACTGCCACTGGGAGATCGATACAGACCCAGGATGAAAACAAAATAGCTGGTATTTCAAAGTGTTTGTCTTCACTTAGTGCACTAAGGTCACGTCTTAATTTGAGTTGTTCTTCTTCTGATATAAATGCATGATCCTCTGTCATATAATCCTTGCCAGTAATGGAACCTTGCCGAGTATTTCAAAGGGTCCCACGGAATAAACGATATGGCTTCCCGAATCATCATAGCTTCGGCGTCACACTCTACCGTTACGGGTATTTGCATCACTGATGAGTAGGCTTGGAATTCCAGCTAACCCTGCAATTCCATGCTTATGGTACTCCCTTTGCGTTATTTTGGCACCGACTGGCTTCGCGAGTGTAAAATTTAAACCTGCAGTGACTTTTGCAGCTGTCACCCTCTTATTTTTCGGCGCTATCTTCTTCAATGACCGTCTGTCACGATCACTCAACACAAATTTTTGTACGCTTTGTGACTTAGAGAATTACGTTTTTCTGCTTTTCCTGTAAGGGTTTAAATCTTTGATGTGGTGCCTCTTGAAACACCAAACGCTTTGGTTACTTGTTTGCAGAAGCACTCACCCAACAAGCACCAGTAATTTTCCTACGTTTGAATTCACTTAACTCCGACATAAGGCATTCGTAATTACACAGAAAGATGTTTTGTTACGACTGTCACTTGCAACTTGTCGAAGATATTGCATAGATGCCTTTCGTGGCCAGATACATGCAGTCATGGACAGTTTCTGCATTTACGTTCAAAAACTAACTTCTCGCGATGTTTGCAAATTGTTATCTAACCCCTACACATCCATGTGGTCCTGTTACGTGTAGTCCAACCGTGGTTTCGCTCTACAATCTGTACCCTCCACAATTCCCTTCATTACTAGTTTATATACAATAACAATAGCAATTCCGTCTGTCTCAACAGGCCGGTGCAAGTTTTCCAATTTGACGTCACTTCGGCTTGTCTGCAGATTATCCCCGTAAGCCAATCGGGCGAAGAGGATCTACAATTTAACGTGGAATCCCAATCAAGTGTAATTCCTGGCGAATCTTCAAATCACTGAATGGTGGCCGGCCGCTGGTGGCCGAGCGGTTCTGGCGCTACAGTCTAGAACCGCGCGACCGCTACGGTCGCAGGTTCGAATCCTGCCTCGGGCATGGATGTGTGTGTTGTCCTTAGGTTAGTTAGGTTTAAGTAGTTCTGAGTTCTAGGGGACTTATGACCTCAGCAGTTGAGTCGCATAATGCTCAGAGCCATTTGAAATGAATGGTGAAAGCTAGGTTAAAGGCAGACTGAAAATTCCGTGGCCGGACCGCAACTTTGCTGCTCCCAGGTACATGTTTTACCGCTATTCCATCAGGTCCGAAAACCAAACTGATTATTCCTTGATGCCTCACAAAATATACTGTTCACCGACTTATGCCTTGAAGCCCTTTTCTCCCGGTAAGATTTAGTATTTCTACCCATTATCATTGAGCATTCTTCTGTAGCACCACATTTCAGAAACTTAAGTTTTGTTTTTAGGAAAGTTGCTGTGGCTAGACTGCATTTTATGCCCTCTGCCAACGTCAGCTACGTTGCTGTTCAAATAGCATGATTCACATACTACTTTCAGCATCTTACTTTCTAGTATCGTTCCCTCCCAGCATCATCTGACTTTATTTGTCTACAATCTAGTACCCCTGTTTTACTTTTATTGATGTTGATGTCGTAACTCAGTTCAAGTTACTATAAGTTGCGTTCTACTGATGTTTCAAGCCCTTTGCTGCCTCTGACACAGCCACATTATAATCGACAAACCATAAAGTTTTTTACTTCTTTTCTCTACACAATTAATCTATTTCCAAATTTCTCACTGATTTCCTTTACGGAGGTGTTTATTACCCCCCACCCCCCTCCCCAGCGTAATTTTAGTCTACAAGTGTGTAGGTTACAAACAGAGAACAGCAGTGTCACACCGCTATCCCGAAGGTTTGAAAGCCTTTCTCTTTGTAGCCTTATAAGCTGTATCATTGTACCACGGACACGTTGAGAACAGCTAAGAAAGACATGTGAGCAATAAGAGATATGAATACGAAGAAAAGTGGCAAAATCATCCCAGACAGAAAGAACAATCAAGGAACAGACAGTTGTGTTGTTGTTGTGGTCTTCAGTCCTGAGACTGGTTTGATGCAGCTCTCCATGCTACTCTATCCTGTGCAAGCTTCTTCATCTCCCAGTACAGGCAGTAGAATCCATAAATATTAGAAAAATTGATTATGTGTTAAGGGGCTCCGGAAAGGCTCAAAATCATGAAAAGTTCAATTTTTACTTTTTTGCGTTTTCTGAATCTGCAGACTATTACCTTTTAATAGATATATAATTTATTCAATTCCGAAGACTACAACTATTTTTAAATTTTTTTTGAAATGTGTTCTACATGGGCGTGACCCACTGTGGCGCTGTTAAACTGCTGTCAAATGGTGTTATTATTAACGTCCGTGTTCATCAGGTACATTTTAGTGATGTGAGATAAAGTATGTGTTGTGGCTAACCTGTGATGGTTCTATATATATCGCTGGTGTGATTGTCGATTGTTTCATGTTTATTTACTCTGTCGTTATCTCGAAAATATTCGTAATTAATTCTGTTTCTTGAGTCTCTGTCTTGTTGAAGTATAATAATGAGTAAAAGTAAAGTTATTAGAAATCCTCTGAAGGCTTTTAAGTAAAGGAGAAATGTTGGAAAGCCAAAGGTATGTGTTATTACTGTAAACAATAAAGACGATAACCAAGTGAGTGAACCTAACCTCTCAAGTACACGTGCCCATAGCAGTGAAAGTGGGAAAGAAAATACTTCACAGAAGAAGCTTGGTTCAATGAGTGAAAACTATGAATGTTTTATGGGCGAATCGGATGTGAATGAAATATTTGATATGTCGGTTCTCAAAGGAATTTTTTCAAACTGTGTAAGATGTATTCATTGTAGTGAAGTTGGTCTGGCACTCTCCATAATAAAGCACGTAGGACTTGCTAGTGAAATACAACTGAAATGTGATAAGTGTTCATACATGACCACCTTTTGGAACAGTGTTGCAGTAACTGCAACTGAAGAAAATGGTAGCAAAATCTACGAACACAACATTAGATTTGTTTATTCCTTGCGTTCAGTTGGTAAGGGTGCTACTGCAGGTGCAATTTTCTGTGGCATCATGAACCTTCCAAATCCCCCAACCAAGTTTACGACCTATAATAAATTAATAGGGTCTAAAGTAGAAGATGTCTGTATAGAATCTATGAAGAACGCTGTGGAAGAGGCAGTAATGGAAAATAATGGTAACAGAGATTTGACTGCAGCGTTCGATGGTACCTGGCATAAACGGGGACACACATCTCTTCATGGTGTAGTATCTGCCACCAGTATGTATACAGGGAAAGTTTTAGATGTAGCAGTAATATCAAAGTATTGTAGATGTCCACAAAAATATAAAGGTAGACATGAAAATAATTGTAAAGCTAACTATAGTGGCAGTAGTTGAGGAATGGAAGTGGCTGGTGTTGCCAGTATATTCCAGCGTTCTGAGGCGTGTGATAAAGTGCGATATGTTAATTACCTTGGTGACGATGAGTCTAAAAGTTTCAAACATGTTCAAGGACTGAAGCCCTATGGTGATGATGTTGTAGTGCAGAAATTTGAGTGTATTGGACACGTACAGAAGCGAATGGGAACAAGACTTCGGCGACTGAAAGCTTCGTACAAAAAACAAAAACTCAGTGATGGTAAAGGGTTGGATGGGAAGGGAAGGTTAACTGACAGTGTAACTGACAAAATACAGAACTATTATGGAATGGCTATTAGGCAAAATACACAAAGTGTCGACGAAATGAAGAAGGCTGTTTGGGCTCTTTTTTTTTCATACTTCTTCAACCGATGAAAATCCCCAACATAGCTTGTGTCCCAAAGAAGAAGACAGTTGGTGTAAATATAACAAAGGATTGCTAACTGGTGAAGTGTACACTCATAAGCATAGTCTGCCTCATGCAATAATGGAGGTGATAAAACCTATTTTCAGAGACTTAGCAGCACCTGAACTGTTGAAAAAGTGTATTCACGGAAAAACTGAAAACCCGAATGAAAGTGTAAATAGTGTTATATGGTCGAGAATCCCCAAGACTGTATTTGTTAGAATAGAAACACTTCACTTTGGTGTGTATGATGCTGTTGCGACTTTCAATGATGGCAACATTGTAAGGTGCAAGGTATTTAGAAAAATGGGAATGAAGATAGGTTCTAACATGGTACGAGCGATGCTTGCTTTAGACAAGGAACGCCTTCGGGCTGCAGACAGGGCTGTAAAGAGTCTAGAAATACAAGCAAAAGTAAACAGGAGGAGGAACAAGAGGAAGCTGGAGGAGGAGTTTGCAGAGGATGAAGATAATCCATCCTATGGACCTGGAATGCACTAAAAAGTTAATCCAATCTTTGTCGCTCGATTCCCAAAACTTTTATTTTCTCATACTAATTACATGTTTTCTAAGGATCTTCCAAACATATTTGTTTCAAACTTTCAGTAAATGTTACACAGTACCTTCTGCATAATTTAACACAGCCTTTTTCCAAAAAAATGTATATTTTTGAATATATAAATAAAAAATTGCAAAAAAATGTTGTGAATTTTCATTACAATTGAAAAAAAATCATCTTTAATAACTGAACTAAAATTTTGTAAAATCCCTGTGTTAAGTTGTAGCCCATATTCCAATAAATAATCTGTAAAAAGTTGAACTTCCTACCTCAAATACTTTGTGAGGAAAGATGTAATTTATAAGCGTTATTTTAACATTGCAAGTATAGGGCGTTCCGGAGCCCCTTAAATGTATATATGTATGTACGGTTGTATGCAGGTTCCACATGTCCCCTAAACCACTGGACCGATTTCAACCTAAATTCGTACACGCGTCATTTACTGTGGAAAGAATCGCTGTTGGGAGGAAGAACCACCTACCTCCAGAGGGGTAGGAGTGGGGGTGAAAAGGAAGTGTAGCTCAGAACGATAGAATACTCTGACTTCATTCAACCAGTAGCTTAGAACAAGAGCATTTAGTGACTTGCAAAAAACTCTGTACGTACTTTCAAATCTTAAAAAAATATTTTTCTCGCTAACAGTCCCCACAAAACAACGAAAGGAGAAAAGTTTACCGCTTATTACAGTTTCGCTGTTCGTGAAGAAAACGGCCAAATCTTTTTTAATTTGTCTTATCTTTACTACTAACTGTATTCGCGATATATTTTGCAGGCAGTATTTACCTGCACCACCGAATGTACCTGCAGAATTATATCATTTTGTGATGCGTAGTTTTGCCCGCTTCTCGTGGTCGTGCGGTAGCGTTCGCGCTTCCCACGCCCGGGTTCCCGGGTTCGATTCCCGGCGGGGTCAGGGATTTTCTCTGCCTCGTGATGGCTGGGTGTTGTGTGCTGTCCTTAGGTTAGTTAGGTTTAGGTAGTTCTAAGTTCTAGGGGACTGATGACCATAGATGTTAAGTCCCATAGTGCTCAGAGCCATTTTTTTTGATGCGTAGTTCAGGAGTCCGACGGTATAAACACTCAGATGCGCGGAAAACTACCCCGTCAAGCACGACGTTTAAATTTTTTTCCTTCTTTACTGCTGTGTATCCGCAACACATTTCGCAGACCGTATTCACACATTCCACTGTATGTACAATACTTACAAAATGATGTCGTTGTACGACAAATAGGTAAGGAGATATGACGCCACAAACATTGAGCTGCGTGAAAAGGAACCTCCAGCGAGAGATCTGCTAGCGTTACAGAATAAATATTTTCAGGTGTCAAAAGTCTTTGGATAACTCCTAATATCGTGTCGGACCCCCTTTTGCCTGGTGTAGTGCAGCAACTAGACGTGGTTGTTGTTGTTGTGGTCTTCAGTCCTGAGACCGGTTTGATGCAGCTCTCCATGCTACTCTATCCTGTGCAAGCTTCTTCATCTCCCAGTACCTACTGCAACCTACAGCCTTCTGAATCTGCTTACTGTATTCATCTCTTGGTCTCCCTCAACGATTTTTACCCTCCACGCTGCCCTCCAGTACCAAATTGGTGATCCCTTGATGCCTCAGAACATGTCCTACCAACCGATCCCATCTTCTAGTCAAGTTGTGCCACAAACTCCTCTTCTCCCCAATTCTATTCAGTTCCTTCTCAATACTTATGTGATCTACCCATCTAATCTTCAGCATTCTTCTGTAGCACCACATTTCGAAAGCTTCTATACTCTTCTTGTCTAAACTATTTATCGTCCATGTTTCACTTCCATACATGGCTACACTCCATACAAATACTTTCAGAAACGACTTCCTGACACTTAAATCAATACTCGATGTTAACAAATTTCTATTCTTCCGAACCGCTTTCCTTGCCATTACCAGTCTACATTTTATATCCTCTCCACTTCGATCATCATCAGTTATTTTGCTCCCCAAATAGCAAAACTCCTTTACTACTTTAAGTGTCTCATTTCCTAATCTAATTCTCTCAGCATCACCCGATTTAATTCGTCTACATTCCATTATCCTCGTTTTGCTTTTGTTGATGTTCGTCTTATACCCTCCTTTCAAGACACTGTTCATTCCGTTCAACTGCTCTTCCAAGTCCTTTGCTGTCTCTGACAGAATTACAATGTCATCGGCAAACCTCAAAGTTTTAATTTCTTTTCCATGGATTTTAATACCTACTCCGAACTTTTCTTTTGTTTCCTTTACTGCTTGCTCAATATACAGATTGAATAGCATCTGGGAGAGGCTACAACCCTGTCTCACTCCCTTCCCAACCACTGCTTCCCTTTCATGCCTCTCGACTCTCATAATTGCCATATGGTTTCTGTACAAATTGTAAATACCCTTTCGCTCCCTGAATTTTACCCCTGCCACCTTCAGAATTTGAAAAAGACTATTCAAGTGAACATTGTCAAAAGCTTTCTCTAAGTCTACAAATGCTAGAAACGTTGGTTTGCCTTTCCTTAATCTTTCTTCTAAGATAACTCGTAGGGTCAGTATTGCCTCACGTGTTCCAACATTTCTGCGGAATCCAAACTGATCTTCCCTGAGGTCAACTTCTACCGGTTTTTCCATTCGTCTGTAAAGAATTCGCGTTAGTATTTGGCAGCTGTGACTTATTAAACTGATAGTTCGGTAATTTTCACATCTGTCAACACCTGCTTTCTTGGGGTTTGGAATTACTTTATTCTAGTCGTGGTATGGACTCGAAAAGTTGTTGGGAGTCCCCCGCAGAAATATTGAGCCATTCTGCCTCTATATCCGTCCATAATTATAAAGCTGTTATTGCTGCAGGATTTTGTGCACGAATTGACCTCTCGACTATGTATCATAAATTTTCGATGGGATTCATTTTGGGCTATATGTGTGGCCAAAACATTTGCTCAAATTACCCGGAATATTCTTCAAACCAGTTCCGAACAATTGCCCAACGCATACACAGTATTAGCTCGCTATTCAGCTATCCAGAGGGCGTCACCTCCGAGAGTTGCCCTGCAGCTCCGGACAAGAACCGACTACCCGGCCGGCCAGAACTTTTCTTTGTATCTGCTGCTCGCGAGAGCCTTACGCCGGAAATGCCCATTCGTTCCGGCCACAGGTTACCTCTACCACGCGCCCCACTTGCTAAACGGTGTCTTCCTAAGAAACTAACCACATACTTATCGCTGATATTACAGTTAAATATTGCGATTGTAGTCCCAATCTGATGACATTCGACAATGAGCGAAGTATCGGAAATACAGGGCTATTACAAATGCTTGAAGCGATTTCATAAATTCACTGTAGCTCTATTCATTGACATATGGTCACGACACACTACAGATACGTAGAAAAACTCATAAAGTTTTGTTCGGCTGAAGCCGCACTTCAGGTTTCTGCCGCCAGAGCGCTCGAGAGCGCAGTGAGACAAAATGGCGACAGGACCCGAGAAAGCGTATGTCGTGCTTGAAATGCACTTACATCAGTCAGTCATAACAGTGCAACGCACTTCAGGACGAAGTTCAACAAAGATCCACCAACTGCTAACTCCATTCGGCGATGGGATGCGTAGTTTAAAGCTTTTGGATGCCTCTGTAAGGGGAAATCAACGGGTCGGCCTGCAGTGAGCGAAGAAACGGTTGAACGCGTGCGGGCAAGTTTCACGCGTAGCCCGCGGAAGTCGACGAATAAAGCAAGCAGGGAGCTAAAGGTACCACAGCCGACGGTTTGGAAAACCTACGGAAAAGGCTAAAGCAGAAGCCTTACCGTTTACAATTGCTACAAGCCCTGACACCCGATGACAAAGTCAAACGCTTTGAATTTTCGGCGCGGTTGCAACAGCTCGTGGAAGAGGATGCGTTCAGTGCGAAACTTGTTTTCAGTGATGAAGCAACATTTTTTCTTAATGGTGAAGTGAACAGACACAATGTGCGAATCTGGGCGGTAGAGAATCCTCACGCATTCGTGCAGCAAATTCGCAATTCACCAAAAGTTAACGTGTTTTGTGCAATCTCACGGTTTAAAGTTTACGGCCCCTTTTTCTTCTGCGAAAAAAACGTTACAGGACATGTGTATCTGGACATGCTGGAAAATTGGCTCATGCCACAACTGGAGACCGACAGCGCCGACTTCATCTTTCAACAGGATGGTGCTCCACCGCACTTCCATCATGATGTTCGGCATTTCTTAAACAGGAGATTGAAAAACCGATGGATCGGTCGTGGTGGAGATCATGATCAGCAATTCGTGTCATGGCCTCCACGCTCTCCCGACTTAACCCCATGCGATTTCTTTCTGTGGGGTTATGTGAAAGATTCAGTGTTTAAACCTCCTCTACCAAGAAACGTGCCAGAACTGCGAGCTCACATCAACGATGCTTTCGAACTCATTGATGGGGACTTGCTGCGCCGAGTGTGGGAGGAACTTGATTATCGACTTGATGTCTGTCGAATCACTAAAGGGGCACATATCGAACATTTGTGAATGCCTAAAAAAACTTTTAGAGTTTTTGTATGTGTGTGCAAAGCATTGTGAAAATATCTCAAATAATAAAGTTATTGTAGAGCTGTGAAATCGCTTCAGTCATTTGTAATAACCCTGTACTTCCTCCTGATGGCTGTGGTTCTGGAAATATCAATATCTGTATCCCTGGACCTAATTTTCCACGTAAAATCCTTTATCCCAATTATGGCTATCGGTGCACAGAAATCACAATCTCCTGCGTCAAATCCATACCTTCCTTATAACTGGACATAGCCATTTTCTTTGCACATGTTGAAACAATGACCACAGTAACTTTACGCCACGCCAGAAACTTTATAAGCCTGCTGATCACAGCGAATCTATCACACATCCCCTACTAAGTATAACACTTACCACAACGTGACATGACACGGTGTTGACACATAATTCACGTAATTGGGTACGATGCGCAAAATTGTGGAAAATACGTAAAACTGAAAGTACCTACATAACTGTCTAGTGCCTTGAAATATTAAACAATCACACCCCAAGTGACGTGACTTGTTATTAACAAAAGAGACTCGGCCTACACCTATGCTCAAGAATGTCCCCAGGCATAAAATAGGAAAACTGTGGGAAATACGTAAAATTGGGGAAGCAAAAAGAAAAAAAACGTAAAAGTGAGTGTGCTTGTAGATCTACCTGGGTGTGATCTCTGCTGGGACCACGTAATATTGTTATTAGCAAATACGCTAGAACGACAGAATTTACGATAAACATATAGACAGAACCTTCCGTTACGATCGACGGTGTCTCCAGCTATAAAATAAGGAAATTGTGGAAAAAAAATTAGAACAACTACGAAAAATATGGAGGAAAACGTAAAACTATGAGAACTTACATATCTCTCTAGGTTTGGCCTCCGCTGATGTCATGTAATATTGGCATCAAGAAATAGAACTCAAGTGACGTGACTTAACGATATTTGTTATTAACAAATAGACACATCCTTTTCCTATCGTGTCCATCTCCTGACTAACCCCTCCCACACAAGTGTCCCAGTTATAAAATACGAAAGTGTAGACGGGATGCATGGTCCTCATTGGTCCATAGGCTACAGGTCTCTGACCATTTTTATGTCACTTACACAGTTTGCGGGATGATTCCTCTGGGTGATCTTGATCAATTCCGGTGGTTCCCCTGGGGAGAGAAAGCGGGGGAAGCAACGAGCCCAAGTGTGTAACGCGACACCTGATGTGTAACATGACAACGGATCGTTATCTCATCCAGAACCCACCCTGTTGTAGTACTTACGTTCTCACACTTGCACATACCTCTAAGTCCACAGGCAGACAGATAGGATGCACAGATTTCGTCCTACAGGGCAGGGATAGGGCGGGAGACGGAGAGGGTCGATATGTGAGGTGAATAAGACTTTCGTGACAGTAAATGTTTAGTCTCTTCAAACCCTTAACAGCGCCAATCCAGTGATGAATAGGTTGGTACTGAATAGATGAAATCGGTTTGCTACTCCTGATACCAGAACTATTGCTCCAATGTTCTACAAGCCGGGCCCCTCCTTCCCCTCTCTCTGTCCATCTCTTCCTCCCTCTCTTGTTGTCCATTTGCTCCTCCCCCTCTCGCCCTCCCCGTCCATCTCTTCCTCCCTCTCTTGTTGTCCATTTGCTCCTCCCCCTCTCGCCCTCCCCGTCCATCTCTTCCTTCCCATTCCGTCTGTCCACCTCTTTCACCCCCTTATCTCTCCACGTTATCACCCCCAGCTCAAAACGGAGTTGATGGTTCTTAATCCCATAATGTTTCTTTCCAGATAGTAAGTAATATGTGTACTAAGTTTGGTTTAGAAGGAGCTTTTTACCCGTAGCTTTGCCCACGTACACACTTTACATATGTGTCATATATACTTAACATATTTCGCACAAATTTCTACATGTATTTCACCCGTATCTCTAGCGAATTTCGTCCTGCAGTTTCGTTTTCACGCAGTCCAATGTTATGGCATTATATCTTCTGAGCTATGTGTTGTGCAGTAGTATAATTTTGCAGGTACGAAATGGAATACATACATACTGGCTGAAATGTGTTCCGAGTAGATTTGGTAGTAAGGAAGTAATAAATTAAAATGCCATGCATGACGCTGCAGTTTTCGCGCACCTCATTGTTTATGCATCATATATCCTGAACAACGTGTCTTACAATGATATTTTTGCAAGTACATTTTGTGGTATATGTGAACGATGTCAGCAAACTATGTTGCAAATGCCGGTCGTGGTGGCCGAGTGGTTCTAGGCGCTACAGTCTGGAACCGCTATGGTCGCAGGTTCGAATCCTGCCTCGGGCATGGATGGGTGTGATATCCTTAGGTTAGTTAGGTTTAAGTAGTTCCCAGTTCTAGGGGACTGATGACCTCAGAAGTTAAGTCCCATAGTGCACAGAGCCATTTGAAACATATGTTGCAAATAGAGTTAGTAGTAAAGAAGTAATAAATTAAAACATCATGCCTAATGCGGCAGTGTTACTACATGAACAGCGAAAATGTAGTAAGCGATAAACTTTCTACCTTTCAACGTTTTGCGGGGGATATCTGCGAGAAAAAGTCTAGAAAAGGTTTGAAATTATGTGTAATGTTGGTTGCCAGTGGCTGAGTGCTCTCATCCTGAAAAACTCGATGAATATAGTAATGAGGTACATATTTTTCAACCCCAGCCCCACCTCTTTGAGAAGAAGGTGGTTCTTACCCCCACAGTGGTTCTTTCCAGACAGTAAGTGATATGTGTACCAAAATTAACTCAAATCGATCCAGAAGGTTACGAAGAGATGTGGAACATAAATACATGCATCCGTTTTTATAATACGCATGTATTCTCTGTGATCAGTTGTTGTCCCTTTTTCCTATATCTTCATGGTTTGTAATCTGTGAACGCTCCCATGTTGCAAAATGAAACAGCCATCTTCACTGGGCTGCGCTCCTCGTACGTTCCTTTGCTTGACAAGCATTCAAGCATCCTATCACACCTCGACTGGCCGGATTTTAGTCCCTTAGCTAACTAGAAGAGTGAGTGTACTTAGCAATTAACGTCCTTGCTAGGTCATTATGAGGAGATGTGTAACATAAATACATGCATCCGCTTTTATAATGTTTGTAATTAACCATGGCTTACTTTTCTGAAAAAAAAAGATCATATCATTGTGATAAGGAATGTCACTCCATTCCAAATAACATCGTCGTTTATGGAAAGTTAAAATCTATTGTTCTTTCATTTTAATTGAAGCCGCTTCCAAGCGCAGCAGAGCTACGTAAAGTACGTGGAGTGCACCTGATGTTGCAGTTTTGCTTTACCGAGACAGCCACAGAAAGTTGCAGTTGCAGCGGGGGTAAATCCATACGACCCACAGGGTCTGCAGTTGATGACAGGTGCCAACACATTCCTCTGCGTGCTACTCAGGAGTACACAGTGGATATCAGTGGTAAACGATGCTCGGAACTTCCGAAACTGTTTGAAAGTTTCGTTCAACTGCCATCAAACTGACAGGCGATTTCAACAACGCGGTGCGTTAAGAGGCACGATCCTATCTGAGGTGGCGTCACCTTGCCGTTGTTGCCTTCTTACCCATTTATGGAGCGACCTACAGTACTCGTGTGGACTCTGAACCTCGGAGCAGCTTGATAATTTTCTTGTCGACAGATCTTTGACTGAGGAAAAAGGAGTAATAAATCACAGGTAAAATATTAAGGTACACTCTCATTTTATAATACAGGCGGACCAAAAGTCACAAAGGGGTAATAACTGTGAATAAAGTTTTTATTTATTCTTGTCTCCTTTTGTTTCAGATTCAGATTCTTGACTTTATTCTTCTTTTCTTCTATCTCAGACCCGGAATTGCAGATTACCAATGGTGGTCTCTCGGCGTGGCTTCTCTGCAGGTGGTTTTTACTATAGCAGAGAAGTGAATTTTTTGCTTTGTGAAATGATGTTATACTTTTTAGTTCGTAAAATCGTATCAATATGTCGATCACACCTCTCCATAAAATGAAATATCAGAATTCGATCTTTTCCATAATTGTAGAAATTCTTCCTTCAAAAAAACTATAATAATTAAGTGTTTAAAGGAGATTTCGTAAGTAAGATGATGTTTTACCTAAACAAAAACGTCTTCCTTTTCTTCAATTAAAATTTTTGATGTTTTTTCAAAATGAACTGTTAAATTTGTATCTTGTTCGCGATTAAAAGTTCTTTTGTAAGCCAGAATTAAAATCTATTTTCTTAAAGAAAGAAAGAAAATAAAAAAGGACAAATAAAGAACAAAGGTAAAAACACTTACTCAAGAAATTATTGTGTTCTTAGCTCCTTTCTATATTCGATATCCTGAACATATGTCTTTCATCCATCTGCTTCGCCCCATTCCCACCATCTGATGTTCCCCCTTCCTCCCCCCCCCCCCTTTCTCTCTCCCCCGTTCTCGCGCTCAAGAAACGAGGATCGGTTTTGTTAAGGTACATATCATTTTGTTGCAGTGACAAACTACCTGCGACTACGTTGAGGAGGAATACTTTGCAAAATAAAGACAAAAATGTAAATTCTAAGTGAATTAAGCTTGAATAAAGACAGACTGTTAAAGAAATGAAGATACAATTCTGTAAAATGTATGTTGACATACTGTTAACATGAACTGACTAGGTGACAGTTACGTATAAAATACACACTGAGGTGACAAAACTCATGCGTTAACTTAAAGTATCTGTCTGCAGCTCGTGGTCTTGCGGTAGCGTTCTCGCTTTCTGGGGGTCCTGGGTTCGATTCCTGGCGGGGTCAGGGATTTTCTCCGCCTTGAGATGACTGGGTGTTGTGTGTCCTTCATCATCATTGAGTCTCAAGTCGCCGAAGTGGGGTCAACTAAAAAGGACTTGCAATATGGCGGCCGAACTCCCCCGCATGGGGCCTCTCGGCCAACAATGCCATAGAATCTTTTCATTTCATTTTTTTTTTTTTACTTCAAATATCGTGTCGGACCTCCGTCTGCCCGGCATACTGCAGCAACTCGACGTGGCAATGACTCAACAAGTCGATGGAAGTCCCCTGCAGAAATACTGAGGCACTCTGCCTCTGTAGCCGCCCATAATTGCGAAAGTATTGCCGGTGCAGGATTTCGTTCATGAACTGACCTTTCGATTATGTCCCCATATACGTTCGATGGGGTTCATGTCGGGCTATGTGGGTGGTCAAATCATTCGCGTGAATTATCCAGAATGTTCCTCAAACCAGTCGCGAACAGTTGTGGCCCGGTGACAGGTTTGGAAACATGAAGGCAGGAATGGTTGCAAATGGTCTTCACACGATGCCTAAGTTGGGTCAGACCTCCCAGTCCATTCCATGTAAACACAGAACGTACCATTATAGAGCCATCACCAGCTTGCACTGTGCCTAATTGACAACGTGGGTAAATGGCTTCGTGGCGTCTGCGCCACACGCGACACCTGTCATCAACTCTTACCAACTGAAGTCGGGATTCATCTGACCAGGCCACGGTTTTTCAGTCGTCTAGGGTCCAAGCAATATGGTCACGAGTCCTCAAGAGGAGCTGCAGATGATGTAGTGCTGTTAGCAAGGGCATTCGTGTCGATCGTCTGCTGCCATTAATGACAAATTTCGCCGCACTGTCATACCTGTACGTTCGAAGTACGCCCCACATTGATTTCTGCGATTTTTTCACACAGTGTTGCTTGTTTGTTAGCACTGACAACTCTACATAAACGCCGCTGCTCTCGGACGTCCTGCATTGTCCTTGGTAAGAAGTAATCCCTGAAATTTGATATTCTTGGCACACACTTGACACTGTGGATCTCAGAACACTGAATTTCCTAACGATTTCCGAAATGGAACGTCCTACGCGTGTAGTTCCAACTATCATTCCGCATTCAAAGTCTCTTAATTCCCGTCGTGTGGCCATAATCACGTTGCCAATCTTTCCCCATGAATGACCTGAGCGGAAATGACAGCTCCGCCAATGCTCTACCCTTTTATAGACTGTTCAAGTGATACTACCGTCATCTGTATACGTGCACGTTGCTGTCCCATGATTTTCGCATCTCAGTATATGTGCTGTACTATCAAACTGGAAGGCGTATATTGCTGAAAAATGAGTAAAATTGATGAAGTGTGTTGTTAAACGATACAAACATGCTACATCAGCTCAATAATCTAAAACACAGACATAATCCATAGTTTGAGTTATGAGCATGAGAGAGCCGCTTTGGTCATGGTAGACAACGCACGGTAGCCAACGCGTGGTAAATAATCTTGATTCTGATCCTTCAATGTGCGTTTTTGTTCGATCTGTTCGTCGTTCATATTTCATTTCCGTCCAAGACTACACTCCAGACAAATACGCCGAGAAAATATTTATTGACTCTTAGATTTGTGTTAGAAGTTAACACTTTTTTATTTTTCAGAAACGCTTTCCGTGCTATTGCTAGTCTAAATGTAGAGGAGTTGTACAAAAATATGGAAATATTAAAAAAAAAACACATTACCATGCTTAATACGATGCCGGAAACACGTCGTCATTCGAAATAGCTTTATGTCGTCTCGGAATAGATAAACAGAGGTCCTGCATGATTTTCAAGGGACTCTTGCACCCTTATCCCTGCAAAATAGTGGCAAGTTCAGCTAATGATGATGGAGATCGACGCCGATCATGTATCCTTCTCTCCAAAGTAGACCACAGTGACTCAGTAATACTAAGAAATGATGACTGTGGTGAGCAGGGGAGATGCGACGAATCATCCTCGTGCTCGCAAAACCTGTCCTCGACGATGGGACAGGGGCACTGTCGTCTTAGAAAACAGCATTACCATTGAGGAACAAAGATTGTACTATGAGATGGACCTGATCACCCAAAATGGTCACGTAATCCTTGGCAACGCAACCTTGGAGAGTAGCCGCGAGAGCCATGGAATACCACGATATGACTGCCCAAAGCATCACCGAACCCCTTCCATGTATCGCTCTTGGGACGTTGGAAACAGAATGAAAAATATCTCATCCGACCACATGAGTTTCTTCCATTGCTTCATAGTCCAGGTTTTATGGCTTCGGTGCCACGTTTTCCTGTTACGGGCATCTTCATCACTGATAAGTTGCCTTGAAATTCCAGCTCACCCTGCTTGTGGAAATTCCTTCCTGATGTTTTAGTGCTGACAGGATCCGTGAGTGTGAAATTCGAATCTGCAGTGACTTTTGCAGCTGTCATCCTCTTGTCATGTCTGTCACGATCACTCAAAACAAACTTTCGTCCTCGTTGTAACTTATCGGATAACGTTCCACCGCTTTCCCTGTACCCGGTATAAGTATGCAATACATTGCCTACTGAAACACCGAACACTTCGGCTGCCATGGTTATGGAAGCACCAACAATTTTCTCAAGTTTCCTTTAACTTACGTCTATGGTCACAATCTTCTTTGTTTAACAGATTACCGGTTTCGGTCTTTAATGACCATCATCAGATCTGCAGCAAAAATGGGAAAAATATAAATACACTCGCAAACTCTAAACAGCTTAAGAACAATACATAGAGCATATTGAAAAGTAGTACTGACAAAATTTACATTTGTGCGCTTTAAATAGGAAGAGGCATACCTGTTTCATAAAAACAAAGTACTAATGTACTGCAGCCATAGTGGCATCGTCAAATGTTAAATGCGGAAACAGCACCCGCATCGTCAAATACATATAAATCACATCACATGCAAGAGTCATGTTGTCAGTAAAACTACTGTTTGAAACAAGCTGCCGAACAGGAGCCACAAGATGTTTTTGTTGTAAGTTGACCAGATGTCGCTAATGTCGACATACACTAGTTTTCAATAATTAATTGAAACAGCGAAAATAAAAGGGGGTACAATAGTTAAAGTCTGCAATAAACTTATAAAGTATAGAAGGTGTTACAGTAATAAAAGCAATAAAAAGAGGAACACGACAAAAGTAATATTGATAAAAAGACGAAGAGTTAAAAAACAGTGGTTGACATATGCTCTAGTGCCAATATTCTAGACAATGACATGAATATTAAACACCGTTGATATTGAACCGGGTAATATTAAACAACATAAAACAAATCGCTAAAGGAGCTACAAATGAAAGAAAATGCACTCCTGGAAATGGAAAAAAGAACACATTGACACCGGTGTGTCAGACCCACCATACTTGCTCCGGACACTGCGAGAGGGCTGTACAAGCAATGATCACACGCACGGCACAGCGGATACACCAGGAACCGCGGTGTTGGCCGTCGAATGGCGCTAGCTGCGCAGCATTTGTGCACCGCCGCCGTCAGTGTCAGCCAGTTTGCCGTGGCATACGGAGCTCCATCGCAGTCTTTAACACTGGTAGCATGCCGCGACAGCATGGACGTGAACCGTATGTGCAGTTGACGGACTTTGAGCGAGGGCGTATAGTGGGCATGCGGGAGGCCGGGTGGACGTACCGCCGAATTGCTCAACACGTGGGGCGTGAGGTCTCCACAGTACATCGATGTTGTCGCCAGTGGTCGGCGGAAGGTGCACGTGCCCGTCGACCTGGGACCGGACCGAAGCGACGCACGGATGCACGCCAAGACCGTAAGATCCTACGCAGTGCCGTAGGGGACCGCACCGCCACTTCTCAGCAAATTAGGGACACTGTTGCTCCTGGGGTATCGGCGAGGACCATTCGCAACCGTCTCCATGAAGCTGGGCTACGGTCCCGCACACCGTTAGGCCGTCTTCCGCTCACGCCACAACATCGTGCAGCCCGCCTCCAGTGGTGTCGCGACAGGCGTGAATGGAGGGACGAATGGAGACGTGTCGTCTTCAGCGATGAGAGTCGCTTCTGCCTTGGTGCCAATGATGGTCGTATGCGTGTTTGGCGCCGTGCAGGTGAGCGCCACAATCAGGACTGCATACGACCGAGGCACACAGGGCCAACACCCGGCATCATGGTGTGGGGAGCGATCTCCTACACTGGCCGTACACCACTGGTGATCGTCGAGGGGACACTGAATAGTGCACGGTACATCCAAACCGTCATCGAACCCATCGTTCTACCATTCCTAGACCGGCAAGGGAACTTGCTGTTCCAACAGGACAATGCACGTCCGCATGTATCCCGTGCCACCCAACGTGCTCTAGAAGGTGTAAGTCAACTACCCTGGCCAGCAAGATCTCCGGATCTGTCCCCCATTGAGCATGTTTGGGACTGGATGAAGCGTCGTCTCACGCGGTCTGCACGTCCAGCACGAACGCTGGTCCAACTGAGGCGCCAGGTGGAAATGGCATGGCAAGCCGTTCCACAGGACTACATCCAGCATCTCTACGATCGTCTCCATGGGAGAATAGCAGCCTGCATTGCTGCGAAAGGTGGATATACACTGTACTAGTGCCGACATTGTGCATGCTCTGTTGCCTGTGTCTATGTGCCTGTGGTTCTGTCAGTGTGATCATGTGATGTATTTGACCCCAGGAATGTGTCAATAAAGTTTCCCCTTCCTGGGACAATGAATTCACGGTGTTGTTATTTCAATTTCCAGGAGTGTATTTCCTCAAGTCCAAATGTACTGAGCTCCGACATATTGCGTTCGCAAGTACATTGTTCTGACCTCGTTGGACACTTGCAACATGTTGAGGACATTGCGCAGGAGCCTATGGCATTCAAATACAAAAGCGCAATTCGTAGACTTGGCTAACATTGCATTTATGTTCAAGCATTCATTTCTCGCGCTGTTTCTATGTTTTTGTCCAACCTTTGTAGATTTATACACGGAACAACGTTTGGTAGCTCTGCTGGAGACTGTCACCTGATACTTGTTTTCACACGTTGTTTATTTGCACCTGTTGCACTGGGGAATTTAAAGCAAGGCGCTAATGTCCCGTGCCATTGGCAACTGAATAGCGGGATAAGTACGGCAATGCTTGAATGTACTAATGACGTCATATTAGAAAGTACATCATAGAAGGGACGTGGTTGGCGTACAGCTTTGTTGAGATAAAAACAACCGGCGAATGTAGTCCTGCTGCCGTTTGGAACCAGCAAGAAGTGTTCGCGAATTGTGTTTTGTCACACGCGGAAGCGACAGGAGTGGGATTTGCGCTTTGTTCGGCGAACTCGAAAGCGTGACGGAGTCGCTGACTCACCGCTATGCGACAACTCTGGCGACAGTGATCGCCGCTTTCACGACGAGTGCACACGATAACCATTGTGAGCGAGCGTTGGTTGTACCTGTTCCAGCACGAGCAGCTGTGAACCAGTGGTCAACTTCCCGCGAAGTGCATCAGAAGTAGCTGCTCACATCGCTAGTTATATGCATTACTTTCAGCGGTGTGAGGCCAAAACAATAATCTGTGCGTGATCTGATTAGAATGATAGTGGTTCGTTCGCTACAAAAATTTAGTGGCTGACAAGGAGAAAGCAGAGGAGATGTGGAGCGCATCATATGAATGCAGAACGTCCACAATATAGATACTTTCATCAATTTTGTCCACAAAAATATGCAGAGCGCTTTTTTAGTCGTTTACGAACGTCACAGCGAACTTCAAATGGTTCAAATGGCTCTGAGCTCTATGGGCCTTAACTTCTGACGTCATCAGTCCCCTAGAACTTAGAACTACTTAAACCCAACTAACCTAAGGACATCACACACATCCATTCCCGAGGCAGGATTCGAATCTGCGACCGTAGCGGTCGCGCGGTTCCAGACTGTAGCGCCTTGAACCGCTCTTCCACCCCGGCCGGCTACACAGCAAACTTAAGAATATATTTTACATATTATCTAATTAAAAATATTTAAACAGATGAATGTGTGGAGCAACATTATTAATGTAATTTCTTTGACAGAGCGACTGGTACTCACTCTGAAGTAATAGTTCGTCATCTTTTATCTGCATTTGCTTCGTGTACTATATCTATCACGTGTAGATGGTTCTCCTGATAGTAAACAGAAGTTAGCTGAAACCGTGGTACCAACTTAAAAAGAATTATACGCTACTGGCCATTAAAATTGCTACACCAAGAAGAAATGCAGATGATAAATGGGTATTCATTGGACAAATATATTATACTAGAACTGAAATGTGATTACATTTTCACGCAACTTGTGTGCATAGATCCAGAGAAATCAGTGCCCAGAACAACCACCTCTGGTCGTAATAACGGCCTTGATACGCCTGGGCATTGAGTCAAACAGAGCTTGGATGGTGTGTACAGGTACAGCTGCCCATGCAGCTTCAACACGATACCACAGTTCATCCAGAGTAGTGACTGGCGTATTGTGACGAGCCAGTTGCTCGGCCACCATTAACCAGAATTTTTCAATTGGTGAGAGATCTGGAGAATGTGCTGGCCAGGGCAGCAGTCTAACAGTTTTTGTATCCAGAAAGACCCATACAGGACCTGCAAGATGCGGTCGTGCATTATCCTGCTGAAATGTAGGGTTTCGCAGGGATCGAATGAAGGGTAGAGCCACGGGTCGTAACACATCTGAAATGTAACGTCCACTGTTCAAAGTGCCGTCAATGCGAACAAGAGGTGACCGAGACGTGTAACCAACGGCACCGGATACCATCACGACGGGTGATACGCCAGTATGGTGATGACGAATACACGCTTCCAATGTGCGTTCACCGCGATGTCGCCAAACACGGATGCGACCATCGTGATGTTGTAAACAGAACCTGGATTCATCCGAAAAAATGACGTTTTGCCATTTGTGCACCCAGGTTCGTCGTTGAGTACACTATCGCAGGCGCTCCTGTCTGAGATGCAGCGTCAAGGGTAACCACAGCCATGGTCTCCGAGCTGATAGTCCATGCTGCTGCAAACATCGTCGAACTGTTCGTGCAGATGGTTGTTGTCTTGCAAACGTCCCCATTTGTTGACTCATGGATCGAGACGTGGCCGCACGATCCGTTACAGCCATGCGGATAAGATGCTTGTCATCTCTACTGCTAGTGGTACGAGGCCGTTGGGATCAAGCACGGCGTTCTGTATTACCCTCCTGAACCCACCGATTCCCTATCCTGTGAACAGTCATTGGATCTCGACCAACGTGAGCAGCAATGTCGCGATACGATAAACCGCAATCACGATAGGTTACAATCCGACCTTTATCAAAGTCGGAAACGTGGTAGTACGCATTTCTCCTCCTTACGCAAGGCATCACAACAACGTTTCACCAGGCAACGCCGGTCAACTGCTGTTTGTGTATGAGAAATCGGTTGAAAACTTTCCTCATGTCAGCACGTTGTAGGTGTCGCCACCGGCGCCAACCTTGTGTGAATGCTCTGAAAAGCGAATCATTTGCATATCACTGCATCTTCTTCCTGTCGGTTAAATTTCGCCTCTGTAGCACGTTATCTTCGTGTTGTAGCAATTTTAATGGCTAGTAGGGTACTTAATACGAGGACGTGCTGAAAAATTCCTCCATTTTTTAATGTGAAATCTGTTAAAGTTATTTAAACAAAACAAAAATTATTACGTTTGTCTACATATTTGAAGCCCTCTGCCCTATAATCGAGTTTATAACTCAGAGAGTTCGTCCGTACATGAAGCATTCTCTCCTTCAGCATGACAATGCCACCAGACCACACAGGAGCCGACGCCTTAGGTTCGTTGTCATCGATCACCCTCTAGATTGCATCGACTTGGCCCCATACAATTTTTGTGTTTCCAAAACTGAAAGAACACCTTCAAGGACCACTTTGATAGTGATGAAGCCGTGGGGACAGAATTATGGCTCCGTCAATAAACATTCCACAGCGACGATATCAACAAACTGGTCTCTCGTTGGGAGAAATGTGTTCGTCGCCAGGAGGTCTATGCTGAATAACTAATATGTAGAAAAGAAGAACAAGGATGTGGAATGTTAATAACGTTTGTTTTATTTAAAAAGCTCTAAGAGATTCCACATAAAAAGATTCAGAGGCGTTACTTTTCAGCACGCCCTGGTATCCTCCACGAAGAAGCGACTGCAATAATCTTATGTCGCTCGTCTCAGACATCTTTGCTTCCAAAAACAGTGGAAGTAAGTGCCTGCCTAAAATCACATCCTGTAGTTCTCGCTCTTGAAATTATCTGCTAAGCTCATAACGATCACTATGGACTACGTATGGTGATTTCATGGTAAGATACTAGGAAACTAGAGTCTATAAATGAGATGGACCATAAATACTCGTGCGGTCCAGCCCAGGAAATACGTGGGATCCATACCAGATGGGATTAACAGCAGATATTGATCACATACAAGGAAGGGCAATAAGAACTGGTAGTTGTTTGAAGATAGATCCTATGACAATGTTTAAAGAGCCAGTATTGGTGTTCACCCCTGTAGGGAAATAAAACACAAGATTAGAATATTTACAACTCGCGCAGAGGTATTTAAGTAATTGAGCCGTGTTGGGCTCATCTCTGTGTTGGTTTAAACGTTGGCTCCTATTCTGTATTTGGTTTTCCGCGGTTATTGCGATTATGCTGTTGTTCGCTCTCTCTGTGAGAGGCAGCAGCGATGTGTATCGATATTCACACTTTGTACTGTCTTTGGTCTGGTGCTTATAGTTTCCGGCTGTGCTGCCTGCGAGCAGTCGGTCGGTTGCCGTGGAGCAACGAAGAAATCTCCGCGGGGCGTAGTTTGGGCAGGCCCGCTGGCCGTCTCTACACAGTACGCAGTCTGTGGGGCTGTTCCCATTGCTACGAGGTCCATGGCTCACCGACCCTGGACAAGAAAGTTGAGTTTGAATTTAATTAACCAGCAAGTCAAGACTGCTCACATTGTGCCCTTTGGTTCTCGTTGTTGGCTGTTGGGACATTACGGCGAGCAACAACGTGTGTGTTCGAGTTGGCAAAGGTTTAGCCACCGTCCGGTGCAGTCTAACTGTGTTTGGTTATTTGCAATTGAAGTGCACCAGCGGGAATTTTCTGCCTTGTGGCCGTTAACGTTCCGGTTACCTGCCCTGGCCGTTGACGTAAATTTAGGTAGTGTCCTTTCCTCACTGTGTTGTCGCTGTCCAGCATGGTGTGTAGTTCGACAGCTTAATGTATGCTTGGTTGTGGGCGTCCATGCCTTTTACGTTTGCATTGATCTCCCGGTTGTGTGCTGGTCGAGTCGAGCGCGAGTTACCTTGTCGGTGGATCCAATGACTGTTTGGTGGTTGAGTTGTCGTCAGATCGAGGATGGATGGGCCAATGCCTGTCTCGCCTAAGTGAATGTTAGTATTTCAAGTGCTGGCCGACCCCTGAAACTTCTGAGCGCCATTAGCTGCACTGCCTATTCTTATTTTCTGTTGTGTGTATTTGTGTGGCTCATGGCCAATAGTTTTGAATTGAAGTTGAATTGTTTTTAGTGGTGTCATGGGCCTTCAGCCGTTTGAAAATTAAAGTTCCTTGCTTGTCAAGTGTTAGATTGTTTGAGGCCCTGAGCCTAATTTAAGATAAGGCTTTGTTGTTTAAATTTATTTTATCTTGAGTTTTAAGTCATGGGGCCTTCGACCGTTTTTAAATTAAAGATCTTTGTCTTTCGAGCATCAAACTGTTTGGAGCCTTCATCCTAATTGAAGATAAGGCCTTCAGTCTTGTGTTTTTTTTTTCTTTAATTTTACCTTCAGTCTTAAACCATCGACCTTCAGCCGTCTTTAAATGAAGGTTGTTGCTTTTCAAGTGTTAGATATTTGGGCCTTCAGCCAAATTATAGAGCTTACTTAACGTGAGGCCTTCTGCCTTCTAAATATTCTTTTTGGTATCTGAATTTTGAATTTATGGCTTTTAGCCTTTTTTTAATTATAGTGGTTGTGCCCTTAAGGCATGAGATAGTGTGGCGTGTTCAGCCGATAACTAAGTTCAAGAATTTGTACTGTAATGTTTGGTCAAATAAATAAAGTATATGTATTCGAGTGTAACTGACAGCGCTCATTTTGGCCCCTTTCCACAATTCCATCTACCTGTCATGTCCTGCGGGTTTAGCAGGGCGTTTCGGTAATCATACACGAATAGAAAACAGTAATACGTGAAACAATTTTAAGTACCCTCTGCCTTGTACTTCACAGCGGTTTTCGTAGTATGGATGAGGGTGTAGAGTTCCCGAGAAACCGCACAAACGAAGAGAGTTTCTGAAAACAAAGACAAGGTTGTAGTGACCTTGAGGCAGCCAGTCACAGTTCTGTTTTCAGGACGGCCGACGATGGTCGCTGATCGGAACACAAACCAGCTTGACATTCTCGCCTGGCGAGGATAGTATCCGATGTTGCGGGCTAAAGGTGCCAGTAAGACTGAGGGGACTTGTTTCATCATCGCCAAGCCGCGTCGGCGATGTGCGAACGGGGAAGATGCAGCATAAACGTAACGTTAAATATTCGTCTTAAATTTATTTTGAATGACCATTAATCCAAAGTCGAACTGTTTCTGCTTTTACTTCTAAGAAATTTTCGTTTTACATTCCAAGAGGCAATCAGAACCAGGCTCGGAACTACTGTAGTTAAAAGATTTTAGCCGGGACATCAGTTCACATGCCAAGCACGGCAGTAGTGTGGGATGCCTAACACCCAGGCGACGACTTGTTCGCTTTTCACGTAAAGCCCAGTATGTGGTTTTGCATATGCATAATTATTCTGTAGTTCACACTTAAATGTTTTCCAGAGGGTTCGTTGAACCACTTTCAGATTTTTGTTTCGTTCGTTCCACTCTCAAATAGTAATTTGGAAAAATGAACACCTGAATATTTCCGTGAGAGATCCGAATTCTCTTATTTTATTATGATGGTCATTTCTTGCTATGTAGATGGGAGCCGACAGATTATTTGGGCATTCGGAAGAGTTGGTGAGTGCAATTTCGTGAAAAGATCCGCCCGAAACGAAAAGCGCCTTTGTTTTAATAATTACTACCCTAACACAATTATCGTATCCGTGACATTCTCCATCCCCCCAATTTCGTGATAATACGAAACAAGTTGCTCTTCCTTGAACTTGTTCGATATGTGATTTATTGTGTAATCGAAACTTAACAGATTTGTTTTAGTAACCACCTTTAGTAGTACCTTACATCCTTCGACCAAAAACAGTACCACATTGTTGGAAGAAAGCAGAGGTAATACCGATCCGGAACAACACTATCAGAATGTGTAACAGAGGACATATGCCTTTGTAGGTTCCATAGACAATTTCCTTTCATGCCACTCTACATAGAATACCTGTAAAAGTAAATTATTTTTCGGAAACTACATTTCTGTTACGAGTATGTGTATGTGTATGTGTATGTGTATGGCCACAAAAGAGTGTTAGATGCTATAAGCCATTTTTATTATTTTAAATAACATAACACGAAATAATCAGGCGTTTGCATACAGCAGGTCGTAATAATTTGATGTAGTGTGTGATTGTAGTTTCAGCTAGCGAATTTTAAGAAAATTGTTATTGTGGCATAGGCAGCTGAAATGCATTGGTACGTTTAATGTTTAGTGTAGAAGTGAACATACTAAAAGATCTGTAACAAATAGTTATAGACGATGTTGTATAATGTGATGATGTTCTACAGTATTGCTTGTACCTCTATGACTTTCATGGTGTTTGTTATTTAGGTAGTCTCACAATGTTTTTATCGCTGATAAACGATAACCATAAAATATAGTTAGTCTATTATGACATTAATAACGTTGTAAAGGCTAGTACAGACATTCAGGAGTCTAATTTTGTGCAATGTTGGTATTTAATCAGTAGTTATTATAGCTTTGCAATGCCTTAAGGTCTCCATTGAATGTCTTTTCCTTCTCACTTCAGTACACGATAACAAGCGCACATAAGGGTGTCTGTGGTTGACAGAACGTATATGTGATGAACATACAGTTAATTTTTATATTGGAACAGTGTACAGATAATAACAGTTATTCCATTTTTGTAAATGCATAGCTGTTGACCTTTTACATTAATATGTGATGTGGTACATATAACGTGTATTCACATAACAGCTGTGTATTGTAATGGTACACACTTCTTATTTGTGTCTTTCTTCTTTAGTGAAGTGGACTCGATGATGGTCTGATCCTAGACCGAAATCGTCCATCTTTAATAAAAAGAAAAATACTCTTACAGCTTTGTATGTCACTACGGAATTTTTAACCTTTATTAATGCTGTACAACAATACCTACAAAAAAAGTCTTATGATTCACAAAACTGGTGTCACTGTCACTGAGATCCATCTGTTGTAGGATCTTAGATCGTATTCTGAGCTCAAATGTGATGAGTTGTCGTCACAATTTTATCGCAACACGTGCATGCTTTCTTGCTATGCGTTCCTCGCTATGGCCGCAGTAAATTTAACTTCTCGTACTGAATATAGTTACGTTACACGTATATTACATTGTGGTTAACCTTGCAAACGTTGAATGTTTGGGTTTCGCTACCATTTGAAAGAGATTATTTTCTTATAAATACGTAGTTCTACATTTCCACACTGTTATACACGTTTGCATTGCATTCCGCATAACTACATCTACAAACGGAATCCATTAATTCCAGAATACTATGACCACTCTCTCAGCATTACGACTGCCTGGACATCAGTTTTTGTCAGCTAATGATCCTAACTCTGAGTCGTCAACCACAATATGCTACGACCTTTTTTGGATCTCCTCACGCATCTACTTGAAACTCAGCTGTTATACATTTCTGATACTATACCTTTACGTTTTTTAATATAAAATAAACAACTGTAATATTTGCTTCTGTTTTATTTCAGATTGTCTCCACTCGTGTAGGCTTAACTAAATGGTTATATTGTATGTCATCCACTATTTGTTCGTCTGTTGTAATATGATTACAGTTGGTCATACCCATGTAACATTTCACTTTGTGAAGGCTGTAAACTGAAAACAGCTGGACTTTTATACAATTTAATACTATACCATTAAGCTTTTTAAAAAAAATACAAAAGTCCCTTTTATTGCATAATAGTTACTTTCAGTTTAAAGTTGATACCACTAATCTAGGACCACTTAAATGAATATGCTATATGCCATATATTATATATTTGTCTTTTGTAATATGACTACATTAGGTAATACTTATGTAACTTCTTATTTAGTGACTGTTGTAAACTTATTCTTTCACAACTTATATTTCATTTCTTATCTGCATCGGTTTTGTGTTTATGTTGTTCCACACTAGTTGTTGAATGCCAATATGTCTTTTATTTTGGTTATTGACTATCGACTATCTCCGTTGTTCACAGGGCTACTTAGGGAGGCACATCTCACGCTGTCAGTATATGAGTTTCTCCTCCGTAAAAGTAGCATAAATGTATTTTTGTCAAGTTGTTCACGATGTTCTGATATGTACAGTGGCGGTCGAAATAATAGAGCCACCTCTATTGACGAGATTAAGAACTAGGATATCTATTAGTTCGCGAAATCGCCACGAGTGCCGTGTTGTCAGTCCCTTGTAGACAACATCAGGGAAGACGTTGCTGCTATCTTTAGTCGTCCGAAAGGAAGCGTTTGAGCTAGACGTGTGAAAAGAGGCATAAAGGTAAGAATCTTATGGGTCAAAATAATAGAGCCGCTTTACACATGTGCCTTTAAATTGATTTTTATGCAGTTGTTTTGTATGTAAATTGACGTGTGGTTTTGTTTACATTCGTCTAGATGGGCAGAGCAAAGCATACCAGTGAAGATGAGCGTATAGTAATGTTCCGGATGTTCAAAAGTGGGATGTCCATGAATAAAATAGCCAATGTCTTGCACGTTTCGCGAAAACGAGTCCAGAACGCCATGAGACGGTCAAAACAAACAAAGCCGCAGGTGGAGAACAGGGGGCGACCTCGTGTAACTACTCCTCGCGTAGACAGACTCATCACTAGGGAAGTGAAGAAAGACCCATTTTTGTCAACACCACGACTGAAAGCCATTTTGTTTAGCGACGAACATGATGTTCAACCATCAACCTCAACGATTCAAAGACGACTGAGATCTGCAAAATTGAATGGGCGCATTGCAAGAAAGAAGCCACATGTTTCACAAGCTAATGTTCGGAAAAGGTTAGCCTTTGCCCGGAGAAATGAACAAAAACCTAATACTT
The DNA here is from genome assembly GCF_023864345.2 of Schistocerca serialis cubense. Classification (NCBI taxonomy): domain Eukaryota; kingdom Metazoa; phylum Arthropoda; class Insecta; order Orthoptera; family Acrididae; genus Schistocerca; species Schistocerca serialis. The sequence goes on from NC_064639.1 coordinate 286,753,359, forward strand.
GGTGGAGGAACATCCTTTGGTCCGATGAATCCAAGTTTAATAGGTTTGCCTCAGACGGAAAAGTCTATGTGCGCCGCCCACCAAACCAGGAATTTAATCCCAAGTACACTTTAAAAACTGTGAAATACGGTGGCGGAAGTGTTATGGTATGGGGATGTTTTTCGTGGTACGGCATTGGTCCAATACACCGTATCAACGGCATAATGAACGCAGAAATGTACAAAGACATCTTGGCAAATGTGATGCTGCCTTATGCTGAAGAGGAAATGCCGCTGAAATGGAAATTTCAGCACGATAACGATCCAAAGCATACTGCAAGGATCATAAGGCAGTTTGTTCAAGAGCACAATATCGAAGTATTAGAGTGGCCACCTCAGTCCCCTGACGCATCACCCATTGAGAACTTATGGGAGATCTTAGACAAGAGAATTGACCGCTCAAAAGCTACATCTTCAGAAAAACTGTGGGAAGAAATCCAGAGAGCCTGGTATGCGATCAGTAGTGACGAATGCAGGCGTTTAGTAGACTCTATGGGTAAGAGGTGCAGGGCAATCCTCAAAAATAAGGGTTACCCCACGAAGTACTAATGCAGTCCTATGCAAAAAAGACTGTTCCTGTACGTTTCATAAGACTGAGATCAAGTACAATATATTTGTTTCAATTGGCTCTATTTTTTTGACCCTGTGGTCTGGTATTCTTTTGAATATTATTGATTATTACTGATTATTTTGTGTTGTGTTATCGATATAACTGACTATAGTACAATGTGACTCGGTTTTAATGGTTTCCATCATAGTTCAAACATGTCTAGTAATAAATGTGCACTTTATTCCAAACCTTTGCCAGGTGGCTCTATTATTTTGACCGCCACTGTAGTTAAACGCAATGCATAATTGTTTGTAAAGTTACTCTTTGACTTTTTTTCTATGGTTCATGCTAGAGTCACCTACTGGCCCTAGTTTACTTCTTTGATAGAATGATCGCCACACTCAGATTGAAACTGGTTCTCTTCGAACAGACGACGACACCGTCAAATATGCTTTCATGAGATGTGATCGTCCACCTAACAATTTTAATACAGACCCCCCCCCCCCCCCTACACCATATGGACCCCTCTCCCATAGCGCCCCACCGGCAGACAAACGGAGCATTGTTATTTGAAATGGTCTCTCGAGCCATCGCAGCACCTGGTGCACAAAGACGCCACACTCTGCTCATAATGTCAGCAGTAGAGATCATGCTACAATTGGAGTCATTTTCAGCTGCTAGCCAATCTGAGTTTAAGTTTGATTTAAGGGGAGTTGGAACGCACTATCCCGACAATGTTAAATTTAGTGACTTGGCTTTCCTGTATTTCAGGAACCACTCTAGCCATTGACATGAAACTTTTACAGGACATTAAACTGTACGTTCTGAGTCTACTGAGCTACAATAATTGCATTTCAGCCACTTCTTTCGGAAATAAAATTTTTTAATTACACGGTTAAAATTTTGTGTACTTTTTTGTATGTTATACTAAATAATTTTAATTATACATAACATTATGTTCTTCTTTTAGTTCAGTAGACTCAGGATATGTATGTTATTATTCCTCGAAACTTTAAATACTCTACTCGAAGTGGTTTCTGAGAGTGAGGGAAAAATGCAACAGAAAATGTAAATTTTCAGGAATGGCTTCTAAGGTTTCAAAAGACTGTACTTCACTCAATATATTTATTTTTTATTTTTGGTCACTCAGAAGCACCCTACATCATACTGTATATCATCCTCTTGATCTTTTTTCAAGTTTTTTTCTTATTTTCTTCTTTCTGGACTCCTTAGTGGCCAACTGTGCTGCATAATCCGCTTTATCAATACGAACCTTGTCCATCCGTTCGAGTTCTCTGATGCAGTTTGCTCGAGGATTAATTCGCATCTGCCGTAGCACTTTCACACTACCAATGTTGTCATCATTAAAAGGAATAACAGCATCACTGCCCCCCCCCCCCCCCCCACCAACTTTAGTGTCTTCATTCCAACAAAAACATTTTTTGGTAAGCGAGTCCATATAAGATTATTGAACGACTCAATGGGATTTTGCGTCTGACCATGCAGACACTTCTTCAGTAATTCAGGATTTTCCAGGTCTCTGTAAATAGGTTTTATGATATCCAGGACTGATGCTGAGATGGAATGTCTATGGCTGTATGAACTGTTTGAGTACTGGGCATTGCGGTAATTGCACCACGAATCAGGTCCAGGAGGGCAAAGGTGGTGTACTTATCAGTAGACAGGTTGTGGAAGAAGGTAGCCCATACTAACCGCTTCATTTTCAACATATCCTCAGTATTATTTCTAATTTTCTGCTGTAGTTCATCAGTCATATTGTCTGTCAGCCTGCCTCTTATGGTTTTACCATCAGAAAGTTTCTTGTCTCTCAAACTTTGTTTCAACTTCCTCAACCTGTTGCCCATTCTCTTGTGGACATGACCAACACATCCCAGTTTTGTGACAGTCTTCTCACCATAAGGCTGAGCGACTACTACACTGTTATATGCTTTTGAGTCTCCATCACCTAAGAACTTAGTGTAGCACACTCCACTTTCGTTCACAGATCGTCTAAAAATTCAATAGCTGCAGAGGCCACCATACCACCAGTTGTTCCTTCATAATTTCTGTCACAGATATGCCCGTTTTCATTCCCTGATTTACACTTATAACTATGTTTGGTTAAAATCTGGAAGTCTGTTACCGTTCCAGTATCCACACTGGTCACCGTAGCAACAGAATTCTTAGAACTGTAGCCGCGCTTCTGCCAAGTGCCATCAAAAGCTACCGGTATGTAAGTCATACCACCATTTATTTCAACAGCTTCGTTTGCAGCACCCTTCATTGACTCACATACAACATATTCCACAGCAGCTCCAATAAATCCTAGATACTTCTCGATTTTACGAGGTGGGCGTGGCATATTCATCACGGCATACGTTGTTTCTGCTGCAGTGTGTACTTTGCCAATAGCTCTCAATCCATAAAACCAACTAACATTTACTTCAAAATAATTATCTTTACACTTATTCCAAAATGAATGAATATATTTACAACTGGCACAATTAATGATAAGTTTCCTGACTAGTCCATTTGATACCTCACTGTCTTCATGTAACTAACTGGCTCTCCACGTATTTTACAACACACATATTCACCTAACACCCTTGTTAGGACGTGTAAATTTATCAGAATATAACCTAACCTACCATTAACATCACTTTCGTTTTGAGAAAACTGTGTATCACAACGTTTTATTTTAATCTTCGAAGCACTATTGGGTGTTTCTCTAGATACTGACGATTTTGCCTGTTTCATTGTCTGTAACTTCACACGCCACATGTTGAACACAATATTTCCCTTTATTCGAAAATCTATTACCATGAAACCCACGTTTCTTAAAAACACTTCGTTTTGGCACCATACTTTACTTTTTGAGAGATTTACCAATTTATTCGTCACTTTTCCTCAGAAAACCGTTAGCACTTCGACATACAACGCGTTTTTATGCTATGAAACGATACGATACTGTTTTTGGCAGTGCTACAAATACAAACACGTAATTTTTCCTTTATAATACAGCAAATCCATAGCTTTGTATGGAAAAAATTACCGATTTTATTAGATCTTGAAGTAATGCACGTAAAAAATTTAACATTTTCAACTGGTGTAGATTATATTTAAAAAATAAAATAAAATACCTCCCATGTGGGTTTATAAGTGATCATTTTATTCGTAAAATTTAAAATTTTATAATGAAATAAAAATCAGAAAATGTGAAATTTTTTCCGTCCTAACTCCCCTTAAATGTGAGTACAATACTAACTGAAATTTCTGTGTATGGAATACTAAGGTGCATACTTATGTAATTGTGTTCATATTTTCCATCGTTAATTTTCTTGTACAGTTTATTCCACAGCTTCATTCTGATGATAAAATTTTGAAACGCCTAACGGTTGATAAAGAATTGTGCAATCAAGTCCTTTCTACATTTCCAAGTTGTCACATGGACGTCTTAGGTAGTGCTGCAACATTGTAATGGTTCTGCTATGTTCTGACATTCATCAGAGTAATGAAATATGGCGCAATAATGTTGAAGGGTACGAAGATGGGAACAGCGAGTACCAGTAGGCTACGTAGAACGCACTTTTTTTGGTTAATAAATTTTGCTGTACTGATGTAATATTAAAACTAAATACTACAATTAAAATGGAGTCCAATAGCATAAAAATTGTTGCGACCTGAAGGAAAAGGCAGTTTTTGTGTCAACTAATGCTTGGTGCTTTATAGGTCGTGTTTAAATAGTCCAGGAGTATGGGAACCTTACGACATGGTAGCATCATTGTTTTCATTGCTATTTTAATACATTTGTAATTTAGCCTTTGTGATAAATGCACCAGATATACTTTTCAATATATTATTATACACTCCTGGAAATGGAAAAAAGAACACATTGACACCGGTGTGTCAGACCCACCATACTTGCTCCGGACACTGCGAGAGGGCTGTACAAGCAATGATCACACGCACGGCACAGCGGACACACCAGGAACCGCGGTGTTGGCCGTCGAATGGCGCTAGCTGCGCAGCATTTGTGCACCGCCGCCGTCAGTGTCAGCCAGTTTGCCGTGGCATACGGAGCTCCATCGCAGTCTTTAACACTGGTAGCATGCCGCGACGGCGTGGACGTGAACCGTATGTGCAGTTGACGGACTTTGAGCGAGGGCGTATAGTGGGCGTGCGGGAGGCCGGGTGGACGTACCGCCGAATTGCTCAACACGTGGGGCGTGAGGTCTCCACAGTACATCGATGTTGTCGCCAGTGGTCGGCGGAAGGTGCACGTGCCCGTCGACCTGAGACCGGACCGCAGCGACGCACGGATGCACGCCAAGACCGTAGGATCCTACGCAGTGCCGTAGGAGACCGCACCGCCACTTCCCAGCAAATTAGGGACACTGTTGCTCCTGGGGTATCGGCGAGGACCATTCGCAACCGTCTCCATGAAGCTGGGCTACGGTCCCGCACACCGTTAGGCCGTCTTCCGCTCACGCCCTAACATCGTGCAGCCCGCCTCCAGTGGTGTCGCGACAGGCGCGAATGGAGGGACGAATGGAGACGTGTCGTCTTCAGCGATGAGAGTCGCTTCTGCCTTGGTGCCAATGATGGTCGTATGCGTGTTTGGCGCCGTGCAGGTGAGCGCCACAATCAGGACTGCAGACGACCGAGGCACACAGGGCCAACACCCGGCATCATGGTGTGGGGAGCGATCTCCTACACTGGCCGTACACCACTGGTGATCGTCGAGGGGACACTGAATAGTGCACGGTACATCCAAACCGTCATCGAACCCATCGTTCTACCATTCCTAGACCGGCAAGGGAACTTGCTGTTCCAACAGGACAATGCACGTCCGCATGTATCCCGGGCCACGAATGTGCTCTAGAAGGTGTAAGTCAACTACCCTGGCCAGCAAGATCTCCGGATCTGTCCCCCATTGAGCATGTTTGGGACTGGATGAAGCGTCGTCTCACGCGGTCTGCACGTCCAGCACGAACGCTGGTCCAACTGAGGCGCCAGGTGGAAATGGCATGGCAAGCCGTTCCACAGGACTACATCCAGCATCTCTACGATCGTCTCCATGGGAGAATAGCAGCCTGCATTGCTGCGAAAGGTGGATATACACTGTACTAGTGCCGACATTGTGCATGCTCTGTTGCCTGTGTCTATGTGCCTGTGGTTCTGTCAGTGTGATCATGTGATGTATCTGACCCCAGGAATGTGTCAATAAAGTTTGCCCTTCCTGGGACAATGAATTCACGGTGTTCTTATTTCAATTTCCAGGAGTGTACAATATCTACTCATTTACCGCTACCACTCTCTCGAAATAGTAATTAAAATATTTGACATGCCTTATGTACAACCACAAAGTTTTTGATGATTCTTTAGTTGTAACGACATGCTCCAGCTGATGTTGTTGGTAGCACCTGTCCTCCTGTACTTTACGTAACTTGGACCATTTAGAAATTTATATGTCTCATGTGTTAGTGTAAGTAGACTGGAGGATACGCGATATTTAGTAATTTCGTCTTGCTTTATTCTACTGTTTGTGCTCAAAAAATAACAAAGGATTTTGTGTTTTGGAATGAATTTTATTTATTCTTCTATATCAATGCTATCCGCTTTAAAATACTCCCCAATGCATATTACATACTTATGCTAGCGCTTTTTCCGATCCACGAATCGCTTCTGGAACTCGATATTTGGGATAGATTTTAGCTCTCTCAGCGATGCGTTTTTTAATCCCACCAGGTATTTCAACGTTTTCTTTAATCTTGTAAACAAAAAATGTCTCTTAGGCACTTGTACAGCGAGTATGGAAGCTAGGAATCACTACAGTGCGGTTCCACAGGAAAGCCAACTCACATGCCAGCATTATTATCGACTTCTATCATAGCGATTTGGCGATCATTCATAATGAGATTTTTCACTCTGCAGCGGAGTGTGCGCTGATATGAAACTTCCTGGCAGATTAAAACTGTGTGCGAAACCGAGACTCGAATTCGGGACCTTGGCCTTTCGCGGGCAAGTGCTCTACCACTGAGCTACCCAAGCGCGACTCACGCCCCGTCCTTACAGCTTTACTTCTGCCAGTACCTCGTCTCCTACCTTCCAAACTTTACAGCAGGTCTCCTGCGAATCTTGCAGAACTAGCACTCCTGAAAGAAAGGATATTGCGGAGACATGGCTTAGCAACAGCCTGGGGGATGCTTCCAGAATGAGATTTTCCACTCTGCAGCGGAGTGTGCGCTGATGTGAAACTTCCTGGTAGATTAAAACTGTGCGCCGGAAGGTAGGAGAGGAGGTACTGGCAGAAGTAAAGCTGTGAGGACAGGGCGTGAGACAAAGGTCCCGAGTTCCAGTCTCGGTCCGGCACACAGTTTTATCTACCAGGAAGTTTCATCGTTCATCTTTCACTTTTCCTTCGATGTGCTGGGGCGCCGAGGGCGCTCGTCTTCCAACACCGTTGCACCTTATTCCGTCCTTAAACTAATGCCTAATACAAATTCACTGATCCATTTTTATCAAAATAAGTAAACGCCAACAGTATCAAGACACATAAAATCTTTTTGATAGATGACAACAGACTAAATATCGGATGTGGCTGACACTGTACAGATACTTTTCAGACCTTGTAAAGAAATCCAACAATCAAAAATGGCGCTCATGGGACAAATACAGCACTTCTTTTTTTCAGTACATCAATTACTTTTAGATACCGAGAGGACTTCACTCTGTGGTACCTGTTAACTACGGTTAAATAAAATGTAATATGGACAGTTTTCTTTTGCAATTTGTCCCGCAGTTTTAAAATTTGTAGGTAACAACTCTGAGTGTTAAGTGGTTATCGTCTGAATACGAAAGCTGATTGGCTGTTGAGCAGGTCCACTCACGAGTTGGACAGGACTCTAACGAGAAAAGAGTGAGTTTGCGAGGTGCTCTCCGAGAAACAAGCAAACACGCGAGACACCTGCCTGCCCGACGCTCGTCTCCTGCTGGCAGCTGAGCAGACTGGCAGTGTGGGGTCCCTGCGGCAAAGTTGAGCGACTCTTCTCGCCCACGGCCTGCAGGAATAGAAGAGCACGCGGGCACGCTGCCCCCGACTATGCGATCACTACCTACGGATTACGGTTATCGCTGAAACAACCGCTTTTCCGTTATATCGTTTTTTATCAACACCAGTTTAACTGGCTGTTAAAACCGCTCAAAATAACCGGTTTCTGAAATAAACTGTTTTCAGTTTCTTTGTTTTTATTATTTCCTGTTATAAACTTAGAAATCGAACAAAGATTGAAAAATTTTGACTCCATCAGTTTCACGATACATAAAATCAAAATATTAAATTAAATAGGCAAATAAAACTTACGTAGTCTATATCTACATCTACATGGATACTGTGCAAATCACATTCAAGTGCCTGGCAGAGGGTTAATCGAACTACCTTCACAATTCTCTTATTCCAATCTCGTTTTGCGCGTGGAAAGAATGAACACCTATATCTTTCCGTACGAGCTCTGATTTCCCTTATTTTATCGTGGCGATCGTTCCTCCCTGTGTGGGTCGGTGGCAACAAAATATTTTCGCATTCGGAGGAGAAAGTTGGTGATTGGAATTTCGTGGGAAGATTTCGTCGCAACGAAAAACGCCTTTCTTTTAACGATTTCCAGCCCAAATCCTGTATCATTTCTGTGACACTCTCTCCCACATTTCGCGATAATATAAAACGTGTTGCCTTTCTTTGAACTTTTTCGATGTACTCCGTCAGTCCTATCTGGCAATGATCCAACACCGCGCATCAGTATTCGAAAAGAGGACGGACAAGCGTAATGTAAGCAGTCTCCTTAGTAGGTCTGTTACATTTTCTAAGTGTCCTGCCAATAAAACGCAGTCTTTGGTTAGCCTTCCCCACAACATTTTCCATCTGTTCCTTCCACTTTAAGTTGTTTGTAATTGTAATACCTAGGTATTTACTTGAATTTAAGGCTTTTAGATGAGACTGATTTATAGTGTAACTGAAGTTTGACGAATTCATTTTAGCGTTCCTGTGGATGACCTAACACTTTTCGTTATTTAGGGACAACTGCCACTTTTCGCGCCATTCAGATATCTTTTCTAAATCGTTTTCCAGTTTGTTTTGATCTTCTGATGACTTTATTAGTCGATAAATGACAGCGTCATCTGCAAACAACCGAATACGGCTGCTCAGATTGTCTCTAAAATCGTTTATATAGATAAGGAACACAAAGGGCCTATAACACTACCTTGGGGAAAGCCAGAAATCACTTCTGCTTTACTCGATGTCTTTCCGTCAATTGCTACAACTGCGACCTCTCTGACAGGAAATCAAAAATCCAGTCACATAACTGAGACGATATTCCATAAGCACGCAATTTCACTACCAGCCGCTTGTGTGGTACAGTTCGCTACTTTTCGCAAAAAGTGGTAAGTAGTTGAACACTACAAAAAATCACCAGTATTCTCCAATTGATTGAAGTTTTTTGAAACTCTGCTCAAAAATCGGGCATCAGAACACTGTTTGGACGAAGTCAGTGCTATAGAATGGAAACTGAGCTAGAAGAATTCTGTTTTTCGTGTTAATTTGTACGCTTTCAAGGGCTACAAGCAGAGGCATCTTATGTAGATACAATCAGCAGATCAGCTACTTTCCATTTTTTTGTAACTATGAAATAACTGTCAAGTTTTAAGTTTCCTCCTTACGCTATATCACATATATATGGTTCGCAGAAGAGCTTCTGTGAAGTTTGGAAGGTATGAGACGAGGTACTGGTAGAATTGAAGCTGTGAGGACGGGTCGTGAGTCGTACTTAGGTAGCTCAGTTGGTAGGGCACTTTCCAACGAAACGCAAAGGTCCCAAGTTCGAATCTCGGTCCGGCACACAGTTTTAATCTGTCAGGAAGTTTCATGTCAGCGCACACTCCGCTGCAGAGTGAAAATCTCATTTTTGAAATCTGGACCTCTTGATATGAAATTCAATAATTATTGACCAAATTTGAGCTTACTGATACCGTTAAGAAAGAGACCGGACAATGCTATCCATCAGCTTGTGCTGACCGAATTGAAAAGATTGGAACATCCGTTGAACACATTTCAAAATCGGTGTGGAACTGGATACTCAAGGCTCGACCGTACATAACGTGTTGCGACACACGCTGAAAAACTACCGTACCATTTGCAGATTCTCCACTATTTAGATGACGAGGATTTGGCAGTGCATATGGACATATGTCAGGACGTGCTTGAAGTAGATGCAAATCACAACATCCTCAGTCAGACCCTATTCCTTTGGAAGGGTTAACTGACATAGCTGCATTATCTGGGCTAATTCACCGCCAGTGGAGCACCAGGAATTCCAGCGAGACTCCCCCGAAGTTAATGTGTAGATGGGAGTATCCATTGACGAAATCTAAGGCCCGTTCTTCTTAGCCGAAAATTCGATCAGTCGGGCAGTGTACCTGGATACGCTGCAACAGTTTCTTTTACCATTGCTTGAACAGGGAGGACCCGTGCCCAATGTTTATTTCCAACAGGATGGGGAATTGTCATAGACATACGAACCGTTTTGAATGCCGTATAGCGTTTCCTGGATGATGGATTGGGAGCCCACGCCCATGATCTCGGCGGCATGTTCTCCTGAGTTCACACCCACGGACTTCCTCGTCTGGAGATTTACCAAAAGGCGTGTGGTTCGCCGTCACCATATCAGATCATTGGCGGAGCTCCGAGACCCTGCTGCAGGTATAAAGCAACAAATCTGTGGAATGTCTTTCGTGTCACAGCCGGCATATAGAAGTTGTGTCGGGATGTGAATGGTGCTCATGTTGAAGGAGGAAGGAGCTTGCGGGCGCTCAACGCCGTCGACGTGGTCGTGTTGAATGTAACATGTGATAAACATATACCACGGTATGTAATAAGAATACAATAATTATTATTTCTACAAAATTGGTATTTAATTTCTGGACACCCTGTACTACAGTTTTCTGAAAACAGTGATATAAGGGGCAACATCACTGTAAATGTAGACGTTTGACTTGTGTTAAGAAGCCTTCATCCCTTGGCAACTATAAACACCGTTGCTAACCAAATATCCCACAGTGAACTTCTAAGGTTCAGGGCACAAAGAAATTTAAACAGTTGAAGCGTCAAGCACATCAGAGGTTACTGTAGTCACATTTTCAGGCAATTTTTGTTGCCTAATATATTAAACTATGGGAACTTCCTGGCAGATTAAAACTGTGTGCCGGACCGAGACTCGAATTCGGGACCTTTGCCTTTCGCGGGCAAGCGCTCTACCAACTATGTGTTGAACACTCTTTTTTATATTATATTATGGTCTGTAATTAGATACGTTATTTACTGTTGCTGTAAACTCACTATTGGCATAGAATAAGTCGTGTGGATATCGTGTTGTGTACCACACAACTAAATACCTGGCAACTCATGAGACGCAACGAATCGGGCTGTGCAGAGTCCCACAAAAGTACAAGGCTTTACCTGAACAATAGAAATTGTTGTCGGGCACGTTGTGGGCAGCGGCTCGAGTTTTACCGAGACCGATTCGGATCCAAAGTGTAATAGAATTTATGTTAGAATTTATTCTGCGAATTGGTGAAGGTATATATACATTGTATTTAAGGTATAGTTTTAAGATTTCATCTCATCCTTTTTCAATAAATTTTTGAGAATTATTAGTATTATACGTACCGTAGCTGAAAATACCGTAAATTTCTAAACATAATACCATAAGTACTTACAGAACATAACTGTAATGGTTGTTTATAAGACCTGTTGGAGGCAATAAGAGAATTGGTCATATCAGGTGAAAGCCTTAATATATGAATAAGTGTTACACATTCAGAGAGCGCAGTGATAAATCTATAAAAACAAGAATGTGACTCCAAATCTAGCGCCATATTCTTTTAGTGTGACTGATGTCCAACTTTCCCACGGCCCGCCAACATAGCCAGTGTGTTAAAGAGCCGGTTCGGGATGGGGTGAACGGATGAATAAACGACGAGTGTCATTGTGCCGGCCAACCTGGATGTGCCATTTACATGGTTTCCCACATGCCAGCAACTGAATACCAGGCTGGTTTCCAAGTTCCGCCTCAGTTACACAATTCGAAAGCATTTCGAGAAACTTTCCAACGCTTTCAGATGAATAACAGTGCACGCAGACTGTTGGGATAGACTCATTCCGTCCTGGAGGTTAAACAGGTGGCGACAGGAAGGGCAACCGGTCACCCCTTAAATTAACCATGTCACATCCGTCAATAACCATGCCGACGTATTCAACTTTACTACACTGGTCTACCGAATACAGACTTCATTGCTGGTTTATGAAGCAAGCGTTTCAAGAAAGGATACAGATGTGGCAGGTTTCTGAAGAGTCGAAAGGAAGACATAACTCATCTGTACACCTAAGAATTCAATCCTGCTTTACTAGAAAGTCGCTTGTGTAAAAGGGGCTCAAGTCGCCTGCTTATTTTAGCCGACTTCCCACGCCTTTCGTTCGGTTTATTTAGCGCCGTCGCTGGCACTTAGGCGGGTGACTCGCGAAAGGGGTGTGGGAGGGGGGGGGGGGGGAAGGGGGTCCACGGCAGTAAACAGTCAGTCAGGTGTCGCTGTGTGTGTCTCTGCTGTTGCTTACACGACCAGCGCTGCAGCTGCTGTGCCGGTGCAGGGGTGGGGCGGTACAGGACATCCTCATCACCCACCTCGCTGCTTTCCAAACACACGCTATGTTCTCCCACGCATCGGCTTTTACGCCGTACTCTCAAACTAGACACCGGCGAGATAATTGCAAGTGCGAGTGAAGAACTAGCTCAGTCGGAGAAGTGGGGCGTAAGAAGCAAGGAACGAAGAGCGGTTAAAGTTTAACGTTGCGTCGACAACGAGGTCATTGAAGATGGCAAGCTCGGATGGTAAAGGACAGGGAACAAAATAAACCATTACCTCTCAAGTATCCCGGAATTTGCCTTAAACGATGTAGGAAAACCTAAATCTGGGTGACCAGACTGAACACTGAGCGACCGTCCTCTCTGTTACGAGTCCACTGTCCTGCCACTGGGCCACCTCGTACTTTGAGTACAGTTATTGCTGATGACGCAGTTACGTGTAATGAACTACGACTGTCATTCTAAAAATAAAGAACTTTTGTTTCTCCAGACATTTTTAACCAAGACAATGAAAGAACACATTATACAAAATATTTTGATGTCTTTGCTGTTTTTCCTCATAGTCGGTGTTCGAATTCAAACATTTGTCGTACCGCTCCACAGTCTTTCTTATGCCTTATGCATACTCGGTTATCGCCTCGTTGTTGAACCAGTCACTAAAGTCCGCCATCAGTCCGCTGTCATATCCATAGCGCTTTCTTACCAAAAGAACCCTTCGAATTGGAAAAAAGATAGCAGTCACGTGGTGCCAAGTCCGCCTATAAGACAGTTATTGAAAATCTTTCCCGAAGCAACTCCTTCGTCGACGCGGCAGAATGCGCGCGAGCATTGTCGTGAAAACGCACAGTCACGCTAGGCAACAATCGACAGCGTTGGTTGCATTGACGGTGTCTCCTCTAGGAATAAAGTCGATAGGTCGGACGCCCATTCGATCCCTAAACACTGTGGCCGTATCCCTACTGGTGCTCAGAACTGAAATCAAGAGAACAGGAGCTCGGTTCATCAATAGTAAACGTCTACCCCGTTGAATTTCTTCGCTTATACTTTATTTGAGTTCGTCAGTCGTTACTGAAGATCGGCGCTATCCTTTTTCATCACGAACATTCGTTCTTTCGCGCCGCGCGGAGTGGCCGCGGATTGCGCGGCCCCTCGCGCCGGAGGCTCGAGTCCTCTCTTGGGCATTGGTGTGTGTGTGTTCTTATTATAAGTTAGTTTAAATTAGTGTAAGTAGTGTGTAAGTCTAGGGACCGATGAACTGAGCGGTTTGGTCCCTTAGAAATTCACATACAAACACACACACACTATTTCGCCATTACACACGATTCAGCACTTCCGAACTGAAGTTTTATTCACTAAATTTCCATAAACTTCTGTTATTTGCTTGTAAATTTGAATAGGCCGGGCATTTTTACATTCAGAAATCGCATAATACTACGAACCTCAAACTTGGGTGATCCTTAATTTTTTTTAATATTTTAAAATGACACAAACAATAAATGACCGTACCTGCACGCTTGTAATTTTATAACGGAAGCAACATTTAGAATGGTTGAAATTTCTGGTAATTAGAGATTGGCAAGAGCAATCTGTGTTTGCTATTAAGAAACTTTTAGCAGCGAAGGTCATCTTGAATACCATGACCGGTTTCAGCTGTTTAGACTGTCATCTTCTTGTCTTCAAAAAACTTGTTATGCATCCCTTTCCATTACGACTGTAGCACACATGCCATGTTGACATTATAGTTAGTAGTGTGTAGCAAATTCCACACAGACTTGTTAAAAATATTTTGATTTTATTTGTGAAAAACCTCTTTTTATTTTTAACAAACTTGTGTGGAATGTGCTACATACTATCCACTACAATGGAAAGATGGCATGTGTGCTACAGTCGTAATGCAACAGGATGCTTAGCAAGCTTTTTGAAGACAAGAAGATGACAGTCTTAACTCTTGAAACCGGCCATCAGGGAAAAAATCGTATTCAGTGTGACGTTGGCTATTAAAATTTCTCCAAAGATTAGGAAGGTCTATACACTGCGGCACGTCAGATGTACTTTCCAGTACTTTCGGAATCTCTCTGGAAAGATGCTATTATTCTTAAAAACTACTAACTTGACTTGGACTGATGTTTCACTTTCACTAGATACCACTGTCCAGCAACTTTGATGCTGTACGGCCTTAATGTGTACACTGACAGGGAAGGCAGCATGCAACAGCCCACTGTTGGTTCATGGTTCTGGAAACGCCTGTACACCGACAGGGTATCTCTTCGTTAATATCGCAACAAAGTCCACAGTTCCATTGTCGTTTCTAAACAAATACTGCTAAGTTTAAGCCGCGGAGGAAATAGTTAGCCGCTGAACGCTTAGCGAAGGTTAGCAAATAAGATGAGTTTTTACCGGTGAGACGAGTAATTCTCTCAATATACTAAAACTGGTAGGCCTATAAGAATTTTGTAACTACAAACATGTTCGGCATCTAAGCTGCGACAGCGTACGAAAGAAGTGTATGTCAGGCATCCGCCTCGACGGCACATGTTAATGCGATAACTTCCAACCACGCTTGTAAAAATATAAGCTCAATACACACAAGGGGGGACGAGAGGGCAAGAAGGCTGGAGAGGGAAGGGACTGGCGTGCGATGCAGATGGCTGCCAGAGTTCAACTAAGAAGGCAAGCAAAGGAGTAGAATCCTTTAAATTAATTCAATTTTAATTCAGTCTGTCACAACGTATTTCTATCATTCCGACATGATGGATCATTTATTTTATTCATTTGCTGGCATTGATTTTTTATCTGCTGCCTAAGTACTATAGCACTTCGTGTTACACTTATTATTGCAAATTTTCATCTGATTGCAAAAAATCAGGATACTGTCCTGCTGTTTGTGTAAACGAATTAGTAAATTACGACTACGTGTCTTACGGTAATAGGTTAGTGTGTTGGTATACTACAAAATGCAATGAGCGTTTGGCGTTATTGGTCATGAGGTCCCTTACGGGGCAGGTCCGGCCGTCTTGGTGCAGGTCTTATTACATTCGACGCCACTTTGGGCGACATGCGCGCCGGATGGGGATGAAATGCTGATGAAGACAACACAACACCCAGTCCCTGAGCGGAGAAAATCCCCGACCCAGCCGGGAGTCGAACTCAGGCCCCTTAGAACGGCACTCCGTCACTTGAACCATTCAGCTATGGGGTCGGACGGTATACTACAGATAAGTTAGAAATAGACAGATGAGCCAAAACATTATGACCACTTGCTTAATAGATTGTTTGTAAGTCTCTGAAGCGAAATACATCAATGATTCTGCGCATTCAGGGATGTGACAGTATCTTGGTAGGTCTGTGGAAGTCTGTCTACGCACATGTCGTTTAATTCGCAAAAATAACGGGCCGCTGATTTGCGTACACAGTGATGTCGCTCGATAGCGACCCCGACGGGTTCCATGGGATCTACATCAGGCGCATTTGTTCGCCGAGACATCAACGTGAGTCCACTGTAATGCTCCTCAAACCACTGTAACACGGTTCTGGCCACGAGACTCGGACAGTTATACTGCTGAAAGATGACATCGCCGTCAGGGAACACATCAAGCATGAAGGGATGCAGGTGTCAGCGTGTCTTCGATTACTACCACAGGTCCCATGCAAGCGCAGGAGAATGTCTCTCACAGCATAATACTGCTCCACCAGGCTGCATTCGTGGCGCGCTGCACGTTTCGAGCCGTCGTTCGCCTCGATAACGGCGTTTGTGGAGCGGCCCATCGGCTTCGTGTTGGAAAAATGTGATTCACCCGAAGAGTCGAAACGTTTCCATCGACCGACGGTGAATCCTGATGGCCCCGTGCCCACTGCAACCGTAATTGACGATGTCGTTGAGTCAACATGCGAACACATTGGGGTGGTCTGTTGCGGAACTCCATGATGAACAACGTACGATGAACGATGTGCTCTGAAACAGTTGTGCTTGCACCATCATTGTGCTATTTCCGTGGAGATGCCACAGATCACCATATATCCTACGGTACAGAGAGACAAGCCTCCGAACCCCAGGTTGTGTGAAAAATCGGAGACGTCCAACCATTTAGCTCGTAGTGGTAGTTTCACTGTCTCACCTCTTTCCACAGATGTTCGTGATAGTAGCACGTAAACATTTCTACCAGCTTCGCCGTTTTCAAGATACTAGTTCACAGTCTTTGCGTAACAATAAGCTGCCCTTTGTCAAAGTCGCTTATTTCAATGGATTTCCCCATTTGCAGCCATATCTTTGCTAGGGTGATTCCCCATCCGTGTCTGCTCGTATACTTCCTTTTTTACCGCCTCAGGTGCCCGAAACGCCACCAGGCTGCATCAAACTTCGCGGTGGGCAGTGGTCATAATGTTTTGGCTGATCGGTTACACTGCGTGCAAAACATGTTGATACAATTAAACTGTTTATTCACATCTACGTATGTTTGTGACATTAGAAAAATCTTTATCATTTACTTTCTAGTATTATTATACAACACGTCTATGTTTCTGCGTCAATGTCTCCTTTGCTGGAGGGGCATGAAAAGATATGCAGATGTTACAACGCTCCTAATTTTCAGTCCATAATCTCTGGAGCCAGTACGTTCCGTGCTGACTGAACTGTGAGGCGGTCAGCTGAGGATGTGTACACCTATCACAGAGCCAGGAACCTTGGACGACACCTCCCCTCCTAGCAGCACTCCGATTCATTGCCAGTTCGCCCATGGCGGCCGTGCAGTTCGCCCTGTGCTACCTCCCCGTGTGTCTCCGTTCTCCATCTCCTTCGGCTTCGAGGACTGAATCCCCGGATTATCCTCCGTCAGATACCCACGCTCACAGCGGGTCGGTGTCAGTGACAGCGCATTTCGCTTTCGGCCTTAACGGCTCTACGTCTGCGACATCTGCAGAGTCACTGTAGGCGCTAGCTCTGTCGAGGCCTTGCAGTGCCAAGCATTCGAATATCCTGTCGCCGTCCCATAGGATGGAACATGCCTTAAGCTTTCCACGATAAGCTTTGACTCACCTTCGAGTTCTGAAGGTATTATGACAACGGAAACATAATCACCTATCACAAAGGCTATCAGCGCGCGCGGAAGCTAATCAACATCAGAAACTCATAAATGCCAAGCCAATAGCAAAGATTGCTTACTGATACTTTGGTTGCAGCGCTATGATCTAGAAATTATGTCGTTGTGAATATGTACACTGCTAAAATTATTCTATTACTGCCTAATCGACGCGTAACTGAATTAAATAAATGCCTGTCTAGTTTCCGTCACTACTCAGTATAACCTCCGAACATTTTCATGATTTTTGACCTCAGTTTCAGTTCCGCAGAGCACTTAAACAATGGGTACTTACCCTCCAGAAATGTAAATTACCGTTAATTAGGATAATTGAATCTGCACACATTTTGAGAAATTTTCGCCTGCAGCTAAGATTTATGAAAGTTTGGGTCATTATCTCCGCACTATACAGATTTCCAACCCAGTAGCCACAATAGCAAACTGTAGCACTAGTACCTAGGACGTGGAAAATGGGTATCTGCTATAAGTATTTTAGATTTCTAGGAATATTTCTCGAAGAGTGATAGATTAAACATGTGGCATTAGCAAGTAAAAACGGAAAAATTTCTTCACGTTTCGCAGTTCTCCCACAATTTAAACAGAGATTCGTAAAGACGGGGGTTGTAACTTAAATAGTGGCAACTATTTATTCACAACCGATACAAAAAAGTTACATGTTTGCACCTGCTACTGTCCTTCAAAGTAGTCACCAGTGTTGTGTAGAACCCGTTGCCAGCGATGTGGAAGGCGTAGTATACCGTCAGCAGAGCCTGTTCTGTTGATGGTACGAATGGAGCGGTCTATTGCCTGTCGAATCCTGGAACTGATCTGAAGCGAATGCCACGAAGTGGTTTCTTCATCTTCGGAATCAAATCAGAGTCACAAGGACTTAAGTCCGGGGAGTATGGTGGATGGTACAGTACTTACCAGACCCATTGACCGAACAGAGCAGCCACAGCCTACGCTGTCTGCTCCCGCGCATTGTCGTGCAAAATGATGGGTGGGTTGCGCAGAAAGTGTCGCCGTTTCTTTCGCAAAGCTGGTCGCAGGTGATGCTCCAGAAAGCAACAGTAATACTGTGCATTGACAGCCTACCGTGGAGGAATGTAATACGTTAGGATAACACCATCACAGTCGTACACGAGAATAACCATAACTTTCACCATACTGGGGCTCTGACGCACTTCCGACTTTCGCGACGACCCATAATGACACCATTCGTTGGATTGGCGTTTCAGTTTTGGCTCGTACGATGTGGCCCATGTCTCATCCAGTGTTACGATACGGCGTAAGAAAGCCTCTCCTTTGCGCTCATAGCGTTCCAAGTGCGTCTGAGCAGCGTCGTAACGCATCCATTTCTGCATTTCCGTCAAGTCATGCGGAACCCATCGTGATGCCATTTTCTCGCGAGCCCAGGCGTTCCTTCAGGGTGCGAAACACAGTCGTATGCGATAATCCGGTTTCGTGGGCGAGCTCACTGCCCACCGAAGCGGCAAAAACATGCGCTTCTTTTTCAGAGACGCTAGGATGACCTACCCGATGCATATCTGCCACAGTTTGCCGACCTTCGTTGATGGCTTTTACCCAACGTGCCACTGTTCTATATCGCAATGCCGATTCCTCGCACGCCCCATGAAGACCTTGATGACACTGTCGTGCTGTACGACCTCTGACCCATTCAATCTTGATCCAACTCCATTGTTCCTGTTTCAAAAACATAGTGACACCGTTACGTTAGACCGCTCGCTCACAAGTGACTGTGTTTCTCTCAATTGATGACGTGGGACGGGCGAGTTCGGAGGTAAGATAGATACGTCAACACCGTGTGCTATCAGCGACAACAGTAGATTCCATTGCAAAGTGTCTCCACAGCAGTGTTGCCACAATAAAGTGCAGTAGAAGACTTAAAATACTGTGGTGGCTTTTCTTCTCTCCCAATAACAAAACTCGAAACATCTGACCTGGGTAATTTGGCCGAAACAAAGAGATTTCCTTGCACGTATCTCTCCAAAGCTTTAAGACAAATTCTTTCCAGATAGCGAACGCCTATCAGATACGGGTACAATATCCACGATGCTTTTCATCTTTACTAAAGATGTAATCGCGTTCAAAAGCAGAGTGGTTATGGGCAAACCTTACGCCCGTAGTCTTTGGAAGCAATGTATGTTACTGACAAAAATTCTGTTCAGCGGATCTGAACTCTCACGTCATAGTTTATTCCATGAATTTGGCCAATGGATTCATTGAGCACATAATGCTGACGGCATATGTAGGCCTATAACGAATATAAAAAAACAGGGAAGCAGATCCTTCAATACGCATGTACTCGTATTTCATAGCTCTAGGTCTCATATATGTTCTGTGTTTACTTAACAATATAACCTCCCTTAGGTGCGAGGCAAACTCTAAAGTAAAACTCGGAAATCTTGATTACGGAGCATTTTCTCCGAAAACCTCTAGAAAATGAAAAATGCGAAGCACAGATAGCTGTCGGATTTTTATTCATAAATTATATATCTTCCATTGTTCATCTGTGCTGCGACAAATCATTATGGATTCATCACAAAAGACATTATTTTAGAGTAAGTTACGTATTCTCTGCTCTTCCCGAACGGACCATGAGGGCCAACGGGACCGACCGGCCGCCGCGTCATCCTCAGCCCATAGCGTCACTGCATGCGGATATGGAGGGACATGTGGTCAGCACACTGCTCTCCGGGCCGTATGTCAGTTTCCGAGACCGGAGCCGCTACTTCTCAATCAAATAGCTGCTCAGTTTGTCTCACAAGGGCTGACTGCACCCTGCTTGCCAACAGCGCTCGGCAGAACGGATGGTCAGCCATCCAAGTGCTAGCCCAGCCCGTCAGCGTTTAACTTCGGTGATCTGACGGGAACCAGTGTTACCACTGAGGCAAGGCCGTTGGCCAAGTTAACGTGTTCTGCTCCCCATTAAAATTGGATCACCATGAAGGGAGCATGCGGTAATCATGAAATTAGTATGAAGTGTACTGATGCTTTGATATACAGATGATTAGCATTTTAGGGCAACCGCTCAAAATAGATACGAGTAAAGCCGTCTACAGTCTGCATACAAGAGGAGATTACACAGTAGGTTTCTGATTCACAAATCGACTTTGAATTTTGTTGCTTGTAAGGACATCATGTTATGCATCATGTAAGAAGGTGAAACGTGTACTAGCACGTGTCGAATTATACAACAGCAGGAACGTGATCTGTAGAGCCTAGGAAGGCATTTGACACCGTCCCACAGCACTGCCGTTAAGTGAGAAAATACGAGATTATCGAGTATCGGAGCAGATTTGTGACTGGATTCAAGACTTCCTTGCAGATACCACTCAACACGTTGCTCATAACGGAACAAAATCGACAGATGTAAAGATAATTTCCGTAATACCCAAAAGAAGAGTGATAGGACCGCTACTGTTACCATATACGTATGAATGATCTAATAGAAAGCGTCGGGTGCTCTTTAAGGCTGTTCGCAGATGATGCTGTTGTCTATAACGAAGCAGCAACGCCAGAAGATAGTAACGATTTGCAAAATGACCTCCAGAGAATTGATGAATGATGCAGGCTCTGGCAGTTGACCATGGACGTACATAAATGTAACATATTGCGCATACGTAGGAAAAGAAATCCACCACTGTACAGCTACGCTATTGAAAACAGACCACTGGAACACTATACCGTAAATTATCTAGGAGCAACTATCCAGAGCGACCTTAAGCGGAATGACCATATAAAACAAATAGTGGGAAAAGTAGATGCCAGACTCTGCTTCATAGGAAGGATCTTAAGGAAATGTAACCCATCCACAAAGGAAGTGGCTTATAAGGCGCTTGTTCCTCCGATTCTTGAGTATTGTTCATTTATCCCTACCAGATACGACTGATAGAAGAGAGAAGATCCAACGAAGAGCGACGCGTTTCGTCACGGGATCGTTTAGCGGGTGCGAGAGCGCTACGGAAATGCTCAACAAACTTGTAAACGTAGGCTTCCGCGGCCGTTGTCACAGTCAATAAAATTCTTCTGGGTTTTAGGCCGCATTGTCATCTGTAAAATTCGGACGTTTCGGCGACTGTTGCAAGGCACCTTCCTCTGGGTGTACTGCTAACTGCTGAATGAGCACTAGTTTGGATACGTATATACTATAAAGTAGTGCTGTGATTGGATGACACACCCTCACATACAATGACAGCACTCCTCTATAGTATATAAGTATCCAAACTAGTGCTCAATCAGCAGTTAGCAGTACACCACGAGGAAGGTGCCTTGCAACAGTCGCCGAAACGTCCGAATTTTACAGATGACAATGCTGCCTCAAAACCCAAAAGAATTTTATTGACGACTCAACAAACTTCATTGGGAGACGTTACAAGAGAGGCGTTGTGCATCACGGAGGAATTTACTATTGAAATTTCGAGAGAGCACTTTTCGGGAAGAGTCGTACAACGTATTACTTCCCTTCACATACGTCTCGCATAATGACCACGAGGAGTAAATTCGAGAAGTTAGAACCAATACAGAGGCTTGCCGAAATTCATTCTTCTCACGCTCTATCCACGAGTGGAATAGGGCTGGAAGGCTGACTTAGTGGTACAAAAGTACCCTCCACCGCACACCATTAGTGATTTGCGGAGTATGATGAAGATATACATCTACGGTTCATCATTCTCGAAACTGCTCCTTGAGTAGGATTCCACGGCTGCATGCACCACTAAACGGCAGGCAGGATCTCAATGGCTCCAAGCGAGTAGCGCCCGAGAGCACAGACACACATTTCGCTCGGCTGTGCAGGATATTACAGCCATATCAAGCACGTGCAGTCAAGAGATGGGATTGTTTTCAGAAACAGAAGTATCTCTACAAACAGTGCGACTACGTCTGTAGCACCACCGACTGTCAATACGGCGATCATTGTTGCGGCCTTCTGTGACACGGCAACAAAGAGAGGCGCGCCGACAGTGGGGCGCCGAACGACTTCACTGGACACTGGTGGGACGCCACGTCGCATTTTTATAAAAGTCTCAGTACTGCATACAGCTTTGAGATGTGCGTGTGCATGTGTGGAGGCTCCGAGGAGAACGAACATTATCAGATTACATTTATCGTCGTCATATGACTCCAAAGCTGGCGCGATGGTACTATGTGCGATTTGCTGCAAAACACGGTAACCTGTGGTTCATGTAGTCGGTAGTTTGGGCAGCAATTGTTATATTTGTAACGTGTGAAGGTCGGTTGCTGTGCCCTGTGTCAGAGGTCATGACATTATCTTTCAACAAGATAATGTGTAACCACGCATTGCCCAAGCTGACTTGCCTACCTCGATACAGAGGAGCACATTGTCTACATCTCCCGATCAATGAAAACATCTGGTCATGAGCTGCCAAGAGACTGGCACGCCACTGCTCCTCAGCCACTACAGTTGATGAACTTTGGTGCATAGTTGAAACAGCATGCTCTAATCCATCCACATATATAATCCAAACTAGGGTCGGCTCGATGCTCAGCCGGGCTAGAGACGATGTTCCTACCAGGTGTGGCGGCTCTTGGTACTCAATTTCGCTCCGTGTGTGTCCCCAGATCACTTATAAATTTAATAGTGTACCCTTCCTACTACAAGCACAAATAAGATTTGATTGGTTGCTGTTCTTCCTGGTGTTGCGCTTTAATGACAATCAATGTATAACGTACTCACAATATTTGGGTCACACTGAAGAATCGTTAATCGCACCGCGAATGCACTTGGCAAGGACACAGGAGGTGATGGCAGAGGGCGAGGGTGTTGGTGTGAAAGGGTAGGGAGCTGGGGGCAATGGAGGGAGGGGGGGGGGGTCTTGGCTATGGCACGCAGCCTGCAGTGCGACAGTAATCTAAGCAAGATCGTTACACACTAGCCCAGTAGCCCAGCTCGCTCGCCAGGCAGCAGAATAGATTGCGTCCGGTTCTGCAATGGCTTACACTTGCTGTTCTTGTGTTTGGCATTTGTTTTTTTAAGGGAGGAGGGGGATTATAATGCTTTTCAGTTTTTTGACGCGGCACATCTCTATTCCCTCACCTGTCGCAATCTCTTGCTCTAAGAACAGCACTTACACCAAACTTTTTAAGTTATCTGATCTAAAGATTCCAGCGTCATCTTAACAGCTACATCCCACCTATCAGTTCCTTCTCGCATAGATATCCCACACCCCCTTCCCTTCACCAACGCTTCTCACATTCCACTCATTATCCACAATTACTAGGAGCCCCATCATATCCTCGTAATGAACAGAATGTACGAGGGTTGGAACTTTAAAAGTGGTAACTATTTATTTACAAATTATACAAAACAGATACATGTTTCAAAATTTTACTGTCCTTCATTCCGTATTATTCATTGTCATCGATGTGGAAGTCGTAAGATGCCCTTAGTAGCGCCAGTTTCGCTGGTAGTTCGAGTGGAGAAATCTACTGTCCGAAAATTCTGAAGTGAATACGATAAAGAGCATCGCTGGTAACGGGGTATACACAATTCTGGTTTACCTTGAAGAAAAATTGCATAAACTGCAAACAAATAGCTGCCACTATTAAAGTTCCAACCCCTTACATCACATTATTATGAAACAGCTGCCACCCTAAGTCATGCAAGAGAAACCACCACTCTAGGACCCAACGGGCGAAGCGGACAGAACACTTCACACCTGCAATTCCCAATAATAGCGTAAGCGGAGAAGCCCATGCTAAACGACATGGCTGTTAAGTCGCTACTCTATTGTCCTTGAGCTTGCGGCAGTTGGTTGCAGTTCTGGTGTCTAAAACATGTCTCATACCCACGTGCAGTGACGAATGGCTCCAGAATCATAGAGACTGGGCTCACATCCTGAGATCCACCTCGAAGACAATCACGGAAGTGGCAATTTCTTCTGCTTTTCCTTAACGTTCGGTGACTGGGATAAGGACTGTCGTAGTGGGTTTGTGTGAGGCTGGAAGCTGCGAGATGGATTGCGCTTTGGCGACATGTACGTTATAACCGACTTCCTGGGAACTCCTGTTGCTTAGGGATCCGATCGTGCATCAACAACTGGGCACCCACCATATGAGTGGGAAGAGGCGTAGAAAAGGTGGGATAACGTCGCTAGTTTCATTTGCACCCAGCTGGGAATCTGCACCCAGAGGGTCACTCCCAATCTGTAGACGAAAACCAAGAGAGGACAACATGAATAAGTTTATACATGTATGGTGTCTGCGCTTTCGAACATGTATATGGCTTTACGGTCATTGCGATCATTTCCTGAACTCTTACGGGAATCCAACGTGATGCGGCAAGCAATGAGTTGGTGGACATAAGTAGTGTGTGACAAGTTGGGAATTTGGGTCGGACGGAAACCGTGTTCGGATAGCCGAAACAGTTAAAGCGACCGTTCGCTTGCAGCGGGAAATCTGAGTCTGGAGCCCGGTCTGGCACAAATTTTCACTTGTTGGCACTTAATTCATTCCAATGCCCAATGGCGGCTGATGACAGAATTCATTTCATTTCGTCACAAATATGAATAAGACTTCGGAACACGGAATATCAGGTATCTTCCGGAGAATTGATAAGAGACTGGGCAGACAAACACACGAGCTAGCTGGATTTCATGTAGACCTCGCTGCCTTAACTGAAACCATATTATCAGGCGTAGAACATATCACTGAGACTAGTTCAGAGAATATCATCCACTGTAAAGAACAGGATGTAGGAAAACAGCGGTGTTGTACGTAACCGAACAAAAAACTGTGAGCGTAGATCGCTGATAGTGTTTATTTTTGTGGTACAGCACTTCTGTCGTAGATACGCTACATTCACACCAGTCCAGACTCATTCAAAAATATTTTCTAATTGAATTAGTAGGTTGGTAGGCGTGTTTATCTATATACAGAATCAAAATAAACCGGCTTTTCAGACAACAGACTGCTTGATCCCACCGCGGTTACATGTACAAATTGCTGAGTGCAGATAAGCATCATGGACTTCAGCCGTAAAGAATGTTTCCAAGCGGTTCACAAGTATTTTGTAGAATCGCAAGATTGCAACAAACAAAACAGCATAAAGCAGATCTAATACCAACATTTTAATTTACTTACAGCAACGCCTAAAACTAAAGAATATTCAATAGATTTCACACAAGCTATCTTAACAGCACTGAGTCAATGGCAAACTCAGTCCTTCCTTGCGAAGGAATTCGGCATTCTCAACAGCTTTCTAGTGTGTCTGCCCGTCTTCAGAAAAAAAGGGCGACGATAGAAAACAACGCACAAAATGGTCGGCCCCGAAAAACCAGCCAAAAAGAAGATAGATCATCCGAGGGCAATCAATGGTTGATCCAAAAACATCAGCACTGCCAGTACGTGATGATCCACAGGAAAAACACGGGGTGAAAGCCCATGTTACGACGGTTAGTTATCGATTAGCAACCACAGATCTGAATGGCAGGCGGCCTTCTCGAAAACCTACGATAAGTGCGAAAAATAGGAAAACCAGATAACACTTTGCTAAGAAGTACGCGTTGTGGACCACTGGAGACTGGTCAGACATTGTATGGAGTGATGAAAGGCAGTTCAATCTCTTCTCAGCCGAAAAACAAGGGGAATGACAGAAAGTAGCAGGTACCCACGATGAAACATGGAGCAGGAAATGCCTTGGTGTGGGCTGTTTCTCAAGAAGTGATGTAGGTCCTCTGGTCGAAATCCATGGTGTAATAGATAGTTTGAAGTACGGTGAAGTAATAACAGACCCACCAGATATCTCACGGGAGACGAAATATGTCTCGTAATTCCAATGTGATAGCGACCCGAAGCACAATTCCGGCAATGTGAAAACAATTCTGAAGCAGCACAAAGTAAAGATATTCGGATGGTAAAGCCAAAGTCCAGATTAAACCCTATAAACACCTTTTTCTGTCTAGTTGTGTTGCCAACAAAACTGCAACAACAAGGAGGCTTTCTACGAGGAATTGTGTGAGCAATGGAAAAAAGATTGGTCGGGCACGATAGGCCAAACTCTTAGATTCTATACCATCCAGGTGTGCTGCAGTAACACACGCAAAGGGCTATGCAACCAAGGATTAAGCGAAGAACATCATGGGTCAAGACTTCATTATTGTTTTTCTTCTATTTAGTTTTAACAAAATACTTTGAGCCTATTTAATTTATTCATTTGTGTTTTATTATTAATGCCAAAATAATAAAAATGGTTCAAATGGCTCTAAGCACTACTGAACTTAACATCTGAGGTCATCAGTCCCCTAGAACTTAGAACTACTTAAACCTAACTAACCTAAGGACATCACACACATCCATGCCCGAAGCAGGATTCGAACCTGCGACCGTAGCAGCAGCGCAGATCCGGACTGAAGCGCCTAGAACCGCTGGGCCCAAAATCAGAAGTGTATAATATATGTATGATAATGCACTAAACACTATGACGATTTGGTAATTACGATTTTTATTTAAAGTTTTTCCTAAATAAAATGTTTTCCGAATTTATTATAACTATAAAATACTTTTTATCGTAACTGCTCCTGATGACGACAGATGCCTCTTAGTGATTGCAACGGCTGCGCATCGACTCCTCGAGTCACAAATTCAGATAAATACTATGACTGAAACTGGGACTCAAAAAATTAACACCATTTGTGATCTAGCCTCGTTGCTTTTTGTTACACCTATTAACTCCTATTGCTGTCACTGAAAGAATTATGACTCTTTGAATTCCTCTCACTGGAGACAGCATCGTCACCCTCGTTTTTACCTATGTTTCCCCTTTAGACAGTGATGAAGAGCCAAAGAATCAGTTCTACCAGCAACTGAACAATGGTCTTGTCAAGATACCTACTACAGATAAACTCTCGTTACTTGGAGACTTTAGTGCTATAGTGGGAAGAGACTGTCTGTGTTTGTCTTCGAGTTGTTGCTTTCATGGAGATATATGGGCCGTGTACACGAGTGGCTGTTTTAGTGATGGTGCTAATACTCAGGACAACATTTGCCAATCCATTTTAGTTGATGATGATGTGGATGCATATCTTAAAGAGTAAGTGTTGCAAAGGAAGAAACCATACGATTTTACTGTTATTATTTATACTTCAATTTAAAAGCTTTTAGAGATTCTGATGATGAAGTCTTGACCTTCGAAACGCGTAAATGTTACTGTTTTTTACTCAGTGAATAGGCGGTTGAGCCCAAATTTCAACACACTGTAACAGCAAGATCTCGTATCCATCATAGATAAAATCAGAATATTCGGACTTTGTACAAAATTGATGCCTGTCAAAGAAAATGCCAATCATAAGAACAATCTACAACAGTAATACTACTTCTAGATGAAACACTTTGTTCGTAAATAATTACTATTAAAAAACAGTCTTGATCACGATTTATTTAACAAGGTGACCGGTTTCCAACAGAAAGAGGTTCCTACTCAATGGTAATTCAACGTTTTATAGCTTTATAACTTTATGTATTTTGTTTAATGTATGTAACCCTCTAATTAGAGCTTTGTATACAACTTATAGGTCTGAAGATGACCACAGTAGTGGCCGAAACCGGTCACCTTGTTAAATAAATCGTGATCAAGACTGTTTTTTAATAGTAATTATTTATAAGACATTGATCACTGCTGTTCCCATAATGCATTCAAAAGTAACTTTGTTCGTACTATATTGCTTTCAGTGGAATAAGATGCATTATTACATGCAGTTTCGAGAGTATTTCTTCTTGGAGGATATGTAGCGCGTGTCACTTCATTCATGAGTTTTGGCTCTGTTTACGTTTCCTTTACGACTATTCAGGTCTCTTGATATTTTACTGACGCTTGGTCTGCAAAAATACAATAACTGTTTCGTAAATTAAGTAGAAAAAATTGCAAACAAGCATTAATCTTATAGCACGGAGACGTTAAGTGACGAGTCGATTTCTTGCCGCTAGGGGCGCTAGTGCGTTTTCAACTGTCAGACGGTAGCAACATTTACAGCAGAGAGTGTCACGACTGTATACGTAAGACTGTGGTGTGACACTGTCGAGACCTGGTGGTCGTTTCCAGACGAGGGTTGCGGTCCAGAGCAAAAGGTCGGTCAATTGGGTTCTTACGTGATGCCATGTGGGTATAACCCAGGAGCTGTTATGCTGGTAGCGGACGCGCGACTTCAGGCTTCGCGCACTGCCCCTGCTCGGGATACCGGATATCACGTTAGCGGCAATTGGCCAGTGAAATGGCGTGCGCCGCGCCACCACCGAAGCGCGTAAATTCTCGTTTACACCGGAGCGAATGGAAGCGAACGGAAGCGAACCAGCGTTCATCAGTGCTCATTACCATTTCCTCGTACCCGTGAACAAGCGTTAGCATTGTAGGGAACGGAACAGCGCGAGAGAATGAACGTAAGCGACCCAAATGTATTGACGCTACGTTATGGTTTCACTTTATTTTATTTATATATTTATTTTCACTAAATTGGCACGCAAGTTTCTCTAGATGCAAGGCTACTTATAGCCGAAATGTCAAACTTTCAGATAATAGTAATAGCAACCTTAGACTTTTTGCAGATGATGCAGTTATGTACGAGCGCTATTCGGAAAGTAAGGAACGACAGGTCGCGAAACGTAAATCACTGTAAAAATCAAAACTGTTTTATTTTCAACAGTTAGCTACAAATTCCAGCTACTCCATAGTCACCCATCCGACTTAGACGTTTGTCGTAGCTTTGTACCAACTTTCCAATACCCTCGTTATAGAAGGCAGCCGCCAGCGCTTTCCGCCAATTCTCTACGCTGGCCTACAGCTCGTTGTCTGTGCCAAAATGTTGTCTTCATAGCCAGCGGTTCATGTGAGCAGAGATGAAACTCAGAGGGGGACAATTACGAGCTGTATTGTGGGTAATCAAACATTTCCAACTGAAAATGATACAGGAGCATCTTCATTGCCCCTGCAGAATGCGGTTGAGAATTATTGTCCTGAAGAAGAAACCGTAAGACATTTATGTAATGTTGGCTGCATAACTTCAGGCGAAATTTCTCACCGGGTCCTCGTACTTGGCGGGAGCCACTATTGTTCTAGGTATCTTTTTGTGCTCCCTGTGTGCTCATAAGTAAAAAGAACGAAGTAACGCAATCGACGGGCATACTAGAGACACTGCCTGACACACCGGTGCAAAACTTCATCGGATTTACACTGTGGTTTCCATTTCGCGACCGATCGTTCCTTACTTTCCGAATAACCCTCGTATAATGAAGTACTGTCTGAAAAAAGCTGCACAAATGTTCAGTCAGATCATGTTAAGTTGCCAAAAGTGGGTCAAAGCTCGGCAGCTTGTTGTAACTGTTCAGAAATGTATACTTCCGCTCTTCACAAAACGAGATAACGTAGTATCCTATGAGCACAGTATCAACTAGACACAAATGGAATCAGACAACTCATATAAACATCTGGATATAAAAGTTTGTAGTGGAACAATCACATAGGTTCAGTAATACGTAAAACAAGTTGCCGGCTTCGGTTTATTCGTAGAATACTATGGAAAAGCAATCAATCGATGAAGGATACTGCTTACAAAAGGCCTATCCGACACATCTCAGAATATTGCGCAACTGTGTAGAACCCGAATTAAATAAGACTAACAGCGGATATCAACCGATTGCAAAGAAGGGCAGCACGAGTGGTTGCAGGTTTGTTTCAGCCATTGGAGAGCGTCACAGAGGTGATGAAAAAACGGAATTAGCAAACGCTTGATGTTAGACGCTTGGACGCAAATTGAAAGCCAGTTTCTCGCACAACTCCGTCCGAACACGTCTCGGAAGACCCTAACGCTTCTGGCCGACCGCCATGTTATCCTCAGCCGATAGGCCTCACTGGATACGGATACGGAGGGACATGTGGCCAGCACACCGCTCTCCCAGCCGTTGTCAGTGTTCGTGACAGAGCCGCTACTTCTCAGTCGAGTAGCTCCTCAGTTGGCCTCTCAAGAGCTGAGTGGATCCCGCTTGCCAACAGCGCTCGGTAGACCGGACGGTTACCCATCCAAGTGTAGCCAGGCCCGACAGCGCTTAACTTCGGTGATCACACGAGAACCGGTGTTACCACCGCGGCAAGGCCGTTGGAAAGCCAACTTAGTAACTTTCAAGAACTAACTTCAAACTATGATTATGCTAGATATTTCTCCTTTACGGATCGCGGAGACATGATCAGGCTAATCACAGCATACACAGAGGCATTTAAGCAATCATTCTTCCCTCTCTCCGTACGTGAATGTAACGGGAAGAATTCTTAATAAATGGTACAGTGTCAAGTACCCTCTGCCATGCACTTTTAAATGTAGATATAGATCAGGGTAAGATTATTCTGAGTGTCGAGTGCGCCTTTTTTGGCGAATCAAGCAGAATGCCGTAGGGGTAGAAGTACCGGTAGGTGTCTCGACTTTTTTTGCAAGTGTGAAACGCATGGAGGTAGTGCACCTACAGCGGGACTGCAGCTCCAGCCTTCCTTAGCGTTATTCCAAAACCTTGCACAAACGTCGGTTATCGCTTTTCATTAGCTTCTCATTGCAACTGAAGAGGAAATATGAAAATGGGCCAAAAATGGTTCAAATGGCTCCAAGCACTTAACATCTGAGGTCGTCAGTCCCCTAGACTTAAACTACTTAAACCTAACTAACATAAGGACATCACACACATCCATGCCCGAGGCAGGATTCGAACCTGCGACCGCAGCAGCAGCGCGGTTCCGGACTGAAGCGCCTAGAACCGCTAGGCCACAGCGGCCGGCTGAAAATGGGCCACTAGGATACTATTTACGGACGAGCTACATAACTTGACGGAAGTCTCGTACTTACCATCTGATGCTTAAAAAATGGCGGCAGCTACGTTGGTAATCGTTTCGTATTTCAACAGTTTCTACAAATAAATCTCTGGGCTTTTAAGCAATGGACCTCCCATGTATGAAACATCTTCTAACGACTGATTACTTTATGAATGAGCTAATGTGTCAAATA
The DNA here is from genome assembly GCF_023864345.2 of Schistocerca serialis cubense. NCBI lineage: Eukaryota > Metazoa > Arthropoda > Insecta > Orthoptera > Acrididae > Schistocerca > Schistocerca serialis. The sequence continues at coordinate 286,784,736 of NC_064639.1, forward strand.
TTTGACGTTAAGTACGTAAGCTAGAAAAGGTTTAGGAAAGGTTCGAAATGATGCTTCAAGTCGCTAAGTACTCTCGTTACGAAACACTGGATGAATATAGTCTGCATAATTTGCGCTCAAATTTTGAACAAAAGCTAGTTTTTCACACTTACGCTACTTTTTCACGCTTACGACTATTTATGAGTCGTATATCCTGGTAAATTCAGTGATACATGTATAGATATTGTCCGAAAACTTTGCATCGAATAAAGTTAATGGTAAAGAAGTAATAAATTAAGATGTCATGTCCAATGATGAAGTTGTACTGCATGAACAGCGAAAATATAATAAGTGATAATCTTTTTTCCTTTCATCATTTTGTGGGGGCATGTTGGCGAGAAAACATTTAGCCTGCGTTTAAGATTATGAGCAAAGTTTGTTGGAAGGCGCAAATGCTCTCACTCTCAAATACTCGATGAATAAAGTCCGTGCATCTGCCCATCGTCAGTTATACTGCTTCAGTGCAAACACAGTTCCTATCTTTAATACGTTCCTTATTGCGTTAAACTTTTGACATAAGATTATACACCGAAGCGCCAAAGGAACTGATGTGGGCACGCGTATTCAAATACAGAGATTGTAAACAGGCAGAATACTGCGCTGCGGTCGGAAATGCCTATATACGAGAACAGGTGTCTGGCGCAGTTGTTAGATTGGTATAATGGCAGGTTATCACTATTTAAGTCAGTCTGAACATGGTGTCATAGTCGGCGCACGAGCGATGGGACACAGCATCTCCGAGGTAGCGGTGAAATGGGGATTTTCCCGAACGACCATTTCACGAGTGTACCGTTAATATCAGGAACCTGGTAAAACAGCAAATGTCCGACATCGTTGCGGCCGGCAAAATGTCCTGCAAGAACGGGACCAACGACGACTGATGAGAATCGTTCAACGTGACAGAAGTGCAACCCTTCCGCAAATTGCTGCAGATTTCAATGGTGGACCATCATTAAGTGTCAGCGTGCAAACCGTTCAACGAAACGTCATCGATATAGGCTTTCGAAGCCGAAGGCCCACTCATGTATACTTGATGACTGCACGACACAATGCTTTACGCCTCGCCTGGGCCCGTCAACACCGACACTGGTCTGTTGATGACTGGAAAATGTTGTCTGGCCGGACGAGACTCGTTTTAAATTGTATCGAGTGGATGGACGTGAACAGATACGGAGACGACCTCATGAATCCATGGACCCTGCATGTCAGCAGGGGACTGTTCAAGCTGGTAGAGACCCTGTAAAGGTGTGGGGCGGGTGCAGTTGGAGTGCTATGGGACCCCTGGTACGTCTAGATACGACTCTGACAGGTGACATGTACGTAAGCATCCCGTCTGATCACCTGCATCCATTCATGTCCATTGTGTATTCCGATGGACTTGGGCAATTCCAGCAGGACAATGCCACACCCCGCAGGTCCAGAATTGCTATACAGTGGCTCCAGGAACAGTTTTCTGACTTTAAACACTTCCGCTGGCCACAAAATTCCCTAGATATGAACATAATTGAGCATACCTGGGATGCCTTAAAACATGCTGTTCAGAAGAGATCTCTATCCCCTCGTACTCTTAGGATTTACGGACAGTCCTGCAGGATTCACGGTGCAAATTCCCTCCTGAACTACTTCAGACATCAGTCGAGTCCATGCTACGTCGTGTTGCGGCACTTCGGCGTGCTCGCGGGGGCCCCACACGATAGTAGGCAGGTGTACCAGTTTCTTTGGCTCTTCAGTGTAAATATCTCGTATAATTTCCGACCTCTGCAGTGTCATATGCGGAGCCTTCAAGAATTTTATAAAAGTGCTTTTAAGGCAAGTACGCCACAGCAGCTGAGCGGTCGGCGCGCGTGACTGCCATGCACAGGGCCCGGATTCAATTCCCCGTACTGCCTGGGACTTTTCCTTGGTGGGAGGATTGGTGTCGGGTGCACGAGAGTCTCGTGATGCCAACTAAAGAGCTGCCTGACGGAGCAGCGGCGCTCCAGGTCTCGGGAACTGACGACGGCCAGGAGAGCGGTGTGCTGACTAAACGCCCTCCGTAGAGCATCTGCTGACGCTATTGACGGAGAAGGACACGGTTATCGGTCGGTACCGATTTGCCACCCCCCTCCCCCCCCCCCTCCGTGTCTGTGGACGCAGTTTACATATACGGAAGATAATGTAAAGGACGAATGGTCAATGTAATGTAAAAAATATACATACGACTGTAACTTTACAGTTTTTTTACTCCATAGGACATTGATAATAACTCTGTAAAACAAATAGACGTAAAATGATTAAAAGCAGCCTTAAATGTAACAATCAATAGAGGAGCTAATGTCCTAGATGGCGTTAATGCTGAATTAATCAAATGTGGAGGAACCATTTTAGAATTTTGCTTCCTCCTTTTTTTTTATTATGTGTTGGAAGAATTGTTCTGTACCTCAAGAATGGAATACTGCTTAAGTAATGTCTGTATTTGAAAAAAAAGGCAATAGGAAAGACGCAGGAAATTATCGAGGTATAAGTACCAGTATAGTAAATGCACGATATAAAACTTATGCGAAAATTCTTAACCAAAGGTTGCAAACTATTGGTGATGCGATAATCTCAAAAGAACAATCGGTCTTCAGAAAGGGACGTTCGCGTAATGATAATATATTTATAAGATGACAACTTACTGTAAAACGTCGGAAATTTGGCTTATAAACGCATTTAGCGTTTACTTATTTTGAGAAAGCCTTTGATGAGGTAAAAAGACTTCTTTTGTGGAAAATATTGGAAATAAAAGCTTTTCCTAAACATCTTATTAGTACCATAAAGATTCTATTTGTAGACACAAAAACAGTTATAAATTGTGGTTCGAAAATGTCACTTGAAATACAAATAAATGAAGGTGTTCGACAACGATGCCGTCCGTCTCCTACCTTTATTATGTTATATATTGACGACCTAGTTATCAAGTGGAAAGATGAAATATACTTAGGAATTAAAATAGGATCTAGCGTATCATTAAATGCTCTGGTATATGCTGATGGCCAGATAATTATACAGGAAACAAAAGATAATTTACAAAGACCAGTATACAGATTGAGTCAATAAGCAATACATTACGACGTAACTACATCTACAAATAAGACAAACATAATGGCTTTCAAAACAAATAATGAAGTCAGATCGAAAGTAATAACAAATGAAGAATTTGAGAACAAGTATCTCACTTCAGTAATCCAGGATGTGATATTAGTTTTAACTTTGACAAAGTTATAGAGAAGAAGTTTAATAAATATCAAGCTACCTGCGGAACAATTGGAAGAACTTTGGGAAGAAACAGAAGAAAAGAAACACGAATGAAATTATATGAAGTTATGGCTGTACCTACTCTTTTATGTCCTTCCGAATCATGGAGGGCAACAAAAAAATGAAAAATCACTTATTCAAGAAACAGAGATAAAGTTCATGAGATATGTAAGGAGCTGTAGTAAAATTGATAAAATAAGGAATGAAACAATAAGATCAGATTTAAAAATATTTTCAGTTAATGACAAGAGAGAAGAGAATAGAATGAAATGGAAAGATTATGTTGACAGAATGACAGAAAACAGATTGCGAAACAAGATAGTGAATTATTGGCCGACTGGAAAAAGGGAACTAGGTACACCTCGCAAGAGATGGATGGATGGATGGATGGATGGATGATAGACACCGGAACGGATGACTACAGCACCTAATCCTTATAAGGATATGATGATGATGATCATGATCATGATCTCCTCCATCAAAGTCATGAGCCTGATGATGATGATGATCATCATCATCATTATTATCATCATGACTTTGCTGGAGGGGGAGAGTGTATTTGTGTGAGTAACAAATTTATTTATTGCTTTATTACACCATAAGTTTCTAAAATAAAAGTGATACATCTGCGATGTAATTACAACTATCTCGAAGGTAAGCTACAAGGATGATGAAATCTTTCGTCTATTTTTAATTTTATCTTAATTAACACAACAAATGCATATTTGTCTTTTTTAACTTTGAAAGAGGAAGTTGGATGGCCGGACGGGGTTTTTAACCACTGTCCTATGGCATGTGACTCCAGTGTCTTACCGCTGTGACACCTCGCTCGCTGTGAACTAGTTAACTTCACTTGTACATCAAAACTTTCTGCCACATAATCCATGATGTCGACGTTCATGGTCTGTACCATTCGTTCGACGGCTGATGTGAAACTCGGCATTTGAAAAATTTTGATGGATCGGACTTGAAAGAGCACTGAACACGAGGCGTTACGAATGCTTTTGAAACAAACAGTAAATTTTTGTACAATCCTAGTGGCATCGCCATAATATTATCTTTGAGTAACTAGATGCTACTGTCAGATCCTTTTAGGTCATTGCATGCAATGTACAGGGGTGGGACAAAAATATGGGAAAACCGCGAGAAGTGCAAGCTCGAACATAAATGGAAATGTCAGCCAAGCTGCAGGTTAGGCTGACGTATTAGCCACGAACGACACCTGTGCAATATCCTCAGTTCGTTACAAGTGTAAGTCCAGGTTATAAAAGTGTTCTGTGGAGTTGTGAGTGCATTATGTCGGAGCTCAATGCGTACGAACGTGAGCAGATTATTGGTGCTCGTGTGGTGCGTTCTTCCGTAACCAAGGTAGCTGAAGTGTTCGGTGTTCCAAGACGCACCGTATTAAACATTTATACCACATGCAGGGAATGCGGGAAAACATCATCCGCTAATCCACAACGCGGAAAAAAAGTGTATGTTGAGTGATCGTGACGGACGGCCATTGAAGAGGATTGTGACGAAAAATAAGGGGATGATAGCTGCAAAAGTCGCAGCAGAACTGAATGTCGCAGTCGCGAACCCTGTCAGCACCAAAACAACACGAAAGGAGCTCCATAAGGAGGAAATTAGAGGGCTAGCCGAAATTCCAAAATCAGTCATCAGTGATCAATATGCCCATAACAGGAAAATGTGGTGCCGAAGCCACAAAACCGGGAGTATGGAACAATGGAAGAAAATCATTTTGTCGAATGAGTCTTGTTTCACACAGTTTCCAACTTCTGGCCAAGTTTACGTCCCAGGAGTGAAATGTGGCAGTAGTTCTGTGATGATTTGGGCAGCCATATCGTGGTATTCCATAGGTCCCATGGCTTCTCTGGAAGGTCGAGTTACTGCCAAGGATTATATGACCATTTTAGCTGATCAGGTGCGTCCCATGGTAGAATGTTTGTTCCTCAATGGTGATTCTATGTTCCAAGACGTCACAGCTCCTGTTCACACACATTGCACTGTCGATGACTGGTTTTTTGAGCACGAGGACGAATTGTCACTTCTCCTCTGACCAACACAGTCATCAGATCTCAGAATTATTGAGCCTTTGTGGTAGGCACTGGAGAGAAAGGGGGCGCGGTCGCTATCCACTAACATCATCGTTACCTGAATTTGCCACTATTTTGCAGGAAGAGTGGTATAACATTCACTTTAAAACCATACATGACCTGTATTTACCAATTCCGAGACGACCGGGAGCTGTTTTGGGTGCCAGTGGTTTTCGTATACGCCGAATTAGACATGATAATGTGTTGTGTTTCTGATATTTTGATAATTTTGTCCTTCCCCTCCGCTGTATTTTTACCCTGTTATACACAGAAATTGCAAGCTAAGGTAACAGAATTCAGGCGTTGTTCGAGTAAGAAAATAGCTATCATTTCGAAATGGGTTTTACCTGTCAGTGAACTGTGAACGTTACATAAACTAAATGGGCAAGAGACACGGAAAAAGTTTATCGAGCAGAGTAGCCGCGGGGTTTGAGGCGCCACGTCACGGATGCGCGTCCCCTCCCGCCGGAGGTTTAAGTCCTTCCTCGGGCATGGGTGTGTGTGTTGTCCTTAGCGTAACGTAGTTTAAGTAGTGTGTAAATCTAGGGACCGATGACCTCAACAGTTTGGTCCCTTAGGAATTCACACACATTTGAACATATCTGAATGGAAAAAGTTCTCCCATCTGTAGATGTATGACGAACGAATATTGTGGCTGAATGTCGCTTGTGGCGCGAGTGTAGACCCAATACCTGAGCTGTATGTTATAGGCAGGTGTGTACTGAACATGTCATCTCGTCGCGAGCTAACCGACTTTGAACGTGGTGAGATAATAGGTGTAAAATGCATCGGTCATAGCATTCGGGTTTCCGAAAAATCATTGTCTGGGACAGATAGCGAATATCACAAAATGGTTCAAATGGCTCTAAGCACTAAGGGACTTAACATCTAAGGTAATCAGTCCCCTAGACTTAGAATTACTTAAACCTAAGTAACCTAAGGACATCACACACATCCATGCCCGAGGCAGGATTCGAACCTGCGACCGCAGCAGCCGCGTGGTTCCAGAATGAAGCGCCTAGAATCGCTCGACTACAGCGGCCGGTGTGAATATCGCAGTAACAGTGTCTCCACTCTTGTAAGCCCAAGCACAGGACGTCATAAGCGTGTGAAGAAGGAAGTTGCGTCACCTCCATAAGACATACTGGACGATACGCAATAGCTCGCCGCCGGTCTTCCAGGAAGCTTTTTCCATGAAGACTGTATACAGACAAATACATCGAATACGCTTGAACAACTGTCGACCGACTTGTCTCCCTTGTAGACACAGAGCTCAGCGACAAACATTCCCCAACCAACCTCGTCACTGTATCATGGAACAGTGGCGGCGTTCACTTCTATGTAGTAGCGAGCTGATGAGGATGTGAGAGTGTGGCATGTGTCTCATGAAGCTATGATAATCGAGGGATAGTAGGTTCAGTTATGGCCTGGGCTGTATTCACGTAACTGCAAGTGGGTCCCACTCAAGGGACCAGTGAGAGGCACATTATGTTGAGAGACCATGTGTATCCCTTCTTGGCATTACAGTACTCTGATGGAGAAGCAATGTTTCAAGTAGAACACAGCGACATGTAATCGCTTTTTGTTTGCACGCAAGTGACTTTATGGACACCTCATTGAATTCACGATGATGGCGATCGATTTAGGGGATGCTGTTGTTACCCGTGTAGGCCCCATGCGACTAGTACAGTACTCAAGAACAACTGTGCGTAGCGCTGCAAGATGGGTGGCCGAATGTCTTTCCAGATCGACTTCAACACCTCGAAGACTACGACTCCATGCATAGTTTGGAGAGCGCGCGGAGGAGTAGTGCGCTACTAACGCCGCATCCGGTGCCTTGCCATGAATTTTGGCCACTCACCGTTTTCCAGGCGTTTATCGCTTAGTCCATTCTGTGAAAAACTGAGAAGACTCCAGTCTTCACTGAATATATTTTCCGTTCCATTGGATATTACCCGAAACGATTGTATTTCCATGGTTACTCAGTGCAGGGGGCGAGCTATAGCCTAATTTTCTATTGCAGTCTTCTTTTGAAAAGCAATTAATTTGCAAAGTTCTTTGTTAACCCAATCACTGAATTACTAGTTTCTGCAGTATGTATTGCCATTTCATGTCCATAATAACGGGCAGTGGTAGTTACATCACACAGTCCTCATGCATGGACTGAAGACTATACAATAAGCATAAAAATGTCGAAGCGTTGCAGTGACATTTTAGATGTTCTATCATAAAGTACATACAATTTTGAGTATATGTGGCAGGAACAAGGCAGACCCATGCCACATACTGCCCCTTCGTGATATAAAGCCATGCTGAAGGCGACAGAGTAGCTGACGACTGTCCTTTTGTGACAGAGTGGTGTAGACACCTAGTCATCGTGTTAAAACAGTGAAATAAATTGGTCTGAAAAATAAGACTACAATACAATTGTATTTTCAGTTGGCTATCAGAGAAGACGTCACGCTTTTTTCAAATCTGCATTGTCATCTAAAGTATCAGTCTCTGGAGTGCGGGAGAGAAAGATTAATTTGGAAATTCCGGCATGAAATTACTCGATAACACCGTGTCTCAAAACGAAGACAGAGTGTGACGATATTGCTGCAGCGAAGAGCCTTCAAAAAGTTTCATGGCCTCAGCAACTTCATAACGGAATTTATCCAATAGTCGTGTCACGCTATAAGTCTGTGGAGGATCAGAAAAAAAGATCGTCATGTATGTGGTACAATTTTAATTGTGTCTGTATGTGCACAAACCTCTCCTGTATATACATATATTTGCTGCTATTACTTTAGCAGATCGATGTGTCCACATAAACAGAGATTCACTTCTTCTACTACCGACCCTTTCAAAACGAGAAAGTTTTTCAGCCTGAGCCATGTGTCGAAAAGACTGGTCAGGGTGGTGATGTGACATCAGTTCTGTCTCAGCCCAACGTAGGTAGATACTTTGGCAAGAAACGAACATTACTGCCGCTGGGTGTTGAGTAGCAACGTCTGCCTGTCCCATCATGGGGGCCATTCGCTACCGACTGAGCCGCATGTCTTCTACATCTACATGATTACTCTGCAATTCACACTTAATTATTCGACAGATGGTTCACAGAACCGCTTTTAGACAATATCTCGAGTGTTTCACACTCGAATATGATGTTAGAAAAAAATGAACGCCTGATTCTTTCCGTGCGAATTCCGATTTTTCTAAAAATTTTATTACGATGGTCATTTCACCACATGCAGGCGGAACTCAACAAAATATTTTGGGATACGGAGCAGAAAGTTTGTGGCTGTAATTTCGTAAAAAGCTCTCACCGCAAAGAAAAACGCCTTTGTTTTGATGAGTCTGCCCCAACTCTCTTATCACATACGTGACCTCTCTCCATTATTTCGCGATAATACGGAAAGAGCTACCCTTCTTTGAGCCTTTTCGATGTCCAGTAATCCAGAAGATGTTGGACTAGCGTAGTGTGGACAGTCTCTTTAGGAGACCGGTTGCATCTTCCAAATGTTCTGTCAATAAAACAAAGTCTTAATTTCGTCTTCCCCACAACACTTTCTGTATGATAATTCCAGTTTGTTTGTGATTGTAATGCCTAGGTATTCACATTGGCGTCCGCAAGGGGGCGAGAGGGAAGAGGGAAGATGCAAGAAAGCGGCACTTGCCTCCTCCCATAATTCTAACACGGACTGTTCACGGAAAATTATGCCTTGCCTTCGGCACGGTGGTGGTTATGGTGTTGTCAAGACGAATATGACAATTTACAGAACTGTGTCAAAATACAGTCCGCAAACTACTCTCTGTCCCTTCCCCATACAGTTCTTATAGACCTAGGGGGAGGAAACCATTTCAATACGGTTGTGCGCGAATTCCAGCAAATATCTCAGCTCAAAAATTAACGTGCTAGCAGTATACCCGCCTAGCATTTCATTCATAATTCCTTCAAGGACACTCCCTCCTCCTACTGGACAACTTAATCGCAACAGTTCTTTAACATTTGTCTGCGGTCAAAGAAGGTTCGTCGCGGCTTGCTGAGACCACATTCAGTTTTTCAGTCGCATACGGATTATATACTATCCAGTCACATTAATGTGACCATCTGTCAAAAACTTGAATAACCACTTTCTGCAGCGCGAACCGCTGCTAGACTTGTCGGAAGAAACTCAACAAGGTTCTGGAAATTACCAACAGGGATGTGGAGCCAATGCCGTGGTCAGCTGCGCTAGGTTTCTTGATTGAGCATCCAAGGCACGAACAACCCGATCGGGGTAGTCCCACAGATTCTCGATTGGGTTTTAATCCGGGAAGTACACTGGACAGGTGAACACAGTAAACTCACCCTGGTGCTTTTCGAGCCACGCACGTACACAGCGATCTGTGTGACACATTCCAATGTCCTGCTGATAGATGCCATCGTGACAAGGAAAAACAAACTACAAATACGGGACGATATGGTCCCCAAGTAGTGATACGATACATCCACTGTGCTTTCCAGAATGACGAGATCACCCAGAAAATGCCACGAAAACACCCCGCAGGCCATTACGTTTTCTTCTCCGACGTGGGCCCTTGCGATGATCAAACGGTCATCTCTCCGATGGAGCATAAAGCATGATTCATCTCAAAAGGCCACCTGTCGCCAATCAGTGGATGTTCAGTAGCGGCGTGGGCATGTAAGTTCCACCCTTCGTAGCCGATGAATAGCAGTCAGCATGGGTGCAAGAACCAGGAGCCTGCTGCGGAGACCCATTCGCAGCAACGTCCATAGAACGGTCGTTGATGAGACACTGTTAGCTCTTGATTCACGTGACCAGTCAGGTGCTCAACAGTTGCACGTCTAATCGCCCGTACACTTCTCCACAGCCGTCGTCCATCCCTGTCATCTATGGCTCACGGTGCACCTCGGTTACCTTGGCTCCAGTTTTGGATAGCCCTATTTTGTCGTACACGGTATACTTCAACCACGCCGGCACACGAACAGTTTGCAGACTAAGCCATTTCTAAATGCTTCCAGCCTTTGCCCGGAAGCCAATGTTTCATGCCCTTTTAGACGTCAGATAAAGTCTCCATTTCCGCATTTCGACAACAACTGCACTGTTTTCCGCGTCCTCCAAACAACCTTCACATACCTTCCATGCTAGTGTTATCACATGCCGTCCGAGACCAGTTACTGTACATTGACGTCGAAACTGGGCAGTGGTTACATTAATGTGACTGGACCATGTAGTAGACTCTGTAGGGCACGGTATCCTATACCATAAATGTGTTCACTCGCGACTAATATGGTCCCAAATGGGTGCTTTCCTTTTTTTTGTGAGATAACAAGACATAACAAAATGTGAAAAATCAAGGTCGAGAAGATCTCCAAGAAATGGGATCTTCTCAAACTCCATGGGGTCCATCACAGCACAACGTAGTCGTATTACAAATTCAGCAGTCCAGCTACCATGGGTGCCCAGTTACGTGTCAAACTCGCTGGTGTGGTGGGTTTGGTAAGGGGCGGGGGGGGGGGGGGGGGATAATACCCTTCTTGGTTCAATCCCAGGCTGTTAAGAGCCAATTGTACCTGCCAATTTGAGGTTGTTCAATTTGAGGTTGTTTCGGGAGGCTTCCTACATTCATCTTGTCGAATGCTGGCTTGGATTACATTTTAGCCAGACAACTTAAAATGTAGCTTTCAAAACAAATTTCATTAATATTTAATTATGTCGGCCAACGTTATATCATATGTCATGAAAATAATGCAATAAAGTCCATTACTACGATCAAATGTGAACTTCTGTAAACAAATATTGTTATAAGCTGCATAAGTTGAATGAGCGTTTCAGTTTATTTCTTGTTTCGTCACTTTCAGGAATGCTAATCAATGGCAATATTGCTGGTTATTTTCGTTAAGAATCAGCAAGAATTTCTCAAGTTCTCTGATACCAAAAATGGCAATTTTAGAATCTTGCCCTGCCATGCATAAATTTCTGCTCATTGGTATTTAGTTCAATCTAAAACTTTTAAATTAGTCAGTAAAAGAAAACATGGTTAGTAGGATGTAACGCACACAATCTTTATTTAAATCGTGCAGTTATCCAATTTCGACAATTTCTCATTTTCAAGCGCATGTGTCATATTGCGTGGTACATACTGTAATTATAAAATTATTTTTTTACACACAGAAGCAAAATTTTAAGTTGGTGTCATTTGTCGTGTAACTTAAAATTTAACGAAATTCTTTTAGCAGTTATGTGGAGGAACTCACACTTTTCATTGCGGTCAACTACTACTTTTCGCACCAAGTTGGTATCTGTTTAAATCATTCTTCAATGGATTTCGATTTTCTAATGAATTTACTAAAGGGTAAACGAAGGAATGATCTGCAAACATTCCAAGGGAAGTGTGCAGAATGTCTCTTACATTATATAAATAATGAACAGCAGAAGGTCTATATCACTTCCTTGGTAAACCCATGGTATCACTTCGGTTTCACTAGATGACTTCCCGGCAGTTACTACGAACTGTGATCGTTCCGACGGGAAATCACGAATTCAGTCGCACAACTGAAACGATACTCTGTAGGCATGTATCTCATAAGAAGCCATTTGTGTGGAACAGTATCATCAGATGCCGTCCGGAGATATACATCGAAGAGCCAAAGAAACTGGTACACCTGCCTAATATCGTGTAGGGCCCCCTTGAGCACGCAGAAAGACCGCAACACGATGTAGCATGGACTCGACTAATGTCTGAAGTAGTGCTGGAGGGAATTGACACCATGACTAATCCAGGAATGTCCATAAATTCGTAAGAGTACGACGGGGTAGAGATCTCTTCTGAACAGCACGTTGCAAGCCATCCTAGATATGCTGAATAATGTTCATGTCTGGGGAGTTAGGTGGCGAGCGAAATTGTTTTAACTCAGGAGAGTGTTCCTGGAACAACACTGTTGCAATTCTGGACGTGTGGATTGTCGCATTGTCCTGCTGGAAATGCCCAAGTCCGTCGGATGTACAATTTACATGAATGGATGCAGGTGATCGGACAGGATGCTTACGTACGTATAACCTGTCAGAGTCGTAACTACCTGTATCAGTGTTCCCATAACACTCCAACTGCGAACGCGCCACAACATTACACAGCTTCCAACAGTTTGAATAGCCCACTGCTCACATACACGGTCCATGGATTCATGAGGTTGTCTCCATACCCGTACACGTCCATCCGCTGGATACAATTTGAAACGAGACTCGTCCGACCAGGCAACATGTTTCCAATCATCCAGTGTCGGTGTTGACGGGCCTAGGTGAGGCGTAAAGCATTGTGTCGTGCAGTCATCGAGGATACGTCAGTGGGCCTTCGGCTTCGAAAGCCCATAGCGATGATGTTTCGTTGAACGGTTTGCACGCTGACACTTAATGATGGTCCACCATTGAAATCTGCAGCAATTTGCGGAAGGGTTGCACTTCTGTCACGTTGAACGATTCTCATCAGTCGTCGTTGGTCCCGTTCTTGCAGAATATTTTTCCGGCCGCAGCGATGTCGGAGATTTGATGTTTTACCGGATTCCTGATATTCGCGGCACACTCGTGAAGTGGTCGTACGGGAATATCCCCATTTCGCCGCTACCTCAGAGATGCTGTGTCCCATCGCTCATGCGCCGACTATAACACCACGTTCAGACTGACTTAAAACTTGATAACCTTCCATTTTAGCATGAGTAACCGAACTAACAACTGCGCCTGACACTTGTCTTATATAGACGTTTCCGACCGCAGGGCCGTATTCTGCCTGTTTCCATATCTCTGTATTTGAATACGAATGCCTATACCAATTTATTTGGCGGTTCAGGGTGTAAATACAGAATCAACTTGAGATAAACTTGAATAGTGAGCCAGTTTGGCAACAAAGAGCGTTATGTGTCCCGTAAAATGGCCTTCAATATATTAGTCGTTTGAGCGCAAACTTGCTGTAGTGTAAACAGTTGATCACTCTGAGGTGCTGTTCAGATTTTGCGTTAATACTACGTGGCCCGAGTCTGCTTGTGAGCCTTCAGTAACTCATTATACTTAAAAAGTGTAACTGAAAGTGAATGGAGAAATTACCAACCGCGCAGAACCAGGAAAAGGATTAAGACAAGGTCGCTGGCTGTCTCCTACCTTTTTCAAACTGTACTTAGAAAGTATGATTGACCATGTTCCACAAGATAACAAGGAGTAAAAACTGGAGGAAGGAGAACATTGTAGCTGAGATTTGCAGGCGACGTGGTTTTTCTTGTGACATTAAAAAATGGCAGAATTTAGAGGGTACCGTGGAAGTTAGAAACATTTATGGAATGAAAATCAATACAAAGAAAGCAAAAATTATGACACTAGGAGAAAATAAAGGACAAAAATAATGCATTAAGGAGAAATACACTGATGAACCAAACCATTATGACCACCTGCTTAGCCGCGCGGGATTAGACGAGCGGTCTAAGGCGCTGCAGTCATGGACTGTGCGGCTGGTTCCGGCGGAGGTTCGAGTCCTCCCTCGGGCATGGGTGTGTGTGTTTGTCCTTAGGATAATTTAGGTTAAGTAGTGTGTAAGCTTAGGGGCTGATGACCTTAGCGGTTAAGTCCCGTAAGATTCCACACACATTTGAACATTTTTGAACCACCTGCTTAATAACTAGTTTGTCCGTCGTTGGAACGAAATACATCACTGATTCTGCTTATCAGGAATCCGACAGTTTGTTGGGAGTTTTGTGGAGGTTTGTGGCAATAGATATCTACGCATAGGTCGTGTAATTTGCGTAAATAGCGAGCCGCTGATTTGTGTGCTAGGTAATGGCGCCCGATAGCGACCTATATCATAGGATCTACATCAGGTGAATTTGGTCACCGAGACATCAACGTGAGTTCACTATAATGATCCTCAAACCACTGTAGTACAGTTCTGGCTCCGAGACAGGAATAATTATACTGCTGAAAGACGACATCCGCGTCGGGGAAGACATCAAGCATGAAGGGGGTTGCAGGTGGTTCGCAGTTGTCAGCGTGGCTTCGATTACCAACAGAGGTCCCATGCAAGCGCAGGAGAATGTCTCCCATTGCATAATACTCTTCCCACAAATCTGCGTCCGTGGCGCGCTGCACGTTTCGAACCGCCGTTCACCTCGATTTCGGCGTTTGTGGAAACGATCGTCGACCTAGTGCAGCAAAAATCTGATTCACCCGAAGAGCCGACACGTTTCACTGATCGAAGTCGAATCTTGATGCACCCATGACCACTGCAATCGTAACTGACGATGTCGTAGAGTCAAAATGTGAACACGACTGCTGCGAAGCTCCATGTTGAACAATGTATGATGAACGGTGTGCTCCGAAACATTTGTGTGTGCACCAGCATTGTATTCTTTCGGCAGAGATGCCACAGATCACCATCTATCCTACTTTACAGAGCAGGCAAGACTCCGAGCCCCACATCCTGTGAAGAGTCGTGGACGTCCAACTATTTAGCGCCTCGTGGTAGTTTCACTATCCTCCTACCTCTTTCCGTAGACGCCCGTGGTAGTAGCATTTGAGCATTCGACCAGCATCGCGTTTATCGAGATACTCTACTCGTTCACAGGCTCTGCGTAATAATAATCTGCTCTATGTCAGAGTCACTTATCTCAATGTATTTCCCCGTTTGCAGCCCATATCTCCGCTATGATGACCTCCCGTCTGTGTCCGCTCCGCTTACATCCTTTTGTTACCGCAAGTGCCCGCAACGCCACTAGACGGTATCCAACGGCACGGTGGGCAGTGGTCATAATGTTTTGGCTGAACAGTGTGTAGAGCATATGTAAAGCCTTAAATATCTAGGAAGAATGATAAGAAGCCCGCCAGGCTAGCCGCACGGTCTAACTCGCTGCTTCCCGAGGGGGAAGGCAGCCGGTCCCCGGCATGAATCCGCCCGGCGGATTCGTGTCGAGGTCCGTTGTGCCGGCCAGAGTGTGGATGATTTTTAAGGCGGTTTTCCATCCATCTCGGCGAATGCGGGCTGGTTCCCCTTATTGCACGGCGATTGCTGTGGAAACACCGTCTCCACGTATGCGTGCACCATAATTATTCTACCACCCAAACATTTGGGGTTACACTCGTCTGGTATGAGACGCTCCCAGGGGGGGGGGGGGGGGCGGTAGAGAGAGGGGGGGAGGTTCCACTGGGGGCCGAACCGCACAATAACCCTGGGTTCGGTGTGGGGCTGCGGTGGGGTGGGTGGGCTGCTGTGGCCTGTTGTGAGGTTGTGAACCACTGAGGGCCACGGCGGGACGAAGCCTCTCCATCGTTTCTAGGTCCCTGGTTTAATACATACAAACATACAAGATAGGAAACGAGTGGAAAAGTTGCACAGAAATTAACATCAGGGTAGCAATGGCGAAACAGGAATGGGCAAAGATTTGAGGAAAAGACTAATAAAATGTTTTGTATGGTGTGATCTCGTGTATGGTGCTGCAACATGTACACTAAGGAACAAAGAATGAAGCAAGAATGGAGGCTTTTGAGAAGTGGACGTGACGGAGGATGGAAAGAATAAGTTGGATGGATAGAGCGAAAAATCAGGAGGTAATGAGAAGAGAGAGAGACAAATTGTTGAATGTAATTTTAAAAAATGAAAAGAAATTGGATTGTACAGATATTAATAAAGAAAGAGGGGCTTCTAGAATAGTCTTAGAGTAATATGTGACAGTGAAAAGGCGGTATGGAAACAAGAGATTTCATATCGCGGATGATGAGATAGACGGCAACACACACAGCAACATTAAGAAGGAAGCAATGGATACACAGAACAGAAAACTGGTGACGGTGACCTCTTCATTAGATAGGAATTGTTTGTGCTTCGTTTATGTTTCCCCTCTCCTTTGAACTTAAGACGTCTAATATAGCTTTTTCTTCGATGGTCCAACTGTTGCACGTGAAAATGAATTGACTATCAGTAGTTTTCCATTATATTGGTATTCCAGCGGCCGTAATATCTTGATGAAGTGGCTCACCTTGTTCCTCACTGGAAACACCAAAAATGCAGGCAAAAAATCAAGGTGAATGCTCAAAAAGTGACACTTGATTCTCATCAGCCTACCTTCTTGATTTATTCAGGCATGTTGGTTGAAACATAACTATGATGTTGGTCCTTTCCGTTGCCTAAGAACGTATAAAGAAAACCTGCTTGTAGGATAACCAAGCCTCACACTCAGGCTCACTCAGTTTTGGTTCGCAGTTCGAATCGAACATCAATTTCTGAATGTCATGTCCGACAAACACGGCCTCTTTCACTTCTGCTTGTGATGTGTGAGAAAAATTCTCACAGAGATGCTTTATTCTCCCTCACTGCGTAATGTTTTAACAGGCAGTTTCATTAGGCACAACTTAACGTGTAGGGGTGGCACTAGCATTTTTTATCGGATCACGCGATTCTTGTGCAAAATAATAGAAGAGCAAAGAACTTGTCGTGGTAGTCATGATACACATTAACTCAACCACTGACACCGAAATACCACATTCATGTTATTATCTGAAATAGTATATGTAATACGCATAATAAAATCGCTAATAAGATACTTTTTTGTCAAGGTTGACTGTTTTTGTTCAATTAATTTTTGTTTATTTCTAACCGGTTGGGCCATCCTAGTGTTCACAGGGGACATCTTATAATGAAATTGTTCTACCAAGAAGTGACGAAAGAATCCACAAACAGCATTTTTGTAGTATCGAGTGTAATTGTAAGACTGCTCAGATGTCGCCAAAGCGACGAGTACACTTTAAAAATTTTTCCTTGTTAGTGGCTCTGGGCACTATGGGACTCAACTGCTGTGGTTATCAGTCCCCTAGAACTTAGAACTACTTAAACCTAACTAACCTAAGGACATCACACACATCCATGCCCGAGGCAGGATTCGAACCTGCGACCGTAGCAGTCGCACGGCTCCGGACTGCGCGCCTAGAACCGCGAGACCACCGCGGCCGGCTTTCCTTGTTAGTATGGAGCCTGGAACTGGAATTGCTGTTCAGCCTAAACTCGAAAAAAAACCAAAATAATTGCTGGTAGATTTGTACTTCCAAAGAAATATTTAAATATTTTACGATGAACGGTGGGAGGGGGAGGAAGGGAAGAGACAGTAACTTTTTCTATGGCATAGCGAGACAGCCAAGGAAGCGTTTGACAAAAAGAGAAAATTGCTGTGCAAGTCACCGAATAAAAACCACTGAGGAGAAGATTGGCCAATTGCTAAATGAGGAACATTATTTTCTACGGCGCAGAGACAAGGACGTTGCAAGAACTGGAAATGTGGGTGTGGACGAAAACTAGAGGGTGGGAGTTGGGAAGACACCATGAAAACCGAGGACATCAAATGAATCCTCAATTGCGAGATAAGGACTACCATCATCTGTAGAATGGAATGACGACAGTGAAAATCTGTGTCGAACCAGAACTCGAACCCGGATTTTCCGCTCATCGCGAGGGGTCGCCTTACTTTTTGGCTATCCGTGCACGACTCACGGATCGGGCCGTGAGTCGTGCACGGATAGACAACTGGTAAGGCGACCCCACGCGATGACCGGAAAATCCGGTTCGAGTTCCGGTTCGGCACAGATTTTCACTGTCGTCATTCCATTCTTTAGTTGATGGTAGTCCCTATTCGCAATTGTGAAGTCATTTGATGTGTTTCGTAACACCTGTGGTCACCGCAGTGCCTGTTCCTTTGGACGTGCAGGCATGTCCAAAGGAAGTTTGCATCATAATCAGGACAACTTCGGCACTGAAATATCGAAAACTGAATAGGCGTTGCAAAGAATTGTGGAGAATAGAAAAAAAGTAAGAGAAATTGGCTAGGTGACGTGCTGAGACGCCAATGCTTACTTTAGCAAGGAATTGAAGGAGTAGTAAAGGGATAGATAGGCAGAAGAGGGAGAAGGTGAAGGCAGTTTGAGGGAATAAATCGATAAATACTTTACAGAATTAAAGAGGTAACTACGAGTGCGGAAGAGATGGTCGAGTACCGTGCCTAGACCTGCCGCAAGGTACAACAACTGATGACAGAAAAAATAGTGAGTGATATTTTCGTTATCACATCAGGATTCAGCAAAATAAAAACCACAAGAATAAGCCACTTTCATTTAATATAAAAGTTTCAGAAATGAAGGCGCTAGCTCGGGACTCGAGAAGAGTGGAGCCGAGGGTGGTCAGCCAGTGCTTACCTTCAGTCTACGGTAGAGGCGGCCACTGCGGGCATGTCGCGTCGCCGGCAGCCCCACGCGTGCCGCACGTGAGCGCACAGCAGCTGCGGACGGGAACGCCGGTATGCCGAGCCGAGCGCCGCCGCAACCCCAGCCGCGCCGCCATTGGCCGGCGCGCGAGGTGTGCCTCCGTGACGTCACGCCGCCATCGATTCCCTTGACCGAGATACGGTGCACCAACCCGTGCAACCCCGTCTGCCGAGGCGTGGTCGATAGCGCTGGAGAGGGGTGGGGCAGGGGGGTTGTGCATGTGTCGGGAATGACGGATCAGCCGGTCGCGCTCCGCCAATATCCGTGATCTGTCATATGTCCGCCGCCGATGCAACGCGAAACGGTCTCGTTATACGGCGGGCTCCCATTCCGAGCCGCGCTGTTTGTGTTGCGGCCGGGCCTGTCAGCTCGAACGCGGTACAAAGCTCTTTTATTGCTCCGGGCAGGTTGTCCGCATCCTGCACTAGGCAATAACACTGATTACGAGACGCCATAACTTTGAAGTGAAATGTTCTTCTGTCGTGAGATAGTGAGTGAAAAAAAGAGAAAGTTATAGAAATATAAATACGAATTCAAGTCAGCTGCTTCAGTTGAATTTCTTTCGTGCGATAAGCCTATTCGGCTATAATTGCAGTTGTCAAGCTATCTGAGAATAATACGTAGAATTTTATCATTATTTGCTTAATCCTTTTGTGTTTACATATTGTGGCTATATGGCGTCTATATACAATGGTGCTTACGTTTAGTTATTCTTGCTTTGCATTTCGCTGTGGTGTGTACTAAACTAGACCCTGCCTGATTTTATTACGGGAAATTAAGAAATTATCTCCCTAAACAATTATTGGGAAAGCAAGAATAAACACCTATTATTATTGTTATGGACTTCTCTTGCTACAATGAATAATCGTGATATATATATATATATATATATATATATATATATATATATATATATATATATATATATTACGTAAAGAGAAAATATCATGATGTTAGTTAGGAATTATTATTCTGAGACCACAGGTATATTTTATTCCTTCGAAAAATTAACTCTGGCGTGAATATTAAGTATTTTTCTTTCTGACTCAAAATAAATTGAAAATTCTTTTATTTTTGAAATATTACTTCGTCAGGCTCAAGCCAAAGTTAATGCAAGCTCCTGCTATTGTGGCTTTAAGTAAAGATACATTTTCAACAATCAAAGATAATCGTGCTGTGATAACTAAAAATCGGACTTCCCAAATAACTTGAAAATACAGATTGTTCAGAATGTAGAGCGCGAGAAATGAAAGAAAACCAACTTCAAGCTACTCTTGGGAATTAAAATACAACATGAACTTCCACCTGTACAAGGAATTGGCCACGTTTATGTACATGGAAAGTAGAGGAAAAGATTTACGTTTCGCAGCAAGAACAAATTTTTGAAATTCAACTTTGATAATTATTATTTAATGGTAATTCGACATACACGAATAGGCAGCAAACCTGTATACATTGAATTGCATACGAAGCCACGAGTGCAATACAAGAGCTAAGCAACTAGATCAAAAAGGCAGGCGATAAGAAAAAGATAACATGGTGTCTTTCCTTTATACAGTAGTTCATAGAACCTTTATGTCACCGAGAAATCTAACGTTTCAATACACTCCTTGAGACAAAGATTCTTTGTTAAGTGTATATCACTGTTATTACTTTTACCACTAATTAGAGGCGTCACACAGGCCCCTGGAAGGCTGAAGGCACCTGTGAAGTCACCTTGCCTTCAGGCTTCCACAAACAACAATCATTTTTTAATTCAGATTGTGAAAAGTCTTATCTGTTACAAAGTAGTTCTGTCGATTGATACTTAGTATCAAATATCATTTTCTTTGTACAGGAGTAGTATTTCGTATTCAGTATATTACAGTTTTTAAACTCTTTTACATATTGTAAGAGCAAGTTTATGTGTATCAGTACACGATATTCAAGTCTTTGCCTTTTAGTTCATTTCTTTCTAATTACACATTCGCGCTAAGTTCATCTAATTCAGTAATTCTCCGTTTAAGTATTCACTATTTGGAATTACTTTGACTAATACGTGAAACATTTGATATAGTCTTAAGTTACATGCTACTTGTCTGACTTCTAATGCTACTGCACCGGAAGGAGAATGTCAAAAAACTTTTTCTCATCTATGCCCAGGAAATTCAATCTTTAGCTGTCCCATTCGGGTTATCGTTCATATTTACTTACAATGATTTTCATTCAGTTTTCTTTGCTAAGATAACTCTGTACAGAAATAAATCAATTTTTCATTCACATGGTAGGTTTTACATTAAACAGGATTGCATATAGGCTGACTACAGTTAAGTGTTTACCTAGATAACAGTTCATGAGCACTCACGGATAAATTAGTTATGTATAGTTTTCTTTTGAAGCTGTCGTAGTTCCAGTTTATGAGTACCGAATAAAATTTGATTCTATACAATGCAAAATCTTCTCCGTCGAATCGATGCCATTGGTCGTTGAACTGGAATGGCGTCGTCACGTCACCGGAGCGTTTGATGACGTTGTGATGAGCCATCAGCTGATGCCGACGGCGGATCCCCTCTCGTCTGCAGTTGGCTCAGAGCTTTGTGCATGACTGCAGATCAGCATCGGGTTGACATTAGGCTCGTTCCCAGTGCGACATGAATTGATAACGGCAGTATCAGCTTTTCTGATCCGCGTGTTACACCCAAAATTATACACACACACAAAAAATGTTATATCATGATGGAATGACTATGTTATTGTATTCGATATTTTCATCCGTGTTTGAAGCTTTTATTGTATTCGTATTACAAATGAATACACAATGAAAAATAAAATTTTCGCAAATGTTATTGGTTTGTATGTGCATTTTAAGATAATCTACCAAGAAAATTGCTACATTTGTAGTATCAATGTCTGTAGGTGTCTCTAGAATCTTTCTCTTGTGCTTTTGCCCCGCATCGATTCGCCGATGAGTTTAACAAAGTAGACCAAGACAGAAATTTTTTTAGTCAAATTTTTTACTGGCTTAAAATGTTCCTTAGAGAGTCTGTTTTTAAGATTCATTCATATAAAGGGTGCCATAAATGCTAAAATATATTAAAACTGCCATTTACTGCGTGGGAGTCTAGCGCATCTGAGCGATCGAATGAAACCGATGTAGTACAATTATACTGACGGAATAGGGGTCCTGCTAGTTTCGGACAGTATCACACAGGTCATTAGTACCAACTAAAATATTATTCTCAACAACAATTATCTTTGTAACATAATTCGTTTACGGTAAACAGTCTGAAAGCACGTTCTCGTCTCGCGTCTGCTTAACTTGTCATTCCGCTTGTTTTTATTCGAAGTAAAACGTGAGTGCTAGAAAATGACAACAAACGTATTTATACGAATATATAAGGTTCGAAAAGTGATCAATCGTGCAAAAAACACTCCGATTGCTTAGCCGAAGGTACTAGATCGAGGTAATTTCATCAAAAAAACATTTTTCTTTGGGATTGGAATTATTCTTCTTGAAGTCTGAGGGAATTTCGACTGTATCATAAATCTTGCTCACCAGATGGTAGAGTTCTGTCAGGACTGGTTCTCCCAAGGCTGTCAGTAGTTCTAATGGAATGTTCTCTACTCCCGGGGCCTTGTTTCGACTTAGGTCTTTCAGTGCTCTGTCAAACTCTTCACGCAGTATCATATCTCCCATTTCATCTTCATCTACCTACTCTTCCATTTCCATAATATTGTCCTCAAGAACATCTCCCCTATATAGACCCTCTATATACTCCTTCCACCTTTCTGCTTTCCCTTCTTTGCTTAGAACTGGGTTTCCATCTGAGCTTTTGATATTCATGCAAGTGGTTCTCTTTTCTCCAAAGGTCTCTTTAATTTTCCTGTACGCAGTATTTATCTTACCCCTCGTGAGATAAGCCTCTACATCCTTACATTTGCCCTCTAGCCATCCCTGCTTAGCCATTTTGCACTTCTCGATCTTATTTTTGAGACGTTTGTATTCCTTTTTGCCTGCTTCATTTACTGCATTTTTGTACTTTCCCCTTTCATAAATTAAATTCTCTTCTGTTACCCAAGGATTTCTACTAGCCCTCGTCTTTTTACCTACTTGATCCTCTGCTGCCTTCACTACTTCATCCCACAGAGCTACCCATTCTTCTTCTACTGTATTTCTTTCCCCCATTCCTGTCAGTTGTTCCCTTATGCTCTCCCTGAAACTCTGTACAACCTCTGGTTCTTTCAGTTTATCCAGTTCCCATCTCCTTAAATTCCCACCTTTTTGCAATTTCTTCAGTTCTAATCTACAATTCATAACCAATAGATTGTGGTCAGAGTCCACATCTGTCCCTGGAAATGTCTGGTTCCTATATCTCTGTCTTACCATCTGAAACCTTCTAGTATCTCCAGGGTTCTTCCATGTATACAACCTTCTTTCATGATTCTTGAACCAAGTGTTAGCTGTGATTAAGTTATGCTCTGTGAAAAATTCTACCAGGCGGCTTCCTCTTACATTTCTTAGCCCTAATCCATATTCACCTACTACGTTTCTTTCTCTTCCTTTTCCTACTGTCGAATTCCAGTCACCCATGACTATTAAATTTTCTTCTCCCTTCACCACCTGAATAATTTCTTTTATCTCATCATACATTTCATCAATTTCTTCATCATCTGCAGAGCTAGTTGGCATATAAACTTGTACTACTGTAGTAGGCGTGGGCTTCGTGTCTATCTTGGCCGCAATAATGTAGTAGCTTACCCGCACTCCTATTTTTTTATTCATTATTAAACCTACTCCTGCATTGCCCTATTTGATTTTGTATTTGTAACCCTGTATTCACCTGACCAAAAGTCTTGTTACTCCTGCCACCGAACTTCACTAATTCCCACTATATCTAACTTTAACCTATCCATTTCCCTTTTTAAATTTTCTAACCTACCTGCCCGATTAAGGGGTCTGACATTCCACGCTCCGATCCGTAGAACGCCAGTTTTATTTCTCCTGATAACGAAATCCTCTTGAGTAGTCCCCGCCCGGAGATCCGAATGGGGGACTATTTTACCTCCGAAATATTTTACCCAAGAGGACACCATCATCATTTAATCATACAGTAAAGCTGCATGCTCTTGGGAAAAATTACGGCCATAGTTTCCCCTTGCTTTCAGCCCTTCGCAGTACCACCACAGCAAGGCCGTTTTGGTTAGTGTTACAAGACCATGTTAGTCAATCATCCAGACTGTTCCCCCTGCAACTACTGAAAAGGCTGCTGCCCTTCTTCAGGAACCACACGTTTGTCTGGCCTCTCAACAGATACCCTCCGTTGCGGTTGCACTTACGGTACGGCTGATCTGTATCATTGAGGCATGGGCGGGGGGGGGGGGGGGGGGGCAATGCTCGGTAGGATACGTCAATTCGACGACACTAGACGACCGGCGGCGAAGTAGGGGGCGATAGAAGTCGCTGACTTGGTATGCGAAAGATATAGAGAACGTCCAGTAGGTAGCTATACTCTATACGAAACCTCACAAAATAGGAAAATGGCGCCGGTATCCCAGCAAGCGCCACCGGAGGGTCAACGGAAGACGGTTCCAGAGCCTCCATCACTAAGTCCGTGAGACTGGTCGGGCAATGCCGCCAAAGCTTGAGGTGCTTACCAACATATAGAGACACTGCTCGATCATGAACGTTGACAAGGCCAAGTCCACGGCTTTCTTTAGGAAGAGTGAGAGAGTCGTATCGAACCTTAAATATCGTCCCAGTGCTGACAAAAGAACCGAATGCCACCATGAGGCTCCGAGATATGTGTTTAGGTGTTGGTAGCGTCTGCGCTATATGCGGAATTCGTGATGCCTGCTAATTAATAAATTCGATTCATTCATGACCATCCAAAGCACGAAGACGATGACACACAGGACCAGGCCGGAATGTTGCGGGAGTCTCCGATGATTAAGGGTCGTCGTGCGTAAGATTTCGTCCGTGAAGTCGATACCAAGACAGCGGACTGTATTGCACAGTCTTTTTGCGGCGACGCTTGTAGGTGTCATCCCACTGCCAATATTCAAGGCCACCTATTTACATGGCTCCCCGAAAGTGGCTAACCAATCCATGGCTCATGTTCGTCACGAAGAGTTAATATCACATCATATGTATACCCGGTGCACCTAAAAACGATTCCACTAAGAGACGAACCCGTGAGGCGGTGTCGCAGACCTACAACAAAGGTTTTAATGCTAAAGGTAGAGTCTCGTCGATAACTGGAATTCATGTTTAACACAGCGGCTAAGGTGTTCTACAGTCTACTTTCGATGTTGCGCCACGTAGGAGACGGGCCACCACATCGACGAAAGCGCCCTGTTAGTGCATGTTCTGATGGTCAGACGTTAAGTACATATGACTGACGCGATCAAATGCTTACTTCAGTTAATAGTAGCCGGCACTCTCGGTACACGACCCACCTTGGCGAGGGCAATCAGCTTCCTGTAGCAACACAGGGTGGAGCGCATATTATGCGTCCCGCCCATCCATGGCCGATGCATTGATAAGAGACAGACGTCGTACGACGAATTCGAGCTGCCATGTGAAGGTTTGCAGATCACAGTTCAGCAATGTTAATCGTCGGTAGTCCGTAACGCGTGATCCTCCGTGAGGTTTACGGATTGGAATGATGACATCTTCGACAAAGACAGCCAGAAGTTGCACTTCTGGCGTCATGAGCTTTTGACATGTAGGCGCCCAATAGGCTACCTATATTCTCCGGAACGTCCTATAAAATTTCAGGGATGACCATCCGGTCCTGTTGTCTCATTGGGTGCCCAGGTTCCTATGGCATCCAACAGTTCTTCTTCAGTCACCGGTTCTAGCAGTTCCTATTGAAGTTCCGGAGTAAACGTGGAGTGTTTCAAACGAGCGACAGCAGCAATGATCTATGGATCGGATCTATTCTCCACGTACGAGTGAGAACAATGCGTAAAGTACGCATTGCTTATGTCTCCTTGCGTGACATGACGTATGCTATCTTCTGTCGTTCCCTCATGAGTCAAAGTCCTATGTCTGTGCTTCCGTTTCATAGCGATATGGTACATGGAGGACCGTTCGTTGGCGATTCCGACCGTTCGACGTGTACGAGTGATGGTCCCTTCCAAGTATTGACGCGTCAACGTCACAATCTTTGCTTTTGCTCGGTTGATAAGCATCTGGCGGTCCAGTGATGGGGGCATAAAGGAACATTCCCTGAGGATGGTGTAATAGAACTCTGTAGTGCTTGGGCTCCACGCCGCAGCTTCCCTACGAAACGTCTTCAAGGTGCTTGGCACAACCCAGCCACCACTGTAACGCTGACGTACACGAACCTCGTCGTCATAGACACAGTCTCCACGTGTCGCCCACCGCCGCTTGACATTCCGGTGAGGTCAGATGAGCGATGTCAAATTTCCATGCACTGCAACTGCGCCACACCCGTTGGTATCCAAGCGTGATGTTACAGATGTAAGCAATGTAGTCAGTACATACTGTCGGCCAAAACTCGGCTGCCGTAACAGCATCCCTGAGAGAGGCGGAGGTATATATCCTGTCCGTTCTGTCAGACAAATATTCCGTGACGTGCGTCAAATCATCACCACCTAGGTCCTAGAGAGAAGGCCGCGGCACGCTCTTGTGACGTCACGCAAAGCGGGCCAGGGTTGGCTTGGCACTGCGCTGAAAGAATCGAGACGCGCGGCCTGCAAATCTTTGTCAAACGGTTTTACAGAATCTGTTCCGTAAAAAATAATTGATTTCTGAAGTACTTTTACCTTCATATTGCAGCTTCATGATGAAGTGCCAGTCATTTAGATAATGGTCATAAGTATTGTGGTATTTCACATATGAATATCAAATTTGAGAACGTTGCCATCAAAAATAGGGGTCGCTATGAATTTGTGTTTGATGCACATTCGATTGCTGAGTATGAAATACAGATGAGGTTTTGAAATTTTCGTAAAACTGTGAATCAATATCTGCTTCCAATCTCGAAAAAATTGAGTATTTGCAGCAAGTTCACTTCCGATCGCAACGCGCGGGAATGAAATATTCATAACGCCTCTCATATCTCGTAAATCGCTGGAGATTTTGGCAAGTGATATCATGCAAAGAGGAGAGTAATCTGCCGTATGGTTAAAATACGTAACTTTATCTATCGCGATATAGCAGAAGCTGTAGTTTATAAGTCTTTTTTACCGGTAACGTAATTGCTTAAGACTTATCAATAGCCAGTGAAAACGTACGAGTGCGGGATGTAAATAATATTGCGATATACATGATAAAACAGGGTACATTTGTGAAAAATGCACTGTGATAAACTACATTCTTTCTGGACCAGACGACTATTATTTACACTCACTTGAAAAATTCTGCACTAATACTGTGTATAATATTAAATTCCTCTGCCTTCAGTATCCTAAATAAATATTTTGTTGCTGTTTATAGAGCTCCCTCAGGAAAGCTGAGTACATTCCCCAAGCAAAAAATCACTTTTAACTCACATGTTCTCAGAAACAAAAATAATCATGCTTTGTTATTGTAATGTAAATTTTCTTTCCTGTAAAAATACGGCAGATTTTGAGCATGTAATGAGCCGTGTGCACTTGTTGACTTTCTCACAAGAGTTGCAAAGAACTTTACAAGCCTGACTGACAATACTCTGCAGATAAAATAAATAGCAACATATGTTTAAGTGAAATTTTAGATGTCTTCCTGACCATGATGGTCAGCTGTTGAAAATGCATGCTGTAAGCCCTGCAAACAAAAGTAGTTTTATCAAAATCACGTGTATATAAGTCAACAATGAAAATCTACAAACCTTCAGCAGATATTTGCAGCAGTTGGAATGAGACAATGTGTCAAGCTACAAACGTCAATAATAAATTTAACCTATTTCTAGATTAATTTGTTCCATTGTTTGAAGCTGTATTTCGTAAGAGAATCTCATTAAGCGTCTACCTACGTGACTGCAGGAGACAGTGCCAAACCTACAACAAATCAGTGTGAGTCAGTACGATATACAGCATGATCTAGAGATGTGTGTCTGTATGTTAAAGTAAAAAAGACTGGATACGCATTCATTTTCCACCAATATCAACTTGACAGGTCACACCTTAATGGAAGTACACAAATCATGTAGGCCTAACAGTAATATACCATGTTCTAGAACAATATGCATATTCCATTGTAATATTCTTTTATTAATTAGTACTGTAAACACTAGGAGCATGCCTCAACATGCATCAGTATATGATGAATATACCTGTGAACTGCTTGTGTTACAGCAGTACTGTGATATTTATGGAACTGTAAGAGTGAAGTTCCTATTATGGGCCGGCCGGAGTGGTCGAGCGGTTCTAGGCGCTACAGTCTGGAACTGGGCGACCGCTACGGTCGCAGGTTCGAATCCTGCCTCGGGCATGGATGTGTGTGATGTACTTAGGTCAGTTAGGTTTAAGTAGTTCTAAGTTCTAGGGGACTGATGACCTCAGAAGTTAAGTCCATAGTGCTCAGAGCCATTTTCCTATTATGGATTAAGTGGCACCAAATTTCAGTAATCTGTTGGATTCTGCATGTTAACACAGCAATTATTTTGTAATTTTGACTTTACAGTTTCTTCATTGTCATAGTATATGAGATATCAACAGCTGCAGAATAATATTTCACTGTGGGTGTTTTTATGCCAGCACATATCAAAACTGTGTCTTTGCAGGTAACACTGAACGAGGGTCTTGATAAAGCAGAAATTTCATGTTTGGATAAAAGAACAACTCCAAAGCAAACGCACGCCAAACAAAAAATAAAGTTGAACAGATGCCAACATAAATGACACACCTCAATAAGACAGTCATGACCATCCGCCTGGAAGTATGTTAAGAAGATATCAACTAAACATTCCGTACCAAGCTGTGCTGTATGAACTAAAGGACACTTGTCATGTCAATTAACCATTTGGAACATTTAATATACCGGACAGATTAAGTAACTGGATGCGTTACTAACGAGAATATCGTTATATGAGGCGGCTCAAGTGATACAGGACGCCACTGAAATCTGTTTGTGATGACACCTGTTCTGCAGCGTAACCTGAAGTGTAGGTTAAGTTGAAAGATAATTCTTTGGTCGTGGGTTGGCGAATGTCTAATAACAGGAAAAACTAACACATAGAAAAACAACACAGATATCCTTCATACAGAGAGATCGCTTTTTAAACATGAAAACAGCAGTTTCATCACTCGTTAGCACTCATGCTAACTAATGCGAGAGTGAAAAACAACACCCATTCACAAATAGAGAATAAACGTATTGGTAATGCGTAACAAAAGACAAACTGCAGAGAAATTCAAACACGAATAAAATGTAACACGAGCTACAAATTTATATTTCGTTTTCAAAAGCTAAATAAAGCCACTTGAAAACGAATACTATTTACTGCAAACTTTTGCTCACAGTTTTAGTCAAATGTAGAAAAAAATAATAATTGTACTAGGTATATAGTTTTTACATAGCTTCGTGTGCTCAGTGGGTTGGAAATTGTCCCGATGAATCGCTGAAAGCCATTTCCGACGCAGATTCGCATCTTTCGGAAAGGAAAACAACATTACTTTCGGTCCAGTTCCGAAATTCCCACGACACTTGGCTTACAATTTTTGTAAACCATGTTCACAGTAGCTTCACTACACGTAAACACTGTAAACTCCAGTTTTAAGCACGAATGTAGCACTCGACCCAACAAACGTGTAGATAAACAAACGCTTCGAAACACAACATGGTGGTCCGCTCGGAGTGACGTCACGACCTGCTATGACTTTTGCGCCGCAGCCTTGTCTCTAGCCTTTGGTGGTCAAATCCGGTCTGTCAGCACTGATGATGTCCCAAGGGTCTACCAAACCCAGGTCACGTATGACTGAGCCGAGTGCTGGTCATGATGAATAGTGAGGAATTTGATCGTGGGGAGGCTGTGTAAAATTAAAATCGCCCCCGATCACCATATCATGTATCCTCCTCTGGCGTAATTGCGTTAATCCCTCAGCAAAGAAGAGCGATCGTTCACGTCTCTTGCTGGGACGGTGCGTAAACATTCACAAAGTGTTCCCCTTGGTCAGTAAGCGCCATGCGCCTGACATTCGGTAGGTAACGTACATCGGTAGTTACTAAACCTTCTTAGAGAAGAATTACGACGCCACTGGCCGTATCCGACGGTCGTGATATACATGTCGTGTATCTAGAGATGTCTAGGAAGCCAAGAACGTATACTTCTTGCAATAGGACCAGGTCGATGTCGGCCGCATAAAGTGTTTCGGGTAACAGTCACAGCTTCGCCCGCGACCGCATGGAGTTGATGTGGATAGTCGCGAAACGATATGACTGTCGTTCGTCCTCTAAGGCAGTGGCAGTCATCAGTGTGAGCAGTGGTGACGAGTTTTATCATCACAACGCCACCCTGTCTGCTGGAGATTGTGGGGGGGATGTAACTCCCCTCTTCTACAAGTGCTGTACTCACCAAAGTGACGCTTTCCATGTCTTCCGCCCACGAGTCACTGGAGAGAGGCTGCCAGTGTGTTACAACTACTACCAATGAGACCCTTGTGTTTCCTTGCGGCTGTGACGGCTTTCCACCCCCCTTCCACCTCCGAAAGGATGTCCGGGAGAAGAAGAATCCATTGTCTCAGTTCCGAAAGGGCGAACGGTGTTGGTCACTTCCGTAGCAGGTGAGACCATGACGCGGCCGGAATCAGTACGATCATGTCTATCTGTCCGCAAGAGATATTCGTCAGGCGGCGACTGTCGGCGTTTCTTGTGTTTGCGGGGCAAACGCTGCTTCCGGACCAGCCTCTCCGTATCAGAATCTGAGTGTAGATCCGACTCCTCCACGTTTTCCGAGAGGAAAGCTTGAGCTGTCGTGACTCGTGGATCAACATTCATCCGCTCTTTGTGTTTGGAACAATCTCCCTGCAGTGGCATTTGCCGTTCGAGGCTATCTATTGATTACCTCTGCAGTGAGCGGGCGGTATGTGCCTTGTAAATAAGGTATTCGTCTGTCTACTGTGGTAACCTACTCCGATCAACACCGTCAAACAACGTAAGTGTCGTCACTTGTGCATAAGTAACTGATGGACTCGAAGGGAGAACATGTACGGCTTCTCCTGGTGGAATCTGGGTGATTCGCCGCTGCAAACAATCGGAGCGAACCTGACCCTCCTGTCCACATCCTGAGCATGTGCGCGGTTGTCCATCGTACATGATAATTGCCAACGGCCAGCAATGCTTTATTATGAAGAAACATGCTTCGTGAGTTCGATTTTGACCTTCTTA
This sequence comes from Schistocerca serialis cubense, assembly GCF_023864345.2. Classification (NCBI taxonomy): domain Eukaryota; kingdom Metazoa; phylum Arthropoda; class Insecta; order Orthoptera; family Acrididae; genus Schistocerca; species Schistocerca serialis. Next base: position 286,815,734 of record NC_064639.1, read on the forward strand.
CTCCACTGAGGACGGGATCCGTTGTAAAAGTCTGCCATTTATCAGTCACATGGCTAAGGGCAGAGGTAATGGAATCGGGTGGTACCTCAAAAGGTAGCTCGAAAAGCCAAATGGTTCTCATGCCTAGGCCTACATGTTCAACGGTAACAGCGCCGATAATAATGAGCGTATGGCATTGATGGCTGGGAGACGCCCCCCCCCCTCCCCCCCCTGCCGGCCGATGTGGCCGTGCGGCTCTAGGCGCTGCAGTCTGGAACCGCGAGACCGCTACGGTCGCAGGTTCGAATCCTGCCTCGGGCATGGATGTGTGTGATGTCCTTAGGTTGGTTAGGTTTAACTAGTTCTAAGTTCTAGGGGACTAATGACCTCAGAAGTTGAGTCCCATAGTGCTCAGAGCCATTTTTTTTTTTGGGAGACCCCCTCGCGGGGCGGTTCGGCCACCGCTCCACTAGTTCTTTAACGCCACTACGGCGACTTGCGAGTGAATGAGGGTGAAATGATGATGAAAGACACACAACATCCAGTCATCTCGAGGCAGAGAAAATCCCTGACCCCGCCGGGAATCACCGAGCGAGGTGGCGCAGTGGCTAGCACACTGAACTCGCATTCGGGAGGACGACGGTTCAATCCCGCGTCCGGGCATCCTGATTTAGATTTTCCGTGATTTCCCTAAATCGCTCCAGGCAAATGCTGCGATGGTTCCTTTGAAAGGGCACGGCCCGCTTTCTTTCCCGTCCTTCCCTAATCCGATGAGACCGATGACCACGCTGTCTGGTCTCCTTCCCAAATCAATCCAATCCAATCCGCCGGGAATCGAACCCGGTATCCCGTGCGCGGGAAGCGAGAGCGCTACCGCAAGACCACGAGCCGCGGACACAGCGCCAATAGGTCCACCTGCGTGCCTAAACTGGAGCTTGCCGGCAGCGCTGGTAACCATCTTCGTGCACGGTTCTTCAAAAATTGGCTCTGAGTACTATGGGACTTAACATCTATGGTCATCAGTCCCCTAGAACTTAGAACTACTTAAACCTAACTAACCTAAGGACATCACACAACACCCAGAGATCACGAGGCAGAGAGAATCCCTGACCCCGCCGGGAATCGAACCCGGGAACCCAGGCGTGGGAAGCGAGAACGCTACCGCACGACCACGAGATGCGGGCGCACGGTTCTTCGTTGATCATCTTAACTCGGACGACACTGGCCGTGATCGGAAAGTGAATACCAATGATGTTCTGCAGATCTACATGTAGTTCGTCACGCAAGAAGTTTTCTACTTCATATGCTCGCGGTCGTGAGTATTCGACTTGGAACATAACTTGAAAGTGTTCTTCCTATAGGAGTTCGCCTTCTTACTTCGGGCCGGCCGAAGTGGCCGTGCGGTTCTAGGCGCTGCAGTCTGGAACCGCAAGACCGCTACGGTCGCAGGTTCGAATCCTGCCTCGGGCATGGATGTGTGTGATGTCCTTAGGTTAGTTAGGTTTAAGTAGTTCTAAGTTCTAGGGGACTAATGACCTGAGAAATTGAGTCCCATAGTGCTCAGAGCCATTTGAACCATCTTACTTCGGTGAACTTGTGGTAAGCGACAAGCGCTCGCGGGAACCAAACAAACTCACGCACGCCATTAGACCGGCAGGATGCGAACCTCACGCCCTCACCGCTCCGTCGCAGACGACAAACTGAAAGCTGGTCCGTAGAGGTTAGTATATTATCATTAATAAAAAAATTAAACTATAAAATATCTACGAGAGTTAGTTCGATTACTACCCCCCAAAAATAATGTTACGTAATTAGTTTTTTTTTTTTTTTTTTGTAGTTACAAGTCTTTGGTCTTGATACACATTGAAATACACGCGTTGTAGCAGCATAGCATGTCGCTAGACTAAAGGAAGCCGAGATAAAAGGGCGTAGCCGAGTGACAAAGTAGAGTATCGTGCGGTAACCGTTCAAACCGTTCATCAGCAGTAGAAATGTTGCAGCTGTGTCAGACATGAACACCACACACGTTTAAGGCAAAACGTAAAATCAGCGGTAGCAGAGCACCAAGAAGAATGTGACCAGAGAGTGGATTTTAAGAACACACGGCTGCTAGCCAGCGAAATATCGAAAAATGAATACAATTTCAATAGAAAACGCTGCTACACGCTCATGTCTTCGTGGCTCCCCTCTGTCAGGGAAGTAGATGGCCAGTCACGGCCGGCGAGGAATGTAACAACTGCCAGGAAACAACCGAGGCGGCACAACAAAGATAATATTTTGGATCCCCCCCCCCCCCCCCCCCCTCTGTTTCACTATCTGCTTTCAGCATTTGCCCAGTGACGACAGCTCACCAATAGCAGCCTGAAGATTTTGTACCCAGTAACTCCACGTTTCAGTAGACAATAAGTGAACGTGGCGCTGTCTTACGACAAACAGCGAAGGTTGGAATCCCTTAATCCTAGAATAAATCATACGACTGCTGTTGGTACCGATTCGTGGGTCCCACCGATCCTTTGGTGTCACTATAGGATGGAAAACAGAACATTCTGTACTTACACATATTTTGTATGTGACATACCACTGGAGACCTTATAATAGTAATTAGCTATTGCATAAACTATAGATTATGACTCCCTGTGAATAAAATGTGGAGTAGCAAAATTTACGATGGTTTACTAACAATTTAACATTTCCCCCCCTTTAACGTTCTAGGGGCAAGTCTCACGAGGAGAACAAGGCAAGTGCCACAACCTAATTTCTCAGAAACTTCGCTCAGTGGAAGAGGAGTCGAAATAAGCGAACCTATGTCTCAACTTATCCACAGATACTTGATCGTTTCTGAAAAAACATTGGCCAAATTTTTGGAGATATTTTCCAGGTACTTTACGTGCCTTTTACCAGGCGATATCCTGAGAAGGATAGTCAGTGGTTAGTCTCACGGCTTATTAATTTCGCGCCCCGTGTTCGAAACCAAATTACTATTTTTTTTTAATTTATGTATCCACGTCTGTAGAAGATTACTACACGAATGTATTCGAGTGTATACTGCTATAACGTAGTCCTTATTCATCTACTGATTGTATTTAAGATGAATGAATTAAAGAAAGAAAAATTATTTGAAATTGTTTTCGATGAAATTTCCATAGCGTATCTTCACTCACAGTTTATCGCAAACGCCATTTTTTGAAAAGAGTGATCCCTTATGTATGGCTTCCCAAAATTATCGCTAACGCCTAAATCGTCACAAGTGTTAACGACGTTTGTATCCACAGTTAGATTCATACGAATAAATGTCACTGTGGCAAACCTGCCTTCTCGCGATGCTCGTGGTGTTCAGAATATGCGTTTCGAATGTTTCTGCGATCGGTTTCATCCAAGGCAATGCACCAAATCTTCCTGAAGAATAAATATTTGAATAAAGTTATTAATATAAGAATTGACATAAGAACTAAATGTCAGAATATGACAATTTAGAAAGATTGTAACCCCTCAGCATACCACACACACACACACACACACACACACACACACACTATATATATATAGGGTGTCCCAGCTATCTTGTCCACCCAAAATATCTCTGGAACAATAACAGCTATTGGAAAACGACTTTCACCGGTATCAATGTAGGGCTGGGGCCCATGAATGCACATATTTGGAAACATTCTAAAACGAAAGCATATGTGTTTTCTAACACGAACTTATGTTTTTTTTTAAATGGACCTCCTATATTTTTTCTTCAGCAATCCATAGCATGACAAAGCACATACACAATGGCGTTGATTGCATCGCAATATTCCCATTACATTCCGAGATATTGAGACGCGAAGTTGACGCTTGAAACACTTGACATGCGCTGCTAGCGCACGTCCTGAGGCTCAGGCGTGAACCCCATGCTGCCCGTAATCGCGATGTGATTGACATGTGTAATCTCACCTCCATACTTATCAAGCGGTCCGAAACGAATAATACTGTCTGCTGCCATCAACTCTCATAAGCACATAATGGTTTCTCTCTTGCACGTTTCACGTATCTACGTACGTAATATGAACCAGTACCGATCGGTGTACACCCGTCAGGTTGTCTTATTTATCCTGCACACCCAAAATAAGGTTTATCTAATGCGTTATATGACCCATTGTGCCTGTCGCGCAGGGCCTGGGTCTACCTAGTCAAGTGTCCAACGTAGTTCCCACTACTGCCACAGTTACCACTTCGACTTGTTTATAATTTGCGACCCAGGCAAACTCCTGTACTCCACCACCCTCCGAGCATCCCATTTGTTGTTGCTTTGGCGTGCAGTACACCGCTTGCCAGTGTAGTCGTGCATCAGAGTAATCTAGTGACGGCACAAAGGTAGTACACATTGTGAATAAACGTTGTGTTGTGGAACTTATACTGTACAGTATAATGTACACACATGAAGATATGGTAGAAATGCTGCTGATCTATGGAGAATGTACGTTGACGGGAAATACGTTATGAGATTGCTTGTTTGTTGATAGTACTGTTAGCGAACATTATGATTATTAAGTTAATATGTCTATTTTATACCCTAATCTACATCCCTGTTGTAGGTGGACGAAATTCTGTTCAGGCAGAACGACTGTACAGAAGACGATTCCCTGACAAGCCATCGCCTTCGCGCCGGATGTTTGGTCGTCTCACATCTCGTCTACGTGAAACGGGAAGCTTACATCCAAGACCTCGACATCGTCCTAGAACACGCACAGATGAACGTGCTGAAGTTGCTGTGCTCGCTACCATAGCTGTGAATCCTAAAATCAGCACACGTCAAATTGAACGTGAAGTTGGTGTGTCGAAATCAAGTGCACAGCGTATTCTTAAACGTCATAAATTTCATCCTTACCATGTTCATTTACACCAGGATCTTCATGGAAATGACTTCCGCAATAGGGTAACATTTTGTCGGTGGGCTCAGCAAAAACTTATGACTAATCCAAAATTTTTTTCAGATGTTCTCTTTACCGACGAGGCATCATTCTCCAACAAAGGAATTGTCAATATGAGGAATATGCATTATTGGTCCGCAGACAATCCAAAATGGCTCCGTCAGGTAGAGCATCAACGTCCGTGGAAAGTTAATGTTTGGTGTGGGATTATTGGAGATACCATTATCGGACCTTTCTTTATAAATGGCATCCAAAATGGCAGACAATACTCCAGATTTATACGACACAATCTTCCTGTTCTCTTGGACACCGTACCTCTGAACCGGAGAATGGTCATGTGGTATCAGCATGACGGATGCCCTGCACATAACGCCTTACGAGCGCGACGACTTCTGAACCGTAAGTTCCCTGGTAGGTGGATTGGACGAGGTGGCCCAGTTAGGTGGCCTGCCCAATCTCCGGACCTTACACCGCTGGATTATTTTCTTTGGGGAGCAGTGAAGGATGCTGTTTACCAACATGAACCAACAACACCAGAGGACATGAAGCAATACATTATTGATGCTTGTACAGCCATCAAAGAGGAAACAGTAGCACGAAGTAGGGCATCCTTCATCCGCAGAGTGACCCTATGTATGCAAGCCAATGGGCATCACTTTGAGCGTGAGATGTGAACGCTATGTTTAGTATGTAGTGCTGGTATCACAGTGGAAGTTTCTACAAAGGGCCATTTTACCCAGTGATGTTAAGAAACATTTGTTTGCAACAATTTGTCATTTAACGCATTAGATAAACATAACATTGATAATTATGTGATAATAAAACTAATTGGTTAAACATGTTTACATTCATCTTCTATGTCCTACCTGAACTTCCCAAATCAAAACATTTTTACCTAAACAACGGTAAAACTTTTAGTCCACTTGCTCGTTTCACTAAAACCATCAACATGAATTATACTATTACGAGTGAATGATTAACTGTCACTTGCGCTAGATCTACAGTAAAGTAAAGTTTTAACGTTGAACGGCATTACCTTTTTAGTAACGGTTTAACGATAAGCGAAGTTAACTTTGTGACTAACGTTGCGGTACACAGATATGTTACAGAACCGCATGACCCCTAGCCTATGGGATAAATACCTGCTTGAATGTACGACGTTAATGCAGGATGGCAGCAGACCGTATTATTCGTTTCGGACCTCTTGATAAGTATGGAAGTGTGATTACGCATGTCAATCACATCGCGATTACGGGCAGCATGGGGTTCACGCCTGAGCCTCAGGACGTGCGCTAGCAGCGCATGTCGGGTGTTTCAAGCGTCAACTTCGCGTCTTAATATCTCGGGATGTAATCGGAATATTGCGATGCAATCAACGCCATTGTGTATGTACTCTGTCATGCTATGGATTGCTGAAGAAAAAATATAGGAGGTCCATTTAAAAAAACATAAGTTTGTGTTAGAAAACACATATGCTTTCGTTTTAGAATGTTTCCAAATATGTACAGTCATGGGCCCCAGCCCTACATTGATACCGGTGAAAGTCATTTTCCAATAGCTGTTATTGTTCCAGAGATACTTTGGGTGGACAAGATAGCTGGGACACCCTGTATATAAATAATCCAATAAATGTGTGACACTTATTGTGAAACCAGTTGTAATTTTATAATTAATATAACGCCCTTATATGTACCAATTTGATAAGAAATATTTGTATAGTAACCTTCTACAGACATGGGTAGATAAATAAAAAAAAAACACTAATCGGGGAACAAAAATATAAACGCACAACGTTAACCGCTGAGACACCATTTCGTCTCAGGATATCGCGATTTGAAAGGTAAATAAAGTGTCTCTAAAGAACCTCGAAAACTTCGTCCGTCGTTTTCACAGAAATGGTCGAGTATCTACGAATAAACCGAGACACGTGTTCGCGTAGTCTGACTGCTTCTCTGAAATAACGACCACCTGATCATAAATTGTGAGAATCCTCCCAGCTCTCCTCACTGAAAGCAACACCACCTCCACAAACAATGCCCGAACCTAAAACCCCATCTGCCTACAGCATTTGCGACCAATCCCTCACCATCTATTCCCACAAGTGCAAATACAAACCTCCTCCCAACCTGAACTAGCTGAACTCACCGTCCCCACAAGTTGTGTTGATAAATCACTCCATACAAATAACTTCCTCTGTCCTCCATGCACTGTCCGTTTCGTTACTTCAATTCTTCCTTCTTGAAAGACCCAAAATTTCACAGAAAATAACCCTCACTGCCGCACCATCTTTAGTCTCAGTACATACATCACCTATTCCAAAAATGCAGCCCATTTCGGTTTTGATTGCCTTGAAACACTCGTTTAAATATAACCCTCAGACACCTCCCTGTTTGACTTAAAATGGCGCAGCAAGCATTCAGTATCATGTACCAAGGTTCAGTCCACTCCGCCATTCGACAACACACCCGGCACGGTGATCCCGTATCTCGTCCGCCGCTGTTGGAGCATGCACTCTTGCGGTGAAGCGGCCTCTGATCTCCCAGCAACGGGTCAGAGGCATATCTAGCGTAGATACTTCGATACTAGTTGCGTGCGCACGGCACATCATCATCTATCTGTCCTTCAACAACGCTTTGTATCCACTGGTATTGTGACGAAACAAGCGATATATCATTGTGAGAAACATACAGGAGAGTAAGTGTGCCAGGACTTATCCCAGTTCATTGCTACTAGCGCCACGTCATCAGAGCGCCCTGTGCGTAGCATACAAAGTATTACGCCATAATCTGTGACTGAAACTGCAATTTAAAATAACTTTTCCAAACATTGGCAGGGTATGCTTCAGTATATTAGCGTTAAAACTGTTAAATCTCAGAGTTATCAGATGAATAAGTTTTCCTAAATATATTATTTTAAGAAACAAGTACGTGGCGCTGAATAATGAAGCTAGAAAGCCAAAAATTGTTCAGAATGTGCAAATATATGTCGTAATAAAAAGTTACAAGTATCACTTTTATCGGTGCAATATTTTGGTCGAAATGGAAGTTTTCACGAATAATTGAAGGCGCTATATATTAGGCCCAGAAAGATGAAAATTCATGTGTAGCCTTAGTTTGATATAAAAACATTAACTATGTGACTCCATTAATCTACCTCTATTACTTTCCAAATTACTTACTAAAACTAAATTTGGAACGAAATCGTCTACACCCATGATAGATTAAGTGTGATTTGTACTGGTTATAGAAATTTGTAATTACAGCACTCGATTACACTGGTGAAATAATACAGCTGTACCAAGTTTGGAGGCTTTTGTGTAAAGAGGCAGTTCAGACATCACGTACTACTGTCGTCTGTGTTCTAAATATTCTAGGCGGCAAAGCTTAAACTCAGTCGAGCTAAAGCTTTTTCGGTAACTAAAGCTAACTTAACTCCGTTCATATAAAAATTAAGAAAATTGTAAACTGATTCACAACGGAGATATTAACACGTGTCCCAAAAAGAGGCCATTTAGTTGCTCCTACGCGGTGGTCTCGCGGTTCTAGGCGCGCAGTCCGGAACCGTGCGACTGCTACGGTCGCAGGTTCGAATCCTGCCTCGGGCATGGATGTGTGTGATGTCCTTAGGTTAGTTAGGTTTAAGTAGTTCTAAGTTCTAGAGGACTGATGACCACAGCAGTTGAGTCCCATAGTGCTCAGAGCCATTTGAACCAGCCAGTTGCTCCTACCTGTGCCTAGAGCGGTTGAGAGCAGATGTTTCGTTCGGCGGTCCGCTGCGCCCATGTATAAATTGTAAATATTGAAAGAGTGGCAGTGAGAAGAGAGACTTCGCGCCAAGGTACAAATCTGTCCGCTTCAGTATAACGTCGGTATACAGTGTGTCTCAGATGACTTCAGAGCTAGGCACCTACCAAACACATGTTCTCGGTAAAAGTAGGAAGTGAACGCACGAGGACTAAACACCATCCTGGATCGCTTGGTTTTCATGGTAGCAACTGTTTGTGTTCCACCTGTAATGTTGACAAAACCACATGGCAAATGGCGATTTTATTTTCCACTTTTAAGGCGAGCAATTAACTTTGATGATTAGAAGTCTGGGTAATAGACCATTTTACTTAGAACACACCATAGAGATCGCCTCTGAACTGCTAATTGTGCTGTTTCCGATAGGAACATTATTATTAGTGCCAGGAATATTATTATGTATAAACTTTTACTGAATATATTAATTAATCAGTTAACTTTTATTTGTTTCATAGTTCCTGATTCCGCTGAGTAAATAGCAAACAGGAACTTTTTCTTTCAGTGAGTACAAAGAGTAATGAGAATTTGCAGACTGCAAATCGTGGCCAGTATGTTCTCCGTCGTTTTCTGGCTGACTGCAAAAATAGTTTTAAGGCTCTTGCAAACAGCAAAGAGATTAATTTACACGCTGCCCCACAGTATTTTGACAATTCGGAACGTAGATGGATTGTACTGTTTGTATTGGGTTCCTGCCTGTGAAGGCGACGGGTTTTAGGTAGCCTTCTCGGAGCCATGGTGATGTTCATGTCTGAAATAACTGGTGTCTGCACCAAACTATGTGACGTCGAATCCGGCTTCGATAGTGGGGTTGTCAACAATAACACTTCGTGTACACACTGCTTAGCAGAATGCTCCTTCTTACACGGGGTGTTCAAAAAGTCTCTCCGCAGTGAATATACGGAAATGAAACTCAGTGAAATACAAGTTATTAATTTATTGAATATTCATTGTTACTTACAAATTTTCACATTAAATGTTGAAAGTGTCCCCCCTGTTGCTGAATATACAATTCAATTCGTCTAATCATGTTTCCAAACACAAGCTGTAACATTTCTTCTGTAGTGGAGTGAAAGTGGATATTGCAGTTTTCAATTCATCGATGGATTTCGGACGGTTTTTATAGACAGTTGCTTTCACTGCACCCCAGAAGAAAAAGTCAGGTGGTGTTAGGTCAGGCGATCGTGGAGGCCAAAGTCCCTGTGAAATTATGCGGTCACCAAAAACATCAGCAAGCAGTGACATTGAAGCGCGAGCTGTATGCGCGGATGCACCATCTTGTTGAAAATAATCGTTCAGTATTTCACTTAACACAAGTCCTCCTATGAATGTGTACAGAATATCACTGCAGTATAGTTGTGCGTTTATTGTTTCGTTGAAAAATATGGGACCCACAATCCGACGTCTAGAAATTGCAATCCAAACACCTGTTTTCACAGAATGAAGTGGTTTCTCATGAATACACAATGGATTTGCAGTACTCCACATACGAGAATTTTGCGAGTTCATGTACTCGGATAACTGAAACCACGCCTCATCAGTGAAAAACGTTTCATTAAGAATATCCCTTCCATTTCGTTGAACGAAATTTTTGAACTATTAACAATAATGCGGTCTCTTGCTATGATCAGTATTTTCCAGTTCTTGAACGACAGTCACTTTGTATGGGAAAAGTTCTAAGTTTCTCCCTACAGCTGTGTGGGCCGTTCCGACACTAACATCGATTTCTCGGCGAATTTTCTTACTGACTTGTTCGGACTCAAAGACATTTCATCGGAAATATCGAGTAGTTTATCCTCAGACAAAACGCTAGGACGACCACTTCTCGGTGCATCTGTCACTGAACCCGTACTTCGAAATTTGTTAATCATATCTCTCACAGTATTGCGATGTTTCCGGGAAAACTGAATCATACGGTACGCGCGGCTAACGCGGCACTGCGGAGAGACTTTTTGAACACCCCGTACATACGTAAATTGACGGAAAAAGTCGCATCACCAAAAAATAATTAATTTAGGGTAATGAAATTTCGAGAATACGTTTATCTAGGTAGCATATTTAAGTGATTGACATTGCAAAATCACAGGTTAATGTAAGAACGAGATGAGCCATTGCAAATGTGAAACGATGGCACATTAATAACCGATTTAACCGCCAGAATGGGGAGTGCTAGCACGCAAACGTGCATGCATTGTGTTGTACAGGTTCAGGATGTCAGTTTGTGGGATGAAATTTCATACCTGTTGCACTTGGTCGGTCAATACAAGGAGGGTTAAAACTATGTTTGGATGACTCTGGACTTGTCATCCAATGATGTTTCATATACGTCTGACTGGAAACAGATCTGGTGATGGAGCAGTCCTAGGCAACATGTCGATACTATGTAGAGCATATTGGGCTACAGCTGCGGCATGGTGGCGAGCGTTATCTTGTTGGAAAACACACCCTAGAATGCTGTTCACGAATGGCAGCACAACAGGTCGAACAGGTCACCAGACTGACGTACAAAGTTGCAGTCAGAGTGCGTGCGACAACGACGAGTGTGTTCCTGCTGTTGTACATAATCGCATCCCAGACCATAACAGTGTGTCTAGCACGCAGACAAGTTGGCTGCAAGCGCTAAACTAGCCTTCTTCCACTCAACATATGACCTAATGCACAGTTCGTACAATTTATTCAAATATCGTTCCCATTTGTGGCGGGGTTCTGACTGTTCCTTCTTGTGAGGTATTTGTAAATATTTCGGGTGCTGGCGGACAATACACAATAGGGTGGAACATCATGCCCTTTGGATATCATTTTTATCCCTAGTAGATGGCTGGTACAGTTTATACGGATGTTGTTCCAGTTTGTGGTTGGGTATTCTCACCATTCCCTGTTGTGAGACATTCGTTAATATTTCGGGTGCTGTGATTATGTGGCGTTTCAGGGAGGAAACTTGGTTGAACTTAATACGAATGAACATAATCCAGCTGTGGATTTATTCGTCTGAAATCCGCTGGAGCAATATTCCCTATAGGACTTAGGCTGATGAATATCGTTTTCGTTGTTGAACTGTAAGCATTTTCTTCGCGGTTGAGCCAGCACATAAAACTGTACATTGTGGTTGAACCTCTCTGATACGTTGCGCGCAGCAGAACCCGGTAGGGTGAGTGGTGATGGTGACGTGCCAAAAGGCTGCTGACCGAAATGCAAATCGCATTGTTATTTAGGCAAGGCAAACATGCCTTACACTGGTGACTCTGGCTGGTGCCGGCTCGTGGTTAGGTGCCTCCATCTTGGCAAGGAGATGCATACGTAGGTGCCCTGCGATGCTGACGGCAGGCCTCGGCCTCGGTCTCCAACGTCAGCAGCACATTCCTTCTGCTGCGACGGAGTCCCCTTGTGGTATGCCCATTCCTGGTGACTCAGCACTGCATGTATTCCCCACGGCAAGGCATGGACACTGCTGTGCATGGGACCTGACCCGCTGCTCTATGGGAATCTGGCGGCGGCAGGTGCAAACGGCAGGTCAAGGGTACTGTGGCAGCAAGTCCTGCAAGGAGGTCAGTGCTAACGGTGGCTGGTCTCGAATTCATGGCTGCAGATGGTAAATGCCAGACATCTCATCTGCCGTGGTCCTGTTGTTGGTATGGTTCTGCTGGGCTCCAAATGATATTGCCTCTAAATTCAGACCTATTTACATGACTCTGAGGCACATTTATTACACTGAAACGTGGCTCCCTGTCACGTATCTCACAAGAGCTTTGCCCTGATATGCTGACATCGCCGTGCCCGCTCCCACTATTACCAGTGTGCGGTGTAGTTTTCCGCTGAGCCTGACACGCAATCCTTTTGTGCACATGTTATGATGACCCCTTATCACCATACAACACCTGCCGATCTGCAACAGATCTGTACTCTACATCCTAGATGGTGTTTAATAACCGATACCGGTAGATGACTAATGGGACAAATACACAGCTGATGATTAAAACGCGTTTTATAAAATTCTTTATGGCTGTTGAACCTCAGATTATTATTATGACGCATATTCGGTGGCCAAGACATCACCCCTCAAGCCTCTTTAGCAGGATACTGGCCTCATGAAACGGACGGTTACCCTTCCTGAAGATATCATTACCGTCAGCAAAGAAGCGTGAAGGGATCTAAATAGTCTACAATAATGCTGACGTCATCCACAACTTTCATGGTGTGTCGGATTATTACCACAGGTTCCATGGAAACCCACCTGAATGCTACAGTAACACAATATTGCCCCCACAGGCCTGAATCCGTCGCGCGGTATACGTTTCCGGTTAGTCGTTCATATACATGATGATATATCCAGAAATTTGGTGTAACAAGGAACGTGATTCGTCCAACAAGGTGAACCAAGGCCATTGATCCACAGCCCAATCTCAATGAGCCCTTGGCCACTGGAATGGTTACTATGTCGTTGGGTTAATACAGAGACACGTAGGGATTGTCTACTGCTGAACCCCAGTTTCAACATGAACTGTGTGCCCCGAAACACATGTGAGTGCACCAGCATTCTACAATATAGTCAGATATGGCACAGATCGCCTCCTTTTGTGCTTTACATAGCAGGGAAGTCTCTGACCTCCACTTTCCGTCATGAGATGTGGACATAAAAAACGTTTCCGCCTACTCATGGTTTCATCGTGCTTCAGCCGATTTCCATTGAAACTCACGTCAGTAACTCGCGAACAGCCGACCTGCTCCGTCGTTTCGAAGACGCTAGTTCCCAGGCACCAGGGCATAAAAATTCGCCCTTTGTCAAAGTAGCTTATGTCCGTTGATTTCCCATTTGCGGACCATGTCGTCACTAGAGTGATTTCCAGTTCGTCTCCGCTCTGTTTATAGACACGATCTTATCAAAAATATCTGGACATCTATTAGCACACATTAAATTGGTGTGTACCCATCCTTCGCCTTTATCATGGCTTGAACTCTGCTGGAGACATTTTCAGTGAGATGTCTGAGTGCCTGTGGAGGAATGTCAACCCACTGTTCCTCAAGAGCCGAAGCCTGAGGATAAAGTGATACTGGACGCTGGGGTATGGAGTAAAGTCAACGTCGGAACTGTTTCTCCACTACACGCAGTGCACGGCGTTGTAAAATGTGTTCATATCTTTCCACATGTAGTACTTTCTTAAGTGCAGTAAGGGGACCACGCCATAACGACGAAAAACGCCGCCAAACCGCAACATTATAACCTCTGTACTTTACTGTCGACACTACACAGGATGGAATGTGACGTTCTCCAGGCATTCGCCAACCCGGAACACTTGCAGCAGACTGCCACAGTATATAGCATGATTCATCACTTCAAATCACTTGTTTGCAGTCATGCTCTGTCCAGTGCCGTCACTCTTCACACCACCTCAAGCGTCTCTTGGCATTAACCACAGAAAGGTGTGGCTTATGAGGAGCTACTCGAATACTGTACCCCGTTCTTTTTAACTCCGTACGCATAGCTATTGAACTGTTGGTAGCAGTACGGAACTCACTTGGAACTTCTTCCAATGATTTGATGCGATTCTTACAACCACCGACCACAAAACTGGACAGTCCCTGTTCGTCAATACATGAGGTAAACCTGATCTTAGTTTAACTGCGGTTGTTGCTTCCATTTCCATTTCGCTGCCATACCACCAACAGTCGGCTTGCGATGCTTCGCAAGGATTTAAATGTCCATGATGGATTTGTTACTCAGGTGACATTTAGTGATCAGTCCACGTTTGAAGTCACTGGGAGTCTCCTGCCTGACCCATTGCTATTAGTCATTCTCAATTTACAGTACAGTTCTCCGAGCTACCTTTTATACTGGTGGGTCAAGCTCTCATGACATCTTGTGGTCAATTGCCCATTACATAGGGGTGTCCAGATACTTTTGACCATGTAGTGTACTTTGCTTACCAGGTCAAATGCACGCAACGCCACCAGGCGGAAATCAACGAAATGAGATACCTTTCAGCAGAGTTCATCAGTGTATATTGGACTCTGCTGAGAACGTAATTGTTGATGAGTTTTTTTATTTTAGCTTAAGGCAAATGCTGAGACTATGCCTCTGAAAAGAAGACGACCGATTCCCTTCCCCATCCTTATACAGCCCCAGCTTTTGCTAGTTCAAAATGGTTCAAATGGTTCTGAGCACTATGGGACTTAACATCTGTGGTCATCAGTCCCCTAGAACTTAGAACTACTTAAACCTAACTAACCTAAGGACATCACACACATCCATGCCGGAGGCAGGATACGAACCTGCAACCGTAACAGTCGCGTTTTGCTAGTGACCTGATTGCAGACGAGAAGACGCCAATCTTCCTTCCTGTCTTTATTTTCCTCCACACTGGCACCAATAGTATCAGTTGTGTCATCCTAGCTTATAAATGTCATGTCTCATCGGCGTCGCAAAAGCAATATAGCAGTTTTTCTTTTATTAATCTTATTGACAATTTTTTTCCGTTGCGGCATAGTTCGGAGCAACGATACTATTTTCGATTTGTTCTTATTCACTTTGACCTCATTAGTGGCAATACAATACCTGATTATTTTTTGTCCCGAGTGTCTATTTATCGATTTGTGATTATGGCGCTGATGTTATTGTTCACAAGCGGCTTTCTTAATCGTCTATCAAAAGTAATTTTAATTTCGGCAGTTATTTATTAATGTCTACTGGAACTACACTGTGCCAAGCTAATTATTTAATGCAAAGGCCTTCGAATGAAATCAAACCGGTGCAGAGGGTTTCAAGAAGACTGGTCCTAAGAAACAGTTTTCAAAATCTTCTCCATTAATTTGCAAGGAGAAAGTATTTTGTCTGGCAGTAACTGTTTACTTACTGATGCGGATCTGAATAGGAGCTTGAGTATGGGACTACGACCCCGAAACTAGTAACGGGCAAAGAAAAAAAGGAGTAATAACGAAGCGTAGCTCCGGGACAGTTATTTCCAGGAAAAACAAACAAGATACGTACATCCCTTTTTACTTGGAACCAACCTGATTGCCTTTGGCCCTAATGCCATATAAATGTAAATAATTAACTTCTGTATTCCAGAAACATTACCTTTTGCTGTTATTAAAGTTATGTGTTTAACCAACCGGTCTAGATAGACACTACACACTATAGACAGTTTAGTGAATGTCGGAACAAACATATAAAAAGCTTCTTGAAAAAAATTACCACAGTACTTTCACCTTCACTGCCAGGCTATTACATGACTGTAAATATTCATGAGCCTGATAAATTGACCCAGCACTCCAAATAATATTACACGTTGCGTGGGGGCTTAATTATTTATAATGCAAATAATTTTAATTTTAGTCGCTGTCTGTCCAGTTACGCAGTCTCGTAAACGGTTGGCCCTGACTAGTATTTGTACGCAATCTGACTGCATAGAACAACAACAAAGAATGAAAGGAAAATTCCGTTGGCACAATTAATTAATTAAGTCCCCAGCAACTATGAAAGCTACGAAACAAGGCACAAGTGTCGCTGTTCTGTGTGTGGAAGTGTGATTAAACGTACACATCTGGCACGGTTCTTCCTCAACACGACAAGATATTTTAAATACAATTTATACTGAAGTAATTAAAAAAAATAAACAGAAATACTATAATTGCACATAGAAACCAGAAATACAGTCTAATACAAGAACACGAGCCAGATGCTTTGTTGACTGAACCTGTGACCAAGAGGCATTATTGTTTAAGACATTGAAATAATAAAAAAAAGGAATTTTTTACCTTCATATATATTGACGAAAAGCACACTCTGATCATTACAGCATCCCCAATCCAACAACATCTGGTGTCTAGACCATCAAAACAATACTACAAGTTCTGAACAAGCACTCTCCATGGGAACTTTTCAACAACGGCTCACCACTGCTACATCTCAATAAGCACTCTCCACGACGACTTCTCGACAAGAACTGCCAGTGGAGGCGGCGGAATAATACTCTTTGGCGCAATCTCTGGCGCTGTGGCTCAGTGTAGCCACCTTTCATATGCCCCTCCTCCACGGGCCAGAATTTGATGGTATTTTTGCCAGCATTGGTGGTGAAAATACACCAAATTCGTCCAAAGAAGAAAAAAAATTACAGACAAAAATAAAAGATAATATTAATAATTAAATATCACATAACTAGATAAAATTTTGGCTTAGCACTGACCGTTCCATATCCTAATATATAAAATACAGTAAGGAATACAAATGCTTTCATACATGTGATTTTACATAATAGTTTACACAAGTATTATTCAATCAATGGCACCCAGTAATGTTGAGCAGGTGCAGACACCAACAAGTGACATTATTTCAGTAGAAGCAGTTCCATTAGTGGCACCTAGCAATGTTGAACAGGTGCAGACACCAACAAGTGACATCATTTCATTAGAAGCAGTCCATCAGTGGCACACAGTAATGTTGAGCAGGTGCAGACACCAACAAGTGACATTATCTCAGTAGAAGCAGTCCATCAGTGGCACCCAGTAATGTTGAACAGGTGTAGACACCAACAAGTGACATTATGTCAGTAGAATCAGTTCCATCAGTGACACCCAGCAACGTTGAGCAGGTGCAGACACCAACAAGTGACATCATTTCAGTAGAAGCAGTTCCATTAGTGGCACCCAGCAATGATGAATAGGTGCAGACACCAACAAGTGACATCATTTCAGTAGAAGCAGTCCATCAGTAGCACCCAGCAATGTTGAACAGGTGCAGACACCAACAAGTGACATCATTTCAGTAGAAGCAGTTCCATTAGTGCCACCTAGCAATGTTGAACAGGTGCAGACACCAACAAGTGACATCATTTCATTAGAAGCAGTCCATCAGTAGCACCCAGCAATGTTGAACAGGTGCAGACACCAACAAGTGACATCATTTCAGTAGAAGCAGTCCATTAGTGGCACCCAGTAATGTTGAACAGGTGCAGACACCAACAAGTGACATCATTTCAGTAGAAGCAGTCCATCAGTAGCACCCAGCAATGTTGAACAGGTGCAGACACCAACAAGTGACATCATTTCATTAGAAGCAGTCCATCAGTGGCACACAGTAATGTTGAGCAGGTGCAGACACCAACAAGTGACATTATCTCAGTAGAAGCAGTCCATCAGTGGCACCCAGTAATGTTGAACAGGTGCAGGCACCAACAAGTGACATCATTTCAGTAGAAGCAGTCCATCAGTAGCACCCAGCAATGTTGAACAGGTGCAGACACCAACAAGTGACATCATTTCATTAGAAGCAGTCCATCAGTGGCACACAGTAATGTTGAGCAGGTGCAGACACCAACAAGTGACATTATCTCAGTAGAAGCAGTCGATCAGTAGCACCCAGTAATGTTGAACAGGTGCAGGCACCAACAAGTGACATCATTTCAGTAGAAGCAGTCCATCAGTGGCACCCAGTAATGTTGAACAGGTGCAGACACCAACAAGTGACATCATTTCAGTAGAAGCAGTCCATCAGTAGCACCCAGCAATGTTGAACAGGTGCAGACACCAACAAGTGACATCATTTCATTAGAAGCAGTCCATCAGTGGCACACAGTAATGTTGAGCAGGTGCAGACACCAACAAGTGACATCATTTCAGTAGAAGCAGTCCATCAGTAGCACACAGTAATGTTGAACAGGTGCAGACACCAACAAGTGACATCATTTCATTAGAAGCAGTCCATCAGTGGCACACAGTAATGTTGAGCAGGTGCAGACACCAACAAGTGACATCATTTCAGTAGAAGCAGTCCATCAGTGGCACACAGTAATGTTGAGCAGGTGCAGACACCAACAAGTGACATTATCTCAGTAGAAGCAGTCCATCAGTAGCACCCAGTAATGTTGAACAGGTGCAGGCACCAACAAGTGACATCATTTCAGTAGAAGCAGTCCATCAGTGGCACCCAGTAATGTTGAACAGGTGCAGACACCAACAAGTGACATCATTTCAGTAGAAGCAGTCCATCAGTAGCACCCAGCAATGTTGAACAGGTGCAGACACCAACAAGTGACATCATTTCATTAGAAGCAGTCCATCAGTGGCACACAGTAATGTTGAGCAGGTGCAGACACCAACAAGTGACATCATTTCAGTAGAAGCAGTCCATCAGTGGCACACAGTAATGTTGAACAGGTGCAGACACCAACAAGTGACATCATTTCAGTAGAAGCAGTCCATCAGTAGCACCCAACAATGTTGAACAGGTGCAGACACCAACAAGTGACATCATTTCATTAGAAGCAGTCCATCAGTGGCACACAGTAATGTTGAGCAGGTGCAGACACCAACAAGTGACATTATCTCAGTAGAAGCAGTCCATCAGTAGCACCCAGTAATGTTGAACAGGTGCAGACACCAACAAGTGACATCATTTCAGTAGAAGCAGTCCATCAGTAGCACCCAGCAATGTTGAACAGGTGCAGACACCAACAAGTGACATCATTTCATTAGAAGCAGTCCATCAGTGGCACACAGTAATGTTGAGCAGGTGCAGACACCAACAAGTGACATTATCTCAGTAGAAGCAGTCCATCAGTAGCACCCAGTAATGTTGAACAGGTGCAGGCACCAACAAGTGACATCATTTCAGTAGAAGCAGTCCATCAGTGGCACCCAGTAATGTTGAACAGGTGCAGACACCAACAAGTGACATCATTTCAGTAGAAGCAGTCCATCAGTAGCACCCAGCAATGTTGAACAGGTGCAGACACCAACAAGTGACATCATTTCATTAGAAGCAGTCCATCAGTGGCACACAGTAATGTTGAGCAGGTGCAGACACCAACAAGTGACATTATCTCAGTAGAAGCAGTCCATCAGTAGCACCCAGTAATGTTGAACAGGTGCAGGCACCAACAAGTGACATCATTTCAGTAGAAGCAGTCCATCAGTGGCACCCAGTAATGTTGAACAGGTGCAGACACCAACAAGTGACATCATTTCAGTAGAAGCAGACCATCAGTAGCACCCAGCAATGTTGAACAGGTGCAGACACCAACAAGTGACATCATTTCATTAGAAGCAGTCCATCAGTGGCACACAGTAATGTTGAGCAGGTGCAGACACCAACAAGTGACATTATCTCAGTAGAAGCAGTCCATCAGTAGCACCCAGTAATGTTGAACAGGTGCAGGCACCAACAAGTGACATCATTTCAGTAGAAGCAGTCCATCAGTGGCACCCAGTAATGTTGAACAGGTGCAGACACCAACAAGTGACATCATTTCAGTAGAAGCAGTCCATCAGTAGCACCCAGCAATGTTGAACAGGTGCAGACACCAACAAGTGACATCATTTCATTAGAAGCAGTCCATCAGTGGCACACAGTAATGTTGAGCAGGTGCAGACACCAACAAGTGACATTATCTCAGTAGAAGCAGTCCATCAGTAGCACCCAGTAATGTTGAACAGGTGCAGGCACCAACAAGTGACATCATTTCAGTAGAAGCAGTCCATCAGTAGCACCCAGCAATGTTGAACAGGTGCAGACACCAACAAGTGACATCATTTCATTAGAAGCAGTCCATCAGTGGCACACAGTAATGTTGAGCAGGTGCAGACACCAACAAGTGACATCATTTCAGTAGAAGCAGTCCATCAGTAGCACCCAGCAATGTTGAACAGGTGCAGACACCAACAAGTGACATCATTTCATTAGAAGCAGTCCATCAGTGGCACACAGTAATGTTGAGCAGGTGCAGACACCAACTAGTGACATTATCTCAGTAGAAGCAGTCCATCAGTAGCACCCAGTAATGTTGAACAGGTGCAGACACCAACAAGTGACATCATTTCAGTAGAAGCAGTCCATCAGTAGCACCCAGCAATGTTGAACAGGTGCAGACACCAACAAGTGACATCATTTCATTAGAAGCAGTCCATCAGTGGCACACAGTAATGTTGAGCAGGTGCAGACACCAACAAGTGACATCATTTCAGTAGAAGCAGTCCATCAGTAGCACCCAGCAATGTTGAACAGGTGCAGACACCAACAAGTGTCATCATTTCATTAGAAGCAGTCCATCAGTGGCACACAGTAATGTTGAGCAGGTGCAGACACCAACTAGTGACATTATCTCAGTAGAAGCAGTCCATCAGTAGCACCCAGTAATGTTGAACAGGTGCAGACACCAACAAGTGACATCATTTCAGTAGAAGCAGTCCATCAGTAGCACCCAGCAATGTTGAACAGGTGCAGACACCAACAAGTGACATCATTTCATTAGAAGCAGTCCATCAGTGGCACACAGTAATGTTGAGCAGGTGCAGACACCAACAAGTGACATCATTTCAGTAGAAGCAGTCCATCAGTAGCACCCAGCAATGTTGAACAGGTGCAGACACCAACAAGTGACATCATTTCATTAGAAGCAGTCCATCAGTGGCACACAGTAATGTTGAGCAGGTGCAGACACCAACTAGTGACATTATCTCAGTAGAAGCAGTCCATCAGTAGCACCCAGTAATGTTGAACAGGTGCAGACACCAACAAGTGACATCATTTCAGTAGAAGCAGTTCCATTAGTGGCACCCAGTAATGTTGAACAGGTGCAGACACCAACAAGTGACATCATTTCATTAGAAGCAGTCCATCAGTGGCACACAGTAATGTTGAGCAGGTGCAGACACCAACAAGTGACATTATCTCAGTAGAAGCAGTCCATCAGTAGCACCCAGTAATGTTGAACAGGTGCAGACACCAACAAGTGACATCATTTCAGTAGAAGCAGTCCATCAGTAGCACCCAGCAATGTTGAACAGGTGCAGACACCAACAAGTGACATCATTTCATTAGAAGCAGTCCATCAGTGGCACACAGTAATGTTGAGCAGGTGCAGACACCAACAAGTGACATTATCTCAGTAGAAGCAGTCCATCAGTAGCACCCAGTAATGTTGAACAGGTGCAGACACCAACAAGTGACATCATTTCAGTAGAAGCAGTCCATCAGTAGCACCCAGCAATGTTGAACAGGTGCAGACACCAACAAGTGACATCATTTCATTAGAAGCAGTCCATCAGTGGCACACAGTAATGTTGAGCAGGTGCAGACACCAACAAGTGACATTATCTCAGTAGAAGCAGTCCATCAGTAGCACCCAGCAATGTTGAACAGGTGCAGACACCAACAAGTGACATCATTTCAGTAGAAGCAGTCCATCAGTGGCACCCAGTAATGTTGAACAGGTGCAGACACCAACAAGTGACATCATTTCAGTAGAAGCAGTCCATCAGTAGCACCCAGCTATGTTGAACAGGTGCAGACACCAACAAGTGACATCATTTCATTAGAAGCAGTCCATCAGTGGCACACAGTAATGTTGAGCAGGTGCAGACACCAACAAGTGACATTATCTCAGTAGAAGCAGTCCATCAGTAGCACCCAGTAATGTTGAACAGGTGCAGGCACCAACAAGTGACATCATTTCAGTAGAAGCAGTCCATCAGTGGCACCCAGTAATGTTGAACAGGTGCAGACACCAACAAGTGACATCATTTCATTAGAAGCAGTCCATCAGTGGCACACAGTAATGTTGAGCAGGTGCAGACACCAACAAGTGACATTATCTCAGTAGAAGCAGTCCATCAGTAGCACCCAGTAATGTTGAACAGGTGCAGACACCAACAAGTGACATCATTTCAGTAGAAGCAGTTCCATTAGTGGCACCCAGTAATGTTGAACAGGTGCAGACACCAACAAGTGACATCATTTCAGTAGAAGCAGTCCATCAGTAGCACCCAGCAATGTTGAACAGGTGCAGACACCAACAAGTGACATCATTTCATTAGAAGCAGTCCATCAGTGGCACACAGTAATGTTGAGCAGGTGCAGACACCAACAAGTGACATTATCTCAGTAGAAGCAGTCCATCAGTAGCACCCAGTAATGTTGAACAGGTGCAGACACCAACAAGTGACATCATTTCAGTAGAAGCAGTCCATCAGTAGCACCCAGCAATGTTGAACAGGTGCAGACACCAACAAGTGACATCATTTCATTAGAAGCAGTCCATCAGTGGCACACAGTAATGTTGAGCAGGTGCAGACACCAACAAGTGACATTATCTCAGTAGAAGCAGTCCATCAGTAGCACCCAGTAATGTTGAACAGGTGCAGACACCAACAAGTGACATCATTTCAGTAGAAGCAGTCCATCAGTAGCACCCAGCAATGTTGAACAGGTGCAGACACCAACAAGTGACATCATTTCATTAGAAGCAGTCCATCAGTGGCACACAGTAATGTTGAGCAGGTGCAGACACCAACAAGTGACATTATCTCAGTAGAAGCAGTCCATCAGTAGCACCCAGCAATGTTGAACAGGTGCAGACACCAACAAGTGACATCATTTCAGTAGAAGCAGTCCATCAGTGGCACCCAGTAATGTTGAACAGGTGCAGACACCAACAAGTGACATCATTTCAGTAGAAGCAGTCCATCAGTAGCACCCAGCAATGTTGAACAGGTGCAGACACCAACAAGTGACATCATTTCATTAGAAGCAGTCCATCAGTGGCACACAGTAATGTTGAGCAGGTGCAGACACCAACAAGTGACATTATCTCAGTAGAAGCAGTCCATCAGTAGCACCCAGTAATGTTGAACAGGTGCAGGCACCAACAAGTGACATCATTTCAGTAGAAGCAGTCCATCAGTGGCACCCAGTAATGTTGAACAGGTGCAGACACCAACAAGTGACATCATTTCATTAGAAGCAGTCCATCAGTGGCACACAGTAATGTTGAGCAGGTGCAGACACCAACAAGTGACATTATCTCAGTAGAAGCAGTCCATCAGTAGCACCCAGTAATGTTGAACAGGTGCAGACACCAACAAGTGACATCATTTCAGTAGAAGCAGTTCCATTAGTGGCACCCAGTAATGTTGAACAGGTGCAGACACCAACAAGTGACATCATTTCAGTAGAAGCAGTCCATCAGTAGCACCCAGCAATGTTGAACAGGTGCAGACACCAACAAGTGACATCATTTCATTAGAAGCAGTCCATCAGTGGCACACAGTAATGTTGAGCAGGTGCAGACACCAACAAGTGACATTATCTCAGTAGAAGCAGTCCATCAGTAGCACCCAGTAATGTTGAACAGGTGCAGACACCAACAAGTGACATCATTTCAGTAGAAGCAGTCCATCAGTAGCACCCAGCAATGTTGAACAGGTGCAGACACCAACAAGTGACATCATTTCATTAGAAGCAGTCCATCAGTGGCACACAGTAATGTTGAGCAGGTGCAGACACCAACAAGTGACATTATCTCAGTAGAAGCAGTCCATCAGTAGCACCCAGTAATGTTGAACAGGTGCAGACACCAACAAGTGACATCATTTCAGTAGAAGCAGTCCATCAGTAGCACCCAGCAATGTTGAACAGGTGCAGACACCAACAAGTGACATCATTTCATTAGAAGCAGTCCATCAGTGGCACACAGTAATGTTGAGCAGGTGCAGACACCAACAAGTGACATTATCTCAGTAGAAGCAGTCCATCAGTAGCACCCAGTAATGTTGAACAGGTGCAGACACCAACAAGTGACATCATTTCAGTAGAAGCAGTCCATCAGTAGCACCCAGCAATGTTGAACAGGTGCAGACACCAACAAGTGACATCATTTCATTAGAAGCAGTCCATCAGTGGCACACAGTAATGTTGAGCAGGTGCAGACACCAACAAGTGACATTATCTCAGTAGAAGCAGTCCATCAGTAGCACCCAGCAATGTTGAACAGGTGCAGACACCAACAAGTGACATCATTTCAGTAGAAGCAGTCCATCAGTGGCACCCAGTAATGTTGAACAGGTGCAGACACCAACAAGTGACATCATTTCAGTAGAAGCAGTCCATCAGTAGCACCCAGCAATGTTGAACAGGTGCAGACACCAACAAGTGACATCATTTCATTAGAAGCAGTCCATCAGTGGCACACAGTAATGTTGAGCAGGTGCAGACACCAACAAGTGACATTATCTCAGTAGAAGCAGTCCATCAGTAGCACCCAGTAATGTTGAACAGGTGCAGGCACCAACAAGTGACATCATTTCAGTAGAAGCAGTCCATCAGTGGCACCCAGTAATGTTGAACAGGTGCAGACACCAACAAGTGACATCATTACCGTAGAAGCAGTTCTATCAGTGGCATCCAGTAATGTTGAACAGGTGCAGACAGCAACAAGTGACATCATTTCAGTAGAAGCAGTTCCATTAGTGACACCCAGTAATGTTGACAGGTGCAGACAGCAACAAGTGACATCTCATCACTGGTTGAGCATTTCCCAACAGTGGCACCCAGCAATGATGAGCAGGTGCAAATAACAGTCCATAATATTCACTATCACTAATTAGACAGTTCATCAGAGTTTATCAGCAGAAATTAAACATGTCCTAGTGGCACCCATCATGTTGAACAAGTGCACACATGTACAACAGTTTGAATGCACACACAATTGCTTTTACAAAATTATTATCAATGCTCTTACACGAAACATACAAATTATAATAACACACATCATTAAATAAAAGAAATGCATACATGACCTCTAACAGCCTTTAGTTCGAAGAACTTTCAGTAAGTAAGTACGAGTACAGAGTGTGTATTATGGTAATAATTCACAGTGTGTACACCACTTTAAAAATCATGGCAAAACAGAAGGAAACATGTGGAGTATTTCTTGTGTCAAGTGTCACTTACTATTTCAATTGCTCACGAAGAATGCAGTGTAATAACTGTCAATGGTCTAAACCTAGTGTTGGTATTTCATGTCGTTAGCTTCCTTTCTATTAGCATAAATTTATACAGCTTCCATAAAACCTCCAGCTCATGGCAGTTCATTTTCTTATCTTAAAATATAAAGCACTGAGCATAAGCAAAACATGCAATAGCGGGTAAATATACCAGTAGAGAACAGAATGTCAAGCTCAATCCCTACAACGAGGCTCTGCCAAGCGAACAATCTATAATTAATACCATAGTGTGACCTAAACTCCATGTTCGTACACCGTATATCAGCATTTCTATATACCAAATTAAAGAGTAGTTATGACAACAAAACAGAAATGTGTAAATATCCAATCCATACGCAAAGCAGCAAATATGTATCTTACATAATAAATAGGTCATTAGCATCATATCAAATAAATGTTCATATGTACTCTTAATAAGTAAACATGAAGGCGCAAGCAGATAAATCACAAAGTATGACTTAGATACATAACCACAGTCAGCACAATTAATCAGGTGACAATTATAATTTAAATAAATAAGCACAGCAGGCACATAATAAAAAAATGTGACATCAGTGAAAAAGCAGTGCAGCCAAGCGATGCATAATATACATAATTAACAACCCTGTTCATTAATCAGTCATTGTCAAAATCAGTTAACGTACGCAAGCACGTCGCTTCACAAGTAAATTCATAGAACATGAAATTAGCACAAAGTATGAATCACGTAATCGCGAACAGCAAATTACGTCTAAAGTACGTACCTAAGTGGAAATATGTTACCTGAAAAGTAAACTCAATTAATAGTTACCTTTTTGGTTTATTACTTTTTTCTTCGAAATTACATTCTTCCTGAAATTTTCTCCATAGCAAGTTCTCTTAACGTCGGAGACACACAGAATTTACCTGAAGTTCTTAAATATTTTATACAACCGCATCCTGAAAAATACTGAACGTTAATAACATAATTTATCAAGTCACTATAGCTTTATACTGAATTTAATCGGAGAAATTAGACTGTGTATTTGTTTACGGCTGTCAGTGCATTCGCACTGAGCGCTCGATCAGCTGTAGGTACGCGTGACGTAGGAAGTAATTGTTTGCGGTCAACGACTGCCTTGTGCGCTGCGCAGACTTGACTGTTGCTTTGAGTCTGTGCCGCCGCCGGAATCCTTGTACTCTCCGCATGTTAACATGTAGCTGTTAGTTTCTCAAAAGTATGTCATTCCACAAAAATTTTAACGTTCGATATATGATGTATTCCCTTAGAGCGCCGAGATTTAAGAGTTTCTACTGCGACAGTGTTATCATGAATAATTTTGCGAACTCTATATGGACCGTTATAAAGCAGAAAAAATTTGCGACACAAGCCTTTTCCTTTGTGAGACAAAGATGAGACTTAATTAACACCTTTTGACCAACTGACAAGGTTTTTAAACGACCAGGACGTCTAGCTGATTTCTCTCTTCTAGCAGCCGCAGACGCAATATTTTGCAGAGCCAGGTTCACAACTTCAGAATGCCGCAGTTTCCGTGTAGGCGGAAAAGGAACGATTTCAGAAATGCGATTTGTCGGTGCTTTATTTTTTAATATCAATATCGGCGGTAAAGAAGTTGAATCATTAGGGAGTTCATTCAGAATGTTTTGAAAAGGATGAAGATACTGATCCCACGTTCTGTGATTCTGATGACAATAAAGTCGACACAATTTATTGATTTCCTTCATCCATCTCTCTGAAGCGTTAGATTGAGGGTGAAAAAGTGAAATGAAAATTGGTTTAATCTTACGATGCCGTAGAGTACGAAGCCAAATTTTAGAGCGAAACTGTGATCCATTATCTGATATAACCTTATCAACGTGACCCACTTCTTTAAGAAAATGTTTGATGAAAGCGTTAGATACTGAACGAGCTGTTGCTTTGCGTAAAGGTGTAAAACACACATATTTTGATGTCAATCCCACTGCTACCAAAATGTACGCAAATCCATTAGTAGAACGAACCACTGGACCGAACAAATCGACTGCAGCCATCTCCTTTAATTTCGCTGGAATGATAGGAAACAACGGTGCTCTGTGAGAAATAGTTGGCGGCTTAGCCTTTTGACATACTTTGCATTTGGCAAGAACAGATCGAATACGTTTTTCCATATTACTGAAGTAGCAATTTTCTCGTAATTTATGAAAGCATTTTCTGGGACCAAAGTGTGCATAACTGAAATGTATATACCAAATCAATTTATTAACCCACTCATCAGGAATGCAAACTAACCAAACAGAGTTGTCGACCGATTTTCGTTTAAACAGAATATCATTGCGAACTAAATAATACTGTCTAATCGCTACGCTTTCCTTTCTCCTCCACTTCTCCTTAATGTCCTTCCAGATTGGATCTTTATTTTGCTCCTTAGCGATGTCCTGGAGCGAAGACGAAATAAAATTCTCAAACGCAACACCTTGAATATACATCAAACAATAATTGTTTTCTTTTCAGTCCTCCTCAGCACTTTGTTTCAAACCCATAGGTGCACGTTATAAAGCATTAGCAATAATATTTGAAGAAACCTGTATGTAAACAATACTAAAATCAAATTCCTGTAGATACAGCGCCCATCGTGACAATCTTCCATGGGTTAATTTTGCTGACATAAGAAATTCCAGAGCTCCATGATCGGTGTAAACTTTAGTATGTCTGCCATTCAAAAATATGCGAAATTTTGTGAAAGCCCATACAACAGACAAAGCTTCAAGTTCCATAATCGAATAATTCTTTTCTGATTTAGAGAGAACACGACTTCCAAATGCAATAGTTTTCTGTACTACAACGCCGTTTTCTTCTATCTCTTGAAATAAATGTGCACCTAGGCCTTTGTATGATGAGTCCGTTGCCAAACAAAAATCTTTAGATAAATCCGGACGTGAAAGAAGTGGAGAAGCAACTAAAGCATCACGAAGTTGTTCAAATTCTGACTGAGCTTCCTCATACCAACACCAATTAGATTTCTTTCCAGATAGTTCACATAAACGAGGTGTGGCCAAATTTCCAATCTAACAAAGCGTCTAAGAAAATTACAGACACCAAGGAAACTACGAACATCACGTTTTGTAGTAGGAACAGCATAATTACGAATAGCATCTAGTTTCTCTCGATCAGGAAGAATACCTTCTGTAGAAATAATATGACCAAGAAATTTCATCTGAGAACGACCAAATTCAGATTTTTCCAAGTTCACTGTAATGCCAACTCTTGCAAAAATACGTAATAATGAATCCAAAATTTTGTTATGCTCACTCCAAGAACGTTTAGCAATAAGAATATCGTCAACATATGAAGTACTATTGTCACGAAGATAAACAGGTAAAATTTCGTTTAAACTACGAATGAATGCTGCAGACGATACAGTAAGTCCAAACGGTAATTTCCGAAATTGGTAACAGTTACCAAAGGCTAAAAAGGCAGTGTATTTTCTACAATCAGGGTGGAGTTCTATTTGCCAAAAACTTATGCGCATACCAATCGTGGATAAAACTTTAATTCCATGGAAATGTTGAAGAAGTTCATCTAAATTTTGTGGGCGGTCAGTTTCAGGAATGATGATATTATTTATCTGTCTGGAATCCAGAACCAAACGAATTGACCCATCCTTTTTAAGAACGACGTGTAATGGGCTGGTATAAGGACTGACTGCTGGCTCAATAATGCCTTGATCTAACATGTATTGAAGTTCACTCTTAACCTTGTCTCTGTAAGCCAAAGGAATAGCGTACGTCTTCCCCCGAAATGGTGTGTGTGTGTGTTCTTTAACTTTAAATAAGTATTGTAAGCCTTGTATAGTTCCTGTGTGATGACTAAATACTGTAGCATGTGAAGTCAAAATTTGGTGCAGTTCTTCTCTTGCAACGTCATCTGGCACTTCAGCTTTCTTAACCTTTTCATTAATTAATTCTTCGCTATTAATTACGAGGTGCGGCTAGAAAAAAACCGGACTGATGCTGGAAAATCATTTATTTACAATTATTTACAATTTCATGTTATCTCCTTCAATGTACTCTCCTCCTCGGTCTCTACACCGCTCCATACGAATTTTCCACTGCTCATAGCAATGCTGCAGATCATTTTCCGTAAGTCCATACATTACTTCCGTCGCTTTTTCTTCTACTGCTTCAACAGTCTCAAATCTAGTTCCTTTCAAAGCTGACTTGACTTTAGGGAAAAGAAAAAAGTCACAGGGGGCCAAATCAGGTGAGTAGGGTGGATGATCTAACATGGGAATGTTGTGTTTTGCCAAAAACGTCTTCACTGACAACGCACTGTGAGCTGGGGCATTGTCTTGGTGAAGGATCCATGACTTTTTTCTCCACAAATCGTTCCGTTTTCTCCGTTCTCGCTCACGTAGGGTAGCCAGGACGCTAATGTAGTAATGCTGATTCACTGTTTGTCCCTCTGGTACCCAATCAATGTGCACAATCCCTTTGATATCAAAAAAAACAATCATCATTGCCTTGAATTTCGATTTTGACATTCGTGCTTTTTTTTGTCGTGGAGAACCAGGAGTTTTCCAATGCATCGATTGGCGTTTAGTTTCGGGATCGTAAGTAAAAAACCACGATTCATTGCAAGTAATAACATTTTGTAAGAAGGTGGGATCACTTTCAATGTTTTCCAGGATGTCAGAGCAAATCATTCTTCGGCGTTCCTTCTGTTCAATTGTGAGACACTTTGGAACCATTTTTGAACACACTTTGTTCATGTTGAAACTTTCATCAAGAATCTGCCTAACACTTTCCTTGTCAACTCCTGTTAACTCAGACACTGCTCTGATCTTGTCGAACAAGTTCACCGATTTTTTCAATGTTTGCATCAGTTTTTGCTGACAATGGTCTGCCAGTGCGAGTGTCATCACTGGTGTCTTCGCGGCCATCTTTAAATCGTTTAAACCACTCAAACACTTGTGTTCGCGATAAACAATCATCGCCGTACACTTGTTGTAACATTACAAACGTTTCACTTGCAGATTTTCCTAGTTTGAAACAAAATTTGATGTTAACACGCTGTTCTTTCTGTACACTCAACATTTTCCGACGCACAGACAAAACGTCAACTACTTAAAACAGACGCCACGGGCAGACTGAGTGCAGGAGGCAGATGAAACTCAAGCAGTAGGCGGAGCGAGAGTCACGTGACAGGCCACGCGACTTTCAGCCTTATTGCATTAGTTTTATTGTTTCACCAGTACTAGTCCGGTTTTTTTCTAGCCACACCTCGTATATCATCCATCGCGTCTCTGTATCTATTGTCGTCATGAATGAACACATTGTCGTCATAATGCTCAACGAAAACATCAGAAGTAAGAAACCTTAAACATTTTGTGTCTGATACAGATTTTGTTAAACACTCGAAAAATTTCAAACTTTTCGGCATTCCGGCAACAGTCAAATTCACACTTCCTTCTTTAAAGTTTAAAATTGCCTTATGTGTGTTAAGAAACTCCATACCTAATATAATTTGTGTGTTAAGTAATGGAACAATAATAAAATTAGCAGAAAATTCGTATCCTTGACAAATGAAATTTAGGTTGGTCTGCTGTTTGATTTCCACACTTTTTCCAGAAATAGCGCCTCGAATTGTAGTTTTACAAACAGGTAACAAAGGACAAGCAATAGTTCTTACACATATACGAAAAACTGATTCACTAATAACATTCAATGGGCTCCCAGAATCTAAAACTGCAGTGAACTTATTCTTACCCACACATACTTCAATAACAGGATGTAAAAATGCGTCTACATTATTTTCCTTTTCGTCTAACAAAATGCCTCTTATGTCTTCCAACCGTACGTAGTGTAAAGTCGTAGTGTCATTACTTTCTGAACCGTCTATATTGCTGCCAGAAGCCGAAGCTACAAGTCATTGTCGATTGCTTGCGTCACGTCTTTGATTATTCGCGTCATTTCGCGGATCAATTTCTACGATTTGCGCTTGTCTCTCGGAATTTCTGTCACGCGGAGGATGCCAATTAGGTCCCTCTTGTCTGTTAGATGTAAATTCTTGGTTGTGTCTGTTATAAAAATTTCTATTTTCCTGTCTATCTGCATGACTGCTTCTTGTGTAATTTCGACTGTCACTTCTGAAATTATTGTTGTATCTACTACCCTGGTTATTTCTGTAGTAAGAATTTCTATTACTGTATGAATAATTTCTGTCTTGATGATACCGATTACTGTTTCCGTATGATTGATCATTCCGGTAGGAATTACCGATATTATAATTGTCTGTGTAATTTCTGTCAGAACGTCTGTTATTGTCATAAGGCTGGTATCTATTGTCCTGTCTGTTTCGTCTGTCATTCTCAAAGTTACCCATATAACGCCCGTTCCGATCACTGTCCCTTTTCTCTGAAAATCTATTGTGATTACCGTTACTGAAAAAAATGCAAGAAGTCCCGTCGTCGTTGTCATACTCAAGTTCTTGTAGCAAAGTCTTAAAAGTCTCAATGTCGTCTTTACATCTTCCGACTAAAGCAATTTGTCTTATGGATTGTGGCACCTTAGTTAAACAAATGCGAATTAATTCAGTCGGGCTATAAGGGTTGGACAGGAACTGATTCTTTCGAATCATGTCTTCAAAGTATTCTGCTGGCGTGCGGAACTCAGACTGTTTAAAATTACGCTGCATAATAAGACTATGTTTGACTCTGTCTTGCGTGTTTTCGGACCAATATGCCGATAGAAATGCATGATAAAAATCATTTAAATTATTACAATCTCTAATAAGTACGCGCATCCGCGTCGCCGGTTCGTTTTTTAAATATCCACACATAAATTCCAGTTTGTGACTTAGTGGCCAATTTGGTGGAAGTGCGTACATAAATTGATCTAACCATGAACATGGATGTATGTCGTTCTTAGAATTGCGAAATATCTTAAATTTCCGAACAGTTAAGAAGTGTTTATAGTCAAAGTTTTCTCCTCGTGGCGACAAAGACCTACCGCGTCTGTCCCAGTCCCAATGTCGATTATTGTCAGGTTCGCGCGCCTGGCGCTCTCTTGTTGCATCTCGTAAATGAAACAAATTATTTTCTTCAAACCCCTCTGCTATCTGTGATTCTAAATTTCTTCTGCTGTCTTTTCCTACGATTTCGCCTTCAATTTGTTTGACTTGCTTTCGTAATGCCTCAAATTCCCTTTTGACGTGTTCATTAAATTTTCCCTGATTTTCAACATGCTTATTTATGTTCTGGTACTCTTCGGTTTCTGCAAATGGCAATGGAGCTGTATCATCTGAATCTCTGTCCCCATTTAAACTAAGACTTGTCAATTTATCTGAAATCTCCTCAACTCTTTCCGATAAGTCACCTATTTTTTCTTTCTATTTATTTACGTCTTCCGTAAGTGTCGCGACTCGGGTTTCGGTATTGACACATTTAGTAGTTAACTGTCCATACTGTTGTGTTAGGTTATTTGTTCTGTCATTTGGTACGGATTCCTCGATTCTTTCAAGTATTTCTTCCTTATCATGTGCACGTTGTAAATTTAACTCTGAAAACTTTTGTACTATCACGCGATCTCTTTCTTCCTGTTCTCTATCCTGTTCCTTTTGCCTGATTTCTATTGAAATTAATCTATTATTGTGAGCATTCAAAATCGGTTGTACTTCTTCTCTAATTTCTTTCTTTAATTCATCTTTCATGTTTTTGAAGCATGTCCCTGTCCGTGAGTCTAAGCATGTTTCCATTGTTCCCATATCAGTTTCTAACCATGTTGCCAAAGTTCCCATCTCTGTTTTTAATTCAGATCCTAACTGTGATCCCGGTGAGTCTAACCGTGTTTCCATTGTTCCCATATCAGTTTCTAAACGTGTTGCCAAAGTTCCCATCTCTGTTTTTAATTCAGATCCTAACTGTGATCCCAGTGAGTCTAACCGTGTTTCCAGTGTTCCCATATCAGTTTCTAAACGTGTTGCCAAAGTTCCCACCTCTGTTTTAATTGTTCCTATTTGTGAGTCTAACTGTGTTGCCAAAATTCCCATATCAGTTTCTAACCGTGATCCCAAATTTAGTATTGCACTCATCAACTGCTCCATATTAACTGGTTCAAAATTCTTTCCGCCCCTAACATTTCCCATAAAACTAACGTCTTTCGACATAGCCGTAAGCCTATCTGTATTCGATACTATTACAGAATCGTCTGTCGTTAATCTCGAATTCTGAAAATTTTTTTATTGTGAAAAATTTTGAATTGGTTCCGGACTATTTCCCGACTTATTAAATTGTTTTCAACTTCATTATTCATCATCCTGTTCTTCTGTGTTGGCGAGTTCGCCATGTTAACAATTTCGTCATTCTCACTATTCATCATTTTTGCCTTTTTCATCGATCGTGTAATCATTTACAAAACATACAAAACTCGTCACTATACGAAAATTATACACAATGACACTTTATCACCAACAATATCATTCACACGAAATGCTTCCCTCAAACACGATTAACGAACAATTGAAATCTTCATAATTGCACAAAATTGTCAAACCCATATACAAGACAACAAAAATTAAATTCTGCAAAAAATACCATTAGAAGAATGACAATTACCAAATGTACACATGCAATATAGACTACAATTACTAAACTACAAATTACTTCAACAATACTACTGCGTGCTATTTTTACTATCAGAAGAATTCCAAGGGACGATCCGAAGCAGCGGTCGCCACGTGCATGGGGGCTTAATTATTTATAATGCAAATAATTTTAATTTTAGTCGCTGTCTGTCCAGTTACGCAGTCTCGTAAACGGTTGGCCCTGACTAGTATTTGTACGCAATCTGACTGCATAGAACAACAACAAAGAATGAAAGGAAAATTCCGTTGACACAATTAATTAATTAAGTCCCCAGCAACTATGAAAGCTACGAAACAACAAGGCACAAGTGTCGCTGTTCTGTGTGTGGAAGTGTGATTCAACGTACACATCTGGCACGGTTCTTCCTCAACACGACAAGATATTTTAAATACAATTTATACTGAAGTAATTAAAAAAAATAAACAGAAATACTATAGTTGCACATAGAAACCAGAAATACAGTCTAATACAAGAACACGAGCCAGATGCTTTGTTGACTGAACCTGTGACCAAGAGGCATTATTGTTTAAGACATTGAAATAATAAAAAAAGTAATTTTTTACCTTCATATATATTGACGAAAAGCACAGCATCCCCAATCCAAAAACATCTGGTGTCTAGCCCATCAAAACAATACTACAAGTTCTGAACAAGCACTCTCCATGGGAACTTCTCAACAACGACTCACCACTGCTACATCTCAATGAGCACTCTCCACGACGACTTCTCGACGAGAACTGCCAGTGGAGGCGGCGGAATAATACTCTTTGGCGCAATCTCTGGCGCTGTGGCTCAGTGTAGCCACCTTTCAACGTGAAAAATTAATTGCAGTGCTGTTGTTTCTTCTCATACTGCATTAAACTACCAGCGAAAATATCTTTTGCGAACCAAAGTTAACTTTCGCAGATGTGATATTTGCGCACAAAGTAGAGCGCATCCCTCCGGAAATCGACACGTATTTGACAATCGAATCCCATCTAGGCAGAGGAAAATGCCATAAACCTAAAATAAAGATTTTTTAACTGACTTAGTCAGCGTAATTACGCTCTTAGGATGAATGTAAAATGTTTTGTCACAAATTAACGCACAGTAAGAAGTTCGGCCTAGCTTAAAAAGTTGGAAAATAAATCCTGAAAGGAACGTGAATATACAGGGCTATTACAAATGATTGAAGCGATTTCATAAATTCACTGTAGCTCCATTTATTGACATATGGTCACGACACACTACAGATACGTAGAAAAACTCATAAAGTTTTGTTCGGCTGAAGCCGCACTTCAGGTTTCTGCCGCCAGAGCGTTCGAGAGCGCGGTGAGACAAAATGGCGACAGGAGCCGAGAAAGCGTATGTCGTGCTTGAAATGCACTCACATCAGTCAGTCATAACAGTGGAACGACACTTCAGGACGAAGTTCAACAAAGATCCACCAACTGCTAACTCCATTCGGCGATGGTATGCGCAGTTTAAAGCTTCTGGATGCCTCTGTAAGGGGAAATCAATGGGTTGGCCTGCAGTGAGCGAAGAAACGGTTGAACGCGTGCGGGCAAGTTTCACGCGTAGCCCGCGGAAGTCGACGAATAAAGCAAGCTGGGAGCTAAATGTACCACAGCTGACGGTTTGGAAAATCTTACGGAAAAGGCTAAAGCAGAAGCCTTACCGTTTACAATTGCTACAAGCCCTGACACCCAATGACAAAGTCAAACGCTTTGAATTTTCGGTGCGGTTGCAACAGCTCATGGAAGAGGATGCGTTCAGTGCGAAACTTGTTTTCAGTGATGAAGCAACATTTTTTCTTAAGGGTGAAGTGAAAGACACAATGTGCGAATCTGGGCGGTAGAGAATCCTAACGCATTCTTGCAGCAAATTCGCAATTCACCAAAAGTTAACGTGTTTTGTGCAATCTCACGGTTTAAAGTTTACGGCTCCTTTTTCTTCTGCGAAAAAAACCTTACAGGACATGTGTATCTGGACATGCTGGAAAATTGGCTCATGCCACAACTGGAGACCGACAGCGCCGACTTCATCTTTCAACAGGATGGTGCTCCACCGCACTTCCATCATGATGTTTGGCATTTCTTAAACAGGAGATTGGAAAACTGATGGATCGGTCGTGGTGGAGATCATGACCAGCAATTCATGTCATGGCCTCCACACTCTCCCGACTTAACCCCATGCGATTTCTTTCTGTGGGGTTATGTGAAAGATTCAGTGTTTAAACCTCCTCTACCAAGAAACGTGCCAGAACTGCGAGCTCGCAACAACGATGCTTTTGAACTCATTGATGGGGACATGCTGCGCCGAGTGTGGGAGGAACTTGACTGTCAGCTTGATGTCTGCCGAATCACTAAAGGGGCACATATAGAACATTTGTGACTGCCTAAAAAAACTTTTTGAGTTTTTGTATGTGTGTGCAAAGCATTGTGAAAATACCTCAAATAATAAGGTTATTGTAGAGCTGTGAAATCGCTTCAATCATTTGTAATAACCCTGTAACATAGGGTATTTCAAAATTACTTATGCCGACCGGTGTGGCTGAGCGGTTCTGGGCGCTTCAGTCTGGAGCCACGCGACCGCTACGGTCTCAGGTTCGAATCCTGCTTCGGGCATGGATGTGTGTGATGTCCTTAGGTTAGTTAGGTTTAAGTAGTTCAAAGTTCTAGGGGACTGATAACCTCCGATGTTAAGTCCCATAAAAAAAATGATTTATACGTTTTCCCAATACTGTAATTTTTACAAGAATGAAGACTGGAAATTGGGATACATTGTAAATTACACTTCGAAATTAAAAGTTCACTTTGGCACCAGTTGTTAATATTTGTTCGTGTTATTGCCGGTAGGGTACTTCCTGTTAAAGCTAAGTTGTTAGCGCATCCATTCATTATCGACACTGTGTCAATTCTAGATGGTGATAAAACAGCAAGAAAAGGTGTTTTGTGTCCTCCATTTCAACAGGTGTATCTCAGTTACAACCGTGCGGCGTAGCAATGGCAGTTAATTCAGAAACGCCAGACATGCTAAAAAAAAAATGAGACTTTTGATTGTCGTCTGTATAGTTATCATTCGTCTGAACGTCTGTGAAGGCAAATGAAAACTTTGATACATTTGCCACAAATATAAATGTAAAAAGTATTACAAAGTTGTAAGTGTATGGATTTAAAATAGACACCCTTGCAGAATCCGACAGTTCTTCTGAAAATTAAAACCTTGTAAAACCACGCGTAACTTAAAATCTGCACCAGGTTTCTGTCTTCATTCATGTAGAAGACAGTCTTGTGAAATCCGATGCATCTTTATCAAATGTCCTGTATATTAAGGTCAGTGTCATAGTTAAAACAGAAATGCTCTCCCATGTGCCAGTTTGTTACTTATGTGGGCGTGCCGAGCAGAGACACCTCTCCATTGTCAGGATGGTGTCGTGAAACATGCAGAGTGTCTTTTGGCTCTAATAAAGTACACGAGTAACTAACAATTTAATATTTGTCACTTCAGATTTATTGATCTATGTCTTCTAGTTAGCATTCGCTGATATCTTGTTGCCAGTGAAAAAATGAAATCCTGATGATTCCTGTTGTTGGTTCAGTTGGCTGGGCACCACGGTCGCTACACCAGTATTCAGACTGAAGTCTTGTGGGCGTCAGTAGGTGAAGCCGTAGCATGCGTATGTGGACCACACTGTGTTAGAGCATCCTCGATCCCACTCCGGAAGATGATAATGACCCATAATGATCCATCGGGATGTACATTGCTATTGGTTGTTGGCTGATCCTGGCACCACCAGTCAGGTAGGCTCTTGGTACCCAGATGATCAGGAGCAGAGGCATCAGATGGCCCTTTCACCCACCAGTGGTGATGACGTTAGTGCTATAAGCACCATGAGAAGTACTGGTGTTGGAAGACCTTCAGTCTCTCCATCAGTGATGTGGTAAATGGCGACCAAAGCAAAGTCCCTCGTTACATGGATGTTGCCATCTTGGGAGCAGGAAGCAGAAGTGCTGGAACATCTAACACACGGCTGCAGCTACAGTGTAATAATCACTGTATTGACTGCTATCAGTACAAGCACTGTCGAATGTAATGACTAACTGAATTCAGAGCTGGAAAACTGGGGTATTTATGGAGACAATGGAAGGGGGGTAATGACTTAGGCTCTGTTCATTATAACAGAACATAACCTGCTTCTTTACTAGTGGTCAGCGGTTCTTGTTCCACTGTATTTGCTTAATAACTTGTTACAGGTTCTTAAGTGCACTGTCAAGTCTCTGAAAGGTATTATTGATTCTGAAGTACTGCTTGTTGCTTCACATAACAATAGCTAATGAGTGTCTCTCTCTCTATAAGCGGACGTTTTACTGAATGGTTAACCTGTGCCTGGCACATTGTCCCGATGTAGCAATGTGTGTTCATGTATGTAACCAACACACAGAGTTGTTGTTTCTTTCTGCTGCATAGCTGTCACCATCTCGGCCTAGTGACATCTGTGGCTCAGCTAGAGTGAACTTAAGAAAAATTTTAATTTCTTCCCCTTTTCTGCTCTGTGACGTAACATGCCCCTCTTCTTTAAAAAATTCAGGCCGAATTTACTTTATTTATTTGTTACTAAACTAATCTGTACAGCTAGTGTGAACTTAAGAAAAGTTTGAATTTCATTCCCTTTTTTGCTCTGTGACATAACATTCTCCCATTCTTTAAAGAATTCAGGCCGAATTTACATTATTCACTTGTTACTAAACTAGTCTGTACACATTTTGTATCTAAAATTCAGTGTTACTCCAAGTTCAATTCCTTGGTTTCTTTTGAGCTGAACTGTAAGACTCCTAATCTTATCTGGTGTTAACTTAATTATCTAACTTTATGTTGTCTTTTGGGTCAGTTTCGCTATTAATAATACACACTGGTGTCCAAAAGTAAAGCAACAGTCGGAAATTTTGCAAGGTTGCGTTTATTTCGCAACAAAACAGCATAAAAAGTTGATAGTAAAGTAGAAACAATGTAAAGAATACAGAATGTAAACAACTGCAACATGCAGTTTTCTCCACCTTAACGCCGGCCGGAGTGGCCGAGCGGTTAAAGGCGCTACAGTCTGGAACCGCACGACCGCTACGGTCGCAGGTTCGAATCCTGCCTCGGGCATGGATGTGTGTGATGTCCTTAGGTTAGTTAGGTTTAAGTAGTTCTAAGTTCTAGGGGACTTATGACCACAGCAGTTGAGTCCCATAGTGCTCAGAGCCATTTCTTTCCACCTTAACGGATTTTCACACACATTCCAACAACTGGTTGATGTTTGCAGTATGGTTACCATCTCTGGCAGCAACACAGGCCTGACAACGATGGATCGTGCTGTGAATGAAGTGAATGCCATGTTGAGTCAATAACGCCCATTCTTCCTGCAGAGCTGCTCGCAGCTCTTGGAGAGTGATTGGTGGATTCTGACGTGATGCAATCCGTCTCCCTAGTGCATCCCAGACATGCTTTATGCGATTCAAATCGGGAGAGCGAACAGGCCACGCCATCCATCAACCACCCGTGCTCTATGAGGTCGAACATTATCATCCATCAATATGAAGTCTGGGCCCACAGCACCTCGCCTCAACCGTGCATGAGGTTCCAAGATCTCATCATGATACCTGACAGCATTTAAATCTTGCCGATTCCCCCATACAATTTCGTGAAGAGGTGTTCAAGTGGTCAACCTACTTCCTGCCCACAGCATTAGGGATCCTCTTTGATATCAATCTCTTTCCATAATGCTTAGAGCCTGAAATCGTGTTCCACATTCCCTCCAGATGCGAATCCGTCGAGAATCACTCTTCAAACCAAATCGAATTCTTTCATGAAAAGAACATTGGCCAACTGTGCGATCATCCAGGAGGCACGTTGACGACTCCCCTCAAGATGGTCTCTTCTGTGAAGACGTGTCAGAAGTCCACTCTACTGAAGCCTTCTGTACACCGTTTGCCTCGACACAAGACGTCCTGTGGATGCTGCGACGTCAGATGCCAGTTGCATTGCAGTACTAAAACGATATCGTCGAATCCTTCCAGCCATATAGCCATTCTCACTTTCTGATGTCACACGTGGTGGCCCCTGCCCTGGTCTTCAGGATACAGTATCAGTCTCTATAAACTGTCGCCACATCCGAGAAACAACAGAACGATTCACATTAAGCTTTCGCGCCACATCATCTTGTGACTATTCTACTTACATTCTTGCTAAGGGCCTCCACTGCCGCTAGTAGGTGTATTCTCTATGCCATACTGCACCGTCTGTGACTGTATACACAGCGATTGTGCATGTGGACTAATGGCAAACTCTACTCCGTTTTATAGGTGTCCTGACGGTATTGTTGGTGTGTTTGTCCGTTGATCGGAATGCCATCTGCAGTGCGGAACACGATCGTACGGATGTATGTTGACAATTTGAATGTTTGTATCGTGAATTAGGCATGGGACAGGGAAATAGCGGTTTGTTGCTTTAATTTTTGGGCACCAGTGTACTTTACAGTTTCTAGCATCTATTCCACTCGTACACTATGTGATAAAAAGTATCTGGACACCTCCAAAAACATATGTTTTTCGTATTAGGTGCATTGAGGTGCATTGTGCTGCCACCTACTGCCAGGTACCCCATATCAGCGACCTCAGTAGTCATGAGACATAGTGAGGGAGCAGAATGGGGCGCTCTGCAGATCCCACGGACTTCGAACGTAGTCAGGTGACTGGGTGTCACTCGAGTCATACTTGAGATTTCCACACTCCTACACATCCCTAGGTGCACTGTTCCTGATGTGATAGTGAAGTGGAAACGTGCGGGGACACATACACCACAAAAGTGTACAGTCTGACCTTGTCTGTTGACTCACAGAGACTGCCAACAATTGAAGAGGGTCGTAATGTGTAACACGCTGTTATCTATCCAGACCATCACACAAGAATTACAAACTGCATCCAGATCCAGTGCAGGTACTATGACAGTTAGGCGGGAGGTGAGAAAACTTGGATTTCGTGGTCGAGCGGCTCTTCGTAAGCCACATATCATGCTGGTAAATGCCAAATGACGCCTCGTTTGATGTAAGGAGAGTAAACATTGAACGATTGAACAGTGGAAAAATGTTGTGTGGAGTGACGAATCATGGTACACAAAGTGGCGATCCGATGGCAGAGTGTGGGTATGGTAATGCCCGGTGAACGTCATGTGCCAGCGTGTGTAGTGGCAACAGTAAAACTCGGAGGTGGTGGTGTTCTGGTGTAGCAGTGTTTTTCATGGAGGGGTCTAGCATCCCTTGATGTTTTGCATAGCACTATCACAGCACAGGCCTACATTGATTTTTTAAGCACCTTCTTGCTTGCCACTGTTAAAGAGCAATTTGGGTATGGTGATTGCATCTTTCAATACGATCGAGCACCTGTTCACAATGCACGGCCTGTGACGGAGTGGTTACACGACAATAACATCCCTGTAAGGGATTGGCCTGCGTGGAGTCCTGACCTGAATCCTATAGAACACCTTTGGAATGTTTTGGAACGCTGACTCCATGCCACACCTTACCGAATTGCAATGTGTTGGATTTGTTAATTTTGAATGCGGCGAAGGATAATGTTCTGACTGTCTTCTCAGTCCCAGGGTGGTAAACAGACATTCCACATCAAAGTAATCAAACATGATACTGTGACATTCCAAGAATACATAAATTGATATTAATGACAAGTTTGGGATTTAACCTAAAATGATATCACAATTTATCCCTTTTCGATATTACATGTAATTTACCAAAGCTGTCAAGAATCAAGTTATAATCAATAAGCAAGTTTAATTACTTCTTCTCTCAATAAATCAATTAATATTTAAACTGTGAATATGTAATTAATCAAACTATATCTCAATATGGGAAAATGTTATCAATTGAAACAAGTAAATCTTTAGCAGTGAACTAAGTTGGGGAAGGATGACTTAATCTAATCTATTCTCATGTACTCATTGGAGGGTAGGTTACTAATTAGCTCTTGAATTTCTCTATTTCTCTACTCAAAGTGCACGCATGTTGGAGTATGCAACTCTCACATAATTTGGACTCAACATTTAATTTCGCCAAAAACGCTTCGTGCATTACCAAACGGCAGCTGCGGCGGCGTTGTCTCCGTGCTGGATCTGAAATCGTTAATTCCCTACTCTGGCCTCGACTGAAAGTAATCAGTCTCAAACACTATGCGTTCCGTGGAATGTTCGAATTTCCCTAGTCGAAATTAATGGCAACTGCACACTCGCTCTGGGTTGAAGCGATGTGCGCAAAATTCAACCAGAAAAGATTCCCCCAGGAATATTGAACTATCGCTTTACTTTTGTCGCCATGATACGTGTAGCGTATCGCCCTCACTTCGCAAACGTAGAGTCAGAGTCACGCCTTTACCATTCGCAGGTGTGTGGCCCACTGCTAGACATGAGCGCGCCCGCTCTCTCTGTCTCTGTGTCTTAATTGAGTTCTCAAAGTGCTTTTATATGACGTTATCATCCCCATCTTGATTCTACTACGTCACACGTCTGGCTTCTGCCGACCGCTCCCACATTAAAGGTAAATTCTTATTTTTCTTGCCCGTGTCTCCACTCGTTAATGTACTCTGGCCACTTGCTTGCGTCTCGCCGTGTTTATTCTGATAGGTATTATATTGATTTTCCCTCATTTCTTACTGCAGTGCACCTGGGCTTTCTTTTGTTAGAGCTAATTGAGTCGTTCTAACGTCATTAGTCACCTGTCCTGTGTCTCTCCAAGCTGCGTTCACTTTGTTATATCACTCATGCCCCTGTAGTTAAATGGGTAAATAGTTTATTATTCTGTACATGAGATGGCTCTAATTATTTCCTGTTGTCAATAATATCGTTATTTGCTGGGGATTTTATTTGGTATCGTTGTTACGTAGCTTATGTAAGGCCCGAAAATGTCGACACCTTGCAGGCTGACTACGACACTCCTCAGTGCAGCACTCCGTGAAGAATGGGCTGCCATTCCCCAAAAAAGCTTCCAGCACCTGATTGAACGTATGCCTGCGAGAGTGGAAGCTGTCATCAAGGCTAAAGGCTGGGCCAACAGCATATTGAATTCCTGCATTACCGATGGAGGGCGCCACGAACTTGTAAGTCATTTTCAGCCAGGTGTCCTAATACTTTCGATCATATAGTGGATTGATTTTTCGCTTGAACAGGGTATTTTGCGTTTCAAGCAGAAGTAAACTGCACAAAAGAGTACCAGAATCAGTATAACACTTGTTTTGGGCACTCTAACAATTATTATGTTTTGCTGGCCTTTCTCATGATACTGCTTTACATGTTGTAGCATCTGGTGAACTGAAGTTCTTTCCTTTTCTGAGATTTATCAGTTCACCTAGGGAATGTAGTACAATGGAATCCAAGGTTTTCTTAAGGAAGGTTATGTTCTGTGCAGGGAATGTGCATAATGGTTCTTCCATCCTCGCTTCATTC
Source organism: Schistocerca serialis cubense (assembly GCF_023864345.2). NCBI lineage: Eukaryota > Metazoa > Arthropoda > Insecta > Orthoptera > Acrididae > Schistocerca > Schistocerca serialis. Next base: position 286,859,270 of record NC_064639.1, read on the forward strand.
CTCCAGTCTCCTATCCTAAGAGGTTATTACACTCATAAAAAAGACGCAATACGAAAGAAATATCTAAATGAGATGGAAATCAGTAGACGTCATTGTGATATACATATACAGACAAATAAATTATTACAATTGCAGAAGAATTGGGTGATTTACATGGTTTATTCAAGGAAAGGGGTTCACAAATTGAGCAAGTCAGTAACACGTTGGTCCACCCCTGGCCCTTATGAAGCAGTTATTGGGCTTGGCGTTCATTGATAGAGTTGTTGGATGGCCTCCTGAGGGATATCGTGCCAAATTCTGTCCAGCTGGTGAATTGGATCGTCAAAATCCCGAGCTGGTTGGAAAGTCATACCTGTAATGCTCCAAACGTTCTCAACTGGTCAGAGATTCGGCGATCTTGCTGGCCAAGGTAGGGTTTGTTAAGCACGAAGTGGAAACATCGCCGTGTGTGGGAGGGCATTATCTTTCTCAAATGTAGCAAAGGGATGGCTTGCCAAGAAGGGCAACAAAACGGGGCATAGAATATTGTCGATGTACTGTGCTGCGGATGACAACAAAAATGGTTCAAATGGCTCTGAGCACTGTGGGACTTAACATCTTAGGTCATCAGTCCCCTAGAACTTAGAACTACTTAAACCTAACTAACCTAAGGACATCACACACATCCATGCCCGAGGCAGGATTCGAACCTGCGACCGTAGCAGTCTCGCGGTTCCGGACTGCAGTGCCTAGAACTGCACGGCCACCGTGGCCGGCTGCGGATGACAACCAAAGGGGTCCTGCTTTAAGAGCAAATGTCACCCCAGACCTTCACTCCTGGCTGTCTGGCCATATGATAAGCGAGGGTTAGGTTGGTGTTCCATCGCTGTCTGGGGCGCCTCCAGACACGTCTTCGTCTTTCATTTGGGCTCAGTTCGAAGCAGGACTCATTACTGAAGACAATCCTACTCCAGTGAATGTGATTTCAGGCCGAAGACGTGTGTGTGGAAATGCCCCAGACGGCGATGGGATGTTAACCTGATTGTCACCTGTCGTAGAGCCCGACAACCATGAGTGACAGTGTAGTGTGTCATTTCTTTATACAGCGAGACCCCTTTGGTTTTCATCTGCCGTAGATGGGCCCAAACAGAAGGAGACATTCATCAAATGAAATTGTGATTATATTGAGGATTTCTTCGAAGGGAGGACACAGAATGTTATCTTGGATGACTAGTCATCGTCAGATGTAAAACCAACTTCAGTCGTGACCGAAGAAAATGTGCAGCGACCGGAACCATTGCTGTTCATGTTGTCCTCGTATGTTAATGACCTAGCTGACAGTATTAGAACTAGACCTGAAACTTTTTGCAGATGGTGAAATACTGTCTGAAAAAACTAGTGCGACCCACCCTAGAATATTGCTCAGCCTATGGGAACCAACCAACTAGGATTGTCAAGGGATAATGGGCGTACACACTATCAGATCAAATTATTATTGGACACTAATACGGGGTGCGTACACACTTCCAATTTACTCCACTGAGGACACTTTCAATGTGTGTGTATGAATTCCTAAGGGACCAAACTGTTAAGGTCATTGATCCCTAGTCTTACACACTACTTAAACTAACTTAGACTAACTTATGCTAAGAACAACACACACCCCCATGCCCGAGCGAGGACTTGAACCTCCAATGGAGGGAGCCACACAACTTTCAGTGAGGTGTGTGAAAGTCTGTGGAGGAATGGCAGCCCATTGCTTCTCAAGAAATGTAATCAGGTAGTGTAGTGATGTAGAAATGTTACTGTCCACAAACCATTGCCTCACAGATGTTGTGTATCATGCTGATACAAACAATGATCGACTCTGAACTGTTCCTCTACTTCACACGTACACAGTGCTGTAAAATTTGTTCATTTACTTCGGCATTGGGAGTTCCCTTAAGCACAATAAGGGGACCATACACTAATCAAAAAAAAAAAAAAAAACCATACCGTAACACCACCTCCATACTTTATTGTTGCCATTACAAATGTTGGAAAGCAACGTTCTCCAGGCATTCATCAACCCAAATCCTTCCATCGGATTGCCATAGGGTAGAGCATGATTCACCACTCCTGATCATTCACTGTCCAAAAAATGGTTCAAATGGCTCTGACCACTATGGGACTTAACATGTGAGGTCATCAGTCCCTTAGAACTTAGAACTACTTAAACCTCACTAACCTAAGGACATCACACACATCCATGCCCGAGGCAGGATTCGAATCTGCAACCGCAGAGGTCGCGCGGTTCCAGACTGTAGCGCCTAGAACCGCTCAGCCACCCGGGCCGTCCATTCACTGTCCAATTGCGTCGCTCTTCACCTCAACTCAATCGTCGCTTAGCATTAACTACACAAATGTGTGACATATGGAGACGCTCGATCATTGTACCCCATTCTTTTTACATCCCTATGCACAATCGCTACGGTAGATAGTCTATTGATTGCTAGTGTAAAAGAGTACGTAGTTTGGAGATAGGGAGAGAAACTTCTGACACCAATGTTAATGTATAAAATGGCAGGGAAGGTGGAAGAAGGTTGTTACATATGCCTCGTGGCGGTAGTGTGCAAGAGGTCGAGCGGTCAGGATTAGAGAGTGGGCATCCACGACTGCCGTTAAATGACAAAACAGGCAATTAAGTACAATAAACAGGATATATTTCAATATACGGAGTAGAAAAGGCGCGCCTAGGGTCGGAAGCTAGCAGGTTTAGGCCAGTCTATGAGGTCAAACAAATTAAATAGGCAACGGAAGGGGAAGCGGTTCATGTTAACTTACGTTGGTGACCGGTCGGGAAAAGCAGAGCCAGAGGCTCTGCCTTCCAAGAAGACGTCTGTTCTGCTCGAGGTCTGGATTACAAGAGAGAGAAGCAAATGTGTTCTGATCCGCAGGATGCTCTGGCGTCCACACACGTGATCGGTATCCCGCGCACGCTATTGGCTAAAATCAATGACGTGAATTCACTAGCAGTTTCAGCAGAGGGCTCAGGGCGTCTCCTGTCAGCAGCTTTAACTGGACAGAAGTGCCTCGGTTTTGAAAGGCAAGCGACTTGTGTCACGTAGGCACGGCGTGAATTACTCTGGGAGAAAACTTGTAGAGATTCCACTGTGCCTTTGAAATATTTTTTTTTAAACCAGTTCCCTAAAATATTCCTTGACTGGTTGCCATCCTGTACACTAGTGATTCCTTCCGCTAATTTTACATGATTTCGTACAGCCACGTTAAGCAACGCTCTACATTCTCTGTCCGACAGTACATACGTCTGCCTGGTCTTGGTTTAGCTGTGGTTGTTCTTTCGCGTTTACGCTTTACAGTCACGTCAGCAACAGTGGACTCGTTTACAGTCACTCAAATGTGCTGCTAGATTTGTTATTCAGGGGACACCCAATACCGAGTCCAGATTCGAATTCGCTGAGCTCTCGTGACAGACCCAGTCTGCGGTTACTGCTTCTCTACTGTCAACATAATATTCCTCGCCTCCTTTTATACTAGCAGGTCCTCCTCTAGAGGCCTCTAGTGGTCAAATGAGCGTTGCATAGGGGTGTACGAATACACTCCTGGAAACTGAAATAAGAACACCGTGAATTCATTGTCCCAGGAAGGGGAAACTTTATTGACACATTCCTGGGGTCAGATACATCACATGATCACACTGACAGAACCACAGGCACATACACACAGGCAACAGAGCATGCACAATGCCGGCACTAGTACAGTGTATATCCACCTTTCGCAGCAATGCAGGCTGCTATTCTCCCATGGAGACGATCGTAGAGATGCTGGATGTAGTCCTGTGGAACGGCTTGCCATGCCATTTCCACCTGGCGCCTCAGTTGGACCAGCGTTCGTGCTGGACGTGCAGACCGCGTGAGACGACGCTTCATCCAGTCCCAAACATGCTCAATGGGGGACAGATCCGGAGATCTTGCTGGTCAGGGTAGTTGACTTACACCTTCTAGAGCACGTTGGGTGGCACGGGATACATGCGGACGTGCATTGTTCTGTTGGAACAGCAAGTTCCCTTGCCGGTCTAGGAATGGTAGAACGATGGGTTCGATGACGGTTTGGATGTACCGTGCACTATTCAGTGTCCCCTCGACGATCACCAGTGGTGTACGGCCAGTGTAGGAGATCGCTCCCCACACCATGATGCCGGGTGTTGGCCCTGTGTGCCTCGGTCGTATGCAGTCCTGATTGTGGCGCTCACCTGCACGGCGCCAAACACGCATACGACCATCATTGGCACCAAGGCAGAAGCGACTCTCATCGCTGAAGACGACACGTCTCCATTCGTCCCTCCATTCACGCCTGTCGCGACACCACTGGAGGCGGGCTGCACGATGTTGGGGCGTGAGCGGAAGACGGCCTAACGGTGTGCGGGACCGTAGCCCAGCTTCATGGAGACGGTTGCGAATGGTCCTCGCCGATACTCCAGGAGCAACAGTGCCCCTAATTTGCTGGGAAGTGGCGGTGCGGTCCCCTACGGCACTGCGTAGGATCCTACGGTCTTGGCGTGTATCCGTGCGTCGCTGCGGTCCGGTCCCAGGTCGACGGGCACGTGCACCTTCCGCCGACCACTGGCGACAACATCGATGTACTGTGGAGACCTCACGCACCACGTGTTGAGCAATTCGGCGGTACGTCCACCCGGCCTCCCGCATGCCCACTATACGCCCTCGCTCAAAGTCCGTCAGCTGCACATACGGTTCACGTCCACGCTGTCGCGGCATGCTACCAGTGTTAAAGACTGCGATGGAGCTCCGTATGCCACGGCAAACTGGCTGACACTGACGTCGGCGGTGCACAAATGCTGCGCAGCTAGCGCCATTCGACGGCCAACACCGCGGTTCCTGGTGTGTCCGCTGTGCCGTGCGTGTGATCATTGCTTGTACAGCCCTCTCGCAGTGTCCGGAGCAAGTATGGTGGGTCTGACACACCGGTGTCAATGTGTTCTTTTTTCCATTTCCAGGAGTGTAGTTCCATCTGAATGGAGTGTAAGAGAGGACACTTACCGTCTCCACAGTGTAATACGGAGTAAAGAGTATTCATTACAGAAATCCACATTATTGTCCAAGTGAGTGGATAACCATAAATTCTCCAGGAAATAATAATTTTTTTGTGCCACCCATAAAATTTAGCATGCGTGGCATGATACATCTCGAAATTGGCCAACTTATTTACTTAAAAACTGGCAGTTTTTGGGTATTTCACCTCCCTCCCAAGATATATTTCTGCTAACGCCCATAAACGTATAGAGAGAAGGACAGCACAAATGGTCACAGGTTTGTTCGGCCCATGAGGGAGCGTCACAGAAATGCTGAAAAACTTGAATTGGCAGACGCTTCAAGACAGACGGCAGCTATCCCGTGAAAGACCATTTACAGAGTTTCAAGAAACAGTATTAAATGAGGAATCTAGGAATATATTACAAGGTGGCCACAAAGAAACAGACTTGGGAAACATTTATTAGAGTCACGTGAAACTAACTCCAGTCAATCAACAGGAGGTCTGTCCATCACAGTAAGTGTTGAAAACCGTGATTTAGGGGCGCCAATCGGTTGCTGTCACATGTCTTCTCGTCTACATCTCCCTCATGCTCTGTCCTGAGTACTTCGTTGTGTCATTGCTTTTTACTGAGTGAGATGAACAGACGTGTATAGTAATCAGCTGAATGGAACACGAAATGATGTTCACAACAAAACAACGCTTGTTCATTGTCGAGTATTAGGTGAAGCACAGTTCTTGGAAGACGTGCGTGGAACTGTTAGTGCAAGAGTTTAAGAATGAAATTGTTTTGGCAAAACTTCCGGCACAAAAATTACAAGGGAACTGTCCAATCCGACATGTCGAAACCAGCCCTAAAATTTTCAATACAGGAAAAATACACTGAAAGTGACGCAGTGTCAAAGTTTTGGCTGCTAAAACGCACTGCAAGTATTTTTAAAAAACATTGAAAATTTCCAAATTCGTAGCACCCCAGGCGGCTGAAGAAACGTACATTCCTACCCGTGCTGTAGCAGGCGGTGCATGCGTAACACGGCAGGTCCATAACGGTATCCTTGGTTCACAGTACGTCACTAAACAGATAACCTGGCTCAAAGCGATAGTAATTTGTAAAGCGAATTTCAGTTTCCATCGATAGAGTTTCTGTGACACAATTATTCACAGTTGCCAATCATTCGAATTTTCAATTTATTTACTATCTGTAATGACACAGCGTTGCGAAATTAATTTTGTTTTCAAGGCTTTTAATCCTCAAAGGTGATCTTTATTAATTGCTGACCTCTGTTGAAGAATGTGAAGTCAGGTTTTGACTGCCACGTATGAGAAAACTGTAATAATGCTATGTCATATTTATATAATATAAGACATTATAATATAATAGACACAGCTATACTAGTAACTCGTAAAATGTATGCAATAAACAACATCAAACACCACTCATTCATTCATCGACCTAATCACAGTTTAAGTTCAAAATATTCCAGGTCTTACGGAGACCCTGTACTTTTTCAGTACCGCTTTCTCTTGACATTGAAATTTTGTCTTCGAGATTTCCTTCTACGCTGTAGCTCCACATTATCTCGTTTTAGAGACCAACAGTAGTCAGCCGCCATCCCTTCATCCCAACTGGCTTGATAACGTGATTCTATTTCTTTCACATCTTGATGAGCCCTTTCTCCATGTTCTTCGCTAACATCTACAAGACTGTCAGGGAAGAAATCAAGATGGCTAAGAAGACAATGCGTTTTAAGACTCATATTGGATCCTAAATTTTTCTGAGTTATCAACTTATTAACCACCACGGCTTTGAAATCTGGGTGTTTCCTGTTCCCTAAGAAATTGTCAATCACATTCTCAAAACCTGACGAAGCCAGTCGTTCTTCTTGTTTTAGTACATTTTCAATTACTTCGTCTTTCATTAGACTTCTAGCGTTCCGTCCCATAAGTATTCAAATGGCACTGAGCACTATGGGACTCAACTGCTGAGGTCATTAGTCCCCTAGAACTTAGAACTAGTTAAGCCTAACTAACCGAAGGACATCACATACATCCATGCCCGAGGCAGGATTCGAACCTGCGACCGTAGCGGTCTTGCGGTTCCAGACTGCAGCGCTTTTAACCGCACGGCCACTTCGGCAGGCAATAAGTATTCATTCTTTAACTTTAGCCTCAGCCAGAAAAGAAAATTTGCAACTTATATACTTAAAACCATCACCATCTTTAAGCAATGCTTTGACGAACTGTTTCATGGTTCCCAGTTTAATATGCAGGATGATTTTCTCTCGTTTCGTCAGAGATTATCTTATTACATTTTTCTCCCCAGGATTCGTTGTTGTTCTGGTACGCCGTTCTGTTGTACTCCAATGCGATTCATGGGTACAACTATTCCAGATACACATGAAGCAAGAAAACTTTGTAAAGCCTGACTGTTGTCTCCGCATACAACCTAATGGTGTTTCGAATACTTTAATGCATTCAGCAAAATCTCCATTCTCTTAATTTCTTTTAAATACACAGAATGTGCTACTGACACTGTGCCATACTTATTTCTAGTGCTTGGAAGTATGGTCTTGAGGCTTCCTTTGTTAGAATCTATAAATAGCCTCCATTCATTCGTGTTGTATTTAATATCATATCTCGATAACACACCTCCAGCTTTCTTACAATCAACTAAAGAGCTTTATGTAATGAAATACTCACGAAATTGCGGTTCTCTTGACCTAAACCAGTAAAACGTCGTGCCTGCGTAAGCAAATGCTTTTCCTTTAATCGAGACCCCAAAAATTGTGCGGCTTCTTTTGAGAGACCCGGATCTCTTCTTACCAGGTCATTCAATTCCTGTTGTGTAAAGTACCTTGGTTGTCCTTTTATAAGCGTGGAGTCATAATCAGTTTCGCTAGACGATGATGATGCTGAAGAGCCTAAAGTAGAGAATGTTAGGACCACGGGTCGTTTTGGATTTGGATAAACAGGTCGCTTCATACTGTTCTTGTCGTGCCCACAAACCTTCACCACACAAAAATAGCAATCACCCACACAGTTTTCTTGTCTCTCCATACCACTGGAATCCCGAATGGCAAATATTTCTGATTACCTTTTGTCAATTTCCTCGAACATGCAACACATGTGGAGCAAAAATTTCGTCCTGGTCTTCTAGCTTTATGCCAAAATAAGATAGGTTTGCTTTTGCTTTTGACAGTCAGAGAGGCATAGATGTAACAAAACCCATCACGAACATTCACACATGATCTTCTTGATGAAGTAGCCATTATTAGGCTGATTTGAAATAACCTGGTAACGTTGACACATACAAATTCTACTTCAAATTTGTATTCAATTGATTGTAATACGTTTGTGTGGTTCTAAACAACTCGATGACTATAGACCACAAACAGCAGTTCAACGGCGTTTCCTGGTGAAACGTTGTTGTGATGCATCATGTAAGGAGGACAAACGCGTACCATCACGTTTCCGACTTTGAGAAAGATCGGATTGTAGCCTATCGCGACTGCGGTTTATCGTATCGCGACTGCGGTTTATCGTATCGCGACATTGCTGCTCGCGTTTATCGAGATCCAATGACTGTTAGCAGAATATGGAAACGGTTGGTTCAGGGGGGTAATACGGAACGCCGTGCTGGATCCCAACGGCCTCGTCACTAGCAGTCGAGATGACAGGCATCTTATCCGCATGGCTGTAACGGATCGTGCAGCCACGTCTCGATCCCTGAGTCAACAGATGGGGACGTATGCAAGACAACAACCATCTGCACGAACAGTTCGGCGACGTTTGCAGCAGCATGGACTACCAGCTCGGAGACCATGGCTGCGGTTACCCTTGATGCTGCATCACAAACAGGAGCGCTGGTGTACTCGACGACGAACCTGGTTGCACGACTGGCAAAACGTCATTTTTTCGGATGAATACAGGTTCTGTTTACAGCATCATGATGGTCGCATCCATGTTTGGCGACATAGCAGAGAACGCACATTGGAAGCATGTATTCGTCATCACCACACTGGCCTATCACCCGGCGTGATGGTGTGGAGTGCCACTGGTTACACATCTCGGTCACTTCTTGTTCGCATTGACGGCACTTTGGACGTTACATTTCAGATGTGTTACGACCCGTGGCTCTACCCTTCATTCGGTCCCTGTGAAACCCTACATTTCAGCAGGATAATGCACGACCGCATGTTGCAGGTCCTGTGTGGGCCTTTCTGGATACAGAAAATGTACAACTGCTGCCCTGGCCAGCACATTCTTCAGATCTCTCACCAACTGAAAACGTCTGGTCAATGGTGGGCGAGCAACTGGCTCGTCACAATCCGCCAGTCACTACTCTTGATGAACTGTGGTATCGTGTTGAAGCTACATGGGCAGCTCTACCTGTACACGCCATCCAAGCTCTGTTTGACTCAATGCCCAGGCGTATCAAGGCCGTTATTACGGCCAGAGGTGGTTGTTCTGGGTACTGATTTCTCAGGTTCTATGCATCCAAATTGCGTGAAAACGTAATCACATGTCAGTTCTAGTATAATATATTTGTCCAATGAATACCAGTTTATCATCTGCACTTCTTCTTGGTGTAGCAAATTTAATGGCCAGTAGTGTATAAGACTGTGAAACAGTTCTTGATACTTCAATTAGTTCATTTCATTGTTCTTTGGTTTCTCTGCTTCTCTCGGTGCTCATTCTCGTTCATTGGCAATTTAAAAATGCTCAGCGCTCTTCGTCTGTTTAGTTTTTTCGCTGTTCCTTTTGTTTTCGTGTTTTGCTTCAGGACTGAAAAAATCTTCTCCTTTTTTACGTTTGGGCTTTGTCTCAAATATAAATCAAATCAACTTTTTACTAACAAATAAACTAAGTAGACTTTACACACTTTAATTTCGATTTATATTCAGCCACTGTATCACTTTGACTATTTACACTTCACTGTCTGTTTTTTTCCCTCACTGCACTTTGTCGGTTCCTCCCTTCGTCACTGATTAGAAACTAACGTTCGAATCCACGACGGGATTTGCTTTATGCACCCATACCACGGGTAACCCCACCAGTGGCGAATTCCAGAACGTACCAAAGAGGCTTCAAATGGTCCACAACGTTCCAGAACATTCCACAACATTCGAGAGTGTTCTGGACTGTTCCAAAAAGATCTAGGATGTTCCCGAACATTCTGGAATGTTCCCAAATGTTCCAGACTATTCCAGAACATTCTGGATCATTGTGGAAGATTCCCGAACATTATAAAATGTTGTGGAACGCTCTCGAATATTCTCGAATGTTCTGGAATGTTATCGAATACTCTCGAATGTTCCTGAATGTTCTAGAAATTTCTAGAGGGCGAAACTTCCCAGTCCTTATATCTTCAAAAGCACAGCATTCAGGTAAAAAGAGGAACCTCCTTCATGGATGGGGGATAGAGGACTACCACACTATATAATTCCCTTGATTTTACTGAGACTCGTTTCTGAGTTTTAGCGTCACACGCATTGTACACTTACTTTTGTAATATAATAATATATCATCAGATATCTGTAGTTAAGATTGGAGGAACATAAAGATTAAAGGAAAACAAAGGAAAGGAACATTAACATCCGTCGACATCGAGGTCATTAGAGCTGGGACTGTTTAAGAATGGGGAAAAAAATCGACATTGCCGTTTCGAAGGAACCATTCATTCGTTTGCTGGAAGCAATATAGGAAAATCACGGAACACCTAAATCTGGATGACCAGACACGGATTTGAAACGTCGTCCTCTCAAATGCGAGTCCAGTGTGCTGACCGTTGTGTCACCTTGCTTAGTAACATAAATAGTGACAGGCATTTGTTATACAACACTGAACTACAAAAAATGGAAACAACGTTATTTGTCTCTAAAAAAGTTGGCAACACTAGTCATGGCACAAGTACAACGGGAAAGAGTGAAGTATGTGTGTATAGTATGCAAGCAAAAGCAATCCTCCTCTCCAGGGGACACCACCTTGTTAAAGAACCGACTGTGCAGATGGAGAGACTTTCGTGTTAATGTCAAGCTGAGGGCCATGCCAGCAGTAGCGCAGTTACTGGCTGGGTCTCCCATGACATACAGGCCTCAAAGATAAGGGAAATTAGAGCTCGTACTGAGGCGTTCAGACAGTCATTTTTCTCTCGTGTGATCCGTGAGTGGAACAGAGACAGGTGAATATGACTTTGACGCGAATTCTGCCCTCCGCCACTCACCGCTTGGTGGCTAGTGGACTGTATATGTACATGTAGATGTAAACGTAGCAGATGAACCAGATGAAGAACTTCTCACAATGCACCATCTCTCCCACAGCCATCTCATAGTCCCTCCCCAGGTACCCAGCACAATGTGTGATGCCATCTGTGCTGAGAGGTGTGTGGCATATGGAGAGATGTGTGGTGAACGGAGCCTCAGAGACACAAGGTAACCTCCCTGAGTAATTAGGCTTGCACTGTGTGAGTTCTGTGGTGTCAGTCTAATAAATCCACAGTACTCATGGGACCAAAATGGAGAATACAGAACAAAACAAACAAAAAAGATTGAGGGATATGAAGAGGCACCAGAGTTGGAGCCAATGGAAGTTCTTTCCACAACCGAACTGAACGTCACTGAAACATCACTGAGAAGTTGGACAGGGTCAACATCAAATCCTTGTCTGAGGCTCAGAGAAGAAAATTTCTCAAAGAATAAAGGGAAAACGAAAGAGAAAATGGCTTCCCAAACGTAAATGGAGGAAATTAAAAGGTCTCAAACCTACAACAACCAAAAAAGACTGTCTCAGAGTGAAGAAGGCACCTTCTACCTCCAAGACAGACAGCAAGAGAACACAGGAGTGCAGTATGCCTGCTTCTCATGGTAATCAAATCCAGACAAATCCGAGGCAAGAAATAGGGAAACAGGCCTATAGTATAGCAGTTTCCGTTTCCAGGATGGCAGTTATTCAACTGAGATATCTACTGACAAACATCAAACTGTAGCAGGTGGAGGTTGTTGATATGGCTTTCTTCGAGTAGATCATCTGAGGTAGTGGGAGGGGGAGGTGATGCAAGTCCAGGCCCCAAATTTAGGAGGGTCTATCTGGCAAAGCTGTTCAAATCCTTGTCTGTGAGTGGATGGGAACATTGGGTTGACTTAAGGAGATGATGCCAAAGACATCTCCATGAGAGGAGGCAAATCTGCTGGTCCACGCAGTGGCTGAGCTCTTCAAGACCACATAGATATGATTTTGGCAACTACAACGTCTCCAAAGACTCTGTTTGAGAAAGTATGGGCACTGAACATGAAGGTCAACAGGCGACTGGAGGGTAATCATACAAAAGTTTGCACTAGAAGGGCCTGTGGTAAAAACTGGGGTTTCAGCCGCAGGAGCATCTACTGGATACACACCACTGTAATGAGACCTATGACAAGCTATGGGGCTACAGTATGGCGGAATAAAGTACAACATAAGGTGGATGTTAGGGAGCTTGGCAAGTTCAGAGAGTGGCCTGCTTAGCTGTAACAGGGCAAATAACAACACAGCCGCTACTGGGATGGAGACCATGCCAGACACATGCCCGTTAGCTCTTTAGGTTACAATGGAGGCAGTACCAGGGGCATACATGTCAAAAACTTAAAAATAACAGGAAGTCTTTAAGAAATTCAGAATCCCACATCAATATAATGAATGTGGTAAATATGTTAATGGTCAGGGAAACTCTGGCTGACTGTACTACAACTTATAACTGCTTTAATAAACTTTTCAAGGCAATAATTGTAAGTAGTGAGCAGTGGAAGAACAAACCTTGATACCTCTCAGGACACAGAGTCTGGTTTACTGATGAACGTAAACAAAGGAGCCAGGACCAGGTCGCATGAGGCACGGCCTAGACTAGACATAGCAGTCTCTCTAGGGAAGCTGGCAACAGTATTCCAGGCAGACATATCTGCTATCAGAGTCTACACAGACGGCAATTTGTAGAGATGCTTTGAGGATCATTGCACTTACATTCATTCAGACAGCCAAGCAGCTGTGAAATCTTTCTGCAGTGAGTTCAAAGACCATTTCTGAATGCCATGAAGCCCCTGTGATGCTAGGGGAAGGCAACACGATAAAACAGCTGAAGGTTGTTGATCACTCAGGAATCTCTGGCAATGAAGAGTCTGATAGGCTGCCTGGGACAGGTGTGATGATCCCGTTTGTTGGTCCAGAACCTGTCCTACCCATCACTAAGGCAATGGTATGAATTAAACAATATAGCTGGATTAGGAGGCAGCATGCAGAATATAGGGCTACGATCCAAAAACAGAAACATGGTAAGCTAATAATACTGAAGTCATGTTTCAAGAAAAGTAGGTTTAATCCTGGGCTGGAACAGCAGACAAAATAAACTTATTGTATGACTGATGACTGGCAATGGGAACTTTAAAAAAAACACCTACACATGATGGGTATAGAGAAGGAAGTGCAGACTATGACATGAGGATAACGAAACAGGACAACATTTAATCTTCCAATGCAAGACCAAAAGACAGAATAATCAGGTTATTAATTGCTAATAAACTTTATAATAAATTACTAGTAATAAGGCAACAGGACTACTACTCATTAAAGGTAGTGGCTGGCATTACTAGAATTACAGGGAAAGAAATTGCACAATAAACTCAGTTTTGGTTCAGGCTGTAGTGATCTAAGATCACTCATGTTTTGTCTCCCTGCATAAATCAAACAGTCAATCAATCAAATACTCTTTTCCATGGACTCAATGAAAACATTAATTTAACTGATGCACTTGTCAGACACTTGAATCAGTCAGATATCTCAAACTAATGTTAGTTTTCCACATGTGTGTATGAACTTTAAAGTGACAGTGCATGACTGACCCATCTGATACTAAGGAGTCAAGCCAATGGATTAAGTCATATACTGACCACACAAAAGGCAGCCACTACGAAACCTTTGGTGCACATGTAATATATTACAGTTACTGTACCTGATTGCCTTGCTACTCATGAGACTATTACAACATACATCCATTTGACTCTGTTTACTGTGTTCAGGTCTTGGTCTCCCTCTACAATTTTTACCTTCCGCACCTCTCTCAGATTCCAGATTGATTATTTCTTGATGCCTCACAATGTATCCTGTCAACAGATCCCTTCTTTTAGTCACATTGTGCCATAAATTGGTTCACTGCCCCTTCATTAGTTACTGTCTACTCATATAGCCTGCAGCATTCTTCTAATCTCCACATTTCAAAAGTCCCTTTTCTGAAATGCTTGTCATCCACATTCTAGTTCCATATGAAACTACACTCCAGACAAATACCTACAGAAAAGACTTCCTAACATTTAAATTTATATTCAGTAGTTACACATAGCTATTTTTAAGCAATGCTTTTAGTACTGCTACCAGTCTGCATTTTACATCCTGTCAACTGTCATCAATTATTTTGTTGCCTAACCAGCAAAATTCATGTTACTTTTAATGTCCCACTTCCATATCTGATTTCCTCCACGTCACCTGATTTAATTCAAATATACACTATTAATTTTGGTTTCCTTTTGTTTATGTTCATCTTATAACCAGGTTTCAAGACACTATCCATTCTGTTCAGCTGCTTTCCAAGACCTTTTCCATTTCTGTCAGAATTACTATGTCATTGGCAAAGCTCAAAGTTTTTTTATTTCTTCTCTCTTAATGTTAATTCCCTTTCCAAATTTGTCTTTGGTTTCCTTGCAGGTTGCTCAATGTACAAACAGAGTAACTCAGGGTACAGACTACAAACCTATCACATTTCTCAACTACTGCGTCCCTTTCATGTCCTTTGACTGTTACAATGGCAGGTAGCTCTCCATACATGTAGTGAATGCTTTTGTTCCCTGTATTTTATTGCTGCTATCATCAGAATTTCAAAGAGTGTAGTATAGTCAGCATTGTCAAATGTTTTCTCTAAATCTACATATGCAATAAACCTAGGTTTGCTCTTCTTTAACTTATCCTCTAAGTTGAAATGTTAGTACTGCCTCATATTTTTCTACATTCCTCTGGAACCCAAACTGACCTTTTCCTAGGTCATGTTTTGCCTTTTCCTCCATGACTTATTAAATTGACTGTTTGTTAATATTCACAATTTTTTTGAATTTTTGGAATTGGAAGTGTTATATTCTTCTGTAAGTTCTAATGGTACTTACTCTATCTCATATATTGTGCTCACCAGATTAAGTAGTTCTGTCATGACTGGGTCTCCCAAAGATCTGAATAATGCTGAGGAAATATTATTTCCTCTGGAGGCCTTATTTTAGATTAGGTCTTTCAGTAATGTGTGAAATTCTTCTCACAGTATCATATCTCATATGTCACTTCATCTACTGCTGCTTCTATTTGCATAATACAGGGCCTATGAAAAAGATCATCCAATTTTAAAGAATCGTAACTCTTGTGTTATTTGAGATATGTGTGTGAACAATGTGCTGTTGGGAAGAGCAAAACCACAAGTTTTACATGGTGCCCATCAGGCAGCAGCAATGTGCTCCCACTTCAGTTCTAGTAAAAATGGTGTTGGGACAACAGCGAGCATTTTGTATTCTACGTTTTGCACAGTGTGGGTCAGTAATAACTGTCACGCATGACTTTCATACTAGGTATGGTGTGGATCCTCCTATAGAACAGAGCATTAGACATGACATGAACAATTCTGAGAAACAGTTTGTTTGTGTAAAGACAAATCACCAGGCCATTTCAGAGTGTCTGACACAGATGTCGAATGAATCTGACATAGTTTCACAAGGAGTCCATGGATATTTGTTAGCCACGCAGCTCAACAGCTCAACATGCCCCCAGTGTCTGTCTGACATGTGTTGCATCAATGTTTACACATGAAACCATACAAAATTCAGCTATTGCAAGCTCTTTGTGAAGCTGACAAACAATGTGTGGAGTTCTGTAATTTCGTTCTTGGCAAGATGAAGGATGACAGTTTTCGTCCACATTTAGTGTTTAGTGATGAGGCAACATTCCATTTAAATGGAAAGGTGAACCATCATAATATGAGAATATGGGGTATGGAATAACCACATGAAGTGGTACAACATGATAGGGTCTCTCCAAAATTTAATGTGTTTTGGACTGTTTCACAAGAAAAGGTGTACGGTCGATTTTTATACATTAAGAACACTGATACAGGAAACACATATCTCAATATGCTTGAGAACTTTCTTTTCCACCCACAGTTGGAGATTGATTTGAATGACTTAATTTACCAACAGGATGTGGCACTGCCACACTGGCATCTGAAAGTGTGGGAATTTTTAAATCAAAGGATTTCTGAATGATGAATTGGTCACATTGGACCAAATGATTCAGCCTTACATTACAGACCTCCAAGGGCATCGGACCTGACTGTATGTGATAATTTCTTGTGAGGGTTCATAAAATACTCTATTTATGGGCCTCCATTACCAACAACAGTGAAAGAACTGAGACTTCGCATACCAACAGTTGTGGAAGCTGTAACTCACACACAGTGATAAGGAATACCACTTAGTCCATGATAAGAAGATTGCAACACTGCATTGTTACCAAGGGTCATCAGTTCGAACACCTTCTGTAAATGGATGTTCATGCCACCTTTGTGACCATCGTTGATCTTCAAAGACTTTTCTATTACACATCACTGGATTCATCTCGATAGCCGCTCCCAGAAAATAAGTATCAAACAATAGCATCCCATTTAAAAAAACAAAGTTGACCTTCATATCTCTGAAGTGACCCCACCTAGCAACAAAAAAGATATATATCTGAAAGTATGATAGTAGCTGAAAAGTTTGTGGGATAAAATGTTGCTTGTTACAACAGGGGCCATAATATGACATTGGTTTTTTGTTGCTAGGTGGGGTCACTTCATGCAAAAAATGAGAAAGCGTTGGTATGTTGATAGACACAATAAAAACACACAAACACACACACAAATTTCAAGCTTTCACAACCCAAGGATGCTTCATCAGGAAAGAGGGAAGGAGAGGGAAAGACAGAAGGATGTGGGTTTTAAGGGAGAGGACGAGGAGTCATTCCAGTCCTCGGAGCAGAAAGACTTACCTTAGGGGGAAAAAAGGACAAGTATACACTCAGACACACACACATATCCATCCACACATATACAGACACAGGCAGACATATGTAAATGCAAAGAGGTTGGGCAGAGGTGTCAGTCGAGGCCGAAGTACAGAGGCAAAGATGTTGTTGAATGACAGGTGAGGTACAAGGGGGCGGCAACTTGAAATTAGTGGATGTTGAGGCCTGGTGGGTAATGGGAAGAGAGAATATATTGAAGGGCAAGTTCGCATCTCCAGAGTTCTGATAGGTTGGTTTCAGTGGGAAGAATCCTGATAACCCAGACAGTGTAACACTGTGCCAAGATGTGCTGGCCGTGCACCAAGGCAGGTTTAGCCACATGATGATCTTCATTACCAACAAACACTGTCTGCCTGTGTCTGTTCATGCGAATGGACAGTTTGTTGCTGGTAATTCACACATAGAAGGCTTCACAGTGTAGGCATGTCAGTTGGTATCTCATTTCAGGGAAGGATTTGAGGAAGTCATATCCCTGCTGGAGAGCCACATTCAGAGTCTGATCCAGTCCCGGAAAGTATCCTGTCACAAGTGGGGCACTTTAGGGTTCTTCTGTGGGTGGTTCTGGGTTTGAGGGGATGAGGAAGTGGCTCTAGCTATTTGCTTCTGTACGAAGAAAAATAATCCTAATCCTACTCCAACTCCCCAAGACACTATCCAAATTGAACCCTGCCTGGAACAGTTCCATTCTCCGTCACAGCGGGACCCACCTCCTCTTCCTCAAAATTACCCTCTCCAAACCTTCCAGGAATTTCTCACTTCCAGCCTTGCCTCTCAATCTTTCTTGAAAAACCTTAATCCTACTCCCAACATCACCACAGCTGAAGCCCAGGCTATCCGTGATCTGAAGGCTGACCCATCCATCGTCATTCTTCCGGCTGACAAGCATTCCATGACGGCGATACTTGATTGTCAGGAGTATGTGGCTGAGGGACTGCGTCAGCTTTCAGACAACGCTACATGCAAAGTTTGCCAAGGTAATCCCATTCCTGATCTCCAGGTGGAGCTTCAAGGAATCCTCAGAACCTTAGGCCCCCTACAAAACCTTTCACCTGACACCATCAACCTCCTGACCCAACCGACACCCCGCACCCCTACCTTCTACCTAATTCCTAAAATTCACAAACCCAAACATCCCAGCCACCCCATTGTAGCTGGTTACCAAGCCCCCACAGAATGTATCTCTGCCTACGTAGATCAACACCTTCAACCTATTACACGCAGTCTCCCATCCATCATCAAAGACACCAACCACTTTCTCCAACGCCTGGAATCTTTACCCAATCTGTTACCCCTGGAAACCATCCTTGTAACCATTGATGCCAATTCCTTATACACAAATATCCTGCACGTCCAGGGCCTCACTGCAAAGGAGCACTTTCTTTCACGCCAATCACCTGCTACCCTACCTAAAACCTCTTTCCTCATTACCTTAGCCAGCTTCATCCTAAACCACAACTTCTTCACTTTTGAAGGCCAGACATACCAACAATTAAAGGGAACAGCCATGGGTACCAGGATGGCTCCCTCATATGCCAACCTATTTATGGGTCACTTAGAGGAAGCCTTCTTGGTTACCCAAGCCTCCCAACCCAAAGTTTGGTACAGATTTATTGATGACATCTTCATGATTTGAACTCACAGTCAAGAAGAACTCCAGAATTTCCTCTCCAACCTCAACTCCTTTGGTTCCATCAGGTTCATCTGGTCCTACTCCAGATCCCTTGCCACTTGACCTCCATCTGTCCAATGGCCAGCTTCACACATCCATCCATATCAAACCCACTAACGAGCAACAGTACCTCCATTATGACAGCTGCCACCCATTCCACATCAAACGGTCCCTTCCCTACAGCTTAGGTCTTCGAGGCAAACAAATCTGCTCCAGTTCTCAATCCCTGAACCATTACACCAATAACCTGAAACAGCTTTCGCATCCCGCAACTACCCTCCCGACCTGGTACAGAAGCAAATAGCTAGAGCCACTTCCTCATCCCCTCAAACCCAGAACATCCCACAGAAGAACCCCAAAAGTGCCCCACTTGTGCCAGGATACTTTCCGGAACTGGATCAGACTCTTAATGTGGCTCTCCAGCAGGGATACGACTTCCTCAAATTCTGCCCTGAAATGAGATCCATCCTTCATGAAATCCTCCTCACTCCACCAAGAGTGTCTTTCTGTCGTCCACCTAACCTTCGTAACCTCTTGGTTCATCCCTATGAAATCTTGAAACCACCTTCCCTGCTCTCTGGCTCCTACCCTTGTAACTGCCCCTGGTGTAAGACCTGTCCCATGCACCCTCCCACCACCACCTACTCCAGTTCTGTAACCCAGAAGGTGTACACGATCAAAGGCAGAGCCACGTGTGAAAGCACCCACGTAATTTACCTACTGACATGCCTACACTGTGAAGCCTTCTATGTGGGAATGACCAGCAACAAACTCTCCATTCGCATGAACAGACACAGGCAGACAGTGTTTGTTGGTAATGAGGATCACCCTCTGGCTAAACATGCCTTGGTGCACAGCCAGCACATCTTGGCACAGTGTTACACCGTCCGGGTTATCTGGATACTTCCCACTGACACCAACCTATCAAAACTCCGGAGATGCGAACTTGCCCTTCAATATATTCTCTCTTCCCATTACCCACCAGGCCTCAACCTCTGCTAACTTCAAGTTGCCGCCCCTTGTACCTCACCTGTCATTCAACAACATCTTTGCCTCTGTACTTCTGCCTTGACTGACATCTCTGCCCAACCTCTTCGCATTTACATATGTCTGCCTGTGTCCGTATATGTGCAGATGGATATGTGTGTGTGTGTGTGTGTGTGTGTGTGTGTGTGTGTGTGTGTGTGTGTGTGCGAGTGTATACCTGTCCTTTTTTCCCCCTAAGGCTTTAGTCTGTTGCCCATATACATCATGCTCCATTTTGCTCAGAATATTTCCTAGTATTGTTGTTTTATTTTTCCTGCTTCCCTTCTAACCACTGCTGTTTGCCACTTATACTCAATATAATCTTCTTATTTCCTTGACTGGAGATATTTCAGGTAAGCTTGTTTCTCACAATGTTTGATGTTTGCTAGTTCTTGGTTCCAGACTGGGAGTCTCCTTTTGTTTATATATTTTATCCTTTTCCCTAAAGCTTCACCAACAGCTCCTTGAACTGTTCTTTCTTTTTCTTCCCAATTCTTCATTAATGTCAAGTTTTTCTTCAATTCGTTTCAGTATTTCATCTAAACATTTTCTGTGTAACCATGTAATGCTTTGATCTTGTAGCAATGTATTGCATTAACTTCCTCTTGTCTTAGCTTTTATCAAATGTTTTTATTGCTATCCAATGGGATGCTTAGTTTTGATATTACCAGGAAATGGGCAGTACTAACATTACTGACTTCATATCCTCTGTAGACTCTGGTGCATTCTATTAAGTAAGTGACTTTCTCAGTTGCAGTAACATATTTTATTATAAATCTAGTACCCCTAGCACTCCATGTAAATTTATGTGGGAAAACTTATTTGTTATTCTTAAGTTGTTGAAAACAGAAAAATCTATTAACTGATCTCCATTATGGCTTTTTGTGTTCTTCATGTGGCCCCACTATTGTTTTAATGGTAGATTTACCTATACTAGTATTGAAATCCCCATCAATTATTAATTATTCTGCTTTAGATATTCCATTAATTGAATAATTGATAATAGGTTGAATGCTTTTGTTCTCTCTTTCACTTCTCTGGTGTGTACACACCGGTTATATTCACCTGTTCCCCTTATGTTCAACCTTATACATGGTTCACTCACATTAATGTGACCAGCACCTGTGATCAACATCAACGTGCATCACTCACAATCAGCGCTAGGAATGGAGAGTATATAAAGCATGTCAGAGGGAAACAGTGCATTCATGTGGAAATAGAGCAATTTATCTGACGTTGAAAGGACATGATCAGCAGCTATCAAGCCAAGGATGGCAGCATTTCCAAACTAGCTAAGTGTAAAGTATTTGTGAACTGCCGCAGTTAAGTATACTGTGCATGATAATGTGGACTATCCAAACCCAGCAACAAGACAACCACAGGGCACAGATGATGAGGGGGAATGACAGCTGAGGAGATATGCATGGGTGAGTAGATGTGCAACTGCTGAGAAACTGATGACCCAGATGAAAAAGGCGTTACAAACAGTGTCTTCTCAATGACCATTCAGCGAATGTTGCTGCATATGGGCCTACACAGCAGGCACTTGGTTCATGCGTCCATTCTGACTGCTGTTCATCAGTGACGAAAGTTGGAATTTACACACCATTACTGCAACTGGACGTCCACTGAGTGATGACAGGTGACCTTTCTGGGTGAATCATGTTCTATACACAATCAGACAGATGGTCATTGGATCATCAGAAGAGTCCAGGCCAGAGGAGGCTGGGAAACATTTTCATGGCATTCCCTGGGTGATCTCATCACTCTGGAAGGTACATACAAGTGTGTATCCTTCCTTGGGAACCATGTCCACTCCTACATGCAATTTGTTTTTCCTCAGTATGATGGCATCTACAAGCAGGACAATGCAACATGTCACACAGTTCACAGTGTACATGCATGGTTTGAAGAGCACAAGGATTGGTTTACCATACACCTCTGGCTGCCAGACTCCCTAAATTTAAACCCAACTGAGAATCTGTGGGGCTCAATAGGGCTATTCACACCATGGATCCTCAACTGAGAAACCTAGCATAGCTGGCCAAGACACTGTGGTCAGCATGGCTCTAAATCCCTGTCAGTACCTTCCAGAACCTTACTGACTCTCTTGCCACATATCTCTCAGTGGTCTGCACTGAAAATGGTTGTTATTCAGGCTTTTGACAAGTGGTAACATTAATGTGACTGGACAGTGTATGTATCAGTCTTTCATTTATAAATGTATGTTATTGGGGCCATTTTCTGTGGGTACTTTTGATCATAACAACAACTCCAACTCATACCTGGTCAGTTCTACTTACTTCATTGTATATTATAATATAACCGTTAATGTCTTTAGTGCCTTGTGATTTCTTCTTTGTTTCAGACATTACAGCTCTATTACTTTTTGCAGTGTTTAATTCTTTTGTGCTCTTTTCTCTAACATCCCACATGACTACTTTTCAAAATTTTCCAGTTTCTTTTATTCTTATCCTTTCTTTGCAAAAGTTAAGTCTATTTTTCTACTTTATTTTTGTGAGCAATGTCGTAATTTCTCTGCTGCAGGATACCGACCTGTAGGCACAGTATCTAGGAGATGAGGCTGCCATCTTTATGTTTCCCAGCACCATGTTTTGTCTCCCCTTAGATGGCTGCTTTCACTATGGCTATGGATTCATCTCTCCAGCTTTGTAGCTTGTCCTTCCACATTTTTTATCGAGGTTGTCTTCTCTTGGAGGGTTGGCTTCCCTTCAACTAAGAGCCCCCCTGCTCCCTACGTTGTGAACTCCTCTTCATCTGACTCCTGTCCAAGAGATCTGTCTGGCTAGGGTGACCATGACAGGAGGCTAAGTTCCCACCAGCATAACACTCTGAGCCATAGCAAAGTGCACAAACCTTTTGCCATGGTAAGGCAGCAGTCCTCAAGGAGGAATCTTTGGTGTGACATCATGTGTGCTGGACTGCTGTTGAAATTGGTCGTCAATATTTTATAAAATTTTAGTCTTCAGTTACTTATTTTAAAGTTTATTTGTGTTAATATTTGCTGTAAAAGTAACGTGTTAGTGTATTTTCATTAATCTCAGTCTTTCTCCCTGTGTTATTGACTCAAGTGGTCTGTTATTCATGAGTCTACTTACGTCATTCGTCAAAGTCTCACATCTCGTAGTGTGTTTAAATTTTGCAGTGTTCAGTTGCAGCTGTAGTGGTTATAGAGCTAGCTACTGACAAAGTTATTTGTGCACTGATATAATGTTATTAAATTTAATAGTTTTCAGCAGCGTGCTGTTTGTGGTGAAATAATGATTTAATAAACTTTTGGAAACGTTTGCTCGCTGTGTTTTCTAGAGTTTCCTATGCATTGAAGTCATTTAGTAAATTTTGTACTTTAGTTTTCAGCTGACATTTCTTATTGTTGCTAGTGAAATATTTCAGTAAAATTTTCATTCAATGTTTTATCTTCGTTGAGTGTTCCAGTGGCTGCTTGAATTTTTGGTTCTAGCTAATAATTTTGTGAAGTTTTGTTGGTATTGGTATTAGTTGTGGGTTGGTAGTATTAATACAAATAGTTGCTTTCTTAATAGAGAAAGAATTTTGAGACCACTATTGTTAGTTTTATAAATAGTTCTACTAGTATAACTGAACTTAGGTAATGTAGACATATAGTTTCTTTCAGTTACTGTAAAATTTTACCATGAGTGAGAAGTGTGGGCTCTGTCATAGATTTGTGAACAGTGGGTTACAGTGTGGGATTTGTTCAAAGCATTTTCAATGGGGAAGCCAGTGGGCATTTTAGTGAGATACTCTCCTGGGAATGCAGAATCTGTAGTAGAAATAAGTTGATAGAGGAGCAGGAGCATAAGATCTGTGCCCTTCAGGTGCAGTTACAACACACAAAGGAGGAGCCGGATAGATTGAAGAGGGTGAAGGGTGCTGGGGAGTGGGAACTGGCAGTTGGCAAGGAGGCAGCAAGGAGGATGAGGTTTTCAGACAAATATATTTTGCATATATGCAATAGATTTGACCAACTGTCAGAGTTGAGTGGAGAGGAGCCCCTTGTGGCTGTAGGTGTAGGGAACATGCAGCAATCCTCAGCAGTTAGGAGGCCTAGGTCAGTTGCAAAGTCTAAGAGAAAGAAGAAGGTTCTGCTGCTAGGTAGTTCACAGAGTAGAGGTGTGGGCCAGCAGTTGCAGGAAGTGCTGGGGAGTGAGTACCAGTTCACTGGCATTGCGAAGCCTAGTGCAGGCTTGTCTCAGGTGACTGACAGCACAGGGGAGTTATGTAGTAATTTTACGAAGGAGGATCAGGTAGTGATTGTGGGTGGGGCAGGGAATAGTCTTGATAGGGACAGGGAACATGGTGTAGGTGGTGACCTGGTAAAGATAGCTACTCAAACAGGTGGCATTAATGCGCATTTTGTGCAACTGTTTCAGCATCATGATCAGCTTCATCTTAATGCGGCTGATAGGCACTTTAACATGGGGCTGGAGAGGGCAATGGCAGCAGAGGGCATGGGTCAAATTTCAGTGGTGCCAGTTGAGTCCATCGGTAGATTGGGTTTCACTAGGCATGCAGGGCCTGCAGCTCAATAGGTTTGGGAAGAGCAGGCTGGCAAAGCTTGTAGGTGACAGTGTAGTGAGTGGTGGTGGGATCACTCATGGAAAAATTCCCATAATAGTTGGTGTCAGAGCTGCACCTTCCTTAGACTGAAGTCAGCTGATAGGTATACCTGCTTAAAGGAAGTCTCTCTAACTAAGGAATCACCTTCAGAGGACATCATGTTTCCAAGTAGAGAAGGAATTAGAATATTTCATCAAAATATAAGAGGTATCAGAGATAAAGTTAGTGAACTGCTTATAGATGTTGACTCTGAAATTATTGGTATATCAGAGCACCACTTACATAATTTGACAATTCAGAGGCTTCCTTTATCAGGATACAGATTAGCTGGCTGTTTTTCTAGAAGTTCCTTGCTGGGTGGGGGAATGGCCATTTATGTAAAAAACAGTATTCCATTTGAGTCTATAGAAGTATCACGGCACTGCACTGAAGAGATATTTGAATGTTGTGCAGGGGCAATTGAATATAGTGAAACTAAACTTCTAATTGTTGTTGTTTATAGGTCCCCTAACTCTGACTTTGGAGCATTTCTGCTCAAGCAAGAGAGGGTTCTTGATTCACATTATAGGAAGTACCATAAATTTTGTATATGATGGTGCAAGAAAAAGGATGCTGGTAGATCTCCTAAATTCATATGATCTGATGCAGACAGGGTGCAGGGGAACAGTAGCACAGCCATAGAAAATATTTTTATTCTTTCTTCATTACTAGATGGGCATTCTGTTAGTAAAAGGTGAATGGGCCTTTCAGACCATGATGCACTAGTTTTACACTAAAAGGCTTTTGAACTCAAACAGATGTCACATATAATTACAAACTATGTAGGAAAGTTATTCCAATAGCAATAGAGAGTTTTTTTAAACCTCATCAAGGAAAAAGAGTAGCAGGATGTTTATAGTGCCAATAACATAGATGAAAAATATAATGCTTTCCTTAACACATTTTTCATGTTCGTTGAGAGTTGCTTTCCATTAGAATGTTCTAAAAGGGGTACTAGCAGTAAAAGGCAACCCAGGTGGCTGACTAGTGATATAAGGATATATGTAGAAGAATATCACGTAGAACAAAGTGGGAATTATATCAAAATGTTAGAAGTAGCTCATTACAAACAGTACCGCAAGCTGCTTAAAGTGTTACTAGGAAGGCAAAGAGTATGTGGTATGCAAACAGAATAGCTAATTCACAGGCTAAAATTAAAACCATGTGTTCAATTATGAAGGAAGTGTCTGGTCAGCAGCACAAGGTCGACGATATCAAGTCAGTCTGCAGTAAAAGTATTTCTGTTACTGATAAATCAGATATATGAGCAGTATTTAACAATTATTTTCTGAGCATTGCTCGTGAATTAAATAAAAATTTAGTTTCTACAGGGAATCATATAACTCTCTTGGCAAATGCCTTTCCGAGATTTATGTCTGAAATACTCCTCTGTGATACAGACAAGAGGGAGACTGAGTTAATAATTAAATCAGTCAATACTAAGGACTCTCACGGATATAATGGAGTGCCTAGCAGAATATTAAAGTACTGTGCTGCACATGTTAGCCCTGTATTTAGCCATATTTGTAATTTCTCCTTTAGAAATGGTCAGTTTCCTGAACAATTAAAGTACCCAGTAGTAAAGCTGCTTTCTAAAAAGGGAGAAAGGGATACTGTAGGCAATTTTAGATCTATTTTTATGCCATCAGTGTTTGCTAAGGTTATTGAAAAGGCTGTGTATGTCAGGATAATTGATCATTTTTATCACATGCTTTGCTATCAAATGTACAGTTCGGCTTTAGAAGTCATGTAACAATTAAAAATAATATATTCTCTTTTCTGTGAGGTACTGGACAGGTTAAACAAAAGGCTTCAAATGCTAGGCCTTTTTTTTATTTATTTAACCAAGGCGTTTGATTGTGTTGATCACAAAATATTGCTCAAGAAGTTGGAGCATTACGGAATACGGGGAGTAGCTCACAACATTATGTGCAACATCGGCTCAGTTTCAAATAGTGCAGCTCATGACATAAGTTCATGGCTTGTAGAAAATAAACGAATGCTAAATCACAGTAAGACTAAGTTTTACGGTTTCTGACACACAATTCAACAAAACCTGACATTTTAGTTTCACAGAATGGTTATAAGATTAGTGAAACTGAACAGTTCAAATTTCAAGGTGTCCAGATAGATAGTAAACTTTGTGGAAAGCCCACATTCAGGATCTTGTTCAAAGACTTAATGCTGCCATTTTTACTATTCAAATGGTATCTGAAGTGAGTGATCGTTTGACACAAAAATGAGTCTACTTTGTTTATTTTCATTTGCTTTTGTTGTATGGTATTATATTTTGGGATAACTCTTCCCATTCTAAAAGGATATTTTTGGCTCAGAAGTGGGCAGTTTGGGCAATAAGTGGTGTAAGTTTATGAGCCTCTTGTCGACCCCTCTCCACAAGTCTGCATATTTTGACATTGGCCTCTCAATATATATATATATATTCCTTACTGTCATTTCTAGTTAACAAATTGGCTTATTCCCAAGAATGAGCAGCTTTCACTCAGTTAATACTTGGCAAAAATTAAACCTGCATTTGGATTGGACTTCCTTAACTCTTGTGCAGAAAGGTGTGCTGTATAGTGCTGCATCCATTTTCAATAAGCTACCACTAGAATTCAAAAATCTTAGCAGTAATCCATGTAATTTTAAATCAAAACTGAAGAGTTTCCTCATGGATCACTCCTTCTATTCTGCCGAGGAGTTTTTTGAAAAATTAAGCTGATTCTTGTATTGTTCATTGTGTTTACTTAAACTTATGGCTTGACTTTTTTTCGGGTTCATGAACATTTTATTTTTGTCTGTTATTACTTTTATGTTATAATTTCATGTACTGAATCGTTCCATGACCTTGGAGATTTGCTCCTAATTTTGGTCCTACAGAAACTGACGTGTAAATAAAATAAATAAATAAAGACAGTCCTTGTTCTCATACTATTTTTCTTTCTCTTCCTTTTCTTGGTATTGAATTCCAGTTCTGTAGCACAATCAAACTTTTGTTTTCCTTAACTATCTGAATAATTTCTTTTAATCTCATTGTAGATTCTTTCAATCTCATCTTCTGCGAAGCTAGTAGGCATATAAACTTGTAATATTGTAATAGATGTTGGCTATATGATGCTGCTCATAGTACCTTATCAACATCCCTATCTCCCTGTTCAGTAAGTGACTTAATGCCACATTGCCCATGTTTGATTTTGTGTTTACAAACCAATTATCTGATTAGGAGTCCCGTTCCTTCTGCCAGTGCACTTCACTAATCCCCACTACAGCTGATTTCACCTATCCATTTCTTTTTCAAATTCTTATTCCATGCACTATCCCTGTAGAACAACAGTTTTGTATTTCGTGATCACAAACATCCTCCTGGAGATCCAAAGGAAGGACTATTTTACCTCCAGGATGTTTTACCCAAGAAGGTACCATCGTCATTAACTATACAAGTATAGTAGACCTGCATACTCTGGAAAAGAAAAATGGTTGTAGTTTTCCCTTGCTTCCAGCCATTAGCAGTGCCAGCACAGCAATGCCATGTTAAGGACCAGTTTAAGGCCCATGTGACATGAGCCACTGCTTGGGTCGCTAAGGTGAGAGGGGCACCATAGTCACCATAGCTGTAAGATCTCTGTACAGGATGTATGACAATAAGTAGTGGCCACTTATGGTGCCAAGTTGAGAGGTTTGCTAGTGGCACCAAGTTGCAAGATTAGTATAAACTGAAGTGGGTAAAAGTGAATGAGGGAAAAGGGAAAGAGAGAGGGGAGGGGGAAGAGGGGGTTGTTATGTGATGACTTGCTTGTGTGAAAAAATGTTCTCGAGCTGGCTCTAGCCATGTTTAGTCATCCATACTGTTGCCCCGACAATTACTTAAAAGGTTGAGACTGCTTTCCATTTTCAGAAACTCATAGCTGCCCTTTGCTATGGCAGCAATTATGGTATGACTATGTATATCATCAGGCACACGAGCCGTTCCACTTTGGCAAGGTCCATGGTTCATGTATTAAGGGCTGGGTGGAGGGGGGGAAGGGGAGGGGAAGTGGGGAAACTGAGGCATGTTGTGGTTAAAAGATTCCAGTCGGATAATACATGTTCTATCTGACCATGACAATCAAATGGCAGCAATGAAACATACCTATTAACGAAGTTAACTAAGAAAGGAAAACTCAAAATTCACAGACTAGAAATAATGATTCAGTTACACTATACACAGAGAATTTACTCAGTGATAAATGGGAGGAAGTTTAACCCTGATAAACAGTGGATGAGAAATTAAAATCTTTCCTAAAAATACTTTTATAACATAATGCAACCAGTTTTATTTTGCAGTGGATCAGTGGAAACCAAGAAGAAAGGTGGCTAACATCTGACATCAAAATACCTTACTATGAAGAGAGAATTTTATTTCATGTCAAGGACTTGCTCAAGACTTAAAACTGCACAACAAGCAGTACTGAAAAATTTTTCAGCATGTCATAAAAAAGGTGAAAACAAAGTGTTATGCACAAAAAATTCAAATAACTAGTTAAAGATAATTTGGAGCATTATTAGGCATGAAATGAACAAACACAGCAAGACAAACAATATTGAACTCCCAGATGACAGATGACATAAAATTCAGAAAACAGCAGCTGAAAACATGCAGGCAAAAAAGCAAACTCAATAACACTACTTGGGCAGGTAATGCATATATAGTCCACCACAAAACATTAATTTTGTCATCTCATCCATTAGAGATATCACAAAAATCATTAGGTCACTAAACAATCTTCTGGCTATGATGGTATCTTAGCTTAAGTACTAAAAGCTTCTGTTAACTTGGTAGTTCCATCCTTGAGTTAGCATTGTAACCAGCTGATGAGCCAAGATGTATTTCCTGAAAGACTTAAGTATACAGTACTAACCACAATATACAGCCCTGGAGATAAAAGCTAACTTCTAATTATAAATTAAAGTCCCTCCTTTTAGGGAAAGTAGCTTAGAGCAGAATACTGAGCTTTCTGAGAATAACCTCATAATAATAGCTCAATGTATGATCCCACACAATAAAGTCCAGTAGAACTAAACTATTAAAATCACCATGTTGACATTTTCTGCGACTCGCCTTTGTATTTGACTGTGTAAATCATAAAATTATACAAGGGAAACTAAAATGGTATGACATTAAAGGGAATGTTTACATGTGTGGAGTCATATCATAACAATAGAAAAAAGAGGCTCACATTACCAAATTATACAACAGGAATAAGATTAAATTCAGAATAGGAAAACATTAAATGTTGCACATCACAACTTACTCCTGTTCTTGGTCTACACAAATGATTTATCTAGAACACTGAATGTTTGTTGATGGCACAACTATACTAATAAAGGGCCCCAACACATCCATAACAGGCAAAGCCAGAAGACTAATGGAACAGACCTCTATAAACTGGTTCACAGGAAAACATTAAATGTTGCATGTCACAACTTACTCCTGTTCTTGGTCTACACAAATGATTTATCTAGAACACTGAAGTATTCTTCAAAAATGTAATGTTTGTTGATGGCACAACTATACTAATAAAAGGCCCCAATACATCCACAACAGGCAAAGCCAGGAGTCTAATGGAACAGACCTCTAACTGGTTCACAGCCAACAGCTTAATCCTTAATGCTATAAAAAGCATGTTATACAATTCCAAACAAATAAAAATGACTTACAGGTTTCAGATGTAGGGATCAATGGTCATAGACCAAATAAGGCTCCACATGTGAAGTTTCTGGGTATCCACATGCATCTCCATATGGATTGCAAAGACAAGATTAGACTAATTATGGCACACAAAGAGGACTATGTAAATGGAATGGGAGAAACATCTAATAACTGGTACAATGGAAAGTACCTTCTGTCATGCTGGTCACAGTGGTGTACAGAGATGGCAGTAGATATAGATTAAATTGTGGCAGTAATAACATGTGGATAACTTAAACAAAAAGCTCACTTCTAATTGCTTTGAATTCAGAAATTTCTCTCATTGTGTTGACATGCAGACACAATTGCTAATTTAGTTTCACTCAGTAATGTCCTATGGCATAATCTTTATGGGCAATGCAGCTAAAGTGAAATCATTACTTAGTCCACAGAAGCACACAGTGAGAATATTACATAAAATTGATAGCAAAACATCTTACAGTCCTCTTCATGGACCTGGGGATTCTTACTCTGACACAGTAATACATATTGTTCCTAATCTCTCTAGGGTTCAGAATGGAGTTTTATATTTTGGTGCCAAAGTCTACAACAGGTTGAAAAATTGCAAATATTTACAAACAATACCTCATCAGTCATTCCTCCCACAGTTAATCGGAATATTTGAATTGGTACTCAAAAACATAAATTCTGCATAACTCTAACACTTGTATTAGATTCTGACACTGTTGGTATACAGATAGCTTATAGTGGTCAGTGTAAAAATACATAATTGCTTTGTTTGAAGTATTAGACAAAAACAGCAACCAATGAGGGGCAGTGGGCAGAGGTTTCCCCCTGCCCCGCCCTCAAAGTAACTTCTTTGCTCCTAAAATAAGCCAGCCGTGGTGGTCTCGCAGTTCTAGGTGCGCAGTCCGGAACCGTGCGACTGCTACAGTCGCAGGTTCGAATCCTGCCTCGGGCATGGATGTGTGTGATGTCCTTAGGTTAGTTAGGTTTAAGTAGTTCTAAGTTCTAGGGGACTGATGACCACAGGAGTTGAGTCCCGTAGTGCTCAGAGCCATTTGAACCATTTGAACCTAAAATAAATACATAAAGTAATGTACAAATTCCAGAATGAAATTTTCACTCTGCAGCGGAGTGGGCACTGATATGAAACTACCTTGCAGATTAAAACTGTGTGCCAGACCAAGACTCAAACTTAGGACCGCCTTCTGCGGGCAAGTGCTCTACCAACTGAGCTACCCAAGCACAACTCACGACCCATCCTCAGAGATTTACTTCCACCAGTACTTTCTCTCCTACCTTCCAAACTTCCCAGGAGCTCTCCTGCAAAATTTATAAATTGCTACAATTATCAGTTTGAGTAGATTACTGCTAGTCATAATTTGTTGTTAGTGTGTCTTACAAAAGTAGGTAGCAATGGTTGCCACTACATGCTATTGCATAATCTGACTCATTCTACATCCTCGAAGGCTCTCCTTCAAGATGGGGTTTGCAAAACAGGTACATCTACAAGGGCCAGTTAATAAGTAATGCAACACATTTTTCGCCTTGGCCAATTTCAGCTAAAAACAAATGCAGAATTTGTTGTGGGATGTTGTGGAATATTACTGCTTCAGCCCATGTGGTTACCTTAAGTTCCAGTATATGATGGTCTATATGTAGCCTTCAAAATAGCATCTGTAACAGAGGTGTGTTCCAAGCAGAGAACTGTCATTGAGTTTCTTTTGGTGGAAAACCAGAGTGTCGAAGGTATTCATAAACACTTGGAGAATGTCTACAGTCAGACTAAGCACTGTGAGTCATTGGGCAAGGCATCTGTCGTTATCACATCAAAGTCATACAAATCTGTTCAGTCTCCTGCATGCTGGCCGGCTGCACACAGCTGTGACTCCTGCAGTTTTTGAATGTGTGGGCACTCTCATTTGAGATGATCAATGGATCACAAACAAACACTTTCCTGCTTGACTGGATGTCTCTGTTGGTAGTGCTGATGCACTCCTCTGTCAGTTGAGGTACTCAAAGGTGTGTGGTTCCTTGGCACCTAATGGAAGACTATAAAAGAGCAACAAAGGAACATCCATGTGGAATTGTTTGCACATTATGAGACTGATCATGATAATTTTTTGTTGAACATCATCACAAGTGATGAAATATGTGTTCATCATTTTTTATAGGTAATAAAATAGCAATCCATGGAGCGGTGCCACACCATCTCTCCTCTGAAGGAAAAGTTCAAAGCTGCACCCTCAGCCAGTAGAGTGATGGTGATGACCTTCTGGGTCTCTGAAGGGGTTGTTCTGTTTGATGTACTCCCTTATGATGCAATGATCAACTCTGAAGTATGTTGTGCAACTCTTAGGAAATTGAAAAAATTACTTCAGTGTGTTTGTCACCACAAAAATGCACATGAACTTCTCCTTCTATATGACAATGCAAGGCATCATACAAGAGGAGCTTACAACACATCATTGGACTGTTCTTCCTCATCCACCCCACAGCCTAGATCTTCCCTCTGTTTAACCCAGTGAAGGATGCAATTTGCAGGAAGCAGTACATGGATGATGGGAGGTCATTGATGCAGCAAGATGATGGCTCTGACGTCAAACAATACAGTGGTACCAAGTGGGCAGACAGTCTCTCCCTGCAATGTGGCATAAGATTGTCACACTGAATGGAGATTATGTTGAAAAACAGGTTTTTGTACCCAAAAGAGTGGCGAACAAAATTGTTACTGGAATTCTGAATAAAATCAACCTGCTTCCAGAAAAATATGTTGGATTAGGTACTGAATGCTCCTTGTATATCACCTGCCTTTAAAATGTTGTGGGGATTAATATAGAGAGAACTCCTGCAATCTTCTTTGGAAAGAAACATTTGAAAACAGCATTCAGCATTTCTGCTTTTGCTTTGCTATCCTGAATTTCAGTTTCTGCATCACCCATGAGTGCAAACTAATTTTGGTGCCACTGACAGCCTTCACATACAACCGGACTATCTTTGGGTTTTATGAGAGGCGTCTTGATAAGACTCTGCTACGAAAGTCTTTAAAGGCTTCCACATTGCACTTGTAGTTACTGATGACTTAGTCAATCAGAACTAATTAGGGTCAAATAAACTGTTTGGTGAACAATAACTACTGATGACTTAGTCAACCAGCTCTAATGAGGGTCAAATAAACTGTTTGATGAACAATAACAACTTTATTGAATATTGCTTCACATAACATAAGACACTTACAAACTCATTGTGTTACCAGAGCACGCTACCCCTTTTTTCCCAAAGAACATACACTTCTCAGTCCTTTACAGTGGAAAGTTTGTTTCTTTACTCTGTTGATACTGATTGGTTCAGTTCACTTTAATTTTTGATGTTCTTGCCTTGTTGTTGCTACATAGCTCCCCTAGTGAGACAACAAACATGAAATGTACAAAGACACACAATAAAACATATAACATAAAGGAGTGACAATGCTTCAGTCCAATCAATATGTTAGGAGAAAGAGGAAAAACACTGTATAATATGTAATTAAAACACATGTAAAAACCTCATTCCCAATAGAAATGTAAGACAATACTGGCAACAGATCAACACATATTCTATAGCAGAATGGATGTACCTGTGACAGAAGTATAAAAAAAAAACCCACACAAAATGCTTAAAGAATTGTCTTTTAACATTATGGTTGTAATTAATTTAGCAGGGAAAGAAAAAAGAGAACAGCTTTTGCATAGGTACCTGTTATTGCACAATATTTGCACTGTGAAATATACTTTGTTTCTTATCTATTTGACAATATAGTCTTTCAAGAGCGCTAGTGGTTTGCACCAATGTCCATAGCATGATTGTGTCACATCACCTGGTGTAACAGCAAGGGCATGGTCTGGAGCAGTCAGCTGCATCTGTGCATGATATGAACCCTCTAACCCTTTCTGACCCTTATAGACAATGAATCTTGCGACTTGGGTGTTGTGTCACTGCCTTGAAAAATCCATACTGGTTTCAGCTGATGTACCAAGGATAATGGAATGTAGTCGAATTAAGTCGGGTGATGCTGAGGGAATTAGATTAGGAAATGAGACGCTTAAAGTAGTAAAGGGGTTTTTCTATTTGGGGAGCAAAATAACTGATGATGGTCGAAGTAGAGAAGATATAAAATGTAGACTGGCAATGGCAAGGAAAGCGTTTCTGAAGAAGAGAAATTTGTTAACATTGAGTATAGATTTAAGTATCAGGAAGTCGTTTCTGAAAGTATTTGTATGGTGTGTAGCCATGTATGGAAGTGAAACATGGATGATAAATAGTTTGGACAAGAAGAGAATAGAAGCTTTTGAAATGTGGTGCTACAGAAGAATGCTGAAGATTAGATGGGTAGATCACATAACTAATGAGGAGGTATTGAATAAAATTGGGGAGAAGAGGAGTTCGTGGCACAATTTGACAAGAAGAAGGGAGCAGTTGGTAGGACATGTTCTGAGGCATCAAGGGATCACAAATTTAGCATTGGAGGGCAGTGTGGAGGGTAAAAATCGTAGAGGGAGACCAAGAGTTGAATACACTAAGCAGATTCAGAAGGATGTAGGTTGCGGTAAGTACTGGGAGATGAAGATGCTTGCACAGGATAGGGTAGCGTGGAGAGCTGCATCAAACCAGTCTCAGGACTGAAGACCACAACAACAACAACAACTGCAACTGTTGATGGTTTTCCATATAGGTTGATGTCAAAAGTGTTATTGCCTTGGTGTACAGCTTTGTGAGGACCCAAGTATGATTGTCAGAATGATGGTTTCACTGAACCATCATGCACATTACAAAATCACAGTGTTTCAGTTCGTTGTGTAATAACTCTTGTGGAGAACCATGAGATTGTGGTGAACAGGTGTGAATATTGGAAATATGCATTTTCACTCACTGGTCTAATTCAGGCAAACCTTCGGAGTCCAGTAAAGCTGCTGGTTTGACGAGTTCTGCCAGAACATTTAGTGTTCGTCCGTACATAATTTCAACCAGGGAAACTTGTAAATCCTCCTTGAAAGCTGTCCTTGCATCTAATAACACTCAAGGAACACTTTCATGCTGCTCCCACCTATGATACATAAATGCTGTCTTTAAAGTGTGATGCCACTGCTCTACCAAGCTATTGCTCTTGTGGTGGGGGTGGGGGGGGGGGGGGGGGGGGGGGTAGGCAATGGTTTAAAAGCATTTCACTCCGCACATTTGACAAAGATTTGAGAAGAGAACTGACTCAAACTGATGACCCTGGTCTGTTGTGATCACTACGAGGCATCCAAAGCATGCAATCCATATTTCTATAAATGCTTTTGCTGTTATGCCACTGTGATGTTCAGCAGTGGTGTGGACTTGACCCATGTCACCACTCTGTCAATAGCTGATAAGATACATTTTCATCCCCTTGACACTGGAAGGGGGCCAACCAAGTCCAGTTATACATGCTGTAATCATCTGGCAGGAATTTTAAACATGCCTAAAGCTGGTGTCAAGTGTCGGCCTATTTTACTCCTTTGACACTCCACACAAACCTGCGTCTAAAGGTGGCACTGCTTCTTCATATCTGTTCATACAAAACGTTACACCAACCTGACTGATGTGAATATTCCTGGGCGAGCCAGTCCGTGCAAGTTGCTAAAGATGGTTTTTCTGTAATTTCTGGGCATGAATGAGTGTATTGAAACATAGCAGTCTAACTGAAACCCATTTAAACATATAAATTTTAACCATAAACAGTAATATCTGACATAGAGGTGTATGGAAATATGTACTCGTGGAAAAGTTATGAAGAAAATAATTATGGAATCTTAATTACACTATGGTGTAGAAGCTCTGTAAATGAAGGGAACATTTTCCATGAAGGGAGCCTCTAGTAATAAATAAAAAAATATAAATGTATTATTGTAATTTCTTATTTGGGAAGTTATACTCAAATAAAATAACAGACATTTACTAATATTGTAGTGTACTAGCTGTTCTGGGGTAAACATAAATTTATATGTGTATTTTCAGTTTTTATATGTCAATTTTAATTGTTAATTAATCAAAAAATGATTCTAAACAATGCCGAGGATTGTTGGGAATTGTTAAGGAAGTATAAATAGCTACAGCCCTGTTGGCAAAGGAGGTCACTACTTTGTATTTGGATGGAAAGCATGTAGCTTGTTGACCATAATTTATTTCATTATAGTAAGTATGATACAACTTGTGTTGTTGAGGCTTTCCTGATGGACATGTTGTACATATGGTTCTTGGGCGAGACGTCGGATGTCATAGTGAAAACCACAATATTTCATCAGCGCAACTGGCCAACATCTTCAGGTGTGATGAACACACTGCTAAGGCAGGACCAGAGCCCCCTATTTATGCCAGTCTTAGGCAGGAAGTGCGCTTGGGTGGAGGCGCCAAATTCGATGGCCAATAGTGACGATATCAACCAATAGCTGGAAGAACAGCAACGCCACCAACAGGATGAAGAACCAAAGACTTCGGTGCATGTGTGGAGGCTGCTGCCGCTGCTCTGTGCTGCCATCGGCCGCCCCAGTGACCTCTGTCAGAAGCCGCAAGCAAAATGCGTGTTCGCGTAGGCCCCTTGATTATCCTCCTGTTGTCAACAGAATATTTATGTTGCTGGTGCATCGTCATCATCTTATGACCAATAGTACTCCTCTCTGCTCGAAGCGACTTTGATATGGCCAGTTCTGGATCCCAAGCTGCACTAAGCTGAAAGCCCATGTCTCTGTATACAAGATTCGTCGAGCTACATATTTCCACTGCTTCCTTTAACACTGTCCCAGTACAAACTCGTCGATGCGAGAATTTTAGTGTGTTGATAATTCATAGAATGGCCTGTACTGAGACAATGCTCAGCCACTGCAGACTTTTCTGGTTGCTCCAGACGAGTGTAGCATCGATGTTCAGTACATCTCTCTTCTACAGTGCGACAAGTTTGTCTGATGTACGACATGCCGCAGCTACAAGGAATCTCGTAAACACCAGGTCTTCTTAGGCCAAGGCTGTCCTTAGATGAGCCCAAGAGATCTCTGAGTTTTGCCAGCAGACGAAAGACACATTTAACTTTATGGCTCTTCAATAATCTTCCTATTTTTGAAGAGACACTGTCGATGTATGGCAAGATGACCATTCCCCTTTGTCCTTTGCCTTCTTCCACTTCCTCATGTTGGGTAGCCTGCTTCAGTTGTAAGGCACGGCGAATCTCCCATTCGGAGTATCCATTTTGTTGGAAAGTGGTACGCAGATGGAGTAGCTCATTGGCTAAGCTGTCTGAGTCTGATATGGCTCATGCTCTGTGAACCAACGACCTCAGTACGCTACTTCATTGCGAAGGATGGTGACAGCTGGTGGCCTGTAAGTATAAGTCCTTGTGTTTTGGTTTACGGTACACTGTGTGACCTAATGTGCCATCTTCTTTTCTCCGTACCAACACGTCCAGGAATGGAAGTTTGCCGTTTTTCTCCATCTCCATAGTGAACTTAATGTTGGGATGAAGCGAGTTAAGATGCTCAAGAAAAACATTCAGTGATGCAATGCCGTGAGGTCAGATAACAAAGGTGTCGTCCATATATCACCAAAAACACGTAGGTTTCAAATCCGATGTCCGGAGTGCTCTCTCCTCAAAGTCTTCCATGAAAAGATTAGCCACAATGGGTGACAAGAGACTATCCATTGCGACGCCATCAGTCTGTTCAAAGCTTCTCGCTAACGAGCAACAACGATTCCTGCAATGGTACTCAAGTAAAAAGTGAGACTACGTCAAAACTTATGAGTATATCTGATGGTGCAAGTCGTAAGTTCTTGAGCCAACGAATAAAGTCTTGTGAGTTACAGATATGATGCTCACACTTTCCTACTAAAGGGCTCAGGTGCGCTGCCAGATGTTTCACGAGATTATATATTGGTGTCCCAATATTACTCACAATAGCCCGCAGTGGCACATTATCCTTGTGAATTTTCAGCAATCCGTATAGCCTGGGAGGTACGGGCACCTGTGTACGTAGTCTCTTAGCAACCACATCAGAGATCGTGCTGTTTTTGAGGAGCTCCAAAGTTTTTCACAGAATTTTGGCTGTGGGGTCCTTATTTAGTGTGCGATATGCAGAGTCGTCCAAAAGCTGGTGCATCTTGCTCAGATACATTGAGGTGGAGAGGATAACAGTCGCATTTCTCTTATCCGCCGGTAAAATCACAATATCAGGATCTTCTCATAGGGATCGAACCACTGACCTCTCTGCAGCTGTTATATTGTTCTTAGGCACTTGAACCCATGTCAGAGCACGCCAAGTCTCCCGCTGGATCTCCTCGGCAGATTTCCTGGGAAGTTTTAGGATGCCTTGTTTGACGGAGCTAATGATGTCCAGAACAGGTGGTGTCCTCAGAGTGGGTGTGAAGTTCAGTCCTTTCTCCAAGACCGATACCACCATGTCAGGCAAAGGTTTGCCCACTAGATTGTATACAGTTTGTTTACAAACTCCGTTGTTCTCTTCTTGTGGAAAACGGTCTCTGAAGCGGTGAAACTTATCAATTTGCGTGCTGTGTCTTTTTGTCATTTCCAGTCTGAGAAGGCCCAAGTAGTGCTGTCAACCCACGTCCAAGAATCAGCGGACAGTCTTGACGATATCTCTTACCAGTGCATGGCCTGCTCGATTTTTTATCCTTTTAGCGGCTGCAGAGGATATGAAGTGCGTCACCTTAGTGAACATCGGAATAACTCGATGATCTCGGCATCTTAATAAAAACATAAGGGCACATAGCAGTCTGCTCTTCTTATTCCATTGTTTATCAAAACTATTAACTTCTTTTACCATCTCTTCCCTGTACAGGTATCGGATGTGTTGCTTGAGGCTTTCCCGACGGACATGTTGTGTATATGGTTCTCGGGCGAGACGTCGGATGTCATAGTGAAAACTCCACAATATTTCATCAGCGCAACTGGCCGACATCTTCAGTTGCGACGAACACACTGATATAACTTATTTCAGATTTGTCGTGATGCTTTCATTTACTTTGAGACTGTAATAAATATTCACATGACACAATATACTAGATTAATAATTTAAAATAACTTTATAGACCTTTTTTTTTTACAGTAGCTGTTTTCCAGGACTTTTGCTGCGACAGGTTGCAGGCTACGATGAGTAAAATGAAGCATAGAACATTATAGTATGTGTCCTTTTGATATGACACACCATATCAATCACTTGCTCATATTCTAATTTTAAACTCATTGTATTGTTTTTAATAACTTTTGGAGTTCCTCATCAGTCTCTTGTGCTGCCAAAAGATCATCAAAGTTAACACAAACTGGAAAGGTAATCATCAACCAAATTATCTGCCTCCTGTATGTGTAAAATCTCCATTGAGAATTGACATCCAGGAGCCCAAAACATTATTAGGAACAATCCTTGCTCAAGTTTTTTATTGCCTACACTAGCAGGCAGTGGTCAATCAATTTCTGCCTTGAAATATCTAATGACCCCATAAACCACCAACTCCCAATGAAATGTAGACCATTTGCCACAGTCAACTTTTTGAAAAGAATGTCAGAGGATAGTGTTTTCTGTCAACAATTTGGTGCAATACAGTGCCAGTCACCATATCACTCACTTCAGCTGTTAGGGTTAATAAGACATCCTCTACTGGATGGTCTAGTAAACCACCCATTCTAAGCTGAGTTGGATCTTTTCAAATGCTTGTTGCATGTCATCTGCCCATTTAAGCACTCACTTCCTAAGATTATATTTTCCTGCCGTAGTATCTGTCAAAGGCGTCTGAATTGCACTGCTAGTGGAAAATGTCTCCTATTAAACTGATAGTCTCTAGGAATTGGTGCTGCTCCTGGAAGATTATAGGTTTAGGCATAGAGCAGAATGTTTGAAAGTGTTCATTTGCAGGTTTAATCATGGTGCTGCTTAACGAATGTTACTTCATTTTTTCTATGTTGGCACATTTCCTTGTTGATTTCAATACAGTGTTTCTGTAGAGTAATGAACATTAATGCTAAGTACCTTTCAAGCTCTTCAGTAGTTTTCAAAACAACATATAACAAAAAAAGAATGAAAATCCTCTTAATAGTGAGTCAGTAAAATGCTGCCAAGTCTTGGCAGCACTTTAAAGCCCATAAGACATGTGTACAAATTAAAACAGCACAAATGGGGTGAAAACCGCTATTTTCGGTATGTCTTTTAGGAGCCATTGGTGTTTGGTGGTAGGCCTTCCTACAGTCTATTACACTGAACATGGCTGCCCCTGACAGAGCATGTGAAAAGCGTTACAAGTTGGGAATAGGCTATCTGCCTGTATTGTATGGGAATGAAGTGTTTGGTAATCTCTACATAACCTGAAAGAACTGTTCTTATTAGGTACTAAGTGGGTCAGTGAGACCCACTGGTTTGCTCAAGGGTGCAGTACACCTGTCTGCAACAGTTTCTCTATGATTCATTTAGCTGATCCTGCCACTCTGCCTGTGGGAATCATTTTCAACTTTCACTTCACTAATTTGTGAGTGCTGTAACAGTTGACTTGTTGCATTGTTACTCTGCACCGCTGTTGGTTGCAGCTGCTGATCCTTGCTGCAGGAACTTGGCTACCCTTATGGATATGATATCCAACTATTTATTTATTTAGCATCCCTGTCATTGTGCAAACAATATTGGATTTACCATTCACAGAAATTAAAAATATGAAATATACAAAATGAAATTGCCTCCAACATATACCAGTAAATTAACATTTTTTTATGTGAATGGTATACAATCATTTGTTTC
Organism: Schistocerca serialis cubense; assembly: GCF_023864345.2. Classification (NCBI taxonomy): domain Eukaryota; kingdom Metazoa; phylum Arthropoda; class Insecta; order Orthoptera; family Acrididae; genus Schistocerca; species Schistocerca serialis. The sequence continues at coordinate 286,900,233 of NC_064639.1, forward strand.
TTGGTAATAACTATATTTAGAATAAACAGTAATATAAGCAGTAAAGCAGTATAGTACAAACTGAAATATACAAAAGATAGAAACTTCTCACAGGACTTATCACACAGATGCATTATACATATTAGACATCAGTTAATAAAATCATTTTCTTCATCTTCAAGCAACATTTATCACTTAAATTAATTTAAAATCAGTATTATCATTTAAGTCTTTAATGTACTGAGCTTAATGCTCATATGCCTTACATGCTTCAGAGTTTTTGCTCTTTTTGTTTGTTCTACATGGACATCATTTATGTGCCTTGTGTTACAGTTGTGACAGTCAGCATTCATGTGGAGATTGCTTATGTTTGGTTTGGTTAAGAGTACACATTTAAATATTTAGAGTGATTCCTAATTTCCAGAAAGAGATCTGCAGTGCGCTTGTGTAGGACTGTGGGTAATTACTCAAACATATCATTTTTGTAAGATAAAAAATCCTTTTAAATTAGATTTTAAGCTGGCCCAGAGTGCTATTCCATTCAAGGCAATGAAAAGAAAATATCCAGAGTATGTTATTCTGATATCTTCTAAAGTACAAACATTTGCAATAACTCTCAGTGCAAAGCAGTCCAAGTTAAGTCTCTGTGTAAGGAATCTTACATGATGTTTCCAATTCATAGCCTAACACTTCTGCAAACTGCAATCTCTCTATTAGTCTATCATCCTGTTCAAGATTATTGTTTCCATCCTAAATAATTTAACCAAACTTTGCATAGTTTGTTTTATTTGTATTCAGTGAGTTTACTTGTGCTGAACCAATTCTCAATACTTTTTAGCATTTTATCAGTTGTGGAATATAATGAGTTTTTAGAGTCACTCACTATTAGACTTGTGTCATCTGCATATAACACAGTTTTGGCTGTATCATATTGTAACTGTAAACCATTCACATATATGAGAAAAAGTAGTGGCCCTAAGATGCTGCCCTGGGGTACTCCTAAAGAACTTCTTTTGCTTTTGAAACTAACCTTATTTTTTGATTTGAATTAACAGTGGCAATCACTACAGTCTAAGATCTGTTTTTAAGATAGAATAAACCACATTTTAGCTCTTCCTCTGATAACTATTGCTTCCAGCTTATCAAGGAGGATTTCATGGTAGACAGCATCAAAGGCTTTACACAGATCTAAATTGATTCCTACTACACTTTTGTTTCTCTCCAAGTTTTTAATTATTTCATGAGTGTAGTTTATGACTGCAGTTTCTCTGCTGAGTTTTGCATGAAAACCGTGTTGATTTCAATTTCAGAGTTCATTGTTGCTAGGTAACAACTGACTCTCAGTTTCATCAGTTTCTCAAATATTTTGGACAAAGCAGAAAAAAGTGATAGGGAACTGCAGTTTCCTTTTTATCTCTGTCTCCTTTTTTAAATAGTGGTCTCATTTTTGAGACTTTTAGCTGCTGAGGAGACACTCTTTCACTAAAGGATAATTTTGCAATTGTGCTAAAGATTTTGCAATCTGTACTGCAGTCTTTATAATGACTGACACCTGCTGACATTTCTGGTTTTAAGCTTCTAGTCAACCTAATTACTTCTTGTTCGTTTGTTGAAGGAATGTTCATGCTACAGGCAACCTTTGGAGCTTGTATTTTTTGGTAATTTTTAATTGATGAAGCTTTAATTGTACTTGTACTTCTGTATTTTGTTGATCTAATGATACTCTCTGTTGTACCACTTACTTTACTTGTTAGTGGAGGTTATCTCCTGTTTCATTGTGTGTGTGAGATTCAAGATTTTGTCTTTACTCTCTTCTTGTGTAGCAGTACCAAAAGTATCCATGTCTGTCGAGATCCATATGATTGTCCTGTCACATTACAATTAATCACTCTCCCAGCTATGTCTAATGACAGTTTGTAATGGCAGAGAAAGTCCACCCCTATAATTGACACAGTTACATGTGCTACCAGAAAGTTCCAGTTGTATTTTCATTTGAGTCTGAATCCCACTGTCAACTGACTTATCCCACAATGACAAACAGGTGTGTCATTAATAGCATGTAGAACAGTCTTCTTTGAACTGCAGTCCAAATGAGTTTCTCTCAAGGCACTGTGCTAACTGTGGAACTGGATTCAACCGGGAACCTGTGATCTGACAATCAATCCCACTCAAAAATTCTGGTGTCAGTAGGATTATAGAGTGTGAGGTTAGTTTCATAAACTGCATCTTGCAGCCTGCTGACATGCTTTTCACCATCCAGTGCTCCTTAGTAGGCTGATTTGACTTTACAAGGTGAAATACAGTTGTGCACTGTTGCACCAAACTACTAATGAAATCAACATATTTGTTCAGAATTAAGCTATCAGTACATGTTATGTTGTGATTCCACTGCAAGGCAGATGACCTCAGGGTGACATCCTATATTTGTGAGAGGTCAGCTGCTTCCAGGGCAGCTCTGTCAACCTGCCATTACATGTTGTTATTGTGGGTCCCTCGATCCATCTCTCCATGCCTTGCCAGCCTCAGGTGAGTTCTGAAGTGCTCATGTTTCCCTGGGTTCACGTTTTTCTTGCTGTACAAAACTTGGCTGACTCCATGACACGTGGAAAATATTTGATACACAAAGCAGTTTTGTTATGTAGCTGAAATACTGTGTGGATTGTGTTGGTGAAGTTCAGTTTGACTTCTGTAGGTTCCTGTTCCCCTGAAATAGGTATGGCTTGTAGTGAAGTTGGAAGTTTTAGTATCCTCACTCTCCATAAGGTGTCACTGGAAAAGATGTCTGATCATATAGCTTGCTGAAGGTGCCACCATAGTTGAGAAGGCATTCTGTTTCCAATTTCTTCTTCATACAAGACCTGTTGTACTTGACATTGAGGGTCTTTGATAAATGTTTTAATAAAGCCTTTTTTGTCATATCAGACTTGTTTGATATAGCTGGAGAGGCAATGGTGTCACTAATGAGGTGAAAATGTTTTGCCAAATTGTTCAGCACTGCTACGAACTTTTGAGTATCATCTGTTATTCCATAACTTTGTAGAATTTATCCAACAATTTGAAACCAAGTCTGAGATTGGTTGGGCTGGAATGCTGTTAATTTAGGAATGTTTCTTGATCTCAGTAGCTTGACGTATCATTTTGTCAGGTTCAGACAGCAAAGGTAGTATACCCAGTGCACATCTCACATGGCGTGCATAACTAGCACAGCAGTAAATTTGTAATACCCATCACATGGCTTGAACAGTCGAGTGGTATGCTGTGGTGTGAGTGGAAATGTTAGGTGCAGTTGAGCCTTGTACTGAAATAGTTTGATGCTGAAAGTGTTCCACATGTGCCATCTTGTAGAAGGTTTGTGGCACAGTTTGACATGTTTGCTCCCACACTGCATGATAGTTGCTGTTGGCTTGGTGCACTAAAACCTCCATGCTCTGTGTAGTTTGTAGGTGCATAATCTTGTTGCTTCCAGTTTTTATCATCCTGTGCTGGTGGAATGAGAATGGTGTGCAATTTGTCTTTTGAGTCTGCATCCTGAGTGGCAACTTCCACTTTTTGCTGATGCTGTAAGTTATCCATTGCAGCCCAGTGCTGTGCATTTGTTGTTGTGGTGACTCAAGGTTACTAATGCAATTACTGACATCTTACTGGATTGGAACTAAAGATGGTTGAACACACTGTTTGATAAGCAATAACTGCTTTATTAAATATTGCTTTACACAACATAAGACATGTAAAAATACATTGCATTACTAGAGCATACTACTCTCTTTTTTCCCAAAGAACCCACTCTCATTAGTCTCTTGTGTGGGAAGTTTGTCCCTTCATTAATCGATCCTGATTGGTTCAATTATCTTTAACTTTTGATGTTATTGTTCTTGTCATTGCTACCCAGTTTTGACAACTAAATGCGTTTCATTTAGCATCTCTCTACCTGTAACACTATGTTTTGTTTTATCACTAAGTTGCAGTGTTCACTGTTTCTTTAAAGAGACTGCAAACCATTTAGAGTCTCTCCCACCACAAACTGTGCTCTTTGTTACCCACCAGTTCAGCAGTACATCAACTAATCTCTTAAACTTGAGCCAGTTCCCCCTTATGCTTCTGCTCAAAGCTAAATGTTTGAAGTTCCTTCTTGAGATATGTCCCTACTGTCTCTTTATCACACTTACTGAACATAAAAATCTTTCTATTTGCCCTTTATACTTTTGTAATAATTGTTGCTACAACTGCCTCATGGTCACTGATTCTAGTTTCAAAGTGGTCATTGCCAAAGAGATCAGTGCCTTTTGTTGCCATTAGATCTGATATGCATCCAAATTGTCTGCTGAAGTAATTTTCAGAGAAAGGATTTAGTATTATTATACAGGATGTCTTGTCTCAACCACCATTTACACAAGTGTAATTATCTCAACTGATTGATTTTTAAAGTTTCTTCCAATGATTATAGTGTGACTGTGTGAAATATTCCCAGGCTGAATGGAACAAAGCAATACTTCACTTCATACCCCTCATCAAAATAAAGAGTTGTGTGACTTGTTTGATTTTATAGCTCCTCCATTAAAGATGTTGCTGAGGTCCATTTTCTTGCAATGTCACGCAATTTTTGTTGTGCTAACTATGAAATAAATATAATAGAAACAAACATTCCACATGGGAAAAATATATTAAAAAAACAAAGATGCTGTGACTTACCAAACGAGAAAGCGCTGGTAGAAAGACACAATAAAGAACACACACACACACAAATTTCAAGCTTTCACAACCCACGGTTGCTTCATCAGGAAAAAGGGAAGGAGAGGGAAAGATGAAAGGTTGTGGGTTTTAAGGGTGAGGGTAAGGAGTCATTCCTATCCCGGGAGCGGCAAGACTTACCTTGTCCCTTTTTCCCCCTAAGGTAAGTCTTTCCGCTCCCGGAATTGGAATGACTCCTTACCCTCACCCTTAAAACCCACATCCCTTCATCTTTCCCTCTCCTTCCCTCTTTCCTGATGAAGCAACCATGGATTGCCAAAGCTTGAAATTTGTGTGTGTGTGTGTGTGTGTGTGTGTTTGTGTGTTTTTTATTGTGTCTTTCTACCAGCGCTTTCTCATTTGGTAAGTCACAGCATCTTTGTTTTTTTAAATATATCTATGAAATAATCTACACAAAACTGAGAATTTAACTTCAAAACATTTATTACAAAATTTTAGCATCACTTAACATAGTCTTGACACGACAAAATCTCTTACAGTACTCATTGAACTAGACTGACACTGATTAATGCAATGTGGCTACTGCCACTAGTGCTTATGTAAAGTTACAATAATGAAGGTCAAACCTATGCATTATTATTTGAATACAAAACATAAATCACAATTAAGGTTTTACAATTTAAATATATAGTTTTATTTGTTCAGACAATGCTTCATAGAAAAATCTTAATTAGTTCAATATTATATAAAAGTATTTGTTGGTAGCATGTTTCTGCTGCAGTATCAACATATCTCATTTAATACATTTTGAACACTGGCACAAAAATAATTAGTATAGCAGTAACTGTGTTTGTTTGCTTCACATGGCTACTGCAACAGTCTTTATGGTACAGTATTCATCCTGTTGTTGTTGTTGTGGTCTTCAGTCCTGAGACTGGTTTGATGCAGATCTCCATGCTACTCTATCCTGTGCAAGCTTCTTGATCTCCGAGTACTTACTGCAACCTACATCCTTCTGAATCTGTTTAGTGTATTCATCTCTTGGTCTCCCTCTACGATTTTTACCCTCTCCAGCTTGTCATCCTAGTTCATAGAAAATACATGACAGGTTTACTAATTACATCAAAATCTGTCTGTTTTATCTAATAACACTATTACAAAGTGTAGAAAACTGAATATGTTTCCCATATGCAGGGGGTTATAGGAATGTCACACTCTCTGAAATACCTGGTGTCATTCTGCTCATTGTGTACTATCTCATTCTACACTCCTGGAAATGGAAAAAAGAACACATTGACACCGGTGTGTCAGACCCACCATACTTGCTCCGGACACTGCGAGAGGGCTGTACAAGCAATGATCACACGCATGGCACAGCGGACACACCAGGAACCGCGGTGTTGGCCGTCAAATGGCGCTAGCTGCGCAGCATTTGTGCACCGCCACCATCAGTGTCAGCCAGTTTGCCGTGGCATACGGAGCTCCATCGCAGTCTTTAACACTGGTAGCATGCCGCGACAGCGTGGACGTGAACCGTATGTGCAGTTGACGGACTTTGAGCGAGGGCGTATAGTGGGCATGCGGGAGGCCGGGTGGACGTACCGCCGAATTGCTCAACATGTGGGGCGTGAGGTCTCCACAGTACATCGATGTTGTCGCCAGTGGTCGGCGGAAGGTGCACGTGCCCGTCGACCTGGGACCGGACCGCAGCGACGCACGGATGCACGCCAAGACCGTAGGATCCTACGCAGTGCCGTAGGGGACCGCACCGCCACTTCCCAGCAAATTAGGGACACTGTTGCTCCTGGAGTATCGGCTGTAGTTTCCCCTTGCTTTCAGCCGTTCACAGTACCAGCACAGCAACGCCGTTTTGGTTAGTGTTACAAGGCCAGATCAGTCAATCATCCAGACTGGTGCCGCTGTAACTACTGAAAAGGCTGCTGCCCCTCTTCAGGAACCACATGTGTGTCTGGCCTCTCAACAGATACCCCTCCGTTGTGGTTGCACCTACGGTACGGCCATCTGTATCGCTGAGGCACGCAAGCCTCCCCACCAACGGCAAGGTCCATGGTTCATGGTGGTTGGCATGGAGGAGATTATTCTGTTACATGTACTTCATTACATTTGAACTTTGAATATGTTCTAAGATTCTACAATAAATGGATGTCAAGGACACTGGATGGTATTTTGTGGATCACTTCTGCTACCCTTCTTGTAGACAAATGTTACCTGTGCTGTCTTCAAATTGCTGGGCATTGTTTTTTGTTTGAGAGTTCTACGGTACATTATAGTTAAAAGAAAGCTAACTAAGCTGCAAATTCTGTATAAAACCTGATGGGGATCCAATAATGTCCTGGAGAATTGCTCAATTTTATCGATTGCAGCTGTTTTTCAATGCCACTGACACTAATATCTGTTTCACTCATCTTTCCAGTGGTATGAGCATTAAATTGGGTTTTCCTTTCCAAAGGAAAATTTGAAAACAAAGTCTGCTTTTGCTGTGCTACCCTGAACTTCAGTTGCTGTCTTGTCTGTGAGTGACTGGACACTAACTATGGTGCTGCTAACAGCCTTTACATATGGCCAGAAGTGCTTTGGATTTTGCAAGAAATCTTTCATCAATATTCTCCTACAATAGTAACTGAAGGCTTCATGCATTTCTCTCTTGAGAGACAAGCATTTCATTAAGCATCCTGTGTGTACTGCTCTATGGTTTGACTTACACCTATTATGCAGCAGTCTCTGTTTCTTTAGAAGTTTCTTTACAGTCATTGTATGCCTGTGCCATGAAGGGTCCCTCTTATCATAAAAAGCTTTGTTTTTAAATGTAGTTGCATGAGTAGAAATAAAGTGATAATGTGTTCATTAATGTTAACACTAAACAAGTATACATATTGTGTAAACTCACTTGTTTGACATCATTTTGATAAAAGAATTATTCCAATGTTCAATGGAACATCCAACTGACTGTCTACTGGATACATATATATCCAATGTAAGGTCAACTACTTTTTTAAATCTGTGCCACAGTTGTACTAAATGCTCCTGTCCGAAGCTAAATGTTTCAAGTTCCTCACTGATATACAGCACTACTGCCTCTTTATGTAGTATGCTGTACATATCAAACATCCTACATGTTTTAGCTGCCATTTGAAGTTTGGTAAACATTGCTGCCAGAACTGCCTTGTGACCACTGATAGTTTCATTGTTGATATACTCAAAAAGGTCAGGTCTAATTTTTGCCGTTGTATCCAGTATATTTCCATCATGCATGAGCTTCAGAAATATCTGCTCTAAGCAGCTTTCAGAGAAGACATTTGGAAATGTTTCCTATCACTTACAAAACTGTAATGACCCCAAATGATTATTTATTTGGTGATTAAAGTCTCCTCTGATGACAATATGGTTGGGAAACTTAGGAACTAGTGAACTTAGGTTTTCTCTAAAGTTTTTGGTTACATCTGGGGTGAGTCTGGTGGTCAGTAGAAAAATCGAGTTATAAATTTATGCCTAATCTTGCTATTGAGTCTTGCCCAAACAGTCTCTCATACAATTGCTATTTATATCTAGGTGGACTTGAGTTTCTTGTCTAATGTGATGAACACCACTTCCACACCAATACCATGTGAGTTCCAATGGTTTTAGAAGTTCTTCAAACTCTGGTACTATGAATTCAGCGATGAGAGTCGCTTCTGCCTTGGTGCCAATGATGGTCGTATGCGTGTTTGGCGCCGTGCAGGTGAGCGCCACAATCAGGACTGCATACGACCGAGGCACACAGGGCCAACACCCGGCATCATGGTGTGGATCAAGTAGGTAAAAAGACGAGGGCTAGTAGAAATCCTTGGGTAACAGAAGAAATATTGAATTTAATTGATGAAAGGAGAAAATATAAAAATGCAGTAAGTGAAACAGGCAAAAAGGGTGATGTACTTGAGGACAGTATTATGGAAATGGAAGAGGATGTAGATGAAGATGAAATGGGAGATACGATACTGCGTGAAGAGTTTGCAGAGCACTGAAAGACCTGAGTTGAAACAAGGCCCCGAGAGTAGACAACATTCCATTGGAACTACTGACGGCCTTGGGAGAGCCAGTCCTGACAAAACTCTACCATCTGGTGAGCAAGATGTATGAGACAGGCGAAATACCCTCAGACTTCAAGAAGAATATAATAATTCCAATCCCAAAGAAAGCAGGTGTTGACAGATGTGAACAGTACCGAACTATCTATTTAATAAGTCATGGCTGCAAAATACTAACGGGAATTCTTTACAGATGAATGGAAAAACTGGTAGAAGCCGACCCCAGGGAAGGTCAGTTTGGATTCCGCAGAAATGTTGGAACATGTGAGGCAATACTGATCCTGCAACTTATCTTAGAAAATAGGTTAAGGAAAGGTAAACCTACATTTCTAGCATTTGTAGACTTAGAGAAAGCTTTTGACAATGTTGACTGGAATACTCTCTTTCAAATTCTAAAGGTGGCAGGGGTAAAATACAAGGAGCGAAAGGCTATTTACAATTTTTACAGAAACCAGATGGCAGTTATAAGAGTCAAGGGGCATGAAAGGGAAGCAGTGATTGGGAAGGGTGTGAGACAGGGTTGTAGCCTGTCCCCAATGTTATTTAATCTGTATATTGAGCAAGCAGTAAAGGAAACAAAAGAAAAATTCGGTGTAGGTATTAAAGTCCATGGAAAAGAAATAAAAACTTTGAGGTTCGCCGATGACATTGTAATTCTGTCAGAGACAGCAAAAGGCTTGGAAGAGCAGTTGAACGGAGGATATAAGATGAACATCAACAAAAGCAAAACGAGGATAATGGAATGTAGTCGAATTAAGTCGGGTAATGCTGAGGGAATTAGATTAGGAAATGAGACACTTAAAGTAGTAAAGGAGTTTTGCTACTTGGGGAGCAAAATAACTGATGATGGTCGAAGTAGAGAGGATATAAAATGTAGACTGGCAATGGCAAGGAAAGCGTTTCAGAAGAAGAGGAATTTGTTAACATCGAGTATAGATTTAAGTGCCAGGAAGTCATTTCTGAAAGTATTTGTATGGAGTGTAGCCATGCACGGAAGTGAAACATGGACGATAAATAGTTTGGGCAAGAAAAGAATAGAAGCTTTCAAAATGTGGTGCTACAGAAGAATGCTGAAGATTAGATGGGTAGATCACATAACTAATGAGTAGGTATTGAATAGAATTGGGGAGAAGAGGAGTTTGTGGCACAACTTGACAATAAGAAGGGAGTGGTTGGTAGGACATGTTCTGAGGCATCAAGGGATCACAAATTTAGCATTGGAGGGCAGCGTGGAGGGTAAAAATCGAAGAGGGAGACCAAGAGTTGAATACACTAAGCAGATTCAGAAGGATGTTGGTTGCAGTAAGTACTGGGAGATGAAGAAGCTTGCACAGGATAGAGCAGCATGGAGAGCTGCATCTAACCAGTCTCAGGACTGAAGACAACAACAACAACAACATGCCAACCACCGAGGTTTCTGAGAAATGGAATATGTGAAACGAAACGGACACTTCTCTCACATGACATCCTGAAAACCACGGAACAAGGCAGTTATCTTGTAAACAGATGCAGTATTTGTTGACTTCTAAGAAGCATTTGAGTCAGTATTACATCTATGTTTATTAATGAATGTATGATTTTAATGGGTATCAAGTGAAATATGGGATTAGATTGAGAATTTCTTTGTAGGCAGTACACAGTATGTCATATTGGACTGACAGTTGTCAAGAGATGCATTCCTTCATTCATTCAACCAGTTATTGAGTTCCATACATTCTATCAGCAAGAAGAATGTTCAGGGATGTGGAATCGGTTAAGTTACATCTTAACATGATACCTGCTCCATTCACTGCCATCATGGTTTGTATAATCTGAAGATAGTCACTATTTGACCAAAACTGGTTGTCATTTTTAATAAAGGTTCCATCATGATCAAGACTGATTTAATTTTAAAATATCACTGTACTGCTTAATGCTATTCACATGTCATGTAAGTTTAATCAAGTGAATAAGCAAGACAGCTGGTACTTTGAAAAAAGTTGCTCTCTCCTCCAATTTCTATGTAGCTGTTGTTTATCTGCTACTAGCCATTTCCCCAGGGCTTCACCCATGTACATGTTCAACAGATATATTGCACACATATCACCCTCCAGCCTTTCTATGTCCACCCCTTCCTCACCCGCCCCCCTCTTCCCCATCTCACTACCTCATCCTCCCACTTAAATCCATCCATCTCCCCCTCCCCACTCTCTCTGTCTCTTCAACTCCTCTTCCTCCCTCTCTTTGTCTATCTCCTCCTCCCATCACTACAACCATATCTTCTAACTCACCCCTCTGTTTGTATCCCCACGCCCCCCTCTCTCTGTCCATCTCTTCTCTTCCAGCTCCTCCTCCCTGCTCTCTCTGTCCATCTCATCCTTCCCCTCTGTCCACCATCTCCTCCCCCTGTCTGTGTGTCCATCTCTTCTTTCCCCCTCTCCCACTATCCATCTCCTCTCCTCCCCCTCTCTAAGCTTAGCCATGCCCACTCACCCATGCACAAGGCATGTTGGCACGACCCATACAACACACCCTCTCCCCTCACTGACTCTCCATCTCTTCCCCTCTTGCTTTGTCCTTCCCCTCTCAGTCTGTCCATCACTTCCTTCCCCACTGTGTCTGTCCATCTCCTCCTCCCCCTCGATCCTTAGCCCATCTATACATGTAGCCCATGAAAGGTATGCTGATACTACATACACAACAGGGCAGCGTATATGTCAGGGATAAAATACCCTTTTTTGCCCTTATCTCCTTTCACACACACACACACACACACGCAGTCACCAAATCCTTATAAACAAAGACTGGAACATTCTACATATTGTCCACTTACATCTGCTTCTTGGTCACGGAGGCATTCAAAAACCACCATGTAAACAGCCTCATCATTGGACACTCTCTCTTCCCCTCCCCAGGCGTTCTTCCTCAATTGCCTGGACACTGTCACCTCTAGTCAATGCTGATGGCCTTCCATTCCAATCAGCACCACCCATGTCTGTGTGGCCCTGGTTAAATTATTTCACTACAGCTAAATGTGATGTTCCATTTGGTCCACATACTGCTGGAATTTCACTGTGAATCTGTGTGCAATTTAAACATTTTGCCCACAACAATAGCGCAGCCTCCTGCACTTCAACTTTGGAGTATGTTACCAGTTGTCATGCCACTTCACTCGCACATTGACGTGCACCTGTTATCCATACCACAGCAGAACTAGTCTGCAGCAAACTCAGAATGTATAATGTGCCATTCTTGTTCTGCAATGATTTTAGGAAGGGGTGATGTGCAACTTGCTTTCTTGATGTCCAAACTTCTCAAATCTTGAATTTAGATATTCATATGACTTTTTTTGAAATAATGACTAGATGCTGAATTATGTTTTTAATTTTCTTTTGAATTGGTACAACTCTGTCTTAGATTGAAATTTGTTGAATGTCTTACCACCAGTGTACAATATCCCATTCTGAACTCTGGACAAGAAGGCAAAGTCTACATAAAAATTACTTTTTTGTCTTGTATTGTGATTGTGTGTATCACAGTTTAGCTGAAATTGAATTTCATTATCAGCAACAAACACCATTAATTAGTAAATGTATTGGGAAGTGAGTATAATAATTCAAAGATTCTTAAAAATATGTCTGCAATATGTACAGTTGTCTGTTTTACACAATATTAATATTGCTCACTTCTGTTGAATAACAATTGCTCCAGAAGATAGTTCCAGATTTGGGAATGAATATATGCAAAATAAGCCAACACACTGTTTAGATAAACACAATGAGAGTGGCATAACAGTCAAATGAGCTTCCTTGTTAGTTTATCAATGTGCTGACTTCTTTTAAACTTGTTAGTCAGGTGAACCACAAGTTCTTTTACACAGAGTCCAGGAGTCATCAGCAGATGTCCTTAGTGTATACATCAACGAAGATCAGAACTATGTTTTACATCACAAACAAATTGTGTGTAAATCACGTAATCTTATACAATAGGTGCTTACCAAATGTAGTAGTGCTGCTGTTAAGACACTGACTTCATATTTCAGAAGGGGGGATGGAGTTACTCTTTCTGGCCATCCTGATTTGGGTTTTCCATGGTTTTTCTAGGTTACTAACGCAAATACAAAGGTGGTTCCTTAATCAAGGCCACAGCCAACCACTTGTCCTATCCTCATAAAGCATTTTATGTTTGATCTGATTTGCAGTGTATTGCCTAGACAAATCCTATATCACTTTAAACTAATCCTTGGATGAATAAAGATAAATAAATAAATAATTCTGGACAACTCAGTGAGTCACAATTGAAAATGGTCAGTTCATCCAAGTACCTGGATGTAACAACTTATAAGCATCTGAAATGGAACAATCACACTGGCTCAGTCATAGGTAAAGTGGCACACTTCAGTTCCTTGAAAGAATAATAGGGAAATGCAATTAATCTACAAAGGAGATTGCTCACTAAACTCTCATATAAGTCATCCTAGAATATTGCTCAATTGTGTGAGATCTGTGTCAGACAGAACTAACAGATTATGTTGAACATGTACAAAGGAGGGCAGCACAAATGGTCGCAGGTTTGTTTGGCCCATGGGAGAATGCTGCAGAGGTGCTGAAGAAACTGAACTAACAGATGCTTGAAGATACTATTCTATAAAAGTGTACTTAAAAAGTTTTGGACCCAGTATTAAGTGAGGAATCTGGGAATATACTACAAATCCCTTAGTATTATTCCTGTATCAATTGTGAACACAAAATTGGCAAATTACATTGTGCACAGAAGCAATTAAGCTATATTTTTTCTGTGCCCCACATGAGAAGAAGCCCTAATAACTGCAACAATGAGAAATATCCATCTCATAACAATCACTCTGGATGTGTCAATCAGTATCATTATGCATAGACCAGATGTTGTTACTAGGCATGATACAGAGTCATATATCTGCTGGTGTCAGGTTACATGAATAAATAGTCATGGTATATTTAAGGTCCATCACTGCCTCATATGTCTCTGCTCAATGATGGGTACTAAATGCTCTCCAGTGAACTTATTTACACTGACTTTGAATTAACTGACTGATATTTGGACATTGATTTTGCCTCTGTGGCGGTTATGGACTGCAAGAGTCGACCGCCTCATCTTTGAGAATGAACTTCTGTGAAAACTGTTGAGCTCAGTGTGTTCCGAACTCTGTATTCGAGCGGATGTGTTTGTACTGACATGATCAAAATAAAGTTAATTCTGAATAAACGAGTGAATACTTAATGTCGGGTTCGATATTACTGCACGTAATATCCCGATCCCCTCACTGGTGACCCTGACACTCACGAACGCCACTTACGACGCTAGCAATGTGTACTGGAACATCGCCATGGACAAACAATGCAGCAACCCTTTGTCGGATTTCTACGTCCATCGACTTCGCAACGCACCGCATCTGTATGCAGTGTAGAAGAAGTGTAATTCATGTGTAAATTCCCGACTCTTGTGTGAATCGTGCTTTTTGGTAGCTTTCGTCACCTTCTCACACATCGACAATGTGACCGAGGCGCACACGTCATCCGTCGAAACCCGCTCAACGCGTCGGTAATTTCACTTCTGGACAGTGCAGTGCTCCTTCGCCGATTAATTTGGACTATTTTGACTTTGTGCAGTGCTTCGATACCAGACAATCATGCCAAACAATGGACTGCAACAAACGGGGACTATGTTGCAAATCCCAGTTCACATGAACTCCGAACTACGGCTAAATCAAAAGCCTGGTCGAATTCACAAATGCCTGTCACGGCTACCACGTCTTCCATGCCGCATGCAAATTCGTTTGACCTGGTTTCCACACAGCTCGTCTTCCAGAGTTCGAATGTTCGCGCCAACTTTTCCGCCACTTCTCCATGCTTGTCCCTCGTTTGCAGCATTCAACTACCAACATGTCTCTTGGACCAACTTACAATGTGGTCCATGGCCACGGAGTATATATTCTCCTCTTATGGCATCACAGACAAAAGTGAAAAATACCTCATACTCTTCAGACACCTAAAGGACTATCATTATATAATTACGGACATTATCTGTGACAATTTGAGTGACAAGTACACCAGAGCGAAAGCCGCTTTAATTCAGCGCCTGTCACCAACATCACAGGAACAATTTCATCAAGGACATCCTACCAATTAACGACAATCCACCAATTACACCGATGACAATGGTGGCTGTTTCTCAGTGCAACACTGCATGTGCCACGCCTCCCTCCAAGCAGCACCCGAGCCGCACCGACTCTGCTCAACTGCTACCGACAGCGACGTCACGGCCACCGCCTGCTGGCTCACTGACCTCGACCCAGTCAAAACAAACAGCAGTGCACCATACAATCCCGCCACGGCTACCGCACCCGCATCTTGTCAACAACTCGCCGACACTACACACGCTTACCACCCAGCCATTCACTACTTGATCGCACCCCCAACTTGTTCACCCACCACAGAAGACGATTTCAGCCATATCAATGCTTCATACAGCAGTGAATGTGTTCTCACTCCGCCGCCACCGAGTACTGAGTTTCACATTCGTGATCGCACACACGGTCTGTTCTACTAAAACTGTTACATCAATACTGTGCTGCCAACCTTGTCTTGTATGCCACGTTACCCTTTGATAGAGACAGATTCCGATTTCGACCCCATCTTACTCAGTGATACACAGCACACTGCTTCACGGCATACATTTTCGCCTAAACAACTGCGACAGCTATGTGAGCAAATTGTGACATACAACTTGTTGGTACAAGATCAGTTACACATGGTGCAGCTGACAACGACCGAGCACAAAATGCAACGAGATGCATTTTCGCCTGAACAACTGTGACACCTATGTGAGCAAATTGCGACATACAACTTGTTGGTAGAAGGTCAGTTACTCATGCTGCAGCCGACACCAACCGAGCACGACATGCAACTAAATGCTCCTGTCATTGTTCTGCCTCCAACTGCTGACGATCCTTTGCCATTACTACCAACTACAACTAATACCCTGACGATCACGCTACATGAATCTATGTCCCAGATGTCACAACTGTCATCATCACACTGCCTCAAGTGGAAATTCTACGTTACTGATGTGATGCAAGCAACTTATTTACGCCACTGCCATCTTTCCTTGGTAGTTCCAGACACTTCGTTTCTGTAACACGGCATAACCAGCCGCATTCCAGTGCTGCTTGCTTTGCCGCCCTCTTTACAAGCTCCGCAATGTACAACCAACACATCTGCCATTTCTGCTTCGACGAGTGAGCATCTTTCCTCTCCGACACATGACCATGCAGCAGTTTCATGCAAGCAGCTTGCAGCCTTACGACTCGACCACAGCGCCGACAGTGACAGCACACATGCAGCTGCAGTTCCATTGAACTGTGTTGCCTCTCTGCCACGTTCCAGTAGTTCATCCGCTGATTCGACTTCTTCACGTTCACATTACGTCTCATTGCCTTCCTGCTCTGACCATGGTTTCTCCAACCACGTCCGCCTTCCACCACCTCTCGCCATCGCCATGCCTCATGCACAGGGCTCACGGCCACGCTCCCCAAACTTCGATCATGGCTGTTTTGCACATCAAAACACCGACACTGTCAATTCCGCTTGGAACATCCTGCCATCTACTGCTGTAACACACTCACTGTCCACAGACTCTGAGGTGACGCTTCCGTATACACCAAAGTCATCCGCTGCCAAGGTCAGTCATGTGCAGCTTGCTGTTTTCTCCCCTGCTGCGACAACAAGCGCCTCTATAACTCTGTCATTACTGTGAGTGTTGCTCATCCAACAACTCTTATGCAACCTGTTAAGCCACAGCATGCTTGCTCCTTTATGTCATACGGCCAATAACAAACTATTACCAGACACATTGCACTTACCGTGGCACTCATTGGCCAATACTTTGGCAATACGTCGCATCGCATCTTTGACACACTTCGCGCCTTTGATCGGATCAAAACCCCGCTGCACCGTACGGCCTCGACATGACAATGTTCTCCCCACCGGCACGCGGTCACCTTCTGCTTCCACTGTGCCTTCAGCAGCATGGCACGGTCAACCTGTGGACGCCTTCCGTGCCTCCTTCCCTCTGCTGATTGCGACTACCAAGACATCAAAACAGTCTGATCACGCCTTGCACTAGCACCTACCATGACACGATCAGTCATGTGCACCTGCACCATCAGCCAGCCGGGTGCGCACACACCACTCATCATCCTTACCATGTTCCGCACTACCGGCAGGGGCTTCGTGGCAGTTATAGTCTGCAAGAGTCAACCGCCTCATCTGTGAGAGAACTCCTTTGGAAACTGTTGAGCTCAGTATGTTCCGAACTCTGTATTCGCGCGGATGTGTTTGTACCGATATGATCAAAATAAAGTTAATTCCGTATAAACGAGCGAATACTTAATGTTGGGTTCGATATTACCACACGTAATACCCCAATCCCTACAACTATGTTAGTACCTTCTGTCAGCATGTATCCTGGACATGGACACGTGTATTTCCCTCCATTGTCTGTTGTGACTGCATGTTGTGCTTTCTGTGAGCATACTGACGGCATGTGTGTGCACTGGGAGATTGGTTCATATTTGAGTGTTCTACAGCCTAAAATTTGAGTTATTCAGTAAATCTCCAGAGTACTGTAACAGCCATTAAGTATTCACCTCCATAAGTCTTTGTTTCTGTTTAGTTAAAGAAGAATTAGGGTCTGTAATGTTCTGTGACTTATTTGTACTTAACTGATGTTCAGTAAAATCTGCATTGTTGAAGAAGCAGACAATACCTCCACCAAGCACTTCACATCAGTTTTCAGAGTATGAATGTAGATGTGGATTTTATATGTCTTTCTGGTTTATTCTTCTTGATTGTTATCATGCTTTGCTATTTTTTAAACTTTGCTTGAATTCGCATTTGCTCATAGCTGCAATGTGTTTTTGCAAATACATTCTGTATCATGATAATTAAAGTAAAAGTTTCCTAATATTTTTGATTTGAGATTATATCAACATAAGACATGTATATCTATTTTCCCTAATAAAATGAGGTGCTTTTAAATTCAAAATTTCTCATGAGTTTAAAATCAGAGCATATCTCTTTGAGTTTTGATTTCTCATTGAATGGTGTTTGCGGTTGTGTTATAACTTACATTAAAACTTGTTGCTCAGTTCAGATAGTTCATTTTATTTTGAAGTGCTTTCTTGCACTTAAGAGCTTTGCAACAATAATTCCATGTTGAAGGCTGGAAACATATATTTTACTGAAAGTAAACTATTTTGCCTGAGTAGGCAATGTAAATGAAAAATTTCACTTGTTCATGGGGCTTTACCTCACCATTTCCAAACTGCATCTCCCTTGAAAACTATAATTAGGAAAATCACTGTAAGTGTAGCAACTGCAACTGGTGATCACACAGCTCAACCAACTACCATACTACAATCTGCACGCCAAGTCGTAAACATACAGAGCTGGCTGACAGGTGGTACTGCCAACACAGTCAAGCTGTGAGCTTAGTGTTGGTCACACTGTGGCCTTGTTAGTACGTAAATGTGCCAGCCCACATTAAAATGTAACAGACGACACCAACAATACAGGCTGTCAGATTAATGTCCAATTTATATCAACAGTATTTTCATTCCACTGTGGGCCCAATTTAAGAGGGCCAGCAGAATTATGGAGCAGAGGCTTCAGATGTTCCCTCAATGCAGAAGCTTTGCTAGACCTGCATACTAACATAGAAATGAAGCAGAACTTGCTGGTTCATTACGTGTGCCATGAATATACTGTAATTTCAGTGGTTGCTGAGCACAGATTGTGCAGTGTCAGTAGTGGTCACTTGTGTATCGGGATATGCAGTGGTTTCTGGGGCCACATGAGTGATGGATTGTGTACTGCACTAGTGGTTTCTTGTGTGATTGGATATGTCAGTGAGTGCAGTGGCTGTCTGAGCGATGGACTGTGTACAGCGTTTTTCAGTGGTTGTTCCTGTGACAGGCCCTTGTTCATTGACTAGGTGGTTCTGTTCAAATGGCTCTGAGCACTATGGGACTCAACTGCTGAGGTCATTAGTCCCCTAGAACTTAGAACTACTTAAACCTAACTAACCTAAGGACATCACAAACATCCATGCCCGAGGCAGGATTCGAACCTGCGACCGTAGCGGTCTTGCGGTTCCAGACTGCAGCGCCCGTAACCGCACGGCCACTTCGGCCGGCTAGGTGGTTCTGTGACTAGTTTCTTGTACCAACAGTGCTATCAATAAATATTAACTTAGTGGACAATTGTGACCTTTATGTGGCAGAATGGGCCAATTTTACTTACTATGTAAATCATCCCAAAGTGGTGACACCTGGCTGGCACAAACCAATTGCTCTGCTAGTGTGTGCACATCATGTGACTTCTGATGAGATGCTTCCTGCTGACTATGTCACCGCTAGTGACATTGTTGCCTCATCATCATTCCATGGTCTCCTGCATCGCCATCAGACTATCACTTTTCTGGCTGAAGAAGGTCAAGTCATCTTCCATAGCAGTGACATAACATTAGAACATACATAGTACTCCTATATTGGTGGCCATCTTGACCAACACTATGCCTGCGAAGTCACCAACATCATCATTGTGCCACTACCCACTGAGCCAAACCAGCACCTCAAGAGAGGCTCACATGTTGTCTCTTTCTGCACTCAGCTGAGAATGTATGTTGGCTGACTACTTGCAATTACATTTGCAAAAGAACTCCATCACATCTCCTGTGCCATCTCCACAGCATGGTCGACATTGGCATAGTTCCAGATGAGCTGATCTGTGTGCTTTGGCTGTACCAACTGTCTTGTCAGGCATGTGCCAACCTCATAACCCAACAGAAGTTTCCACTTCAACACACTAGTGACCTTTCCTGGCACCGGATTGAGGCCCTCACAGCAGCTCCATGTTCCGGCCCAGCTCATGTTGCTGCTACCAGCCTAACAGCCAGACATGACAGCTACCTTGCCTTCTTGCTCAGTGGACCATAATACTGTGGGCAACATTGGAATTCCAGCTACTTTTGGTCCAGATTGATGCCTGCAGTTCCTGCTCAGCCAGCTGCTGTTCCCATACTGTCACCTTCTCACTAATGCACTTACAAATGCTGTTGGGCCAAAGACAACACTATATGTTGGTACCACAGCACGTTTGGTGAGCAAGCTCCCCGGTGCCACCCACCACGCAACCACAAAGAGCCAGTGGCATCTATGAATGAGCACACATAGATGCCAAGGTGCCTCACGCAGAAAGTCCGGCCAGCACTTCCATATAGGCACTGGTCTGATATGCGCATCTACCCTTCACACTGCTCTTTTGGGTGTCGACCAACAACACAATTTCAGCTGTCAGCTGCCAACATCTCATCCATAGCCGCCTATGATATCTACACAGTACAATTGGATCTAGGACTGCACTGGACTGGACTTTCAGTTTGAAATTCACCATTGCAGGTATCACAGAGCCAGTCATCGGTGCTGATTTCTTAGCACACACTAGGCTCCTCCCTAACATTGCCAGCTTTCATCTCATCGATGAGGGCTCCACTTGCTTAGCTGTCACATCCGCTGCATTGGGCAAAACTTGGCACTCAAGCTTATCCATGCACTTGATGTAGGACAGTACCAAGACCTTCCTGATTGTCTCCCAGCCACTGCATGCCCACCTGTCCATCATATCCACATCACGCCTGGCTCTCCAGTTGTCAGCAATCCCCTACACCTCACGCCAGAGTGACTTGCTGCTGCTAAAGTTGAACTTGGGGTTATGCTTTGGGATGGCATAATTCACCATTCAGACGGCCTTTGGTTCTTTCCTACACATTGTACTGAAGAAGAATGGATCCTGTCAACTGTGTGGTGACTATCATGCTCCTAAAGTATGTTCTCATCCCAGACAGATATTCAGTCCAAAACTTTCATGACTTCAAACATGCCCTCAGTGGCACTTCAATGTTGACCATCCTCAGCTGCATGAAACCAATCACACAGACACCAGCCACCAAGGAAGACACTCTGAAGAAAGCCATCACCACATTCCTTGACCTCTCTAAATAATTTTACATGACATTTGGTCTATGAAAAGTTACACAGACATGGCAACAATGCATCAACAGTGTGTTACATGATCCATACCTTTGCTCTGTCTATCTTAACAACAAACAGCAGCACTGCGAACATCTGAGAGCAGTGTTTCAATGGCGAAACAATTTTGGGGTTATCACCATTTCTGGTATGCAATACCCATGTCACAGGGCCAAAGGAAGATTGAACATTATTTGTTTTGTGAATTTTCTATTTATTTTAACAGAACACACTAAATTAGATTTATTAAACTACTAAGAAACAGAATTATTTACAATCATAGAACTGTAGCAGACTGATTAACAGATTAAATACAAAAATAAAAACTGTAGCAGTACACTAAAAGAGCTAAAAAGTCTGTCTCAAAAGAAACATTAAGATTTACAATCAAAAATAGAAGTATACTCTACAACATAGCGAGTAGAAGAAAAAGTGTGCCATCTCCGCTAGTTCACAGGTTCCGCCGCGAGATGTCAGTTGCTCCACTTGTGACCCACGGAAACGCAGGTTACTATGCCAAACGCTGCACATGAACTTATTCACTCATAAAATTTATTTAATCATAAGAAAAGTAGATGGATTTAACCCAGATAGTCCTGAATTATTTGTTTTTCAAAATTGATTTATATCTTATCTACAACCATTCACAAGGTTGTAAGGAAGAAAGTAAAAACAATTTTGAGTATTTATTTTTATTTAGTATTTCCAAAAATGGGCGTCCTTCAAGGAGGACATCAGGACAATAAGGGAACATGTTTTTAAAGTATATGACATTGCACAATTAACTTGTTTTGGTTTTTATGCTTTCAAATAAACATAAATAAATTTGAATTATGAGCTGAAACAGCTAATAAATACAAAAAAACAAAGAAAATAACCTACACAAATATTTTATGCACTAGTATGATAAGACAGAAAGCAACAAACATGAAGTGGTTCGTCACATTTTATGCACATAGTAGTAGTTTTTTTGTGGCAACTTTGACATTTCAGCTGCTTCTTCTTTTTTGTTATCTTGTCCATTGGTAATTCAGCAACATAATGTTCTCTTCCATCAAATCTAGAATCTAGTTTTGCCCTCTTACTTGGACATCCTCTTCTGGTAGTGACTCTTTTCTTACTTTCAAGATGATCTATGGGTTCTTTGTAGTGCTTGTAAAGTACATGATCGGGAAATACCACTTTTACCCTCTTATAGAGCATGTATATAGGGATACATTTTGGTCAGCTCGATCTATGCCTCCCATACGAGTATTATAGGAATGTAATAAGTTAGGTTGAGGCACGCTAACCCTTTTCTTTTTTTCCCTGGAAAATCTTGCTACAGAGCATAGTGGTTGCACCCTGTCAAAGTTGGTGGCTACAGTAACAACATTGTTGTCATTCCAACGTTCAATGGAGGCCCAGATGCTTAGTCAGAATAAACTTCATATGATCCTCTATTTTCTTTTATCATTTTATCTGCAGATGATAGAGTACAATTTTTAACTCGGTTTCCTCTTATTGTTCCTGTTGCTTCCATGCCCCTCTCTTTTAGGTCCTGTAGTAGTTCAATGCTGGTAAAGAGGTTATCAAAGTATATTCGATATGGAACATGTGGGAGTAACTGGTCAACATAAGTCATAACGACACTGTACCCCATACCTTTCATTTCATAATCCTTACTACACATGCCAGCTCCTTGGTAGAGTTCAAACCAAATAATATATCCATCACTTGTGCCTCCACACCAAAATTTGAATCCGTATCGGATTGGTTTCCCTTTTATGAATTGTTTGCACCCGTGACTTCCGAAGTATGGGACCATCGATTCATTGACAGAATGACGCCGCACGTGAGGCGCAAATTGTTTGAATCTATCATTCAGCATACACAGAAGTGGGCGGATTTTCCCAAAACAGTCTGATTTATCTAAATTGTCATTGTTGCATACATGCAAATTTGAAAAGATAAAGTCAAATTGATCTCTGGACAAGGCATTTGTTACAAGGTCATTGTGACTGTCTTTATCTGATTGCCAGTACATCTTTCTGCGTGACACTGTTACATATTCACTTAGCAGAAGTATTGCAATAAATACCAACATCTCATCTACTGATTTGTGTGAGTGACCATCATTTGAAGCACTTCATTATCAAAAAACTGTTGGAAATATTCAAGCGGTATTCACCCTTTATTCATTGCAACTGTGAACATTAGAGGCCATACAGGTGTTGGGTTAACTATTTCACCACTTTTCCGGTTATATTTCTTGAGGTTTAGAACTTTATTCTTTGATAGCCTTGCTGGTTTATTTTTGGTTGTTGTTGTTGTTATTGTTGCTGTTTTTGTACTGCTGGAGGGTTGTGGAACAACATCAGAGGTAAAGGATTGTTTCCTTGTTGCATTCACAGCATTACCATTGGTGGAAATGGCCAAATCACAAAGCACAGTAGCATTGAAGCTTGCTCTGGGGTGGCAGTTAGCATTCTGAACACCTCCAAGAAATGCCAATTATCGTTCGTTGTTCAGAATTCAAAGCATCTGTTTATTCACTTTTTGTTTTAAGTTACTGTTTACACATGGAGCAGGCATCTGCCGGTACTTACAAATTTCAAGTTATGATTGCTCATGCACTGCCTGTATAAGTATCATGAAAGAAAAGAAAACCACCAGCATTCTAATTTACTCTAGTTCCTTTTTTTTAATGTAAATGGCCATTGTTCAATTTTTTTAATGTGACTTTTAAAAACAAACACACATTCTGGTGATGCTCAAAATCTCTACATCAGCTGCAATTGTGAACCTTTGGTTAAAATTAATTTATGTGAAAACAGTGGTTTCCATTTCACAAGTGTTTGAGGAAATAAGCAATTGACCCTGTTATATTTAGATTAAAGTTCAGTCTTGATCACGTTATGTCTGTTTTAATGAGTAACCGGTTTCGGTTTTTTCTATATAACCATCATCAGACCCATTGGCTCCCTTGGGTTGGTAGGTGGAGCTCTCCTTGCTGCTGTGCAGTCAACTGATCAGATGTATTGTTTCACTTAAGAGTGAACCAGTGTTAAGCAGTTCACAAACAATATTCCCATTTATATGGCTGGAAGATGATCTAAATTAGGTTAAGCGTATTGAGCACAATAACGGCAAGCTTAGTAGAGGCTGTCATATCTTAAGACCTCTGAAACCTTGCACAGATATGGAAGGAACTATGAGTGCCTCCTATGCATACATTCAGTCCCTCCTAAATTGTGACACAATATTCTGGAGAAACTCTCCAGTGTCACTCAGCAGAAGAGGGTCATTACTTTAATGAATGGAATTAAAATATGGCAATCACACAAACCTGCTTTCATAACACTTAAAATGCTCCCTTTACCCCATATTTATACCAGAGAAGCGCTTCTATTCTTAAAAAAATAGAATTAATAAAAATAAAAGCCTACAAAGAAACTGTGATATTTACAGACATGACAGCACACTGAATGAAGATCTCTAAATAATGTAAATGAGAAACTATTCCATGCACATGCAAGCACCCACATGAGAGATCACAATGACTATTTTGATCAGCTTGGCAAAGAAAGAGACTGAGTGATTCAAAATCCAAGTACAGATTCACCTCTAAGAGAGGTGATGAATCAGACATCAGCAACCACAATTAATGAGCTGATAAATTTTATTGGCAATTTTCACCCTGATAAATAATTTTTCTGGCAATTCTGTAGTGACCAATTCTTTTCCAAGATTAAGAACTGCCAAAGGAGAAGATCCACATTTTTCAATTTTCTACGTGTCATATCTGTAAAATAGTCCCAAAATGGCAGATCTGTTGAACAGGTAGGCTCCGGCCATTATGCGTGAACTTTGATCATAGTGATGCTTCAGCAGAGGAAGGTGCTTTCTTTTGTGGGAGTGCCCATTTGGCACTTCCTCAGAATGACTACTTGTCTGACCTGCTGCAGGGTGGCAGCACTGTCTCCCATCAGGCTGGCGGTAAAGAACTACCTTTTCTCTGGAGTAGCAATACTAGTGTGTTGCACCAGGGGTAATAAAACCAGGTGACAAATGCTCCAAAGCCCACACTGAAGCAGCTTCTGGATATGATCAGTCACTTACACGACATAGGGAGACTGGTACGCAAGTCAGTAGCCATCTTAATCGTAGTTCTAGGTTTCATTACTTTGAAGCTATATGTGTCCAGCAAATACATGAATAGAACCTGTTTGCATTTTACGATAATGCATTCTAGGTTCCAGATCATGGCATGATGCTCTAGTTTCTGGACCTGTGGGTGGTCCACCAACTACTCTACAATAGTAAGTAACATGCTGACGCACTTGCAATCTTTTTTCCTCATGTAAATCTCTCTCATGGCTCATAGGTGTATGCATATCCTCCCTTGTCTGGTTCTCTCTTAACACTCTGTCTATTTTTCCCATAAGGCTGTATGAATTCTTACTATTATTTATTATTATTATTATTATTATTATTATTATTATTATGTTACTATTATTAAACAATGGAAATTCTACATAAGAGTATTGACAATGTAGGAAAAGATATATTGCTACTTACCATAAAGAAGACACATTAAGTTGCACACAGGCACAATTAAAAGACACTTGCACAAAGTCTTCAGCCACAGCCTTTGTTAGCAAAAGATAAACGGGGAAACAAACACCATATATACATGCAAGCAAGCAATCACACCTCACACAAACATGCCTGCCTACTCCTACAGTTCAGGCCAGAATGCAACTATTATGTGGGATGGCAGCAGCAGTTTGGAAGGGTGGGGATGGTAGTGTACAGGTCGGAAGACAAAGGAACACTGTCTAGCGGAGTGTGTAGGGATTATAATCCCAACAGGTGCAGTACCATGATGTTGTAAGGCATGGAGGTGGGGAAAAAAAGAAGTGAAAGGGAGAGGGGCGGGGAAAAACAGGTAGGTGTGATGGCAGAGGGTGGCAAACAAAGAGGCTGGGTGCCTAGAATGGGGAGGAGATGATAGGACAGAGAGGGTGGAAACTGTTGCGTGGGGACAGTATGTTACAGTAGGTTGAGGCTGGGATAATTACAGGAGTGGAGAATGTGTTGTAAGGATAACTCCCATATGTGCAGTTCAGAAAAGCTGGTGACGGAGGGGAGGATTCAGATGGCTTGGGTAGTAATGCAGTAATTGAAATCAAACTTATTATGCTCAGCTGTGTGTTGTGTCACAGGGTGGTCTACTCTGCTCTTGGCCACAGTTTGGCAGCAGCCATTCATCTTGGTGGACAGCTGATTGGTAGTCATACCAATATAAAAAGTTGTGCAGTGGTTGCAGCAGAACTGGTAAATGACAAGGCTTGCTTTCACAGGTGGCCCAGGCACTGACGGGGTAGAATGTTCCTCATTTCAGGGCATGGGGATAGGTAATCAAAACCCTGGTGAAGGTTGTGGTTCAGTTGCTCCATCCTTTTCCTAATATTTTCATTACTCCATCCTGGATTTTCCATTTTTTGTTTTATTAATTACTTCTATTATTCATATATAAAATTTCCAAGGTTAGGTTGCTCGGATGATTTGTATTCTAGATTTGTGTATTTTACGTAACTCCCGCACTGCTGAGTCTGTGTACATTGTTCTCGAGAGCAATATACCGATTTTAATTCAGTTTGCAGTATCTCAGATTTCTTTAGCCCTTCCCCTGTCCCTCAATAATTTCAATCATGCTACAACTAAAACACCTGATTTTGTTTATGAGGTTTGATGCTATCAGTCAAGGAGACAGGCAGTTTATTTGTTAAATTACCGGGTGGAGCTCCAAATACATTTTCAGTCAATCATACTCAATATTTTCTCTTAAATCTTTGAAGGACCTGTACGTACCACATACGTAGACACTCTGAAAGGGTGGTCGTCACTGTAGCTAACCACATATTTTTTGCACACATAGAAGGATGTTATAATTAGGCAAGCTTTCAGAGCCACTGGCTCCTTCTTCAGGCAGAATGGTTGAAGGGGAAGGAAGATGGGTGAAGGAAAAGGACTGGAGAGGTCTAGGAAAAAGGGTAAATTTTGGAAAAGTCATCCAGAACTGTGGATCTGAGGAGACTTACTGGACAGGAAGAGACAGAAAGACTGATTGTTGCAGAGTGCACCAAACGCGATTTGAAAACCTGAGAGCTAAGAAGGTGGAAGATGGGGTAATCTGCAAGACCAAGATTACTACTAAGTACAAGTTAATAAGAGTGGAAAGCTGCGTGCATTGTACATAACAGAGGTGGGAGGAGGGTGGCAAAAAGTAAACAGGTAAGAAAATGAAAGATGTAGAAAACTAAAATGGAGTGAAGAAAGTATTAGGTCCTGTGAAGAACTGCTTAGACGGAAGTAATTAATGTAAACTGAGGACAGGTGGGTGGCAAGAATCAAGGACATGTTGTAGCACTTGTTCCCACCTGCAGAGTGCTAAGAAACTGTTGTCTGGGAGTAGAATACAGATTGGGTGTGTGGTGAAACAGGCACAAAGGTCCCAATTATCATGTTGTAGAGCATGCTTTGCAACATGATAGTGTATGTTGCCAGTACACACCCTCTGCCTATGTCCATTCATCCTAACTGACAATTTGGTGGTAATCATTCTGATGTAAAAGGCAGAACAAAGTTTCATAAGACATATGACAGGTGTTGTTTCACAGGTGGCTGTGCCTTTGATAGTATATGTTTTGCTGTTACTGGGCAGGTATAGGTGGTGGTAGGAGGGTTCGTAGGGCAAGTCTTGCAGTGTAGACAGTCACAGGGGTAGGAGTCATAGGATAGCAGGCTGCAGAAGGAGCATAGGGTCTGACAAGAATATTGCAGAGATTGTGGTGGCCACGAAAAGCTATTCTAGATGTGGTGGGAAAAATCTCAGATGGAATGAATTTCATTTCAGGGCATGATTTAGGAAGTCTTGGCCTTGTCAAAGTAGCTGATCAACACATTCCAGACCAGGATAACACTGAGTAATCAGTGGGGCGCTCTGAAGTGTTTTTTGGAGGGATCAGCAGTACCAGGATTGAATGTGATGGCCCAGAAAAGCTGATTCTGAACTAGGCTGGTGAGGTAATTACATCCGGTGAAGGCTGAGGTGAGAATGGTTGTTGCATTGCTGTAAAGAGTCTGCATCCAAACAAATACATCTGCCTCAAATGCCAAAGCTGTATGCGAGGGAACATTTGACATGGAAAGAATGGCAACTGTCAAAATGTAAGTACTGTTGTTTGTTAGTACATTTAATGTGGACAGAAGTGTGTAGCTGGCCTTTGGTGAGGATGAGATCAACATCAAGGAAATGACTTGGGATTCGGAATAGGACCATGTCAAATTTAATTGGGAGAAGGTAATAAGAGATTCCAAGAATTTTAACAGGTTAGTCTTACCATGAGTCCATATGGTAAAGATGTCATCCATGTATCTAAACAAAACCAGGGGTTGAAGACTTATAGGTCCCAGTAAAGCCCCCTCCAAGTGACCCATGAAAAGGTAGGCATAGAAAGGAGCCATCCTGGTTCCCATGGCTGTACCCTGATCTGTTTGCATGTCTGCCCCCCCAAAGGTGAAGTAGTTGTTGGTAAGTATAAAGTTGATTAAGGTGAGTAGGAAGGATGTCACAGGTATGGCATCAGGTGAGCACAGACTGAGGAAATATTCAGCAGCAGACAGTCCACGTATGTGTGGGATGTTGGTGCAGAGGGAGGTGGCATCAATGGTGACAGGCAAGGTGTGTGGTGGGAGTGGGACAGGCACAGATTTCAGACTATCTGGGAAATGGTTGGTATCTTTGATGTAGGAGGGAAGTCTTTGTACTATGGGTTGTGGGTGATGATCAACTTAGGCAGATACACATTCAGTGGACACTTTGAAGCCCGCATCTATAGGATGGCCAGGATGACTGGGTCTATGGATCTTAGGAAGAAGGTAAAATGTGGGGGTGCATGGTTTGGGTGGGTTGAGAAGTTCTATGGATTGAGGATTAGTCCTTGTGAAGGTTTTTAGGAGGGACTGCAGGTCACTAAATCACAGGGATGGAAGCTTACTGTATGTAGAGGTGACAGACAACTGGCATAGACCTTCACTAACATACTCCTTCCAGTCAAGTACCACAATGGTAGATACTTTGTCTGCTGGGAGGATAATGATGGAGCCATCAGCTTTTAGGGAACATGCAGCCTAGAGTTCTGCAGAGGCCAGGTTAGGGTCATGTTGCAGGGACCAGAGAAGGGTTGTGAAACAATGCTGGATGTGAAAAACTCTTGGAAAGCTTGTAAGGGATGATTTTGAGGTAGTGGTGGTGGATCAAGTTGGGATCATGTTTGGAACTGTTCAAGACAGGATTCAATGTCAGGTTTACTGTTGGAAAGGTTTTGGGATTGGGTTGCAAGGTGATATTTCCAGTTGACGTTACTTGTGAAGGAAAGTAGGTCCTTCACCAAAGCAGTATGATCAAATGCAGGTTTAAGGTTGAAAGTGTGACCCTTGGATAATACAGATAATTCAGGAGGGGAATGTGCTTTAGATGAGAGGTTGAGGACACTGTCCTGTTGTGACTGGTTCTTGTGATTATGAGTTATTCTTGGTCTGGAAGGCAGTGATGAATGCTGCGGGATCTTCAGGAGGTTGACCAAGCTAGGTTTGTAGGAGTGGAGTGGTGGTTGATGTAGTGGTTGTTTAGGGAGCCGCAAAGGGACAGTAAGGAAAACACCACTGTCCAGGTAGTGTAGGAAAAGGTGGGATAGCTTTTTGAGTGAAGTCTGGCATGTTGTTGCTGTTTGAAGTTGTCTTGGCAGATGATAAAATCCAAGGAAACATAAGGGGCAGATAACTGCAGAATTTTGTAGAAGGAGAGATTTCTGATGGAGTGGAAATTGGATGATGAGGCATACAAGTCATAGATTAGCCAGGCACGAGCAACAGATTGCTGTATTTGAAACTATAAAAGAGCCTGTTGCAGAGTAGGATTACATCCAGAAACAGGGGTTTCAATGTTAGGCCTTTTGGAGTAACTCCAAGGGACAAGCTGGTTCCAATAAACAGAATTTGAGGCCTTAGTTTTGATAGAGCAAAAGCATTTTTCAAAAAGAATGGATGTAATATGTGATGGGATTCATTATGGTGAGAGAGGACATTCTGGAGTGTTAGAAATCGTGGGTGTTGCAAAAACGATAAGCAGAGGGTGGATAAAAGACAGAAAAATGTTAGGAAAAAAAGGGAAAAAAATTGGAAAAAACATAAAAATTCATCCAAAAATCATGAGAAGAGACAATGGTTAACAAGAGAATTTCTCACCAGAAAAGTGGTCTATATAGGCTACATGAAAAAAAAGATGGCAAAGAAAAGAAAATTGATTGGGAAAGTCGTGTAAACTGGGTAAACAGAACAAGAAAGTTATAGGAGAAAATGTAAACAACTTAGATTAGCAACATAGACAGCAGTAAAAGACGATCAGTGCAGTATGGCGAAAAACAAACACACAAAAACATGAAAGAATTACGTACAAGGGTGGTTTGAAAAATTCTAGGAATCACCACGAGACGTCTGCGCTAGCACAACGAGTTGTCCACGTGATATTCATTGGACTGTTTATTTATTTACTTAGTTTTGGTCCTGTGACATCTTGTACAGATATAGGATACAGAATGTTAAAAATTACAAACACACACAAACACAAACACAGACACACACACACACACACACACACACACGCACACACAATAAGATCAATACAATGCTGTGGACTACAAATATCTACATTAATACAGTGTTACATGTAAACTAATACACTTTAATAAACAAATAATTGCCATAAATTGTTTATTAATTTAACATTATAAAATTAAATTCTGTTTCATTCTGAGAGGTATTCATTTACAGAGTAGAAACAATGGTCCATCAGAAATGACTTCAGCTTTTTTTTTTTAACAAGCTGTCTTGCTTTACCAACTTGATGTTGTTAGGAAGGTGGTTATACAATTGTGTGCCTCTATGAAGGACACTCTTCTGGTAGGCTGATGTTCTGGCATATGAGACATGAATGTTATTGCCATTTCTTGTTGTGTAATTGTGCACAGAGCTGTTCAGCTGATAGGCATTGGAGGTTCTTAAATATTCTCTTACAAAGACTATAGTTTCAAATATATATAGGCATGGAAGGTTCAGTACCTTTAGAGTAGGAAAAAGAGAGTGACATGAACCTTGCCTTTTTATATTGCAGATGATTCTGATAGCTTGTTTCTGGGTTTTGTAAACAGATTGACTACAGAGTGCATTCCCCCAAAATATTATTCCATATCAGATTGCTGACTGGAAATGTGTGTGACATGCCTGAATTACTATTTCCCTATTACAGCTTGTGCTTAGTATCCGTAGTATGTAAGAGATTGATGATAGCTTGGTTGTAAGAGCTTTAATGTGTGTATTCCACTTGGGGATCACTCTGTTGATATATTCCTAGGAAATTAACATTATCAACTAATTTTATAATTTTGTTCTTTATTTTCAATGCATATTCATTTTGTTGTTTATAGTGGGATATATTAAAGTTCATGGCCACTGTTTTCCCAGTGTTAATTATAAGTTTATTTTTTTCAAACCAGTGTGTTATCTCCAGCATCTGTAGTTAATTGAAGCTCTTTTTGGTCTGACCCTGTAATCAAAATACTGGTATCATCTGCAAATAAAGTTTTCTGTTTGGCATGGACAGTATTATTCAGGTCATCAATATACAAAAGAAAGAGGATAGGACCTAGTGTTGATCCTTGTGGCACACCATATTTGATTGTAGTTTTTTCTGATGTGTATGTTGTTGTTCTTGAAATGTTTTCTGTTTTTGTGTCTTGTTTGAGAACAACTTTTTGTTGCCAGCTAGTAAGATATGATCTAATCCATTCATTTGGAATACCTCTAATTCCCTTTCTTTCCAACTTATGAAGTAGGAAACCACGATCTAAAATGTCAAATGCTTTGGATAGGTCCAAGAATATTCCAGTAGCCATTTCCCTTTCATCTACAAGTTTTAGAATGGAGTGCAAATATTAATAGACTGCTGTGGTTGTGGATCTAGATTGCCTGAAGCCATGCTGATGATTTGACAGCAATGAGTTTTTGTTAACAAACTCTAGCAACTTATTATAAAAGAGCTTCTCAAAGATCTTTGAGAAGCCACTAAGCTGTGCTACAGGTCTGTAATTGTTAATGTTGTCTGTGGCTCCCTTTTTGGGCAAGGCGGTTACTTTTGCAATGTTTGGAAGATTTGGAAAGGTACCCGTGGAAAAGGAGTGATTAACAATATGCTTCAGAGGTTCTACAATATGATATCTTGTTTGGTTTATAGTACAATCTGTAATCTCATCAAAACCACATGAAAGTTTCTGTAATGATCTCACTGCCAGTATGAGCTCACTCTGTGTGACCTGCTTGAGAAACATAGACCCCATGGGAGCTTTACAATTCTCACTGTAGAGCATATTATTATTCTGAAAGTTGCTTTGGATCAGATCATTTGCAGCTTTGCCAAAGTACTCACTGAAAATATTAGCTATAGAGGTAGCATCAGATACTTGTTTGTTTTCCAGCTTTAAGTTAAATTGCCACTGGTTTTGTGTGTGTTTCAGATCTGATGATGCTCCATGTGGCCTCATTTTTTGATTTGCAGATATATTCATCATTTCCCCTTTTCTTTGCCTCTTTAAAGCTTTGTGGTAGATCTTAATGTATTCTTTGATATAATTTTGCATTTCTAATGAGATATTATTTTGTTTTTTATATGAATGTAGAAATCTTTTCCTTACACTGGAGATTTTTATGACCTTAGCAATCCAACTTTTGTTTCTGGTTGGTTTTAATTTACATTGCTTTAGCGGGAACACTATGTCAAAGTAGTACTTATATGATCCATGAAAGTTATCAAACATTCTATTTACATCTCTTTCATTGTACACTTCATCCCATGTTTCTCAGCTTAATATGTTGCAAAAGTTTGCTATATTGCTATCACTGAAATCCATCCACTCAGTTATTTTAATGGGAGATATTTTCTCTGAACCTAATTCCAGTGATAACTGATCACTGTGATCACTGTATCCCATCTTAACTGCTTCACTACTGTATGGAGAAAGGGTTTCTTGAATAAAAATTTGGTATGGTGCAGTTTTACTATGCCTAGTGATTCTTGTTGATGTATTTACTGTGGGGATTAAGTTGAAACTCTTTGTCACATATATAGTAATTCCTCTTTGTAGTTTGAGGGTTTCAAAAAGTCTATGTTGAAGTCTCCACAAACAATTTTCTTTATCTTTGGTTCTACAATATTTAACATCATTTCAAATTCACACAGGAATTCTATGTCAGCATCAGGGGGTCTGTATAAAGTTATAATAACTAGTTGAATGTCAGTAAGTTCAATAGCTGCCATTTCAAAGACTGTTTCTTTACTCAATTCAGGATATGTTTGGATTGCTTTATACCTTAAATTCTGCTTTGCAAAGATAGCTATCCCTCCATGTATATAATAAGACCTGCAAAATGAACTGACTAGGGAAAAACCAGGGATCTTGTAGCCAATGTTCTGTTATCCAGATAACATCAACATTTAGGTCAGAATGCAGTATTATTTCTAGTTCTTGCAATTTGTTAGTCAGAGACTGAACATTATGATACATTATATGAAATGGTAGAAGGTTGGATTTAATTTGCTTGCTGCAGTTACAGCTTTTAGTCATTTCTGATGAACCACTCACCTCAAATAAAGTCCTGACCCTGTTTATCTTGTGTTGTTCTTCTTTGCTCCGTTTTCTACTAAAAAATCGCCTGAAACATGTGCCACATCAGTACTCTTGGAAAAAAACTGTGGCAGTGAAGTGGCTCTGTTGTTGTTCCTGCGCAGTGATTTTTGAAGATGGAAAAAAAATCAAGATTCGAGCAGTGATTAAGTACTTCATAAAGAAAGGTATGAAAGCAAAGGGCATTCATGCAAATTTCCAGAATGCACTAGGGGACTCTGCTCCTTCATATTCAACTGTTGCCAAGTGGACAAATGAATTTAAATTTGGTCAGGAAAGCTTAGATGATGATCCATGCTGTAGTTGGCCAAGAAGTGTCACTACTCTAGAAATAATTGCAAAAGTGCACAAAATGGTCATGGAGGATAGCCGATTCAAGTGTGTGAAATTGCTCATGCTTGCCAGATGTCATCTGAAAAGATATATCACATTTTAACTGAAGAATTAGAAATGAAAAAATTATTTGCGACTCTGGATCAAAAACATGTGCCGTCGCTATGGCAAAATTACACAAACTAAGGTATGAATTGTAGCCATACTCACCTTATTCACCTGATTCCATCTTTTCCCAAAACTGAAAATTTTTCTTGGTGGATGAAGATTCACTTCAAAGGAAGATTGATAGACGGAGTTGACAACTATTTTGCAGGCCTGGAGGAAACTCATTTTCGAGATGGCATCAAGGCACTGGAACTTCGTTGGACCAAGTGCATTAATCTACAAGGACACTACATTGAAAAATAAGAAAAAGTTTCAGTGATGTAAGTACTTTTTTTCTATTCTGTTCTGAGAGGTGGGCGGTGGAAAAGAAAATAGCTGTCAAATTTGTGAGTAAATCAGTGAAAGATGAACAGGTCCTGCAGTGTAGTGAACCATAAATTGTTATAGGCAAATTTGTAAATAATAATGTAATTGTAATTTGCAGATAAACACAGACCCATCTACATGCACAGAAATCAATATCAAGTGTTGATTAATCCTGGTGATACAGATAAATAAACGAATGGATTAGCACATAAGGTAGAAAACAGACGACAGTTTGAGCAAGACAGATGACATTAAAGATGGTTACATAAGAAGGAATGATGGCCACTTGGGCCAATATAACAACAAAAACAATCAATCTTTGACCGTATAATGTAGTTGAATAGACAACAAATCTACTAACCAAGCAGCGGCAGAACACACTTACATAAAAGGAGGTTATAATTAGCAGGCTTTTGAAGCCAGTGGTTCTTTCCTCAAGCAAATTGGTTGAAGGGGAAGAAAGAGGGGTGAAGGAAAAGGACTGGGGAGATCTAGGAAAAGGGGTGGATTTCGGAAAAGTCACCCAGAACTGCAGGTCATGGGAGATTTATCTGATGAGATGAGGAGGAGAGATTGATTGTTGGGCACTGCATGGGATGATATTTGAAAACCTGAGAGCTTAAAGATCGAAGTTAGGGTAATATGCAAGACAGAGATTACTTCTAAAAGATTGTGTACAAGTTAATAAAAGTGGAAAGCTTTGTGCATTATATGTAATGAGGGTGGGAGGGGGATGGAAAAAAGTAGACAGGTAAGAAAATAAAAGATGTAGAAAACTAAAATGAAGTGAAGTAAGTAGTAGTTCCAGTGAAGAACTGCTTAGATGGAAGAAATAACATAAATTGAGGACAGGTGGCTGGCGAAAACTTAGGATGTGTTGTACCACTCGTTTCTACCTGCGGAGTTCTCAGAAACTGGTGTCTGGGAGAAGAATACAGATGGCGCATGTGGTGAAACAGGCACCAAGGTCACATTTCTCATGTTGTAGAGCATGCTCCGCAACAGGATATTGTGTGTTGCCAGAATACACCATCTGCCTATAGCCATTCATCCTAACTGATAATGTGATGGTAGTCATGCTGATGTAAAAGGTCGAACAGTATTTAAATAACAGCTGGTATATGAAGTGTCATTTCACAGGTGATTCCCTTTAACAGTATGTGTTTTACCAGTTATGGGGCTGGTATAGGTGGTGATAGGAAGGTGCATAGGGAAAGTCTTGCAGCAGGGACAGTCACAGGGGCATGAGCCATAGGGTAGGGAGATGGGTGCAGGAGGAGCATAGGGTCTGAGAATAATATTGCAGAGATTGGAAGGATGAAGAAAAGCTATTCTAATTGTAGTGGGCAAAATCACGGACAGAATGGATCTAATTTCAGCATGATCTTAGGATGATGTCAAAGTGCCTGATTAATGTATTCCACACCAGGATAATACTGAGTGATCAATGGGGTGTTCCAAAGCTGTTTTTCAGGGGGATCAGCAGTACCAGGATTGGATGTGATGGCCCAGAAAATCTGATTTTGAACTAGGCTGGTGAAGTAATTATGTCCGGTGAAGGCCGGGTTGAGAATGGTTGTGTATTGCTGTAAAGAGTCTGCTTCAAACAAATACATCTGCCTCAAATGCCAAAGATGTATGGGAGGGAACGTTTGACATGGAAAGGATGGCAACTGTCAAAATGTGTGCTGTTGTTTGTTGGTAGGTTTAATAAGAATAATAGGGTGTAGCTGATATTCGGTGAGAGTGAGATCAACATCAAGGAAAGAGGTACGGAGTTCAAAATAGGACTATGTGAAATTAAGTGAGAGAATGTATGTAGAGATTCCAACAATTTTAACAGGTCAGCATCACCATGAGTCCATATGGCAAAGGCATCATCAATTTATCTAAACCAAACCAGGTGCTGAAGGCTTATGGATCCCAGGAAAGCCCCCTCCAAATGATCGATGAAAAGTTGGCATAGGAAGGAGTCATTCTGGTTCCCATGGCTGTTCCCTTGAGCTGTTCATATGTCTGTCCCTCAAAGATGAAGCAGTTATTGGTAAGTACAAAGCTGATTAAGGTGAGCAGGACGAATGTCATAGCTTTGGAATCAGGTGACTACTGATTGGGGAAATGTTCAGTGGCAGACAGAACATGTACATGGTAGATGTCTGTATAGAAAGAGGTGGGATGATTGGTGACAAGCAATAATTGTGGTGGGAGAGGGACGGGCACAGATTTCAAGAAATGGTTGGTGTCTTTAATGCTGGAGGAAAGTTTTTTTACTATGAGTTGCACGTGTTAATCAACTAAGGCAGATACACATTTGGTGGGTGCTTTGTAGCACGCAACTATAGGGCAGATCTTTCCTTCTCATCATGTCCAGCGAGTCTCCCCAGATGCAGAGTTCTGGGTTACTTTTCCAAACTGTACCTCTTTTCCTGAACCTCTCCAGTCCTTTTCCTGCACCCCTATTCCTTCCCCTTCAACTCTTCTGCTGGAAGAAGGAGCCATTCACTCCAAACCCAGCCTAAGTTACACTTTTTTGTGCGTGTGTTATGCTGCTGCTGTTAGTGAGCAGATTCTTTTTTATGTTTTCAATTATATTATATTGTCAATAGTCGATTATTTTCATTGTTACAACAGTAGATGATGATTCACATAATATATAGGAGAATTTCACTTTGGGTCAAATAACTCAAACAAGAGAACTTCCCAATCCTTTTTAATTTTTTTTAAAGATGTTATATTTGCTGATGACACAAGCATACTAACCATGAGCCCAAAATTTTATACGCAGCTGAGATGTTTGGCGGAAAGTCTTATGATTTGTTCACAGCACACAGGCTTAAGCCTTAATCCCAAAGCCACATAAATTATTTTAATTTAAATAACTTTGTGGTCTATAAATACATGTGTTGGATAAACAGTTGAGTGATCACTGCCATAACATAAAGAATGTATGTCACCTGGAATGTCCGCTGTATGTGGTTGACAGCAAAAGGTCAGTTGAAATAGCGCAGTAATTGTCAATGGCTGTGTTTGAGTTGATTGCTGTGTGTACTGCCTGAAAGTGCAGAAGGCCAATTCAAGCACCGTAACAGTAAATTTTGGAAACATGATCAAAGTGTGTGGATAAAGACTGAAGTGGCATATGATCAGAGTGCATAACAATGTTCCCTTCTAGCACTGCATCCCATCATCCTTAATGACAATGCTACAGTCAACCCCCTGCACGAGCTCTTGCATATGTGGAGGGTGGGAGACATTGGAACATCTTCCATATTCACTCGATATGAGTTCGTGCAAGATGACATCATCCATGCCATAGGACGGCCCTAGCAAGACATCGACAGACACAGATGCACTGATGGTGTAGGATGCCTTACATATCTCTTGGGGAAGGTGATCAAGATGTGGGTGATTATACTGAGGGCACGTAATATGGTATAGATCTGTCAATAAAGTTTGGAATGGATTATAACTGCATTGCCACTACTTTTTATTCAACCCTTGTAGAAATCAATGCTCACACATAAGGGAATTATTATGCGTAAAATTCCTTGGAGTCTCATGATTGACAAGCTAAAAGAGAAGTAAAACAGAAATACTTTAGTATGACATGCTTCACAGTCATAAATATCTCATTGTGTTCATTTGATTGAATATACTAGCTTATTTTACATATTTTCACTTCATTTTGTCTTACAAGATTATTCTTAGAATATTATCCTTGGGGACAATGTTGCTAATGTAAATACAGCATTTATTCAGAAAAAGCAAATAACAAGAATATTGGATCAGCTAGGTAATGTACTTTGCAGGACCTCTTGAGAGTTCCTGGTATTCTTACACTCTATTACACTCACATTTACTTCTTAATGTTGTTAACTATGAAACTGTTTCAGTTGAACTATGGTCATGCAATCACAACACAAGACACAAAACTGGTGTCAACATGGATTTTGCCTCCTTGTCCGGGTTCAGATTTGGGTTTGTATGCTAGTGACAAGACTTCTCACAAGTTCCCTCCAGACAGGAAATAATGAATTGTGAATTGTTACAAATGCAAACGAAAATTAAAAAGATGTTTTACTAGCCACTCTTACAAATTACATAATTATACTGGTGCAAGGACTGACGACTGTAGCCAAGAGACACCTGGACCACATAGCTGATAAAAATGGTGCCCAACACCAGCTTTTCTGACTTGCACAGGTGGAAACACTTGCTGCAATTTCTCATTTCCAGTCCATACTCCCTGCTCTCCATTCCACCCCCGTATCCCCATACGGCCACAACATTAGCTAGTACTTGTCTCTCACCTGTCCTTCCCTGCTGCCACTGCAGCCCTATATATGCTTATAGCCTGCCAGTGAATCTGCATAGTCATTTCCCCTTCTCTATTTCTTTCCTCTCCTCTCCTCTTTTCCCATCACCCAGCACAGCCTCTCAATGCTGCCCCAAGCAACCTACTCCAGGTACAGTCAGAACAATATCTTCAGGCCTGGAGACTACAATGGCCAAGTATGTGTGGGTTCTGTTTTGACTAAATCTTATGAAATCTTATCTTATATCCTGCAGCCTTCTTTCAATGTACCTGCATGCACTCAACACCTGTTCTACATGGTGAGTAGTAATCTTTCTTTTTCATATTGTTGTTATTCCATTCGAGATGCAACATCACTTCATTAACAAAAATTGTCGTCGTTGTGTGTTCCCTGAGGTACTGACTTGCCTGGGAAGCTGCTCCTCCCTTGATGTGTGCCGATTAGTCCCTCCCTTTGCCTTACTATAGCCTTGCAGTCAATATTCTCTAACTAATCATTCCCAGGTGCTCCTGGGTTCTCTGTATAATGTTTGGGTCCACAGGTGCTGGCTGGCACCCAGACGAACTGAAGAAGCCGATTCACTAGTTAGTGTGTCCGTGTGAGCTTTCTTCCAGTGACAGCCGACTTGCTCGTTTACACCAGATGAGTGTGCCATTCAAACTCCAGGTGTCATCAATTCACTTGCCTAGTTCTTTGACTGATGTATGATACACCACACCAACACAGAATGCTGCACATACCAGATTTGTATGAACCTAAGTAGTCTTTAGTGCTTTTGAATAGGTTACTGCTATTATTCAATGGACATGTCCTACAATGTAGATAGTTGAAGCATATATACTGCAATGAAAAATAATCTCTCTGCTTAAAGTTAATTTATTTTATACAGATCTTAAGAGTTGTTACCAAATTCATGTAGACATAATTTTCATCTCTTATGTGTGAAACATAAGAAAATTTTAAAATATAAAATAATGAAGCAGAATTGCTGGCTAGCACTCAGGTCTCAGGAGGCAAAATTTTAGTATTGCCAAAAGACACAAATACAGATACATATACCACCTTAAATTTTTGAACTATTAGGTCTGAAAGCTTGGATAGTATGTATATACATTTACCTGTTTCTATCAGCAGTACTGACATTTCACTTCCTGAAGGAAAGTATCAACCAACAATTCTGTTTCACAATTTTATGCAGTTGGTAAGAGTGTACGAGCTTTAAATGTTCATCAGTCTAATTAAAAAATATTCCTATCTATTACAGTATCTTAGCATTGAGTTTTCTACTGCAAAACAGTACTATTTTCCTGATGAACTTAAACTACATTTAGGTAAAAATAACTTTGGGATTGACATTTCAGTGAGACCAGAGGTAGGCATCAGCCAACTGCATGTTGTTCTCGAGTGTCACATGCTTGTCAAGTTGTCTGTTTTGCAGGCACACGCAGAGCCTTATCATGCATGGCTGGCTACATGCTGCTCCACACCACTGTAATTAGTCAAACACAAAGTTATTTTATTCATGCTGTAGCACATTTAACTCATTTTGTTTGACACAAGACATCTAATAAAAAAATGTGCCAAACTATTTCTAGTCACAGGGGAAGTGTCAAATAGGTGTAACAATAATGGAAATACATGAAGAAATGTAGTTAATCTATTTATTTGCCTTTTGAACATTTTGTACAATGATATTGAACACATGAAGTATGCTGCCAAAATAGTTGTCTGTAAGAATAAGGATGTATATCACAAATATCAGTTAATTCCTGTAACCTGCACAAGCTGAATATCTTGGAAATGTTTCTAGGTATCAAAACAAAGTTTCTGGCATACGATAGCACAAAGAGGATGGTAATTTGCTGTATGGATAACATTTCTATATTTTGAACTATTAAGGCAATCATGATTTTCTTAAATGGAAAGATATGCTTCCTAACAGTATTTAAAACTTATTGAAAGAGTTCAGTGTCGCAACATTTCTTAAGCTTCACAGTGACATTTTCACAGTAACAGATCAATAATTTTCTAAATATAACAGCCAAGGTCTGTGGTACAGTGCTGCAGCTCCTCTGCTGAAGAGATAAATGTCACTGAACAGGGCTTAGCCTGATGCTAGAAACAGTGTACAACAGTCATTGCCACTGTCAGTAAACTCTCCTGTCTGCGTATGTGACAAAGTGACACTCAGTGATGTCGAAAAACTCTATATTATTGTTGTCAATGGTGAATGTGATAGAAATTCTGCACAAACATGCTTAAAGATGTCCTAACTGGCAACCCATTTTGCAACAATAGTGCCAACTTGTAAAAATATGTCTTCAAGAGATGATTTCCACAACTCAGAGATGGGAAAAAATTATGTTTTTAAAGGGAGAAGAACCGTCTGCTGGTCACCCTACATACATTAAGGACACACATGAAGAATTAAAAGACATCATAGGAGAAATTGAAAATAACGTTGATGAGTCAGAATATTTAAACTCGAATCAACAGCAGCAGTTGAAACACACTCTAACACAATATGCACCTGTATTTTTGGAGAAGCCCGGCATCAAAAAAGGATACGTCTATGATACGCAGGTCAAGGAGCACAAAATGTTAAGTTGTGCCGC
The DNA here is from genome assembly GCF_023864345.2 of Schistocerca serialis cubense. Lineage (NCBI taxonomy): Eukaryota > Metazoa > Arthropoda > Insecta > Orthoptera > Acrididae > Schistocerca > Schistocerca serialis. The sequence goes on from NC_064639.1 coordinate 286,941,615, forward strand.
ATATTCCGTTCCTCACTCAAAGAAAGAATGTGTCTGGTAAGAAATAAAAAAGATGTTTGAGTGGGAGTGGAAGTGGGAGTGGGGGGGGGGGGGGGGGAGGTAGAAACCTCACAATCACCTTATAACAGCCCCTTGCTTCTGGCTCAGAAGGCTGATGGTAGCTAAGATTAGTACTGGATGCCCGGGATATAAATCAAATTATATTGTCTGTACGTACTCGCTCAGAGAATTTAGAAGAGCAAATTCAAAAATTTCAAGGAGTGAAATTTCTTTATCACAATTGACCTTCGATTGTCCATCTATCCTCACAAGGATTTAAAATCATGTATAAGAAATTTAGAGAACCAGCTTGATATGCTGGGAGGGCTACTGGGCCACAGTAATTAAGGATGAAAATTTCATTGGTTTATAGGATTATAGTGTATTTCATCTGTGTTTTTTACAATTACTGAGTATCTAATTTGTGTTTTTACAATTACTGTGTATATTTGAAAATGTATGCAAGTGAAAGAATAAGATATTCATATTAGTATATACCATTGACTACAAAGTCAAAGCATTGTTTCTGGAAGGAATAATTTCATGGAGTCAGAGTTAACCGATAATGAAAAGAAGAAAGTCATTAGGACTTAGAAGCTTTTTCTGGTAAATATTGTTAAGATAGTTAGTAAAAAAAAATAAAAAATAAAAAACCCTACGATCATTTGAAGGTCAAATCTATTTCTTTAAATTTTGCAATTTCAGTTAAAGATATTTTATTTTTTGCAATTACTATTTTATGTTCTTTGTAAATATATCTTGAATGTAAGTTTGAATAAGTGCATCTTGGGTGAATAAATAGGGGGGACTTGTTACCAATCTGTATTGCTTGATACTATTCCAAAGTTACATACAATCCCATCTTGAGAACTCGTAAGAATCTGAAATAATGTTTTGTAACCACGACCGTTTGGTTAGGGACTGGTAGCTGGTTGTACTTGAACTAATGTCCTACACACCATGAATAAATGACAAAACAAAAAATGCACAAGGGCCAAATTAGTAAATACTCTGGGAAACAACACTGTAAGCCTCAACCGTTGGCTCGTTCAGATGACTATTTAGGTGATGCTTTACTGAGACACTATGAAGGATGTTTATTATGTGTAACACTGGGTTGCCAGTAAACAAACTTCACTTGATTATTGTCATTATTAAATCATTACAGTTTCATTTTGTGAACGACTCTTGTCTGTGGACTAGTGTAGTCTGTAAAAGGACTGTTGCTGTTTCAAACAACGCAGTAGCGATCTGTAAAACGAACAGCATTATGTAACTGTATTAAATGTTGTGGTCAGCATATACGACAAAAAGAAGTGCATCATCTGATGTGATGGATCTGGATCAATTATACAAATCAGTGCACGTAGTCATAAACATCAGTGACAGTGTAGCCAACCACATCCATTGTGTGTCAACACGGACTGGTGAAATACGTACAGGAAGCATACATGGACACCCACCACAGTGCGTGTGTGCTGAATGTACCCACTTTCTTAAATTGTGCTGTGTGTAATGTGGAGAAAGATTGCTACACTTTTAAATAATTAAGTTATGTATAGACGAAAAGAACTGGATAAACTAAATAAGTTCACAAACATACACGAACATTAATTACACGGAAGGGGCACAATATAAAATGTGCTAATAAAACTTCTTTCCAGATGTAGGGTGGATAAGTGTGAATTCAAATGTGTGCGCGACTTATTTCAAGTACATGACTGTACTGCTGCGGACGAGACGCGAGTGGGCTAGTGGACGGGCAACAATGCAGAACTGCAGTTTCAATGCCACTGCAGCATGCCGTCTTCATCTCGCCGTGGACTGATGCAACAAATCATCACCAGCGAAAGAGACAAACTTTTTGGCATGAAAAATAAATAATGACTTTATTGTTTCTACCATTTCCATTTCTATTATGGCAACCTAACAATTTTCTACCTATAATGTAAATGTGAAACATTTCTATAACAGGATTTTCTCATATAATATGTTACTTGTCATAAGAACTAAATTCATGGGTAATTATAATATTTGCCTTTGTATTAAAGCAAATCGGACACTTGTTTTGTGTGTAGTCTGAGGGCTTTGGGTGGTTTTCTTCTGGGTTTTCCCATTCCCGGCTAAGCCTGAATAAGGAGGGCCTTTATTTTTTTTTAACTCATGGACTTTGTTGTCTTCACAACAGACTACACACGGCAGGGGAGTAGGAAAGATAATCGAAGTAACTAGAGGGATAATACTTGTTACTTTGTACAACTTATCCCTGTAAAATACTAATGCCTAATTAAGAGTGAATGTAGTAATATATATTTTAAAATGGACTCTAGAACAAAAAATGTGGGTAGTTTGCTACGGGACAAATAACTCCCACATTTTGGGGGGCCATGTGCCATCCCCATGACGTTATTGTGAAAATTTAGGAAACTAGTGTGACGATATAAAAACAATCGTAATAACAAAAATATAGATAAAAGCCATAAAGAAGATGTGTTCTGATTATTGCAGTGAAATATTGTAAAATAATATAGAAAAAAGAACATTGAAAATTACCATTAATACCGTCAAATGGGGTTACTTGGGACAGTTTCATTTTTGAAATTACTGTGCAATGTAGAAATTAAGTGTCACAAAGACATCGATTATGCATAAATACCAGTGACCACATGTTCTAGTTAGTTTTGATCATGAACTGAGTGTTTATCTTTTGCTTATACCTGAAAAGTAATATTTTCTTGCTGTCCCAAGTTATCCTTGGTATGGAGTAACTTGGGACAGTAACTTTAATATTAACAGTAGTCCTATGTCTTGATGTCTGTGTCCCAAGTCAACCTAAATTTTTGATTATTTGGGACATTGCAGAAACAGCCAATAAGACAAATCATTGATTTATTTCCAAACTAATGCATGTATCTCACCTTTATTACACAACATATCAAATTACAGAATACGACACTTGATTCAAATAAAGTCAGGAACATTGAATACCTATCTACCACTACTCATTACTTTAGTTGGCACAATAACTTCCATTATTTGAGTTGTCTTAACGCTGTCTATATCATCAACTGTACGAAATACAAATATATTTCTTCTCTTTCCTTGGTAGCTACGAAGGAATTTGCACTTGTGGGTTCCATCAGTTTTTATTGAAAGCACTTGCCCTACAAAAAACGTTTCCTTCTATATCTTGGTGCCTTCATTATACAAAAGTTGAATAATCACAAAATCATTAACATTTGGCTGGATGTTCCATAGGGTTCTTTAAAATTTTCGTTATCATTTGCAATGGGATCTGAAAACTTGGAGTCACATTCTTCATCTGATGTGCCAAAATTATCAAAGTCAAATTCATCACTCATGTCATGAACTGAGAATGATGCATTATCAGATTCAGACTCTGAGGCATCATCGTTACAATGCTTCTGTTTTTGGGTCTCAGGCAGAACTAAATTGGAGTCAGAATGAAATTTTCACTCTGCAGCGGAGTGTGCGCTGATATGAAAATTCCTGGCAGATTAAAACTGTGTGCCGGACCGAGACTCAAACTCGGGACCTTTGCCTTTGGCGGCAAGTGCTCTACCAACAGAGCTACCCAAGCATGACTCACGCCCCGACAGCTTCAATTCCGCTACTACCACATCTCCTACCTTCCAAACTTCACAGAAGCTCTCCTGCATATCTTGCAGAACTAGTACTCCTGGAAGAAAGGATATTCCTGGGGCATCAGGACTCCCAGCAACAGCCATGATGCCAGTTGGCCTTTGCTGTGGCTGGGTGGTGACCGTGGGGAGAGCCCCTGATTAGAGTAGGCAGCATCAGGGTGGATGACCCGCAATGAAGCGGACTAAGTCATCTCTTGCTGGTGACCGTATGGTGCCAGCAGCCTCTAAGACGGGCAAGATTGAATACAATAAGTCATCTCTTGCTGGTGACTGTATGGCGCCAGCAACCTCTAAGACGGGCAAGATTGAATACAATGACGACAGGTATGACCATAAATAGTTTCCCTCCCTCGATAAACCATGGGAGGAATGTAGGGCTACAGAACGGAGAGAGCCATATTTGCTTCGGTTTTTAGTCTGTAGCAGTACTGTTGAGGACTCCTTTCTACCTACGAAGCATCAGTTTTTTGCTGAACACCTTGAGGATAAGTTTGGAGAAGTGACAGCACTGTCTAAGATGCGAAACGGAGCAGTCTTGTTTCAGACAGCATCCCTAGCCGAATCTTACTCACCTGTGACAAGCTGGATGATATTCCTGTTTCTGTTACTCCCCATATATGCCTCAACATGGTCGAGGGGACATTTTCCATCGCGATCTCCTCTTGCAGTCTGACGATGAGCTCTACGACAATTTAGAATGATGGGGTGTTCATTTCATCCGGTGCGTTTACAGGGGACCCAAAGACAACAGGGTTGCTATCAGTGCCTTCATCTTGGCCTTTGAGGGTGATCCATTGCCTGAAAAGTTCAAGGTGATGGTTTACTGCTGTGACGTTAAACCATACGTCCCTCCCCCTACGTAGTCCTTTAAGTGTTGGAAGTTCCGGGACATGTCTTCCCGCTGCACTTCCAGCGCCACATGTCAAGACTGCACACATCCACTGCACCCAGATACTCCATGAGTGCCTCCTCCCACTTGTATCAACTGTGGAGAGAGGAAAATCATGAAGTACAAGACCCTGGACCAGTTGACTTACACAGAGGCTAAACGTAAATTTGAAAGATTACACCCCATTGGTTGATGTCGACATATGCTGCAGCTATGTCACCATCGCTGTCCCAAGTACCTCACTCTGTGCCACGAACAGTGGGCCCTCCAGGCCACCGGAACACATCCGCCCCCTTGGTGGTAGGGGGCAAATCTTCCTCTGTTGCTCCCAAAGCACCTACTTCGGGAGCAAGCCCGCCTCCCCCCAAATGCAGGGGGCATCGGTGCCCCCACCCCCACCAGAGAAGCAACAGCCTACTCCGGCTCCTCTTGTGCAGAAGGGGTCCCTTGGGGCCCTCTCTCCCAAGGTCTCCACTAATGCCACGGCGGACACTCGTCAGTGGCTCAAGGAGCCAAAAGCTGCTGGACAGAGAGATTCATAATCTTCCTCTGTGCCTGAAGCTGCTTCAGAGAAGTCCTCCCAGCAAGCCCCTAAAGAGAAGCGAGAGAGCAAGCAAATTAACAAGTCTGCTAAGAAACAGGACCCTCTGGTGGCCCCAACACAACCACTCCCTACCAATTATGCACCTGAGGATGCGGGGAGATCTTAAGTGTCCCCTATCAACCTGGATCTCACTGCTGCCTCATCCACCACAGAAATGGCTACAAATACTCAATCGGTGGCAGCAGGTGACCCTGAGGCATAACCTGCCTCCTTGCACGCTTCGTGCCTTCCCAGCCTCACGATATCATCATTCTCCAGTGGAATTTTGGCAGTTTTTTCACCACCTCGCTGAGCTATGGCAACTCTCAAGCTTTACACCTGCTTTCTGCATTGCCCTCCAGGAAACCTGGTTACCAGCAATGCGGACTCTTGCCCTTCGCAGCTATAGGGGATATTACAAGAACTGTAATGACTATAATAGAGTGTCAAGGTGGAGTTTGTGTCTATGTCCTGAACTCAGTATGTAGTGAACCTGTGCCCGTTCAAACCCCTCTTGAAGCTGTGGCTGTCAGGATAAGGATGACACAGGAAATAACTGTCTGCAATGTATAGCTTCCTCCAGATAGTGCAGAACCCCTGAACACACTGGCTGCACTGACTGATCAACTCCCTAAACCTTTCCTACTTTTGGGGGATTTTAAAGCTCATAACCCCTTCTGGGGTGGCACCGTGCTTACTGGCTGAGGCAGAGATGTCGAAAATCTACTGTCACAGCTCAACCTCTGACTCTTAAATACAGGTGCCCACACATTTCAGTGTGGCGCGTGTCATATATTTGGCCATTGATCTCTCGGTCTGCAGTCCTGGCCTTCTCCCATCTATTCACTGGAAAGCACATGATGGCCCGTGTGGTAGTGACCACTTCCCCATCTTCCTGTCACTGCCCTGGCGTAAGGCCCACAGACACCTGCCAAGATGGGCTTTAAACAAGGAAGACTGGGATGCTTTTACCTCTGCTGTCACCATTGAATCTCCCCCACATGGTAACATTGATGTGATGGTTGAGCAGGTAACTACAACAATCGTTTCTGTGGTGGAAAATGTGATCCCTCGTTCTTTAGGGTGCCCCTGGCGAAAGACAGTCCCTTGGTGGGCACTGGAAGTCTTTGAGGCAATTAAGGAGTGTTGGCGAACTTTACAGCGGCATAAGTGTCACCCTTCCCTCGAGCACCTCACAGCCTTTAAACGGCTGTGAGCCCGTGTTTGTCAGTTTATCAAATGGTGGAAACTGGAGTGTTGGGAGAGATACGTCTTGACCACTGGGTGCCATACGTCACCTTCCCAACTTTGGGCAAAGATCAAAAGAGTTTTTGGGTACCAGACCCCAACAGGTGTTCCCGGTGTTAACATAAATGGTGTGTTATCTACTGGCGCAAACGCGACTGCCGATCACTTTTCTGAGCACTATGCTTGCGCCTCTGTGTCGGAGAATTAACCCCCAGTCTTTCGCACTCTCAAGCAGTGGATGGAAGGGAAAGTCGACTCGTTTGCTACATGCCACAGTGAACCCTACAATGCTCCATTTACAGAGTGGGAGCTCCTCAGTGCCCTTGCACATTGCCCTGACACATCTCCTGGGCCAGACCAGGTCCACAGTCAGATGATTAAACATCTCTCACCTAACTACAAGTGACATCTCCTCGTGATCTTCAACTGGATTTGGCACAATGGCGTCTTTCCATCGCACTGGCGGGACAGCACCATCACACCAGTGCTCAAACCCGGCAAAAACCCACCTGATGTGGATAGCTATTGGCCCATCAGCCTCACCAACATCCTTTGTAAGCTGCTGGAATGTATAGTGGGTCAGCAGTTGGGTTGGCCACATCGGCCATACAAAAGCATATGATACCACCTGGCGACATTGTATCCTTGCCACATCATACGAGCGGGGTCTGCGAGTGCCGCTCCCGATTTTTATCCAGAATTTCCTGTTGCTTCATACTTTCCATGTCCAAGTTGGTGCCTCCCATAGTTCCCCCCATATCCAGGAGAATGGGGTCCCACAGGGCTCTGTATTGAGTGTATCTCTATTTTTAGTGGCCATTAATGGTCTAGCAGCAGCAGCAGTCGTAGAGCCATCCGTCTCAACCTCTCTGTATGCAAGACGACTTCTGCATTTCGTACTCCTCCACCAGCACTGGTGTTCTGAGCGGCGCCTACAGGGAACCATCTACAAGGTGCAGTCAAGGGCCCTAGCCCACAGCTTCCAGTTTTTGGCCGCAAAGTCGTGTGTTACACACTTCTGTCGGCATCATACCATTCATTGGGAACCAGAACTTTACCTAACTGACGTTCCCCTCACTGTAGTGGAGACATATCGATTTTTTTAGGACTGGTTTTCGATGCCCGATTGACTTGGCTTCGTGTGGAAGTGATGACAGCCCTCAATGCCCTCCACTGTCTGAGCAACACCAACTAGGGTGCAGATCGCTCTACGCTGCTGCAGATCTACAGAGCCCTTGTTCAATTCTGCCTTGCCTATCGGAGTCTGGTTTATGGTTCAGCGGCACCCTCAGCATTGCATTTACGCAATCCAGTGCACCACTGTGGTGTTCGACCAGTGACAGGAGCTTTCAGGAGGAGACGGGTGACCTGCATCCTGGTGGAGGTTTGAGTCCCTCCATTGCAGATCAGGCGTGCGCAACTGCTCGCCAGGTACGTTGCACATGTTCGTAGTTCTCCTGCACATCCGAATTACAGCCTCCTTTTCCCTCCCACAGCGGTTAATCTCCCGCATCAGCGGCCCAGGTCAGGACTTACAATTGCAGTTCGTGTCCAATACCTCCACAGTGTACACCTAGGCTGTGCCTTCGCCTGGACCTTCCACATGGCCCAAAGGCCTCAGTTCAACCCGCAGCTCTCTGCTGTCACTTCCTCTCGATTTTTGACACGTACCAGGCCATGAAGTGGTTTACACCGACAGCTCGATGGCTGATGGTCATGTTGGCTTCGCGTATGTCCATGGAGGACATATTGAACAGCATTCCTTGCCCGACGACTGCAGTGTTTTCACTGCAGAGCTGGTGGTTGTATCTCGTGCTTCTGAGCACATCCGTTCATGCCCTGGGGAGTCGTATCTTCTGTATGCTAACTCCTTGAGCAGCCTACAAGCTATCGAACAGTGCTACCTTCGTCATCCTTTGGTAGCAACCATACAGGAGTCCATCTATGCCCTGGAATAGTCCGGTCGTTCAGTGGTGTTTTACTGGACCCCAGGACACATCGGAATCCCAGGCAATGAACTTGCTGACAGACCGGCCAAACACGCTACACGGAAACCGCTTATGGAGATTGGCATTCCAATAACTGACCTGTGTTCGTTTTTACACCGCCAAGTTTTTTGGCTTTGGGAGATGGAATAGCATAGTCTCAGTACACACAAAAAACTGTGTGCCATTAAGGAGACTAAAAATGCGTGGCAGTCCTCCATATAGGCCTCTCACAGGGACTCTGTGGTTCTCTACTGGCTCTGCATTGGTTACACGTGGGTGACCCGCAGCTACCTCATACGCTGTGCAGACCTGCCTCAGAGTTGATGCAGCGCCTGGTGAACAGTGGCCCATATTCTGGTGCACTGTCCCACTTTGACTGCCCTGTGACGAAATCTTTGGTTACCGGACTCGCAGCCACTAATTTTATGTGACAACGCCTCATCAGCTGACTCAGTTTTGTTTTATTTGTGAGGGTGGGTTTTATCATTTGATCCAAGTTTTAGGGCATGTCCTTTGTCCATCTGTGTCCTCCACCCTAGTGCTTTTAGGGTGGAGGTTTTAATATGTTGCAAAGTGGCTGGCTTCTCCTTTTTATTCTTGTGGTCAGCCAGCCATGGTAATCTGTTTTGTCGTTTTAATCTCTTCTACCTGTTACTTGCATTTCTGTGGTTTTCTTGTCCCCTTTTGTCCACTTAATTGTTTGTTGCCCTTTTGTTGTTCTTGTGGTTTTTCCTTCTCTCCAGTTTGTGTTGTCAGTCTTGCTTGTTTTATTCTCACCCTTGTGGCATTGTTTTATTCGGAACTAAATACTAATGATCTAGCAGTTTGGTCCCTTCCCCCCTCTTTTAAACCAACCAACCAGTGCGATTTGATGCAGTTATACACTGTCATCCATAAAGGTGAAGTCAGGTCCAAATGCAGTACTGAAAATACGCACATAGGGAAGGAGTACAGAATCACAATAACGTTGGTTGGTTATTGTAAAATGTTCAAAGATTTGGAAGTCTGGAAATTCATGCAACATCATGCATCCCCACACAATAACAGCTGGGCCACCAGAACAATAATTTTCAATACAATGGGTGTATCCTCATGTGGTGAGAGATGGGGACACATAATGCACGCACAATCTTTGCTGTTCATATTGTATGTTAATGACCTGGGTGGCAATATTTATAGTAGGCACACTTTTTGCAGGTGATACAGTTAGCTATAATGAAATACAGATTTTAAAAATTGCACACGTATTCAATCAGATCTTTATACAATTTCAGAGTGATGAAAGGACTGGAAATTTGCTTTATATGTTCAGAAACTTAATATTGACAATATAAGGGAAAGATAGACTGCTACATTATTTTGCAGACAAGTATGATTAAAAGACACACATTAACTTTCAGCCACAGACTTCGCCAGAAAAAGAAAGAGACACACATACCATCTATTCACAAGAGCAAGCATGCCTCATACACACATGATGGTCAAGCTCCGGCAGCTCAGACCAGTCCTTCACCCAAGCAGTGTGATTAAATTCAGATTTAGGACTGAAAGTAAAACTCTTGGATTATACAGATAACAGAGGAGGAGAAAGTGCTACAGGTGAGAACACTACTGTTCTGACTGATCCTTGCATCATGAGGTATCATTGGTCTGGGAGGCAGCAGTGAAGGCTGAGGGATGTTAAGGAGGTTGGCCAAGTGCTGTTTGCAGGAGAGGAGTGGCAGTTGATGGTTTGGCTGTTTAGGAAGCTATAGAGGAACAGGAAGAGAACCACCACTGTTGAATTAGGAGGACATGGGATAGCTTTTTGAGGTAAAATTTACTAAGTTGTTGCAGTTTGAAGTTGGCTCAGCTTGCACTTACCCAGCTATTCTGTGAGCTAAATATCTCATCTACCAATTTCCATTCAACCAGACTTCTCTCCTCCAACAAAATCTTGCAGCTGTCGCCCTTCTTGATTCCCTGGATGGTATCATCCACAAAGCCAAGTTCAAACTGCAACAACATGTCAAAATTCACCTCAAAAGCCTTCTTCTCCTAAACTACCTCAACAATTGTGTTTCCATTTCTGTCACTCTGCAGCTCCCTAAACAACCACACCATAAACCACCACTCCTTTCCTACACACTGAGCTTGACCACCCTTCTTAACATCCTCCCCAACCTTCACCACTGCCTCTCCGAGCAATGATAACTCATGATGACATGAACCAGTCACAACTGTACAGCGTTCTCAACCTCTCATCTAAAGCACTTTCCCCTCCTGAATTATCTGTATTGTCCCATCCCTGTGATTTAAACTGACATTCAGTCCCTCCTTAAAATGTTACGCCCCTCAAAAGGACCACCACCTCAATCCACAGAACTTCTTACCCCACCCGAACCATAAACACCCATCTTTTACCTTCTTCCTAAGACACACAAACCCAATCACCCACGCCATCCCATAGTTACTGGCTTCAAGGCATCCACCGAATTTATATCTGTCTTAGTTGATCAACACCTGCAACCAATAGTAAAAAGCTTTCCTCCAAGACACCAACAATTTCCTAGATCATCTGAAACCTGTATCCATCTCTCCTCCACCACACATCTTGCTTGTCACATCATGCCACTTCTTTCTATACCAACATTGCCCACGTACTTGGTCTGTCTGTCTGCTGCTGAACATTTCCTCAGTTGGTACCCACTTGATTCCAAACCTATGATATCCTTCCTGCTCTCCTCACTCAACTTTATACTTACCAATAACTACTTTACCTTTGAGGGACAGATATACAGACAGATCAGGATCATGGCCGTGGGAACTAGGATGGCGCCTTCTTATGCCAACTTTCCATAGGTTGTTTGGAGGAGGCTTTTCTGGGATCCATAAGCCTTCAGAACCTAGTTTGCTTTAGATACATTGATGATGTCTTTGTCGTATAGACTAATGGTGAGGCTGACCTGTTAAAATTCTTGGAATATCTACATACATTTTCTCAATTAATTTCATATGGTCCTATTCTGAATCCACACCACTTTCCTTGACATTGATATCACCCTCACTGAAGGTCAGCTAAACACTACTGTTCACATTAAACCTACTAACAAACAACAACAATTACATTTTGACAGTTGCCATCCTTTCCATGTCAAATATTCCCACTCATACAGCCTTGGCATGAAAGGCAAACACATCTATATATACTTGTTTTGTAAATAAAACCACCTTTTCCTGTTGCCACTTAATTTATTTATCCCACATGAGTTTTGCCTTTTTCATGTTCTAAGGCATCATCGGTGGGATTTTTAATGATACAGTTTTGTTATTTTTAGATTATTAATCAGTTTATGTCACAATTTTTTATGTAAGGAAGCAATTACTTGCAATTTGCTGATCTGTGTTTCCTCTCATCTGGTCTGGAGGTCACACTAACAGTTTGTTACTGCCATATAAGCACAACTTTGCGTTTTGAGCTCCTTCACCTTTTTTTTTTTTTTTTTTTTTACATAAAAAACCATGATGTGAACTGTTTAATACTCTAAAAATAACAAAACTGTATTATTATAGATCCCACTGATGATGCCTTAGAATAAGAAAATGGCGAAACACATCTGGGATAAATAAACTAAGTGGCAGCAGGAAAAGGTGGTTTTATTTACAAAACAAGTACTTCTATGCTTGCTGCAGAGGATAGCCATGCAAACATACTTGGCAAAGATATCTGTTCACATGCAGACTTTTTATGACAATACATCACCATTCTCACCTCGGCCTTCACTGGACATAATTACCCCACCAGCCTATTTAAAAAGCAGATTTCCCACGCCATTACATCCAATCCTGATCCTGCAACAATCTCCCACCCTATGGCTCCTTGCCCTGTGATGGACCTGACTGTAGAACTTGCCCTATGCATCCTGTGCCACCACCATACCAGCTCTTGCAAAAATATACTATCAAAGAGAAAGCACCTGTAAAAACACATGATATACCAGCTGTTATGTAAGCACTGTTCTGCCTTTTACATCACCTTGACTACCACCAAGTTATCAGTTAGGATGAATGCTGGCAACACACAATATCCCATTGCAGAGCATGCCGTACCACATGGCAGTTGTGACCTTGGTGCCTGTTTCACCATACGTGCCATCTCCATTCTTCCTCCATACACCAGTTTCTCGAACTCCACAAGTGGGAACCCGCACTAAATGTCGTTGGTTCTTTCCTCCTACCTGTCCTCAGTTTACACTAATTTCTCCAGTCTCAGAATTTATTTACAGTACCATTTCCTTTCCTCACTCCCTTTTAGTTTTCTACATCTTTCATTTTCTGACCTGTCAATTTTACACCCCCCTTCCAACTCTATCACATACAGTGCATTTACATCGCTTTTATTAACTCATACCCTATATTTCACCTTTAAGCTTTTACATTTTCAAATCTTGTCTGGTGCAGGCCCCAACAATAATCAGTCTTTCTTTCTCATCCTGTCCAGTAAGTCTCCTCTGACTTTGGGTGACTTTCTGAACTCTATCCCTTTTCCTAAACCTCTACAGTCATTTTCCTTCAGCCCTCTTCCTTCCCTTTCTGCCAGAAGAAGGAGACACTGGCTCATAAAGCTTGCAAACTTTAAAATGTGTGTGTTTTCTCCTGCTGCTTAGTGAGCAGATGTTTTATCTATAAAATTACATTACATTTTCAAAAACTGACTGTTTTTATTAATATGTAACAGAAGACTTGTTGAACAAACGCTCACAATACAACATCAAGAATTAAGTTTCAAGGCAAATTTCTGAACCATTCAAAATCAAAACAGGAGTTCAACAAGGAGAAAAACTGTCCCCAATTCTCTTTAACTTGGTTTTAGATAAAATAGTAAAAATATGGGAAATCACATCAAAAAACAGAGGCACAAAGGGTATAAGCGTGGGCCAAGGAAAGAACAAATCTGAAGTGAAATGTTTAGCATTTGTGGATGATATGGCATTGATCACTGAAAACCAAACAGATGCAACAGTTATGCTTGATCTGTTACATGAGATTGCTGAAAAGACTGGGCTAAAAATATCCTATGAAAAAACCAAGTATACAAAACACAAACATAATACAGATACCTGGGGGAATGGATCCAAGTCAATGGACTGGATAACACAACAAATAAAGAAAGAATAAAAATTTAGAATTTGCATCTAAATTAACACAAAACTACTACAATAAGAAATCAATATCCAAACAAGTGAAAATTAAACATTATAATTCAGTTATTAGGACACAAGCAACATATGGATCAGAGTGCCTAACATTGAATAAGAAAGATGAATTAAGAGAACTAGAAAAAAACAGAGATAAAAATACTAAGAAAAATTCTAGGTCCTGAGAAAAACAAGGAAAATAGGTGGATTAAGAGGAGAAATGAAGACCTATACAAAAAAAAAAAAACAGAAAAGATCACAGATACAAAGAGGAAGAGACAGCTAAAATTTTATGGACATTTAAAAAGAATGGAAGAAATACGGATTACAAAAAAAAATTTTAATTGGGTTAGTAAGCTGAAAAAAAACTGTAGGATGGATAGAAGCAGTAAAGAAAGACGCCAACAAAATAGGTGTTACAGAACAAATAATATGTGACAGGAATCACTTTAGGCTATTTATAGAAAACGCAAACTATGAAGATGATAAGCCAAAACTTCGACCCAAGAGAGTGCGGACAGATGAGCAGAGACGAGCAGTTGGTGAGAAAATGAAGAAGTACTGGGAAAAAAGAAACACCATAAATCTTAAGTTGTATGCGATCCATAGCTGGCCAAATTCATAAATAAAACAAAGTAAAATAATAAAAAAAAATGTAACATGTGGTATTCTATGTAGTAGGTCACACTACTCTTCATCATAACAGTTCTGGCACACAAACTAAGAACATTACTTGTGTGCTGCAATGTTTGTTGTAGTAGTCTGATAACATTACATTTACAGTAAAAAACTTTGCAATGAGGCCAACTGATTTTATAAAGACAAGTTAATATCCAATATTTTTCTTGGTAATAAATTGCATGCCTACTTAAAGAAAATAAATTGTAGTTGCATTGATGCTCTTCATAATAATGTCTAATCCTCTGAATGACCAATCAAGAGCATAATCTTACCTGTTTAAGTTTCTTCACACACAGACATTTTAGTAAGACACACAACACAGCAATTCGCCAGCAGTATCAGAGTATCCAGCTTTTGAGGAATTTTGAAAGAAACTGGGACTGCCAATTGGTGAGTGTTTTACTACACCCTCTTGATATATGTGTTTAAGTTTGGAGTCTATGCTTGCGCCATACACATTTTCAAAGTGCAGCTCAACTTAACAGAAACTACTGTTACTCCTATCTGCTGTGGGTGCCACACACTTGTGCAGTATTCCAGAATGGGACACACAAGTGATTTATAAGCAATCTTCCCAAGTATTCTACCAATAAACCGAAGTCTACCACCTGTTTTACCCATGGCTGAGCCCATGTGATCATTCTATTTCATATCCCTACATAGTATTACACTCATGTATTTGTATGAGTTTGCTGATTCCAACAGTGATTCACTGATATTACAGTCATAGTATACTACATTTTTTGTTTTGTTTTGTAAAGAGCACAATTTTACATTCCTTAACAGTTAAAGCAAGTTGCCAATCATTGCAGCACTTTCAAATCTTATCAAGATCCGAGTGCTTATTTATGCAGCTCCTTTTGGACAGTATTTTACTATAGATAACTACTTCATCTGGAAAAAGTTTGAAGTTATTATAATAAATGAAAAGCACCAGTTTGCTTTTGTTCTACAATATTATTTTTATTGCTAACCGGTTTTCGGCTTACAAGGCCATCTTCAGGCATTTACTGAGTACTCAGCAATAAAAATAATATTGTAGAACAAAAGCAAACTGGTGCTTTTCATTTATTATTATAATGTTGTTCTACCAAGAACCGACGGAAGATTCTGTTAATCTGAAGTTATTATTAATATTGTCTGCAATGTCATTAATATATGACACGGACTGCAAGGATCCCCAAACACTTCCCTAGGGCACACCAGAAGCTGCTACTTCAGCTGACAATGACTCTTCATCCAAGATAGCATGCTGCATCCTCCCTACCAAAAAACCTTAATTCAGTCACAAATTTCACTTGATGCCCCCCCATAATCATACTTTTGACAATAAGTGTAGATGTGATACTGAGTCAAATGCTTTTCGGAGGAGATCATACTGCTTGAGACATCTCATGATGTTTGGGCTCAGAATATATACAAGATTCTACAACAAATCAATGTCACGAATATTGGACAGTAGTTTTGTAAATCAATTCTATTACCCTTCTTGTAAATTAGTGTGACCTGTGCTTTCTTCCAACTACTGAGCTCTGTGCTTTGTCCGAGGGATCTACGATAGATTATAATTAGTAGAAGGATTAACTCTGCCAGAAATTCAGTATAGAATCCAATAGGGATTCCATCAGGCCCTGGACCTTTGTTCAGTTCTTATGATTGGAGTTTTTTCTCAACACCACTGACACTAGTACTTATTTCACTCATCCTTTCAGTGATCCAAGTATTAAATTATGGTAATTCTCCTGGGTTTTCCTTTGTAAAGGAACATTTGAAAACAGCCAAGCATTTCAGTTTTTGCTTTGCTACCATCAATTTCAGTTCTTATCTCATTCACAAGTGATTGAACACTAAATTTGATACCACTCACAGTTTTTACATTGAACATAAAGAAAACAGACGGTATGTGTTTCAGTATCAAGAGGACATGCAATTCTGTCACATTAAGCTAACGTGTTAATTTACAACAAGTGCAACAAGCAAAAGGTATTTAAGGATGAATATTGGTTGTCAGTTGACATGGAATGAACACACGAAGTTGCTCACAAAAAAATTGCCATCTGCATGTTTTGCTCTTCAGATTCTATCATCTGTTTGTAACAGACAAAGTCTTGTGGTAGGTATCATTTCTGTATGAAGTGAGCACATCTACCAGCTGTTATGCATACCTGGGAAAACAATACCTAGTATTTCATTAGCAGTTTTTATATGATTTTGGAACAACAAAAACTCAAAACATTTTCTAGGGGGAATAAAATTGTATAATAAATTGCCAAAGGAGGTGAAAATGGTTACTAAAATATACCTGTTTAAAAATGCAGATATAATGCTCTTTATAAGTAATGCATACTACACAATCAGAGATCACTTACAGGATTCAGAGCAGTGGTTAATAATGAAATGGGATAACATCATCACCCTGTCACATCACAATACTGGATGCCTTTGCAAGAAAATCATGTATCAAGAGCTATAGTGCATGATAGTAATGTCTTGCCATTCTCCTCAGTTCAACATCTTACTCATCATGGGGGGATGCACACTTGGTTTTTCAGTGTGCTGGAAAGGAAGAGGGGAGTTGGGGGGTGGGGGGCATGATGAGTCAGTTTTATGAATTGATTGGAGTCAGTGCAAGGGGAACAGCTGCAAGTTTGTGTTTTCGGAGGTCCTTGATGTGTGCAGTAATGAAAAGTAAAACTGTTTTTGTATCAAAGAAAATTATACAATGGGGACCAATTGAATGAGGCAGAGCAGTTGTTAAGATGCTGGACTTATACTTGCAATGATGGAGCTTGCTGTGTCTGGTCATCCTGATTTAAGTTTTCCTAAGTCACTTCGAGCAAATGCCGATATGATTCCTTCATCAAGACCATCCTATCCTCTTAATGCAGCCTACTATATTCTGTATGATGTGTATTTCTGAGCTATTTATTTTCATTGTGCTATTAAGACAAATCCTGTATAATTTAAGATTATCCCTGAATGAATGAATCCCCTAGAAAGTATGCCTACAATAGGGCCTATGACAGGAAACAAAAATACACAGTTAATACTTACAAAGAAAGACAGATACGCTAATGCTTCTTCCACAAAGCCCAGTGAAATTGTGCTCATGAATGTTAAGGAAAACCTTAAATCTATTTTAATTTGAAAGGTAATATAAACTTGTCATAAAACATGTTAATGTTCAATACACTGAGGTGCATATATAATTCTGTGATACTCCTTGGGCTACTGTAGCCATACATCATCAAACAGAATAATCATTTTACAATATTTAATTACAATGACTGTATGACTGTACTATATTTGTACAGAAGTCACATTGTGCGTAACACTGACATTATTTCATATTATTACATACACATCAATCTGTTCTGTTACAAAATTCATCAATTGAGGAGAAGTAGTTGGCCACCAGTAAATCCTTTGGGCTGTTCTTAATCTGAGCTTTATAAGTAGTTAAACTTTTTATGGCTCTGATAAGTTATTGAAAATGTGTGTTACTGAATAACGGACAACTTTATATCTTTTTGATAAGTATCCTCCTTTCTAGTATTGATTCAATGAACTGGGTTGTTGGTTTGAAAAACGAGATGAAAGGATCAGTGACATTCATAACCTTTAATTGTCCTCCCATCTCTAGCTGTTGGGGCCAGACTGTGAGCAGCAGCGCATGATGGGAGAAGCAACCAGGTGGTGGGGGTGGAGGAGGCTGTGGCAGGGAGGGAGAGGGATAGCAGGGTAGTGGTTAGGGACAGTAAACTGCTGCTTGTGGGAGCATACAGGGATAAGGTGGAGAAAGGGTAGGGCAGCTAGGTGCAGTCAGGAGCTTAGATGGAAGGCAAGAGGGAGGTGGGGGGTGGCAGAACAGGAGAGAGGTAAAGAGAATGCGTGGAATAGAGGGCTGTGTAGTGCTGGAATGTGAATAGGGAGGCTCTGTATGGTTAACGAAAATGACTAATGAAGATTGAAGCCAGGACGGTTATAGGGAACGTAGGATAATTGCAGAGTTAGTTCCCACCTGTGCAAGCCAGAAAAGCTGGCATTGGTGGGGGTTATACAAATGGCACAGGCTGTGAGGCAGTCATTGAAATGAAGAATGTAGTGTTGGGTGGCATGCTCTGCAAAGAGGTGGTCCAGCCGTTTCTTGGCCTGTTTGTCTGCGACCATTCATGTGAACAGACAGCTCCTCAGTTGTAGTACCCACGTAGAATGCGGCACAGTGGTTCCAGCTTAGCTTGTAGATGTCCTGCCTTTGATGGGATAGGTGATGCTTGTGACCAGACTGGAGAAGGTAATGGTGGTGGTGGGGTGGTGGTGGTGGTGGTGGTGGGAGTATGTATGAGACAGGGTTGAGTGATTTGGTAGAAGAGACGAAACAGCAAGGTCATCGGTCTCTTCGGATTAAGGAAGGAAGTCGGCCGTGCCCTTTCAAAGGAACAATCACAGCATTTGCTTGAAGCGATTTAGGGAAAGCATGGAAAATCTAAATCAGGATGAACAAAATGGCTCTGAGCACTATGGGACTTAACATCTGTGGTCATCAGTCCCCTAGAACTTAGAACTACTTAAACCTAACTAACCTAAGGACATCACACACATCCATGCCTGAGGCAGGATTCGAACCTGCGACCGTAGCGGTCACGCGGTTCCAAACTGAAGCGCCTAGAACCGCACGGCCACACCGGCCGGCTACAGGATGAACAGACACAGGTTCAAACTATGAGACAGGCATCTACGTCTATTACAAGGATGAGGCAATGGGTCGGGAACAGGGGTTTTGTAGGGATGGATGAGGATACTGTGCAGGTTTGGTGGGCAGCTGAGTACCACTGTGTGAGGGATGAATAGGATAGTGGGTAGGGCATTCCTTATTTCAGGGCATTATGTGACATAGTCGAAACCTTGGCAGAAAATGTGATTCCGTTGCTCCTGTCCTGGGTGGTACTGCATCGCATGGAGGAATGCTCCTATGTGGCCGGATGGTGGGTCTTTGGGAGGTGGTGCTGACTGGAGGTATAAGGCATGGGAGATGTGGTTCCGTACACGGTTGGGAGTGCAAATTTCAAAAGGAAATATTAATTAACAAATACTCTGTATATACACTGCCAGGTAAAAACTGGTATGCCCTTTTAGAGGTTTCCAATTCACTTAACATTTATTGTTGCAACAGTGCATGTGGCATACCTGAAATTGTTACATTTACAGATCAATAGCACAAGCAGTTCTGAGGTAACATTTCTCGAACTACGCTAAAACAACCATATTGGTACGTGCTGTAGTCTCCATGGGCGGCAACGCAGGTGCTGACTCTGGCATCCAGTCGATCATGCAGATGGTGAATACTGCCCTAGGACAGATCTCCTGTACCTTATCTCCCCAGTCATCCTCCACCTCCCAAAGTCCCACCATCCAGCCACAGAGAAGCATTCCCCTTGTGACTTGGTACCACTGAGGACTGGAGCAACTGAATCACATTCTCCGCCAAGGTTTCGACTACCTCTCATTGTGCCCTGACATGAGGAATGTCGTTACCCACTATCCTCCTTTCCACCCCTCCCACAGTGGTATTCCACTGCCCACCAAACCTATACAATATCCTCATCCATCCCTACAAAATCCCAACTTACAACATCTTGCCTCATATCCCTGTAATAGACCTAGATGCAAGACTTGTTCCATGCATCCTCCCACCACAACCCACTCCAGTCTGGTCACAACCACCACCTATCCCATCAAAGGCAGGGCCACCTGTGAAATCAGTCATGTGATCTACAAGCTAAGCTTCAACCACTGTGCAGCATTCTACACAGGCATGACAACCAACAAGCTGTCTGTCAGCAAGAATGGCCACCGACAAACTGTGGTTAAGAAACACTGCCCAACACAATGTTCTTCATTCCAATGACTGCTTCACAGCCTGTGCCAGCTGGATCCTGCCCACCAACACCAACTCTCCTAAAAAGGGCAGGTAGGAACTCTCCCTGCAATATATCGTAAGTTCCCGTAACCCTCCTTCGTTAGTCAATGTCATTTCACGTCCAGCTGCTTCGCTGTTCCCATTCCAGCCCTACACAGTCCTCTATTCCACCAATGCACCCACAGTCTTTTTATTTCACTCCTTTTCCACTACCATCCTCCCACCACCCACCCTCTGTTTAATCTCCTGACTGCACCTAGTTGCCCTATCCTCTCTCCACTTCATCCCTGTACACTCCCACAAGCAGCACTTCACTGAGCCCCACCACTACCCCACTACCCCTTCCACTCCCCGCTCCAGCCTCCTCAACCTCCCCCACCTAGTTGCTTCTCCCATCAAGTGCTGCTGCTCAAAGTCTGGCCCTAACACTATGGTCATGTGTGCATGAGTTTTGTGTGTGTGTGTGTGTGTGTGTGTGTGTGTGTGTGTGTGTGTGTGGCCCTAACACTATGGTCATGTGTGCATGAGTTTTGTGTGTGTGTGTGTGTGTGTGTGTGTGTGTGTGTGTGTGTGTGTGTGTGTTGTCTATTTTCAATGCAGGCCTTGTGGGCCCAAAGCTCCCTTTCTGACACACTTTTTGTTGCGCCTATCTGCAACTCAGCATCTCAACTATAGAGTGAGTAGCAACTATACTTTTCATAATAATGTTACGTAAAAGTTAAATATTGGACACCCCCACCCTTGCATTTTTCAATAAGGGCAGAAGTAAACTAGGCTTCACTACTAGTCAACTTTTTATTGCAACCAGATTTACTGATTTCATCTTCTATGGCCTTGTCAACTCACAATCACCGTGTCACCTTCCCACCTAACCTAGACTTCGGGCTGCACAACAGATCACTCTGTCACCACAACCAAGATTTCATGGTGGTTCCAATGTCACACTTTAATCCAATATTACTATCAGTATCACATTACAAGACTGCACCACCTGGTGACTGCTGTGTGGAAGGAAACCTACACAGTGTTAGGCAAATGGTTGTTTTTCAGTCCTTAGACAGGTGGGGAATAGTATTAGCAATAAACTGCATTATTAAATATGCTGGACATAACATTCCAGTTTCATCAAAAATGCAACCAAATAAATTCACATTTTCAGAATGAGTGAAAGATGAAGAATATTTGAAATAATGTGATCGAACAGTACACATGCATACTGGTTTGAAGCCATCATATCTACACACACTTTAAAAGAAAATGAGAAATATGTTAGTCAGAGAGGAAGCCATTGTCAGTTTATTCTTTTGTGTACTGCATATCTTCTTATGTCTTGCTAAAGAATATTTTGATCTTCTACGCATCGAGCTGACGTCAATCACAGGAAATTGTGTTACTCTGCTGTAAAATACGGTATAATCATAGTCACAACCATGAAATTATGGGCTTCACCTGTTTATGACAGAACTGTAGTTTCAACTAGTGTATGATAATGCACCATCTGACAAGTGATAATTCATAACACCAACACCTCAAGTTTTGCAGGAAGCTACTGCATATTAGTGGTAAGTCTTCCAAGCTATTCCACAGTATTTTTAATTAGTACCTTACTCTGATTCCATTAGTTTTTAAAGTTCAGGGTTTAGAGCTCGCATAATATACCTAAAGTCAGATTAGAAATTGGGAAATATTAAACTCTTTAAAAACTGTATATTATAATATAAGATACTGCCTAATTATAACTGTTACATTATTCCAGATTCACAAAAACTGATACCCTTCATTTTTGCAATGCATAACCATTCAGCTGCATAAAGGCGTTTTCTCTATATCAATTTCTGCTTGAAATGCATTATTACTCGTTGTGAGTTTAAGTTAAAAACACAAATGAGGAACTCTGATTGGACCTTTACTCACTTTGCCAACGGATCACATAGCCTACCATTCTATTGTTCAAGAATGCCTACAACACATCTCTACATTGTACAACAAAGAAGTTGTGAGTAGTTTATTCAAAATCGTTGTGTACAATATTTCAAATAAATGAAAAGACATAGAATTAATACAATTTATGACAAGAATTTGGCCTCAAGATTGACTTCAGACCATTGTGTAACACCTTTGCACAGAAACTGAAACCCAAAAGAATGCTATAACACCAAAGAACAATTAGTTTTATCAGTCATGTTACAAAGGCTGAAACACAAGTTATACTAAGGCGAACTGAAAATAAATGTGAGGAAAAGGCTGGGGGGGGGGGGGGGGAGAGACCAGTTTGGATGCAAAAAGCATAAAGGAACGAGAGATGCCAGAGACTCTCAGAGTGTGATAGAAGAATGAATAGTAAGTAGAATGAACATGGTGTTTATTTGTTTTATCAACTGGAAGAAGGCATTTGACACAGCTGGAGTATACTGCTGAGAATTTAAAAATGTTGGAGTAGAGCAGAAAGATAGAAGATTAATAAAAAGAGATGTACACAAACCAAAAAGTGACAGAGTAGAGTATGAGGACATGAAAGAGAGATGCATTGGAAAGGGTGTAAGGCAAGGCTGCTCACTGTCATCACAGCTGTTCAACATATGTCAAGAACTGATAGGTAAGGACTCAAGAGGACAAAGGTTAAAGACTATAAAATATTCAGATCAAGTCATGTTGGCAGAGCTACAGCAGATAACAAAGAGTACTGCAAGAAGGGCGTGAGGACTGTGAAATGAAGATAAGTATACAAATGACAGAAATGATGGGATTAAGCAAAAGAGAAAGCCAACATTTTCTTAGACAGAAAAAAGATATACCAAACAAAAGCCTTTCTAAAACTGGTAAGTCTAATAATGTAGAAAGGAATCTGTACAAAAGAAATGAGCAGGATAAGCTGTACAGAAGACTTAAGAAGAGGTGCATCTATGAGCAAGAGAGCATTAGGAAAGGTGAAGCAGTTACTTACATCCAGAATTCCAATAGAGATAAGAAAAAGATATGCAAAATTTGTCTGGAGTTTATTGCTATACAGCAGTGAATCATAGATAGTTACAAAGATAGATATTTAGAAAGTTTTGAAATGTGGTTTAAAGTGAAACAGACTGAAAGACTTAAGAATAAAAAACTAATGAAGGAAATATGGGTGAGGGAAGATCAGTGGACGTGATTAGAAAGAGCAGACAATCTCATTTGAGAATTGTCTGCAACAATAGAGAGAATATGGGAAAGAGTCAGAGGGAGATGAAGGACACAATTGGAAAAATGGATAACATTCAAACAGATGACGGAAGGTGCTCATATCAGGACAAGATGGAGTGTCTCCAGTTGAAATCTGTCGTGAGACAAATATACTAAATAAGTGTTGATTGAGATTTATAAAACCAATCAAACAACTCATCTCTCTCCATAGTGCAGTTTTAGAACTAAGTAATTTGTAGTTATTTCACATCGCCCAAAACTTAAACAGGCCAATTCCCATAGTTGTTGCAATTGCACAGATAATAATTAACAGTTAATCTAATACAAATACTCTTTATTTACCATGATCTTTGTTTTACAGCATGAATAAAGTAATTAATGCTTTGACTTGGACAAGAATACCAAGAATTATTTAAGGTGTTGTATACAGCACCTTGTGTACTTTTTACAACACATCCGTTGTCTTCCAGACTCCTTTCAAGTTCTGTTGGTGTAATAAATTTCTCCCATTCATGTGTTCCTTTGGGCACGATTCCAAAAATATATTCCGCTGCCCAGACTGCAAATACTCGAGACGCAAGAGTACGATTTATTGTCGTGATGAAAATGGATCCACCAGGCTTGAGCACTTTACAACATTGTGATACAAACGCCTTATAGTCTGTTGCATGTTCTGTCACCTCAGAAGCGATAACAGCATCGTAATACTCTGGCTCTTTCTCTGCGATTTCTTCGATAGTAGAGCACAGGTATGTAAGAGTCTTAAGGTTTTCGTCTAATTCTAAATGGGATTGCGCTGCCGCTATAATATCACTGCAAGGATCGACAGCTGTCGTCATCGCACCCATTCGTGCTATTTGTTCAGACAAAATACCAGCACCGCAGCCTACATCTAGTATCTTCAGATCTTTTAAGATTAGACTGCTTTCAATTTTCAAACTGCGGTTAACTGCCATCAAACCGTTCACAATAAATGGCACTCTTACTGAATTGAATGAATGGAGAGGTTTCAAAGGACCATTTGCATCCCACCATTGGTTTGCCAGTTCTTTAAATTTCCTCATTTCATTATCACTAACTGTTGAAGGGTTTGTACACATGTATACACGAGGTAAATAAATACATCTAGCCAAACACACGCTCCTTTTAAACATATTGCCGAGCCTTTCGAGAAAATACAATACTTATCGAGTTTTAACACTTGGCTGTCGTTCACGAATGACGACATTAACTACCATGCACATATCGTCTACAATTCGGTTGCCCGACCGAATAAGCGGTAAATACAACTATTTATGTAACACTAGCAGAAATGTAGCAGAAAAACGAGACGGCAGATGTCAAAGAGACACTTTGGAAGAGATTCGGAGGAAAATCCCAAAGAGGTGTACAATGTTATTCATATAGGTAGTTTGAAAAATCTTTGGTTTCGAAGGCCTTCGGTTGAAAGCTGGAGGATGCACTTTTTTGATGTATTGAGTGGTGGGAGACACATATACCGTTTCTGAGTAGTTCGTAATACTGAAAATCATACTAGGATATTTCCACCGTATGCTTCATTCCCCTTACTCCAAAAGGTTCAAGAAAATTGACCATGACAGCTACATTCTCCCTCGTTTCGATAATGAAGTATAAGAATCATGTAACGATATTCCTGGTCATGTTACTCTATCTTGTTACGTGGTAGACCTGTCGAGCTGAAGACCATTCAAAACGGTTTTTGACACCGCAATATTTGAATTATCTGAAAATCAAGACGTCTATGCTGGTTATTAGCAACTATGCTCCGTAAAGCCGGGTTTACACACACAACAAAAGTGCCTACTGCAGTTGCATGTTTTAATTCCCAGTTTTTAGTGGCTAAATTTAAGAGGCGCGACTTTCGTCATACCACAAAAAGTTCAACTTATTTGGCTGCACTTTGTTGCGTATTTTACTTCCACCACTGTTCCCTGGTGGCAGTATTTCGAAATACGAGCTTTCTGCCGTAGTTATCGTGGAGTAACTGCTGCTCCACTCTATTTTAGTGTGTTTTCATTTTATTACTGAAAAAATGAAAACAATTGTCGGCAAGTATACTTTTGCATCTTCTGGAACTACAAGAACATCAAACCATTTTCATTTTCTGCAGCAGTGTGTATGTGTGTGTGTGTGTGTGTGTGTGTGTGTGTGTGCAAACCAACGACATATTCCACAATCTTAAAAGAGTTCTTGGATGAATAAATAAATAAACTTTATACATGTCAGCAAAAAAGTGAGTTGTATGAACTTCGTGATTTGTGAGACAAAGCATTGTATAAATTCTGGATTATATGCAGGAAATAGTTCCTGAGTGTAATGTGGTTGCCGTTAAAATAAAAACTGGTTATTAAAATTGTCTATATCGGCGAATATAATAAGATTCTAAAGTCTAGGGAGAATGGAGTGTCTGTAGATGATATTTATATGCCAGCTATTGGTCAGTTTGCCATTCCAGACAGCTTTTGTCTCTGAGTGTTATTTCTTTTATTAATGAGTTTGTGGCGCCTGATTTACACCTGTGCGAAATCTATTTTCGCATTCTACATTTGGGTTTCGCATTCCTTGTATTTAACTCTTGTCACAGCTCTGATGCAATAATATACACTATAGCAGTCATATCCTATTCATATGATGTCAACTGACGACATATTGACAGCTGTACAACTAAGAATAATTTGTGGGGTCCTGTGCGAACGGTAAATCACGATGCCACTACAGAAAGCCACAAGCTGTGGCACCACATTAGCTGCTGTGTGAACCTACCTTAAACAAGAATATTGGTTTTTATCCCCTTTCAGGTATTGGTATGACGTTTTCCATCGCAAGGACACTAGATATCACACAGGAGCACCATGGATGCACATAGAATATTTCGATTTGTTGATAATGCTGAAGAGAGAAAACTTCATCTGATTTTTGCATACTGTACATCGACATGTGTATGAACAAACCGGTAAAGAATAGGCCTACTGTAGGCCTCTGTAACACTCACTCACTCGTTTTTATCTTCAGTATGAAGTCAGGGATATGCAGCGTCGTGTTATATGTGAGGCCATATGGAACTGAAAACAGTAATTAAAAGTAAATAGTTCTTTCATAATAGCAAGTTCACATGTTTTAATAAATAACCTTGCAAGATTTTATAGTACTCCTGTATATGTTACCTAGGCTACATTTTGTTTTATAAACAAAATCAATTTATATTCGTGTGGAATCTAAATGTGTTGCAAAGAAATGGTGCTGCAATTATTAACTTTCACACGAGAAGATTATTGCATGCAAAGGAATAATCCTCTCAAGTAGGGGAAGTTAGGGTTAACTAGACCTCGAGGTCAACTGGGACATCAAATTGATAAACAATTCAAGAGGGAAAAATAACTTTTTTCGCACCATATATCTTTTTTTTTTTTAGATTGGCTGTAGAGCTTGGGTTAATATGGTTACTGTGTGCTACCAACATTTGAAGATACTGTAAAGAAAGTGAAATTCACTGGAAAGAGAAATTTTTCCCAGATACAAATTTTCCTCATGTTTTATTTATTAATAGTACAGAATTATACATCTTTGTTGTTTATTGTTTTAAGATACTCCATGAATATTAATTGTGTGTGGAGCCATATTCCCACCATTTTGAACATTATTGATAAAGTGAAGGTGGGGTTAGCTGGATAAGTAAAATTTGTGATTAAGTGGACACATCCAACTAACTCCACAAAATTTATGATTAAAGAAAACACATTGATACGAACATGAAATGAATGGTACGTTTCTAAACTCTGCAATTGTTTGAGATGAAAACCATTTTTTTTTTTTTTTTTTTTTTTTTTTTTTGCAATTTCACTGCCTTTCTTCCAGAAGATACCTAGAAATCTTATATGTACAACACAAAATTGGTTGTATTCTGCAGAAGACTTACAGCAGAAAATGCTGTGAAGTCAATAACAAATGGAGAGATGTCAGACCATCAAGCTGCAGTACACAGTGGAGTTGCCTGTAGTACACTGAAACGCTGTGCCAGGACATTCAAACTGCAGAAGACATCTCAACATTGAACTTTCGTCCAAAAATTAACATTTACAAGTTTTTACAAGGGATGAAGAGTTTCAGCTAGTAGATTATATTAAAACATGTTCTAACATTATGGCTTAACAAAATCATCAGCAAAGCAACTTGCTTATGTGTTTCCATTGGCAAATAAAAAGAAAATCCGGCCAGATTTGGAGAAAATGAAAATGGGAGAAGAAGACTGGCTGTTTGATTTTCATAAACGTCATAATCCAACCTTACAAAAGCCAGAACAAACGGTCTTGAATAGGTCCTTGAGTTTTAATAAAATTAATGCGGCTGTGTTCTTTGATAATTTATGAGATGTAAAGACAAATTTTAAAATTAACCCACAAGATATTTACACTCTCGATGAGATGGACAATAATGAAGTTCACAGGTCTTCTAACATATTGACAAAAATCGGAAAGAAACAAGTAGGTCAAATGACAGCTGCTGAATGAGGTGTTCTGGTGGCTATAATAGCAATTGTATCAGCTATATGAAAAGTAGTGCCACCTTTCTTTATTTTCCCTAGGAAAAATTTTCGAGATGGCATACTCAAAGATGCTCCACCTGGAAGTGATGGAGAAGCCAATCCAAATGTATGGATGACAGAAGAACTGTTCCTATCTGTATTAAGGCGTTTGTGAAGCATGAGTGTCCAGCAAAGAGTGAACCAAAATTAATAATTTTGGACAACCACGAATCACACTGTCGTATTGCTTCCTTGAACTATGCTAAAGACAATGGCAGTGTTTTGTTAACCTTTCTTTCCCACTCAATTCAAACTTATTTACTTACCAAGATTTTTTGTCATCTTGTGTAACAGACAGATCAGAGCCAATTCAGCAACAAATAGCACTGGGAGAAGATGCAAGCAAACCCACAGATGTAGTTTGGGCATCAGTCAGAAGATCAGCAGATAGAAATTTCACAGACTGCGCAAGTTTGGCCATATCCAAAGTTTGGTGCAAGAGAAACAAAAAGAGGTAGAAAGGAAAGGAAGTTAACTGTTCTTTTTTTTAACAGTACACCAGTTAAATAACAAGCAGAGGCGACAAAGACCAAAGTAACTGCCAAAAAAGCACAAAATAAACAAAGTAAAACCTTCAGTCAAACACCAAATATTTGGAGAGAGCAGCAACAACTCTCATGCCTCTGATCGTATCAAGTACATTGGTGCCTCTGATGCTGACCTGTCAAGTAGTGATGTAAATGCTGAAACAGTGAAGAAAGGGGACTTTATTGTAGTTAAAGTACAAGGGAAAACTGCCATGAGTAGTTACAATTATGTGGCTCAAGTCATTAAAATGTATGATGATGGCTGTGAAGTAAAATTTCATAAGAGAGTTGTTTCTACTACAAACTTTGAAGCTGCAGAAGCAGATCATGCATTTGTTACTTCAAATGAAATAATTGCCAAAGTACCCAACCGATATGTGGCACAAGGGCTCACACTGAAAACATGATTTGGTTCCAAATTGATGTCACTAAGTTCACTGTACACTGATTTTGTTATTACCATGATTTTTCATTAACATAAACATAATTGTGTGTTTAGCATTATTACTAATTTTGTTTCAATCAATTTTTCTATTTAAGGACCTGTAATTAATCTAGGTAACTGAGAGGTCCAGTTAACCCTGACATATGGTCCAGTTAACCAACCCAGTGGGGTTCGTCTTCTTTTCAGCAATCACAGATCCTGTAGTGGCTCCATCTTCTTCTATCTCTTGCTGTCTTTCTCCACCCTGCAGTGATTCGTAATGCTGTGATATCCTTCTTTATGTCATCTTTTCGCCATGTGTTATGTCAATCAGTGGTCTTAGTACTTGGAGAGTGCCCTCAAATGCCTTCTTAGGAATTCTGCCCAGCCCATTGCATTCTCCTACTTGCTTCATTAACTGATAAGTTTCAGTGTTCTTTCAAACTCTCCAGTTGTCATTGTGCAACCTAGATCCCCAGATTTTTCTCATCACTTTTCTTTCGAAAACATTCAGTTTTTCTCTTTCTTTCTTGGTAAGCATCCAACTTTCTGAACCATACAGTACTACTCAGGAAAATATGGTGTTATATATCTTCATCTTTGTGGTGATTGACAAAGCCTTAGTTTTGAGTGGGCTACTTAGAGCATACCAATCTCTTCATCCTGAAGCTATTCTCTCGTTTATACCCTGTGTTATGATATTTTTCACTGCTGAAGCACGATCCAAGGTATTTAATTAGTGAAATTTTCTGAATCTAGAATGGTGGTCAATTTCAAAGTGTTTATGACTCGACCTGTTTGCATATATTCTGTTTTCTCTTGATTTGTCAAAAGTCCTATTTTGCTGTCACTATGCCTGAGAGATCTGTACATGTTCTTCAGCTCTTCTTCTGTTTCACTAAGACTACATCATCTGTGCATGCCAGGAGCTTTACTTCACTGTGTTCGAATCGTAGACCGTTGTGTTGCTGTAAATTGCTCTCTACAACACTTTCTCCAATGCAAGATTGAAGAGAACACATGAAAGAACATCTCTTTGTTGTAAGCCTGTTTCGATTGGGAACTTGGGTGATACAGATCCTTTGATTTCACTTCTGCCTGTGAGCCATCTATGCACAGTTGTATCATCCTAATGACTTCGCTGGGACTCCTAAATTCTCTTAATGCATTGTAGAGGCTACTTCTGTGGACAGTGTCTTAGGCTCGCTGAAAATCAGTGAACAGACTGTGAATATTTTTGTTAAATTCCCAGTATTTCTCAAAGATTTGACATAAGTAAACACATTGTCACTTGTGGAATGATTTGGATAAAATCCAGTCTGGTACTCTTCAATAATGTTTTCAGTGTAAGGCTTAATTTTGGCGAAAATGATCATTGACAAAACTTTGTATGTTATGTTGAGCAAACTGATACCTCAGTAATTTCTACATTCCATTTTGTTTCCTTTCTTGTGTATGAGGCAAATTATTGCAGTTTTCCAGTCTTCAGGCAGTGTTTCAGTTTTCAGGATCATTGTGATAAGAATATAAATCAGGGCCTCGCCTGCAGGCTTGTTGCTTTTCAGCTTCTGAATGGTATATACCACTTCCTGTTCTGCAATGCTGTATTCGTCAGTATTACTGCTGTTACTCTCAATCATTGCGTAGTTGAATGTTACGTGAGGGTCAGTGCAGTTTAACATTTCTGAGAAATATTCTTTCCATCTTGCTAGAATATCTTCCAGCTGTGGTAGCATGTTTTAATTTTTTTCTTTTATGAATAAGTTTTCACTTTCATTACATCTCTCACTGCTCTTTGCATACCGCTCTTTGTATATTGAAACAGTTCTTTGAGTCTCTGTTCCTGCTCTCCACTTCTGTAGCTTCCAAGACTCAAATTAGATATTTCCTTTTCTCTGTTTGTAGAACACTTGCTGTCTCTCTTCTCACTGTGTTGAAGGTCTCTCTCCTTTCCTCACTTTCCATATTATGCAGCTGACTTCTTTCCTCATTTCCATTCCTCATTCCTCTCTGACAGTGTTTGTTGGACCATTTCTATTTCTTCAGTTTCTTTTTCTTGCCCAATGTTTTCTGTGCTGCATCTGTTACTACTGTCTTTATTCTTTCCCAGGCCTTCCTAACACTATTTTCCTCCTCTATGTATTGCAATGCTGTAAACAGATTATTAATTTCAATCACATATGTTTCTTTAACAGACAATTCCTTCAGTTGGTCTACATCGAGCTCAAGTTTTGGTGTGTATTTTGGTTGTTGATTCCAAATCATCTTGATTTACAACTTTCCTACTACTAGGAGGTGATCTGAGCCAGTCTTATGAGTGTACCACATCTTTAGCCTGCCATAATATGGTCAACCTGATTTACAGTTTTGCCATCTGGAGAGTCCCGTGTATCTTTGTGAATGTCTTTCTAAGGGAACATCGTTGAGCAAATTCTCATATTCTTTAACAATGCAAAGTTGATCATTTTTAATCCATTTTCGTTGGTAGTGGTGGAGTGCTTGCTATGTTTTCCTATTGTGAGGGTGAACGTATCCTCTTTACCTCTTTTTATGTTAAAATCTCCAAGTAAAATTGTTATATTTCTTGATGGAATAGTTTCGACTATCCTATCTACATCTTTATGGTATTCATTTTTCTCATCCTCAACTGAATCTACAGTCAGTGTGTGAACTTTTATGAATGTTATATCGTACCACTGGTGTTTGATTGTCATATAAGACATTATTTTGTTAGTGGGATGGAATTCTTTAACCATACTAACAATCTTGTTCTTGACAGCAAAGCCAGAACCAAATTCATTCTGGTTTTTGATCTCCCACATACAAAATGACACATTTATCCTCCATATGTATCCCTTCTCCAAGCCACCTAAT
The DNA here is from genome assembly GCF_023864345.2 of Schistocerca serialis cubense. Classification (NCBI taxonomy): domain Eukaryota; kingdom Metazoa; phylum Arthropoda; class Insecta; order Orthoptera; family Acrididae; genus Schistocerca; species Schistocerca serialis. The sequence goes on from NC_064639.1 coordinate 286,973,410, forward strand.
TTCCTGTAGAGCTAAAATGTCTGTTTTGTACGTTTTTAAACCAGATGTCCAATTCGCTGCCACAGCTGGTTTATTAACACTGCAAACTTTCTAAGACACAAATGTTAAATCTCATTTCTTTTTCCCATCTCACGAATTCCTGTTCCATAGCCTAAGTCTGTTTCTTTACGGGCCCAAGTTTTTTCAGTTGTGTAAATCCTGAGTGAAATACTGCAAAACTGAATGTGATTGTAGTTTCTGAGTGTGTGTTTTCTCCAGATTCAAGAATAAAAATTTTCAAGTGAAGAAAAAAATAGGCCCAGTTAACCCAAACTTCCCCTAGTAACTGGGAAGTAATCAAGAAGGAACGACGGAAAAATGAAACACCATAGACACCTTCAACAAAAATGCTGCAGTTTGAGGTGAAGCTGAAGTGGACAAAGTCTGTGATAATAACCACTAATTTGTGTAGGAAACCCTGATACTTGATTTTACTAAGCTGTAGCACAATTTTATATCTCCAGCATGACAACTAAAGCTAAGAAATTAAATTATTTAGTGTTATGTTTGAATTATTGATCAGTGTGTATTGAGATGTGTAAAAATTCAGTGATAATCCATTTATCTGGAACTATCTGCTGTTGTTTTTTGAGTATTTAATTAGCTATCTTTCAAAATGGATGAAGGAAAAAATGCTGCACCTGAAGATCAGCATGCAATTCCTCATCCAGATTCAAGATAAAAGTTTATCTAGAAAAACTTGATAGGGTGCATTTTGAAACCACTGAAAGTTATCTTGTTTCTGATTGTAAGATCTGTGCTGTTATAATAAATGAACTGTCATAATGAAACTTGTACTGTAGTAATGTTAAGTCAAAGTTGCACTGTAATGTAAAGGGAAGTATTTCATACTCTAAAAGTTAACAATCTGATTGCAAGAATTTTGAAGAGTATATACTGCCTGAATAATGAACTTTGACATAAAATCTATGATAATTAGCTTTGTAAAACTGATCACAGATCCTAGAACTAAAACTGATACACAACACAGAAAAATCTAACTGTCTCTGAATGACATAAGTTGGCCCTGATTGAATAAAAAAAACTTCAAAATATTTAGCCTTTACCTCTACTCTGCACAAATATGGATATCACATTGCAGTACTGCCCTGTCTTGTGCCCCACTATGCTAAAGCTGCAAATTATTATATCTGCACAGAGACACTCGTGAGATACAATGAGTTCTCTGTTAGTTGCAAATCGAAGAATTTTTGGAACACACTTGTTTCCTTTTCTACTTTTGAGAAAACCATGATCAATTAAAAATTGTAAGAGAAAGGTAGGTGAAAAACGGTGCTGCAGTAATAAAAGACTGACTACAAAAAATTACCTTATAATTCCTCTTCAAGTAAATAAAAGATTCCATTACGCTTCCTCCTTCTCATATCAGTTACCATTACATAATCATCTTAATTAAACACATAGATAAATTGAGACTCATTTGAAACATAACATTACAACTGTTTCCTCACTTGAACACAGCTAACCACTATCTGCTCCTGCACCTTCACGCACACCAAAGATAATTACCTAACTTCTGTGATACAGTTTTACAACATCACTCTCTCATAACCGATTCAGATACCAAAATTATACATTACACCTATCAACACTGTGCAGTGCATCAGAATGTACAGAAGAATGTTTATCACCCCATACCATCATACCAACTGCTGTAGCTCACTGAGTAGACTGCTGGGAGATTAACCCCACATCCACCATTGAGCTATTGTTTGACTCCTTATCAGGTTCCATTCTTATTTTTAGACGCCATTCTGTAGTCCTCATCGTTTATAAGTAGGACACCATTCTGTCACATGATAATTGCCTGTCACATGACAGTAGGATCCATTAACCGGCATGATTGTGCCTACTAACTACACAGTGTACAACCATAACTGGTCCCCTCAGGTTCATGTAGGATGGCTTCCCAAATGGAGTACACAAATGGTGAATACGTTGATATGTGTTTCATGCTGGTGTATCCAGTAACCAAACTGCTGCTGCTGGTTGTGTGGACGCTGCACAGTACCCGCAAAGGTGCCATCCCAGTAAGAATGTATTTGTCGCCTGAAGCCAGTAATCTTCATCCACAAGTAGTGGGCAGAGGTTATCCAAGCACTAACTGTACACCACAAACAAAGGATGTGATTCTTGAAGCCATTCACTATTCACCTTTGTAGGGTGTCAGGAAAATCCAACACCTTCCATGAAAACCCTGACATGATAAGCAAATCCAGTAGTATGTCACATAGCTCCGAATAAATCGTGACATTAAATTAACCAAAGTAATACAAGGAACGAGTGAGCAAATGGAATATCACAGACTAACACAAGAATGCCTGAATGCATGTAGTACCTTCCCACCGTGAGACAGACGCAGCCCGGGGGGAGAAACGAGAACAGAAGCCGAGAGCAGAACCGTGTTAAGCTGGAAGGCCCTGTGATAAGGGACGGACACCCACGTCGCCAGCTAACCACCAGGACCACCCCCAGCTCCCGTTGAAAGCTAGAGCCCTCAAGAAGAACAGTATAGATCTTATGATAACACTAAAAGGGCCACACCAGCTGCAAGTTTTAGCGTGAGACTTTTTCGTGTCTCTGTTACGTTGCAAACTTTAAAAACATTGCCCCACCACGAAAAGTATAACGTTTCTCATTGTACAGACAGAATTTTTGTAGGCAGAGCTTAAGGTTAACATTGAGACCCTGATTGATCAGATGAAAACACAGCCAGATAGTTTTTTTAAAACCATCTTCGGTAAATTGTAGTAAGGAGAAGTTAGGAGAGAGTTGCTTCCGAGACAGCGAGCTGTATGGAGCTGCGCTGGCCGCCACCCCCTGACGAACACCGACAAGGTAATGAACGCACGCAATGCCGCATTTTTGAGCGCATAAGGCTTCACTCAGAACTGCAGAAGTCTCATCTGTTACATCCCCTTTTCACGTAATACTAGTGTCGATCGTCAATTGAAGCTGATGGTATTCACATTTGCTACGTAAGTTAAAATCTGAAACGTGATGATTTTTCTGTTCTATAATTATTGAGAAGCCACATCAGCCACCATATATTACGACAAGTTAGATAAGTAATTAAAGATAATTCAGGGTCACTGTAGACCATTTTGATAGTTTTCTCTTTTGTGAAACTTAATTGAAACCTAGATTATAGATGTGATATGGCATAGATCACCCTTCGATCCATTGTAGAACTTGAAAACCCATTCAGGGAATATTCGTTCACATTTTTGTTGAACGCAGTTGGTTTTTATCATTCTGTATTAAAAATTTCCTTTTATCAATAGTGCAATTTATAAACAATGTTTTGTGAGTAGAATAAAATTTCCAATGGTAAACTTAACTGCTTTTTCGACGTTATTTTACCAGCGAACTAAAAATAGGAAAGCCTTGAACCCCTTCCACTAAATTTAGTTAGTATTAAGATTCTTTTACAGGGAGTGCAGTGGAGCTGATGCTGAAATCATTAAGTATTTGATTATATCATCGCTAGTCTCACTGAACTCTTCTGAACTCTCCATGTCATGTGTGGTCTGGCGTCTCCTTACCAGCAACAGGTCCCAGGTTCAAACTAGTCAATTCCCTAAAAAACACGCTCAGAGCGTCGTTGCGCGAAAGTGGTAGGGAGGAACGACATAGAACAAACCAAAACCACGCAGAATGTTAGAGAATGGCGACCCTGCCAGGATGGTAAACTACCATGATTGAAGGTCGACCACATGCCTAACTAGGTCAGAAAAATATCCTGTTGAAACATTTCCATAGTAAAAAAATTTTTCCTAACGTTATAAATAGTCGAAAACAGTAGCTGCAGCGAGAGATAGTAAGAAAGTATTCAATAGAACGTGAGACATTCTAGCAGAGACAATAGCATAATTAAGTTATGAATTTTAATATTGTTAGAATTAAGTTTTCTCTCCAATGCAAGCGCACAGGTGGCGGATACATCGTTGACAAGTTGGTTCTGACCCAACAAGTAAGTGAATGGATTGTCAAGTCGTGTGTGCAAAAAGTTTATGAAACGCGTGAGATCGTATGAGCGCATGTTGACGCGAAGTAGGGCGCGTGAATTGCTTTTAAAACAGAAAATAAGGTATTCGGAAAGATTAGCAATGGCAAATCGAGACCTTGACCGAATTGAGGTACAGACCCAACATGAAGATGTACAGAGAATAGAGGACAGTACAACAGACGATGCAGTATCGCGAGAAATAGGACAGATAACGCACCATAACGAGGATAATGTACGCCAAGGCACAGAAAACCTAGGTCAGCATACGACAGAGGAGCAGGATAGTAGAGAGACAGCCGATGAGGATTCTAACTTGCGTCTTGAATACGTAGAACCCATAGTACAAGTAATCAGAGCTCCCTCACCACAGAGTACAAGGAATTCGAGCAGAAACGTGTCACCGCACAGTTCAATGCAATCGGTTGCAAACCAACACTTGGGCGAAAACACAGAGCGTAGGACGTCGGAAGAAAACGCAATAGGACCCACCAATCTGGCAGAATGATTACAATTAATGACAGAAACCATGACAAGACAAAATAAAGAAATTGCGAACCAAATTAAAATTCAGAATGCAGAAACGACGAAACAAATTGTAGAAACCACGAGACAAATGCGCGAGTTTAAAGAACAAAACAAAACAAAATATCATTTACACCTAAGTCATATTGAAGACGAGGCAAAAGAATCTCGAGAAATGATAGGAAACTTAATAACAGGTAACAATCAATTGAGAACAGACACTGACAAGGTACAAGTGGACGTACAAACATTGCATAATGACATTCAGGACGAGATAAAAACATTACATAACAACACCCAGGGAGAAGTCAAGAAACTAGAGAAACAGATACACGTAATTACTAGACAAGTAGCAGGTACAGCGCGTGAGATTGTTGAAAACAGTGTGTTACACAAACGTATCACAAAAGCAGCACTGAAAAGATATGATAACCGCATAGTCAAAATAGAAGCGCAAACGAAGCAACAATTTCAGAAATTGCGAACAGAGTTGTTGCAAACCATTGAAGAGCGTAGTGAACAGGATCGAACAAGCACTGAGTCTGCAACCACATCCGTATCTGTAACAGCACCGGAAAAACAAACAATTAACGAAGATATCATGCATTTGCGATTCCAATCACAGCCGGAAAGTAACATACGTGAAATCAGACAGCCTGCACCGCAACAAACACATTTCGAAATTCTTGATGAACAAACGGCACCACAACATATGCAGAACCACAAATGTATGTTTCAAGACAGTTTGGATCGTGCAATGAAGCAGCAAGGTTAGCCAGACAAGATACCGAACCGATACGTGACAATGTAAAGCCAGGTTGCGAAGAGTACGTGCAATGCATTCAACTACGCGTTCACAACCGATGGAAGAAAATTATTGCGTACCACTCCAACGATACTACACAAGGGTATGCGAAAGTTACAGTGGACAATATCCAATGGATCTACCACAACCACAAAGAACGACGGGAGAAATGATCAGAAACAAAAGTGGCGAAGAATCGTGAATTTCATATGGAACTTTGGCGAAGTACGACAACGATCATTTCCTCACAGTCAGAAAATTTCAGCACTTTCGAGAAGGAAACTCATTACATCCACGAACTTTTATTGATCAATTCCGAGTAGGATTACCAGAACACTGGACGCTAGCACTTTATATGTGCACACATGTCAGGAACAGTCGCAGAAACCATGCAAAATGTTGCAGCGACATGCCGATCGTACGAAGATTTCAGAGAGAAGTTTCTCTCACGATATTGGTCCAGCGAAGCACAGAACAGAATGAAGTACGAATTATTACAGAACCCATATTTTTAAAATTCAGGAGAGAAGAGTCCCGTGAAATTTTTCGAATTAATGGCAAAGAAAAATCAATGCTTAGGTGTACCATACAGTGACAGAGAGTTGATTAAACTATGCGCGATGAAGTTACCATTGAAATACCAGCAATCATTAGTAGGTCGCGGAGGGAATGACGTCGAAGCATTTAAAGGTATTCTAAGGGAACTAGAGTTCATATTTTCGGAAGATGATGCAAGAAAAAGACGAAGCGCACGTGAAAACGAAAGAAAAAAGCAGTGGAATCCACAAGACACAGTACGAAGAAACAATCATTATGAACCACGTGATAACTTCGCACCAAGAAACGACAATAGATTTCAACAAAGAACCGGTTATTGATTTAGAAGAGAATATGGCAATTACTATAATTCACCCACGAACGGCAACAACTATTACAGAGGGAATAACGACAACCGGAACGGGTATTGAGCCCCTATAGACCGACAAATTATCAACAAAGAAACCAATATCAACAAGCGGAGCAAGAAAAGAGAATACAGATAGAAAAGGTGGAGGTAAGACCACCAATCCCCGAAAAACGTTCGAATTGACAGCTAAGCGCCCATGCCAAAGGGAATGACGCACCGACCCAAAACAATTGCAGCACCTTGAACAGATAAGTAAATACCTTATCACGAGAAGAGAAGAAGGAAGAAACAAATCCGCAGGGACCAGATGAAAACGAAGACAGGAAAATAACAATATCGTGTTGGGACGAAATTAATTGGGAGAATACTGACGAGGAAGATGAATTACCAGAGGCATGCACAACGAATGTAGGAGGAATGGACGAAGTAATGAGTATTGCAGAGCTATCTGAGATGGAATCCAGGGAAAGCGAATTCAATGAGGATAATGCGCAGTCGAGAGAAGTTGAAAATAAGTTACTAGTGGGCACACAACCCAGCGTATGTAATGAGGGAAGTTATGAAGCGATAATTAGAGCATTTAGATGCGATTATGTGGAAGTAGCGACGAAGAAGGAGAAGATAGACGAGGATGAGGAAAAAGTAGAGGATGTTGAAGAAAGCGTAAATGAAGGAAGAAATAGAGAAGAGGAAATAAAAGAGAGAGAAGTAGCAGTCGAAGCTTATCCTACAGAAAGTTCGAATTCACAAGGGAAATTCCTAAAAAGACTCATGTATGATTCAGTGGAGGATTCGTTGATGCAAGAAGAAGAAGAACAGAACCAACCCTTTCAAATTCAACCAATTGTGAAGGCCATGGTAAAACATATCCCAGTCAATATTGTAATTGACAGCGGAAGTGAACTGACTGCGATCTCAGAAAATTTATTCATGCAGTGTAATGCCAATGAGGAATTGCCAGTTCTGAAAACACGTAAGATTAAAGTAAGAGGTCCTAATAGAAACAATGCTGCGGAAGTTACGAGACAAACAAGGTTAACTCTTTCGTGTCAAGGTCAAAAGATCGAAGCCAACTTCGTGATTATACCTACACTAACTGTAGATTTGATTATAGATGCAGATTTTTTAAATGAGAGACGAGCGATAATAGATATGGGGAAAGGTAGCGTAACATTCGGGAATGTAACACTTCTCTTTGAGCAAAAGCTAAAATTAGAAGAAATACCAGTTATAAACAAACAATTAAGAATGACGCGAGATAAAGAGGATGAAGAATTAGAATAGTATGCACAAAAGAGGGAATCGCCTCAACTCATGTTAGAAGTCCATAAAGAAATCGACGAAACATTGCAAGAAGTTCAAGGTATTTCGGAACACAGTAAAAGAGAACTAGAGGGTATTTTACGAGATAAAGCAGAGGTATTTTTACCTAAGACTGGCAGTATTAAACACTTTCAGTTCAAGTTCGAAGTAAAACAGCACAACCCATTTAGAGTGCCACCCTATCCAATCCTTTTAAGCTACAGGAATAAAGTATTCCAGGAGATATCTAAAATGTTAGATGATGATATTGAACCAGCTACCTCCACATATAACAGCCTGCTCCATATTGTATAAAAACAAGGTGGGAGCATCAGCTTAGTGCTTGATTCCAGACAGATCAACACAATCATAATCACTTAGACAGATCGCCCAGAAAAATTAGAGGAATTGACACAAAACTTCCATGGTGCTAAGATATTTTCATCAATTGATTCACGGAGTAGTTTCTGGCAAATAGAATTGGCCCCAGAATGTAGACAATTTACAGCATTTATCGTATTCGGTAGATGTTACCAGTTTAAACGATTGCCATTTGGTTTAAACATATCATCAGCAGCGTTTATTAGGGGATTTAATACTATACTCAGTCCTGAAATTTTAGAAAAAAAATACTTGTTATGTTGATGATGTGATTATAGCAGAACCCTCTTAGGAACATCACAACGACATATTAAATCAGTTTTTACAGATCATGAAAGAGCATGGGGTCACAGTAAATATAACAAAATCCAGATTTGGTAGGCAAGAGGTGAAATTTCTCGGACACATAATTTCAGAGAAAGGGGTAATGCCTGACCCAGAAAAACTAACGGCAATCAAAGAATTCTGTACTCCATGTAATAAGAAAACTCTCAGAGGATTTCTAGGTCTCACCGGATTCTATAAAAACTTTATTTGGATCGACTCTCTTGCAGCACCATGCCTATGTGCATTGACTGGAAAAACCACGCCACGGTTATGGGATCAACAAGCCAATGAAGAATTTTTAAAAGTGAAAAACGCACTAACAACAGCACCGATTTTAGGACATCCTGATCTAACACAAAATAGTGCGAAAACAGGTTTAAGAGTTGTTTTATTCCAAGAATACGAACAGGCAGGGCTAAGATCATATAGAACAAGTGCATTTGCCAGTCGGGTACTCACAAAAAGCGAGAAAAACTATTTAGTCATGGAGCTGGAAGCATTGGCCATTGTATGGGGCTTCCAACGTTTTCGATACTTCCTATTCGGAATAAAAACAAAAGTATACACTGACCACAAAGCATTAGAATTTCTGTTATCCGCCAAACTAACTCATGGGAGGTTAGTCAGATGGATGTTAATACTACAAGAATTTGACTTCACTATTACACACATACCAGGACCAGCGAATGTACTAGCAGACGCTTTATCATGATGTCCACAGGGTGCATCCAATAACATAGCTTTGGAAGCAGCAGAAGACCAGATTACAATGTACTATATGAAACAAGTACCTTTCGAAAACTACATTACGACAGCATTGAAAAACATAGACAAAGAACAGGACAAAGATCCCAAAATACTAGGAATCAAGCACAAGTGGAGAAGTAAGGATTTTCCAGACATTCGACAGCACTAACTCGTAAAAAACAATGTTTTATTTTTTAGGCGAATGTTGCAACGAATGAATGGTTAATGTATATCCCAGATGAACTAATTAATAAGTACATATGGTATACACATTTAAGTAATGGCCACTTTGGACCAAAGAAATGCTTTTTAAAAATAAAACAAACAAGCCATTTTCCTAATATGGAAAGACGAATTAGAAAATTATTAGTCAAATGCAAAAAATGTATGAGGGCTAAACACGTCACTTTCCAAACCAAACCAACTATGTTTCCAATAATCCCTAAAAAATTAAAACAAATAACTGCAACAGATTTGATGGGGCTCCTCCCACACACAAAAAATTGATATATTTTCATATTTGTCGTTTTGGAACTTACTTCTGCATATGTTACCTTGACACCATTAAAACGGAGAACAGGTCTTACTGTAAGTAACGCATTTAGACAAGATTTTCTCAGACAAGTAGGTCGAGTGGAACGAATAATTTCGAATAATGGCTCACAGTACAAACCAGTGCAATGACAGAACACATTAAAACGACACAAAATAAAACCCATCTACATATCTAAACCTAGCGTAAATCCAGCAGAACGATCTATGAAGGACATAGGCACTTTATGCCGATTATATGCAGGCAAAGAGACAACACTTGGGATATATACCTTAAAGATTTTCAAGAAATAATAAATGAAATGCTACATAGCACTACACTACTACCTCCAGTTACTGTACTTAAAAATATTGAACCCCCAAACATAACCAGAGAAAATGTTAGATTTCCTATTGTACCACGTAGACAGAACAAACAAGACATAGCAACAGCACTCTCCAACATCAGAAAGGCAGCCATTAAAAGAAAAGAAAGAGGAGATAGAACAGCAATTAAAAGAACATTCTCAGTACGCCAGAAAGTATTTGTAAAAACACACCATCTCTCCAGCAAACAGAAACACTAAATATATAAGTTTTACGCTGCATACAAAGGACCTGTCATAATTAGCTGAATTGCTCATGATAATGCTGTGGAACTAATGAACCCAAAAACAGGCAAAACCTTAGGACTTCACCATGTGAGCCATATCAAAAAGTTTGAAGATTAATTTTATTACTGGTAAATAATCAGCACAATATTTGAAGATTATGTTGCAGATAAGATCGTCAGGAGAAAGAAGAATGAAGAGAGTGGAAGGTAAAAGAAAGTAGTTTCAATAAAAACAAAAACAAAAATAACACCAACAGTACCATAGATTAAGGTGAAGGGATAAAGTGTAGATAGTCTAACAGCATGAAATACTAAAATGCTATACACCATGACACTACACAAAAATAAAAAAAAAACGAATTTGAGGATTCTTGTAGATGTTAAGACTCAAAATATCTTAGAATTGTAACATGGAAAGGGCGCCAAAATTTGTAAAGCTTTTTAAGAAGGCGTAAAACAATGTAGGTACTAGAGATATGTTAGATGATTATAAGTAAAACTTTTTGTAAGAACCATTGTAAAAACTCCAGCAAAGACCAGATGCAATGACCCACAAGTTGCAACACAAGAAGTATCAAGAAAGAAAAGGACGTAATTAGCAAGACACGATTCCTACAAGGTAGAAGGGTCGAGAGAAGGGAAAGGACAGCGAGACCAACAGAGGGCCCTTGTAGCCGAAGTGGGCAGTAAATCTGCTGAACCACAGGGTGGCGGAACCCTGCTGGGACAGAACATGGAACCACAGAGTGGCGGAACCCTGCTGGGACAGAACACGGAAGGCCAAGAGACTCTTGGAACGCCCTGACTCAGCAGAGCAAGCAAAAAACGGCCCGACGAGAAGACCGCTTGGGCAAGCCACCACTGGCAAAAAAAATGTGTAAAAGTCGCACTACTGCTATTAAACAGCACGTTGATGCACGAAACTGAAGAAAACTTCCACAAAGTAAAAATGACATACCCAAACAATTTATCCAACTGTTACTAAGAGGAGAACTTCAAAGCGACTAGTCATCAATAAATATTTCCATATCCTGCCCAGAGAAGAACCAAGAAGCAAGTAAGAAGCAGAGAAAAAGCAGGAAGAACAGAAGTTGAAGATTCGCAAGATTGAGACCAAGAAAGAAGATGGGTGAAGAATAGACGACATACCTTCCCAAATCCCTATCCTATTGTAAACTAGTCGTCTGTGAAATATTACAACGAAAAACGACCGCTTTCAGCGACACATAACAATGACTTTCATGCATACAAAGCCAGTAAACCACGAGATTCTGCACTCACAGCTCCATTCCATTATGGGACCTCCACAACAGCAACACACACTTGCAAAGCCAACAAGGAACGACGATCGAAGCTGTACATCAAATACTTGCCCACATCCATCTCGCTCAAGTCCATCACCTTCATGCAAAAACATTCGCCAACCTCATGCTTAAACATTCATAGGATTGTGTGAATGTGTGAAATCAAATTATGTGATGTAGGAATTGTGCAAAAGAAATGTGTGAAAAACTAAATAAGTTAAGCACACCAGACAGCTAATAAACTACAAAATAACAGTCATTGACTATGGACTTAAGTAAAAAATAGACTATCGACAATAATGAGTCATTAGGACAGTATATAAAGAACAAAAGTAAGGCATAATAAACACTAAAACTATATCCACTTATTTTCTCCTCATAAAAATAAAAGAATAACTATATTTTACTTATTTTCTCCTTATAAAAACAAAGAATAAAAAATTATCTTGTTGGATGTTTTCAGTTTTTATTAACATTTGTACCATTTGTTAGGATAATATCTCAATACTTGTGTATGTATATTTCTTTGTCAAAGCAATTCTTGAAAATAATTCTTATTTGATAGTGTAACAATGTTGAAATGAGTGTCTAGAAACATAAACACTTTACTTCTACATGATATTTAGAAAATGTGTTAGGAATAGATTTCTCTTAATTACTACATCTATAAAAAAATATTTCTAAGAAAATCGGTGTGAAAGACTCCTCACTTTCGATAACAAACTTCTTAAAAAACAAACTTCGCGCTTAAATAAAGAAAGAAAATAATTAAAAATTAATAATAATTATAATAGCATAAAAATAATCTTCTCTTGTCAATATGAACATATTTTTGAGAATAATGTGGAAGAATATAAAAATATAAATTAGTAATACAAACTAGCATAGATCCAGAACAATGTGGCTGAACAGTAGGCTACAACATTTAGATAAAGGAATAATTTTTGACTGACTTAGACAACGATTCAATCATTGCCTAACTTCAGTGCAAAAATTAAGTTTGAAGGGTGGTGATATGTAAGGTGTCAGGCAAATCCACCACCTTCCATGAAAGCCCTGACTTGATAAGCAAATCCAGTAGTATGTCACATAGCTCCAAATAAATCGTGACATTAAATTAGCCCAAGTAATATGAGGAACAAGTGAGCAAATGGAATACCACAGACTAACACAAGAATGCCTAAATGCATGTCATACCTTCCCACCGTGAGACAGACGCAGTCCGGGGGGAGAAATGAATACAGAAGCCGAGTGCAGAACTGTGTTAAGCTAGAAGGCCCTATGATAAGGGATGGACACCCACGTGCCAGCTAACTACCAGGACCACCCCCCCCCCCCAGGCCCATGTTAAAAGCTAGAGCCCTCCAGAAGAACAGTATAGATCTTACGATAACACTAAAAGGGCCACACCAGCCGCAAGTTTTAGCGTGAGACTTTTTCGCTTCTCTGTTACGTTGCAAACATTAAAAACATTGCCCCACCACGAAAAGTATAACGTTTCTCATTGGATGGACAGAATTTTTTTAAGCAGAGCTTAAGGTTAACATTGAGACCCTGATTGGTCAGATGAAAACACAGCCAGATAGTTTTTTTTCAAACCAACTTCGGTAAATTGTAGTAAGGAGAAGTTAGGGGAGAGTTGCTTCCGAGACGGCGAGCTATATGGAGCTGCGCCGGCCGCCGCCCCCTGACGAACACCGACAAGGTAATGAATGTACGCAATGGCGCATTTTTGAGCGCATAAGGCTCCACTCAGAACTGCAGAAGTCTCATCTGTTACATCCCCTTTTTACGTAATACTAGTGTCGATTGTCAATTGAAGCTGATGGTATTCACATTTGCTACGTAAGTTAAAATCTGAAACGCGATGATTTTTCTGTTATATAATTATTGAGAAGCCACATCAGCCACTGTACTTTACGACAAGTTAAATAAGTAATTAAAGATAATTCAGGGTCACTGTAGACCATTTTGATAGTTTTCTCTTTTATGAAACTTAACCTAAACCTAGATTATAGATGTGATATGGCATAGATCATCCTTCGATCCATTGTAGAACTTGGAAACCCATTCAGGGAATATTCGTTCACATTTTTGTTGAACGCAGTTGGTTTTTATCATCCTGTATTAAAACATTTCCTTTTATCAATAGTGCAATTTATAAACAATGTTTTGTGAGTAGAATAAAATTTCCAATGGTAAACTTTACTGCTTTTTCGACGTTATTTTACCAGCTAACTAAAAATAGGAAAGCCTTGAACCCCTTCCACTAAATTTAGTTAGTATTAAGATTCTTTTACAGGGAGTGCAGTGGAGCTGACACTGAAATCATTTAGTATTTGGTGATATCATCGCTAGTCTCACTGAGCTCTTCTGAACTCTACATGTCATGTATGGTCTGGCGTCTCCTTACCAGCAACAGGTCCCAGGTTCAAACTAGTCAATTCCCTAAAAAACATGCTCAGAGCGTCGTTGCGCGAAAGTGGTAGGGAGACACGACATAGAACAACAGACACCAAGCAGAATGTTAGAGAATGGTTTAAATTAAGTTTCACAAAAGAGAAAACTATCAAAATGGTCTACAGTGACCCTCAATTATCTTTAATTACTTATTTAACTTGTCGTAAAGTACAGTGGCTGATGTGGCTTCTCAATAATTATATAACAGAAAAATCATCGCGTTTCAGATTTTAACTTACTAAGCAAATGTGAATACCATCAGCTTCAAATGACAATCGACACTAGTATTACGTAAAAAGGGGATGTAACAGATGAGACTTCTGCAGTTCTGAGTGAAGCCTTATGCGTTCAAAAATGCGGCATTGCGTGCATTCATTACCTTTGTCGGTGTTCGTCAGGGGGCGGCGGCCGGCGCAGCTCCATACAGCTCGCTGTCTCGGAAGCAACTCTCCCCTAACGTCTCCTTACTACAATTTACCAAAGTTGGTTTAAAAAAAACTATCTGGCTGTGTTTTCATCTGACCAATCAGGGTCTCAATGTTAACCTTAAGCTCTGCCTACAAAAATTCTGTCTATCCAATGGGAAACGTTATACTTTTCGTGGTGGGGCAATGTTTTTAACGTTTGCAACGTAACAGAGAAGCGAAAAAGTCTCACGCTAAAACTTGCGGCTGGTGTGGCCCTTTTAGTGTTATCGTAAGATCTGTACTGTTCTTCTGGAGGGCTCTAGCTTTTAACATGGGCTGGGGGGGTGGTCCTGCCGTTAGCTGGCGATGTGGGTGTCTGTCCCTTATCGTAGGGCCTTCTAGCTTTTAACATGGGCTGGTGGGTGGTCCTGGTGGTTATCTGGCGACGTGAATGTCCGTCCCTTATCGTAGATCCTTCTAGCTTAACACGGTTCTGCTCTCGGCTTCTGTTCTCGTTTCTCCCCTCGGAAGTGCGTCTGTCTCATGGTGGGAAGGTATGACATGCATTTAGGCATTCTTGTGTTTGTCTGTGGTATGCCCTTTGCTCACTCGTTACTCGTATTTCTTTGGTTAATTTAATGTCACGATTTATTCGGAGCTATGTGACATACTACTGGATTTGCTTATCATGTCAGGGTTGTCATGAAGGTGTTGGATTTGCCTGACACCTTACAAAGTAAAATTCTCTAAATTTTGTATTGTACCATTTGATACATTTTTGCATTATGCTGTACTGTTGTGCACTTAATACCAAATAAAGGAGAAAGCTTCACTAGCTCTAGGTATTTTCATTGTAAATACATTATATTCCCTAAAAAGTACTGCCCTTGGAAAAATACAGCAATGTATTAAGGTATCTCAATGCAGAATTTATTCTGGTAGGTAACACTGAAAATTCTCTAGTTGTAACTCCTCGTGAGTTATATGTAAATTACATTCATCTAATTCAACATAGAAAAGTTCATTAAAGAATAAAAATGTTATAACTGTAGATTAAACATTTAATAAAAAGTTTTGACATAATTCTCTACTAGATATTGACTTCTGTTATTCCAGAATTAATGGTAATGTTTGTAAATTTTCATAAATATCATATTGTGAACAAATAATGCAACTTCATCACTTGGTCTTTGATATATACCATCTATTTTTTGTTAATCATGAGGAAAAATTTTTAACCAATTAGTTATTAGCTGTGAATTCATACTACCACCTATCTGTACGCACATCCGAAAAAAATACAGAACTTCCATTCATAATTAATAAATGATCAAATTTATTAATTTCACATAGTGTTTTAAGTGATTCATTTAAATTAGCTGTTGGTACAACTGGTGTAGCTTTTGATATAGTCGTTTGTTTTCATATATTTTTGATACCTACAACATCATCTTGAAATAATTCTAAATGTGAAGCATTATATGATGGCTACATTACTGATTCATAAACAGCGAAAGATATAAAGCTACTGAGAATCCACTTTCGTGAACTAAAACTTCAAATAATTTGTTTGATATTTTGGTGTATTTTTATCAATGTCTTTATACCAAATGTCATCTTTATCCATATGTACCTCCACAGGATCATTATTCTTTTTTAGGAGAAATGCACAACCTAATACATTTAATATTACAAGCAAACTGAAAATAAAAACATTTTTGCCATAAACAAAATGCCACTTTTTTTATTTGCTCCTTTATAATTCCGTTTTACATTCTTTCTATTCCATTTATACTTACTACTTCTATAAGTAACGAAAAAATCTTTTTTGCCACTTCTAGGTGTCTTCATAAAATTTAAACTTTTTTCACTTGACTCACCAGTTATCTGAAAATTTTGTGGTAGTAGTATTATTTTTTATGTTGTAATGCTGAGAAGTGAATTCATAATTTTACTTCAAATATAATGTAATAAATTACAACAATGATTTAATTCCTTGGAAGGAAAAATATTTCTTAATATAATTACAAAAGTAATTTACAATGATTCTGGGTGAAAAACATTCGAAAATATTATTGTCAATGGAAAATGAAGAAAACCAAGAAACTGATACAGCAGCAAAGAAATGTAAAACTCATCAAGAGCTGAATAATTCAGATTGGTTTTACAAATATCCTTTTCATGAAGATGTGAAAAATGTGTTTTAGAATATACTAAAAATAAGAAAGGGCCATTATCTCCTACTTAGTACTTAAATATCTGTTAAATAAGTATTCTCACTGATTGAATTTTGAAACATCAATGATTAAAAATCTAACGAATTTTGTTTCCTATAAATAGATGGCCAATTGGATCGATTCATACTTATTATTGTAAAAGAAATAATCTAAGAGGATGTAGTAAATTAAATAAATCGAATCTAATTAGATTTATTAAAAGACATCAAATCCAAATTTAAATCATCAACGAGAAAGTCTTTGGAAATAATTACCTAATATAAAATTAGAAATGATAATGATGTTTTTTAGACAAAAGAAGATAAAGCATTAAAAATATTTCCATTTTCTAATGACATCTGTGAGAAACAAAAAACTAGAACTGATGAAGGGAAACCACCAAAAACAATATTTCCATTTTCTACAGACTTGTTTGAGAAACAAAAAACTACAACTAGTGAAGAAATATTATATCCTTTTTATACTAATTTACTTGAGAAGTCAAGAGATATCAGAAAATTTAGAGATTATCTGGTTGATACTGCATCTGAAAACAGATTACAAGCTACAAATTGTGCAAATAATATAAACTCAATGGAATCATTTCTTAAATGCAGTATACCCAAAAATTATTGAAACTGTAAAAGATAGTCTAAGAATCAGATTTAAGATTTTTTTGTGAGTATCAAATACAGACAAATAGAAATATTATGGAATTTCAGTTCCAGACAGATGCTATAAGATCACAAATGAAAGAAAGATAATTGACAAAGTTAAGACTAATAAATGGAATTTATTATCACAAATGGGATATATTGAAGTAAATGGATCAGGAAGAGCATTAAATAGAATCATTATTTTACAACTAAGACTTAATAGACATGTTCCATTAAGAAGGCCATCTTACATCGAATTACCAGATAAAATAAAAAATAAAAAAGCATGTAAAAATAAAGATCAAAAATGTTTTCTGAGGGATTAAAATCTGTGTTATATCCTGTAGACAAAAATTCTGAAAGAGTCTTGAAATTCAAAAATATTGGTCTTCATCTTCATCAGAGACTTGAAAATTTTGAGTTTCCTGTAGTGTTTGAGCACATTCCAAAAATTTAACATAAAATTAATGTTTCTAACAACGTTTATTCGTTTGTTGGAACGTATCATGTGTAGCCTTTAAAATTACAAAATGTAAGAAAGAGAAATATGCAAGTCACCTTTATTTCAAGGAACAAAGTAACTCACACTATAGTTGTACAGAAATTTAACTAGGCTCTTTCGAGTCAGTTTAATAAACATGAAGAAGAAGAATTTATTTGTGATATGTGTTTACTTCATTTCACTAATAAAGAAAAATTAGATAGTTACACATCAAGCTGTTTAGTTAAGAAACCACTAAGAATACAAATGCCAGAGAAAAGTTCCTATGTAAGGTATAAAAATTTTCAACATACACAGAAAGTGCAATTCGTTATTTAGGCTGAATTTGAAAGTTTACTATTGAAGATGAACATCTGTCAATCGAAACTACAAAATTCATATACAAAGAAATATCAGAAACGTGAAACAAGTGGATTATTTTATTACATTTAATATCTAAATGGACACTATACATATCCTGTTGTTTATAGAGGACTAAAAGGTCATAAAAAATATTGAATGTTGGAAAAAAGAGGTTGAAGAAACTGGAAGAATTTATTATGTAGTTGATGAAATGAAACCACTAACTCCAGACGAACAAGCAAGATATGCAAGATCAAAAAAATGTACAGTGTGTAACTGTCATTATTCACCATAAAATGAAAGGTTCGTCATTATGACCATTTGATCGGATAATACGTAAATACATTATGTAATAAGTGTTATTGACAGTCAGAACATGTGAGTTTTGTACCATATAATTTATATAATTTTTCAGTATATAATCCACATCTGTTTGTGAAAAAACTGAGATATGATAGCAAAGAAATAGATAGAATACCAAACAACGAAGACAAATATAAGAAAACAGAAAGTTTATAAATGAGATTTATCGACACTTTTTAATTTATGGCTTCTTCACTTGATAATATGTCATCAAATTTGCAAGTGATCAAATGAAAAACATTAGAAAATTTTCCCAGAAGATTTACTGGATATAGTGATCAGAAAATGTGTATGTCCATATGATTACATGGATTATTGGACAGAATTTGATGAGTATTACCAGCAAAAGAATAACTTTACAGCAAACTAAATGACTGTGAAATAAATGATGAAGATTACAAACATGCAAAAATAGTTTAGAAAAAATTTAATATTAAAAATCTTGGTGAATATCATGAGCTGTATCTTAAAACTGATGTATTGTTACTGTATGATGTATTTGAAAATTTTAGAAAAACTTTCATAAAAGTATATGGTCTTGATCCACTTTGATATTTTACTGCACCAGCATTATCGGAGGATGCAATGTTGAAAATGACTAAGCAATTGCTTGATTTACTATGTGATGATAATATGATTTTAATGGTTGAAATGGGAATAGGAAGAGGAATATCACAGTGTTGTAAGATATATGTTACAGCAAATAATAAATATATGAATGATTTTGATAATAAAATGGTATCAAGTTAACTGTCATATTTAGGTGCAAATAATTTATACAGGGTGTTACAAAAAGGTACAGCCAAACTTTCAGGAAACATTCCTCACACACAAATAAAGAAAATATGTTATGTGGACATGTGTCCGGAAACGCTTACTTTCCATGTTAGAGCTCATTTTATTAGTTTTCTTCAAATCGTATTAATCATGGAATGGAAACACACAGCAACAGAAGGTACCATTGTGACTTCAAAGACTTTGTTACAGGAAATGTTCAAAATGTCCTCCATTAGTGAGGATACATGCATCCACCCTCCGTCGCATGGAATCCCTGTTGCAACCCTGGAGAATGGCGTATTGTATCACAGCCATCCACAATACGAGCACGAAGAGTCTCTACATTTGGTACCGGGGTTGCGTAGACGAGAGCTTTCAAATGCCCCCATAAATGAAAGTAAAGAGGGTTGAGGTCAGGAGAGCGTGGAGGCCATGGAATTTGTCTGCCTCTATCAATCCATCGGTCACCGAATCTGTTGTTGAGAAGTGTACGAACACTTCGACTGAAATGTGCAGGGGCTCTATCGTGCATGAACCACATGTTGTGTAAAGGCAGATGTTCTAGCAGCACAGGTAGAGTATCCCGTATGAAATCATGATAACGTGCTCCATTGAGCGTATGTGGAAGAACATGGAGCTCAATCAAGACATCACCAACAATGCCTGCCCAAACGTTCACAGAAACTCTGTGTTGATGACGTGATTGTACAATTGCGTGTGTATTCTCGTCAGCCCACACATGTTGATTGTGAAAATTTACAATTTGATCATGTTGGAATGAAGCCTCATCCGTAAAGAGAACATTTGCACTGAAATGAGGATTGACACATTCTTGGATGAACCATTCACAGAAGTGTACCAATGGAGGCCAATCAGCTGCTGATAGTGCCTGCACACGCTGTACATGGTACGGAAACAACTGGTTCTCCCGTAGCACTCTCCATATTGTGACGTGGTCAACGTTACCTTGTACAGCAGCAACTTCTCTGACGCTGACATTAGGGTTATCGTCAACTGCACGAAGAATTGCCTCGTCCATTGCAGGTGTCCTCGTCGTTCTAGGTCTTCCCCAGTCGTGAGTCATAGGCTGGAATGTTCCGTGCTCCCTAAGACGCTGATCAATTGCTTCGAACGTCTTCCTGTCGGGACACCTTCGTTCTGGTAATCTGTCTCGATACAAACATACCACGCCACGGCTATTGCCCCGTGCTAATCCATACATCAAATGGGCATCTGCCAACTCCGCATTTGTAAACATTGCACTGACTGCAAAACCATGTTCGTGATGAACACTAACCTGTTGATGCTATGTACTGATGTGCTTGATGCTAGTACTGTAGAGCAATGAGTCGTTTCCGGACACATGTCCACAGAACATCTTTTCTTTATTTATGTGTGAGGAATGTTTCCTAAAAGTTTGGCCATACCTTTTTGTAACACCCTGTATGGTTATACTATGAGTCAATATTTACCTTATGGAGAGTTCAATGGGATAATTCAGATACTTTTGCTGGTACAAAAATAAGGGAATTTCAGATACTGATAAAATTGTATATATTTTCGAAGCAGATTTAGAATATCCAAAAGAATTACGTGATTTACATAAAGATTTAACAGTATCTTCTTAAAATAAAATTGTACCACGACTGCTTCAGCTGTCACTGGAACTAAAGAAAGCAAGTTGTTGGCTACTCTGAATGATAAAAATAAATATTTAGTTCACAATAGAATCCTTAAGAGTATTTATCATTAGGAATGAAATTAACAAAAATACATAGAATTTTAAAATTTAAACACTCAGATTGATTGAGGATGTATATAGATTTAAATACAGAAATGAGAACTAAAGGCAAAAATGATTTTGAAAATGATTTCTATAATTTGATGAATAATTCAGTCTTTGGCAAGACAATGGAAAATACAAGAAATCGAGTGGATATGAGTGTCAGATGGAGGAAAATGTGATAAATTAATAGGAAAGCCAAATTTTAAAGCAAGAATTACATTTAATTGAATCTTGCTACTATTGAAATGAATAAGACAAAAATCACATTTAATAAACCTATCCACTTTGCCATGAGTATACTTGATTTCTCTAAAGACCTGATGTCTGATTTTCACTATAGAATAATGAAACCTAAATATCGAGAAAATATTAAATTTTGTATCATGCTATGGATGGACAGTTATATCTATAATATACAAACTGTAGATTTTCATGAAGATACGAAGGTGATGATTGGTAAATTTGATACTAGTGATTATCCTTAAAATAATATTTGTGGTGCTCCAAAAGGTAACAAGAAAGTTGTAGGAAAAACGAAAGATGAATGCAATGGAAAACTAATGGAAGACCAAAGATTTATGCTTATAAACTTGGTGATAAAGTAGAGAAAAAATCTAAAGAAGTTATAAATATATTGTTAAAAAAAGAAAGCTTAGAAGATTATATTGGTTTTTTGTATTATAATAGAGAACAATACAGAAGAAATTATATAATTCTATGTGAAAAACACCAAATGTAGACAGTTGAAATAAATAAATATCATTGAGCCTTCATGGTGACAATAGATATACAGGGTGTTTCAAAAAGAATATTCGTATTACAAAGTATTATTTTATGCAAACTATCGATCGCTGCGCCTCGACTCTGCTATTGGAGAAACGAATACATAGTCTAGTTTATATTAATAGCCGCTAAATGTCAGTTGTCTTCTGTTTTGCATGATAACCGTCATATGTTTAAAATGGCTACTCCGCAGCAGAAATCATTTTGTGTTCTCGAGTTTACGAAGTGCATTTCCGTGATTGTAGTGCAAAGACGCTTCAGGATGAAATGCCAGATTGATCCTCCGAATTGGTGGAACATTCACAGATTGTATCAACAGTTTCTATATACAGGGCGTGTATGTAATGGAAAGAATCCTGGCCGCCCTCGTGTTCCTGAAGAAAATGTTGCACGTATTCAAACTGCTTCCCAACGTAGTCCTTCAAAATCAACTCGTCGTGCCAGTCGGGAGTTATAACTGGCTACAACAACAATTTGGTGTGTTTTGAGACAAAATGGTTCAAATGACTCTGAGCACTATGCGACTTAACTTCTGAGGTCATCAGTCCCCTAGAACTTCGAACTAATTAAACATAACTAACCTAAGGACATCACACACATCCATGCCCAAGGCAGGATTCGAACCTGCGACTGTAGCGGTCGCTCGGTTCCACACTATAGCGTCTAGAACCGCACGGCCACTCTGGCCGGCTTTTTGAGACATCGGTTGGTTATGAAGCTGTACACGTTACAGCTGTTACAAGCTCTGCATCCTGGTGATAAAGGCAAACGTGTGGCATTTTGTAACAAGATTCTTGATGCTATTGACAATGGCAACAGTTTTGCACAACGCATCGTGTTCAGTGATGAAGCTACACAATGTTCGAATTTGGGGCCTACAGAATCAACATGCAGCCATTGAACATGTACGAGATTCACCCAAAGTCAATGTGTTCTGTGCGATATTCCGATTATTTGTTTACAGTCCATTCTTCTTTGATAGAAACAGTGTTAGCGGTCAACAGTATCTCGCTATGTTACAAAACTGTTTGTTTCCGAGGATGCACGAAGACAGCTTCATTTTTCAACAAGCTGGAGCACCTTCTCACTGGAGTCGCCAAGTGCGTGAGTATTTGAATGAAATCTACCGAACCGTTGGATTGGCCGTCAAGGAGCTGGCGACTTAAGCATGTCTCAGCTGGTAACCACAGTCACCGGATTTGACACCCCCTGACTTCTTCCTGAGGGGTTTCGTTAAAGACAACGTTTATGTACCACTACTCCCATAGGAATTGGAACAGTTGAAGAACCGGATCCGTACTGCCATAACATCACTGATGAAGGACGTGATTCCCCTAGTGTGGGAGGAATTTGAGTATCGATGTGATACTGTTCGTGTCGCTGATGGGGCACATATTGAACATCTGTAATCTGAACTTGAGAGGTTCGTAAATATGTGTGTGAAGTTTCATATTCGTGTGTCGTAAAGTTTAATAAATATATGCATTCGAAATACGTATATTCTTTTTGAAAGACCCTGTATTTTGGATAGTATAACGGATACATTATCACATGGACATTACAAATTATGAAAAATTATAAAAAAATTCTATATAAATGGAGACTTTAATCTAGAAGCTCAACAACATAAGTGTCTGGAAGGAGATTAAAAAAGTAACTGAGTTAGAGATAAATGTTTCATGTAATGTTACTGGAAGTGAATAAATATACATGATACAGAGAAAAAAATTTATACTGAGCTTAATGAGTTTGAGATTATTTTACCAAATAGATATTCTAAATTAATTACTGATTGGGATTTTCAATAAATTGAAAACAAACAGATGAAACTGAAATATATAGAATGATGGAAAAAACTTAAAAATAGAAATACCGAATTTTATGATACTGAATCCGCAATGTGAAAATTTTTCGCTCTTTGATAGTGGATTTATTTACTCTTTATATTCGTCATAATTCATTTTATTTATTTTCTTACATTAACATATTGTGTGAAAAGAGTAATTTAAATAAAATTAAGTGAGTTACACCTGGAATGGGAATTATAGATATCCATTTAGTAGGTTCTATGTAAGTTTTCGTTTTCTAGTGAAGGAGCATGTGGATCTAGTATGCGAGCTAGAAAATGGAAACTGAGCTAGTACCTACTAAATAGATTTACTCAGTTCAACTGTATTGGCTGTAGAACAAATGATTGACAGTGCGCCGTCTGTGCCAGTGGAAAGCTTCTTAAGGTTCTTGGACATAGGCCATACTGCTTAGCAACTCGCCTAAAGCTTACTAGGTTTTTAAAATGAGAATTGCACTGATATCAAAGAATGTATTGGGTAAAGGTGTGACAGTCCCACTGACATGAGTGGGAAGCACGCATTAAGAATATAAATTAATACACATAATAATTCCTTGATTAGAACATTCACTAAACTTTGTTGCCAACTGTGCTGTAGAATGCTGTACACAAACATTCTGTCCCTTCAGTTCCATTGAAAGCCTCTATACATTTTTGTAAGCTTCTACCTGATGATGGGATGTTTTTCTGAAAGCATTGAATGATTAATTATTAATGTGTGTAAACCTTATGGGAGTTAATTGCTAAGGGCATCAGTCCCTAAGCTTACACACTACTTAACTTAAATTATCCTAAGGACAAACACACACACCAATGCCCGAGGGAGAACTCGAACCTCTGCCAGGACCAGCCACACAGTCCAGGCCTGCAGCGCCCTAGACCGCTCGGCTAATCCCGTGTGGCATCATTGAATGAAACTAGTTCTAAATTCCTATTCCAAAAAGGTTGTTGGGAAGTAGGTGGTTGGGCGAGTAGACGCTGTGAAGGTACTTGAATGTGGTTTTACCACTATCAGGAAAGTTTCACATGACATGTATAATAACAGGGATTAGATGGTAGAGTGCCATTGTCAGTCTTATGGACTAGACTTAAATGTGGATAAATTGTAAATGGGAATAACAACTTTCGCTTGGAACGAAATTCTGGTGCAATAGTACGCAAATAGTGCTTCATTGCAGTCATCTGATGAAGAGCTTAACACCGGATATGCCCTTTATAAATCGTTATATGAGTATTTAAAGCAATGTTGCCCACAGTTTAGGACTCTGAAGCAAAAGCCAAAGTGCTGATCGCCTGTGGACAATGTAAATAATGAATTTCAAGACTAAGCAAGTGAAATGCAAAGTTATGACCATTTCAGCGGCTCTACTACACTCGATGAAGTTGGAAGCAGTCAAACATTTGGAACGCCACTCTTAAATTCAAGGTTTTTTGCCATAGTTGGTAAGGCACTGTATGCATTAGCCAAACATATGGAAGTGTACCATCAAGTGACTAGTGTATTTGGAACACTTTGGTAAGTTAAGTTTTTAACAGCTGAGCGATTTTGAAAAGAATACCAGTCACTGTCAATCAGACGATTTGGAAGAAAGTGTAGGTGATGAAAACTGGTGCAGTTTTCTGAGCTGTTCAAAATAGATGTGTCAGATGCTATTGACAGCAGAAAGCATGAGCCCCTGGAACTGTGGTTTTATAAATTTTTAATGAAATATTCATTAGAATCATATTCCCCAGATGTAGAAATAGTCTTATGTATTTACTTATCTTTGGAGGTAATCAAGTAGAGGAAAGACCTTTTATTAGCATTAAAGTGCATTGAAACTGAGTTAAGGAACACCGGGGGACAAGAACTTCCAAATGACCTCACCTTAATGAAATGCAACATGATTTGCTTAGAGACATTGATTGACTAGTTCTTCAGTTTCAACATTTCATTGACAGGGAACAGCAACTTTATTTAAATTGCTTAAAGCATTTATTAATGTTTCTGCCAACAGCTGCAGTATTTATTAGGCCACTGGTTTGGAACCCTTACAGGTTCATTTTCACACCTGGCCTGCACTGACAGTGCCTGATCTTAGTAATAAATTTCGAGTGAGAATAATGGGCTATAAATGTCTGCAGAATGAATGACACAATTCATATATGCCTGTTACAAAGTCAGAACTATTAATAAGCGCTAAAGTTGCCCAAATTAAATCGATAACGATCTCCTTTTACAATGCTGTTTTATCTTATAGTCTCAACTCTGAAGCCTAAAGCAAAGCAAGAGTCTCTTCTTCATATTTGCTACGGGCACCACACTGGCTTAATCTGGCATTAACCCTCATTACCTTTGGTGCAGGAAAATTACCTACATACCAAATAATAATAATAATAATAATAATTTCTTGATGCACTCATACAGAAAAGCAAACCTACAGATAAGGAATGAAGTTTTCCCCTAAATAACTCAATTTTTGTTCATTGCAAAACAGAATTGTGTGACCACTGTATAAAAAGTAAAATTATTCAATGTACACACTACAATTTAATCTAGTTTCCAGGAAGCTATAGTTCTAACATACTCCCAAGCAGATGTTGTGAAATATAAAAGGTGTATCATATTTCTTCTTACAGGCTTCGTTATTTAAGAAGACCACAATCTATGCCGTTATGATGACTGGTATTTTTTAAATTACATATATTTGCGATATAACATGTACTTATTTAAATGCTCTTACCTTTAGAAAAGGAACAGCGGAATCGCTCATATCTATTCTTATAATTCTTGCTCACTGTGTGTTTGAGTGTGTGAAATGCCATGCAAGCCAGTAGCAAACTTATCAGGCCCAGAAGGCTATAAAACCTATGATATTTAATTGTGCAAAGCTATTGGCATGGTATCACTACAACTACACAGTATATTGGAATTATTATACTGCACATCAGAACAATCGCTCCTTTCCGAAAATCTGTGTTGCAAAAATAATATCTTTCATATTTTTAATGATCCGGTTAAGAATCCTTTGACGAATTGTAAGGGTAGGGTGAGATAATAGCAGATTATATACAAATGAATAATTTATTTTAATCAAACTTTGATTATGTCAAATTATTAATTATGAGCGGCCTCTTAACATGCACTGGCGCCATTAATCACTTTCTTGAGCATAAATATTAGCATGGATAGTCCACGAGAAACCTATAAGGGAAGATCAATTTTGTTTCGTAATTTATGTTATTAACAATAAGAAAGAAATCACAGAAACTTCTATTCAATATCTCAGGCTAGGTAATCATTGTGATGTAAAAGAAGGAAGCTGCAGTAAATGGAAATCAAGTTCTAAGTCTTCCAGCAAAAATGCATAAAATTCGATAGATTCCGATTACTGGAAAATGCTTTGTTTTGCTCAGGACATTTTGCTGTATCAGATAGAATTACGCTCCAACAGAAAGTTGTTGCTTTCAGTACACATGGTGATCAATCGACACCAAGGAGCAGTTCATAATAATACGAGGAAAGTCACTGAGAAACCACATGAAAATCATTAAGTTACACACATAAATACTACTAATAAATTGGCGAAACCGATTCCTCAACTGAAAGTTTAAGGACTTTCCACAATTTGAACAAAGCATTGGACACTATCACTCAAGTTAAAAAAATCTAATTATATTACAAAAACTTCATTGCAGTTACTCATTCTGATGATTTGATATTTGCAAACTGGTGCATACTTATTATTAAACTCAGGGAAGCCAGCCACTGTGGCAAGCAATTCTAGGCGCTTCAGTCCCGAACTGTGCTGCTGCTGCAGTCACAGGTTTGAATCCTGCCTTAGGCATGGATGTGTGTTATGTCCTTAGATTAGTTACGTTTAAGTAGTTCTGATGACCTCAGACATTAAGTCCCATAGTGCTTAGAGCAATTTGAATCATTTGACCCCAGGGAAATCGCTAAAGGTAACAAACAAAAGTGCTGAAGGAATGTGGTCTGGTCTGGATTAGAAATAAAGAATGATTACAGTTCAATGCATTTGATTGAAACTTAATCCAATAATACTGCTACTTAAACCAAAAAGCACTTCTGAGCACGAAATTAAAACAAGCGAGTGATTTCCTAATAATGATGAACTTCTTATGTTGATGAAGCAACGTGAATTTACATCAAAACTATGTTACGAAGAACAGTGATACTCACAGGTTGGTGGTGGGCACCAGGGTCTTAGAAAAACAGCCAACAGTCACCCCTTGGGTTGGGGATGGTTTTCGTTGCTGGACTTACCAGTCACATGAACTGAAGAAGCGGGGAAGCTCTGCATCAAAAACAAGCTGTACTACTGGATGTCTATGGAGAATCCTAGTGATTTTGGTTCTGGCTTACTCTGAGGAAGCGAAATTTTTCTGCCTATTCTTGGTGCATTCAAATGCACACGTCCACTCTCCAATACTTCACAGAAATTATTGAAGTGGAGATGAGGAAAGAAATGGAATTGCTGATAACAAAGAACAGCATCTTTGTGATGTTTTAATAATATAGCGAGATAAGATAATAGAACAAAATATGAAAGAGAGGCATAACACATCCCTCTCTTAATACAGTGGATGATAAAAAAGAACCAACTCTATTCATACATTCCATTTGGATTAACATGTTTTTTATTGTATGTTACCTGTTTTTTTCCGTTTACAAATGCTCATCTTATTAAGATATGTGAAATTTTTTTGATATTTTAAGCATCAATCACGTTCCTTTTCGTGTAATATTTTATTACGTTTTTGCATTGTATGCAGCTAATCATTGAGCTTCAGTTCTGAAAAAGTTCGATCATCTCATTGTTATCATTATTATGAGTTAGGATGTTAGTCAGTTCTTAGGGTGAAGTATTAAAGATAACTACCTAATTTCAATTTTTGACTGCTCTTTGTATAGCTATTAATTAGCATTAATTGTTGTCCCTACCTGATGTTTTCAAGAAAAAGACCAACAGTTACTAATAGTTGTAAGTAAAGCCTTTGAGATGACCTCATGTTGAAATAATTCACACCTCATTCAGTGTTTACAAGTTTCGTTTTTATACTTTGTCACAGTGACACAACCCCTGCAATGCTCTGAACATGCAATAAATGTGCACCATCTGATTATGAAACTATGGGTGATTAACTAGTCATGGTAAATAGAAATCGAAGAACCACAAAAGGCGACTGGATGCAATAATTTATAGAAGCTTTTTAAATAATTCTTTTTAGTAAAGGATGCATTATTGTTGTGTTCAGTTTACATCTGTGTATGCCAAGTCTGTATGCTTAAGTTAATACCAGAATGATCATTTTAACCTAAATTTTATTTGTTAGATTATTTTCTTTTAAATTTGGAAGGATTATTTTTAAACAACTTTCTAAAGTCCTTTGCTGGTTCCCTGCAGAGCAAATTACTAACCTGCTTCAGTTGAAAAGGACTGTTTCCATCCTGTGTCCGTTGTGCCAGCTTCACAATGGCTGGATCCTAAGCTGTGCTGAGCTGCAAACCGCTGTCCTTATTACTTATTGATGGTTGTTAGATTATTTTCTTTTAAATTTGGAAGGATTATTTTTAAACAACTTTCTAAAGTCCTTTGCTGGTTCCCTGCAGAGCACATTACTAATCTGCTTCAGTTGAGAAGGACTGTTTTCATCCTGTGTCCGTTGTGCGAGCTTCACAATGGCTGGATCCTAGGCTGTACTGAGCTGAAAATCGATGTCCTTATTAATTATTGATGGTGTTCTGAGATATTTTTACTTCTATAGCTTCTTTTGTAACACTATCCCAAGACCCCTTCGTGCTCATAATGACTGATGTTTATTTCTGCTGACATGTGCAGGAAAACACCTCCAAAAATGACAGCAAAAAACTTGTTTTTGCCTTTCTGCGCACAACGTCGGGAAAGATTAGTCAGCTCCTGTGGAGACACAGCATTCCATCGGTGTTCAGTCCCCTAGCAAAAATATGATGGTTCAGGATGCCTGTGAAGGACGATCTAGGTCTTAGAAAGCCTGGGGTGTACAAGATAGCATGTCAGTGTGGCTGCTACTGTGTCTGTCAAACGTTACACACTGTGGAGCAACGCCAGACAGAACACAAGAGGTGTTTACGTCCAAACTGTCCTGAAAAGTCAGCCGTGGCAGAACATGCTTTAGAAAAGCGACACAGAATTCTATACGATTTAACATCTGTCATTATGAGGATGAAGGTATTTTGGGATTGCATTATCAAAGAAGCTATAGAAATAAAAATATCTGAAAACGGCATCAACAAGGGGCGCGGTTTGCAAGCACACCTAACCAGGAACTTGACCATCCTTAGTTTGAAGTGGACGCGACGGATGAGGTACGAAAACATTGCCATAATTGGCGAGGAAGACAGAACCAGTGTTGTTATAGCCAGTAGAGCGGCTATATAATGCCATGGCGCCACGGCAGTCATTTACAGCTTGACAATGGTTGAGGAGAGCTCAGTCGAAAACTTGTGGGATTTTAACCACCTAACGCGCCTGGAAGCCCAGTAAGATTATATTATTTCGCAAAGACGTCCGGTAACCAGTATCGACGATATGTAGTGTACGTTCTTTGAGTTCTCTCTCTCTCTCTCTGAGGCACTACCAGGCTGCATTTGTACCTTCCCCGAATTCTGCATGCATCCAACCAATGAGAGAGCTTGACAGTTAGCTTTTAAGTAACTTAAAATTACTCTTCGTTCCAGTTCGTCAAATGAGGAGTTGTGCAAGTTCAGAGATGGCAGCAGTCGATTGGAGATTTAGTCAGATCATTCCAGTCATTTGCAGTGATTCTTAATAAACGAAGATGTGAATCATTTCGTTTTAGATTGAAGAATTGTAGCTCTAAAGTTTTTAGGAGGATGTGAGCTATGGCTCCTACAATGCTACATCCCATTGCGACATCGTCTTCCTGGGTGTATGTATCAGGTGGGAGACCTTAAAGACGTTTGAGGTCTCTGTGTTCGTTGTTAGTAGGAAGCTGGTTACTGGATCACGCTGTAGTCATTCAAGTATTATGGACTCAGTTTCTTCATTCTCTATTGCACTTTAGACTGTTCTCTGATTTGTTGGAAATCGCATACACAGAACATGAATATTTGTGATTGCTATGATTTAGACTTTTGTCTCATGTATATTGTGAATCCCACGTGGCTTGCATCCACTGCTGTTTGATCTGAAGGCAGTGTAAATAATTCATTTGATTTTGCTGCTACTTATTTCTGCTTTCCTACATCACGTATTGGATGTTTATGCGGATGTAAGGTGTATTCCTTGTCAGATGGCACTTTGTGCACAGTAAAGATCAGAATCGGAACGAGTAAGAGTGTAATGTTCGAACTGCATACATCACAAGGCGCCGCCGTTACAAGTACATCAGTGGAAACGGGTTTCTTTCGTCCCCATTCTACACTCCTGGAAATTGAAATAAGAACACCGTGAATTCATTGTCCCAGGAAGGGGAAACTTTATTGACACATTCCTGGGGTCAGATACAACACATGATCACACTGACAGAACCACAGGCACATAGACACAGGCAACAGAACATGCACAATGTCGGCACTAGTACAGTGTATATCCACCTTTCGCAGCAATGCAGGCTGCTATTCTCCCATGGAGACGATCGTAGAGATGCTGGATGTAGTCCTGTGGAACGGCTTGCCATGCCATTTCCACCTGGCGCCTCAGTTCGACCAGCGTTCGTGCTGGACGTGCAGACCGCGTGAGACGACGCTTCATCCAGTCCCAAAAATGCTCAATGGGGGACAGATCCAGAGATCTTGCTGGCCAGGGTAGTTGACTTACACCTTCTAGAGCACGTTGGGTGGCACGGGATACATGCAGACGTGCATTGTCCTGTTGGAACAGCAAGTTCCCTTGCCGGTCTAGGAATGGTAGAACGATGGGTTCGATGACGGTTTGGATGTACCGTGCACTATTCAGTGTCCCCTCGACGATCACCAGTGGTGTACGGCCAGTGTAGGAGATCGCTCCCCACACCATGATGCCGGGTGTTGGCCCTGTGTGCCTCGGTCGTATGCAGTCCTGATTGTGGCGCTCACCTGCACGGCGCCAAACACGCATACGACCATCATTGGCACCAAGGCAGAAGCGACTCTCATCGCTGAAGACGACACGTCTCCATTCGTCCCTCCATTCACGCCTGTCGCGACACCACTGGAGGCGGGCTGCACGATGTTGGGGCGCGAGCGGAAGACTGCCTAACGGTGTGCGGGACCGTAGCCCAGCTTCATGGAGACGGTTGCGAATGGTCCTCGCCGATACCCCAGGAGCAACAGTGTCCCTAATTTGCTGGGAAGTGGCGGTGCAGTCCCCTACGGCACTGCGTAGGATCCTACGGTCTTGGCGTGCATCCGTGCGTCGCTGCGGTCCGGTCCCAGGTCGACGGGCACGTGCACCTTCCGCCGCCCACTGGCGACAACATCGATGTACTGTGGAGACCTCACGCCCCACGTGTTGAGCAATTCGGCGATACGTCCACCCGGCCTCCCGCATGCCCACTATACGCCCTCGCTCAAAGTCTGTCAACTGCACGTACGGTTCACGTCCACGCTGTCGCGGCATGCTACCAGTGTTAAAGACTACGACGGAGCTCCGTATGCCAGGGCAAACTGGCTGACACTGACGGCGGCGGTGCACAAATGCTGCGCAGCTAGCGCCATTCGACGGCCAACACCGCGGTTCCTGGTGTGTCCGCTGTGCGGTGCGTGTGATCATTGCTTGTACAGCCCTCTCGCAGTGTCCGGAGCAAGTATGGTGGGTCTGACACACCGGTGTCAATGTGTTCTTTTTTCCATTTCCAGGAGTGTAGTACCTCGAGTATGAACAGTCTGAGAACTGTGGCGCTGCGGTCGCTTCGCACTCGTAGACTGGTTGTCTCTTCCTGAGGCATGCTGGAATGTAAGGCTAGTCGCAACTTGTTGTTAGTACTGAAGATGAATACACGATTTTGCTGCTGTAAAGTAACACTGGCAAGATGAAATGACCGATTGTCGGCATCAGATAAGCGTTAATGAAGCTGTGTTACGTGAGACAATCGAGGATGTAAGACGAAAATGAATTTAAGACAAGCAAACAATTGAAAATGTGTTCCGTTAGAGGCGGAATGATGCCCGGAATAATTTTCACGTTATAGTTCACGTTTCGGACGAAAACCATACAAATTTCGTTCAGTGCAGATAAAAGGGTTGTAGTCTTGTTTATTACACCTCCACCATGAAAAAAAAACATGTGTGCTGCATCAAACGAAAACTGGGGAGACAGCAACTTCACTGTTATATCCCTACGACAAAAAAGCGCGCTATTTCTGTTCAAATAATTCAAATGGCTCTGAACACTATGGGACTTAACATCTCAGGTCATCAGTCCCCTAGAACTTAGAACTATTTAAACCTAACTAACCTAAGGACATCACACACATCCATGCCCGATGCAGGATTCGAACCTGCGACCGTATCGGTCGTGCGGTACCAGACTGAAGTGCCTAGAACCGCTTGGCCACCAGCGGCCGGCGCTATTTCTGTATTCATCTGATCATGGCAAATTGCGTTAATGGGCTAACAGCGAATTGGGTGGCTAATCATTCATTTCTGTAGTTTATTTCAATAATTAATTACCGTTTAGAGATTGCACTTCATCCTCATGTCATGCTTTCTGGTAGTGTCGTTACGGACTCCATAACGCCTCGAAAGTGTGGACATGTCAACATAATTGTTAGACATTCTCGCAATAGATTTTAAATGTGAAAATAAATTTACAGTAGTCTTCAAAAAAGTATTTTCTATACAATTGTGTGTACAGACAGGTCAATATTCCCTGCTAACCGACCAGTATTTACATCGGTATACTCTGTGACAAAAGTCATGGAATACCTCTTAATATCGTGTCGGACCTCCTTTGCCCGGCATAGTGTAGCAAGTCTACATGTCGTTTGAAGTCCCTGCAGAAATATTGAGCCATGCTGCCCCTATCGCTATCTATAACTGCGAAAGTGTTGCCGGTGCACGATTTTGTGCACGAACTGACGCCTCGATTATGTCCCATAAATGTTAGATGGGATTCAGGTCGGACGATCTGGGTGGTCAAATAATTCGCTCGAACTGTCCAGAATGTTTTTTCAAACAATTCATGAACAACTGTGGCCCGATGACAAGGTGCAGCTTTGTTTGGGAACAAGAGCTCCATGAATGGCTGCAAGTAGTCTACAAGCAGCTGTACATAACCATTTACAATCAATGATCGGTTCAGCTGGACCAAACGATCCAGTTCATTCTAAGGTGACACAGACCACACCATTATGGAGTCACCACCAGTTTGCACAATGCCTTGTTGGCAACTGGGTCCATGGCTTTGTGGAGTGTGCATCGCACTCGAACCCTACCATCATTTGACAAGGTCACGGTTTTCCAGTCGTCTAGGATCCAACCGATGTGGTCACCAGCTCAGGAGGGGCGCTGCATTACGACCCTCGTCAATGAGGCACTCGCGTCGGCCGTCTGCTGCCACAGCCCATTAACACCAAATTTCGCCGCACCGTTCTTACGGTTACATTTGTCGTGTGTCCCACATTGATTTCTGCAGTTATTTCACGCAGTGTCACTTGTGTGTTAGCACTGAAAAACTGTGCAAACGCCGCTGCTCTCGGTCGTTAAGCGAAGGCCGTCGACCACTGCGTTGTCGGTGGTGAGAGGTAATGCCTGAAATTTGGTATTCTCGCCACGTTCTTGACGCTGTCGATCTCGGAATTTTGAATTTCCTAACGGTTTCCGAAGTTGAATGTTCCATGCGTCTAGCTACAACTACAATTTCACGTTCAAAGTGTGTTAATTCCCGTTGTATGGCCGTTATCATATCGGATATCTTTCCACTTGGATCACCGGCAAACAAATGACAGCTCTGTCAAACGAACTTCTCTTTTATATCTCGTGTGCGCGCTACTGCCTCTATCTGTATATGTGCATATCACTATCCCATGAATTTTGTCATCTCAGCGTGCAACTTCCTTCTGTCACTTAGGCAGATATTTTGTGACATATCAATTTCCATTTGAGAATGAGTATAAAGCTGTAATCATAACAGTGTGAAGTAAATGAATAGCAGTTTACAGTTTAGCGACGGAAATTTCTTTAAAACCTTTGTGTATCTAGCGGCAATGCTTGGAGTCCGTGGTTATACACTATGCGATCAAGAGTATCCGGACACCTGGCTGAAAATGACTTACAAGTTCGTGGCGCTCTCCATCGGTAATGCTGGAATTCAGTATGGTGTTGGCCCACCCTTAGCCTTGATGACAGCTTCCACTCTCG
Source organism: Schistocerca serialis cubense (assembly GCF_023864345.2). Classification (NCBI taxonomy): domain Eukaryota; kingdom Metazoa; phylum Arthropoda; class Insecta; order Orthoptera; family Acrididae; genus Schistocerca; species Schistocerca serialis. Next base: position 287,008,403 of record NC_064639.1, read on the forward strand.
CAGGCATACGTTCAATCAGATGCTGGAAGGTTTCTTGGGGAATGACAGCCTATTCTTCACGGAGCACTGCAATGAGGAGAGGTATCGATGTCGGTCGGTGAGGCCTGGCACGAAGTCGGCGTTACAAAACATCCCAAACGTGTGCTATAGGATTCAGGTCAGTATTCTGTGAAGGCCGGTCCATTACAGGAATGTCCTTGTCATGTAACCACTCCTCCACAGGCCGTGCATTATGAACAGGCGCTCCATGGTGTTGAAAGTTACCATCCCCGAATTCACTTCAAAAGTAGGAAGCAAGAAGGTGCTTAAAACATCACTGCCTGTGCTGTGGTAGTGCCACGCAAAACAAATAAGGGTGCAAGCCCCCTCCATGAAAAACACGACTACACTATAACACCACAGCCTTCTAGTTTTGCTGGCGGGGGTGGCCGAACGGTTCTAGGCACTACAGTCTGGAACTACGCGACCACTACGGTCGCAGGTTCGAATCCTGCCTCGGGCATGGATGTGTGTGATATCCTTAGGTTAGTTAGGTTTAAGTAGTTCTAAGTTCTAGGGGACTGAGGACCTCAGTAGATAAGTCTCATAGTGCTCAGAGCCATTTGAACCTCCTAGTTTTACTGTTGGCGCTTCAGACGCTGGCAGATGACGCTCACCGGACATTCACCATACCCACACCCTGCCATCGGATCGCCACATTGTGTACCGTGATTCGTCAATCCACACAACGTTTTTCACTGTTCAATCGTTCAGTGTTTACACTCCTTACACCAAACGAGGTGTCGTTTGGCGTTTACAGGCGTGATGTGTGACATGAGTAGCCGCTCGAACATGAAATTCAAGTTTTCTCACCTCTCACTTAACTGTCACAGTACTTACAGTGGATCCTGATGCAGTTTGTAATTCCGGTGTGATGGTCTGGATATATGTCTGCCTATTACACATTACGAACCTCTTCAACTGTCGGCGGTCTCTGTGAGGCAACAGACGAGGTCGATCTGTGCGCTTTTGTGCTGTACGTGTTCCTTCAGGTTTCCACTTCACTATCACATTGGAAACAGTGGACCTAGCGATGTTCAGGAGTGTGGAAATCTCGCGTACAGACGTGTGACACAAGTGACACCCAGTCACCTGACCACGAAGTCCGTGAGTTCCGCGGAGCACCCCATTCTGCTCTCTCACTATGTCTAATGACTACTGAGGTCGCTGATATGGAGTACCTGGCAGTAGGTGGCAGCACAATGCACCTATTATGAAAAACGTATGTCGTTGGGGGTGTCCGGATACTTTTGATAACACAGTGTTCTTCCGAGCTCGTGCACTCGCTCTCCTTTCTGAGTCGAGTCCACTTGTTGGCAACAAAAGGTCAGGTGTCGAGTGAGCTGCGGCAGAGACTGAAGAGTAAAATGTACGGACCCCAGAGACGGCGAGTACGAAGATGACGTCACAGGACTAGCTGGCGAGTTTAAAAGCGAGAATACGAAGCTCTTTTCTGATCTCTAGTGCATACCTTTTGCAACTGCTATCCATTTACTTCACACAGTTTTGATTATTGCTTTATACACATTTTCGAATGGAAATTAATATGTCACAAAACATCTGCCTAAGTGACAGAAGCAAGACACGTCGTATAGCATAGATAATCAAATAAATCATTCCATATACTGTTTTCACCTACTAATAGTAAGAAATAGCTCGTATTACGCTAGTATAAATTTCAGCTGTAGAGGTAAGTTTTGACACTGGTTCCGCTTGCAAAGCTGCAATGGCAGAATTTCTCTGCAGTGTGTATATGCTCATGTCTCCACGAAATGACTTAGACAAAGCTTGGTAGTAGCCCTTTTCGCATTTCGTAACGCTTATACAAATTTAATCTTTCAAGTTGCGCAATTATTCAAATGTTTTGGAGAAGCGTTATCAACAACTAACCAATTTCTTCTTAAAGCATCGTTACTATAACCAAGGCTCACGATTCCGTCGCACTGTATTTGACCACAGACTGAAAATTTGTTCTCTCTTTAGTGCTATTCACATTAGCCCACCCTATTCCCTATTTGATGTTCATGTATGCCTGTCAATTACTAGTAGCCTGTTTACTATAAGTGGGCGCTGATGCGAGTATTCCTTTTTCTGTTCTCGAAGTCAGACTCTTACATAATTGATTACTAGGTCATGGGTTTATTGATAACAAGCCATAGAGTCGCTAAATCAGGATTTTAAGAGACTACTGGGTATGGTAGTCCAGTTTCTAAAACAGTAGGTCCCTTCAAGGTTTCCAAGAGTAATGTTTATTATGCTGATACCTCTTCCAGAATGTGCCTGGACTCGCATTCGGGAGGACGACGGTTTTAACTGCATCCGGCCATCCTGATTTGGGTTTCCCGTGATTTCCCTAAATAGCTCCTGGCAAATGCCGGGATGGTTCCTTTGAAAGAGCACAGCCGACTTCCTTCCCCACCCTTCCCTAATCCGATGGGACCGATGACGTCGCTGTTTGATCCCCTCCCCAAAATCAGCCAACCAATCAGAATCTAAAAACTCCATTGGCTGTGGGGTCCCTAAATATCCTATCCTGACAGGTAGCTCGTCCATTGTGCTCGCTGACCAACAAACATGCATAATTGTCTCCAGCAATTACAGTTGCATTCGTTAACTCACTCGGAGATCATTGTCTGAGTGCCCATTGCTTGACGAAAAGCATTATTTCCTATTTTATATACTTTAACTCGCTCGGAGGTCATTGTCTGAGTGGCCATTGCTTGACGAAAAGCATTCTTTCCTGTTTTATATACGTAAGATCCACTTGTACAAATGCACTGCACGCTAACTCGGAGTATTGATAGGTAGAGTGACTTTTTCAGTCTAGTTTCACAAATAAACTAGACAAAAGCTGTTGTTATAAATGTTGGTTTTTGAAGAGAGTAGGAGGTGTGGTAATTTTTTCTTTGCAGGTTATCGCTTACAAATAAATTGAAGTAATCAGAAATTAAAAAGAGTTGCATAGGCGAAAAAACTAGAGTGAGATAAGAAAGTAACAAGCCAATCATAAATCAAGCTGAATAAAATCAAGCTGAGGTCGTCTTCGTGTTGCTGATATAAAAAAACAGCTCATTTTAAAAGTCTTTGTGTATGTGTATTTGCTTTTGGTGCAAAGCACGGGTCTACATTTACTTTGTGAACTTGACAGTTTGTGTGCCATTGAACATACAGCGCTAGCGATACAAAAGCGAAGTTACCTGTTTATATGACTGTCCGTAGTTCCGATTGTTCAATACAGTGTCCCGCAGTTCTTCGTTTTGACAGTCTATTGCCGTTTATGCTTCAAGCAAATTCTGGAAGCCATTATCTAATGAAATCGTGCAAGTGGTCTGGGTACTGTGTATGGTAGAAAGGACATTATTGCTACTGTAATAGCTAATACGCTATAGTACTACGGCTCATAGAGTAACACAAGCAGGTGAGCATTGATGATATTGCATCACTGGGTACGACATGTTTGAATTTGTCTGAAAGTGCTACTTGTGATTTCACTTTACTGGAGGCAGTCACAGGAGTTGCACATTCGTCTACAGGTGTGTCAGCGTTACAATAATGTGTTTACATTTTACAAAGTCGACTCTTAAATTTCGTCTCGCTTTCTCTGATTTATACGGCTTGTGGCAAGTGTGTGGACTAGCACCACTTGAAGAAAATATGGATCGAAAGTTGGGGGGTATTCGGGGACGCTTGTTGATATCGCAGAACATAAGAAACCTTCCTGCTCTCTGGTTCATTATTACTCTCTTTACGTCGGTGTATGCTGTGTACTGCCGTCATGACGTGTACTTTCACAGGCACGAAGCTACAGTGCTCACACATTTCGTCGTTAACGTGTTGGGAAAAACCACGTTACTGCTGATATTGGGAAAATGCGCAATGACGGAGCTGAGGAAGCTAAGAGAGCTCTTCATCCTTCTGAAATTCGTGGATGCGCGACTACCAACGAACAAGACAGACAAGTCAAAGCTGCTGGGAGGTTTTTTGCTGTGTCTTTACGTCTCATTCACTCTCGCCATCGGGATGTCGAATATCCCCAGCGTCACCAATGTGCCACTGTTCCTGGCCTACATGGTGTACGTGGTGTTAGCAGCAGCAATGTCGCTCCAGTATGTATTGTTGGTGCTAGAATTGTGGGTGAGGTTCCAAACCCTCAACGCCGTCCTACTGCAATCCCTGCAGTTCACTGTAGACCCAGAGCTGTGGTCACTGCTTGGGGGATCGACGACACTCGCATCACTGGTTATGTTGCAACACAGCAGACAGCGCCACCTGCGAGACGCCTACGTCACCCTCACACACGCTGCTGACCTCCTGCAGGAGCACTTCGGTCTTGCGATGGCAGTCAACATCGCGACCTCTGTCTGCAGTGTGACGTTGTCTCTCTATGAGCTGGTCATGACGGTGACGAAGCCTGGCTGGATATTCCAGTTCTCCCTCAGTAAGTCATCGAGAGGGCCAGTCATGTGGGTCCTCTTCCATTCCACCAAACTATTATCTGTTGCATTTTCTTCAGCAGCTGCTGCAGACGCTGCAGCAGCAACTGGTTTGATCCTTTTGAGAACATCAGCACTGTCTACATGGCGTGACTCCCAAGACGATTCCTTCCTTCGCTTTACATTACAAGTGCCACCACTACGCTTCACTGCTGCAGGATTCTTCACCGTGGATCGTCCACTCTTGGTGTCTATAGTTACTGTCATTATGACGTATGTAATCATCTTAGCGCAACTTACTCCTAAATAACTGCTGGATCCAGAGCTATGTACACACCTAAGATTGCTGTTTGTGAAACTTGTCGCCGTTTTCTTGGGCCTCTGCATGTTGTGAACTGCTGTCTTATACCCTCTAATGACGATGATTATCTTGAGTATCTTCTTCATTAGGAGCTGATATTACTCCTCTTCATTGTTATTGTTGTTCTCTTGAACCGCGCGACCGCTATGGTCGCAGGGTCGAATCCTGCCTCAGGCATGGATGTGTGTGAAGTCCTTAGGTTAGTTAGGTTTAAGTAGTTCTAAGTTCTAGGGGACTGATGACCTTAGAAGTTAAGTCCCATAGTCCTCAGAGCCATTTTGTTGTTCTTCTTCAGCTCATTATTCTTGTCATAACTTCACTGAATTTATTAATGTATTGCCTAATACTATCACTGTAGCATTTTGAGGCAGAGTGTTTGTCATACAGTAGCAAAATCAGTAGGTTACTTCTAACTGAGCACACGTACTGTATATAAAATTATGAAAATTTGAACAGTGTATAGCTTAAATATACAGCTATTAATGCTCTACATTCAATCAGTGAATGAACGGTTATTTCAGATTTTTGTTTTCAGCCAGCTCAATAAAAAAGCAATTAATGATATAACAGTTCATTGTGGTATGCATATATAGAACAACCAATCTAATGTGTCTATTTCTTTAAGCATTTCTTTAATGTGGTGAAATGAATATAATGCAATTATTGTCTTTTCATTTCTGTACATAGTATAATTATGTAAATGTTAAGTCTACAAGTTAGTAATACACGGTTGCTTCAGCTGAATGTCTTTTTTTTTTTTTTTTTTTTTTTTTTTTGACGAACGAGTTTGTTTCATACAAAATAGCTGTATCATAAATAAAACATTTCCCTATTTATTTTCAATGTGAAAATAATTCCATTCTGTTCATTGTAAGCAACTAGTATTTGGCAATCTGTAGAGAAATATTCCCAGCAAAAATATGTGAGCCCATATGTGATAAACTCGATTTTTATATCTTAAAACTCTCTCATATATATGAAGAAACTGTATTACAGTTAGGGGCTTATTTAGCTTTCCAAACCTACAGCTATATTTTGTTATTAGTGTACAAACTAAGTAAAAGAAAGTATAGATCATCTTATGATCATTGTTGTTAACACTTCTTCTAAAACATTTTAAGTGTGTATTTCCACAGACTAAAAATATTAATGAAATTCACTAATTATTTGCTAAAAATACTCAGCTATCTAAAATTTCCTTGCAACAAACATTCATTTGCTACCTTTTGTCAGCGGTTACTTCCAGTTGTACATTATGACATACTATATATGTCCAAAAGGTCCCAAAGGTGAGGTCTATTCTACTTATGAATATTTATTTAAATTAAAGAACTATAAGAAGAATTATAAATCTTAAGTTTCCTTATATATAAAAATATTTAAAGCTGATCGTTGTCAATTTTTATTATTTGTGGGATAAACTTTTATTTAAACTGAAAGCATGTTTGCTTTCTAAAAAGACTAATCATTGTTGTTTTATCGCTTGTACATGAAAACATTGTGGATGACTTGATAAATTTACACAGTTCTGTGTATGTTTTGTTGTACTTCAATGTAAAACTATTTTAATGTGCAATATCACAGCCAGTTAGAATGACTTTTATCTAGCAACTTTTTAATTTATAGTAATACTTACATCCATAAACGTAAAATTCCCTGTAACTTTCTTTCACAGCATGAATTTTTAAATAAAATTTCCAGGAGTTTATTAGATACACTTCGATATTTCAGTTTCGAAAAACCCAAAATATTTAGCTGTGTTTTGTGTGTATCTAAAGTTAACTTGTAGTTATACTTTTATTTATTGCTCTAATAACTTTGGTATCAAATTAAAGACCAATCATATAATATCCAATAATATCGCACAAAAAGTTCACATTCACTGCCTCTGATGTTCAACCTGTTCCAGCCATTGCGTACTCTGAGTTTTCCAGTAATACACATTTCTTACAGTCAGCTCTCCATCATTTGCAAAGCTACATTCATCAGTAGAGCGAATTCTTTAAAGAAGGAAACTGCTGTCGCATCAGAACTGAGCGGCAGAATTATATGCGACTTCTGTAGTTCCATTAATTTAAATTCTGAGAAAGTGGCACATGATATGGATAGAACCTGTTTGCTCACAAGATGTGATTAACGCAGAGCTGACTTTTTCCAGAGATACTTTCTATTTCTCTGGAACTGAAATGTAGATTATGAGCAGCAGCTGCCAGAACACTTAATTCGTTCTTTCAGTTCGTTGCAATCTTTCTCATTACCGTATGTTTGGTATTCCACTACCTGTCCGATTTTTGCACATTCGCTGTCATTCTTGTTGGGCACTGTAGATTGGGATATTTTTTTGCATACAATTTAACTATTCTCTTCGTTCCTTCTGCTTTCTCAGTAAAAATTTAGCATACACTGAGGTGACGAAACTCGTGGGATAGCGATTGGACATATCCAGATATTGGATGTTACATTTCGAAAATCGTTAGGGAATTCATATTCCGAGGTCCACAGTGTCAAGAATGTGGGGAAAATAGCAAATTTAACGCATTACTTATCACTACGGTCAACGCAGTAGCCGACGGCCTTTGCTTATGGTCCGACAGCAGCAGCTTTTATGTAGAATCGTTAGTGCTAACAGGCAAGCTACACTGTGTCAAATAACCACAGAAATCAATGTGGGACGTGCGACGAACGTGTCCGTTAGGACAGTGGGCGAAATTTGGTGTTAATGGGCTATGGCAGCAGACGACTGACGCGAGTGCCTTAGCTAGCAGCACGCCATCGTGTGCAGCGCCTCTCCTGGGCTCGTGACCGATCAGTTGGATCCTAGACGACACGAAACCCGTTTCCTGGTCAGATGAGTCCCGATTTCAGTTGGTATGAGCTGACGACAGGGTTCGGGTGTGGCGCAGATCTCACGAAGCCACGGAACCAAGTTGTAAAAACGGCACTATGCAAGCTGATGCTGGCTCCATGATGGTGTGGGCTGGGTTTATGTGGAAAGGTCTGTGTTATCTGGTCTAACTGCATCGATCTTTTACTGGAAATAGTTATATTCGGCTATCTGCAGACCATTGGTCTTCATGTTCCCAAACAACAGTGGAATTTTTATGGGTGACAATTCACCTGTTTTGGGACAACCTGTGTACCACTCCAGAGTAACGTTATTCAAGATGGCGGCGATGACGTCGTTCAGTATGGTGGCCGTGACTCAATCAAGATGGCGGATGTTGGTGGCAAGTTTGAATTTTGATGGTTTGATGGGGAAGTGCCACGCCCCTCCCCTCCCTCCCCCCCCCCCCCCCCCAAGAAAAAAAAATGGTGCGAAGTTCAAATTCCAGCAGGATAATGCACGACACCCCGGTTATCTCTATTAAGCAATGAAAATGGCGGGAAGATATGTCACTAGGGCTAACGTAAGCCACCTGACTGACACTTCCTTCTAAGAACTGGCGCCAAGTTTCATTTTTGGCGGGAAGATAGGTCACTTGGGGTTTCGCTACTGGCACAAAAGATACGACACTGATGCTGACGCAACCTCCTCCTAACGATCCGTGGGAAAAAGGACATGTCTCTATCATTTAACCAATTACAAACAGGTGCGTTCGCCACTGGGTCTGGACTCCAACTGGCTTAGTTCATATCGTCGACACCAGAGGGCGCTCTCCTCATGTCAGATCATGACTCAAGTAGCGTTATTCAAAATGGCGGCACCCAGTGTGTTCACCACGAGCTCCAGAGCCCAACTGACTTAGTTCATGTCGTGGCCACCAGAGGGCGCTACCGCGACGTCAGTTGACGACACAAGATCATCTGCTCTCTCTCTCTCTCTCTCGCGCGCGTTATAACCAGACACACGCCGCGTCAGCTGCCCGCGTGCGAGCGACTGCTGACCTCACAGTGTCCACCCTGCATGTTCATACCTGCACCACAGAAAGTCTTCCGCAAATATCCTAACGAATGTAAGTGAACACATGTGACAACCACATCGTGCATCTAATCAATCAAGTAACTAAGTACTTAATCGAGTTTAACAAGGCCTTTAGTGGATGTAGTTTAGGAAAATTTTATCAATGGATTTGATATTTACTAACATATGTTTGACTTTCTGTCTTCATTACTTCTGAAAGTGAGTAGCGTGGTCCATAATAAGTCGAGGCGTTAGTATGCCGTTACTACGTCTCCTCATCTGTCACTTCTGTGGTGTCTTAGAACAGTGCAGTCTGTATTTATGGAACTGGAGAACAAGCTTGGCTTGAGCCAGGTGTCCACGTTCGTTAGAAGTAATACATGGATGTAGATATTTTGAATATACATTGGAGTTAGTCGAATTGAGTTGAAAGTGATTAAACATGTACATGAGGAGACATGGAGTATTGTGCCTTTAGTTGTAGAAGGCGCGAGGATGTGTTTGGCAGATATGACATGTGGCTGTGGGTGTGATTGGTCCGTCCTACAAAAAAAGCACCAAGAACGCCCTGGGAGGGTGTGGGTGATGGAAGCAGGCAGGAAGGAACGAAAGGTGGGTATTGCTCCAGTCTTGTGACAAGGTAAGTGGAGGCAGGGAAACGAGTCTCGCTAAGAGCAAAAACAATCTGTTCACAACAGTAGCACAAACAGATCAAAAACAACAGTGACAGGGAATATTATTAATGTTAGTAGTGTTAATGACATCAGTGATATGATAAAGGGTTGATGAAGGTGAAAATAGCAAGGCGAAATTTACACAGTTATTGCTAATCTAAATAAAAAATAGTAATAAGAGAAAGTAACTCAAAAAGGACAGGAATAAATTACGTACAACTATGCTCTACAGTAACAACACAGACGCAATGGTAGAACTAATGGCTGCAAGAGTAGACAAGTTATTAGCTCCTAAAGCACAGCCTTTGGAGTTCATTTGCACTGTTATTTTCCAGTGTTTCTGTAACCTTATGGTGCCATTCATGTTCACACATTACGTAGTCCAAATTCGGATATCACGTTATTCAAAATTTGTCAGACTTGTCTTCACGAGTTGCTTCATTACCGTGACTGTTTCAGACCATTTCATATTGACACAAACATAACGATTGTGTGTCTAGGTTTCGTGGTTCACAACGTCCTACATTCCACTCTATAATTTCTGATTATAGTATGTGCTGCATGAATATTTGTTCTCACTTTAAGCTTTTACTTTTTAAAATTCTATGTTAATAGCAAATATTTTAATATTTCTAGCGTACTTTCTAGTGCTGCACAACAGTATGTCAGTTACATTGCCTTCGCCTAAAAGAATTACAAGCGATGTATGGCACATTTTACCAAAATAGGAAAAAAGAAAATGCCGCTATTGTCAGCAGGCAATTTCTATGCCTTCTGGCTTATTATCAAACCTGAAGATACAGCTAAAATTGGAGTATCCTACATTACCTCTGGAACGACATGCTCAGAAGGCCGATCAAGATCACCGTGAATTTATCCCTCAATTCAAGAAATTATTTCTCGTGAACCGTCGTCACTGACGTCTGCTTCCGCCTCTCAGAAAGGCCCATCAGTGTCGCCAGGATCTGGACTGAGTCCCTGTTTGTTTTCTTTTGCAGTGCCCTCATTCCCAACTGCTTTTCATTTACAACAACCAGTAAGTAAATTTGTTAATATTATAAATTAATGTATGGCATTAGATGCACAGCTTCTGAAAGTGATTTGAAGAGAATACCCTCCTTTCTCTAGTGTTGAAGATACAGAATTTGAAAAAAGTCATAGATACGCTTTGCCCAAATTACAATTCATGAAGTCGAAAAATAGTGTGAAACACTCTAATCAGAATTATTTGGTAAAATTAAAAATCATTTAATCACCGAAAAGTCAGTTTGCCTTACTACTGATATGCATATATGCGTAGATATAACATTAGTTTCTATGCATTCATTGCACATTTCATTGAAGAGAAGAGTAAACTAAAGTCATATCTTTTAGAGTGCTCACAATTCGGAGACAGACACACTGCAAAAATAACGTAAACTGGGTAAAGTCTGTTATTGCCAAATACAATATCAGTTTTAAAATCACTGCCATAATAACACACAATGTGTCAAATATAAAATTAGCCGCAGTGCTTCTGAAACTTACACATATTTTGTGCTTTGTACATTCTTTGAACCTTGCTGTGCAACACGCATTTCAGAACCCAAACAGAAAACCGTTGATGAAGTCAAAAGAGTTATTATGTTTTCAAGAAAAGTCCCTTTGGTTTAAGCAAACTTGCTGAAATGCAAGAAAATTTAAAAAAAAGTCCGACTGAAACTAAAACAAAACATCCCAAACAGATGGAACTCTACTTAGGAAATGTTACAAAGATTTACTTTAAATAAAGATCCCATAATTTCTTGCCTCGCTATTTTAGGTGGAAAATCGATCATTTTAAACTTTAAAGATACATACTGGGAGATAATGCAACAGGCTTTACAGATTTTGAAAGCTTTCAATGAGGTAAGCAGAGAGGTGTCCTCAGGGAAACAGTCTCACTTTCAAAAATGAAAATCTTGCCAAGAATCTTGCTATCGACAGGGGATCTCAAGTTGATTCCGTATTTCGAGATTTCCGGAAAGCTTTTGACACCGTTCCTCACAAGCGACTTCTAATCAAGCTGCGGGCCTATGGGGTATCGTCTCAGTTGTGCTACTGGATTCGTGATTTCCTGTCAGGATGGTCGCAGTTCGTAGTAATAGACGGCAAATCATTGAGTAAAACTGAAGTGATGTCAGGTGTTCCCCAGGGAAGCGTCCTGGGACCTCTGCTGTTCTTGATGTATATAAATGACCTGGGTGACAATCTGAGCAGTTCTCTTAGGTTGTTCGCAGATGATGCTGTAATTTAACGTCTAGTAAGGTCATCCGAATGCCAGTATCAGTTGCAAAGCGATCTATAAAAGATTGCTGTATAGTGTGGCAGGTGGCAGTTGACGCTAAATAACGAAAAGTGTGAGGTGATCCACATGAGCTCCAAAAGAAATCCGTTGGAATTCGATTACTCGATAAATAGTACAATTCTCAAGGCTGTCAATTCAACTAAGTACCTGGGTGTAAAAATTATGAACAACTTCAGTTGGAAAGACCACATAGATAATATTGTGGGGAAGGCGAGCAAAAGGTTGCGTTTCATTGGCAGGACACTTAGAAGATGCAACAAGTCCACTAAAGAGACAGCTTACACTACACTCGTTCGTCCTCTGGTAGAATACTGCTGCGCGGTGTGGGATCCTTACCAGGTGGGATTGACGGAGGACATCGAAAGGGTGCAAAAAAAGGGCAGCTCGTTTTGTATTATCACGTAATAGGGGAGAGAATGTGGCAGATATGATAGGCGAGTTGGGATGGAAGTCATTAAAGCAAAGACGTTTTTCGTCGCGGCGAGATCTATTTACGAAATTTCACTCACCAACTTTCTCTTCCGAATGCGAAAATATGTTGTTGAACCCAACCTACATAGGTAGGAAGGATCATCAAAATAAAATAAGAGAAATCAGAGCTCGACCAGAAAGGTTTAGGTGTTCGTTTTTCCCGCGCGCTGTTCGGGAGTGGAATGGTAGGGAGATAGTATGATTGTCGTTCGACGAACCCTCTGCCAAGCACTTAAATGTGAATTGCAGAGTAATCATGTAGATGTAGAACGGTAACTAAAATCTGTTAAAGACAAAAATAAAGAATGTTCTGAAGAAACAGAGTAATTGGATGATAATTTGCTTTAAGCGTTATGAGAGCGGTTTGGAGTTATTTTTAACTCTTTTTAACATGAACACCTTTTTTTACGAATTAAATAAAGTCTATTCCGAAATTATAGTAATGTAAACATTGATTCTCCTATTCTCTAAGGTATAAGAATTTTAACTTTGCTGCCTTAATCTCTGACTCGTGACGTCATTAAACGCTGAGCGTACATCGCCATACCTTGTTGGATCCCAGATTCAAAATGTAAAGCATTTCAGGACTGCTACATGACTATTACTGCAGAAATGAAAGCGTTGGTTGTTCAACAAGAACTGACACAGTTCATTTCTCAAGCAGTTACCACCATAATGCATGAGACTTATTCAATCTGGGAGGAGTTTGATGAAACTATTAGTCAGCTCCAAGCAGGTCATGACCTGAATATGACAAATATTTAGTTGAGAGATATTTGCCTACAAACATCAATCCCTTAAACAGGTAGGAAACAAGAATATTGCTGAAGTTATACCCAAAACTGTATCAATTGATTCTAAAAGTATGATAGCAATGCCCATGCCCTTTGAATGAATATTTTCAAAAGCAGGACAAATATACACTGAGAAGAGAAACAGACTCACATTGACTAAAACAGGTCAATTTTATAAATAAATTACAATATTGATTAATTTTTCCTTTTTGGATACCTGTATCATAATACTGACTGTAAATGACGACTGCACATACACTTTAATTAAAGTTATATTATAATTATTGTATTGTATTTTTTCCAATAAAAGTATCAAAGTATAACAAGAATCAGTCTTCATTCTTAAAATTTTTCCACCTGATAAAAATATTTAGTATTTTCTTGTAATGTTTATAATTTTTACAGCATGTGAAACTTAAAACTTTTGGATCTCAATATTACTACGGATATAAGACAAAATTATTACTCCTCTTTATATGTTGTTTCAAAATAGGAACATATCAAATAAAAATACAGGTTTAGTGACCTTCTTTTACTTATTTTTGTGAGTGAATGGCAAGTAATGAGTCATGAAAAACAACTAGTTCTTTCTGGAGAGTGCCAAGTTCTGATCTCATCTCTCAGAAGAAAAGTTTTGTCCATCTATAGCGCCCAGAACTGAGATCTGCGAGGTGATAATCTACAGACATACTAAAGACGCTGACCAATACATCTGCCCAAAGCTTCATCGAATTTTCAGTGTGGTTTTCATTTTGCGGTCGATCATTCCTTGCTTTCCGAATATCCCTCGTAGTTAGGCAAAAAATTTCGATCAGTTAGTATGTGTTCGATCATTACTTACTTATTTATGGTTATAGACCCTCTTTGAGTGATTGTATAAGTATCTGAAGCAAGTAATTATTAGATCAGCACATGGCTACAGTTCTTCATTAGGAGGCACATACATAATCAGAACAACGTTATCAAACTTGCAGTACCTCTCTCTGCAACAGTGAACGGCCATATAAATGAAACTTCCTGACAGCTTAAAACTAGGTGCCGGACAGAGGCCCCGAACTTGGACCTTTGCCTTTTGCGGGCAAGTGCTCTACCAACTGAGCTACGCAAGCACAACTCACGACCCGTCCTCACAGCTTCAATTCTGCCAGTACCTCGTCTCCTACCTTCCAAACTTCACAGAAGCTCTTCTGCGAACCATGAAGAACTAGCCCATTAATCTGTCAGGAAGTTTCATATCAGCGCACACTCCGCTACAGAGCGAAAATCTCATTCTGGAAACATCCTCTAGGCTGTGGCTAAGCCATGTCTCCACAATATCCTTTCTTCCAGGAATGCTAGTTCTGTAAGGTTCGCAGAAGAGCTTCTGTGAAGTTTGGAAGATAGGAGATGAGGTACTGGCAGAATTGAAGTTGTGAGGACGGGTCGTGAGTCGTGCTTGGGTAGCTCAGTTGGTAGAGCACTTACCCGCGACAGGCAAAGGTCCCGAGTTCGAGTCTCGGTCCAGCACACAGTTTTAATCTGTCAGGAAGTTTCATAGCACACTCTGCTGCTGAGTGAAAATCTCATTCCGGCCGTATAAAGGCCGGAAGGTATTGCGTAACTTCACGTAGCAAGTATGTAAAAGTAGATTACGCTTCAGATTTAGAATTAGCTGAATCTACATATTTTAATCTAAGTTTATAGTTCGGGACTTCTTGATTGGTTCTTTCGTAGTTCTTGCCTTCAGAAGTCACATGTCTGAACAAGTTTCGTTAACTTTGCTCAGCAGGCGCCTGCATTTTTTGAAGTGCACGTACCTGTAGGTTTAGCTAATATAGAACATAATTTATCGATCCCTACTACATGTAATGGCATTATTTTGGACGGCATCGGAATGTTTTAATAAAGTATAAGTGATAAACACTGAGATGACAGAGGTCATTTGGTACCTCTTAATATCGTGTCGGCGCTGCAGTCAAGGACTGTGCGTCTGGTCCCAGCGGAGGTTCGAGTCCTCCCTCGGGCATGGGTGTGTGTGTTCGTCCTTAGGATAATTTAGGTTAAGTAGTGTGTATGCATAGGGACTGATGACCTTAGCAGTTAAGTCCCATAAGATTTCACACACGTTTGAACATTTTCTGAATATCGTGTCGGACCTCCTTTTCCCCGGCGTAGTGCAGCAGCTCGATATGGCATGGACTCAACAAGCCGCTGGAAGTTCCCTGCAGAATTATTGAGCCATGCCGACTCTTTAGACGTCCATAACTGCGAAAGCGTTGCCAGTTCAGAAAGTTGTGCACGAATTGACATCACGATTGTGTCTCATAAATGTTCAATGGGATTCCTTTGGGCAATCTGGGCCGCCAAATGGTGCATTCAAATAATCCAGAACGTTCTTCAAATCAATCACGAACAACTGCGGCCCACTGACATGACGTAGTTGATTGGGAACATGAATTCCTTGAATTGCCACAAAGTAGCCGAACACAACAAGAGAGTCCAGTCCATTCCACGTAATCACAGCCCATACCATTGTGCAGCCACCAACAGCTTGTACAGAGACTTGTTGACAACTGGGGTTCATGGGTCCGAGGAGTCTGCGCCACACTCAGCTCTTACCAACTGAAATCGGGACTCATCGGACCAGGCCACAGTTTTCCAACCGTCGAGGATCCAACCGATATGTTCATGGGCGCAGGAGAGGCACTGTAGGCGATGTCATGCTGTTGGCAAAGGCATTCGCTTCGGTCGTCTGCTGTCATAGCCCATTAACGCCAAATTTCGCCGCACTGTGCTAACGGATATGTTTGTCGTACACCCTACATTGATTTCTTGCGGTTATTTCACGCAGCGCTGCTTGTCGGTTAGCACTGACCATTCTAATCAAATGCCGCTGCTCACGGTCGTTAACTGAGGGCCGTCGGCTACTGCGTTGTCCGTTGTGAGAGGTGACTCCTGAAATTTTATATTCTCAACATACTCTTGACACTGTAGGTCTCCGAATATTGAATTCCCTGAGATTTCCGACACGGAATGTCCCATGCGTCAAGCTCCAGCTACTATTCCGCGTTCAGAGTCTGGTAACTCCTGACGAGTGGCCATAATCACGCCGAGAACCATTTCAGATGAATGAGCTGAGTATCAAATGAGAGCTCGGCCTGTGCACTGCCCTTTTACGTCTTGTGTACGCTATATTGCTGCCGTTTCTGTATGTACATATCGCTATCCCATGACTCCTGTCACCGCAGTGTATAGCGGAACAAATTTTCTGATCCGCCTGTCAAGCAGATTTTGAAATTCTGCAGCAGAAAAGTCATCATTTCTTGCATTAGTTTAAAAAACAGTTCAGTTTATCCTAATCTCTCAGGAGTCTAGGTAGCGAGAACACATAACAGCACAACTCGCAGCTCCTGAAGAAGTTGACAGGGTTGGTCGTACAAAACTTGTGCATTAGCTGGAAACAACCCAGTTGAACACCTGGAGCCACATCATTAGTTCAATCTGTCGTTCTCCAGATATCTGTGAATTTATCTCTACTACGCTCACATTGACGCAGAATCGTTCTAGCGAATCAAGTTATTCAAGTTCTCCATAGGATGACATGGGTTATTATATTTCTTTCAGTATAGCAATTTGACAAGTACCGTGGCTATTTTAAGTTCTTATTTAAAGTACCTTATTTCTAAGTTTTATTTTTCTCATAATTTGTTTTGCAGGTCCTACATGATTTCTGCTTTTCCCAGTAACTAAGTTTATGAGATATTTAACTTTAAAATTGGGTTATTATTCATCAAAGTCTTTTGATTGTGGCTGAGACAAATGAATTACACTGTGCAGTGAATTACGTTGGCAGTCAGTGACATAATATAAGGTGCAACAGTGTTATGTCAATCAACAGCTCCGCCATTACACCAGTGATGCAAGTGAAGCAGCAAGATGATGAAATTTTAAGTGATCAACTGTCATATAAAAGCCTTTCCCACTTGCCACACCAACAGCTACAGTAAAAAACAATGGACGAAGTGTTATAGATTAATGTAGTTTAAGACTGTTTATTTTTAAGTAACATTTCTCTATGTATGTATGTATGTATAAACGCCTGAAGATGAACAGAACATGTTCGAAAGGCGTTTCATTATGTTAGATTGAGCATAAAATAAAAAGTGACTGGTAGCAGAAACTTGAAATAAATAATTATCCCACACAGTCACGGTTCACAAACGTAGCCATTATGGCTGAAAATAATTAGAAATAAGATCAAATGCATCAACAACTGTAAAAACAAGTCTCACAAGCTCTATACCTAAATATCTTAAAAATTTTAAATCAATTTAACAACTGTTAAAACACCATGCTTAAAAAGCAGAATATTTTTTTAAAAATATAGGTACATGGTAGTAAACCAATATTTAGAATAGAACTTCGAAACTCTGTAACATCTGCACGAAGCCTTTCGCAAGAAAGGCTACTCGGAAACACAAATAAAGCGCCCTCTCCAGCTGAGCAAGTAGAAGAAATATAACAATCCAGGAGAGCAAATCCAATGCCTGTTGTTCCTTCCATACTCAGGGCCATCCGCTGCCAAAATTCAAAGACCAACTAGGCCTACGGGCAGGTGGCGCCTACCGCCTCAGCTGCCAGAGTGGAAGGCATTACTTCGACCAGATGCAGCGATGCATCTCTGTGCATCTGGTACAGCACTTTGTAACATATAAGCAGTGTTCACCTCAGCCAAACCGACAAGTCTGCAGCGGCGGAACACAGCATCATCAACGACGGACACACTTTTAAAAAAATAAAAAAACAGGCAAAGGTACTGCACAGCGCCAACGGTTACTTGATCAGTGGTTTCCAACTGATCTCTGCATGGGATGTGCTGTTTGCTAAAATACGCCAAGAATAGTCATGGGAAGAAAGTGTGCATTCATTTAAAATAAAACTTGACCGAATAACACTAACAGACATAGATGATCAAACTTTAACAGGAAGCAATGCCTCAGAACCACTAGCTACCCAGTACAATATCTCTCTCAGTATGTAACAATTAGTTGGCCTTGCCCTGAGATGCAGATCTGGTTCGCACGTTCTTGCTGTTCGGTCGTTTTCGACTCCCTGTAACTAGTTGAGAACGAGAAATCGTTCATCGGTGGCTTTACAGCTTCAGTTAAAAACATACCATTCCTTTAAATATGCATCTCAACCATTTTTAATCACCTACTTAAATTGGGAATTTAATACAAAGATCTTTATCTAACATTTATTCAGTTTAAAAGATACATTACTCAGCATTCGTTCTTTTCTTCATGTTACACTGGACTCCTAGCTAGCCTACTCATGCATTCCATTATTTTTCGGGAGTGCATCCGATATGTTATTAAATCTTTTTCCGATATTTCTGCTGACATTCTTTCAGCCGTTCTCAGGGTGAGTCGCTTGCAAGATTTCTAAAGCACCTAGGACTGTTGTGTTAACGCTCTTACTTCAGAGGTGAAACTGTTGGTGACAAAAGTTATAAAACAAAGCAAGCGCAGAGTGCTTGCAAAGTAGTTGGTTGATTATTACGTGTGGCATATGTTGGAATGCCAGGCGGTGAAGACATAGAACAATACTTCCTTTGAGAGCGCAGACGTAAAATGAGGAATTTCCATGATTTGTCCAGCTGGAAAGTCTCGCCTTCTGCTATCCAGCTACAGCCATCCGTCAAAAACTACTGGCGTACTTAAAACTTTAGTACCCAGGCTCATGTAGTGTCCGACACTGACAGCCTACAGAATCAACTCGCACACTTGGAGGAAATACTCCATAAGAATGAATAAACAGAAAATCAAATTGAGAGAGTTCTGCAAGCGAGGACGCCAGGACAAACAAAAGAATAGCAAGAAGAAAGAGACGTTAAAGTCTATGTCCTTTTTACCGAATATAGGAAATACACTGGGGTGACAAAAGACATGGAATGCCTCCTTTTGTCCTGAGCAGTGCAGCAACTCGAGCAGTCGTTGGAAGTCCCCTGAAGAAATATTGAGCCATCCTGTCTCTATAGCCGCCCACAATTGAGGAAGCGTTGCCGGTGTAGTATTTGGTGCACGAACTGACCTGTCTATTACGTCCCTTAAATATTCGATTGGTGGCCAAATCATTCGCTCGAATAGTCCAGAATGTTCTTCAAACCAATCGCGAACCATTACAGCCCGTAGACTTTGCGCATTGTCATCCATAAAAATTCCATAGTTGTTTTTGAACATAAAGTGCATAAATGGCTGCAGATGGTCTTCGAGCGTCCGAACATAACCAGTTCCACTTAATGATAGGTTCGGTTGGACCAGAGGACCCACGCCATTACATGTAAACATAGCCCACGTCATAATGGAGCCAGCACTAGCTTGCACATTGCCTTGTTGTCAACTTGGGTCCATGGCTTCGAGGAGTCCGCCCTACACTCGAACCCTACCATCACCTCTTACCGGCCGGCCGGAGTGGCCGAGCGGTTAAAGGCGCTACAGTCTGGAACCGCACGACCGCTACGGTCGCAGGTTCGAATCCTGCCTCGGGCATGGATGTGTGTGATGTCCTTAGGTTAGTTAGGTTTAAGTAGTTCTAAGTTCTAGGGGACTTATGACCACAGCAGTTGAGTCCCATAGTGCTCAGAGCCATTTGAACCATCACCTCTTACCAACTGAAATCTGGTGTCATCTACCAGACCACCGTTTTCCAGTCGTCTAGCGCCCAATCGATATGGTCACGAGCTCAGCAGCTGCGCTGAAGTCGATGTCGTGCTGTTAGCAAAGGCACTCGCGTCGGTCGTCTGCTGTCATAGCCTGTTAACGCCAAATTTGGGGGCAATGCCCTAAAGGATACGAACCACGTTGATTTCTGCGGTTATTTCACGCAGTGTTTCTTGTCTGTTAGCATTGATAACTCTATGCGAACGCCGCTGCTCTCGGTCGTCATGTGAAGACCATCGGCCACTGCGTTGTGAAGGCCGTCGGCCACTGCGTTGTCCGTGATGATAAGTAATGCATGAAATCTGTTATTCTCGACATACTCTTGACACTGTAGATCCCTGAATAGTGAATTCCCTAACGATTTTCGAAATGGTACGTCACATATGTTGAGCTCCAACTACCATCCCGCGTCTCTTAATTCCTGTAGTGCGGCCATAATCACGTCGGAAATGTTTTCACAAGAATCACCAGAGTTCAAATGACAGCTTCGTTATTGCACTGCCCTTTTATATCTTGTGTATGCGATACTATCGCCAACTGTATATGTGCATATCGCTATCCCATGACTTTTGTAACCTCAGTGTTTTTTTTTTTTTTTTTCAAAAGTTACAAGAATGCTGAAGAAGCACAAAGTGGACGGGGTCTGTCAAGCATGACCTGCTTTCAAGAACGGCGGATATATACGAAATTCCTTCTGAATGTGGAAAAAGGTGCATGGGATAAACAATACGCAGTGTAAAAGAAGACTGCATTCAACACCAGCGATACACTCGCCTATTAAAGCCCAACAAACCCAACAAATCTTCATTGGGCAGTGGCTGAACGCTTATTTTCACTGGCCATTTCATGGATTACGGGAAAGTTAAGATACTGACCACAGCCTCATCCTATTGGGATTCAGCGGTGATAGAAGCTTAGAAATATAATCAGCAGGAAACCTGCTAAACCGAGACGAAGGGTTCCAGCTCGACAAATCATGGAAATCCCTCATTTTACATCTGCGCTCTTAAAGGAAACATCGCTCTAAGTGTTCACTGGCTGGCATTCCAACGTATGTCAACCACAATAATCAACCAAATACTTGGTAAGCAATGAGGATTCGCTGACTCTACGTTTTCTCTGTTTTACTGTAAGGTTTTATCGATGACTGACGATCTCGTTACCATGGAAGTATAATGAGGGGAGTTGTCATGAAGTAACAAATCTTAAGACGGCGTCCGCCATGTTAGCTGCCACAGAACATAAGCTTCTGGTGCTTCTGGTGTGAGTGTTGTGATGTATGATTTATGGGTTTGATATTCAGTTCATAGTCTAAAGAATAAAGGAATCACATTTCATTCGTAAGTCGACTCGTTCAAGTGATATTTTATATTCACAAAGTTTAAGATCGCTATTTACTTTTACTGTAGTAGTTTTATTATTGTCGGTTGGCTTTATACTGCCCTTCAGTCCAACTCGGAAAGCTCTCTGAGGGAACATTGTGAACAAGAGAGATTGGAAACCGATCAATTTGCTCTCATATTTTCAGGAAGAGGTCACAGGTGAAACATTAGTTTGGTCAGTGTATATTAGGGAAAATGCTGGATTACGAAAACAGCCCTTTCACATGAAAAACTTCTCTTCTTGGCTTATTCGAAACGTATAGCAAAAAGAAATTTACATTAACCAGGCGAAATGCGTCATATTACTGGATCCAATAATTATGCATTTCAGACCAGAAAAGTCTGGAAATGCCTTCCTAGTGCCGTATTATTCGCGAAATCACTTTAACATTTCTGTTTAAAACAACTATTGCGAGCACACCACAGAAATTCAGAACGAGAAGCAATTGTCAACAGTAGTCTGCTTATATTCTGGAGCACCTGATATGGCGGCACCGACTTCAAATCAACTTACAGCGTAAGCCTGTAGCACCATCTCCCCTTATTATTCCAGAAGTGTCATGTTTAACGCATGTGCGTTTACCCCACAGCATAAAGAACTTTAAAAATCTTGTAAGCAACTCACCTTCAGAAGTACTGAAAGGTTGTCACTCGAAACAACAGAACAACATTTAATAATATCCCGAATATAAGCCCGAAAAATGATGGAATATACGATACACCAGGAAAACTTCAAGAAACACATTGCATACGTTAAAGATCGGGGGCCACATCTCGGAGACACTGTGCTGCAATTTGTTTTACTACATACATGTGTATCTAATGCTGGTCAAGAATTCTAAACTACAACTACAGTTCCTCGTTACGTACTTGCCCAGAGCTAAAAGTTTCAAGCAGCCTACTTCGTTGAGACATGACACTACTCCCTCTTTATCTAATCCGCTGAACAAGCAATTCTTTGTACTTTTTTAGTTGATTTTAACACTTTGGTGATCATTGTTGCTGTAACTGCTTCATAGTCAGTAATAACAGTTGGAATTTGGACTTCCTGAAGGAGGTCACGTCTATCTGTTGCCATTACGTCTAATATATATTCATCATGAATGGGCTTCCAAACTGTCTGTTCTTTATCTCTCTCTAGATATTACATTCATTATCGTCACGCCCACATCAATAAATTGTTGACTAATCAAATTTTCCTTCTATTATGACAGAACGGTGAGGAAACATTCATACTGTCATGACTTCATGATAGAAATCTGCCAAGGATAGAACTTATACTTATGGCATGTATCGGTTAGAAAAATGCACCGGTGATGACTGATATCAGTCGAAATCGATTCGCAACAAGATAAATAAATTATGTTTCCGCGACTGGTTGCTACATTCTTTATAATTTTATATTCCACGGTCGCTGCACAGAAAGGGAACTTATGGAGCCCAACATTCAAAACACATACTAGTGAGCTTAGGTTTTCTCTACAGTTTTTGGTTGCATCTGTGGCCAGACCAGGTGGTCAACAGATACTTCCAGTGGATCCAACTATAAGTTTATGCCCACTCTTATTACTGAGTCTTGTTTGGTTTGATAATTATTGAAAA
Organism: Schistocerca serialis cubense; assembly: GCF_023864345.2. NCBI lineage: Eukaryota > Metazoa > Arthropoda > Insecta > Orthoptera > Acrididae > Schistocerca > Schistocerca serialis. Next base: position 287,031,087 of record NC_064639.1, read on the forward strand.
TTACGCATCAGCTGTTTCACTTACCATCTGTGGCCTGAAATACATTCTCTCAGCATTTATTCCAAACATGTAAAACTGACAAGTCCATTTTTGTGCCAAAGTGGTTAATTCTGGCGTCGAAGTTTTTTGTCGTCTTACCACATGGGGCAAGCAAAGGACTCAGTCTTACATTAGAATGTCCATGTAATCCAAGGAAGAAGAAAACTATACGAGCCAAGAAAATGTGCTGTTGTACTGCCGAACTAGCGAGTGATGCCTGCACTGCACAAAACAAAAACACCACCATCGTAAAGTTCTCCCATTCCTTGGCACAGAGTAGTCACCTTTAAATAACATTCCATGTATGTACAACTCGAGGGATTCGTATCTACCACGTGGCAGCAACCTCATCCAACTGGTGTTAAGAAGAAAAACGGCAAACAGTCTATAGTAATTATCAGTGGATTAATGTAATTAAACTTGATGCTTCCAGTACCACTAAGTACTGTCATGTCGTAGACACACTCAAGTCCAAATCCGAAAGCTGGGCCATTAATAAAGCACAACACATAGCACTGGGAGCACGTTTATTAAGAACGCCAGCTTTCAGCCAGATCAGAAATGATCTCCTGGATTGAGAGTGCAGCTATTTATACAGCCATCGGATGTTCCAATTTTACAAACATTACAAACATAAGGTATTTCAACAAGATTCCAGAAATGATAAATACAAATAACAACTGCTGGTGAGGAGGTTTGAATAGGTAACCCACAACACGCCAGCCAGGGACGCTGACCACTACACCACACAGATGACTCCACAACACGAAGCAGGAGAAGCAGTGGCATGTTTCCAAATGGTGATATTGGGATTACCCCTAAACAAAGAAAAGTATTTTCTATTTTTAACAGTCTGCCTCCAGAAGCGCACTCCAGGTATACAGTATAGTGCAAGCTTGGTCTGTCTGTCTAATCTTTGCCATAGGGCATCGGTCATGATGTCTGCTGCTGAACTTTCACAGAACTGACCAGGCTTCCGGATTAGAGGCCCCACACAAAGAAAGTGAACTGCACCAGTGAGGTTACCTGCATTCACCACTTCCATGAACGCTCCGTGTGCATAATTTTAAGGTGAAGGGATTAAGAAAATCAAAGCGCTTAAATTCGCAAAAGTAATGGATACTACGTTATAAATAGTAATTGTGCGACTAGTATCTGATTTCATAATGTGCCAGTTACATCAAAAACCCAAATTTCTGTTGAATTTGACACATTTATTAAAATAAAACATAAACGAACATTTCTAGTGGCTAATAACAAAAACTATCATTGATATTCGCTATTAAATGTTAGATGATACATGAAAACTACAAGGAGTATGAGTCAAAATTTTGTGCCAAAGACGTAGAAGTTATAACTGAACTATAAAATGCAGTAAGATGTATTCAAATGATTGAAAATAATGATTACAACAAGATAGCCAGTATTTTCGAAAAACCAAACAGAAGTTTATTTTAGAAAACTGTTCTGTTGCTGTGTCTTCCAAATTCATCTCTTACAGTATGCCCCTCTTCCTCTCTGAGAATTTAATAAATACAAACTTCAGATGCTCTTGAAAGGAGATCACTTAACGTTTTCGCCAAAATCCTTGTTTCTCCATAAAACACACCAGCATCTAATTTTTGCTTAAAGATTTTCTGTATCATCAAATATGAGCAGTTGCTTCATAGCTTTGATGAAATACCTTTTATTATATTTTATGACGTTAGGATAATCTCTATCTGTAAGTCTGAATTCAAGTGACATAACCAGAGAACCTAAGTAAAAAGCCGCTCTGTGTCAACAAAGTGAAGCTGCAGCAGGAACGTTCAAATGATTTTGTCTTCCGGACGGTTTTGGCATTTCTATGACAATTTTCAGACAACCACACATACTTTTTACTTTTATGGAAATTTCAACGAATTACTCTTACAGTTTGGCTCTGTGTTTGCGAAAAATTTCCAGAAATTCCGTTTATGTACTGGAGTGCAAATTGGAAGTCAAATTCCAATTCATAACTGGCTCAGGCATGAAAAATACCTTGACATGGTTCTGGGATGCATGGTGATTGTTACAGATGATGATGCAGCGTGTTATTAAAATGCTTCTTGCCTCGCCTGCTTAGAGGTGTTTAGGTCATTATAAAATGTTTAAAAACAAGTGTACAGAGTAATATTTACCGGACAGTCTTGTTTCACACTCTGAGATACTCATTTATACGTAAAACCTTTCTCCCACACATAAAACTGAGATAGTTGTTTGTTAGTATTAATGATATTAAACAATGAGGTGTAATTAGCTTTTAAACAAAGCAACAATATATAGTAGGCTCGGAGAAAGATGATCTCTGACAAAAAATGTTCAAATGTGTGTGAATTCCTAAGGGACCAAACTGCTGAGGTCATCGGTCCCTAGACTTACACACTACTTAAACTAACTTGAACTTAAACACACACACATCCATACCCGAGGGAGGACTCGAACCTCTGGCGGGAGGGGCCGCGCAATCCGTGACGTGGCGTCTCTAATTGCGCAGCCACTTCGTCTACTGTATGCAAGTCTGCATCAGCGCCCAAGGTCATGTATTCGGAACCACAGGCTTGTTTACATCGGTTATTTCGTTGAATGTGAAACTTGATATTTTTGTAAAGCTGCTATTTACTGATGTTGAAGCTTCTGAGAGGCCTAGCTTCGAATGTATTAAGCAGTTATTATTATCTTGTGCAGCTTCGCTGAAATTACATCATGATTATACGGAATTAAGGACTAAGGTGTTCGTTTTATGTCATAATGGTATAAGGAAATATTTCACAGCATTTTAGACATGGAGCACGGAACTATCTGTGCAGTATTGGGGTGGCAGCATAATCCTTAGGTGTTATGAGAAGGGCAGGAGTAGGAACTGGGTTCGACCCTGGCTGTGGAAGAAGGGCTGAAGGCAGGGACATACACTCCCTGTTAATAATGAGCGTATGGCATTAGCGGTCGGTAGACCTCTCGCGGGGCGGTTCGGCCGCCGCTCCACAAGTTCTTTAACGCCACTACGGCGACTTGCGAGTCAGTGAGGATGAAATGATGATGAAAGACACAGAATACCCAGTCATCTCGAGAGAGAGAAAATCCCTGACCCCGCCGGGAATCGAACCCCGGACCCCGTGCGCGGGAAGCGAGAATGCTACCGCAAGACCACGAGCCGCGGACACACTCCCCGTTAATGAAGGAGTTGAGACCCGAAGATCAACAGGAATGTAGGAACTGCGTCAGAATGGATGTGTCTTGTCAATCGCAAATGACGAGATTCGCTGAAGTGACACAGTAATGAAGTAAGCAGCTTCACAACGTTGTGAACGCAAAGATGCAAAACGGCTTTTACGGTCATTACTGCCACGAGGAGTGGCCGCGCGGTTTGAGGGCAATGTCATGGATAGCGGAGCCCCTCCCGCCGGAGGCTTGAGTCCTTCCTCGGGCATGGGTGAGTGTGCTGTTCTTCGCATAAGTTAGTTTAAGAAGTGTGTAACTCTAGGGACCGATGGCCTCAGCAGTTTGGTGCCTTAGCGATTCACACACATTTGAACAGTCTTTACTGGTCGCGGTCGGCACAAGTTCCCTGGCTTTTGTGACTATTCTCTCGGCATCATCCTTCTTGGCATGCTGAAATAATACAGAAGATGCAGTCGAATCAAACCCATACTGTACTTTCACCAACTTATGTGATATGTAGTCATACAGAAAGTAAACTCATATGCCTGTTTACATAAAACATATAAACTCAGTATTAAACGTTTGTAAACGTACCTTTTTATGGCACAGCGTATATAGAGGATCATATTGATACCTTTCTTTGCTGTATGTCTCGATAAGAACGCTTATATTTTCTCTGTTTCATTCCAATTCGACAACAAGTAGCTGTCATTAGACACACAGCTTTTTTTCAACGGAAATACAAAAAAAGATAATTTTAAATTCTTTTATTACCATATTTATAAAAAATAGCTCAATAAAAACGTTTAGAATATCTCGTGCAACAGTGAAAACAGTCCTCGAGGGTTCACGTATTTCTCGTCTGCTGCGCAAACATGAGAACAATCACAAGCAGGAAGCCAGCACGAAATGCTGCTTTCAGTGCATGCTCGCATAACCTCTTCTACCTGCGCACACGCGGAACCATTGCAGAATGAAACGATTCCTATTTCTCCCCGGCAGATAAACTGTCTGCTGAAATCGAAGCTTCACCCGTTCTGTCGCTAGGTGACAGGCCGTCTTCACCTGACTTGTACACGTTAGGTGTGTCGCGAAATATCGGCTTTATCTAGCGCTGCCATCAGCAGCGGTGCGTTGCTATACACGTATACAAGAGCGCGTTACGTGATTGGGTACGTGCGCGAAGCGGCCACGCCAATCGCACTGCTGCCATCGGGAAGTTTTTTTCGCTGACTCTAACGGGTGGGCGATGCTGTAACCACACTCCTAGTTCTGCCTTCTCCGCAAACAGATGTTTAAGTGTGTCCAGGATTAACCCTTTGCCTTACGATTTAAGTTCCGTTAGCGTGAGCCGTAAGTGGCTGCAAGATACGGGTGCGCCTTACGATTCCCGGCGCTTACACACGCTAAGGCTGCGGTGCACTACGCCTGGTGGAGATACCAGTATCGTGACATTTCTACAGGTATCATAAATAATGACGATTAGTTGCTCATTGGAAACGAAACATTCATTGTCTCAAACGCAACAATATATTCACAAACGTTTTATTTCCCTTTATAAGCAAACATACATTGATGAAATACATCTTAATAATAATATTCACAACAATGCAATGAACTAAGACTGTATAATATTTTGTTCAGAACATTCTGGGACCTGTTACGTTAGTACGCTGGCAAACATATTTTCAAACGCAACGCCTTCACAATGACATGTACACGAATTTAGTAGTCTTCGATTCTATGATATCGTTCAAAACAATCTGGCACACGTAATGTAACCCTGCACTTTTTGCATTCCCACGTTGTTTCGCTGCGTCGTCTATGCTTTCTGCACAGTACACAAGCTCTCGCAGGATTTACTTTTGATGGTGTTGGATCAATATGTTTGGGAAAATGTACCCAATGTAGCGCGTCCAGTCTTTGTGGTATATCGCCGGATGCTAATTGTCCCTTCCGCTTACATTCCGGTAAAGGTGTAATTTTCAACAATGATTCTGCAATGTGAATCCTACATTCTGCGTAGCTGGTCGTTTGCCGCAATGTATTTTGTAATACAAAATGTACGTGTTAAATAAAGCAACACCAAAAAGGTAAAAGAATATCTTGCAGTATCCTTTCATATTTTTTCTCATCGCAGGGAAGCATGCGAGCATCTGATCTTGGCGATCAATTCCAATCATGCCTCTGTTGTATTCGACGACACATTTCAGTTTCCACGACACATTGCGGAGAGGTGAGTCTATGGCAATCATTTCTGCTGTTGAATGTTTTGTGGAAAGCATGCAAATGTCTCGTCTATCTTTCCATTTTAGTGCCAATATTCCATTACAACTCCTCACTGTATATTCTCACTTCTTTAATTTTGCCTTCAGGAAGTCTGTGGGCATATTTTTTTCTGTTTGAGCGCACTGTTTCAATCACATTAGTTTTATTGGTGAGGAGAGTTTTGAAAAGTTTCGGTGAAGAAAACCAGTTATCTAAATATAGAGTATGCCCTTTGTGTAATACTGACTGTGACAGTTCTAGAACTACACTTTCAGAGGCACTACCATTAGCATCACGTTTGTCACTACCTGCGTATATCTTAAAATCATAGCACTATCCTGAACTTGACTCACACAATTTATAAATTTTAATACCAAACCTCGCTCTTTTTGATGGGTTAAATTGTTTGTAGGATAAGCGCCCGTTAAATTTCATTAATGATTCATCAATGGCAATATTCTCTTGCATAGTGTACACTTCCTTAAATTTTCGATTGAACATATCTATGATTGGCATTAGTTTGTACAGCTTATCTGTGTTGTTGGCTAAACTGTTATTCGCTAGATGCAGATTTCTTATGTGCAGAAATCTCCTGAATGGCGTCGTCTTCCTAAATATTGGCGTTTCTATAACGGCCCTCCTAGACCAATACATCTGAATTTACGGTTTCCTTACTGCAGCAATGATTATACATAGCGCAATGTATATTTTTATTTCATTGCAGCCGATAGGAGACCACTTGTGTTCTATTTTTCGTCTCTTCTGTTCATTGTTGAGTACGTCTTGTGCGTATCTATTGGTCTCAGTTACGATGTTTTCCCAAAATGTACTATTAAATATTACATAGAAAACGTCTAATTCTCTTATGCTTGTATTCACGTCTGTAAATCTGCTTCCTTTATTCCGGGAATTTCCGTATACGTCCAGATTGTTGGTTCATTGTCTTCCTTTTGCCACAGCCACGACTCTGATTGTTGCTGGTAGGTTTGCTCTTCTTCATCAGTAACATCTGCAATCACTAGCCGCTTCCACCGTTTCCGTAGAGGAGGCAAAACGTCGCTACCACTGTCACTGCCGCTGTCAAAAAATCCTGCAATATCATTGTTGGCTAAGTCACCACATACCTCCCTTTCCTCGTGAACACGTTTGCTACACGCCGGGAACATTGTGAAAGTATTTTTGTAATGTCAGCAGGTCCGAGTGCGGCGAAGAACACGTTCGTGCATGCCGCGTGTACTCGATCAGCTCCGCAACATGTCAGCGGCGTTCTGTTTACATTTGGCGCGGCTGACCGACGACGTCTCTCACACGACATGCGCCTGTTCGGTGCGGTAACCGTACCACGTCTCCGATACGTTCAGTTGATGTTTGGCTAGGTCGGCACGCTACCTCTCTCACACGACATTGCAAGCTAAGGGATTAATTTGTGTTAATGTATTAATTACTACATCGATTTACATCGTTTTTAGGGCTCATACATCGGTGAATAAAAGCATGCAGCTAAGCTAAGATTAGAAGTGTGGTCCTGTCTTACAATTAGTGTAGATGCATTCTCTCGCCGAAGGTGCACAACAAACGTTTTGGATACTTATGGCTAATGCGTTACCAGCAGTTCCTAAACAAATTCTGGAGAAGCTTCAAAACGACGAAAAGCGTCATTACAGCTTCTGCTGTCACTGCAGCCAATACTATTTTTTCCTGCTGGTTACCTAATGTTTATAATGGATTAAGGCCAAGAAGAATGATTTCTATACTTCGCTGTGGAAGAGGTGTTTTGTTGTGCACTGCAATTTTCGCTGTTCTTGGTTCTATAACTGACCCTACAGTGTTCGCCTTCGACACACCAGTGTAGAGGTTATTCTGAAACCAAATTCTGCGTGTTTATTTACATATTTATGTATGGTATAGTGAAACGGCTGCAGGAACATTACTACGATTGTGGGAGAAATCTACTGATGGTCTTCCTGGATTCAAAGAAAGCATACGACACTGGATCCAGAAGTAAGGGTTGAGAGGCACTAAGAAGCAGACTGTAACAAGGAAAAATAATTGCACCGCGGAAGAGCAAGTTGTATTGCAGTGGGAGGAAAAATAACAGGATGGCTGACACAGAGAAACGGCTTGAATCCATGAAGTGCACTATATTCGTTGTTATTTATAGTGGTAATGTGTGATACTCATATAATGACAGACAGGAAACAGGGTGAAGCATTGTTATTTGCTGGTGATTTAATTGTGCTAGGCAACAAGGAGGAGGAAGTACAGAAGCAGTTAGACATTTCAGAAGAAGTTCTGCAAGAACAAGGCCTAAAATTTAATGGAAACAAGTGTGAGCTTTTGGCAAAACGGAACAATATAGACATGTAATAAAAGTGAAAATGGGCGGAAAGCAGCTGATAATGGTCAAAGTTACAAGTACCTGGGAAGTATAATAGAAGAAAATGGAAGAAGTGGCAGTGAGATAAATGAACGTGCAAGGCAAGGTTATAACTTTATGAGAAGTGTGAGAGGAATGATATGGTACAAATAAGTCCCCCAAGATACCAGGAATACGATACAACAAATTTATTATATACCAGTTCTCTTGGAAGCTGTGGAAACCTGAGTCATGAAGGAAATGGGAAAACTTAAGGTGTGAGCAGGCGAAATGAAGTTTCTGAAAAGTCATTTAGGTGTAGCAAAAATGGAAAAGACGAGAAACCCTTTCTATATACGACTGAGGAGAAAATATTAAAATGGTATGGTCATATGAAGAGGCAAAGATGCATAGCAAGATGCACGAAATGAAGATGGAAGGCCAGAGACCATTCTTAACCTTTGATTTACTGCGTGGAAACATATTGTACCAAGGTCATATATTTGCTTCATTATTACTCGATTCTCTGGAAGAAACTTTTAAGCAGTTGGTATTTGTGAGTTAATGGGTTAATATTACATACATGTGATCAAATCTGTATTTACATACATTTACACTAATAAAAATACCAATGGACCGTTTGTACCAACTCATTGTAGTTTGTTGTAGTTAATTTTTATTTTAAGTTTTGCATGTTCTACATCTAATCTACCTCTATATGGATACTCTGCAAATCACGCTTAAGTGCCTGGCAGAGGGTTCGTCTAACTACCTTCACAATAATTCTCTTATTATTCCACTCGAACACTTATATCTTTCCCTGCGAGGTCGGCATCTACAAAATATTTTCGCATTCGGAGGAGACAGTTAGTGATTTAAATTCCACGAGAAGATCCCACCGCAACGACAAACAACTTGGTTTTAATGATACCCGCCCCATAGCCTGTATCATGTCCGTGTTACTCTCTCCCATATTTCTCAATAATACAATACGTGCTGCTCTTCTTTGAACTTTATCGATGTACTCTGTTAATCCTAGCTGGTAAGGATCCCACAATGCGCAGCAGTTCTCCAAGAAAGGACGGACAAGCGCACTTAGCCAGTCTCTTTTGTAGATCTGTGCACCTTCCACGTGTTCCGCCGATAAAGCGCAGTTTTTGATTCGCCTTCCCCCACAACATTTCGTAATTGTAATTCCTAGGTATTTAATGGAATTTACGGCCATTAGATTTGATTGATTTATCCTGTAACCGAATTTAACGGATTCGTTTTAACACTCATGAGGGTGACCTCACAGTCTTCATTATTTAGGATCAACTGCCAATTTTTTCACCATACAGATATCTTTTCTAAATCGTTTTACAATTAGTTGTGGTTTTCTGATGACTCTGCTAGACGATAAAAGGACACCCTAGGACGACTGCTCGGATTGTCTGCTAAATAGTTTGTTTTGATAAGGAAGAACAGAGGGCCTGCAACACTTTCTTGGGGAACGACAGAAATCACTTCTGTCTTACTCGATGACTTTCCATCAGTTACTACGAACTGTGACCTCTCTGACAAGAAACCACGAATCCATTCGCATAACTGAGACGATGTTCCATAAGCACGAAATTTGATTACAAGCTGCTTGTGAGGTACAACGTCAAAAGCCTTCCGGAAATCTAGAAATACGGAAACAATTTGAATTTGTCGATAGCACTCAGACTTCGTGTGAGTGAAGAGCTTGTTGGCTTTCACGAGAACAATGTTTTCTAAATTCATATTCACTGTGTGTCAATAGACGATTCCCTTCGAGGTAATTCGTAATGTTCGAACACAAAATATGTTCCAAAATCGTGCTCGTGCAGCATATCGACGTTAGTAACAAGCGTCTGTAATTTAGTAGATTACTCCTGTTGCCTTCAATGAATATTGCTGTAACCTGCGCCACTTTCTAGTCTTTGGGTACGGACCTTCCGTCGGGCGAGCGGTTGTATATGATTGTCAAGTGTGGACCTATTGCATCAGCATACTCTGAATGGAATCTAACTTGCATACAGTCTGGAGCGGAAGACTTGCTTTTATTTAAGTGACAGACTTTCTTGATTCGTATCCTGGAACATCTTCTTTGATGAAGGAATTTCGGAAGGCTACGTTTAGTAGCTCTGCTTTAGCAACACTGTTATCGATAATATTTCCATTGATATCCCATAGAGAAGACACTGACTGGGTCTGCTGCCACCATACTTTACGTGCGAGCAGAATCTCTTTGGATTTCCTGCCAGGTTTCGAGACAAAATTTGTTATGGAAACTATTAGAAGAATCTCCGCATTGAAGTCCGCGCAAAATTTGGAGCTTCTGTAAAAGATTGTCAGTCTGGGGATTTTGCGTTCATTTAAATTTAGCATCCTTTCTTCGTAGTTACTGCAACAGTGTCCTGACCCGTTTTATGTACTAAGTTTATTAGCTCCGTCGTTTGTTAATTTATTTGGTATAAATCTCTCAACTGCTGTCGATACTATTTCTTTGAATTCAAGCCACATCTGGTCTACACTTACATTGTTAATTTGGTAGGAGTGGAGATTGTCTCTCAAGAAGGTGTCAAGTGAATTTTAACTGCTTTTTTTAATAGATATATTTTCCGTTTATTTTTGAAGGTTTTGGGAGTTAAGGAATCAGTCTGCCTACGACAACCCTGTATTCAATAATCCTTTCATCCATTTTGTGATTATTATCAGCTCACAATTATTTGTTGCTAATAGGTCAAGTGTGTTTTCACAACCGTTTACTGTTCGAGTGCGCTCATGAATTAATTGCTCGAAACAAATTTCAGTGAATGCGTTTAGCACAATTTCGAGTGATGTCTTACGCGTACCTCCGGATTTAAATATGTATTTTCCCCAGCACATCCAAGGTAAACTTAAGTCCCCACCAACTATGATTGTTTGAGTCAGGTACATGGTTGAAATTAGACTCAAGTTTCCTTTCAACCTATCAGCCATTTGGAGGTCGGTAATAGGATCCAAGAATGACCCCTACCCATACTAACTCACAGGAACTATCTAGTTTTGCTACAACAAAGACTTCACAGCCAACTGTATTTAGCCTATCCCTTCTGAACACCGTTAGGTCCTTCGCTAAAATTTCGGCTGAACATATCTCTGGCTATAGCCAGCTTTCAGTGGCTGTAACGATTTGAGGATCAGTGCTTTCTGTCAGCGGTTGGAGCTCTGGTGGTTTCCTGACACAGCTGCGGCAGTTTACGAGTATTATACTGATGGCTTCTATATCTACGTTCCTCGTATGTTGGACCTGCGTCCTTTGAGAGTGAAGCTCTTTTTGTCTTTCCCCGAGATCCTCTAACCTAAAAAAAACCGCCCAGCCCACGCCACACGGCCCCCAGTACCTGTGTAACTACCTCCTGAGTGTAATGGACCCCTGACCTATTTAGTGGAACGCGAAAACCCACCACCCTATGGCGCAAGTCGAGGAGTCCGCAGCTTACACTGCCGCAGAACTGTCTGAGCCTCTAATTCAGACTCTCCTGTGGGCTCTGTACCGGAGGTCCGCAATCGGTCTTGTCGACTATGCTGCAAATGGTGAGATCTGCTTTCATCTCGCAAGCAAGACTGGCAGCCTTACCACTTCTGATATCCGCTTGAAACCAGAGAGTATTTCTTCCAATACAAAGCGACACACATCAGTGGCACTGACGTGAGCTACCACCTGAAGTTGCCTGCGCCCCGTGCTCTCCATGGCATCCAGAAAGACCCATTCCACATTTGGCAGCCATGTCCTAAGGGACCCCATGACGCGCCTAACATTGTAGCTCCCAACTACCAATAATCCCAGCCTCCTGTGACCGAATCTTACAGGCCGAGAGGTTTGCTCTGAAACAGGACGAGCGACTACATCTGGCTGAGGGACAGTGCCAGCCACAGACAGCACCTGGAACCTGTTTGCAAGACTAACCGGGGAGGCCCTACATTCAGCTCCGCGGGAAGTCTTTCGCTGCGTGCTACGCCCCGAGGAGACCTCCCATTCGACTACAGGTGAGTGGTCAACCTCAGTGCGACCAGTATCTGAGCTGGTCACTGGTACAGACCGATGGGCTGACTCATGGGTCTTGCTGGACGTCCGTTGGATCTCCATGGCCGATTCACAACAGTGATGCCCTTCCACTACAGCCTCAACCTGTATAACCGAAGCCAACACAGTCTAGAGCTGAGATCGGTGTCACCAACTCGGCTCGCATCCGCACAGCAATCGCGATTCCTATCCATAGTAAAGACCGTGGGACACTACACTACACAGACAAACAAAGGACTATCCACATGCGCTGCAGATCTCTTCTGTAGACACTGATGTAAACGGAAGAAGTGCGTCTAATAAATTAGATTAACACACAGAAATTCAAAGACTAAACTACCAAAGCACACAGGTGAGACTAAGTAATTCGCTTCCGGTAAGGGAACTTTTAATATGTCACAGAATCGGTTTACTTTTCAACACAAACGAAAGCGTGAGAAATGTGTCTATTAACTATTGACTTACCACGCAGAAATTCAAATACTAAACTACCAAAGCACACAGATGAAACTATACAATTCGCTCCTGGTTAGGAAATCATAAAAGTCACAAAATCAGTTATTTCCATGTTGCTACTTTGTCTTGACCGACGGCTGCTGCCTGACTCTAATTACACTGTTGGGAAATCTGATCATTTAAAAATAAAGATTACACTCAGCTGATTGTAGACAAGCAACACACTGAGAGCTGCAGAAATTTATTTAGTGGAAATGGCTTCTGTAAAGAAAGTACAAGAGCAACAGAAAAGTGTTATAAGAGGTAGGAGATGTAAATCCAGATCACGATAGTGATACAGATATCTTTGGTGGCGATAATGGTGATAATGATAGCAATGTTCCGAGTGAGTATTAGGACACAGAGGAAGTGAATCATGTATCTAAAAATGAAGACAGCTCTGACATGAATGATGAAAATGCAGAATCTGATGACAAGAAACCTGGAAGATGCTTCCATGTGAATCAAGAAAAGACATGAAGACAAGCTGGAAGTGTGACGAATGTAATGAATGTGTTGGAAAGGATCACTCTGATAAGGTAGTTCATGTAGTTTTCAAAAAATGTTCCAAATGCAGTTACTATGTTCAATTAAATTTTTTCCTTGGAAACAAAAGAGAGAGACTAACATCACATTTTAACATTTAAATGAAATTTTGATTTTAAAATGCTGAACATGAAATAAATCTGTTTAAAATGTAACTTAAAGTATCTTTATACAATTTACTTGGTAACTAACATAAAGAACTATGATAGAATGTGTCCAGTAATCGTAGTAATGTTTACTTGATAATTTACAGTAAATAAATTTAAAAATAGTCATGTACCCACTCACTAAAAATTAAAATTATATTAGCTCAGCAGTTCAAAGGTTAAGGAGTTGATTGTCAGCGATAACCTTGTGTAGTCCACTGAAAGACTTATCAGAGGTATTTTGGACACGTCCCACAATGCCTGGGAACAAAGAAAAGAAGATGGTGCAAGGTTAAGTGGAAGAAGTGTGATAACAAAGGTATCCATCAACTAGATGAATTTGCTTTATTTTAATTGGCAAAACTTTCTATGAAGCTAAGTAGCTTTCACAGTATTGGAGAACGAGGTGAAACCTATCGACCGACTCACGACATGTCATCACATCTACTACGGATGAAATGACACACACACACACAGAGAGAGAGAGAGAGAGAGAGAGAGAGAGAGAGAGAAACGGTACAAGAAACAAGACTTTAGACTTACGAGCGGACCATCAGATCGTTAATCAAGGATTATGATGAGTTTCACGTATTTTGTAGAAGGACCTGCCCTTAGTGTCTGGCTCGCGGCTTTTCGTGGGACAGCAGGAGAAAATCGATGTCAAAGTTTTATGTATATCTCCTGTACCCGCAACTTTGCGCAACGGCTGAGGTTTACTGCTGCCCCGCTGGCTGTAAGGATTCAATTCCTGTCTCTGCATTTATTTAGTTTTCAGTTTAGTCGTACAGGATAGCATTAAATACTATATGAAATACTATATGTTGTACAAAATTACTTCAAAATAATCATTTTCGTCACAGTAAATTCATTAATAAAATCAATCATTATAGAAAACTTTCTTCAAATGTGTATTCCGTTTGTGGTTCGTAGTGAAAATTCCATGCATTTGAACATCGTTCGCTTTCCGCGTTTCTTAGATGTGCCTCGACTCTCATTGTCCCTTCACCCTCAGAGACAACTGCGGGATTCCCATGCGTTGTGCATTTGTCGCAGCATCAGCTGTTCACAAACCGTCGCCAGTGCAGTGTGTGTTAAAAGAAATGGAAGAAGCAAGGTCTCCTAGAGAAGGACAGCCAAACGAGTACCATCAGAAGTGGAGTGAACCAGCAGTCGAAGGGCGGCCTCACTAACGCCATCGCCGGCCGCTGTGGCCGAGCGGTTCTAGGCGCTTCGGTCCGGAACCGCGCTGCTGCTACGGTCGCAGGTTCGAATCCTGCCTCGGGCATGGATATGTGTGATGTACTTGGGTTAGTTAGGTTTAAGTAGTTCTAAGTCTAGGCGACTGATGACCTCAGATGGTAAGTCCCATAGTGCTTAGAGCCATTTGAACCATTTGAACTAACGCCATCAGATATATCGAAAGCAAATACACCTCCGAACACGATATCCGCTAATTCCATTGCAGTCGGATATGCAATATTCAGCGTAATACAAGATCAGTCAATTAAATGGTGCAGCAGTCAGGAGTTAAGTGGTGGAGCGGTGAGGGGTTGTTTTGGCTAATAACACATAATACAGGGTGATTCAAAAAGAATACCACAACTTTAGGAATTTAAAACTCTGCAACGACAAAAGGCAGAGCTAAGCACTATCTGTCGGCGAATTAAGGGAGCTATAAAGTTTCATTTAGTTGTACATTTGTTCGCCATTTCAGCCAATAAAGTTTTTGGTCCCTTTTTCTTCGAAGGTGCTACTGTAACTGGACTACAGTATCTGGAGATGTTAGAGAATTGGCTGTTCCCTCAGCTCGAACAAGAAGCACAACAATTCATATTTCAGCAGGATGGAGCGCCACCACATTGGCACTTATCTGTCCGTAACTAACTCAACGTCAACTACCCGAGGCGATGGATCGGCCGCCAGGCAGCCTGTGACAGAGCACGTCATCACTGGCCTCCAAGAAGCTGGAGTATCGGGTTGATATTGCTCGTGTGTCTGGAGGGGGCCATATTGAACATCTCTGAACTTGTTTTTGAGTGAAAAAAAACCTTTTTAAATACTCTTTGTAATGATGTATAACAGAAGGTTATATTATGTTTCTTTCATTAAATACACATTTTTAAAGTTGTGGTATTCTTTTTGAATCACCCTGTACTTTAAAACACGTTTATTACAGATGAAATCTCCCAGAGGTTAAACATGATATTAATTGTACCTTTAACCGCTCACGTCCACAATGGATTTAAACAAGCAAGCATTACAGAAGAAAACACAATCGCAACTTCTCATTTAACCTTGAAACGCTCAATTAACTGTAAACTACAGAAAATACTGCTGTTACAAGTCTAAGAGTTCTTACAGAGAGAAAACCTACCAAAGATCGAAGTAAAATTGGAAGCATTACCAAAGTTAAAAACCAGTATTCTATTAAAGGAATTACTTTCTGTGCCACTTAGATAAATTTCCCACATCACTGAAGGCTATACCTTGTCTCAAGAATTATAGTAAAAGCGGACTGAGGTATCACGACCAGAACCAGAGGGTGTAGGTACTGGAATCAGGTGACGGAATAATTGGACTTAGCGGTAACAACGGACCACTAATTCATGACGTACATAACGCTTGTCAGCCATCAGTACATGCTGTAAGAATAACAAGCACAATTATTAAGCTACCTGGAATACACGAAAGAAATATAAGCACAGGCTCAGAACAAGTGAAGACACTCTTTTTAAAAGGAACGCGTTCAGATTTCCATAAATGAACAAAGTTTAACTTCTTGGACTTTACCAACTATAGTGCTGATTAAGGAACTAACTGAAAACAAACATTTAAATGTATCAACGGCTCCGACCAGTGCCTTACATAATTAGGCAATTAACCGCTGTGACAATTTCAGTCACCAAACTTGCCCGAGCTCAGCACACTATAAATACTTCACATGTATCAGCACAAATTTTTGTCACAGCCCGGGTAACTAAACTCAACTCCTTTCCGAATCCTCTGTTCTCTTCCTTAAAAGACAACTTCGCAAGGAAATTTATCAGAACTCACCATCAAATGAACGAAGGAAGTCTCCTCAACAAGCGGCCAAATCAAGCCGGATCTATAGCATATTCACGATCCAGGTGAGCAGTCCCATCGCACTGCCGTGTCACAAGAGCCCTGGCTCCTCCCTAGGTGTGCAGTGGAAGACTCCGTCCGTCATGCCCCAGACCAGCGAAACCTCCCACCGGGAAGCGCTTCAAAACACCACAGCAAAACAGGCTTGCCCCATACATTCGACACTCTAGTCCGTAGTAAGTGCACAGTCACCAGTAGGATCACGCCTCTCAACGAACACCATCCAACCCCGTTTCTCTCCGCTGGTCGCTCACCAAGCGGGCACACCTGAGCACCTGTCCCCTCCATTACATCCTCTGGTTGCAACCTAAGAGTTGACCACTATCTATGTACACTACTGGCCATTAAAATCGCCACACCATGAAGGTGACGTGCTGCAGACGGGAAATTTAACCAACAGGAAGAAGATGCTCTGATGTGCAAATGATTAGCTTTTCAGGGCATTCACACAAGATTGTCGCCGGTGGCGACACCTACAACGTGCTGACATGAGGAAAGTTTCCAACCGATTTCTCATACACAAACAGCGGTTGACCGGCGTTGCCTGGTGAAACGTTGTTGTGATGCCTCGTGTAGGGAGGAGAAATGCGTACAATCACGTTTCCGACTTTGATAAAGCTCGGATTGTAGCCTATCGCGATTGCGGTTTATCGTATCACGACATTGCTGCTCGCGTTGGTCGAGATCCGATAACTGTTAGCAGAATATGGAATCGGTGG
This sequence comes from Schistocerca serialis cubense, assembly GCF_023864345.2. Classification (NCBI taxonomy): domain Eukaryota; kingdom Metazoa; phylum Arthropoda; class Insecta; order Orthoptera; family Acrididae; genus Schistocerca; species Schistocerca serialis. The sequence goes on from NC_064639.1 coordinate 287,048,031, forward strand.
ATTCAGGAGGGTAATTCGAAACGCCGTGCTGGATCCCAACGGCCTCGTATCACTAGCAGTCGAGATGACAGGCATCTTATCCGCATGGCTGTAACGGATCGTGCAGCCACGTCTCGATCCCTGAGTCAACAGATGGGGACCTTTGCAAGACAACAACCATCTGCACGAACAGTTCAGCGACGTTTGCAGCAGCATGGACTACCAGCTCGGAGGCCGTGGCTGCGGTTACCCTTGACGCTGCATCACAGACAGGAGCGCCTGCGATGGTGTACTCAACGACGAACATGGGTGCACGAATGGTAAAACGTCATTTTTTCGGATGAATCCAGGTTCTGTTTACAGCATCATGATGGTCGCATCCGTGTTTGGCGACATCGCGGTGAACGCACATTGGAAGCCTGCATTCGTCATCGCCATACTGGCGTATCACCTGGTGTGATGGTATGGGGTGCCATTGGTTACACGTCTCGGTCACCTCTTGATCGCATTGACGGCACTTTGAACAGTGGACGTTAAATTTCAGATGTGTTACGACCCGTGGTTCTACCCTTGATTCGATCCCTGGGAAACCCTACATTTCAGCAGGACAATGCACGTCCGCGTGTTGCAGGTCCTATACGGGCCTTTCTGGATACAGAAAATGTTCGACTGCTGCCCTGCCAGCACATTCTCCAGATCTCTCACCAACTGAAAACGTCTGGTCAATGGAGGCCGAGCAACTGGCTCGTCACAATACGCCAGTCACTACTCTTGATGAACTGTGGTATCGCGTTGAAGCTGCATGGGCAGTTGTACCTGTACACGCCATCTAAGCTTTGTTTGACTCAATGCCCAGGGGTACCAACGCCGTTATTACGGCCAGAGGTGGTTGTTCTGGGTACTGATTTCTCAGGATCTATGCACCCAAGTTGCGTGAAAATGTAATCCCATGTCAGTTCTAGTATAATATATTTGTCCAATGAATACCCATTTGTCATCTGCATTTCTTCTTGGTGTAGCAATTTTAATGGCCAGAGATAAATCGAACTATCGTGCCACGGCTCAGTTGGCAATAATAATCACCATTTTGTGTTTTTTAAGAGATGTTGATGAAACAGACGAACTTAAAGAATATGAGGTCGTAAGTTTTACCTTTGTGTGGTTATGTTTTTCTCTCCGAACAAACCAAAAAAATTTAAAACTATTTACCCTGCAATGCACGGGTGCAGAGGTGGATGACCACTTCGTCGCCGAAGAATTCGCACTGGAACCGGGCTACTGTGTACCTCTATCGCAGAAAGAAAGAGCAGTCGCTCTAGCGGCAACTGGAGTCGCGCAGAACCTCTCGATTGAAATACAAAGCAATTTTCTTTTGGTGGTAAGAGGCTGTTAAACGAGGAAGTACTTATTGCGATGAGCAGAAAACTGACGATCGTGAGACATACGAACGACCGAAAAAGAAAAGAACACGGGCTGAAATTGAACCCGATCTGCCAGAGCGGTAGCTGTGAAACCTGCCCGCTGCACAACGCTCTCTTGGTCGAAACTTCAGGAACGTTGCGGATATAGCAGGTATGCATAAGACTTCAGCATTGATTTTCTCAGGAACAAGGGCAATCGCATCAAAGGCACCAGCCAGGTATTCAGGCCAGGTCCAACTACACCATATCTAAGTATGATCAAAATCCATGATTTCTAGATTTGATGGTCCCCTTGTAAGACAGAGAGAAAATGTGTTGTTGTCTTGTGCTGCTGATACGTCATTTTGCATGTGTTCATGCTGTCCTGAACCTGACAACTGATTGTCAAAACTTTTATGACTTATTTAGTAAACAAAGTCATGATCGAATTTAAGTTGTTAATTTTTATCTTTAGATGACCGGTTTAGATCTCCTAAAGAGATCATCATTACGTCTACAGGTTGAAAATTATTGAACTATATGAAACAGAACCGTCATAACTTCTGAACGGTTTACGTTACGATGTTCAAACTGCAAGGTTGACCGCGGGGCACGATGGGAATAAAGATGCGCATGAGAACCCCTCTTAATTTGGATGGGTTCGTCAATAAGCAAAACTGGCGCATCTGGGGGAATGAGAATCCGCATTTCGCGATCGAGAAGTCACTTCACCCTCAACGGGTGACTGTGTGGTATGCAATGTCCAGTCACGAAATAGCCAGTGCGATATTTCTTGACGGCACGGTGACTACGGAGCGGTACATTAAGATTTTGGATTATGATTCCATCCCCATTATCCCAAGTGACCCTCATTTGGTGAAGATATGGTTCATGCAAGACGGAGCTCGATGTCATCGAAGCAGGAGAATGTTTGATGTCCTGTGCAGAATCACTCTGGGTACCGCATTCTGGCTCAGAGGTACCCACAGGCCACTAGCATGGGCCTCGATTGGCCGCCATATTCTCTGTATCTGAACACATGCGACTCCTTTTTGTGGGACTATATTAAAGACAAGGTGTGCAGCAATAGCCCCAAAACCATAGCTGAGCTGAAAACAGCCATTCAGGAGTTCATCGACAGCATCGATGTTCCGACACTTCGGCAGGTTGAAAGGTCTCTGTTGGATTCCTTTCATGTTTGATTTCTTAAATCTGTTGTCATTTATGGAATAAATTCCTCTTCTAAATTTACTGTGGCGTTTCTGACTATCTGGGAGGTGACTGAGTAGTGGAACGTGTTACCTTTACACGTAAACAAGAACGACCTGTCACACTACTACACTTTAAAACACAGTTTATATGTAATTCATGTCACACAGTCTCATACGGAACCTACATCCGCTTTCTGTTATATACTGTATATGATAAGATACTGTCATCCCCCTTCCCTTCTGTGTGAGAGGATGAATGATCAAATGTGTTTGTGGTTGCATGCTAGAGGGTAGCAGACAAGGCTGTCAGCTAGAGAATAGTAGGACCAACGTTGGAACAGGTAGCTACGCTTCCTAAAAGCAAAGAGGTTTCTATCCTTGGTATGGTTCTGTCCGTCCGTTGTCATGTTGGTATAGGAAGCTGCCCCTCTGGCCACTTCCGTTTGTCTTTGTGAGCCACCCTCAGGAAGCACGCTCGGCAGTGGGCAGTTGCTGTGGGACCGTGGCGAGCGTCTGAAGTGGTAAGATCTCCGGCTAAGCGCGTGTCTGCTAAGTCCGTAGAACAATGGATTTGTTAAGTTCAGCCTAACTGAAAATTTAATCATCTTTATTTCGGGTTTAGCTCTAAAATATCTAAGGTTATCTTAAATTGCAGCGTAGTGTAATTCTCGTGTGAAGTTCATATTATTTTCCAGTTGTTGCTTTGTTACTACTTTGTGAGTAAAGTGGAACCACGTGTTGATCAGTAACTCTAACTAAGTTCATCAATCTTAAATGTGAATGCTTGTGTGATTATAACGTCTCGTCTTGACAATATTTTACAATATAGCAACTTTTCTTTATGCTTTTCTTTATGTTCAACCCACGTGGAGTGTACTTTGTGAGACCAGTACCACGTGCTTATATAACTGTTTGACCCATCAGGTTAATAGTAAGACGTTAGTAACCAGTTCAAGGTTTTTCTTTTGTCAATTGCTTTTCGATCGAATTTATTTTAATTATCAAAATTACTGTGGAGTTATACGCTTTCTGTAAACCAAGTTGACCACGTGGAGCATGTGGTGTAATCATCAAAGTAGCCTTCAGCTATTCCTTTTGGGAAGATTTTACAGAGAGTTAATATGAATTTAGTATACCAGTGTGTGGTAATTACATGACGGACAGGATTGTGTTACGAACGTAATTTCTTTGGGTGAAAACTGAATCTGTTGGTTGTGGTTAATTTCTCCTTGCTTATGTTTCAACGTTCTTTGGGTGTTGTTTTGTGAATGCAGGGTTGTATGCAGTCTCCCAATCTTGGCTCCATATTTGATGTGTTCCGTAAGATTAAAATCTCACATTTTTACAATCCTTAAACAAGGCACCAGCTGAGTTATAACTCACGTATAATATGCTGAAATTTCAATGAACAATCTTAAAATAAATTTCCAAATATAAACTGATTTCTTTCTTTTTATTTAAATTCTCCTTTTTATATATAGATATATTACCGGTTGTTGTATGACTGTAAAAGATTATAATCAATGTAAGTCTGTTTGGGAATTTGGTAAACTTAGACTAGATACCTAATGAAACAGTTGCTTAGTAATACAAGATTAACTTCGCCAGACAGCTCACAGCTTTTAACCCGCTTTTATTCTACTATTAGCACCCGATTTCAGCATAGCAAATTCGTGTAGCAATATTACAAGGTTCACGCAGAATTTCGCTATTCGTTTGCGCCACACCATCGCCAATGATGGCAGGCATATCGAACATCGCATAACCTAAATCCGAATATCTGTAGTGATGTTTACATATTGAATAAAGTGTGTGCAAGCCGTAGTTCGTAAATAATTTACTATTATTTCATATAGTTCAATAATTGTCATCTGGTGCATTCCTTGATGACAGTAGGAATCTCTGGCGTGGAGCAGGTCCGTCCGTGCTGTCGTGGAGGACGCTGTGCTGTGGTGAACTTAGACGGCACCACGACTGTTTTTCACTAAATACGTTATAATATTAATAGGTCGCTGTTTTCCTAGAACATTGTTAGAACAAAATTTAGTAAAAATTTTGTTTCGTTGCGAGGATGAACGATATCTAAAAGTCTCTTTGATGACACCAGACGTCTGTGAGACTTTTCCATACGGCACATTTAAATATGGTTATACATTTACACTAACCGGGAAAAACAAGGTCGTGAATATAAGCTCATCCCTTATTCCATTTATTCCTTGGAGCCATTCCTTTAATAAAGGTAAGGAGCGGAATCGAGAATGTACGTAAAAAGAATAGAAAACTTACTCTTTGAGCCCTGTCAACCGTACACAAACATTTGAGGCACTTCACGAAATTAGACACGTGACAAATTGATTTAAGAAAAACATTGTTTTTGAAGATAAATATGCATAGAGCCGTACGGACGTTAGCGAAATGAGATTGCATGAGGGCCACGATATACGGAACATTTCATTACCGTATTTCCACAGTAGTCAACTTCAAATGCAGAAAATTTGTAGTAGGATAACAGGTGTTAACTGGCTCTTAGGTAGGGTAACAGTCACACGCTACAAAGACATTGTTCAGAGTTTCCACCACGTGCTTTATTCTGCTGGAACTCGTCACTGAGTGAAGACGGAGGCACAATTGGAATGAATTTCCGATTTGCGTCCATAACACTATACAGTGTGTGGAAAGTGTGTGGGTTGGCACCTCTCACAGGAAAAGGCTGTCATACGATCTGCGATATGCAACGGCAAGACAATTCGTGTAAGAAATTAATAAGCCCTGCAGCTTTTTGGCTAACTGTAACTTTGTTTCTGCTAGCCCGTAAAATTTACAGGAAGTTTTTGTCATTTGTACACGTTTCAAAGTTTCTCGTGTTACTCATGTGTTCTCTAACGTTTTTGCAACTGTTAGAGTTTGTGACCACTTTTGGGATTTGTGTCGTAACTGGCGCACAGAGTATAAGGTGCTTTACTGAAGAACTTAGATTTGTAGATAGACGATTACTGGAAAACGAGAAAAAGTATGGAAAACTGTTGGGTGGATTTCTGTTGACCTTGAATTGCTCCATTGTGGTTGGTGTGGTGGCTGCGGGAGGAACGTCACTGACGACGTTCCAGCTCTTCGAAATGGCTCTCTTCCTTCTACTTGACTCAATGATAACTTTGCAGTTCACCCTGCTGGTGCTTGAGTTGTGGACGAGGTTTCGCAGTATCAATGCCAACCTGTTGAAAGTGCTGCCATCTCGTCGCAGTTTTCTGCAACTGGAAGCGCCTACGTGGCTTCCTTCAGCCACCAGAGTGCGACACCTGCGAGATGCCTACTTGGCGCTGGCGCGCGCCCTTGACCTCTTGCAGGACCACTTTGGACTCACTGTGGTCTTCGTCGTGGCGAGCAGCCTGGGCGGCGCCACAGCAAAAGCTTACGACTTGCTCTCGATGCAGTTAAGCTGGCCTTCACATGGTGTGGTTCAGATACCGGTAGCATACTCGCTCATATCGATGGCCTACAACTGTCTCAAGCTGTTGATGATGGCGCTGTCGTGTGCAGCAGTCAAGGATGCTGCTGCGACCACTGGCGTTCTCCTGCTGAGATCTTCGGTGTCCTGTGGCTGGTGCTGCACCGATCTGAAAGCCTTCTTGCAGCTGACCAGACACAGCCATCCACTGTCTTTCAGCGCCGCTGGATTCTTCACCGTCGACCGACGCCTGCTGGTCTCTGCAGTCGCCGTCCTGGTCACTTATCTCGTCATTCTACAACAGATTGCACCTCATCAATAACCGAGTTCATATTACTTTGTTTGGATAGCGAATAAGTATCTGTGGAGTGAACCAAGTGTCCTGCGCATCTCAGCGACGCCAAACCCCTGCTGTCATATGACTTGAGTACTAAGCTGTTTTATGTTAATTAAAGTTTTCTGAGTGTGGTACTGCGTAACGTTATGAAATTGCTGCCTTTGTTGTTGACTCCTAAGAACCTCTGGTTCCACTGGTGTAGTTAGCTGTCCTGGGTCCCTTGTATTTGGTGACGCCCACCTACTGAGTACGACTTTGCATTACAGTTTTAGAAAAATGTTGGTTTTACTGTTCTCGCCGGCCGGAGTGGCCGAGCGGTTCTAGGCGCTACAGTCTGAAACCGCGTGACCGCTACGGTCGCAGGTTCGAATCCTGCCTCGGGCATGCATGTGTGTGATGTCCTTAGGTTAGTTAGGTTTAAGTAGTTCTAAGTTCTAGGGGACTGATGGCCTCAGTAGTTAAGTCCCATAGTGCTCAGAGCCATGTGAACTATTATTGTTCTCTTGTTGTTGAAGGAATTAGAATCTTATTAGATGTCTTTCCGTAGTGGACAATGTTGGGATCTATAGTTTGTTGTCCAGTTGAGTGCGAGCCGTAAATGGCAGTCATCGGCGAATGGGCTGCGAGTCAGAGGTGTACATATTCCCCTTTTAATCTACCCATGTTTGCCTGATAGCCCGGCAGGTAAGCTGCCGCACGCTACTAACAGAACGGGCAGGCTGCTTTACCTTCATCAAAGCCAAGCTACGCCCAAGCCAACCACGAAACAGGATTCCTGCTTGCCTACCCCTCTTACTGCTGTGCTCCGCTACGTAGCAGCTTAACCTGTACGATTTTATTGTAGTATTATGATCAGGCTGCGGGTGTTGATGAAAATACCCGACTATCACAATGAAATATATTCTCAGTGAAATATATTTTCATTTTGCTTCACTGTAGGCCAGAAAATGGTGGATTTTTTGTCGTCTTTCCTTTTTTGAAGTATTTCCGGCTTATGTTTTTATTTCGAAATGAACAATTTTCTCTGCAGCTTCATCTTCTTTCGGCTAATACTGGCACTTCTGAATTCGGACCATCATCTAGTCACCTCTTTTCCTCTTCCTGCTGCCCTGATGTCCCATTTCCCTCTTTGTTTGCACTTTTTCCTTTCCCCTTGACTGGACTGTGCTGTTTGTGTTTTTCCTCCCTTTATTTTTGCCATCCCAACCATCTAGTCACCTCTAATACATGTTTCCTGTAGTAGATAGGACTATCACAAAGGCCTTTGCACCTAAGAACTTACAGATGTCTATTATACTGCAATGCCAACCAAAGTAAGGTTTTGGACGTCTAGTTTCTGTATCCTTACTGCGTTCCAGTCAAGTATGATCCTATTACACCAACTTTATTTTTTCAGGATGTGTACTGCGGATTAATTGAATTCATTCTTAGTGGGCGAAATGATTCACACTGAATTTCCTAAACGAATTTTAACAAACACAAATCTCGGTTTTCATATTCTCTTAAACTGAAAAGTACATATCTGAAAGAAGATTTTCTTTCATACTAAGTTTTCTTCGCACTTCGTTACATATTTCCAGAGTTTGGCTATTATTTTGCACTGAGCTATACTATTTTCATGTTTTAATCACTGTTTGCCCAAAGTTTAAAAATCCTATATCATGCTAAATGACCTCAAGTCCTTAGCATACATTTCCATACACTTGTCAGCCGATCAGTCTCTTTCTTATTTCAAAATATTTATGAAGTGGTCAGATTTACAGATATGTCGTAACATAATCGAAGTTCCCTAACGGGGTTTAATAACTTTTTACACAATTTGAGTTGCAAGGCTACCGATTTGTTCGGAACTGCCATATGCCTGGTTAGTCACGCTGCGTTGGAAGCACAACTTGTTGGCAGGCGCAGCAGACTGAAGTTTGCCAGACTAGAGGAAACCCAAGTTGGCCGGTTGTAACCACTGTGCTTCAGTACACGTGTACTCTTGCGTCTCCGTTGCGGCAGGCTGAGCTGCTATGAAGGTTGCAGCGTAGATAGGGACAGGCAGGCTGGAAGGAGAATTTGTACACCTCTGGTGTGTGCTGTTTTCCTCATGCGGGACGTGCGTCGCGCAGCTGTTGTTTCTCGCTAATAAATCTCGCCTCTCAAGTTGTTTGTCTGGACTGTTGCCCTCCGACAGATGGTAGCCAGTATGGTGCAAGCCTAAGATCATCTTTTATGTACGTATTGTCAGCGTACACACAAAATTTTTATGTGGATTTACTCTTACCTCAGAATTCTACGCACTTACATGTGAAACTGTAGTGCATTATTATCGAATCTGTAATATTAAGCAATTTTTTCCTGTTTTTAAACATTTATTTATTAGTAACACAAATTGTGAATTATTTTTCTTGATACGGATGCAAACTGAAGTACGTGAAAGGAGCAGCAGTGACTTTTCACAGGTATGTACCACAGAGTCACGTGACGTAGGAGGCAGTGCATATTGACGGGAAAAATTCTGCTACGTGCATCAGAGTGCTGCTTCCGTAAATATTCCTACGCTGTTTTTGTTGTGATCATATTATTTACTAGAACAGGTCATCTTTCAGTACCTACAGCTCACACTGTCAAAGCCTGAAGATCTTGTAGAGCAACATATTTCACCTTAATGTTTTAAATGTGGTGAATAAAAAACGAATAAAATTCATAACTTTTTCTGGTAATACTTTTAGAAATTAGCTTATGAGCAAACATTTCAGTAATTTAGTGAAGTACAATTTGTTTTATTTGAGAAGAAACAAGTTAAGAGCAATACGCATAGCATTTTGTAGCTACGCCTAAGAGATATGTTACATGCACAGCTAATGGAGAAAGACCGCTAGCCAAAGAATAGATGCTAGTATATGTTGCTACACATCCAAACCCATGTCCTGCATGGAAAATGTCGGACAAAGTAATAGTTGGGCTGGATTTAGTAGTCGTGTCACTATTCAGGGCACGGCAGAGGAGACATACCAGCACTACTCTGTCTCGAAATGCCTCTCTTTTTCATAGCTTTCATCCCATCATACGGGGTTTGCTGTTCCCAATGATTTTATTTTAACTCTGTGACTGTATAATCTCTCTGTCGGCAGTTAACCTAAGATAGGATAACGCTCTGCATAAGGGAAGTATGGTTATAGTTCCCCCCCCCCCCCCCCATTTCACCCCAACTCTTGGTAACCACTATTGGCAGTTTGTAGTTCGTGATCGGCTGAATTGGCGTCACGTGACACTTTCGGCTATTTTGGTGACTGGCGGTGCGTGAGTAGCACAGGATGCGTTCTGTATTTTCGGAAATGAACTAATGCCACAGAGCTCTGTTTTTGGCTGCAATTACGACATCATTAGGGAGGGAAATGCTATTGGATACCTGCTGGAAGGAGAGGTGCAGTAAGAAGAACTTTTATTTATCTAAAGATTATCACGCGTTAGCTCCGTCATGTAAAGAAGAGGTAGTTCATTTTAAATTAAGCAGTTCCGTCAATAAAGTTGCTGTTTAATAATGTGAGGTTGAATCATTAGCGTGTTAATAGTGTTTATTTGTCTGCATAGTATTGAAAGCTCAAGTAAAGATGCATGTAACTGAGCCAACATACCTGTTTATTATTTCATACCGTTTCGTACCTAATTTTGGATTCTTGAAGACTGATGCATGCTCTCCTCTTTCGTTTACTCGTGTTTGTTGTGTCGGTACAGTAAACAAGTAAATAAACGAAGATAAAGAAACAGCAAAACACAGGCAAATGTAGTCGGAACAGTAAAATGTATTCTTTTAATGCTTGATATATTAAAGATAGACTAAACAGTTTCAAGTGAAAATACCAGGTTCAATATGTGCCTCAGACTATATCTGCCATTTAGTTTGCAAAACATTCAGAACCTAATACAATGATATGTGTATGACTTAAGAGTCACTTACACTATAGTCCAGATAAGCATGTATCTGCTGTAATCCGTCAAGTCATGATGTTGTTAATGCTTCAGGATTCGAATGGACGGCAGTATACATTTCATTTCCATTATGTCTAAGTCATTTACGTTTTGCACAATATTTCGCTTCAGCAAAAATTCCTTGACAAAAGTACAACAATATTAGTACACACGAGGTATGTCATGGTAGCGATAGTGAATTAGAGCTTACGAAAGCATTAGTTACTTACTTACTCCGTCCGAACAGGCCTCGGAAGTCCCAACGGTACCGATCGACCGCCGTGTCATCCTCACCTGATAGCCGTCACTGGATGTGGATTTGAAGGGGCATGTGGTCAGCAACCGCTCTACCGGCCATTGTCAGCTTTCTCGACTGGAGCCGCTACTTCTAAACCAAGTAGCTCCTCAGCTGGCGTCACAAAGGCTGAGTGCACCCCGCTTGCCAACAGCGCTCGGCAGACACAGACAGTTACCCATCCAAGTGCTAGCCCAACCCGACAGCGCTTAACATCGGTGATCTAACGCATGCCGGTGTGACCACTGCGGAAGGGCCGTCGGCTCACGAAAGCAGTGGAATGGTAAAACTTGCAGAAGAAAATTTATTAATCTGAGCTCTTAAACAAACCTTGCTATAGAAGGTACATAATATCTGTACTAGTAGATGGTTTGTTTTAGCTAATTTCCTTAAAATTTCTGATGTTTGCCCCGTAGCTTAGAATTTTCCTTGTAAAAACAACGTTTTCTAAAGTGATATAGGCTACCAATAAAACCGTTGTTGTTGAGGACGCAGTTTAAATCTACTTAGGACGACACTAGGTACTTGAAATCGCTGCCGTAAAGGCTCTGCGAAATTTGTCGTTGTTGATAAATGACAGCAGCACGAAAACTGGTCTTTATTCCCGCCGCAAAAGGATTTTTTTTTACACGTTTTCGCGTTCATGTTTTTTGTGAGGATTCGAGACATACAGTTTCAATCTTTTGCTCTACTTAAGCAATACATGAGGTGGTTTATCTCGCTTATTTAGTACAAATGACTAAATGTATAGCAGCGATATGGGCCAAGATGGCTTGTAAGCTGGCCACATTTTCCCTACTCAGAGCTTTAAAAGGAAAAAAAAGTAACGTATGCCATTTGAAAGTTAATCAGGTAAAGTTTATTCTGTGTGTTATAGTATTTTGGTCCATTTGCCTAAAAGATTGTAGAAAACCCACCTAAAAACCATACTTAGGCTGACCGGTGAACCTGATCAACGGCCACCGGTACGCCGGCAGTGTGAACGCGTCTTGACCGTTATTATGCAATACGCTAACTGCCTTGGAACTGCGACCTCCTGCTTCTAATTGAACGTTGTGAAAACTATTATCTTGTGTGAATAACGCTAGTTTTTTTGTGCGTGTCATGGCCAAAACTATGATAGCCATCCCAACCTCAGACAATTGTTTCACTGGCCATACCGCGGTTGCGGATTACGAGTTTCTGACATCTCATGCTATCTATTCTCGTATCCAACGAAGATGGCAGTTCTTTTCTGCACAATATCTAGTCCACGAATCTAGTCATCTTCGTTAGGTACTATGACAATAGTCTCATTCAGGTTCGATTCCAACTGCATCTAAGGCAGTAATGGGAACAACCTAATGAAGAAATAGATTCTTTCGGTTATTGGAAAACAATTTATCCGTTTGAAGTTTTACGTATCGGTTGGGTTATCACTCGTTCAGTTATTTCGAGTGAAACCAGTCTGTGGGAGTGACCGAATGAAAACAATCGATACAATGCATTGTAGTTTTGTATACCGACTGAATTAGTCATTTCTTTGCTTCGAGTGAAACCAATCTGTAGCTTTTCTGTCGGCACTACCGGGCAGGCTGGGTGTGGGTTTTAGGTGATCTTGGGCTGGTTAACGATTCAAAGAAATTTAACAGATGATGACACATATTTATCCCGAAAAAAAAACCTTGAAACAAGCGTCTGTATAAATCAACAAAAATCATATGTTTAAGTTATCATCCAATTAAAAAGTGTCTCATATGTGCTTGGTTTTTATGTCACGTCAGCATTTAGCGAGAGACAAATATGAGTGATGGGTGCAACGTTTTCTCCTCTCTTTGAAATAAGATACATTACTTGTTCAAAAAAAAAAAACTTCAACACTATCTTTGGTGTTTTCTGTGAATATTGATGCGTAAAACTGAAGCAAGGAAAAATAAAAAAACTCATCTGGAAAAGCATTTTACAACTTAAGGAGGAACCTGAAAGGTAAATAATATGAAATATTTTCATTGGGATAGGAATAATTACCAAAAAAATTTAAAAATATATTCAACTAGTCACATCCGGAAAAATGACTGTAATATAGCTTGGATACGTGTTACAAAAATATATCGGAATCAGTTAAGGTTTCTTACAAATATCATATTCGAAATCCTTCAGTTTTGCTTCACTCAAACAAATGTTACCTGTATTCGTTCACAAAATCTCACTTAAATTGTGTATTGAATTAGAGAAAAGTAAACACAACATGCTAGCTACGACTCGTGTTTTTACATATTTACAGTTTTAGTGTGAACAAACAATTTTAAAATATTTTACAACATTTTATTATCGCATGAAACACTTGAAGCCTTCTAGCGCTGCTACCAAGACAGGGTGTATAGATGCCGAAGGGAACTACTTTAAAGTAGATGGTATTGTTTGGTAGATAAAATCGGTCTCCCTACTTTTATCACGCACTTCATATGTCTCAAAAATGATTGTGTACCCTGAGGCAAATAATCTACAAGCAAAACCCCTTGTTATCTCAAAACACAAAGAACTTCATTTTTCGGGCTAAAATTGTTTGCTTGTGCTTAACTTCCTTTGGTGATGTTTAGTGCCTTCATTCCAAGAATTGTTGTTTCGGTTCTGATGTCATATGAGCCACGCATGTTTGACCTCCAGCGATAATTTGCCTTAAATTTTCTCTCGAGGATCTCAGTCAGCATTCTTCATGCCCAGCGTGAGTACCACATGAAGTGATTGAAGCGAACTGTAAGAATTATGTAAAGAGATCGTCTTGAAACTGGAAGAAAGTCATTAGCTAAGGACGAAATCGTAAAGCGTCTCTTTTCTTAAAAGTCTGCGTTAACATTCTAACCAATTACTCGGTGATGACAGGTCGTCACTCATTTCAGACTTCATCGTGAGCATTAGAACGATCATTTATAAATGCTCTAACATTTTTTCTGACTTTCCCGAAGCACATAACATTCTCTCCATAAACTTCCCTAACCTGACGATGAATTTGGACCACTTTCACAGCTTGTGCACACAGACACTGCGTGAATTCATAGTTGCCTGGATTTTCAGTTATCGGACTTATGGCAGTAGACACCTGCTCAGGGTGAAATGTGTGCACAGTCTACAGTGATAAGCCAAGATATTATGACCACTGCTCACTGCAAGATTGAAGGTCACCTGGTGGTGTTGCAGAGGCGTGATGCATGAACGAGGAAAGTATCTAAGACAAATGAAGAATTTTAGCGACGATACCGGCCGCGAATGGGGAAAATCCACGGACATAAGCGACTTTGACAGCGGATTGTTATGGCGCAGCACATGGGAAGAAGCGTCCTGGAAACCGTAATGGCGAAGCTAGTTGGCTTTTTCGTGTGGTATAGCTATGAACATCTTTTGAGTGTAGATGAAGGATGCATGCGCAGTTCTCTGCGCTTGTATATTTACCTTGACCCAGGAAACTAATTAAAAGATGGACATGGCATTAAGATCTAAGCTATAAATTAGTATGCACAGCTTTAATGCACAATGCAAATAATTAATGGCCCTAGATATGGATGCTAAAGTGAGATTTGTACAGATAAATTATTTAATATGAACGGTAGGTGTTTAAAAAACACTCTCCATAACACAACAATTATTCAATAAAAACACAATTATTTACATAGATCATACATGAAATGTGAAATGATTTACAAATTCTTTACTCAGGCTCTAACTAATGGGTACGTTGAGTTGCAGAGTTACTTGAAACAACAAGAAAATGCCCTCTGAGGTTAGTGGTGAGCTGAAATTTACTCTCGAATCTTGTAATCCGCAAACAAAAAACAGGGACTATTTACCAGATGGTAACTGAAAAACTCATACATTCACCACAGCAATACTGGACGTGAGACAGTTTATCGTACTGATTTCTGCAAGAGGGGAGCAAGAGAATGTTCTATGGTACCAGTTCTGCTAATCATGCTCATTATAATTATTGGCCGACAGCCGTGCAGAATGCCGCCATCGTGCGAATGGTTCTGCGGTAGAAACCAAGAGCTGAGCCGTCGTCGCAACAACGCTGTGTCCTGGAGGCTGCTAAGATGTGCGCCGCTGTCCATCTCCGAGGTACATACTGAGTGAGGTGGGGCAATGGTTACCACAATGGACTCGTATTCGGAAGGACGACAGTTGAAACCCACGTGCAGCCGTTCTGATTTAGGTTTCCTTTGATTTCCCTATATTGCTTGAGGAAAATTTTAGGATGGTTCCTTGGAAAGAGCACGGCTGATTTCCTTCCCCATCTTCCTTAATAGGAGCTCGTGCTCCGTCTCTAATGACCTCATTGTCGACGAGAAGTTAAACACTAATCTCCTCTTCCAGTGTATGTAGCTGATATGCTCATGATGCAAACAGCTCCACAGCTCTAAATGACCTCTAAAGATGCACTCACTAATGCAAATGTCTGTGGACTCCCTATACACTCTCCTCCATGTCTATTCACCTACTTTTCAATATTTTTGCAGAACTTTGCAGCCAGCTCTTTATTTCTGCCAAGCCGTATATGTCTGCCAATAGCGGCAAAATGCACACACAGCTGCCCAATAACGGGGTTTCTTCAAACACACACACAACTCCACCAAGACAGCATGCTGCTATAAAATGCCAGTCACATTACACAACGCCCTTTTCCATCTAAACTGCCGCTTCAGTGATCCGTCTTTGTGACTTCGCTGGTAAACTTACCGTTTTCGCGCCCAGCAACTAGGTTCACATCAGAGGTCGTCTGAAATTAGAAAGCTGCTCACAAGGGTAGGTCATTATTTTCAGCAAACCGTATTTCTTTCTAAATTTATATGCTGCTTATCTTCAAAAAAACTCGTGGCAAAACATGACAAAGCACCGCTCTTTTGCTGCTAGAGTCGACTCCTTAATTCAGCTGCTGGTCAGAGGCTCCAGTCGTAAATGTACAGTGGTCCGCTACGCCCCCCCCCCCCCCCCCCCCCCCTCGTCTGGCTCCATTGTCCCGACTTCTGTCGAAACAAAACACCTGACGCACCAGCTTGGGCTGACAGCGAAAAGGCCGCTTTTTTTCTATTTTCACTGCTCTGACTGTCCTAAACTCAGTGCACTGTGCCTTTCCACACACAAAATTCAACCTGCAAAGATGAGAGTCCAGCACCATCAAATGAAAGGAAGTGAAGCAAGAGAGATCTCACAATGAACAGTGGCCGTGATGCGATATATGTTAAATAAAACATTGCTATTGGATTCCACTCTGTTATCTCACTGAATTACTGAATCATCCTCAAATTAATGGAAAGGGTATGTGAAATCGTCTGCTGCATTTTATAACATCCCCTATCCATGAAAATT
This sequence comes from Schistocerca serialis cubense, assembly GCF_023864345.2. NCBI lineage: Eukaryota > Metazoa > Arthropoda > Insecta > Orthoptera > Acrididae > Schistocerca > Schistocerca serialis. The sequence continues at coordinate 287,063,995 of NC_064639.1, forward strand.
TTGTACCATACCCTCTTGGGCTAGGTACAGGGCCAGCAAGCAACAAAATTTTGCTACCCAAAATCCGTTTGATTTTTTCATGACTATCTGCTGCACCCAAATGACAAACCATATTATTGAATATCAACATCATAGACCAAATGACTCTGCCAGCCACAATATGTAAATGATATTCAAATGACACATATGTACCTTCACACACTCCCAAGGGAACCATCCTAACGTTTCTTTATTGCTGTACTGATTGGTGAAGGCAGGTTGGTTGGACTTATGGAGTAGATAATATCAATTAAAGACTTGAGTACTAGCTGAAAAAATGCAAAACAGATCTGTTTACTCTGGGCAGAGTCAAATTTGCTCCATCTTGCCTCAAATATGGTGCCTTGCCCTTTCATCTCATGACATGATCAACAATTATGACTGAAGGACCGGCAGGCCGGAGTGGCTGTGCGGTTCTAGGCGCTACAGTCTGGAGCCGAGCGACCGCTACGGTCGCAGGTTCGAATCCTGTCTCGGGCATGGATGTGTGTGATGTCCTTAGGTTAGTTAGGCGACTGATGACCACAGATGTTAAGTCGCATAGTGCTCAGAGCCATTTGAATTTGACTGAAGGACCAGTAATCCTACATACCTAGTAAATGACTCTAATAAATCAAATGTGTGTTCCAGATATTATCTAGAATATGTGAATATTAATTAAATGTTATAAATATGGCAACCAACAAGTGTGATCAACTCAAAACTGACAGAGATATCGTGAAATGCAGTATTTTTGTACGATATAATTGATCAAGCTAGTTCATTCAATAGAAATGATAAAATATTAATATATTACAACTGAATTTACGCATAGCCATGTCTTCAAATTCTTAAGCAGTTAGTTGGATTATATATAAAAGTCTACATATAATACCACAAAATGTTTAGGACTTATTAAATTACCTTGTCTGTGAAATTATGGTGTTTGTTCTAGATATAATGTGACATTGACAATCGAAAACAGATATATATCTTCTGTGTAATGATGGATTTGTAAGAATAAAGGTATGTAGCTTGTCAAATCTATAATTAACAGGCAATACATGAGACATCAAATAAATACGAGAAACAACAAAAAGATACTGACATAATATAAATATTTAGAAAATGTACATATCTGAAATGAGCCTGATCTCTGGATTGCGTTAATATGGAACATCACAAGCGCACTGGGGTTCACTTTCATCATACTAGTGAGTATAGTGTGGGTTCACTGAGGCACAGTGTAGAGTGGGAGAACACATAGATTAGATCAATGCATTCCACCAAGTCTTTGCTTGTAGTTAGGATGTGTCGCATCTGGTTGATACACCCAATACGAACGACAGCAGGTGTGCCATCTTCCAATCTTCGTAGGTACAGTCCAGAGAGAGGTGATTGTGACACTGTGTGTGACATCACCTCCCTCAAAGATATTGTTGCTAGCCATCTCTCCGCTCAGGGACTGGGTGTTGTGTTGCCCTAATCATCATCATTTCATCCTTATCGACGTGCAAGTCACCGAAGTGGCGTCAAATCGAAAGACTTGCACCCGGCGAACGGTCTACCCTACGGGAGGCCCTCGTCACACGACAGCAGGCCAACGGACCTTGACTGCAGCCGCAGGCAGTTGGTGTGGACCTGCTGCTCGCCGCAGTGTGGTCAGGCCGTGACGCGCGCTGTCTCGCCTCTGGGCATGGTGTACTGAACCGCGAAAAAAGAAGCAAAATAGAAACAGTGAACGGTCCAAGCTCATGATGTGCAACATCGAGTCACTCGCAAGAACCACGGCATTGTGGTTGTGTGGTCACGGTGTTGGACTGCGAAGTGGGAGAACTGTGTCCAAACTTCCCTAGTGCCCCCATTTTTTTTCACAAATTTATGAACCGTCCGTCCTGTCATTAACGCGTCGGTTCTCCTTCTGGAGTCTTGGCAATTATCATACTATATATTGGTTATAGAATGTGACATATGGTAAGAATATATTACCGTGATGAATAGTGTGAGCAATTGAAATGCCTCATAGACCTCTCACAGAAATGAAAATCACAAATAAACGAGTGTGAACTGTGTTACAAAGAAGGAATTCGAGAGTCAAAACTTCCAAAACGGAACGCAACATGTGGTATTTGGGTAGAACATTTAGGAGGTACGTACCTCTGGAAGTCCCTTCGTGACACGCCGCTATTGCAAAAGGACGTTACACCATTCACAGTGCAGAAATTTGAATACAGCTGAGCCGTGCTCCGGCTGGTGTTTGTACCGTTGACAGGTTGGCGTCGTGTATTCGGATTGTGACCTCTCGTTTTCTTAGTCCGTTCATTGGCGCCACTACGTTGTCTGTCCAAGAGTGGCAGCAGCGGCATTTACCGATAGCGAGTACTGTGGTACTGTCTTTGGAGTCACCTCTAGTATTTCCGGGTCTTCGTGTGTCGGAGCAGCAGTGAGGTCCGCACAGCGCCAGTACTCGCCGGGATAGCTGGCGATACATGCACTGCCCGATGGAAGGATGTGGTCGCGAGAGTTCACGACCACGTCTAGGTCCGGATTCAGCGAGTTTAAGTTGAATGGATCGTCATATTCGAGTAGGGCAACCTCCACTGGTGTGTGTGTGTGTGTGTGTGTGTGTGTGTGTGTGTGTGTCCGTCCGCCGAAGTGACCTCATGGAATAAGCTGTCAGTCGACGATTCGTATTGGGAAGTTTGCCTTGCCTGACCTGATCTAGAGCGACCGTTCGTTGGTCGTTCGGTCGGTCGTCTCAGCGGACAACATGTATTTGGTTTTCCGACTGCTTCTGGCTCCTCTATGTTTGTGTCGACTTGTAATTCGTGCTTGTTGCTCCACAGTGACCGGTTTCAGTATTGTTTGAGTTGTTTGTGGTATTGTTTTCGAGGATCCGTGTGTATCTAGTGTGGTTTTGAATGAGCAGTCATTTTAACGGTGTCTGCGTAGTGGATTCGTGGAGGCAACTTGTTGTGATTACCTCGGATTACTCTTGTATTTGAACATGTTCTCTTGTATAATGTTTGCCGTTTACTATGTCAAGAAATGAAATGAAATGTCGTGTGACGAGAGCCTCCCGTCGGGTAGACCGTTCGCCTGGTGCAAGTCTTTCGATTTGACGCCACTGCGCGTCGATGGGGATGAAATCATGATGATTAGGACAACACAACACCCAGTCCCTGAGCGGAGAAAATCTCCGACCCAGCCGGGAATCGAACCCGGGCCCTTTGGATTGACAGTCTGTCGCGCTGACCACTCAGCTACCGGGGGCGGACACTATGTCAAGAGTGTGGTCCGCCCGTCTGCCTGGCATGGGTTATTCCATAGTTGTATTGGGCATCAGACGTTGGGGAGAGTTTGCGAGAGAGTTGGTTTTGCGTATAATCTGTGACTGGTTTGAGTTCCCATCCTGTTAAGTAAATATAACACTGGGCTGGCTGTCTCACCGTACTTACGTTTGAGGGACTTTCCCAGGTCCACCCTTGGAGCACTGTCTAAGGATCACTTCCCCTTGATTTGATCACGGAAAGGCAAACCTACGTTTCTAGCGCTTGTAGACTTAGAGAAAGCTTTTGACAATGTTGATTGGAATACTCTCTCTTTAAAATTCTGAAGGTGGTAGGGTAAAATACAGGGAGCGAAAGGCTATTTACAGTTTGTACAGAAAGCAGATGGCAGTTATAAAAGTCGAGGGACATGAAAGGGAAGCAGTGGTTGGGAAGGGAGTGAGACAGGGTTGTAGCCTGTTGTTGTTGTTGTTGTTGTTGTTGTGGTCTTCAGTCCTGAGACTGGTTTGATGCAGCTCTCCATGCTACTCTATCCTGCGCAAGCTTCATCATCTCCCAGTACCTACTGCAACCTACATCCTTCTGAATTTGCTTAGTGTATTCATCTCCTGGTCTCCTTCTACGATTTTTACCCTCCACACTGCCCTCCAATACTAAATTGGTGATCCCTTGATGCCTCAACACATGTCCTACCAACCGATCCCTTCTTCTAGTCAAGTTGTGCCACAAACTTCTCTTCTTCCCAATCCTACTCAATACTTCTTCATTAGTTATGTGATCTACCCATCTAGTTGTAGCCTATCCCCGATGTTATTCAATCTGTATATTGAGCAAGCAATAAAGGAAACAAAAGGAAAATCGTAGTAGGAATTAAAATCCATGGAGAAGAAATAACATCTTTGAGGTTCGCCGATGACATTGTAATTCTGTCAGAGACAGCAAAGGACCTGGTAGAGCAGTTGAACGGAATGGACAGTGTCTTGAAAGGAGGTTATATATGAACATCAACAAAAGCAAAACGAGGATAATGGAATGTAGTCCAATTAAGTCAGGTGATGCTGAGGGAATTAGATTAGGAAATGAGACGCTTGAAGTAGTAAAGGAGTTTTGCTATTTGGGGAGGAAAATAACTTATGATGGTCGAAGTAGAGAGGATATAAAATGTAGACTGGCAATGGAGAGGAAAGCGTTTCTCAAGAAGAAAAATTTGTTAATATCGAGTATAGATTTAAATGTCAGGAAGTCGTTTCCGAAAGTATTTGTATGGAGTGTAGCCATGTATAGAAGTGAAACGTAGACGATACATAGTTTAGACAAAAAGAAAATAGAAGCTTTCGAAATGTGGTACTACAGAAGAATGCTGAAGATTAGATGGGTAGATCACATAACTAATGAGGAGGTATTGAATAGAATTGGGGAGAAGAGGAGCTTGTGGCACAACTTAACGAGAAGAAGGGTAGGACATGTTCTGAGACATCGAGGGATCACCAATTTAGAATTGGAGGGCAGCGTGGATGGTAAAAACCGTAGAGGGAGACCAAGAGATGCATACACTAAGCAGATTCAGAATGATGTAGGCTGCAGTAGGTACTGGGAGATGAAGAAGCTTGCACAGGATAGAGTAGCACGGAGAGCTGCATCAAACCAGTCTCAGGACTGAAGACCACAACAACAACAACATGGAATTTTTTAAAAAAAACTTGCCATCCTGGCCTTCAGACGTCAGCGTAGCTTGTGTTACAAACAGTAATTTTACTATTGTTTTAAAATGTATTTTAATATTTTCGACGTGTTATTGCCTTCCTGATTTGTAATTCAACCCTCCAGCCGTTAATCGTTCTGTGGTATCGCTTGTGGCCTTCAGCCAAGAAATAATTTGAATTCTTTCTTAATAAGGCCTTTGCCGTCAGTGTAGTTTGTGTTACAGCCAATTCCTTTAAAATGATTGTTGAAAATTATTACCTTAAATAAAGTGTATGTGTTTACTGTGCAACCAACGGTAACTGAGTAAGGCCCCGTCCACACCTTTTCCTGCTTTCCCTAAGTCCCATGCTTCAACAGCGAACATTGAGAAGATCTGAACGCGGGTCTCCCCGTTCGCTGCCCAACACCGTGACCACATGACCACGACGCCATAGTTATTCAAAGTCGTTCAATGTTACGCAAGTTGACCTTGGAGCGTTTACTGTTTCGATTTTGCTTATTTTTTCCACAGCTCAGTACACCGTCTTCCTGTTGTCATGCTTGATCTGCGATTAGTTTTTAACGGGCTATCCGCTGGGCTATCTTACCACAGAATCTAAGGGGTGTGCGATGGGGAGTTCGCCTTGTCAGTGCTCCCGTTACGTCGGCTGTCAGCATGTCGCACGCAGACGTCTGGTCCCCGCTTCTCGTATCCACGTGAATCTGCGCAGTCCTTAAGAGCAGACTCAGCATACAATTCTTTTACAATCTTAAGTACATCCTAATATTATCTCTTGAAAAACTTATAACTAATGGTGTGACTCCGATAGTAGATACAAACCAAATAGTGACCACAAATACAGATTAAAATGACATCAAATGTGGATAAAACGCCTAAAAGTCCTTACAATATCGAATTTTATATGATGTACACTTAAGTGTCTCTTTCACAGCGGTTGTTTAGATTATGAATGGCTGACATTTACGCTGATGAGAATTTGATCGTTGTATTTTTTGTTCCCTTTGATACTCTAAAATAGTTCAAGAATGGTTAGAACCATATTAATAACACTTTTAGTAAATTAGTATATTCTCCATTTCATTCATGTCATGCGTTAGGAGTACAAAACATGGTTGATTTGCATGTGTTGTAAATATAGGTATTCCTTTAGATCGTGCTAGTACCTATGAAGCATAACAATTAATTTTACAAAACCAAGATACTAGCACACAAACTGCAGACTCCGCTGTCGGTTGGTCCCATCCTTCCGTATTCAGGTTATAGGCCACCTTTCCTTTTGATAATTTCCTTCATTATCTTTATACGCTCCCAGACGTCCGTAGACAATTTCTCCCACACAAGATACAGGGTGTTTCAAAAATGACCGTTATAATTGAAACGGCAATAAAAACTAAACGAGCAGCAATAGAAATACACCGTTTGTTGCAATATGCTTGGGACAACAGTACATTTTCAGGCAGACAAACTTTCGAAATTACAGTAGTTACAATTTTCAACAACAGATGGCGCTGCGGTCTGGGAAACTCTATAGTACGATATTTTCCACATATCCACCATGCGTAGCAATAATATGGCGTAGTCTCTGAATGAAATTACCCGAAACCTTTGACAACGTGTCTGGCGGAATGGCTTCACATGCAGATGAGATGTACTGCTTCAGCTGTTCAATTGTTTCTGGATTCTGGCGGTACACCTGGTCTTTCAAGTGTCCCCACAGAAAGAAGTCACAGGGGTTCATGTCTGGCGAATAGGGAGGCCAATCCACGCCGCCTCCTGTATGTTTCGGATAGCCCAAAGCAATCACACGATCATCGAAATATTCATTCAGGAAATTAAAGACGTCGGCCGTGCGATGTGGCCGGGCACCATCTTGCATAAACCACGAGGTGTTCGCAGTGTCATCTAAGGCAGTTCGTACCGCCACAAATTCACGAAGAATGTCCAGATAGCGTGATGCAGTAATCGTTTCGGATCTGAAAAATGGGCCAATGATTCCTTTGGAAGAAATGGCGGCCCAGACCAGTACTTTTTGAGGATGCAGGGACGATGGGACTGCAACATGGGGCTTTTCGGTTCCCCATATGCGCCAGTTCTGTTTATTGACGAAGCCGTCCAGGTAAAAATAAGCTTCGTCAGTAAACCAAATGCTGCCCACATGCATATCGCCGTCATCAATCCTGTGCACTATATCGTTAGCGAATGTCTCTCGTGCAGCAATGGTAGCGGCGCTGAGGGGTTGCCGCGTTTGAATTTTGTATGGATAGAGGTGTAAACTCTGGCGCATGAGATGATACGTGGACGTTGGCGCCATTTGGACCGCAGCTGCAACACGGCGAACGGAAACCCGAGGCCGCTGTTGGATCACCTGCTGCACTAGCTGCGCGTTGCCCTCTGTGGTTGCCGTACGCGGTCGCCCTACCTTTCCAGTACGTTCATCCGTCACGTTCCCAGTCCGTTGAAATTTTTCAAACAGATCCTTTATTGTATCGCTTTTCGGTCCTTTGGTTACATTAAGGCTCCGTTAAAAACTTCGTCTTGTTGCAACAACACTGTGTTCTAGGCGGTGGAATTCCAACACCAGAAAAATCCTCTGTTCTAAGGAATAAACCATGTTGTCTACAGCACACTTGCACGTTGTGAACAGCACACGCTTACAGCAGAAAGACGACGTACAGAATGGCGCACCCACAGACTGCGTTGTCTTCTATATCTTTCACATCACTTGCAGCGCCATCTGTTGTTGAAAATTGTAACTACTGTAATTTCGAAAGTTTGTCCGCCTGAAAATGTACTGTTGTCCCAAGCATATTGCAACAAAGGGTGTATTTCTATCGCTGCTCGTTTAGTTTTTATTGCCGTTTCAAATATACCGGTCATTTTTGAAACACCCTGTAAGATCCTACCTCAAATTATCTATACATGAAATTACCTTTCCATTATAATTACTGAGTGGAAATCCGAGCTGAGATGCTTGTCATGATACTTTTAGCACCACGTGAAATTAAGTATTTGTTTTCGTATAATTTTCATATGTTTCGCCGTTCCTGCGCTATTACAACACATCCGGCGTTCTGTATATCTTTACCCTTCTCATTGATCCTCCTCTTATCCATCCCGCTTCTCCTCTCATGCATGCTATTAAACAAATTAAACAAACAAAATAAATTGAACGGGCAGTATACACTATATTTTATCACATGCTATCGCTGGAGACCAGACTGTTGCAGACTGGCGAACATCCTAATGTTCTGCAACACATATTCGTATAGTCATCGCTCTTCCAGGTCATCCGTTGCTCGACAATCAACGTTGTTTGCTGCCGCAGCACCTACTACTCGTGCTTTTGTAAGTACACAGGCAACTGTTCGCACTGAACAATATCGTTCGGAAGTTCTCTGACGTCAAACGGCTATGAACACATAAAATTCATATCCACTCACATCAATGGCAAGGGCATCAATTCTTTTTTTCTTCTTTTTGGTCATCAGTCTACTGACTGGTTTGATGCGGCCCGCCACGAATTCCTTTCCTGTGCTAACCTCTTCATCTCAGAGTAGCACTTGCAACCTGCGTCCTCAATTATTTGCTTGACGTATTCCAATCTCTGTCTTCCTCTACAGTTTTTGCCCTCAACAGCTCCCTCTAGTACCATGGAAGTCATTCCCTCATGTCTTAGCAGATGCCCTATCATCCTGTCCCTTCTCCTTATCAGTGTTTTCCACATTTTCCTTTCCTCTTCGATTCTGCGTAGAACCTCCTCATTCCTTACCTTATCAGTCCACCTAATTTTCAACATTCGCCCATAACACCACATCTCAAATGCTTCGATTCCCTTCTGTTCCGGTTTTCCCACAGTCCATGTTTCACTACCATACAATGCTGTACTCCAGACGTACATCCTCAGAAATTTCTTCCTCAAATTAAGGCCGGTATTTGATTTTAGAAGACTTCTCTTGGCCAGAAATGCCTTTTTTGCCATAGCGAGTCTGCTTGTGATGTCCTCCTTGCTCCGTCCGTCATTGGTTATTTTACTGCCTAGGTAGCAGAATTCCTTAACTTCATTGACTTCGTGACCATCAATGCTGATGTTAAGTTTCTCGCTGTTCTCATGTCTACTACTTCTCATTACCTTCGTCTTTCTCCGATTTACTCTCAAACCATACTGTGTACTCATTAGACTGTTCATTCCGTTCAGCAGATCATTTAATTCTTCTTCACTTTCACTCAGGATAGCAATGTCATCAGCGAATCGTATCATTGATATCCTTTCACCTTGTATTTTAATTCCACTCCTGAACCTTTCTTTTATTTCCATCATTGCTTCCTCGATGTACAGATTGAAGAGTAGGGGCGAAAGGCTACAGACTTGTCTTACACCCTTCTTAATACGAGCACTTCGTTCTTGATCGTCCACTCTTATTATTCCCTCTTGGTTGTTGTACATATTGTATATGACCCGTCTCTCCCTATAGCTTACCCCTACTTTTTCAGAATCTCGAACAGCTTGCACCATTTTATATTGTCGAACGCTTTTTCCAGGTCGACAAATACTATGAAAGTGTCTTGATTTTTCTTTAGCCTTGCTTCCATTATTAGCCGTAACGCCAGAATTACCTCTCTCGTCCCTTTACTTTTCCTAAAGCCAAACTGATCGTCACCCAGTGCATTCTCAATTTTCTTTTCCATTCTTCTGTATATTATTCTTGTAAGCAGCTTCGATGCATGAGCTGTTAAGCTGATTGTGCGATAATTCTCGCACCTGTCAGCTCTTGCCGTCTTCGGAATTGTGTGGATGATGCTTTTCCGGAAGTCAGATGGTATGTCGCCAGACTCATATATTCTACACACCAACGTGAATAGTCGTTTTGTTGCCACTTCCACCAATGATTTTAGAAATTCTGATGGAATGTTATCTATCCCTTCTGCCTTATTTGACCGTAAGTCCTCCAAAGCTCTTTTAAATTCTGATTCCAATACTTGATCCCCCATCTCTTCTAAATCGACTCCTGTTTCCTCTTCAATCACATCAGACAAATCTTCACCCTCATAGAGGCTTTCAATGTATTCTTTCCACCTATCTGCTCTCTCCTCTGCATTTAACAGTGGAATTCCCGTTGCACTCTTAATGTTACCACCGTTGCTTTTAATGTCACCAAAGGTTGTTTTGACTTTCCTGTATGCTGAGTCTGTCCTTCCGAAAATCATATCTTTTTCGATGTCTTCACATTTTTCCTGCAGCCATTTCGTCTTAGCTTCCCTGCACTTCCTATTTATTTCATTCCTCAGCGACTTGTATTTCTGTATTCCTGATTTTCCCGGAACATGTTTGTACTTCCTCCTTTCATCAATCAACTGAAGTGTTTCTTCTGTTACCCATGGTTTCTTCGCAGCTACCTTCTTTGTACCTATGTTTTCCTTCCCAATTTCTGTGATGGCCCTTTTTAGAGATGTCCATTCCTCTTCAACTGTACTACCTACTGCGCTATTCCTTATGGCTGTATCTATAGCGTTAGAGAACTTCAAACGTAACTCGTCATTCCTTAGTACTTCCGTATCCCACTTCTTTGCGTATTGATTCTTCCTGATTAATGTCTTGAACGTCAGCCTATTCTTCATCACTACTGTATTGTGATCTGAGTCTATATCTGCTCCTGGGTACGCCTTACAATCCAGTATCTGATTTCGGAATCTCTGTCTGACCATGATGTAATCTAATTGAAATCTACCCGTATCTCCCGGCCTTTTCCAAGTATACCTCCTTCTCTTGTGATTCTTGAACAAGGTATTCGCTATTACTAGCTGAAACTTGTTACAGAACTCAATTAGTCTTTCTCCTCTTTCATTCTTTGTCACAAGCCCATATTCTCCTGCAACCTTTTCTTCTACTCCTTCCCCTACAACTGCATTCCAGTCGCCCATGACTATTAGATTTCCGTCCCCCTTTACATACTGCATTGCCCTTTCAATATCCTCATACACTTTCTCTATCTGTTCATCTTCAGCTTGCGACGTCGGCATGTATACCTGAACTATCGTTGTCGGTGTTGGTCTGCAGGGCATCAATACATATACATAAAAATCATCGTCTTCAACGCTTGTCTGTGCCTATAGTATAGAAGAACACATAATCCAACACTATCAACTGATGACCAGACAATTATAACAACTAGCAAATACGAAGTGCCAGTTGAGGATTAGTATCCCTATCGTAATCATCAACAGAAGAATGGAAAAGAAAACTTAGAATCTAGTCGATGTCGATGAGTTTGGCTTTAGCAAAGATAAAGGCACCAGGGAGGCATTTCTGACTTTTTGGCTGATATCGTAAGCAAGGTGAAAGAAAAATCGAGACACGTTCCTAAGATATGTCGACCTAAAAACACCCTTCACTGTTGTCACACGATGCAAGATGTTTGAAATTATGAGAAAAATTGCGGTAAGCTGCAGGGAAATACAGGTAATATACAATATGCAGAAAACCAAGAGGGAACAAGAAGACTGGATGACCAAGAACGAAGTGTTCGGATTAAAAAGGGTGTAGGACAGGGATATATTCTTCAGCCCATACTGTTCAACGTATACATCGAAGAAGCAATGCCAGAAATAAAAGAAAAATTCAAGAGTGAGGTTAAAATTCCAGGTGAAAGGATACCAACATTAAGATTCGCTGATGACATTACTAACCTTAGTGAAAGGGAAGAACAATTACAGGACCTGCTGAATGGAATGAATAGTTTAAGGAGTACAGAATATGTATTGAGAGACGAAAGCCATGAGAAGCAGCAGAAATGAATACAGCAAGAATTAGGGATCGTGAAGTTGACGAAGTTAAGGAATTCTGCTACCTAGGCAAAACAATCATCCACTTACGATCTTACATTATGCTGCCAGTGCGAAATATGTCCGCAGGTTGTTTTATAATTGAAATAAATGGTTGTTACTTACGATACGGATGGTTTTAAAATGGACACACGTGTCCGAAGCTAGCCACCACCAAGAAATAAAAGAAGGTACTTCTCGATGCAACTTACTACGGAGCTACAACCAATTATTTAAAAAGAACCATGATGGACAGAACAAGGACACAAAAAGCAGAAGCACTCTCAAAAAGGACACTCCTGGCTAAGAGAAGTTTACTAGTATCAAATATAGGCTTTAATTTGAGGGAGAAATGTCTGAGAATGTACTTTGGAGGACAGCGTTGTATGGTAGTGAAATATAGATTATGAGAAAACTGGAACAGAAGAGAATCGAAGAATTTGAGATGTGGTGCTACAGAAAATGTTGAAAGTTGAGTAAGGTAAGAAATGAAGGGGCTCTCCGTAGAATTGGCGAGGAAAAGAATACATGGAAAACGCTCACAAGAAAAGGGAAATGATGATAGGACGTCTGTTAAGACTTCAAGGAATAACGTGTGTGGTAATAGAGGGAGCTGTAGAGAATAAAAACCGTAGGGTAAGACAGAGATTGGAATACACCCAGCAAATAAATGAGGAAATATGTTGCAATTGCTACTCTGAGATGAAAAGTAGGCACAGGAGAGGTATTCGTGATACGCTGCTTCAAACCTGTCGGAAGACTGATGACTCAAAGAAACAAAAGGAGTGTAACAGAAACACTCTCTCTCTATTAACACAGTCATTTTTCAATAAAAAAAAATATTCACAGAGATCGTAAATGAAATGTGAAATGCTTTTCAATTTTTTTATGTGAACTCTACTACGTATCATGAACCAACAAGAAGATGTCCCTCTGAAGCTAATGGTGGCCTCAACTGTAACCACCAAACGAAAAACAATTACAATTGACCAGAGAATAATTAAAAAAAATTACATTCACAACAGTAATGCTGGATCTGAGACAGTTGATCGTACTGATTTCCGGAAGCGTTAAGCACGAGAATGCCCTTTCATGCTGGAACTGTTAGTAATGCTCATCGTAATTATTCACCTACATCCATGCAGAGCACCGCCGCCGTGCGAGTGGTTCTGCGGCAGAGGCCAAGAGTCACATCATCGTTGCAAGTCTGGTCTCTGCTAACATCCACAACACTGACAATCTCCAACGTACATGACTGATACACTCATGATGCACACAGCTGCACGCCTCCGAATGACCTCTAAAAATTCGCTAATTGGTGCATCAGTATACAGACTCCCTATTCGATTTCTTCTGCTTCTAACCATTGACTTTTTAATATTTTTACATTATCTTACACCCGGATATTTCTTCCCACCGAACCGTAGATGCCCGCTAAGAGCCGTTGTCCACGACAAGAATATCCGCCGGCCGCCAGTCCGGCAGATTCGCCGGGTTTGTAGTGACACATTGTTTCTTATGAGGGCTTGTCCACGGGACGACACGGTAAAACGGCTGGCCCGGCTGCCGGATGCCCCTCCGTTTGCCCACTGCAAAGCCGGCAGCCGGACGGTGCGCCGGGTTCTCACAAGGGAACCTCCCCATCGCACCCCCCTCAGATTTAGTTATAAGTTGGCACAGTGTATAGGCCTTGAAAAACTGAATACAGATCAATCGAGAAAAAAAATTGTGTGGAACTATGAAAAAATAAGCAAAATATACAAACTGAGTAGTCCATGCTCAAGATAGGTAACATTAAGGAGAGCGTGAGCTCAGGAGCGACATGGTCCCGTGGTTAGCGTGAGCACCTGCGGAAGGAGGGGTTCTTGGTTCTAGTCTTCCCTCGAGTAAAAAGTTTAATTTTTTTTTTATTTTCAGACAATTATCAAAGTCCAGGAACTCACACATAATCAACTTCGCTCTCCAAAATTCCAGGACATGTTCAGATTTACTTGAAATATGCAGGATTTCACGGTCTACTCACGGAAAAATTTGAAAACGTTAAAAACATATGTTTTGACAGAGCACAGGGAAAACTGTGCGACTGCGAAACTGTTGCATTCATTTGTAGCAGTTTATGTGACAAACTCTTATGTTTTCATCGCTTTTTTGGGAGCGATTATCACATCCACAAGAAAACCTAAATCGGGCAAGGTAGAAGACTCTTTTTACCCATTCGCCAAGTGTGCAAGTTAGTGGGTCTACAACATATTCCTGTCATGTGACGCACATTCCGCCACCAATGTCGTATAGAATATATCAGACGTGTTTTCCTGTGGAGGAATCGGTTGACCTATGACCTTGCGATCAAATGTTTTCGGTTCCCATTGGAGAGGCAAGTCCTTTCGTCTACTAATCGCACGTTTTTGCGGTGCGGTCGCAAAACACAGACACTAAACCTATTACAGTGAACAGAGACGTCAGTGAACGAACGGACATATCATAACTTTGCCAAAATAAAGAAAGTAAGTTTTTCACTCGAGGGAAGACTTGAACCAAGGACCTCTCGGTTGACAGCTGCTCACGCTAACCACGGGACCACGGCGCTCCTCAGCTCACTTCATCCTTAATGTTGCCTATCTTGAACATGGACTACTCAGTTTGTATATTTTGCTTATTTTTTTTCATAGTTTTACACAACTTCTTCCTGTTTTCTCGATTGATCTGTGTTCAGTTTTTCAAGGCCTATCCACTGTGCAAACTTATAACTAAATCTGAGGGGGGTGCGATGGGGAGGTTCCCTTGTCAGTTGGACATATTGGAACATGTCTGCGCGTCCACGAGCCGGCAGCTCGCCGGGTGCCGGGAGAGTTTAGACGCGCCTGGAGCCGTCATACGTGCTACCTGTTGAGTTTCAAGATGAATGCTGTTGATTGTGAAGTTTTGATTGCGTCGGTGGAGGAACGACCAGTGCTCTGGGATAAGACAACCGATGAATATAAGGATAGACGACTGACTTTGGAAGCGTGGAAGGATGTGTGTACACAACTCAAAGAAGATTTTAAAACGCTTGGAGATAAGGAAAGAAATAATATAGGTATGTAATTTAACTTCATCTCAAATTTATTTTGTTTCATTTTCATTACACACCACAATCCTTCTCTCTATAGTATTGTTTGTTTCACATAAAATATGAATACATTAGACGAACTTATCTTGCCACGGAATTTTCCCATTTTCAGGAACGAAGAAATTAGCGAACTGATTTCTGATAGTGTTTGCTGACACGCCACCTCGTACTGCTTGTGTACGTGGCAGTTCTCGCAGGTCAGAGTCTACATTTATAGTCGTATCCGCACACAGAGTATTAAGACCCTCTTCTTTATGGATGAAATTTTGTAGAACAGTACAAGCCTTCACTATGTCAGTCGCAAAATCAGTGGAGACATTTAAAGGTCGGTGAAAAATCCTCCATTTATTGGCCATTATGCCAAAAGCACACTCTACAAATTGTCTTGCTTTGCTTAAGCGATAGTTAAAAATACGCTTAATGATATCAAGATCTCGCCCACCATAGGGACGAAGTAAATTATTATGCAATGCAAACGCTTCATCTGCAACGAAAACATAAGACAATTCCCCTGGAATATTTTGGAATACCCTAGGCGGAGGTACGTTCAGTGTGTTTGTTTGCAACTTTTTCCATAAAGACGTTTATTTCAAAACACTTGAGTCACAACCTTTACCATAAATAAAATTATAATTTGTATCCACTACCGCCATCAGGACTAGCGAATAATGGTCTTTATAACTGAAAAACATTGATCCACTTTCTTGTGGTTTGATAACTCTGATATGTTTACCATCAATGCCCCCTACGCAGTTTTGAAATTTTGCAGTATTTTCAAACTGACGCGCTATATTCAGCCAGTCATTTTCCTCCAGAATGGGCGTATATGTGTTACGCAATAACAACCACATCTTCATACAAACTTCATGTACAATTCAAGTAATGGTTTTTATTCCCAATCTGAAACTGTAATGGGGATCGGTGAAAGTATTTTCTGTTGCAAGGTACCTCAAATGAGGAAAACATATGGGTTTGATTCTACTCCAGCTTTCTTTTCTTTCCAGGAAAGATGGTAGTAAAAAAATGGGCAAACATAACTGGATGAAACGAGACAGGAAATTAAACGAAGGAAATAAGAGCGGTTCTGGAGCAAGCAAGAAGTGGAAATATTTTATGGGCAGCTACATTTTCTAAAAAAAATAGCAGACAGACGAGAAACTTCATCAAATATGCCGGATAATAGTGGCGACGTAAACCCAGCTGACAATCAGTCTGAACAACATTATCACCAAGTTAAAGAAAATCCGCAGAAAAACAAAACAGCTACAAATGAGGTGGTTGTGGTTGTTGGGATGTTTAAGGGGGACTAAACAGCTAAGGTCATCAGTCCCCCATTCCAAAAACAGGCGAGACATAAATGCACGAAGCAGGTAAAACCCCAAGGGGAAGGAGACCTTCCCCCAGGCCCTAAAAGAACACAAATGCGGTAACGAACACGACAGACATGAAGAGTACAGATGAACACCAGACAAAAAGAAACAGAAGAAAAGAAGATGGCCGGAGGCTGGTTGACTGACCACGACAACAAAAAAGGGAAAGAGTCAACCAACCGACTACACACTAAAATCTGCAACCAAATATGAGAGACTCGAGGACAAGAGACACACAAAGGGAAAGGAGCAGGACCTCCCTAAATGGAACCATAAAAAGGACTACCACGGATAAAATTTAAAACGTCATCAGCCATGGAGGCATTGTCGCTTAAAACCAAAGGCAAAGTGCCCGGGAGATTAAAAGACTGCCGGAGGGTGCGCAGTTGGGGACACTCCAATAAAATGTGGGCGACCGTCAGCCGGGACCCACACCGACACAGGGGGGATCCTCCTGACGCAAAAGATGGCCGTGCGTCAGGTATGTATGGCCGATGCGGAGCCGACACAGGATAACAGAGTCCCTGAGAGAAGCCCGCAGGGAGGAGCGCCACACATCGGTCGTCTCCTTAACAGCCCGCAGTTTATTCGGGGATGTCAGGCCACGCCACTCAGCAGTCCACATCCCAAGCACCTTACGGCGCAACACCAGCTGCTGATCGCGAGCCGTGAGGCCGATTTCCAAAGCTGGGGCGTCGATCGCCCCTTTGGCCAGCCTGTCGACACGTTCGTTCCCTGGGATGCCAACGTGACCTGGCGTCCAAATAAAGACCACCGAACGACCAGAGCGGGTAATGGCGGAAACAGACTCCTGAATAGAGGACACCAGAGGAGAAGAGGTATAGCAGCGGTCGATGGCCTGGAGGCTGCTCAAGGAGTCACTGCAGATGACGACGGACATACCTGAGCAGGAACGCATATGCTCAAGAGCGCGCAATATGACCAGCAGCTCTGCAGTAAAAATACTGCAGCCAGCCGGCAAGGAGCGCTGTTCGACATGGGCAGCGTGAGCAAAAGCGTAGGCAGTGCGACCATCAACCAGGGAACCATCAGTGTAGACAGTCTCACAGCCCGGAAATGAGGCGAGGAGCGCAAGAAAACTGCGACGGAGGGCCACAGGCGGAACCGAGTCCTTGGGTCCCTGTGCCAAGTCGGACGGACAGACGGGGCAAACACCAGGGAGGCGTAGGTGCACAGACCCGGAAGGGAGGCAAAAGAGGGAATGACCCCAGTTCCGACAGCAGGGGCTGGACGCGGGCAGCTATGGAAAGCCCAGACCTAGGTCGCCGTTCGGACAGATGGAGGACCATGGCAGGGAAAAGCAGGCGATTATTGGGATGGCCGGGCGAGCAATGCACGTGGGCAGCATAGTCGGCGAGCAGTCGATGGCGGCGAATCCGCAGCGGGGGAACCCCGGCCTCCACCAGTAGACTATCCACGGGGCTCGTACGGAAAGCGCCAGTTGCAAGCCGAAACCCACAGTGGTGTATGGGGTCCAACAACTTCAACACTGAGGGTGATGTAGACCCATAGGCCAGGCTCCCATAATCAAGCCAGGACTGCACAAGGGCTCCGTACAATCGCAGCAGTGTGCAGCGATCTGTACCCCAAGACGTGTGGCTAAGGCAGCGGAGGGCGTTGAGGTGCCGCCAGCATTTTTGCTTCAGCTGAGTAAGATGAGGAACCCACGTGAGCCGGGCATCAAACACGAGTCCTAAGAAGCGGCAAGTCTCCACCACTTCAAGCAGGTAGCCGTAGAGGTAAAGTTCAGGATGAGGGTGGACCGTCCGACGCCTGCAGAAGTGTATAACTCGAGTCTTGGCTGCAGAGAACTGAAAACCGTGAGTCAGAGCCCACGATACTGCCTTGAGAACGGCTACTTGCAGCCTGCGTTCGGCGACTCCTGTAGTCGTGGAGCGAAAGGAGATGCAGAAGTCGTTGGCATACAAAGAAGGAGACACCGACGACCCCACGGCTGCAGCCAGACCATTAATGGCCACGAGAAATAAGGAGACGCTCGACACCGAGCCCTGCGGGACCCCATTTTCCTGTGTATAAGATGAACTAGAGACGGCACCCACTTGCACCCGGAAAGAGCGGCGCAATAAAAAGGTTTGAAGAAAAGACGGGAGCTGACCACGAAGACCCCAAAGACCCCAGTCATGTAACGTAGCAAGGATGTGATGCCTCCATGTGGTGTCATACGCCTTCCGCAGATCAAAAAATACAGCAACGAGATGCTGACTTCGGGCAAAGGCCGTACGGACAGCAGATTCCAGCCGCACCAAATTGTCTGCAGCAGACCGGCCCCGACGGAAGCCACCCTGGGATGGAGCGAGGAGACCGCGTGACTCAAGGACCCAACACAAACGCCACCCCACCATATGTTCGAGCAATTTGCACAAAATGTTGGTGAGGGTAATGGGACGATAGCTGTCCACCGCGAGTGGGTCCGCACCGGGCTTCAAGATGGGGACAATAACACCCTCTCGCCATTGCGACGGGAACACGCCTTCGCTCCAAATGCGATTAAATATCGCGAGAATGTGTCTCTTGCAGTCCGTGGAGAGATGCTTCAGCATCTACGCGTGGATGCAGTCTGGTCCTGGTGCTGTATCAGGGCAATCGGCGAGGGCAGCGAGGAATTCCCTCTCGCTGAAAGGAGCATTGTATTTTTCAGAACGACGCGTGTGGAATGAGAACGGCGTCCATTCGACTCGCTCCTTTAGAGAGCGAAAGGCCGGGGGATAAGATGCAGTCGCAGAGCTCTTAGCAAAGTGCGCGGCAAGCCGTTCAGCAATGGCGGCAGCGTCTGTGCAGACAGCGCCGTCCAAGGAGAGCCCAGGGACACCCATAGGGGTCTGGTATCCATAAATCCGCCGGATCCGGGACCACACGAGCGAGGGGAGACATGGGAGCCCAAGGATGAGACATACCTCTCCCAGCACTCCCGCTTACGCCGTGCAATAAGACGACGGGCCAAGGCACGGAGCCTCTTAAAGACGATGAGGGTCTCTAGAGACGGGTGCCGCCTATGACGCTGGAGAGCCCGCCGACGGTCGCGAATAGCCTCAGCAATCTCCGGCGACCACCAGGGTACAGCCTTCCTCGGAGGGAGGCCAGAAGAACGGGGGATGGCAGCCTCGGCCGCTGAAATGATGGACGTGGTTAAAACACGGACCACCTCGTCAATGTCACCCTGCGGGGGAGACTCAATGGTTGCAGCGGAAGTAAAAGCCGGCCAGTCAGCCCTGTGGAGAGCCCAGTGGGGCAGGCGCCCAGAAGAATGACACTGGGGCAGTGACAAATTAATGGGAAAATGGTCACTACCACACAGGTCAGGATGCACTCTCCAATGGAGGGATGGGACAAGTCCAGGCTGCAAAGAGAGAGATCGATGGCCGAGAACGAGCCATGGGTCACACTGAAATGCGTGGGAGCACCGGTGTTCAAGAGGCTAAGGTCGAGCTGAGCCAACACATGCTCCACGGCCCGACCACGGTCATCAGAGACAGTCCCACCCCAGAGAGGGTTGTGGGCATTGAAATCGCCCAGAAGCAGCAAAGGTGGCGGGAGTTGAGCTAGCAGCGCAGCCAAGATATGCCGGGGGAGCTCCCCATCCAGAGGAATGTAAACAGAGCAAACAGTAATAGCCGGCGAGAGCTCAACCCTGGCAGTGACTGCCTCGAAAGGCGTCAGAAGGGGTACTGGCGAGCTACAGACAGAGTGGTGAACAAAGAGGCAAACCCCACCTGACGCTCGTTGACAGGCAGCGCGGTTCTTATACTATCCCCGATAACCGCGAAGGGCGGGGGTCCGCATTGCCGGAAACCAAGTTTCCTGGAGAGCAATGCAGAGAACAGGGGAAACACTCAGAAGCATCCGGAGCTCAGGCAGGTGGCGGAAATAACCGCCGCAGTTCCACTGGAGAATGGAAGCAGGAAGGGACTGGGAGGGCGTGAATGCGACTAAGAGGCAGACAGCACCTCAGAGCCAACTGCCGCCACTGGGGGAGAGTCAGCTGAGTCCATAGGAGAGGCCCCCAAGGGTTCCGTGAGGGCGATATCCGCGGCAGAGGCGAGGATCTCCACCTCATCCCCGGAGCCAGGACTATGTACAGCAGGCGGTACTGAAACCACCGGAACGTCCTTCTTGGACACATTCCGTTCCTTCTTCTCACATCGGCCCTTAGGGTGAGAGGGCTGGGAGAGCTTCTCTGATGGAGCGTCGGAGGCTGACGACGCAGAAGCCCTACGACCAGCAGGTGGCGGAACCTTCAGCCACTGGCTGACATCCGGCTGGGTAGGAGAAGAAACAGAGGAAGGGAGAGCCCCGAGGGACCCCTTTCGCGAGAGAGGAACCGGCAGAGGCAACGCCGGCGGAGAAGGAGGGGGAGGGATCGAGCCCCCCGGTTTTGGAGGAGATGTCACCCGAAGGAAGCGTGGGGGGAGCGACAGAAGAGGGTTTGCCCCCAACTGCTAAGGGGGCAACAGAGGAAGGCTTGCCCCCAGGCACGAGGGGGGCAGACAGAGATGCATGGCCCCGAGGGCCCACTGAAGGCGGCACAGATGAGGCGACAACCGTCGCTCGCGTGGGCGACGATAACGTGGCTGCAGCATAAGATGTTCGAATGGAAGCAGGATACAACCTTTCATATTTCAGTTTTGCCTCTCGATAAGTAAGCCGGTCCAGAGTCTTAAATTCCATGATCTTCCGCTCCTTATGAAGAACGGGGCAATCCGGCGAGCATGGAGAGTGGTGCTCCCCACAGTTGACACATACAGGCGGAGGCGCACATGGAGAATCGGGATGAGAGGGGCGTCCGCAATCTCGACATGTAGCGCTGGATGGGCAACGGGAGGACATATGCCCAAACTTCCAGCACTGGAAGCACCGCATCGGGGGAGGGACGTATGGCTTGACGTCGCAACGGTAAACCATCACCTTGACCTTCTCGGGCAAGACATCACCCTCGAAGGCCAAGATAAAGGCACCAGTGGCCACCCTGTTAGTCTTGGGTCCTCTATGTACACGACGGACAAAATGTACACCACGTCGTTCCAAGTCGGCTCTCAGCTCATCATCGGATTGTAACAAGAGGTCATGATGGTAAATAATCCCCTGGACCATATTTAAGCTACTGTCAGGGGGCTATCACACATGAGCAACGCTCGTGACTGGGCTGGGGAGGACGTCTTGAGGAGGATGGACCCATTCCTCATTTTAGACAACCCCGCCACTTCCCCAAACTTATCCTCCAGGTGTTCCACAAAAAACAGAGGCTTCGTCGTGAGAAAGGAGTCATCATCAGTCCTGCTGCAGACAAGGTATTGCGGTAAGTAAGGCTCCCGCTTGGCACTAGATCGGCGTCCCTCCCATGGCGCAGCCAACGAGGGGAACAACTGAGGGTCAATTGCGTAGCATCAAAGTCTACTCTACCTCGCTTAGAGACGCTGGTGGCCGTGCGACCACCAGCTTGGTGTGATTTATTGCTCTTCATTGCGCCACATCCGCCCAGATGCCACCTACTCCGAACGAGGGCTCTCCCCAAGGGCGCCACCCAGCCAAAGCAACGGGTACCTGGCCGATATCCCGTTGCCCGGAGTCCCCATGCCCCAGACAAGATGGGCACATACTCCTTGGCATGCATGGGGAGGAAACAGCTCTGGCATCTGTAGTGCGATCCCTGCATGGTCAGGGGGCTACCACCAAGAGGGTACATGACGACCCCACCACAATGGACTGGCTACCGTGTTGGATTTTAGGTGTTGAAAGGGTCCACAGTTGTCGTGGGCGCTAAGAAGAACAGTGTACACAAGACGAGAAGGAGACAACCCAGAAGATGTTGGGCATAGTCCCCCCCCCCCCCACACGACAATAGGTAACATGCAAGATGGTGGAGCATGATGGACCAATAGAAAAACACCACATAAGGTGTCCTTCCCCAAATGGCACGCACTAACAACGGAAATTTGGAAAAAAAAAGGAGGTCAAACCCAAGAGGGGACCATCACAGAAGGCCGAAACGTTTGAGACTCCTTTTAGTCGCCTCTTACGACAGGCAGGAATACCGCGGGCCTATTCTTACCCCCGAACCCGCAGGGGGATACAAATGAGTTGGACAGAAAAATGATGACTATCATTGACGCCTCTATTGAGCAGGGCCACAGTAGAAGGATGTATTTTTTTAGGGGGATTGCCCCAATTGTAGATAAATGTAACGATGATGATATCGAAGACTTCCAGTACTACGTCATGAAACTTATAAAAAGAATTTGGTCGAAACCACAATACAGAAACATGCGTCAGCAATCTGCCCAAGATTCCTGGAACTATGCCTCACAGGAATGCCAAACTTTTGGTGGAACATCATCGTACCATACACCAAGGCCCAATCAAGATAGCAACTATTCGGCGTACACCTCTACAGAACACTATCAAGTATCAACTTGTACAAGGCCATCTAATGAAGACATGTCTTTGGAAACGTATGCAAGTCCTGCATCCACAGTATCCAACATTTCAGAGACATTTGATTTTTAATTCTAAATCGAACATTGTTTCTTTCATCTTAATGGAAATAAGAAAACCCTATTCACTGTCATTCTCCTTTGTTTATCAAGAGCGTTTTTAAATTGTGGTGTTAATTTTTGATACAGCAAATTAATAGTTTCTAATAAGTAAATTTCAATTGTGTACTTACCTCAGTGTCACTGCAAGCATTTCAGTAGCAGACATGCAGTTTCGCATATTGGTGTCTTCATTTTGCAAATGAGTTTATAAAATTTACAGTAATTTGTCAAACGTTGTTTTTGACATCCTGTAAAAATTAAAGTGCTTTGTGTCGTCCTGTCGTAGTTTTTCATGTAGCGTACTGAAAGCATCAAATTTAAATTGATCTTGTAGCACAGGATACACCCAATACTTCCTACGACGATACTGTTTCTTTTTGTAAAAATAATACAGTGCAACGAGAGTGCAAAGGTCGCTGTCATCCATCCTACTGCTCCGTTGTTCACAACTCGACTGCAGTATTTCCGGCGCCGTCTCCGTGGACAAGGGCGTCCGGTTTTCTACTGGCCGACAGAAACGCCGGTCCGGCGAATATTCTTGTCGTGGATAAGGAGCCTAATAGTCAAAAAATGCGTACGTGACTGTCCAATATCAGGGTTCCTTCTAGTTCGAAGACAGCATGTCAAATGGTTCAAATGATGTCAAATGGTTCAAATGACTCTGAGCACTATGGGACTTAACATCTGAGGACATAATTTCCCTAGAACTTAGAACTACTTAAACCTAACTAACCTAAGGACACCACACACATCCATGCCCGAGGCAGGATTCGAACCTGCGACCGTAGCGGTCGCGCGGTTCCAGATTGAAGCGCCTAGAACCGCTCGGCCGCAACGGCCGCTATAAAACGCCAACCACATTATAAATTACACTCCTACGTCTAAAAATCTGTCATTTCAGTTCCATCTTCATGACTTCACTGACATATTTACCATTGGCGCGTTTTTGCACCCAACACCCAGCAACGAAAGCTGCTCACGCTGTTAAGCCATTATTGTCGGCAATCTGTGTATCTTTGGAAAATCCTAAGATGTTTATCTTCAAAAGGATATCTGCAAAACTTGGAAAAACGCTGCTGTCCTCCCTCTCTCAGGTCCGCCGCTGGCCAGGACATGGTTATAAATGCCCAATGATCTGCTATCCCCCTCGGCTGGCGCCATCGTCCTGCCTTCCGTCTGAATAAAACACCTGAGGCTCCGGCCTGAGCTAATGGCAAAAAAGGCCGCTTTTTTCACTATACTCAGTGCTTTGCCTATCCCATATCCAGTGTGCTGCGCCTTACCCCACACACAGAAATCACCCAGGAAACGTGAGAATCCCGCACCGTATCAAATGAAAATAAGTGAATCTGGAAAGAGAGCGCAATAAACAGTCACTGTGACGCAACATACAGCAAATAAAATTGGATTACACACCGTTAGCAATCTCAGGTTACTGAAGCGTCCTCAAATTACTGGAGAGTGCATGTGAAATTGCTCTTCAAATTTCACGAGGAAACCATCAATAGCCCACAAGGTTTTGGACGTCTATGCCCATCACAGAACATGGAGATCAGAGGCTTGCCCTCTTTGTAAAAGAGGTTAGGGGACGATCCGTAGCAGATCTGGCGACAACCGTGGTGTAGACGTGAATGTTTCGGAGCACAACATTCAGTGCACATTGCTGAACGTGGGAACCTTTGACAGACAACCCCTACGTGTTGCAATGTTGACCAAACGACACTGACACAGTTACGACTGAAATGGGCACAGAAAAATCGAAATGGGGCCGTGGATCAGTGAAAACGTATCGCCTAACCAGATGATTGACGTTTCTTGGTATACTAGCTTGGCAGTTGTGGCTGGATAAACTGTAAACCAGGTGAAAGGGTACTCAAAATCTGCACTGTACTACGGGCACAGGTGGTTGGAGGCAGTATGCTATGGGGCACATTCACCTGGGATTCCGTGGAACCTGTGGTAGTAGTCGAAGGCAACATGACAGGTTTGGACTACCTGAAGACAGTTGCAAACTTCCGTTATCCCTTCCTGTTTGATGTTAACCCCGACGGCGCTGGCATCTTCTAGCAGGGTAGCTGCACATATCACAAGAACAAAAACGTTCGACAGTGTTTTTAGGAGCATAATAGGGAACTCACATTGATGTCTTGTCCAGCAAATTCGCCTGGTCTGGACTCGATGTAACATCTTCCCAAGTAGTGTTCGTTCGTCGAGTTTTTAAATATTGATAGTATCTCATAATGACAATACCTTGATTAAGAACGTTGGGTTCACCAATGACGGATTAATGTAATAATTTTTGTGAGTATAAGTCTTCAAATAATTTTTATATAATAGTAGAAGTTTTCAATACAGTTTATGATTATATTTCAGTTCTTAAACATGAAAGTTGCACCCGAAGATGTGGCTGTAAGACGTGAAACCGGTAGTGTGGTCAATTAAAACCTAGTTTTACCAGCTGCCAGTGGTGTTTTCATTCATCGTGAGGGTAGGATCTGCTACTCTAGAAGGCAGCGTCGTGAGAGGTGGTACCGGTGGATACACTGGGTTGAGAAGGTACACTTTGCAGCTTAGTGCCGAAGCTGATAAAATACAGTGGTGGGTTTAACCGGAGGGGTTGGAATCGGATGTCTGATAAGGCCGGAATGGGAGCACACTATTTGTATCGCAATAAACCCATAGCAGAAAACTTTAGTCAATCCCTTAGGTTTAGAGATCTGTAGACGGTGTGAAGCTGGTACCAGTCCAGCACGCGAATCTACAAAAGTGCCGTGAATGCGCCAGTCGATTGTACAGAATGAACACACTATGGAGACGTGACCGACTGCCAGAAGGGAGCTATTGTATGTACATGTTCCTACGCCCACGTGAAACAAGTTACATGCTTTATTAGTGTATCAACACACACACTTGTTGTAATTTCAGTTCACCGCAAATAGATGTGTCTGCTGTGACTTCTGCACGCCAACAGCCCGTCAGGTATGCTGATAAGTCTGTGTTACAAGGGGCTCCTCTCCCAACGAACAGTATCAGACATGTAAACAAACGAAGTATTACTACTGAAAGAACTACAAGTATCTCTTTTCAAAAGACTTATTCAGTAACGGAAATAAAGAGCTGTCATGTCATCGTTGTACAATAGAGCTAACCTGTTTCAGTGTCCCGTTTAGAGTTTGAATCGAAACCTGCGAATACGACTAGACTGACTCGTGAAGTAACGGAAATAAGCAACTACCATGTGGTAGCTGTACAATAATGTTAATCTGTTCCAGTGTCCTGTATTGAGATCAAATCAAAATCAGTAAATACTGTAGTCACTGATCCTTGGCGATGTCTTGCGCAGTCGCCAGGCTACTAATCGGACTCGTCGATGGAGAGTGTGATGGCTCCTTTGGTGGACGGCTCGATATTCATTCAGCAGGTGAACTGTATAAACTGCCACTATAACTGCCACTAGCTCTTAATCTGCAGGGCACGGTTTATATCCTGGTTTGCGCAGTGATATGAAACTGTGAGCTATTTGTTCCACGTGACTGTTGACGAACAATATAGTTCCTGTTATGCCGGCGACCTCTGTAGTTGTTTGTTGTGGTCTTCAGTCCGAAGACTGGTTTGATACAGCTCTCCATGCTACTCTATCCTGCGCTTATCTCTTCATATCCGAATAGCTACTGCAACCTAAATCCTCCTGAATCTGCTTACTGTATTCATGTCTTGTCTACGATTTTTATCCCCAAAAGTTTCCTCCAGTATTAAATTTGTGACCCCTTGGGCTCTCACAGTGTGTCCTATTAACCGATCCCTTCTTTTAATCAAGTTCTCCCTCAGATTTCTTGTCTCTCCAATAGTATTTAGCACCTTCTCATTATTTAAGTGATCTACCCACCTAACCTTCAGCATTTTTCTGTAGCACCATATTTCAAAGCTTCTATTCGGTTCTCGTCTGAACTTTTTATCGTTCATGTCTCACTTCCATACATGGCTACACTGCAGAAAAATGCTTTCAGTAAAAACTTCCTGACACTTGACTCTATATTGGACGTTAACAAATTTCTCTTCTTCGGAAACGCTTATCTGCCCATTGCCAATCTACATTTGACATCCTCTACTCATCTACTACTTTTCATGTCTCGTTTCCTAATGTATTTCCCTCAACATCACCGGATCTAATTCGACTAAATTTCGTTAACCCGTTAACCTTGGTTTGCTTTTGTTGATGTTCATCTTACATCCTCCCTTCAATACTGTGTCCATCCCGTTCATCTGCTGTCTGACACAATTACAAGGTCATCCACAAACTAAGCTTTCATTTCTCCTCTTGAACATCAATTCCAGCTTCAAATATTCTTTTGATTTCCTTATTGCTTGCTCAACGCTCAGATTGAAGAACTTTGGGGATATGCTACAACACTGTCTCATTCGCTTCTCAGCCACTGCTTCTCTTTCATGCCCCTCGACTCTTATAACTGTCGTGTGGTTTCTGTACAAGTTGTAAATAGCTTTCGCTCCCCCTATTTTACCTCTACTATTTCAAAGAGAATATTCCAGTCAACATTGCCCATAGCTTTCTCTAAGTCTACAAATGTAGATTTGCCTTTCCTTAAACTATCTTTAAGAGAAGTCGTAGAGTCAGTATTGCCCCGTGTGTTTCTACATTTCTCCGGAACGTAAACCGTTCTTTCCATAGGTCGGCTACTACCAGTTCTGTAAGGAATTGGTGTTAGTATTGGAATAGTTTTTTCCTGGTTGACTCCCCAAATGCTATCAGTAGTAGGCCACCCGAATTGCTACCGCACTCGCTCCGCCTGTCATATAGACTGTCCCGTGCAACTTGCGGTGTGGAGGGAAGGCTAGCTTGTAGCGGAGCTGCGACCACGCCACTCGCAGCCGAGCTTGTCTCCACAGTGCCTAGAGGAACGGTGCACCTCTTTCAGCCATGTAACATGGCGTAATAAAGGTGTTCGCAAAAGGGACCGGAGATGAATGTCATTCCTAGCGGTTGGGCCTCTAATGCAAGAGGAACAACTGATGCTGTCAGTGAATGCACGCCCATCTCAAACAGCTTCCGAGAGAACATGGCGAAGCGAAATGCAAGAAAGAGACATTTGGAGTCCACTGCTTCACAAAAGGCAGCTGCTCATAATTTCGTATTATGCTGCACGTCTTCAGTGGATCACACAACAAAGAAACTGGACAGAAGCTGACTGGAGTCGTATACCGAGGCCCGAGTATGCGCTTCGAATGCCTTAAAGCCCACAACGAAGTATTTAAGTCGCAGAGCATCTAGAGTATCGTTCTACATCTACATCTAAATCCATACTCCGCAAGCCACCTGACTGTGTGTGGCGGAAGGTACCTTGAGTACCGGTATCGGTTCTCCCTTCTATTCCAGTCTCTGATTTTATCCTCATGGTCTCTTCGCGAGATATATGTAGGAGGGAGCAATATACTGCTTGACTCCTCGGTGAAGGCATGTTCTCGAAACTTTAACAAAAGCCCGTACCGAGCTACTGAGCGTCTCTCCTGCAGAGTCTTCCACTGGAGTTTATCTATCATCTCCGTAACGCTTTCGCGATTACTAAATGATCCTGTAACGAAGAGCGCTGCTCTCCGTTGGATCTTCTCTATCTGTTCTATCAACCCTATCTGGTACGGATCCCACACCGCTGAGCAGTATTCAAGCAGTGGGCGAACAAGCGTACTGTAACCTACTTCCTTTGTTTTCGGATTGCATTTCCTTAGGATTCTTCCAATGAATCTCAGTCTGGCATCTGCTTTACCGACGATCAACTATATATGATCATTCCATTTTAAATCACTCCTAATGCGTACTCCCAGATAATTTATGGAATTAACTGCTTCCAGTTGCTGACCTATTTTGTAGCTAAATGATAAGGGATCTATCTTTCTATATATTCGCAGCATATTACACTTGTCTACATTGAGATTCAATTGCCTTTCCCTGCACCATGCGTCAATTCGCTGCAGATCCTCCTGCATTTCAGTACAATAGTTCAGACGAAGTTAGTTTTGTGATGTTTCTGCTGTGTTTTCTGTGCCGTGAAACTGGCTCCACACATTCACGTTACTCCTAACATGATCCATGACGTCTATTAAACATTTTCGATAAGTACGTGTTGCCATTTTTTCAACATCTTTATGACAAGTATGCGGTGGAAATTCCCGTCTTCCAAGATGACTGCTGTTGTGTTCTCAGAGCTGTACACACACACACACACACACACACACACACACACACACACACACACACACACACACACACACACAAGTTCCTGATTTGACGAGCATTCAGTCCCCCTATATCATCTAGACTGGCCCACTACACCACCTAATCTCAATCCCACAGGAACGTCAAACACTTTTTGAAACCGCTTGTGAAACACTGTAGCCAAGTTCCGCGCAATATAATCATGAATCGATTGCTTCAACAGGATATGAAATACCTGATGAATTATATGGAACCTCTTTCTCCGTCTAATATCAAGGCTAGAAGCGTGTTACTCGGTATTAGCGTGATACCTCCCGAGCGTGGCCATGTTTTGAATGTTTATTGGGGGTTGTTTGGGGGAAGAGACCAAACTGCGAGGTCATCGGTCTCATCGGATTAGGGAAGGATGGGGAAGGAAATCGGCCGTGCCCTTTCAAAGGAACCATCCCGGCATTTGCCTGAGCGATTTAAGGAAATCACGGAAAACCTAAATCAGGATGGTCGGACGCGGGATTGAACCGTCGTCCTCCCGAATGTGAGTCCAGTATGCTAACCACTGCGCCACCCACTTAACGTAATAGAGCTGTAAAAATCCCGATTATTCGTGTTCATGAGACAAATTCAGCAATATTTTGAGACTGCGTAACAATTACTAACAGAAAAATGCTCCTATCGGAGCACAAACAATGCCAATATGTTCCTGTTTATTTAAGACACTGACTGAAAAGTGAAAGTAGCAGCTGCCTCTTTCTATCATCCTCAGCACCTTTAAAAATATTTCCAAAAATTTTGGTATTCGAACATATTAACGCTTTTCTTAAGATACGAGTCACCTCAACTCCTACAAACTCCCATAACTGTAGCTTGCTCACACATACTAGTCCATCGCCGTAAAAACCTCATGCTTACCCTCTCCCAGTTATCCTTTTCCTCTCACTCATTCAGTCCAGCTCATTGTCATTATCTCCTTGTTTATCTCTGTCATTGTCTCCTGTGCCACAATAACAATCCCCTTCGTTCTGTCCTACTGCTACATTCTATTCTCACAGTCACCGTCTCCCCCTTTTCTCTCTTATTGCTAATCTCTCTTTCCTTCCTTCCTACTGCTGCTGTCTCTTCTCACTGTCACTATCTCTCTCATCTTCGTTGGCACTGTCTCCTTAACTCTATCTCTGTTCTGTCACTGTCAACTGTGTTCCACTCCCACAATGCCCGTCTCTTTCTCTCACACTGCCATTGTCTCCTTCGCTTTTTCTATACTACATTCACTGTCTACTATCTTTCAGTATTTATTGCTTTTCCGTATTTTTGCCACTGCCACTGTCTTCTTCTCCCTCAGTATAAAAAAGCACGTATAGTTCGCGTGCCAAGATTTTTGGAAAATTTTTTAAAGGAGCTGAACAAGGTAGAATGAGGCAGGTGGTACCCCACTTTTCAACCACAGTCTTCTAAACAAATAATCACATATTAGCATTTTTTGTGTTCCAACAGGAGCATTTTCGGGCTGCTTCCCTCCTTTTTCCCGCTGCAGCAGGGCAGGTAACTCATACGAAAAGCAATATACTGGTCAGCAAAATTTAGATGGCTTACTTACGTGAAACAGAAATAACGCAAAACTAATTTTACAGTTCAGCCCGGATTTTAAGTGCAAAAATTTTTACGACTGCTTTAGTACTAGAACATGGCGCTCTCAGATCATAACGGAGATTCTTTAAAGCACATTTCTCTGTGATACGTCTCTTTATAAGCTACACTTTCCCCTCACATCGGATAGTATATGCATATTTTACGTGTACAACTAAGGAAACTTTGAACCTATGTATCTCGGAAAAGAATAAAGATGTCAAGATAATTTTCAAGGCTGTTCGACTAGCGGATCTTAGACATTTCACCCATTTGCTGTGCACAGCGTCTTGGAATCCTCGGAAGGGTTTCCGTCCGCTGGTGACAGCAAAAATGTAGTAAAAAATCCTTTTTGAGGAATTTTCAGAGGAATAGTCCTTGAGCTAATGGTACTTCTATAAGTTCCATCTAGCCCACTGTAAACCACATCAAGGAGGATGTGTATAAAGTTCACACTTTGACCCTACACTGTAGGATACTGTCACAAGACAATCCTCCTGTATGGTATAAAAATGGTCCCTAGTCCAGGGCCTATACAAAATACTTGACCCTACCTTTTTGTCACCAGTAGAACCTGAGCTATGAGAATAGCAATATCCAGTTTTTACGGACGGCATTTTGGAACGTAATAGCTACTCATGTTGTCGCACGTATGCAGATTAACGGAGGTACAGAGCAAAAGGAAGAAAGAGTCAAATGGCACTGTTAGCTGGGAACTTGAGGGGTTGTTGAACCACCAGATCGGAAAGGGTTCTCTTCATATGCGACGTGTGTGTCGATGTGTACCTGTTGGTTGTAAGTGACTATCGAGGATGTATGCGTTGTGTGGTCTCATGGTTGTGTTGTATGATGATGAGAGACAGGAGTTGGCTAAACCTCGTGCGGCACACAGCCTACTCGTCTAAAATGGTACAAAGGAACCCGCCGCGATTAAAGTTCCCATGCAATGGACGGATCAAGTTTCACATGTCCTCACTCTGTGAAACACGTCGGACAGTTTGGAATTAATTCCAAGAAATAGGCACATATTTCAGGACTGGGAGTATTTTGAAATGTACCTGAATGGGTTACTAACCTAGAGCGGATAAGACTGCCATCTTCTATGTTACGAATCAAAGCTCTGTACCTCCTAAAATGAGAATATACGAAATGAAGATATTTGAAACGAGATGAAACTTTGGAATATGAAAAAAAATCTGGATGAAAACAAAATGAAATGGTATGAGCACCTGCAAAGATTGGATGCAGAGACACTATCGCCTCATGTGAAGGATCTTAGACCAAAAACTGGTAGCGTATAAGAAGATTATAAAATAAATTTCTACAATACACACGGCTGTTGGTAAACAATTGTATCAATAAATACATGCCAGCCGTTGTCCCATGGATTAACAAAGATGATACTAATGCAGTCTCACGAGTGACACTACGAGTTAGCTAAATACTTTATTTTAAAACAATTCGGACTTGTCCTGTTTGACAGAAGGGAGTTTTCATGAATAAAATATCACCAGTAGTGACACGTTACTACGTTTTCTGCAGTATATAAAACATTATGAACTGTGCCTAGCCGGCCGCAGTGGCCGTGCGGTTCTGGCGCTGCAGTACGGAACCGCGGGACTGCTACGGTCGCAGGTTCGAATCCTGCCTCGGGCATGGATGTGTGTGATGTCCTTAGGTTAGTTAGGTGTAAGTAGTTCTAAGTTCTAGGGGACTGATGACCTCAGATGTGAAGTCCCATAGTGCTCAGAGCCATTTGAACCATTTTTCGGATTGAGAGCCACAAACCTCGACTCCAGTGACACACAGCAAAAGGACAATTATTGTACAGGAAGCAGGTACTAAACGTAATTACGTACTGGAAAGATCATCCGCAGCGTAGTAAATAAACAATTATGAACAGATTTCGAATAGATCCGCAGTAAT
Source organism: Schistocerca serialis cubense (assembly GCF_023864345.2). Lineage (NCBI taxonomy): Eukaryota > Metazoa > Arthropoda > Insecta > Orthoptera > Acrididae > Schistocerca > Schistocerca serialis. Next base: position 287,096,656 of record NC_064639.1, read on the forward strand.
ATGACCGTGTAGTACATAAGAAAAACTACAGATATTCAAGAGAGGACAAGGCGCAATTCTTACAAAAACTGGTGTGTCCCTTTCAAGGACGCTCGGTACAATTTACAAGATGTGCATTATACTGACCTATTACGTTATGCACATCAAACTGCAAGCGACACAGAATACAGTGATTCCAACGGAAGCAGTTGATGGTGGCATAACTTCAAACAATGCTACGGGATTGGAAGACGTAAGACAACGAAATTTTTAAAGCGTCAGCCCGATAATGCGCAGCGAACTGCGGAATCGGTCAGAAAATTTGTAGATGAGATAAACAAACTTATTCTATTGCTCAGTAAAGAATTTGTTTTCAACTCCTACTAAACGTGATTTGAAGAGAAAATGCATATGAAAGGAACCCTGCCAATTAGATGTTCCAAGAGGGTTGTATCAGGATCATTTAACATCAGTTCCTTAACGTATTTGTATACAATTAATCGGCCTGTTAATTTGGTTAGTAAATTGCCTGGAAAGTTATTTATTGTGCTGCAAGAAGATGGAGGTTCTCTACCCCCTACGATTTCCGGCCCCTTGTGGCCGAGCGGTTCTAGGCCCTTCAGTCCGGAACTGCGCGACCGCTACGGTCGCAGGTTCGAATCCTGCCTCGGGCATGGATGTGTGTGATGTCCTTAGTTTAGTTAGGTTTAAGTAGTTCTAAGTTCTAGGAGACTGATGACCATAGTGCTCAGAGCCATTGAACCATTTTGAACCCCCTACGATTCTTCCTCGTGTGCGTGATCTTGCAAGGGCAGTAGGGACTATTTACATAACAACAAGCAAGAGTGGGGAAGTGGGTGTAAGAGAACAACTACGATATGCGCACTGCTTTTGGCCAATAGCTGATCAAAATAATTTACCTATACTAGATTCCTGGCCTGCATATAAAAATCATACTACTTCAGAGCTAACTATCCCTCTTGAAACGTCTGTGATGTTGCATTTCATAGCACCTGGAACCTGTGGACAAATTCAGCATGTGGATGTTTTCCGTGTCTATAAAACATAATAACGCAACTACATGCAGCTACGCCTTAAAAGATAACCTTTACCACGACGAGGTCCACAGCAGACTGTTTCGCACTCGGTTGCATGCCATCACATTCCATTAGTTCTCACCACCCCGGCACATCGATATGATTTTATACGCATTCTTGAAGAGTGGATACCTAGCTGAACATCCTGCAGGGGCTGTAGCTCCTAAGGAGTTCGTCTTCGATCTTTAAGTACGAACCTTTGTGATAACTGTGGCACCCCGTTTTTCATTCGGTGTTTATGGTGCAAGTTAATGGTTTGTTTTGAACATTTCTTGACTATCGATGATGTCCATTTAGTGAAGCATAATACGTACATCTATGAAGGTTGGTTTCTGCACCTCCCGGACACTTGTCTTCTGTCGCCTTCCTGGTGTGCATGGTGAGTCATCAGCAGCTAATATTTTTCCTGTCATAACTTAACACAACACTTTCTAAAGAGCCTTACTAAAGACTCACATTAGGACCCTGCACTCAAGGGGTTCCTTGTGAGATGACGAGGCTCGGTATATTAGCTCTACAGATGCGCAGTAGTTAGACGGATGTTGTCACTATGAAAATTAGGCTCATTGCAAATGCAACAAATTTACGGCAATATCAGAGAAGGCTTGTAACCTCGTTCCGCATATCTCCGTAGCCACCGCTACTGTGACTTTCTTTCGTTTCGTAACAGGACCAATAAATAGTAATGTGCGTCACTTTATTATTTTACTGAACTTGTGCAAACAAATTCCTGAGTCATTATCTGTAGAGGCTTCTTGCCTCGTCGTTAGGTAAAGTAAGAATCTTTCACTTTAATGATACTGATGAAGTGAAACTATTTCAATAACTTTGGTCACATTAATTATTGTTTTTGTGCAGTTTAATTCATTTACTGACTGAAACAGTAACCAAACCAATACTGTGATGTATTGCTATAGTGCGTTAATGTACGTAAATTTATGTTTTTTCTTAGTTTTCTGGTCTAGAGTAGAACGGCGTTGTTTTTTCTTTATCAGATCTTACAATTAGCACTATTACTACTGATTGAAAATGATAATTACGAAGTATCCGTAGGCTAATTGCAACAGTCTAAATATCTGTGAGGTAGTACTGAACTGATCTGGTTGTTCAGTTTAACACAATTACAGAGTTATGCTCTTGTTCCAAACTGATGAAAGAACATTTTGTACCAGTGGAGCTTTTCCCTTATAACTCAGTCCCACTGCTTTGTCACCGTAAATTACGCACGTGAGAGTTATCTTTATACGGACATTCGGTTGCAGAAAATTCCAATAATGTTAAGCACAGAATAATTACGATTATCATATGTCCTTATTTTGTACTAGCGACCGGCCGTTACACTCTTAAATTTAGTAAACTTACATTCCAGAGCACGTATGTTGCTGCTCTGAATATTTATACTTGGTTATAGCACTGAACAGGCTTTGCCCATACGTAAAAAATCATAGTAAACTATTAACACTGTCAGTTCAAATAATATAGATAAGATTGCAAGGCCATTAGAGACAGAATATAAGCTCAGGTTGAACAATGACGATAAATGGACGCGACGGTATCATTGTCTAACGAACCAGCTCGGCATATGCCTTGAGCCGTTTAGGGAAAACGCGGAAAAAATCTGTATGACCGGACGTAGATTTGAGCTTCACTCCTACCAAATACCATTCCATTATCATTTCGGCCAATAACTGATCTTTGTTTATTGTACGCATACTGCGCTATCAGGAAGCTTTGATTTTATTAGGAACTTTAAAATTAGTTCATAGAATGTGGTAACCTTGTTTATCCAGTATTCACATTACCCGTCTCAATTTAAAAGCGTATTGCCTTCTGAAATGAGTATTCTCTTCAGCATCATTTGCTTTCCACTTCTTCTCCATCCCAAATCATCTACTGCTCAAAACAGCTTCAAAATGAAAACATGAAGAATCCCTCTTCTCATAAATCACAACTCCCTGGTTGACCATAATCGTGCACTACTAGGATCACTAATAATACCAAATACCTATTGACGACAATTTTATGCTTATAATTATCAATAAAATAAGACTTTAATCATAAAAACTAAAAAAATTCCAATTACAAACTTCTAACTTTTGTAGAGGGGAATGAGCACATAATATTTTGAATAGAAACCCTTGTCCGTAAACGTACTATTTCCGTGCTACACCCGTTTGATAACATGTTTACTAACTAGATATTCAGCAGGTTAGTCATGGTGGGGGGGGGGGGGGGGGAGGGGGTGGGTGGTTACATCTGATCGTCTCATACCGTCTGACGTCTGTCCTACTTCTCTAACCTGGTTCGAGCCTCATTCAAGTGTCTGTGAGTATTAGAGTAACATGGTTGAAGTAAACGTTTGCAGAATACACTGACATCATCCGTCTGAATGGCGAATCTTACGATAATGGAAGAGCTGCTCGACGCCTGTATCAAGATCGTTCTCCGCAACATCGGATTTCATCGCGTGCCCTTTTCGCTACAATTTCGCAACGGTTTCGAGAAAGGGTACCTTCAGCGTCAGCAGGCGCGACTATGATGCTCAAAGAAGACGCCGCACACCTGAATTGAAGAGGCCGTACGGGATCACGTTGAACATAACCCGTCAACGAGGGCACTGATGTGTCGACAGAAGTGCCGACACAGTGTGATTTGAGGGGACCGCAATGCACGCTATAAACACACGAAGGATGGCGTGAGGTCTGAAACAGGATACGTAATGAATGCTATAAAGAAAAGTACGTAGCTTTTGGAATACTTAACTTTAATCCAACCTTGTTGTATACATCGTTCTTGATGAGACATGCTTTATACGATAAGTATCAATTGCTATTAAGGCTAATGGCGCCTTGCTAGGTCGTAGCCATGGACTTAGCTGAAGGCTATTCTAACTATCTGCTCGGCAAAGGAGCGAGGCTTCGTCAGTGTAGTCGCTAGCAAAGTCGTCCGTACAACTGGGGCGAGTGCTATTCCGTATCTCGAGACCTGCCTTGTGGTGGCGCTCGGTCTGCGATCACACAGTGGCGACACGCGGGTCCGACATGTACTAATAGACCGCGGCCGATTTAAAACTGCCACCTAGCAAGTGTGGTGTCTGGCGGTGACACCACAGGCACGAGCAATTTTTTTAGCTATTAAGAAGTGGAAATGTAAAACAAGTGATGTACTGGGTCACGCCTAATCAATTACTTGTAGAAGTTGTCGCGTCACTGGCCTGATTTCATATGGTTGTTGCATGAAAACTGTACGTTTTTGGACATGGGTTCACAATTCAAAATATTTTCTACTCCCTTCGCTCTACAAGTCCCAGTACTCTGTAACGAGAATTTCTGAACATCCTATACATGAAATCTCTCGCTGAAGAGAGAATGTGTTAATGCTAACGAACGATAAGGAAAAAAGTCTTTTTGGATCTAAATTGTATAAAGACGGATAAAGAGTCAGACTTTGTCTAGGCAACAAAGATGGAAAGTAATCCACATTTTTACAGATATTTTAATTCACCCCTGTTGATTAAAACACGGTACTGTGTGAGGAAAAATGTGTCTGAATGTTCAAATGTGTGTGAACTCCTAAGGGATCAAACTGCTGAGATCATCGGTCCCTAGACTTACACACTACTTAAACTAACTTATGCTAACAACAACACACACACACCCATGCCCGAAGGAAGACTCGAACCTCCGGCGGGAGGAGTCGCGCAATCCGTGACGTGGCGCCTCAAACCGCTTGGCCACTCCGCGCGGCAAGGTGTCTGACTCGAGATATTTGGTCTTCCTCCTTCGCTTGCCATCAGTTATTTCAGAAATATGTTTTTGTAAAGTGACTAAAACCAAGCGTGCTTTCATATCGGGCCTCGCGGGATTAGTGCATTCTGTTCCTCATTTGACTTTCAGGGAGTGTTAGTAACATCATGTATCATTTCTGAGAACGAAACCAAATGAGATATCTTGAATGTCACGGTGACAACTGACAACGTAAATACCGGTATACTTGAAATCATTGGTGTGAGAATAACTCGAATTTTCATTCCGTCTTGTGTTGTAGTCGGAAGTGTATGCCTTTATTTTTTAATATGTGAAAATTTAGAGAGAAAAAAAGATTTTAGTCAAAATCAATCTATGAGATACGGATCGAATGCTTAGTATAGGTCTTTGTATTCTAAAAACGGTAAACTATATTGCAATACCTTGCTGTATCAGTTCTCCTGGGGGAAGGATGTTGCACAGGATGGTTTAGTCACAATCTACGAGTTGCTTCCTGAATGAATCTTCCGAAGCAGAGTGTACGCTACAATAACAGACAGGTTAAAGCACAGTTGTAATGTTAAATATAAGTTTCATTATACTTCACAACTTGCAGCAGGGAGAATCACTCATTCGGAGAAGACGGGCAAGTTTGGAATAAAAAGTTCGCAGAGTAACATTAATAAGACATTCGAATTGCAAATTGGAGTTTTCGCTTTATAGCAATGTATGGGACGAGCGTGAAACGATTCAGGAATTGCACCAACAAAGCAGCCGATCGATTTACTGCTACTGTTCGGCGGTGCTAACACGATGCGACTCAGTGATAAATGTCGTGCCAGAGTGGTATTGACGAAGCTTCATCTGAAATTCACGTCAGGTGCGCATGCCATCAGCAAATGAGAATGGGGCGTGGAAGATGAAAATGTACATTTGTGTTTGCGTCATGTATGCAAACTCCAGCAGCACTCACCTTCATGTGGACAGTAATGTGCGATCGCTTCATTATAACGTTGCTAGCTGTGTATTATATGTGTATTGCATTAGGTCTCTATCGCTGCTCAGTTTTTGCGGGAAGTGAGGAATAATCCTTACTGCCACACTTGTACGATACGGAAAGAGTTTAATGGAGTTCCGCGTAGCTTTCTCTACACTATACAGAGTGTGGCAGGCGTTTGGGTTGGCACCATTCTTGGAGGTGTGCTGCACAGATAGGAAGAAGAGTCTGTGCAGGAAATATATCACACTGTCCGGTTTCTGGTTTTTAGTAATTGCAGTTATAACAGTATGTGAGTCATACACCAATATAACATTGTATTTCAACATTTCGGAGCTCATTATGCTAACATATATAGCTATAGATGTGTCATCAGCTGCCAAGTTGCTGTTGACTTTGGGGATATGCAGTTGCACTGGTATGCAGCGACTATTCTCGTATGATCAAGAGCTCAGATCTGTGGACATCCATCTGATGGCGAAGGACAAGAGAAAGGGGAAGCTGTTGGGAGGTGTAGTCCTGACAGTGAGTGGAGCAGCGGCTCTAGGCGTGATGGCCACCATTGATCCGCACCGTAACGGACCGCTTCAGTATCTGGCGGTCTCTTTCTTGTTGTCGTTCGACTGCCTCATCACGCTGCAGTTTGTCCTGCTGGTGCTCGAGCTGTGGGTGAGATTTCGGTCCCTGAACGCGAACCTCCTGGAGGAGCTCCCGGCGCCCGTCGAGATCCTACCAGCGCCAGTGGCGCGGTCACCTCCAGAGCCCGGAAGGCTCCGCCAGCTGCTGGGAGCGTATGCGGCGCTGAGGCGCGCAGCCGGCTTCCTCCAGGGCCACTTTGGACTGCCAGTTGCTTTCAGCGTGGCACATTCCCTGTGCTGCTCCACAGCCAGCTCCTACGAGCTGCTGCTGGTGCAGATCAGGTCGCGCTGGGTATCGCGGCTGCCTCTCAGCCCATCGCCAGCCAACTCAGCCATGTGGCTGACCTACCACTGGCTCAAGCTGACCACTATGGCTCTATCGTGTGCAGCGCTCAAAGAAGAGGCGTCGGCCACTGGGGATCACCTCTTGAAGGCGTCTGTACTATATGAACGTCGTCGCCATGAACTGGAGGGGTTCCTACGGTTGGCCACCTACGGCCAGCCGCTGTCCTTCAGTGCCGCTGGATTCCTCAACGTCGACCGAAGGCTACTGGTCTCTGCCCTGGCCATCCTCGTTACCTACCTCGTCATCCTTGGGCAGTTCACCCCTAGACAATGAGAAAGTGGTTGTCGCTGATCCAGTTCTAACAAATCTGCTGTGCGGTTGGCTCAAGATAACCATGACACTGTCGTGGAAGACGCTGAAAGACTCTGCACTGACCACCTGTGATTTCGTTCTTGAAACTGTCCATGTCGTGCAAGCTGTGCTGTCCTGAACTAGGAGCCTTACTACAGTTAACCACCCAAAGGCAGCCACAATCCTTCAGCGCCGCTGCGTATTTCACTGTCGATACACGCCAGCTGTTGTCTACACTGCCCATCTTCGTCACGTATCTCTCAGTCCTGGAGCAACCACCCCTAAGGAATGGCAGCATGGAAACACTTACAGTAATATACAAGGCGTTTCAAAAAGAATGACCTGATTTCAAAACTCCGTCTTTATTCAAAAACACATATTACTACCATGGAATAGATTGCAAAATACTCAAAAATTGTTGTAGTTTTAACTATGATATTACAAATGCTTCACGTGTCCACCAGCAGCAGCACGAACAATATCTAGACAATAGCTAAAGCCTTCATAAACTTTACACGATATATGTGCTTTCACAGAAGTTATGGAGGTTGTATTCTGTTTTTGACTTCTTCTATGTCACGAGATAAAAGGCAGATGAACACATTTTCCTTCACATATCCCCATAAGAAAAAATAGCTTGACGTCATATATTGCGATCTTGGAAGCTAAAAATGCAGGGCAGTGCCTCGGGTTCCCGAGCGCCATATCCAGCGTTAAGGCAGAGTGTCTTTGAAAAACTGACGTACGCTCTTGTGTGATGGAGCTCTATCCTGTTGGAAAATGAAGTCATCGGAGTCCTTCTGAAGTACTGAGAAAAGCCATTCCTGCAGCATTTGAAGATAGCTCATTCCAGTCACTATGTTTTCCTAAAAAATAAATGCAGAGTCGGCTCTTTCCTTTGCACAAGCATCCTGTCTCTCCACATGTTTTAGGGTGCAGGCGGAGCAAGGCCAAAACGCGCATGAAAAGTACACAGGAACGAAGTCACTGACTCACTCTATGCAGAGTGCAATACACTAAACGCCTTTTCCTGAACGGGCGCAATCTTATTTCTCAGTGACTGCAAACTGAGAAGAAGCATTGACTGAGATCCAAGGGCGAATCTCTGGAACTCTATGCCAGACCCACTCAAGCAACACACATTTGGACGTTGCAGGCCTGTGTTATTCCGAATTACGATGCAATATTCCTTTGGGCAAGGATCAGGCACAGCGGCGACAACAGCCGTTATGAAATACATGAAATGTATTGCGAATATGGACATCCATCAGCTGTAGAATGGAATGACAACATGAAAATTTGTGCCGGACCAGGACTCGAACCATTATTTCCTGTTTATCGCGAACGATTGCCTTACCATTTGGCAATCCGCGACGATGCACGGCCAGACCCAAACTTCCATATGTCGTCAGCTATGCGTCTACGACCTGTACTCGTACATTCATTGTGTATATTCCCGTACAGTAAAATGTATCACCTGTACAGAAATATACGCAACGTATGTACGAGTACAGGTCGTAGGCGCATGGTTGACGACATATGGAAGTTTAAGTCTGGCTGGGAATCGCGCACAGATATCCAAATGGTAAGGCGATCGCTTGCGATAAGCGGAAAATTCGGGTTCGAGTTCTGATCCGACACAAATTTTCACTGTCGTCGTTTCATTCTGTACCTGATAGTTGCTGTCGCGCGGGATTAGCTGCAGTCGTGGTCTGTGCGGCTGGTCCCGGCGGAGGTTCGAGTCCTCCCTCGGGCATGGGTGTGTGTGTTTCTCCTTAGGATACTTTAGGTTCAGTAGTGTGTAAGCTTAGGGACTGATGACCTTAGCAGTTAAGTCCCATAAGATTTCGCACTTTTTTTTGTATAGTTGCTCATATCCACAATACAAATGATGTTACATACATTTCCTTGCCGGCACGTCCCTTGTCTCGTAATTATTACCGTCCAAAATCAGGTCATTCTGTTTGAAAAACCCTATATTATAGTTCCAATTTCTTCTCCCAGTAAATGTACCAGTAAGAGTTCTGGTACAGGTCTGTAATTCATTGATAAGCTTCTACACTTTCTGTATCTATTAAGGTTAAACTCCCTGATGCAGAGACCGGAGTTTGAACCTGGAGCCTTGATTTTCGAAAGTGACATTCGTACCACTCGAGCTATCCAAATACAATTCATTGTCCAATACAAGGACTTATCTGTCAGTAACTCCTTCATATCTTCCAGGACTGCATGGAGATGCACGTTTATTCTGAACTGGAGCTATTTTGTTTCTTTTGTGAATGTAATTTACTGTCTGTTATATTGCCGACATGCATGATTTTTTAGTCTGGAACATGTCAATGTTAAATACACATTATATCAGAAATATTTTCCAAATGTTTATTTGGGTAATTTATGACTATTAGTGGTTTTTAAGCTTACTTGTTTTATGATTATAAAAAAAAAACTTATTTATTTAAGACTGCAATAAAGAAACATGTAATTATACACACCTACTAAGATATTATTGTTTCCTATGTGTGGCATTCGCAACCATATACTATTTTGTGTAGTTTTTAATAGTATATTCAGTTTTCTTTTAGACTTGTCAGAGCACTGCATACATGGTCAAAGGTTTTTGTGACTGCATAGATCACCATTTCTTGCATGAAACTCAGGCTGAGAAATGGACTTCTATAAATTGAGGATCAAAAAGTAACTAGATATCTCACTCGCGTTGGTGGATGAGTGGTACTGTCGCATTTTCTCACCTATACACTCTTTTGACTCATTTGACGACATGTCAGCTGTGCATAAATGTCAGTAAAGTCACTGCACTCGTTCCAATAAGTAATGATTTACGTGTTTAACAGTTTTTCAGTTGTGGACATGACAAATCACTGTGCATAAATGTTTGCGCAAAGCGATGACATTCAATATTATGTGTTGTATTTTTGCTGGAACATAACTTCCATTAAAAATAAGCTATATCATTTATACTAGAAGGTTGGAACTGCTCCTTTGTACACGTATAACAGATATTGATTAATAGTGATTAATTCATCAGAGACTCTTTTTAAACTCTCCAGCTTCTACTTGTCACGTCAGTGTCATATGCTTCGTAACTACAAATACGTTTACTTAGATCATTGACAGAGAAAGGAGTGATACATTCATATTGATTTACCGTTATTTTCGCCAAAGAAAGCCGGTGACAATTTATCCGAGAAAAAATTACGCAGATGACAAACTGATTGAACACAAATATCAACGATAACTAAATAAGTACTACTAAAACGAAAATAATAGTAATAAAAATAATAACCATTCGATTCCTGTCGCTGAAGGGGGAGGTGTGTGAGATATTACAGAGCCCTAGAAAGCGGCGGGAATATATTGGTATGATTTCATCATTGGCACTGTCTTATATTTTACTCCTTGTTTCTACAGCTTCACATCTGACTTTATTAGGATGGTTAAATCATTTCTTTTCTTGCACAACTTTAAGGAGGAGATTAAATGAGGAAGTTCAATTATTCTCTTCTGTTTTGCTAAAAATGGAACTGATCTTAATTTTGTAGAAAGTTTAACGTAGTCATATTTGTATGTTTCAAGTAATTTCTTCTTGTCATAATTTATAATGTTTCATACCGAAACATAACATTCAATACCATACAATGGTACACGTTGACTACATTAAGTAAGATTTTCCGCTGTTTCACTGCGTAAGTTCTTTTGTGGCGTGTTTTTTGATCCCGGAGCTATTCCTCACCTCTATTCGGCTACTAGTGACAGAAAAACGTGGTCGGAAAATCAACCACGGGGTGAAAAACATTTTGACGTTGACACTTTTATAATAGGTGTGTTAGGAACCTGAGTTGATGACCCAGGGATGTGTAACACGGGTTCTCGTCTAACTGCTTGCTTGTGTTTCATGAACAGCTCGCATACAACCATACATGATGTTACCCTACAATGTAAATCATTAATATGCACCGCATGGAAGATATGCTATTAGTGCAAAGCCCCAAGAAGAAAAGAGATACGCACCAAACATATGTTAAAACTGTGTCTAAACTTTCTTACGGGCTCTAAGTAGTGTAATGGAGTATTCAGAGCGTTCGCGAGGATCCTCGTTTCCTATTCCAGAATACATTTTGCATACTATGGATCACCTGTCTCAGCACGTGACCAAGTCTGGTGACATTTCATTGTCTCCGATAAATATTAAATATTTCATTCATCTACATCGTAAGCAGTTTTGCGTTACAATTCCACAAGCTCTCACAACGCCACCGTCGACATTGTTGAAGCACCAAGTCACTGTTACCTCACATCTGACACGCCAGTTCGTGTTACCCGTTATTGGCTTCACTATCGCAGGCTAGTATTTGCGTTCCTCGTGAGTACAACAGCTGTAAAGCTTACAGATTCCTGTATTCGTATTTAAAGTAATCCGTGCTTTGTCACTGGATTACGTCCGTAGTTCATGCATAGTTAATCTCACACGCACTGCGCAAAGGAATTAAAGGCTCACTTTTTTGAAACCCCATTATTTTCGCCCATTCTGACAGAGCAGTGTGGAATTTGCCTCAAAGGTGCCTACAAGATTCCTCTGTCATAGTGCAAAAGTGTGGGGCCCTGCAACATCACACTAGGGCTAAGTGATGCTACAAACAGCAAGGTGTTGTTGTTGTTGTTGTTGTTGTTGTCTTCAGTTCAGAGACTGGTTTGATGCAGTTTTACACGCTTCTCTATCCTGTGCAAGCTTCTTCATCTCCGAGTAACTACTGCAACCTACATCCCTCTGGATCTGTTCAGTGTATTCATGCTTTGGTCTCCCTCTATGATTTTTATCCTCCGTACATCCCTCCAGTACTAAATTGGTGATCCCTTGATGCCTCAGAATGCGTCCCACCAACCGATCCCTTCATCTAGTCAAGTTGAATCACAACTATCGGCTCCCCAAATCTGTTCAGTACCTCCTCATTGGTTACGTGATCTACGTTCAAAGTGTTCCTTTTTTTCTGAACGTGAGTGTGTATTAACCCTTTCTCATACTTCTTTGACATAATCGACTGTAATTTTTTGCCTCCTTTCATTGATTTTATTATAAGTAGTCGTTTCCTATTTGAATTTTTCTCTCTGCGTTCACATATAGAATCTACCCAGTGTTTCCTTTTTGAGAGTTTCAGTTGCTATTGAAACCTCGCCCATAGGCGCGTTTCATTATATTGTTATGACCATGCAGTTGTTTTGTGCATGGGTTTAACTGGCGTATAACATTTCCAAAGATAGTCGCAGTAGTCTGCCCTCACCTGCCTTGCAAAATGATCTGAGCTGATACACAGGCGAGTAGCAATAGTATCTTCTTCGCGATTTCTTTGCGCGCACTATGGGAAGTGCCGCCCACGAATATACATTCAAACTGAGTTGTATTACAGTTGAGAGACTGGTTCCAATATTTGGAGATGAAGGATGCGGACTTTGTGGCCCCATTTGCAGTTATCTTTGGTGAGATTTAGCCGTGCATTATGTGTGAAAGACAGTACAGCAGCAAATTTTTCTGTCATTTCAAACAGGTTTCTTTATTCCTTTGGCTTTGCGTAAGAAAGCCTCGTTATAATTTTTCGTAGCGATTCCAGTTTTATGTGCTAGTGACGTAGGAATTGTTTCAAATTAGGCCACGTAAATCATTGCATCCATCGTTGTTTACCCATCAGTTTTCAGTTTGGCTTACCTCTTTCAAATTGAAACAAGATTAAACTCTCACTTACAAACGATATTTTGTCAGGATACTTTCTAGTTTTCTTTGTCAGAAAGTTTGATAAAATTATTTTCTTCGGTACCGTAAGCAACCATGTGTATTTCCAATTCGTTTCTTTTGGTATACCATTCCATGTGTTTGTCTATATTTATTAATAGAAATCTGTCGCGGATGTAGATTTTTCTTTTTTTGTGGGAGACTGTGAAAGTTGTCTGTCACTGTCATAACTCTCAGAAGTGAATTTTTTCCCATGTATGCTAAAGATGTTTCTGTACCAAGAAATCTATGTCTGAAACTACCATCATCTTTGACTAACTCATTACGTAGATACCAGACCAAACACAATGGCGCTCTGTAAAGACAACCAAACAGGTACCAGTGTGTTGCACGTTCCGGTGAGGAACTGGTGGTTCAAACTTACAAAGGTTCTGCCTGTCTACTGTCTGTCTGGGGGCTTCCTTCGGCATGTTTCGAGGTTCAGAACAGCAGCCATGGTCACTTTCTGACTTTCATTCTCAGATGTCGTGCTATTAAATGTGTATCAGGTACTGGCTTTCACCACACAGTTTGGAGCAACGACATGTACGGCATTTCCAGATATTTAACTTGTATTTATGTATGCTCGAGCGATATGTTCCTTGTTTGGTGGTATGATCAGTTTACAAACCATGGTACAGAATAGATTAGTCCATCCGAATAACAAGGCCGTTGAATTTATGACAACTCTGCTTAATAGACTGTTCTCAGCGCTTTCTAACGTATATGGAATTCTTTTCGTTTAAATCTTTGCTTTGAGGTGATCTCTTAGGACATGTGTTTCATGGTCGGATGATGGTGAGCCACACTGTGACAATGATTACGCTTTAAGTGAAATTATACTCTTTCGAATCTATGTCTACATGTCTTATGCGTGAATCTTGTCGCTGACTAATGATTATAATGTACCTTCGATAGAATGTGAACTTTGAAATCTATACTCAGCTATCACAAGTACTGTTATAATTTTTCTGACTTCAGCATAGATACCAGTCTTAGTGAGCCACTATTATGATTAGCGCACTCCTTTTCTCCAAGCAGCAATATGCGTTCGATATTTCTTTGTATGGATTTTTTTTCTTGCTGAAGAAGGCAATCTTCAACTGGAGATAGAGCTAGCGGTTCGTCATTTTTATGCCATGTAATTTCTTTGTCTTTAAATTTCAGATTCCTGAAAAGAAAATGTCGGGCTAACAGAGTGAGTCAAGCATGCTCACTGCACGTAATTAGGCTACTTGCCGTTTACTCACATATAATTGAAGAAAGACCCAGAGCTTATCCTAAGTTAGTATGATATTAGATTTCAGTGAAATATTAATTTATACCCATTACCGTTACGCCACACAAAGTAAGCTACTCCTGATGATTAAAATTCTTCTGGTTGTTGCACCGTGTCATTGAACAAAAGACTTTAAAATATAAACCATTAAAACGACATTTTGGCCGTACTACAACGGCTTTCCTTGCAGTGAGGAAGGCCTTAGTTATATGGCCAAAGATTTGGTTCACTAATTTATGTTTAAAAGTATTTTATAGAATGACACAGTACAACACTCAGAACAATTTTAAGCATCTTCACACTGGCTGTGAGACGCTCCATAGTTTTGTAAGCTATTTCTACCCTTCATTGTTCTATTCCTTTAAAACAATTTTTGTCTGGTAACGTTATAAGATCTTTGCTTCTATATAGAAGAGGAAATTCATTCAAGGCTTGATTCAGGTTTCATACAAGCATGTACATTGAATCTGGAAAAAGACAGGAGGCTTACAACTGAAACTCTTATACAGCGGTGGACTTGGTAGAGTCATTATTTTCTTTACTGGCTGGCTAGTACCATCAGCACTCGTATCTGTAATTGATGCTTAAATAAAATTTATTTCTGCCACTCGAGTGATTTTTCAAGAATCATGCTAGCATCTCTTCACTATCCATTGCTGGAGACCTTTTCAAGTCTACGCAAGACCCTGACTATTCCTTAATTGATTTAACTTTTTCATGAAATAATCTGCATCTCACAACCTTTTGCAGCGGTAAAGCGAAGTTTGTTTCTTGGGATTTTCCGTCTCGTCAATGTGAGTTCAGCGATTTGTAACCACATGGAATTCAATTTTTTTTGTGCAAGCCAGTTGTGAAACTCAGTTGATCCATGTAGAGACAGTTAGAACTACACCCAATCTTTCACTTTTCTTTGAGCTTGTAGACAAAACAACACAGATATTATTAGTATGTACGTGTATATATACAAGATACATTTTCTCATATATGAATGATTATAATACTTTCTTAGGTTTGTAGACAGATCACCAGGGATCTACCATTAACGTAGTGAGATGCATGTATACTTTTTACTTATCATTTGTCCGCCCCCGGTAGCTGAGTAGTTAACCGGCACGGTAGCTCAGCGTGTTCGGTCAGAGGGTTAGCAACCCTCTGTAATAAAAAAAACTGAGCTAATCGATCAACAATGAACTTCAACGGATGTCTTACGACGTCCGCAACGACCAATCACAACGATAAAAAAAAAGTGGTCAGCGTGACGGAATGTCAATCCTAAGGGCTCGGGTTCGATTCCAGGCTGGGTCGGAGATTTTTTCCTCTCAGGGCCTGGGTGTTGTGTTGTCCTAATCATCATCATTTCATCCCCATCGACGCGCAGGTCGCCGAAGTGGCGTCAAATCGAAAGACCTGCACCAGGCCAACGGTCTACCCGACGGGAGGCCCTAGCCACACGACATTTCATTTCATTTTTACTTATCATTTTATGCAGTTATTAATCATACGGACGACAAAGAGTATAAACAATGTTACTTAATTCCAAAGTTTAACCTTTTCAATCTCTAGTCGGTTTACCTCAAGCCCAATTCAATGATTAACTCAGATAGTAACTTTAACCTCACTTGGCAACCTTTGAAAAATTGTTCAGTCAATTAATTCAGTTACTGAGTTCGTACATAATCGTTTCAATGTAACTACATTTCCTCAAACTTCCTTGTTCATGTGGTTGCAGTATTTATTGACTTCCAAAAAGCTTTTGGCTCAGTATCATGTCATTAATGAAAGTACGATCAAGAGGGCATGAAAAAACATAATTATTTGACTGGACTGTAGATTTCTTCACAGAATGCAGTATGGTATCTCCAATGTCATCTACCAAAGTAGAAGCAGCCCGAAGCGTGTCCCAGGGCAGTGTGTTGTGACTACCGTTGTTCATATAACATATTAATAACGTGGCAGACAACATAACTACTAAACTCAGAAGCTTTGCAGGTCTACAATGTAGCATCTGAAAACAGCTGCACAAATATTCATGAAATTTTAAAATGGGTACAAAGATGATCAACTTGCTTTAAATCTTAAAAAGTGAAAAATCGCACACTTCATAAAACGCAGAAAAGTAAAATTCCACGTCTACAATATCAGCGGCTTAAAACTGAAGCCAGTCAACTCAAACTTAGACTCCATTGCACAAAATTTATAGATGGTGTGCACGAAATGTGGCTCACATATAAAAATAGTTTTCCATCAAGGCATGAGAAATATTTCTCTTTCATACTGATGCTAGTAAATTTAATGTAAGAGACGTACTCCAGAAGTATACGCGTCGCTGTTCCTTTTCACAATATGGTCGTATTCTACTAGTGTTTCAATTTCAAGGGAAGGTAGCAACTACGGGCATGCACAGCGAAAGGGGGGCGGGGGGTGGAGGAGGAGGAAGGTAGCTGTAGGGATAGCTGCACCTTTTTTTGTGTCATCAGTCTTCTGACTTGTCTGATGGGTCCCACCACATCTCAAAGTATCACTTGCAACCTACAAACTAAATGATTTGCTGGATGTATTTCAGTCTGTCTTCCTCTACAGTTTTTACCCTCTACAGCTCTTATGACCATGGGAAGTTATTCCACAATGCCTTAACGGATGTCCTACAATCCTGTCCCCCTTTTTGTTAGCGTTTTGCACATATTCCTTTGCTCATCGATTCTCTGGAGAACCTCCTCATTCCCTATCAGTTCTCATAATTTTCAGCATTCTTCTGTAGCACATCTCAAGTCCTTCGATTCTCTTCTTTTCCCCAACAGTCCACGTTTCACTACCATGCAATGCCGACCTCCAAACGCACATTCTCAGAAATTTCTTCCTCAATCTAAGGCCTATCTTTGATACTAGCACACTTCTCTTGTTCAGGAATCCCCTTTCTGCCAGTGCTAGTCTGCTTTTGATGGCCTCCTTGCTCCGTCCGCCATTGGTTATTTTGCTGCCTAGTTAGATTAGATTTTCTTACCTTCATCTAACTCGTGATAAACAATCCTGATAAGTTTCTCGCTGTTCTCATTTGTGATACCCCTCATTACCTTCGTCTTTCTTCGATTTACCCTCAGTCCTTATTCTGTACTCAAACTGTTCGTTCCATTCAGCAGATCATGTAATTCATATTCACTTAGGATAGGAATGTCATCAGCGAATCGTATCATTGATATCCTTTCACCTTGAATTTTAATTCCACTCCCGAACCTTCCTTTTCATTCCATCATTGCTTCTTCGATGTACAAATTGAACAATAGTGGCGAAAGACTATATCCCTGTCTTGCACCCTTCTTAATCCGAGCACTTCGTTCTTGGTCGACACTCTTATTATTCCCTCGTGATTCTTGTACATATTGTATATTACCTGTCTCTGCCTATAGCTTCCCCCTATTTTTCTCAGAATTGTGCGATTTTACATCGTCGAACGCTTTTTGCAGGTCAACTAATCCTATGAAACTGTGTTGATTTTTCTTTAGTCTTGCTTCCATTATCTACCGCAATGTGAGAATTTCCTCTCATGTGCCATTACCTTTTCTAAAGCCAAACTGATCTTTTCCAGCACATGCTCAATTTTCTTTTCCATTCTTCTGTATATTATTCATGTCAGCAAGTTGGATGAGTGAACTGTTAAGGTGATTGTATGTAATTCTCGCACTTCTCGGCTCTTGCAGTCTTCGGAATTGCGTTGTTGATATTTTTCTGAAACTCTGATGGTATGTCACCAGACTCATACATTCTACACCGAACGTGAATAGTCGTTTTGTTGCCACTTCCCTCAATTATTTTGGAAATTCTGATGGAATGTTATCTATTCCTTCTGCATTATTTGATTTTAAATCCTCCAAAGCTCTCTTAAATTCTTATTCTAATACTGGATCCCATATCTATTCTAAATCCACTCCTGTTTCTTCTTCTACCAGATCAGACAAATTTTCCCCCCCGTAGACGCCTTCAGTGTACTCTTTCCACCTATCTGCTCTCTCCTCTGCATTTACCAATGGAATTCTTGTTGCATTCTTAATGTTACCGTCCTTGCTTTTACTTTCACAGAAGGTTGTTTTGACATTCCTATATGCTGAGTCAGTCCTTCTGACAGTCTCTTCTTTTTCAATTTCTTCACATTTCTCTTGCAGTCATTTCGTCTTAGCTTCCCTGCGCTTCCTATTTATTTCGTTCCCCAGCGATTTTTATTTCTGTATTCCTGAATATCCATGAACATTTGAGTACTTTTGTATTTCATCGGTCAACTGAACACAGTGAGAATTTATTTAGCTTACGAAGGTGAAGATATCCGTGATGAGAGTTCTGCCCCAGAAATGTTGCAAATGCTGCCTTTCTGGGGGAACGAAAAAACTCTCCTCCCTACTCCTAAGTCACTAGATGCGCCTGATCCCATAAACCTCAAATGGCTATTGGCGTAACAAAACAGTTGGACAACAGAAGTTTACTCTTTCGAACTTCATACTACGTACATATTACTTTAAATTTCGGGGAATTGCAGCCAAATATCTACATTTTTTAAGAAGGCAATAAACATCGCTCTTGCTGTAGAAAGCTTTCTTTATTGAAAACACGACCGGTTTCATGCCAATTTAGACACATCCTCAGGTGATATAGACAGGAATTTACTTAGTAAATATTGTTATACTGAGCAGAATAGTTCTGTACATTGGTACTTACGTAAATTGCATTTACAACATTATTTTACTGTCCTCAAGCCTCTCCCCGCCTTCCACGTCACGGATGAATAAAAACCCGATGCACAGGGCGGTAGCTAGTTCGTTGTTCCTTATAGCCGTGCCCACATCGCCTCCATCTGAAAATATGGTATGTTTTTATTGGCGCTTGTATACATTTTCACACCCTGTGCAGGCCTTATTTTATTCTGTCCGCACCGAATACTCGCTTTATTTTGTCTTAGGGACACGTTTCTATCAATCTGTCAAACCCGTCTTGGGGGTTTTAATTTATCAGTGACGTGAAGGACGGGGAGAGACTAGAGGATAATGTTATAGACACAATTTACGCAAGTACCCAATGTATAGGACTATTCTATTCCGTATAACAATATTTACTAAATGAAAATAAAATTGTAAAATTCCTTTATAATTCTGGTTTATATCACCAGGATGCGCCTAAAATGGTATGAAACCGGTCGTGGTTTTAATAAAAATCCCTTCTGCAGCCTGAGCAGTGTTTTTTGCCTTCTTGTACGAACTTAAAATAAAGGTTTACAACTGTCAGGCGTTAATTCCAAGTATCAAATTGCGGTATATTTCTTTTTATTTGTTGAAGGGGTGTTCACTTGCACTATGTGGTTGCTGATCGGTACTCGTCGGTAGAAATAGGAAGTCGTCGTCATTAGAACTACCTACAACCAATGTTATCAAACAGTCGGTGGCGCTTCTTGAGTAACTGCTGTACAACAGCCTTCACTTAATTTCCTAATCAATGCTGCAACCAAGCGCTGCATTTGAGCGTGAACGTCTCTGTAATGTGCGCCGGCCGTTGTGACCGAGCGGTTCTAGGCGCTTCAGTCCGGAACCGCGGCGGCTGCTACGGTCGCAGGTTCGAATCCTGCCTAGGGCATGGATGTGTGTTTTGTCCTTAGGTTGGTTAGGTTTAAGTAGTTCTAAGTCTAGGGGACTGATGACCTCAGATGTTAAGTCCCACAGTGGTCAGAGCTATTTGATCAATTTTTGTAATGTCCTGTCGCAGCACTCAGTTTATCTATATGGCGGGAGAGTCTTGTCGGTAGCGACTGAAGTTGCTCCTAAACTTTTCCTTAGTCTACAATGAGTTGTAACTGAGCAGTGGCGCTTGGATATGATTTACGTATAATTTTGAACATTTATGATATAAAGGCACACTAAATAGAGCGAAAAAATGACCTATTTTCAAACGAATGAAAACCGAAAATAAAAGTGAGGGAATCTGAAAATATGGCACCCACGATGAAAGTTAGAAGCAAGAGATGAATAAAACTCAAATAGATTCATTAAAATGCCAGTAAATGTACTCACAGAGAGAATACGAACCTAGCAAGTACCACTGGTGATTTCAAGTATTTTGATGAAACTGATAGTTGTCTTCTGGTAACTATTTCCGGTGTTAGAAATAACGTTGAAAACAAGGAGAGTGACGAATCCATGAAGTATGAGATTTTGCAGAGTTAGTAGCAACCTCAAAAAAAGTGTCAAGAATGATGTACACAGCATCGAGAAAACATTTCGATTCGATTTGTTGTATTATATCCGTGATTGGTTTATTCTAAAGAAGTTAAAAATGCGCTCTGTAATTGTGAACCGTTTTCGGGTCACGTAAAACGCATGGCAATCATTGTGCATCCATAAGCCATCCACTCACTAGTTTAAAAATATTGCTGTAATCTGCAGGCACGCATATGAAGTCCTAATGGCTTAAAGATGTTGAAAACACAAGTAATTGTGTTAACGATATGACAAACAAAGCTAAGTGTGTAGAAGAACTCGACAGTAAGAACCAAGCGAAATTAGTGAAAACCAATCGCGCTCAGTTAAAATGAGCTGTTTCTTGCTTGTTGTTTTATGCATCACATGACTTGCCTTTAAGAGGAAAAACAAATACAAATGCTGTTAGTGACAGGTGTTGAAACGTTTTAAAAATGCCCCTAAAATGCCACCATAACTTCTTACAGGACCCAAAATGATTTAGATTCTGAAAAAAAAAACTGTACAGTTTTACAAAAATCAGCAAAGTGCAGCAACCCGACGTGGCACAGACTCCACAATTCGTTGGAAGTGCTGTGCAGAAATATTGAGCCACACTGCGCCTACAGCCCTCCATAGTTACAAAAGTGTTGCCGGTGCAGTATCTCTTGTGCGCGAACGGACATCTCGAATACGTTCCAGAAATGATCGATGGGCTTTACGTCAGGCGATCAGGGTGGCCAAACCATTCGCTTGAACTGTACAGAATGTTATTCAAACCAACTGCTAGCATTTGTGACTGGGTGACAAAGGGCATTGTCATCCATAAAAATTCCATAGTTGTTTGGGAACAAGAGTCGAACATAACCTTTCCCAGTCAGTTAGACCATAGGGTCCAGTCCATTCCATGCAAAAACAGACCACAACTTTAAGGATCCACCATCAGCTTCCACAATGCCTTTTTAACAATTAGGGACCATAGCATCGTGAGGTCTCCAACACACTCGAATCCTACCATCAGCTCTTACCAACAAAAATCGGCGTTCATCTCAGCAGGCCACTGTTTTCCAGTCATCTAGCAGCCAGCCGGTATGGTCAGGAGCCCAGGAGCGGCGCTGCAGCAAGTGTTGTGCTTTTAGCGATAGCCCATTAACGACAGATTTCGTCGCACTGTCCTAACGAATACGTACGTCGTACGACCACACTAACGTCTGCGGTTATTTCACGCAATGTTGCTTGTCTGTTGGCATTGACAACACTACGCAAACGCCGCTGCTCTCGGTCGATAAATGAAGGCGTTGGCCAGTGCGTTGTCCGTGATGAGAGTACTTGCCTGCAATTTGTAATTCTTGGTGCAATGGACAGCGGAATATTGAATTCCCCAAAGATTTTCTATATGGAATGCCCCATGCGTCTGGCTCCAACTAACATTCCCCGTTCAAAGTATGTTTATTCTCGTCTTGCGGCCATAATCACATCGGAAACCTTTTCATATGAACCACGTGAGTGCAAATGGCAGCTCCGCCAATCCACTGCGAGACTACCGCCATCTGTATATGTGTATTTCGCTATACGTGACTTTTGTCACCTCAACGCATATCATGCGTTATCCCATAGGTTGAGCGTGAGCGGGTGCACGATGTAGTTTCCACATAAATGGGTGTTAAAACTTGTGGTAGCGGCTCAAAAGCGAAAAATATGGAAATCACTGCGAAATTTGTATCGGCAGAAAAACAATTAATCGAGAGACCAGGGCTTACGAAGGGATCAGCAGCAATTAATGTAAATGGCGGAAAAGGAAAATCTGAGAATGCAAAAGTAAGTTTCATTATAATGAGGCTGTTAGCTTCTTTATGTTTAGAGCATTGAGCAGTTGCTAAAACGGCACTGTAGAAACCATTACGAGAAACTGATGAGCAGACAACAAAGTCCTCAAAATTTCTAAATTGGGAAACTATTTTTCCCCTACTGACATGAAAAATCTGCAGGCGCCCCTTGTAGCAATCATAGCAAGTACAATGCCTCGTCTCCAGTTAGTCTACGTGAAAAACAAGTATTTGTTACAATGTTGAAGCGGCAGAGCGCTGGTTAGGAAGTGGTAAGTATGGAACCACAAATAAAGTGTACTTTGTTGTTTTTATTAAAAACGAATAAAATCTTTACAATGAGAAAAATGCACGAATATGATCCTTAAAATGCATGAGAGGAAGGTGATCGCAAGAAAAACTAATTTAAAGTTTTATATACTTGCAGCATTAAGTAGTAAATGAGTTCCACACCAAGGCCAATCAAATAATTATTCTTATTAACTTCACATACAGCTTAAAGCCCACAGACACTAACGGAAAAAACCGCAAATTCAAGAAATAATTAATGTAGAGTAATGAAATTTCAGGAATACTTTTCTCTAGGTAACAGATTTAAGTTATTAACATTGCAAGATCACAGGTTAATGTAAGCGGAAGATAAGACGTTGCAAATGTGAAATGCTGGTACTTTAACAACCGTTGTAACCTCCAGAATGTTGAATGCAACAATGAAAACATGCACACAATGTGTTGTTCATCTGGAAAGATGGAAGTTTGCCTTTTGCAATTCGTCTTTCAGTACAGAGACGGTTAAAGATGTTTGTGGATGACGCTGTAGTTGTCAAATGTGAGTTCGATTGGAGACAGATGGGGTGATCGAGCAGGCCAAAACAACATGTCGACGCTTTGTACAGCATAACGCGTTACTGTAGCTGTATGTGGGCGACCGTTATCCTGTTGGAAAACACCCGCTGGAATGCTGTTCATTAATGGCAGCACAACAGGTCGAATCACCAGATTAATGTAAAATTTGCAGTCATGTGCGTGGGAAAACCACGAGAGTGCTCCCGCTGTTATACGAAATCGCAGCACAGACGATAACTTCTGGTGTAGGTGCATCGTGTCTAGCATGCAGACAGGTTGGCTGCAGGCCCTCAAAACGGTTCATTTCTGATCAGCACACGGCCATCACTGGTACAGTGGCGGTACCATCTTCCATCAGGAAACATGATGGGCCTCCAACCCGCCACGCAACAGGGAGTCTGCCTCGGGGCTGTCATCGAAGTAACAGATTTGTAACAGTTCAGTTATAAGAGTCGAGGGGCATGAAAGGGAAGCAGTTGTTGGGAAGGGAGTGAGACAGTGTTGTAGCGTATCCCCGATGTTATTCAATATGTACATTGAGCAAGCAGTAAAGGAAACAAAAGAAAAATCGTAGTAGGAATTAAAATCCATGGAGAAGAAATAAAAACTTTGAGGTTCGCCGATGACATTGTAAGTCTGTCATAGACAGCAAAGGACCTGGAAGAGCAGCTGAACGGAATGGACAGTGTCTTGAAAGGAGGATATAAGATGAACATCAACAAAAGCAAAACGAGGATAATGGAATGTAGTCGAATTAAATCGGGTGATGCTGAGGGAATTAGATTAGGAAATGAGACGCTTAAAGTAGTAAAGGAGTTTTGCTATTTGGGGAGGAAAATAACTGATGATGGTCGCAGTAGAGAGGATATAAAATGTAGACTGGCAATGGCAAGGAAAGCGTTTCTGAAGAAGAGAAATTTAACATCGAGTATAGATTTAAGTGTCAGGAAGTCGTTTCTGAAAGTATTTGTATGGAGTGTAGCCATGTATGGAAGTGAAACGTGGACGATAAATAGTTTAGACAAGAAGAGAATAGAAGCTTTCGAAATGTAGTGCTACGGAAGAATACTGAAGATTAGATGGGTAGATCATATAACTAATGAAGAGGTATTGAGTAGAATTGGAGAGAAGAGAAATTTGTGGCACTGTAAGTAGGCTGTTAGGCTGTTTAGGTTTTTTTATTGGTAACGCCACCTCTGTATGAAAATCACTGGCTGTGCTGTGTGCAGTCTGTGTCTAGTTTGCATTGTTGTAATACTCGCCATTGTAGTGTTAGGCAGCTGGCTGTGAACAGTGCGTAGCGTTGCGCAGTTGGAGGTGAGCCGCCAGCAGTGGTGGATGTGGGGAGAGAGATGGCGGAGTTTTGAAATTTGTCATGAACTGCTATATTTATATATGATGATATCAAGGTAAATACATTGTTTGTTCTCTATTAATTTCTTTCATTTGCTAACTATCCCTATCAGTAGTTAGTGCCTTCCATAGTTTGAATCTTTTATTTAGCTGGCAGTAGTGGCGCTCGCTGTATTGCAGTAGCTTGAGCAGCGAAGATTTTTGTGAGGTAAGTGATTTGTGAAAGGTATAGTTTAATGTTAGTCAGGGCCATTCTTTTGTAGGGAATTTTGAAAGTCAGATTGCGTTGCGCTAACAAAATATTGTGTGTCAGGTTAAGCACAGTCTTGTAGAATTGTTCAAAGGGGACGTTTCATATGTCGACCCTTAGCCGAGGATACCTCACTGGAATCTTCTGATTTTTTCTTGTAGTTTGTGTAATTAGTGTAGATTTTGTTTATTGCTAGCGCGTAATTGTAGAGAAAATCTCCTTTGTAGTTGCAGTCTTTCATTGTTGTACAGTAAAACAGTTGTGGCATGCATGTAGATTTGCACCAAGTATTTCGCAGCTGCAATTAACTAGATATTATTTTCAGTGCTATGTTAATGTGTTCTCTTATTTTTGCTCTTCAAATTGTGTTTTTCTGTGTTATCGTGTGAAATATTGTGACAATTATGGCGTGTGAAAAACGTAACACTAGGCTCCCAAGTAAACTGAGAAATAATAGTGACGACGAGCGTGGCTTATCAGCACCACTGTGTAGTGAATTAACAGATGTTCAAAGTAGTAATTTGGTAATTGTGAATAGGGAAATGGAGCGGGCTGCAAACAATGGTGTAGACAGTGAAACAGGTAGTGAACAGGGAAGCATTATCGATCGATCGGTCGGCAACAGCTCGCCTCAGGAATCCGAAATGACAGGACACAATTTCGCAAATACTGTAGATTCAGGTTTTGGGTCATCACCGTTTTCTCAAATAAGTCAAGACACATTTTCTGCTTGTCAAAATGTGAATGTTGCCGGTGCAAATGCACTGCCGAAAAGCGTAGAGAAACAGATTCCAGACACTAATACATTATCATTGCAATTAATGCAACAAATGGAACAAAATCAGAGACAAACACAGCAAAAGCTTGAAAAGTTAGACACAATGGAACAACACCAGAGACAAACACAGCAACAGTTAGACACAGTGGAACAAAATCTCAAAAAGTTAGACACAATGGAACAAAATCAGAGACAAACACAGCAACAGCTTCAAAAGTTAGACTCATTGGAACAAACTCTTGAACAAACGCGTGAAGATTTAACTACTGAGTTACATCACATTGAATCGAAATGTCAAAAAGTCTGTAATGACGTAAAAACACAAATTTGTGAGCATTTCCAACCTATTTTTTCGCGTCATGAAAATGTATTACAGAAGCACGAAGCAGCCATAAAAGAACTGCAAACTATTGTTCATGAAAATCATGAGACCTTGCAAGCTAAAATTGACTCAGTTGCATCTACCGATTCGGTTACGCAACTTGCAAGAACTCAGGAAAACTTTAAGGACACAGTAGATACTCTGAAACTTGGTTCAGAAAAACACACTGAGGAAATAAGTACACTATCGGAGAAAGTAGCCGAACTTTTGGATCAGTTCACTAATTTATCTACGAAGGTAGATGATAATCTGATTGACGCAAGACCGGTAGTCTTTAATGACACAGAAGAGTACGAACAAATTAGGAAATTCAAACAAAATCAGAATCAAATTAATACACAACACCAAAGAGAAATCCGGGAAGTACAAGATCAGCTGACACAGGTAATACGAGAATTACGTATTTCAGAGGACACTCGCTCTCCAACACGGGAAGAGGGACTTAGAAACACGGAAAAGCCACAAAATAATAACACAGGGCATATCGGAAGTTATGAAAGAAATTGGCAATGTGCACCGAATTTTGAGATGGAACGGCCGACACAACCTAACAATGACCGGTATGCGACTCGCCGACATGATGACTTTGACTATAAGCTGTTCATTACTACACGTAAATTCAAAACATTTAAGAATTCTGGCAACGACATTCATCCACAAGCATGGCTCCATCAATTCTCTCATTGTTTTCCTCCCAACTGGTCATTGGAGCACAGATTAGAATTTATGTGTGGCTACTTGGAGAATGAACCAGCTGTAAGAATGCGATCGGTAATTCACGATTGCCACAGTGAAGGAGAGTTTTACCATGCCTTCCTCTCAGCATATTGGTCTCAAGCCACACAAGACCGTGTAAAACATAGCATCATAATGATGAAACGTTTCGAACAATCTGAATTTTCCAGTCTTATGAAATATTTTGAAGACATGTTGCATAAGAATCAGTATCTTTCAAACCCATACAGCCCCTCAGAACTCATCCGCATTTGCTTAATCAAACTGCCTGAAAATTTACGACATATTATTTTGGCAGGACGTTGCAAAGACGACATTGAAGCATTTCAGGGACTCTTACAAGAATTAGAAATTGACACTGACAATCGCGGAACGCGAAACCAGGAACACAGCAATTACAGGTCACATCCGTCGCAATTCCGCGATGAAAGAAGTAATAACTTTACACGACAAGGCTATTCTCACAACACAAATCGTGACCAAAACAGACACCACCCGTATGACAACCGTTGGCAGAGTAGTAATAACTACAGGGAAAGATCACCTCTCCGTGGTAATGACTATCACAGAGACAATAAGATAAACAGACAATACGGGAACCAAAATAAATACTATCAAGGGAGACAGAATAACTTTAGACGCAACGGACCAGCGCGCAGTTACGATTCAGGGAGAAATTCTCCACCATGTGACCGACAAGAAAGAAACTATGGAATCTACCGACATGACGACAGACGATATGATCGTAACGACAGACCTGAATTGCATCAGAACTGGCGGGATTCAAACAGAGCAGGGCCCTCTCGTCACGGTGAATTTGTAGAAGTTAGGTCTCCAAATCCCAATAACGACGCGCGCCAACAAAGAGACAATAGGCAATGACTCACACCGCTGGCAGCAACAAAACGTACTTATGAAACTGATGACGCAGCTGCCGTAGCTAGTAATTACGTAAAAATGGAAGACATTAGGGACATCTTACTCCAGGAACACGACGTAAAACTTAACAACATTGCATATCCTGTGATTCACATTACTGTAAATGACGTAAAATTTACGGCAGTACTTGACTCTGGCAGTCCCATCTCAGTAATTAGTGAAACAGCCTTTAGCAAATGCAACAAATCGAACGATTGCCCCACACTTCCGTTACGTAAGATTAAATTACAAGGTGCAATCTTTGGAAAAAGTGTAGATGTACGCCAACAAACCAACTTAGAATTCTTTTGTCAAAGCCACAGCTTCTCTACGAACTTTCTTATTGTTCCATTATTGTCGACGGAAATTATATTGGGAGTAGACTTTTTGAATGAATTCAAAGCAATCTTAAACTTTCACGATGCTGAAATAAGTTTAGAGAAAGAAGGTAAGTCAATAGCTTTGAAATTTGAAGACTGGCTCTCAAACCATGATGAGGAAATTAATCGGCTTTACGTTCTGTTAGACAACAGTTCGGAATTTTCTACGGAACTAGACACTAACAATCACTCTGCAAGAACTGACAGGGATGACATCGATGGCATATTTGAAATTAATGAGTTAATTCAGAATAAAATTCAAACAATTGAGAATTGTAATGACACTGATAGGCAGGACCTTTTTGAGATTTTACAAGCACATTCCACAGTTTTTACTCATAAAACAGGAACAATCAAGGGATTTCAATACCAATTTCGTGTTCGTGAGCATACTAAATTTTGTGTTAGACCATATGTAATTCCAGCACATTATAGGGACCGTGTTAGAACAGAAATACAATCTATGCTTGACGAGGGCATTATTGAGCCTGCAGTAAGCTCATACAACAATCCGTTACATGTTGTTGAGAAGAAAAATGGATCGATCAGGCTTGTCTTAGATTCGAGACAAATCAATACTATCATTATTCCTGAAACAGACAGGCCGCAAACGTTGGAAGAACTTCTTCAAAATTTTAATGGTGTAAAAGTGTTGTCTTCCATTGATCTCCGATCCAGCTTTTATCAGATCGAACTTCATCCAGAATGTAGAAAATACACAGCTTTCCTTTGTTTCGGCGTTTGTTATCAGTTTCGGAAACTTCCCTTTGGTTTGAACATTTCTTCAGCAGCATTCATTCGCGGGCTAAATTCCATATTACCTGAGTTCTTAAAACGTCACATCACCTTATATGTGGACGCTATTCTGATAGCAGAAGCTTCATGGGAACAACATAATCGCACTCTCAACAGTTTGTTACATATTTTTGCAGAATCTGGAATTACAGTTAACTTGGAAAAGTCTGAATTCGGTAGGACAAAAGTGAAGTTTTTGGGACATATTATTTCTTCTGAAGGCATTCAGCCGGATCCTGAAAAGTTAGAAGCAATCAGAGCCATTCCAGTTCCATCTACAAAAAGACAAGTCCGCAGTTTTCTAGGTCTCGTAAATTTTTACCGTCGTTTTCTGAATATGCAAATTCTTGTTACACCAAAACTTTGTTCTCTCACTGGAAAAAATACTATTTGGAACTGGGACGAACAAGCACAGTTGGAATTCAATTCTTTGAAAGAAGCGTTACTTCACGCGCCAATCTTAGCTCATCCAGATCTGTCACAAGATTTCTGCCTTAGCACGGATTCTTCTAAAGTCGGTCTTGGTGCCCATTTATTTCAGGAAGCCATAGAAAATGACACTACCATTCAGAAAACCATTGCTTTTGCTAGCCGAGTGCTAACAAAATCTGAAAAAAATTATTCCGTTACTGAATTAGAAGCTTTAGCTATCGTTTGGGCATTTAACAAATTCCGTTTCTTTCTTTCTGGTAAGCACGTAAAAGTGTACAGTGATCATCGTGCATTACAATTTCTTATGTCTTCAAAATTAAATCATGACAGGTTAAAACGTTGGGCATTGTTTCTGCAAGAATTCCGCTTCACAATAGTCTACATTCCCGGCAAGGAGAACATTGTTGCGGACGCACTGTCACGCGCACCGGCTGGGCTTGAGAAAAGTACCACAGAAGGCAACCTCGAGAAAAATTTCAGTATTCTTTACATTCAGAAAGTCGCCTTTGAAAACTTCATCACCACATCTTTAAAGGACATTGCTCATGAACAAGATAAAGATCCGATTTGGAAAGACATCAAGAGCAAATGGCATGAAAAGACACACACACAGATTCGGCATTATTACCTGGTTAGAAACAACATACTCTTCAAACGCTGCACTGTTGATGACAAGCTATGGGTACTTTGCATTCCTGACGATTTTGTTAATAAGCTCATTTGGTACATTCATTTCAGCTACGCACATTTTGGCCCACGAAAATGTTATCATATTCTTCGAACGACTTGTTATTTTAACAATATGGAAAAGCGAATTCGAAGAGTCTTGTCTATTTGTAAACTTTGTCAAAAGGCGAAACCATCTACTGTCTCACATCGTGCTCCGTTGTTTCCTATTATTCCTTCTAAATTAAAAGAATTTGCGGCTGTTGATCTCTTGGGACCGCTTGTCAGAACATCTAATGGATTTTCGTACGTTCTAGTCGCTGTTGAACTTACTTCAAAATTTGTTTCTTTCACACCGTTACGTAAAGCCACTGGACGGTCTGTATCCAACGCCTTTGTTAAAAATTTCTTACGTGAAGTTGGACACGTTAGTAAAGTCATTTCAGATAACGGACCGCAATTCAGATCTGCTGTTTGGTCACGCATGCTTCGCAACCATAAAATCAAACCTGTTTTTATTTCATTGTACTCACCACATTGTAACCCCTCCGAACGGATTATGAAAGAAATCAATAAGCTTTGCAGACTTTATTGTCACAGAAAGCATCAGCATTGGGACAGATATTTACACTTATTTCAAAACGTGCTGATTGAAATGCCTCACGACTCCACTGCTTTACCACCTACTCTTGTACTGAAGAATGAAGAACCACCGAACAGAATCAGAGAGCTTGTACCTTTCCCGAATACACGTAAACTTCGACACAAAGACATAATTGATTTGGCTCTTAAAAATATAAAATCTGCAGCAGACGAAAGGAGAAAACTACACGGTAAAGCAAATGCAAAGAAGTTGTATATTGGCCAGAAAGTTCTCATTAAAGCTCATTCATTGTCACATAAGAAGAAACACTTGAGTCACAAATTCTTTCTAGTTTACAATGGACCTTACAGAATCCGACGTATACCACATGATAATTGCGTTGAAGTTGAAACTCTGCGTACTAGGAAGAGTAAAGGTTTACACCACATTTCACATGTAAAACCGTTTATTGAAAGATAATCTGCTTTTTAACTTAGTCTTTGTCATAAAATTTTTCGCTTCACATTACTAATATGCTTTGTCAGACTTAGAATCTGTTAACATACAACAATGTTTGAAGTTAAATATCCAATCAAGAACCAAGAGAACTTATTTAAACAGAAATGACGAATGCATTGTTATAGTGAACAGACGTCACAGTGTTATTGTGTGTGTACATTCTTGCTTGTTAGTTGTACAATTACGTAACGACTATAAGTCTCACATACTTAGAACATTTACCAGTACTGCTAATGAGATTTTAATGCAACATTTTGGTTACCTGAAAATACATTCTGTATTTAAAGTGCTTTCTGAGAGATACCAGATGACACAGAGGTTAGTTTATGTGACAGCTACACGATTTTTATCACGACGCTACTAATGAGTGACAATTTACAATGTTGCTTTTGCGGTGTATCTGTTTTATATCTGCACAGTTTTCTGAATTCTTCTGGAAAGAAAAACATGTTTTAGTAGTAACTTTTGTGGTATAGCAACAATGAGACAGCTTTTTCGTGGCACAACAATACGTTACTGTACAGTACTTTCTTCAACACGCCAATAAGCATAATAACTACGATATCTATACGCAAAGCATTTCACTTTTGTTTATCATGAGGTAAGTACATTGGCTTCTGCAGAACTTAGCTTTCGGAGGAAAATAACTACGACACTTCCACAGAGATTATCTTACAACAAGATGCACATTTAGCGCTACAGGACACGCATTTCAGTGATCAATTTTATACTTAAAACATTTATTTTTAAAGATTTTTGAATTACAAAGAAAGTTTTCCGTGATATATTTCATTCCATTGGTGTAATCTGTAACACCTGAGGGTATAATTACATTAATCCTCAGGGGGGTACACGCTTACTTTGTGTACCATGTGTGTGGCAACCACAAGGAACCCTAGCTAATATAGTATTTGCTTACACAACTTTACACATCGGTACCATATTTCTCTAACACAGAATTACACAGCTATCTGATTATTTGACAGAGAAACAAACATTCTTTTTACTACGTCAGTGACACATGTTTACGCAATTACACAGTTGGATCACTTCACACTTACGAAATTGTATTTTGTCTGTACTGTGTGAACTCTTCATATTTTTTCGGAACCATTGTGATACTATGAGAGCTTTGAATGATGTATTTGGTATAGATTCACGATTTTTAAAGTACGTTTGAGGCAGATGACACTTTTGACATGAGCAGAGAATTTTCTTTAGGTTTGGAATTATTGCAGAAAGCTACGACGATTTTGAGTTTTGACTGAGGTGTTAATGATGTTATTTTTACGACGACGATGTGTATTATGCTGCTGAGGCTTGTTTATGATTAATAGGCTGAGGCTATATGAGTTATTTGATTATGCTTCATATTTATAATGACGAAATATTGACGAGTGTCGATGGATACGTATACGTGTAATAAGGTAAGGAGTAATGCATAGTGATTAGGGACTCTGATTTATGAAAAGGATGTTGGAAACCAAGAAACGTACTTTAAGAGTTATGAAATGTATGTGTATACGCGTGAATGTATCACAATGCCGGCGAAAATTTTTTTGGACACTTATATTTATAGGATTTTGTTTCTACAGATTTGTAACGCAAATTCTTGACCTGTGAAATATTTTTATGTGAGACTGTCACTGTAGCGGAAACTGCTGTCGTAAATATTTCCGTACGAAAGTTAAGTGACCACCTGCACGTAATGCGTTGTGGCGCCCAGCTGGGCCAGCCGCCCGGAGAAAAAGCCATTAGGTGGAGAGAAAAAAAAAAAAAAAAAAGAGGCCATTAACCTCGCTTCTGACATTCCTTTGTAGAAAGCATCGCAAAAACGACACGGTCGAACTTGAAAACATATGATTTTTGTAATGCGTTGTGGGCACACAGCTGTGTCAAACACCTGGATAACAAGCCATTAGGGTGTGCCTTTCATCGCTAATGCGACACCCTCGTTACTTGAAAACATATGATTACTCGCACTTTGTGCTAATTACTGAAATGCTTATGAATTGATGGGAAATATTCGTACATCTGCACACCTGATTATGACAAGTGTCTTTCTATGAGAGTTGAGAGCTCCTGACTTACGAAATGCCACATGACTATTGAATGATATTTTTATGCTTTGGTTTGCGTAATTGCTTATTTCATTTGATATCTGGTTTCCAGCTGTGTTGCAGCTTTGCTTTTATAAAATAAAATGCATTTGCTAATGTGAACACTTTCTGTCAACAGATCTATTAAATAATTATTTTATGATCCACATTCTTTAAAAAAGGAGCACTTGGAAAGGAAAGAACAATAAGAAGGAACTAGTAACAGTAACACATAATTTTCTTTTCAAGTTCATGGTAATATTTTTTTTATAATAAATTGTTGTGGTGCACCACTTTAATTACGTAGACATTAAGATGTGAATATACATTTCCCTTATCTGCATTGTTGTCTTTAGTGTCATGTTTTTTTTTCTGCTTGAGCTGTGTCATGTTTCGATATAAGCTACTGTTTGCCAGGCATAGTGCTACTGAACTTTAATTTGTGTTACTCTGCTAAGCCAGATTTTTTTTTTTTTTTTTTTTTTTTTTTTTTTGCTGCACAGTGCCCTATATTAGTTGTAATATTGCAATTGCTTTGGCATTTGTATTTTTGTCATTGATGTTTGTGTTAATTGTTTTGTGCTGCTGCATTGCCTTGTCCCTTAGTTTAGCATCTGAGCTCAGTAGATTTAAGTTAGATTAAGAGGGGGTAGACTATAGAAGAGAATGAGTTGCGATGAATTGGAAGAAATGCATTGAAAAGTTATACAAAAAAAGGTACAGAAAACAGGTTTAGGTAGGATTTTCTTGGAAATAAATGTTGAGGTAAGAAATGTGTGAACATATAAATACAGAAAGCATGCTTAGATAGAATTTTTTTGGTGGAAACAAAGGATGAAATAAGAGGAAAGATATATGAAGTTTTGGGTTGGACTGCAGTACCAAATGTTACACTGAAAACGAACCCTGTCCTTTCCTATTGGTGTTATCCCACTATGTGTTTGTGTACCCTTGTCTATTTGTTTTCTTCCTGTCTCTGTGTAGTTTCATAGAATTTTTTCTCTTTTAATATTAAGCTACATTCACTATGATGAGGAATACTGTCATCCTCGAATATAATTGGCATTAATAATATGTTATTTACTTTGTAAAGATGTTAGACATTATTAATTCTGTTCTGTTTAATGCTCATGTGTGAAATTGATGTTTCAAAAGTTATTCTGATCTTTTATGTATTTACTAATGTCATAATTCCTGTAACACTGATGTATATGTTATTTCAATTCTTTTGTAAAGCCGATATTACTACAAATGTTATCTGTATTATTATGTTTTTAATGATGTATTTTGTACCTTTGTTATTGTATTCTCATGTTATAAAATTGTACTTGACACCAGTTCATCAAATTATTAACTTGTAAGTTACATTTCACTGCACACGTTTCTGTTGGTCATAGTATATGGACAATATGTTAGAAGTAGGGACTGTTAGTGTTTGCACTTGTGTTGATAATTCAGCAAGGGACTGGATAACAACATTGCTCGTTCTAAGGACAATTCCAAAAAACTTTGTGAGTGCACAAGTGGTGGTTATGGACTTGCTATATTAACTGCAAGACTCTTCACTAGTGATTGTGCACCCGCACAGTCACAACAGATGGCTGCTGGTCATCTCTACCAGGACTACAGTGGGCCTGTCCACACTTTCTACAAGGACTGCAGTGGGTCTGCACCTCTGGTGGCCCACCAATACCATACTCTCTACCAGGACTACAGTGGGTCTGCTCTGTGATGACCTACCTACCAATATTCTTCCAAACTTCGAATGACTCTGCTGTGGGTTTGCTCTGTTGTGGCCCATTACCTGTATGCATGTCAAGAGTCAGCACTGTCTTTCCGTTGGAAGGACAACACTACTTCTTCAAGACTGCATGGAAATCCACTACTTCTGTGTGCAATTTCTTTTACTAATGAGACTCTGTGAAAAAAAACCTGTAATTACTGTTATGATGAATGATCAGGACTATCTTTATGGACTGTGAGAAAATTTTAGCTTTTGACCAACATTGTATCAATAAGTGTGTGCATTTGATTTCTTTGTTATTGTAATTATGAAAAATTTTATCAAATCATTATTGGCCACTGCCCAAAAAAAATTTGTAAAATTTTTGTGGGGAGCATGGGGGCTCTGTAAGTAGGCTGTTAGGCTGTTTAGGTTTTTTTATTGGTAACGCCACCTCTGTATGAAAATCACTGGCTGTGCTGTGTGCAGTCTGTGTCTAGTTTGCATTGTTGTAATACTCGCCATTGTAGTGTTAGGCAGCTGGCTGTGAACAGTGCGTAGCGTTGCGCAGTTGGAGGTGAGCCGCCAGCAGTGGTGGATGTGGGGAGAGAGATGGCGGAGTTTTGAAATTTGTCATGAACTGCTATATTTATATATGATGATATCAAGGTAAATACATTGTTTGTTCTCTATTAATTTATTTCATTTGCTAACTATCCCTATCAGTAGTTAGTGGCTTCCATAGTTTGAATCTTTTATTTAGCTGGCAGTAGTGGCGCTCGCTGTATTGCAGTAGCTTGAGCAGCGAAGATTTTTGTGAGGTAAGTGATTTGTGAAAGGTATAGTTTAATGTTAGTCAGGGCCATTCTTTTGTAGGGAATTTTGAAAGTCAGATTGCGTTGCGCTAACAAAATATTGTGTGTCAGGTTAAGCACAGTCTTGTAGAATTGTTCAAAGGGGACGTTTCAGCACAACTTGACTAGAAGGAGGAATCAGTTGGTAGGGCATATTCTGAGGCATCAAGGGATCACCAATTTAGTATTGGAGGGCAGCGTGGAGCGTAAAAATCGTTGAGGGAGACCAAGACGTGAATACACTAAGCAGATTCACAAAGATGTAGGTTGCAGTAGGTACTGGGAGATGAAGAAGCTTGCACAGGATAGAGTGGCATGGAGAGCTGCATCAAGTCAGTCTCTGGACTGAAGACCACAACAACAACAACAACAACAACAACAACAACAACAGTTCACTGCGTCACTGTGGTGCCAACTGCTCAACTGCTGCTGAACGTGCCGTACGGTGCGCCAGAGCCACACGCCGAACATGATAATCTTCCCTCTCGGTAGTGCCAAGTGGCGTCTGGAGCCAGGTCATCTTGCGACCGCATACTCTCGTGACCACAGCTGCCACCAGTCATGTACAGAGGCTACATTCCTGCCAAGTCTTTCTGTAATATCGCAGAAAGAAAAGCCAGCTTCTCGTAGCCCTATTATGCGACCTCATTCAAACTCACTGATGTGTTGATAATGGCGTCTTTGTCGCCTTTAAGGCATTCTTGCCTAACATCCACTCATCACATCCAGTGTCGGTCTCTGTGGCCGAGCGGTTCTAGGCGCTTCAGACCTGATCCACGCGGCTGTTACGGTCGCAGGTTCGAATCCTGCCTCGGGCATGGATGTGTGTGATGTCCTTAGGTTAGTTCGGTTTAAGTAGTTCTAAGTTCTAGGGGACTTATGACCACAGCAGTTGAGTCCCATACTGCTCAGAGCCATTTGAACCATTTTTTGTCTTCTTCTACAGATTTTAAACCCTATAGCTCCGTCTAGTTCCATGGAATCATATCTTAGCAAACGTCCTACCGTTTTGTCCCTTCCTGTCAGTTCCTTGTAGTGTCCCATACCCATTATCTTCATTACTCGCAGCATTTCGTAGATTCCGATAAGAGTTCGAGCCTGGTGTGCGTGTGCGGTGAAGAGACCATTGGCCGTCTCGCCAGACTTGTATATATGTGGCGGCAATTCTTTTGGAAGTGTCCGAAAGAACAAACACGAAGTACATTTCCTACTGCTTGGGTCGCTGATATTTCGGGAATGTAGCAGTGCTGTTCCCAGGGTATCGCAGTCATTATGTTGTCACCGATCTTTTTAAGCATGATATTGTGCCTTACCTTGAGCTGTGCTCATTCCAAGGCGATCTCTCTATAGAAAGCCGCTCAGACATCACAGCCATTTAAATTCAAAAGATCTAAAGAAAATTTAACGACACCAAAAGTTTAAAAAATATTGCGTCAAAAAACTTATAATAAAATTTAAACAGTGTAACTTCTACTTTTAAAACAACTAACTCTTACACCCACAAAATTCTTAAGCCCAGTTAATTTCAGCAATTTCAAAGACCAGACACACACCCGAATGTCCGAAACACGAATGAGCCTTTTGTTCTAATGTCGGTGTAAAAATAAAAAAAATAAATATATTTACATTCAAATGTGACACTCACCATGCACTGAAGCGTTGCCTCGTTCTCCACCAGCAAACATATGTTGGGGAACACCCACAGTAGGCGACTAATACTGGGAGTGGCTGACAACTCTTTTGTTTCTGGTCGCCGATGTGCAGCACCTCCGTTAATAGGCCGCATATGGCGACCATCCACCTATGGCTACCACGGTTACTCCACTGCTAGGTGGGGTACTTCGGCAAAGGAAGGACACAACACGTCCAACTGTGCAAGCGCCACCACACAACCCCTGCAGGATCTTCCCTCACACCGCTACAACAATACACTAGCCGGTGCAGACACTACTCGTCCGGCATCACATAGAGCGCTACTCGCAGACGGAACATAGAGCCCTTTGCCGAGCAGTGCGTGGTGCGTGCTGCCCTTTGGCAGAGTCGCGACTCTATCGCCTCCTAGCGGGGCGGTAGGGTGGTGTGGCCTCGAGCGCCGTCAGAGATCGTTGACAATCGGTGACGGGCCGCCTCAGGAGAAATAATTTTAAGAGAGAATCCTACAAGTCAAAGCTTCCAACTAAATCCAAAAGTGGACGTCCGACCACCGGTTCAGCAGCAAGTACTCCATCTGGCAGAGGTTGTGTCGTTGTACAACCAAATGCCGAAGTTTTGCAATGCAACAAGACCAGCTGTACTTTGTCGCTAGGGCCTAGTAGCTGCCCTCCACGATGAACTAACGGAATGATATAGACAGACTGGTATAGTGCACTCTAGGTTACAGATCTAGCCAGAGACGGTAGTTCACTCACCACTAGCGGTAGAGTGACTGCCATTATTGACAGTCAGTTGGCAATATGCGTGTGGAGTTCCACACTGGAGTTGCAGCTATTGCTGTCATAAGCAGAAGACTGTCATGGTAGTTTTGATAATGGCTCTGAGCACTACGGGACTTAACTTCTGTGGTCATAAGTCCCCTAGAACTTAGAACTACTTCAACCTAACTAACCTAAGGACATCACACACATCCATGCCCGAAGCAGGATTCGAACCTGCGACCGTAGCGGTCACGCGGTTCCAGACTGAAGCGCCTTTAACCGCACGGCCACACCGGCCGGCTTTTTTTTGAAGTTCGTTGTTGATCGATTAGCTCAGTTTTTTTCATTACAGAGGGCTGCTAACCCTCTGACCGAACATGCTGAGCTACCGTGCCGGCTTTTTGATAATGCTCTGCCATCCTGCATAAATAGTATTTGGCAGCATTGTGCGTAATACATACTCTCTTGGCTCTTGGTAGCACTGTGCCTTCCAGTCTATATAATGCTGACTCGCATTCGGGAGGATGATGGTTCAATCCCGCGTATGGCCATCCTGATATACGTTTTCTGTGATTTCCTTAAATCGCTTCAAGTAAATGCCGGGATGGTTCTTGAGAAAGGACACGGTCGACTTCCTTACCCATCCTTTCCTAATCCAATGGGATCAATGACCTCGCTGTGTGGTCCCCCAACCAACCAACCAAAGTATTGCTAAGTCGATATCTATGTAACGCTAAGTCGATATGTATTGGATGGGAAATGGAGCATCTCTGTATTGAATTTCACATCAGGATTTTGTGCTCTCCAAAGCGGACCTGAGGGCTTCAAGACCTTTTGTAGGAGTGTGGTCTTGGCGCACTTTACGAAGGAAGATGATGCAAGAATTTTGAGAGCTTGTATCGAAGATATCAAACTTAGTACGAGTACTTCCTGCAGATAACATTTATCAAGCAATAAGCAGTCTCCTCTCACATCAAGATTTGAATCTATGAATTAGCACAAGCTTACCCTGAAATATTTCAGTTTTTAGGATTTTCTCAACACTGAGTATAAATTCATGGACCACCTGCAAGCTCTAAGAACGTATCTCCTGCCGAGTCAAACAGACTTCCTTGAGCGCCTTATGGAGATACTTCTAATAGAGTAGGCAAATCCTGCCTCACAGTTGTATCTTTACTGTTTATATGGCATTCTTGAGCCTGCTGTTCTTCCGCTAATACACAATATGAAGATATTCTTCAGAGACTGGATGTGGGATTACTTGAAATTTATAACGCTGATACTGGTTGGGATATTTCCAGTTGGGCTAACGTACTGTACGTTGGACAGGAACGGTTTTTGCTATGACCATGCCATCCTATAAGATGCTGCTTAGTGCCGTTTGACGATCTAAACGAACGAAACTCTTACTCAGCCTGGCCGTCAAGCGACAGATAACAGCTGCTAAGCAGATGAGACGCCTATCAGGAATGAAGCCTTTATTGCAGATATTAAATCTCAGAAACGGTGCACTTTGTGCATCAAATGTAGTATTGCAC
Organism: Schistocerca serialis cubense; assembly: GCF_023864345.2. Lineage (NCBI taxonomy): Eukaryota > Metazoa > Arthropoda > Insecta > Orthoptera > Acrididae > Schistocerca > Schistocerca serialis. The sequence goes on from NC_064639.1 coordinate 287,136,114, forward strand.
ACTATCTGAGGTGTTCGAATGCTCCGGGAGACTTTGAACAAGGACGTGCAGCAAATAAAAGGCCTGGATGATCATACCAGAGTACATTTTGCACTCCTGGTGACGTTTCGAGCAGGGGCTTTCCTATAGGAAGGAACACAGATTTTGGCAGTCAGATGTGTTCTGTATTTGACTTGATGGTACAGCTACAACGCCTCGAAGGAAAGTTGCACGGTGGACCTACAATGGAAGTGGAATATGAGAAGCTAGTTGAAAAGGCTGGTTTGAACATTACAGTGGAGGAAAGGGAATCTACACGAATCAGTGTGTACCAGAGACAGTGCTAGCATAGAGCAGATAAAAGCTCTTGGCACTTTTTTTTCTTTTCTCGGTCCTTCCCTGTTCCGTAATTTAGTAGACTGATTTTACCCTGCGTTTGTAGCAGCAGAAATGACCTGCCCAGATCGTTGATGAGAGCAGCAGAAATGACCTGCCCAGATCGTTGATGAGCGACATCAGATTGTTAGTGAAACCTGAGATGGGCGCGACAAAAATGGAAGGAAAGAGAAGATAGCGTCTTTCAGAGTCGTGAATATGTAAGTGCACCACAACGGTCAGGAGTGAGGCGAGGAAGAAGACAAATTGTGAATCGTGAATTTATGGAGTGAGTTAAAAGAGTTTGTGGCAGGAAGATGAGCCAACAGGGACGTGTCTACTCGTTACTTTCAAGTGTGTTCATAATTCAACCAACTATCTTCAATGTTGATGCAAGTTTTTTGTTATGTAGGCATTCTGAAAGTTTTTCCCCACTCCCATCTGCAGAGCCTGTTTAGAGCCAAGCTGTGAGTCTGTAGTAAGTGCAGCGACACATCAACTGCGGTCGAACACTTCTAGAGAATACTAGCTGCTTATGTACTCGTTTTAGTTACACCAACATCTAATTTCTTCTTGTAAAGTAGTTTGGTCTCCATCCACAGGGGTGACGTCGAGTTGTTCACCGGTGACTACCCAATAATCACACTAAACACTGTACGAAGCAGAAAAGGCTGTCCCTCCAATAGTGCCAATATGTGTCAAAATTCTGAGGTTCCAACTACTTACTAAACAGACGCCTTCAACTGAGACAGTCGGTTGTTGGAAGATTATGAGGATGGAAAGATTAGTACATAGGACACAGAAACAAAGGATCTGGAAAAAATAAAATGAGAGACTGACGACTATATATTGTGTTCTTTAAACACTATCAGTGCTACTCCTAGGTATTTAAATAACATCAATCTGTTGCATTTGCTGCATGCATTTGTCCATACGGTCCTTCACCAATCATTTTACAATACAAATTTTCTAAAGTTCACATTATATTCTGTCATTGTAGGTAATCGGTCAGATACGTAATAATCTGCTTTGCTTTTTAATTTTTATAAAACAGCAGATAGCGATGCAGCTGCAGTCTGTGACAACTGTTCACGCTAAGAGAGATGTTTCAGCAATGAACTCAGACTGTGACGACAGTTATTTTACAGGCATCCGCAGCCTTGTGTCGACCATATAGCGATACACGATGCTCTTGCAGTAGCACGCTAAGAGAGATGTTTCAGCAATGAACTCAGACTGTGACGACAGTTATTTTACAGGCATCCGCAGCCTTGTGTCGACCATATAGCGATACACGATGCTCTTGCAGTAAGAAATCAGGTTAAGTGGCAGCTGCAGTCTGTGATGACCATCTTGTAAAGAGCTGCATTGGTACATGATGAGGTTCCGTGGCAAGCTGTCATGGCAGTTCGTCATACCGTGTCGTCGAAGAGGCAGCGGCAGGTAGTGCAGTTTGCTGAGAGCTGCAGTCTGTAACAGTCAAATCGAAGTATGTGATGCGGCTCAGCGGCAGCCACACTCTGCGACCACCATGTCGTGGTAGCTGTAGTGGTAGGTGACGACGCCAGTGGGCTCCATGTAGAGCACGGAGATGGGCAGGAGGCGCGTGGGCACGCAGCAGGCGCGCGGGGCCAGCCCTGGCCGGAACGTGTGCAGCAGCGCCTGCACCAGCGCGTGCTTGGTGGGCGACAGGTGCTCCGGCAGCGGCCACGAGCACCGACCCGCGCACTGGAACGCCTGTAACTCACCAAGCACACACACCTCACTCCCGACGTCAAATGGGACTAGCGAGAATAGAGTGGTGGGGAGGGGAGGGGAGGTGAGGTGAGGTGCGGCAAAGGGCGGAGAGGATGGGAGGGGAAGGGAGAGGAGGGGTGGGGAAGGGAGAGAAGGGCTGGGGGAGGGAGAGGAGGGGTGGGGGAAGGGAGAGGAGGGGTGGGGAGGGAAAGGGAGAGGAGGGGTGGGGAGGGAAAGGGAGAGGAGGGGTGGGGAGGGAAAAGGTGAGGAGGGGTGGGGAGGGAAAAGGTGAGGAGGGGTGGGGAGGGAAAAGGAGAGGAGGGATGGGGAGGGAAAGGGAGAGGAGGGGAGGGAAAGGGAGAGGAGGGGAGGGAAAGGGAGAGGAGAGGAGGGAAAGGAAGGGGCAGGGAGGGGAAGCAGTGTTCTAGTCGAAATGGACGCTTCAGCCTGTTGAGAGATTAAGAACTACCCACTTGTTCCATTTTTGGGATCTGCAGGACAGACCCTATACTCCGTATGGCGGGAGAAGAGCTCTGACAGTTGAAGTGGCCTTGCCGCACGTGCTTGGCCAACCAGATTATGAGATTTTACATTACCATGGCAACACCCAGTGTTGCCGAGTTGCTAGGTGATCCTTGCTTTGTCAGTGGTGGCAAAGGCATCGTTCAGCTTTGTGTGTCTACATGTGCATTCCACTAATTTTGCAAGTCTCTTGCTGTGCGTGTGTGCGTATGTGCGTGCGCGCGCGTGCGGGCGTGTGGGGGTGTGAGTGTACACGCAAATTTATGTACAGATTGTGTGTTTACTTTGAAAGGGAGAATTGTGGGCTTTTGATACAAGTGCGTAAAGCGATTAATAGAGTAGCAGAAGCATTGATCATCTCTACAGCGATGGTGAAGAGTGTCGCAAATGATATTGAGGCTACCTATTCAGCTGGGAGGCTTGTTATTGTGACGCATGGAAAGTCAGGGAAGAGATAGTGTTGTGTGACAAACAGGCAACGTTGAAAAATGCTCTCAGACAATAAGTATACGCATCCTACAGCATGAAGGAATATCTGACACTTAAAAAGTCGAGGGCGTAACAATCGGGTAGTGGTTCGTTCACAGGCAGGATCACAAGGCTCTCCATTACTTTAAAGGAATTGAGTTTGGGTGGAAATAATTCACAGGAACAAAGGTGCTACAGGAATGCAGAGACATTTTAGCGTGGAGATGTTGTTTCCCGCATGAGATGCTAGCAGCGAATCAGGTCAATGTAAAATGGATTCACGAAACATGGACCAACTTGCGTCACGCACGGTCCGTCGGGTGGGCAGACTACACGCACCATAGAAATATGAGCGTGCCAACTGGTAAAGGAGGACGACTAATTGTCCATGCTGGCCCTGTGAACGGTTTCGTGGCCTGTGCTATGATAATGTTTCAGTCAAAATAAAACTCGATTTGCATGAGGAGGTACATTTAAAGACCGGCTTGTTACTTGTTTGCTACCAAATGTTGTTTTGGTTATGGACAACGTGCTGTATCATTTTGTAAAGTTAAGTAAGGCACCATTGGCTGCTGTAAGGAGAGATGACAGACAGCTCGTTGAAAGATAATAAAATAGGCTTTGAACAGAATGTGAGAAATGTGGAACTGCTGGAATCAGTGAAACGATACAAGCCACAGAAGATGCTGTATGCTATTCGTTAGTAAAGTACCACATCTATAAAGCTATACTTCTTCCATCGTACTGTTGCCATTAAAGTACTATCGAACTTATCTGGGCCCAAAGAAAAGATGTCGCAGAGCAAAATACAACCTTTACATAGCGAGATACAGAGAAGGTCGTAAATGAAGCAGTCACACGAATAAAGCTACAAAATTGGAGGAATGTATTGAACTATTTGTGTAAAGATATTACAAAGTCTAATTTAGAAGAAGACGGAAGAGTAGAATCCATACAAAATTCTGTAATTTCTTTATCAGACGATGAGGACAGCAGCAGTTAAGATACGGAAGCCTGTGTGGCCATGAATACAGATGATCATTAAGACGATTATGATCTCGGAGTTCGCGTTCTTCAGTACAAAATATAAATATAATGTCTTCATTCGATTTCTTACACGAAACATTTGTGACTTTTGCTGTACCTTGTTAAAATCGAAAATCTATTTGTCTGTGTTTGTGTAAGAAGAAAAATACCTCTAGCACACGAGTAAAAAAAAAAAAAATTATCAAGCAACGCATCACTCAGTGCAATGCTGCCAGCAAGAATGCTGCAATGATTCATGCGGCATTGTTAGGCTTTGTAGACCTGGTTGCCACGCTGCCGAAGGGTGGGAGGGAAAGGTCCGTTGCCCCTCACCCCGCCGAGCCAGTAGCTGGCCAACTGCACCTCCATGTCGAATACCGGCAAGTGAGCTGGTAGCTGTCAGAGCTCTTGTCTCGCCGAACGGAGCATACCTACACCAACAAAATTTCGAAGGTTATTCACATGTACTTTCTGACTATACTATTTTAGCACGAGTGGCCCCGTAATGTGTAACGAGACAATTCCTACTACTGCATAGCCTATTGCATCGTGATCATCACCTAAGGCGAGGTTGTTCACGTGAGGTCTTGTTTTCTCACCTCTCCTTGGTTGGTCGTAACATTCCTTATATGGCAGCGTTGCCTTTCCTACCCTTTGATTGGCTCGAACTAAGAGAAAAACAATTCCATTGCAACTTGAGCAAAGTTCGAAGGCGTATGTCATCAAAAGTATCCGGATACCCCCAAAAACATACGTTTTTTATATTAGGTGCATTATGCTGCCAGTTACTCCATATCAGTGACCTCAGTAGTCATTAGACATCGTGAGAGAGCAGAATGGGGCGCTCTGTGGATCTCACAGGCTTCGAACGTTGTCAGGTGATTGGGTGTCACTTGTGTCATACGTCTGTACACGAGATTTCCACACTCCTAAACATCCCTAGGTCCACTGTTTCCGATGCGGTAGTGAAGTGGAAACGTCAAGGGACACGTACAATAAAGGTGTACAGGGCGACCTCGTCTGTAGACTGACAGAGACCACCGTCAGTTGAAGAGGGAGACCATCACACAGGAATTCCAAACTGTAACAGGTTCCACTGCAAGTTCTGTGACAGTAAGGCGGGAGGTGAGAAAACTTGGATTTCATGGTCGAGCGGCTGTTCAAAAGCCACACGTCACGCCGGTAAATGCCAAACGACGCCTCGCTTGGTGTAAGGAGCGTAAATATTGAACGATTGAACAGTGGAAAAACGTTGTGTGGAGTGACGAATCACGGTACACAATGTAGCGATCCGAGGGCAGGGTGTGGCTATGGCGAATGCCCGGTGAACGTCATCTGCCAGCGCGTGTAGTACCATCAGTAAAATTCAGAGGCGGTGGTGTTATGGTGCGGTCATGTATTCCGTGGAGGGGGCTTGCACCCCTTGATTTGCGTGGCACTATCACAGCACACGCCTACATTGATGTTTTAAGCACCTTCTTGCTTTCACTGTTCAAGAGGAATTAGGGGACGGCGATTGCATCTTTCAACACGATCGAGCATCTGTTCAAAATGCACGCACGGCCTGCGGCGGAGTGGTTACATTACAACATCCCTGTAACGGGCTGGCCTGCACGGAGTCCTGACCTGAATCCTACGGAACACCCTTGGGGTGTTTTAGAACGCAGACCGATTCGTGCCAGGCCTCACCGACCGACATCGATATCTCTCCTCAGTGCAGCACTCCGTGAAGAATGGGTTGTCATTCCCCAAGGATCTTTCCAGCACGTGATTGAACGTATGCCTGCGAGAGTGGAAGCTGTCATCAAGGCTAAGGCTGGGCCTACACCATACTGAATTCCAGCATTACCGATGGAAGGCGCCACGAACTTTGAAGTCATTTTCAGCCAGGTGTTCGAATTCTTTTAATCGCATAGTATATATACAGGGTGTAAATTTTAAGTTGACAAACCAGAATACCTCGAAAAGTAAGCTTCATACGAAAAAGTGTGTAGAATCAAAAGTTGATTGTTTTCGAGGGGGACATCTGCTGGTGCTAAAATTAGCCCGCCAACCCAGCGCCCTGGGGATGGGGCCGGAGGCAACTTTAAAATTTCAAATGGGAACCCCCATTTTTTATTGCAGAATTAGATTCTACATAAAAAACTACGTAAATTTTGTCTTCAACATTTGGTTTGATTGTTGGCAGTTGGCGCTGTAATTCTAGAAAATCCATGTTCTCATTTCTGCGTGGAAAATGGTTACAGAAAAATAAAAAATATTTATTTACTTCGTAATTTTTGATTCGCTAAAACTAAAAGTCTCCCTCTCTCCCCATAGGGTGGGGTTTGAGAGAGGGGAATTAGAGTTTTACAAATGTTTACCCAAATACTGTATTAATTTTTTTCGCAGGTTAGGATAAGTTTTATTTGTTTCGTGGTCATGAGGCCAAACAATTTTAATTATCAAACAAATGATCTAACTAGCTACCTAACTAACCAAACAACCTACTTACTAACGAGTGAACTCATTTTTATTTATCCGTAACCATTTTCCACGCTAAAATGAGAACATGGATTTTCTTGAATTACAGCGCCAACTACCACGAATCAAAACAAATGTTTGAGACAAAATGTACGGAGTTTTTTTATGTAGAATCTGATTCTGCAATAAGAAATGAGGGTTCCCATTTGAAATTTTAAAGTTTCCTCCCGTCCCACCCCCAGGGGGCTGGGGTGTTGTGCTAATTTTAGCACCAGCAGATGTCCCCCTCGAAAATAATCAACTTTGGATTCTACACATTTTTTCGTGTGAAGCTTATTTTTCGAATTATTCTGGTTTGTCAACTTAAAATTTATAACTCTGGCCAAGATGCAACGGAATTGTTTTTCTCTTAGTTCGGGCCTATCAAAGGCCAGGAAAGGCAATGCTACCACATTAAGGCCATGTTACGACCAACCAAGGAGAGGTGAGAAAACAAGACGTAACGTGAACAACCTCGCCTTAGGTGATGATCACGATGCAATAGGCTATGCAGTAGTAGGATTTGTCATGTTGCACATTATATTACGGGGTCACTCGTGCTAAAATAGTGTAGTCAGAAAGTACACCTGAATAACCTTCGAAACTTTGTTAGTGGAGTTATACTCCGTACGGCGAGACAAGAGCTCACTGTCATTGATTTGGAAGCACGTAGGAGGAAATAATTGTAATAGCATCAGAACTGTTTTTTGGCGTTGCGACATACATCGCAATTTGGGATAGATTTCTGACATTCCTTAAAAAAATTATATATACATTACTGGGAAGTAGACCTGCTCATTCCTGTAGCAGATTGCCAGAGCTGAATCATCAATGGAAACACGATCGTGCGAGATAATCTGCGAAAGGGATCAACTCTACAAGACGCAGTAGCAAACAGAACTTTTGTACGTGTGCGTGATGTATATATTTCTCTTCCACATGAAATGTCAGCTTGTTACATATAGGCACACACGAACAACCTTGAGATTATCAACCCGAGGTCGCCAGTGGCTCGCTGCAGAGTAATTCCATTTCGTGTTATTTCTTACTCGTGTTTGTCTTTGTACGCTTATTGATTGATGATATCTGCACAGCAGTATAAATGTCGGCGGCATGCTTTGCGTGTCTTGCTTCGAAACAAACATGACAAACATGTCCCACTCACTTGCCACTTTCGTAACTCTTAACAACAGTAATGTCGCGTTTGTCTTCGTCCTCAGCCATGCATTCTGTACTGTTCTGTGTAGGGTTTGTTTTTTCCGGCAGTGAAATGAAACGTCGTGCTGCTAGGGCCTCCCGTCGGATAGACCGGTCGCCTGGTGCAAGTCTTTTGAGTTGACGGGGACTCTGGCGACTTGCGTGTCGATGGGAATGAGATGATAATGTTCTACTTTAACAATGATATACAGCTGTATGGATTGGTTTAATGAAGAAAAGTTGGCCGATATCCATCTTGCGTTTGCCTTCACTGAATGCAATGGAACAGTGGCTCAATGTTAAGCTGTTCCTAGACAGGCAGCAACCTAATCACAGTATTTTTGCATCTGTACATGTGTTTTACTTTTTGGCAATAGCTTATTATAGGCTTTCTCACTTTTAAGATATTTCCACTGCAACAAAGGTAACTGAGATAATAAATCCAGATCTTAGTTCTATTATTACTCGGTAACGACACACCGGAGATCTTGTACCCCTTGTACTAAAATACTCAAAAAATATGAATGAATAACTCATGAAATTTTGTTGGAGTTCGATTTATCCTATATAAGCTATCAATATTAGCTTTCTGTGAGAGGAAACAAGTACAGTTCATGAACGAATTAGCTTTTTTTATGTATCCATTATTTATGGCTGTTAGATTCACACACCATTGATTTTGACGTTAGATAGCCATATAACATCAACAAATACAAGTGGAGGGAAAAGTTCTCTTTCAAGCAACTCACGTCCCTCCAAAGTTTGGTTCAAATGGCTCTGAGCACTATGGGACTTACCATCTGAGGTTATCAGTCCCCTAGAACTTAGAGCTACTTAAACCTAACCTAAGGACATCACACACATCCATGCCCGAGGCAGGATTCGAACCTGCGACCGTAGCGGTCGCGCGGTTCCAGACTGAAGCGCTGAGAACCGCTCGGCCACACCGGCCGGCCCTCCAAAGTTTATTAACATGGAAGAAGATGTGGAAAGCGAGATGCGTGCGATAGGGAACCAAGATGCTGTGTTTGTTCTGATGTGATTGTAGTAACCTTGTAATTAACATACATTAATGCGAAAGGTAATGTGATAGATGATCGATATATCATGTGGCGAAATAAGCATTGTCATTGTGTGAGATACAGATACCCCAATTCACTACTATGAGCTTCACATCATTATAACGTGCCTGTGCTTAGAATACAAAGGACTGCACCGTAATCTGAGAGTGAAATTAAAAATTAAAAAATGGCTCTGAGCACTATGGGACTTAACATCCGATGTCATCAGTCCCCTAGAACTTAGAACCACTTAAACCTAACTAACCTAAGGACATCACAAACATCCATGCCCGAGGCAGGATTCGAACCTGCGACCGTAGCAGTCGCGCGGTTCCGGACCGAACCGCCTAGAACCGCTCGTCCACCACGGCCGGCACTAAAAATTAAATTATTTTTTCCAAACTTCGTCAGTGCATGCTTCAGTGTATTAAAGTTAACATAGTGAAGTCTCAGAATGAGCAAATGAATATGTTTTGCTGATTATATTTGTTTTAAGAAAAAATTAATAGGTGCTAAACAATCAAGCTGGAAAGCTAAAAATTGTTCAGAATGTGCAAATGTATGTCACAATCATAAGTTAGAAGTCTCGACTCGATCGGGGCAATGTTTTGGTCAAAATTGGCGTTTTACGTAGAGATGAAGGCGCTAAATATTAAACTCATAGGATGAAAATTCGTATGTAGCCTCATTTTGATATAAAAACATTAACTACGTTACTCTATTAAGCTGCCTCTATTACTTTTCAAGTTATTTACTAAATGCCAAATTTGGGAAAAAAAACATCCTTATTCATAATAGATTAAGTATCATTTGTATTTGTTGTTCAAAGTTCTAAATACAGCAGCAAATGAAACAATAATCACAAGGAATCTTAAAGAGGCAGTTCGGAGGTCACGTTCTACTGTCGGTACCTTCCTAAAAATTCTAGCCAGCAAAATTTAAATTCAGTCGAGCTAAAACTTTTTCAGTAACTAAAGCAAACTGAACTTTAATTATACGAAAATTAAGACGTTTGCAAATTGTTAAACGACAGAGTTATTAATTAATGTGGGTTCAAGAAAGGGGCAATTTAGATGCTGCTACCTGTGCCTAGAGTGGTTGACAGCACTTGTTCCGTTCGGCGTCCCGCTGTGCACATAAATAAATACAGTCAGAGAGGCAAAGAGCAAAGAGACTTCGCACCGAGATATACTTGACGCAATCAAACGCTTGCGTATGCTGTGCCTCAGATGAAGTCACAGCCAGGCAGCTCCCAAACACATTTTCAGTGAAAGTAGGAAATCAACTTGCGTGGATTGTACACTGTCCTGGATCGCTTAGATTTCACGGAAGTAACTGTGTGCCAACCACAATGTTGACTAAACCGTGTGGCAAGTGGCGAGATTATTTTCCACTTTTAAGGCGAGCAATTAACTTTTTTGATTACAAGTCAGGGCGATAGATCATTTTACTTGGAACTTGCTGTACAGGTCGTCTCTGAACTGTTAATAGTGCTGATTCACATAGGGAAAACATATTGAGCGTGTGAACTTTTACTGAATATATCAGTTAGTTAAAACTCTAAACTTTTATTTTTAGTGATAGTTTCCTGATCCTGCTGAATAAATAGCAAGTAGGATCACTTTATTTCAGTGAGCACAATGAGTAATGTGGACTTGTAGACTGGAAATTATGATCAGTAAGTTCTCCATCGCTTTCTGGCTGACTGCAAAAATAGTTTTCAGGCTCGTGTAAATGGCAGAGATCATAGATTATTTTACCAGTCGCCCGACAATGTTTTGATGCAATTAAACATTATCACTATCTGAGAGAGCTAAATTCAAGCGGAAAAACTGAAACAGAGCATGAGAATTGGAATCAAGTTGGGTGGAGAAGGAAAACTAAAGATAAAGGAAGACAATTAAGTTAGCAGCATTATGGAAATGTGAACTACACCATTACTGTTTCCTTTATGACAATGTGAACGTAAATATTGTAAAAGTTTAAAGAATTAGACGGATCCTAACCACAACAATACCTAAAGATGAGCTAAGAACATCTTGAGAAGTTCTTTCAGGGTATGTCACATCACATTAGACCATTAATCAAAGTGAGATGATGGATGTAATTATGTTGTAACTGGAGACATGCTGACCAGGGTACATAGCTTTCATATTGTTAACTCCTCCGGTTCGTTGATAAATATTAAATTTTGCAGGATTATTTTATTTTGTTATATTCTCTGATCACAATGTAGAACTATTGTTGTAGTAACACATTTTTAATGTTTGTTTTATTGACCTTTTGCTCATAAATATGGGAATACATTGAACAAAAATTAATTTATGTAAGGGTATACAGGTTGCACGCAGCCTTACGGTACGTAACATGCGCTCGCCAGCCGGCCTATCTGGAATGCTGACAATCTGCTTGGTCAGTACACGTGCGTCCGGCCACAGTGCGATGCAGCGAGTAAGCGGTCCACAGAGCGCGATATAACTAGCTCACCATGGATACCTTCGATACGACTGCAATTAACCGCTGTTAGGATGACAGACACAATGATGATCGGTGCGCGTAGCGTGCGTGTTTTATAATCAGCCTTTGTTAATAAACTGTTTAAACTTACTTCTCGGTGTTCGCGTATTGCCGTACCTCAAGGACACATCGCTTACAAATCCTGACAAATATCAGGGTAATCATCATCCGGGGCAACAACACAAACAACCCCCTTATTGAAGTGGTGTCAGAAGTGGGATAATTATAGAAAATCCACAGTCCTGAAGAGGTGCAGCACAATGTGAACTTCGAGCAGCAGCAGCAGCAGCAGCAACATGAACATCTTCTGACTATGTGGCGACATCCAACGCTGGAATTCAGGTTGGTCTACTCCAGTTTGGCAAGAATACGAAAGGCAGTGATGGATCTTTATTTTGCGTTTGAGTGACTCATTGGCGTTGTATTAGACGAAATGTCGCAATCCAGAGTAACGTTGTCGATCTACAAACTGTTATTAATGAACTGCAAGAAGAGATTCGGCAGTTAAAAGCAGAAATAAGCGAGCGCAACATTCCGAAAGACTTGGCAAATGATAGTTCATGCAGTACACGTACAACTACAGTAAAGAATTTTTCATTATTGCCACCAGTACCAGTGTTTAGCGGGAAACCCGAAGATGTGAAAGTGTTTTTTCGTTAACTTGAAGGTGCCGCCCTGTTAGTATTATGGACATATTCCGATAACTTAGCGGTTGCCGGATTAAGAATTTAAGGAGCAGCACAAGATTTCATTAGCGCGGAGCCTACTTGCGTGAAAACAGAAGATTACAATGAGTTTAGAACGATTGTTGTGAAGACATTTAAAAGTAAAAACGCGATCAGATTTTACAGAGAGCAGCTTTACAGTTTGCGAATGCGACGAGACGAATCTATCGAGCAGTTTGCCGACAGCATTCGAAACATCAACGCTCAAACGTACGAGTTAGTAGAAGATGAAAATGAAAATCGCATTCAGTTGTTCGAAGCCGACCAGAGAGCCTTGGACACATTCATTCATGGGTTGCACAGAGAGGAAATAAGCAAGGCTGTTCGATTGGCACGATGTAAAACGTTTCAGGAAGCAGCAGAATCAGTTGCTGGTTTCGTTGAAGCACTAAGACGACCGAATGAGAAGCAGAAACAAGAACGCAGAGTCTTCAACACAACAGTACAATGCTACAGATGCAATAAGCTGGGTCACAAGCGTAAGGATTGTAAAGAGAAGCGAATCTGCTATCATTGCGGGATGCAGGGTCATGTTTCGAGGGATTTCTGCAACAAGAAGAAAGGTAATGCGAACAAGAGACAATCTGCCAGATCTTTAAACGAGTACGGGGCGTACGACCGTTGCCAGAGACAGTGATTCCTGTTAGTTCCAGTGAAAATCTGACCGAAAATGACTTCGTGATAGGTGCTGTATATCGTGGGAGAAACATCAAACTACTTATTGACACAGGAGTACAGACCTCAATGTGGTGTGGCATAGGTAAACGGGATAAAGTGCGAGGGTTAAACGGAGGAAAGCTACGTAACTGTGGAGTAGTTGACGTAGAATTAATTCTTGGCCAAGACCAAGATGAAGGTGAAAATAAAGATAAATACACAGCATGGGCGCAAATAGTTTCAAATAACGAAACGCGATACGACGGTGTTCTTGGATTTGGTTTCTTGTCCACTAATGAGGACAGATATTTGTCGCAGAAAGAAAGATCAGACTAGGCCGTAGCAACTACAACCTAGGAAATCGTTCTTCAGATCGTACTCAAAGGAGTAGCAATACTGACGTCGTGGGAATAGACCGTCCAAACGATGCACCAGTTCCGAGTCCATGTTCAAATTGATCAGCCTCAGCAAATTCCCAAGGGAGCAGGAAAGACAATCTACGTTGAAGTTAAGTCACCACGATGCAAGGAAGGAACTCTGTTATTAATTGAGCAATCCGAGAAAACTGAGTTACTGGATACAATGCATTGTTTTGTTGCTAGAAGTGTAGGTGTCGCTACAATGGTGAGACAATGTCGCAAAAGTCCCGGTTAAAATAACGAATATGAGCAATGAGGATGTTTTGCCACGAGGAACTAAAGTTGCTGAAGTGTCAAGCGCAAGTAAAAGTGACGTAATCCAGATGAGGTAACAAATTCTGCAGTTACAAACACAGATTTTTGTAACAGTACCGCAAGACTGCGACGAGGAGACGACGTTAATAATAAACCGAAGCGCAAGATTTGGAAGAAGACAGAACATTTGACAGCTGATGAACAGAAGATTTTAGCACCTTTTTTGTTGGAGTCCGCAGATTTATTCCGAAAACGTGCAAATTTACCTGTCACTCGTTTAGTTTAGCATCGTATTCATACAGGGAGCAGCAAACACGACAATTTGGATGTCTGTTTACCGTACTTGGTAAGTTGTTACAATGCCAAAATGCACAGCTCAACTGGCCTAAGTCCATATGAGATCGTCTATGGAAGAAGAATGCATTCACCCTTGGACTTTGCAAGATCTACTGCCGGAATGAGCAATGAACACGTAAGGGATCTAGTACGCAAGCTAAAGGAAGCATGGAGGGGAGTGAAACAGCGAAATGATCGATCCTCTCTTCAGCAAGCAAGATAACACGACCGCCAAGCAGCAGTGACACAGTATCGAGTTGGAGATACTGTGTATCTAAGCAACGTGGTGCTAAAGAAGATTCAAGTCAAAAAGTTTAAGAAGTTCTGGGAAGGACCATATCCAATCGCGGAGGTGTTGTCGCCAGTCACTCTTAAGCTTCGACAGCTCTTTCGTTCCATTGTCGCTCACGTCAATCGTGTAGAGCCATTTCTGTGTACTTTTCCTGTAGTATCGCAAGACGACGAGGACCGACTGAGAGGCGACCTGCTGTTCTCAAACCCAGGAAGAGAGAATCGCGAGGTCGCAGTCCAGACTTCGAGGCCGAGGCATCGCCACGTTCCGAGCGATCCTGTTCCAGACATGTGCGTAAACGTGTGTAGTGTCTGAGAATGCAATGCATGTGTTTATTTCAGCCATGTGCTTATGTGAATGTGTTGTGAAAATTTAGTACTGAAGCAATTGCACGAGTGCACAAGTGAACTAAACCTTTTATTCCGCAGGTTAGCACAAGAAACTCATTTATTTTATGTTCATTGTTAACTCTAGTATTTAGAACTAATTAAGCATGTTCATTTTTATTCTAATGTTTGCTATGATAGCGTATTCTGCTAATGCTGTATTGATAGTACCACAGAGAACAGGTGTTTTGTTTGAAACACGATCAGACATGGTAGTTTCAACAAGTGATGCAATATTTGTCCTCAAGTACAATTTGAATGAAATCCAGCAACAGTTCAATTCTGTAAAGACGCAAATTGATCTAATTCGTTCTGTTAAGGGCAATGATACAATTTTGGAAATTGGTACATCTTGATATAATAACTGGATCACAGCCAGAATGCAGGTAGAGTCTACATTTGCTAATTATGAACAAGAGATGTACTGTTCTTTTTTTTAAAGCTTTTGCAACACAAAATTTTAATTAAGCGTGAACCTGCCTGGTTTGATTTTGGAGGGAGTATCCTTCGTTTTGTACTTGGTACTTTAAACTAGTCTAGATCTACTGGCAGTTAAAGGCAAAATATTAGCTCTTGAACAACAGTCCAGTACAGATCCAACTAACCTCTCTAATGAAATTGTCGTATTAAAGAATATGTGAAGAACCATCACTAACCACACAGTTTTCATTGAACAGCTTGTAAAGCAATTTATCTCACATTTCCACGTAATTCGTAATGAAACGAGCGCAAATATCCAAGAACTATTCCAAGGATTAAATGCTGTGAGTGCACACTTAGATTTAAACACTCTTTTGCTGAGGATTACTGATAGTTTATCAAACGCTAGAATTGATGCCCTTAACTTAAGAACAGCCTTAGAAAGTACCTCAAATGATTGTTTGAGCAGCGTACTACTACATCCAGGACAATTTTTACAGGTCCTAATATCCACTGAGCGAAAGTTAGATGCAACCTATACTATGATTTATCCTGTTAACTCTTACAATTTATGTGATTACTATAAGTTAACCGCCACACACTCTTTAATGATTGAAGGTGAATTAACTGTTATTGTTTCTATACCCATTGCTAGATCAAAGCATAATTTTGAAATGTATAAGATTTATACTTACCCTGTGAAATGGAGACAGGCAGGTATCCATGTAAAGTACACACTGAATGATTATCTACTGATCAGCAAGGATCGAAGATATTTTGTGTCCCTAAATGAAAACGATTTGCATATCTGTAAACGTAGTCATAAGTTAATTTGCCCTGAATTGGTAGTATTCTTAGACAGCAGATTGTACAGCTGTGAGAAAGAATTGTTTATGAATCATCCCCCCAGAGATGATTGCCCTAGAATTTTAATGCATCTTTGTCACCCATTTCTTAAAGGATGTTCTGAAGGTATAAATTTTTCATTTAACTCCACCCTTGATGTCACATTTACATGTAAAAATTACGACACACCTGAGCTACCCTTTACACTCAAATTGTATGAAAGTGGATTAATCATGATTGCCACACATTGTCATTTATTATGTGAACTATTTGATATGCCTGGTGTATTGCCAACTACATTTCATGCAACTGAACATTTGCCGTTAACGAGAATGTTATTTTTTTATTACAATGATTCATACATATCAACATATGGAAAACATTCCTTATCAAGTTTTTCTGAAGACAACAATTTAATTAAGGATATCCATGAAAATTTAATTTCTTCCAATAATGAGCTAAGCTTCATTGAAGCAGCAAATAGAATTAAGTTCTTCGATTCATCCAGTAATGTTAATGCATACCTGATTGTCAGTATTGTGTTTTTATTGCTTTTATTAACTTGTCAACAGCATTAGCCATGTATGAAAGTGTTATCCTGAAGGCACGCTTCTCTGTACAGAAAGTTACTGTGTGTGCAAATGAAATACATGTTGCAATGCCTTCTGATGCCACAAATGATGAAATAGATTCATAATGCCCAATGGTCGTTTTGAGCCACCTATGGTTGCTCTTTTTCTCTGGGGAGAGTAATGTAAGGGTATACGGGTTGCACGCAGCTATAAGGCACGTAACACGCGCTCGCCAGATGGCCTATCTGGAATTCTGACAATTTGCTTGGTCAGTATACATGTGTCCGGCCGCAGTGCGATGCACCGAGTAAGCCACTGGCTGCGGTCCACAGCGAGCGATATAACTAGCGTGGCCTCGGGCGCGAATATGCCTCTTTCCTTAGCTCACCATGGAGCCCTTCGATACGACTGTAATTAGCCATTGTTAGCATGACAGACACAGTGATGATGGGTGCATGTAGCATGCGTGTTTTATAATCAGCCTTTGTTAACAAAACTGTTTAAACTTACTTCTCGGTGTTCGCATATTCCCGTACCTCAAGGACGCATTGCTTACAAATCCTGACAAATATTCGGGTAATTATCATCCGGGGCAACAACACAAACAACCCCCTTATATTTAACTTAACCACTCGTGCAGTCTTGGATACACTAATATTTTGGGTAAAACTGTACATAAAAAATTACAATCCTTCCCATCTTGAAGCCATTACCTTAAATTTTGTATGGTGTCTTTCCTGTTGTTGTTGTAGAAGTGGTCTTCAGTCTGAAGATTAGTCTGACGCAGTTGACCACGCGAGTGTTTCTGGTGGAAACATTTCTGTAAAACTGCTGCAACGAACATCCATGTGAACCTACTTATGCGTTCATGCTTAGGCCTTCCTTTATAATTGTTAGCCCCGACACTCTTCTCTACAAAATATCTGAAGATTTCATGATGCTTCAGGATGTGTTCTACCAGCTGATCCTTTCTTTAGTCAAGAGCCACAAATTTCTTTTTTTCCCCAAATTAGGTTCAGTGCTTCTTCATTATTTACTCTATTTCCCCAGCTAATCCTTAGTAATTTACTTTAGCGCCACATTTCACTAGCTTCTACCCAAAATTTTAAAAAAGTTCACTCACCAAAATTTAGTACTTGTAATCCAGTGTTTCAGTATCAATAAAATCTACGTCTTCCTAAACAGAGGATTGAAGTACAAAATCACTTCTGAAACGAATGCAGAATTTATAAATACCACAACTGTGGAACTAAAAAGCACATATGCCTTGGTGAAGATCGAGGAAAAGCACACACAGAGATATAGGTGCTAACCTCAACAAAGTCTTACCAATGAGCAGCAGTTAGCTGTGAAGAATGTAGGGATCCATGCACCTTCAAGAACGATTGTAATTTGGTGGCATTTGTAAACGAAGTTGGAATTCCAGAGGGGGTGGGCGGTGAAAATGTGCTGGGATCGTAAACCAGTACGCATACCCATTAAGTATCCTGTTCAAGTAACTAAAATTTACTGAAGTATCAGAAAATTCTATGAGTCGAATGTATGGAAGTAATTGAACATGTAGAATTGGTATATTCTTTTAACTCCTTTAACTTTAGCCACTGAATTGATCAGCAGACAGATCAAAGGGCAATAGTTTATCTGGGACATAAGTAAATAGTTTTTTAAATTACCTAAAAGGCAAATTCTTTCCCAAAGAGCAAGATAGAGAACATAAAATTGTATCCTTGCTATACTAATAACAAATCTGTAAAACCGTCGTTTCTGTCAGTATTTGAACACGATAGTTTCCAAAACTGCTAAACGAATTTTCATTGGGTTTTCACAGTAACTTGAGGATAGCTTTGGGAACCTACCAGACTTTAGTTCGTCGAAACCAGATCTCCGGCCGCTGTGGCCGAGCGGTTCTAGGCGCTTCAGTCCGAAAACACGCGGCTGCTACGGTCGTAGGTTCGAATCCTGCCTCGGGCATGGATGTGTATGATGTCCTTAGGTTAGTTAGGTTAAGTAGTTCTAGGTCTAGGGGACTTGTGACCTCAGATGTTAAGTCCCATAGTGCTTAGAGCCATTTGAACCATCTGAAATCAGATCACGAAAAAAGAAGATATCTACACATGTTATAGAAATGTATGTATGTATGGATTTATTTATGCTTGTTTGTTTGATTTCCTCTGTAACCATTTGACCGATTTCGTCCGAATTTGGTACGCTTATCATTGTTGGAAAGAATCGCTTTGGGGGTAAGAACTGCCTACGTATCAAAGGTGTTTGAGTGAAACAGAAGTGTAGGCCACTATACGCGAATACAAGACTTTTATTCATCCTGTATTTAAGAACAAGAGCATTTTGTGAATTGCAATAAACTTTACACATAATTTGAAACATTTAAGAAACTTATTCTTGCCGACCCTCCGCCCCCTCCCCCCTCCCTCCTGTTCATTTTCGCATCAGGCATGGCTACGTAATTTATTCCTTCTTTACTACTAATCTTATTATAACACATTTTGCAGACATTGTTCAAATAGCCACCAAATGTATCTGCAAAATTATATCAGTATATGACACATAGTTCAGAATATATGATGTCAAACACTGAGATGCCTGAATAAATTCCGCATCATGCTTAACGTTTAAATTTGTTATTACTAACCCGCATAACCGATTTCGATGAAATAAGCAAACGATATAGCTTGAATTCTGATGAAGAAGATAGGCTTCTTTATAAAGTGTAAAGTACTTTGCTAGTTATTGAGGTGAAGACTATTACGCGGATTAGGGAAAAGTATTTACTTCGACTTCTGAGCTTCACCGTATTTGTAACAATGCTTTTATTGATTGGTGTGTCTTACGCAATACAACTGGAAGTAATGAATACAATGGTTATACAATTTTCAATGTCTTTAATCCATGCCTCCAGACTGCTTCAGTAGCAGGATGCATAGGAATGCGCTCTTGATTGGCGACTCCATGGAGTGTTCTGTGCACCACGACCAAATAGTGGATAGAATTGGAAGGAGAATCAGCATTGGTCGTATTTTTTTGTTTTATTATCCACAAAACTGATTTACGGTCACTTAGTGACCATCCTAAGTGCTGTAATATACAATTAAAATGGGTAGGTGCTGGTATCAACAAGCTTAGAGCGTTGATTCTCCTTCCAATGCGCTCTTGGCTATGCTCCTCCGTACTTAGGAGAGGCGGGGGGGGGGGGGGGAGGGGAAGGTCATACTTGACATACTTGCTATGCTTTATTTGCATTCGTTACCTCGTATCCAGTGGGGGCGACTATCCAGGTGTCGTAGTTGATCTCTGAGAAGTCGACGTAGAGCGGCTTCCTGCGGCAGTTGCCGCGCGCCCGCCGGCCCGACCTGGCCTTCACCTGGAGCTGCAGCTCTCCGCCCCCGCCGCCCCCACTGTCCCTGCTCCAGACGCGGTTCGTCTCTTCCTCGTAGTCCTCCGCCTCCACCTGCCGCCTTCTGCGTGGAGACTCACGACCGCCGCCCACCTGCGAGACAACACGCACACTTAGGCAGGCAACGCGGCATTCGCAATACTCAGTGTGCACGCACACGCACGAGGTGGCGAGCTGTTACAATGACAGTGACACCCTTAGTTTCACACACAGTAGAAGACTGATCATCCCGATTCTGCTGTTTTCGAGTTCTTCGAATACAATGATTCCCAGGCTACCGTGCAGGTGCGCTTTGACGCGGTGGCTATCTTAGAGGCTAAAGCATTAAAACAAAACAATTTCTTACGTTTTGCACTTTACTTCGGGACACATCTTACAATCGTGAAAGATAGAGAGTTAATTAATTTGTGTAACACTGAAAGTCGCGAGTTCTATCTTCTTATCTCGTGTTTTCTACTGAAAATCTCGTGTTTGTACTCTTGTTAACTTTACTATTACAGAGATCGCCTAAACTTTATTTTTTTATTGGTCCTGTACGCAACAAATAACTTACTCGGTCTTTCTGCTGCCACTGCTTGATCTGCTACATTCCATTATTTAACAAAAACATAAAAAAACCTATTATTCATGCTGAGTGCACTGCATGTTCTGTATGGCGGCTCCTGCTGTTGCTTGCGGCTTCTGCTTACTACAACTATATATAATTCACGAGAAAGTGTTTGGTCAAATCTAAACTCTATAAATGATAACCCAAACAAGTAATTCCTTTTTTCAAAAACTATATTATGAAAGCGATTCTTTCTCATTCAATTAACAAAACGCTAGAAGCTCTTTGAACAATCGCTTCGTATGCAAATCTGCCTCCAATGGCATAAAAGCAATATTACAAATTAATCAGACTCTTGAGACAGACTGAAATAATTCCCAATTAAATACATAGTCAAACAATTCCCTGACAATTACAAAAGAAATCAATGACAAAAATCAATACTTAATCTATTCGCCTAACAATGGTTTCCCTTCAGAATTCAGCTCCTATCTTTATCAAAATTACCGTCTGCTGCTACGCACATACACAAACCCTTTTCCTTAAATTAATAAGCGCGCTGCAAATTATAAAAAATATCAACTCAATACCAAATCCTGTGTCGCTGCTGGCGGTCACGGCAGTACGGCAGCTCGGCGACGACCCCTCGCCCAACACGGGCGCACCACAGCAGGCGGGCTCCTACACTGGCTTCCAAACTGCCACTAATTAATCCGTGTGCTGTGAAGCGCGACAACAATATCTTAGATTCCAGAGCTTGTGTATGCGCGCTGTAGCCAACCTTTAAATCCTAAGAGAGTATTGCCAACTCTCGACATCACTCATACAGTGCCTCCATAGCCGAATACTTAGATCTCCTGCTTTTGGCGCAGAAGAGCGCCAGTTCGATTCCTGCTAGCACCTTAATTTTCTGAGGTATGGATGTGGGGCATGGCCGGCCGCTGTGGACGAGCGGTTCTAGGCACTTCAGTCCAGAACCACGCAGCTGCTACGGTCGCAGGTTCGAATCTTGCCTCGGGCATGGATGTGTGTGATGTCCTTATGTTGGTTAGGTTTGCGTAGTTCTAAGTCTAGGGGACTGATGACCTCAGATGTTAAGTGTCATAGTGCTTAGAGCCATTAGAACCATTTTGATGTGGGGCATGGGGCCCATTTAACGCTTCTGAGGTCGAATGACGAGCTGCGTGAATAAAGAACGAGCGGCAATATCATGATTCGTCTACCGGCAATAACGGCTCGGGGAATCGCCAACATGCTGATCACATGTCCCATCATCACATGTAACTCCTCAAACTGCCTTGTAGTCAGCAGTCGCCAGTCTGAACAGTCCTAACGCCTAAACCGTAAGTGGTGTTTACATACTTCACTAAGATTGTTCACCAACACAATGAACCATCGATCTCGGCGATATAGGTTGGCTTGCATGCCGCTTCGATACAGATACACTATGCCATCAAAAGTATCCGGACACCTGGCTGAAAATGACTTACAAGTTAGTGGCGCCCTCCATCGGTATCGCTGGAGATCACTATGGTGTTTGCCTACCCTTAGCCTTGATGACAGCTTCCACTCTCGCAGGCATACGTTCAATCAGTTGCCGGAAGGTTTCTTGGGCCCATTCTTCACGGACTGCTGCACTGAGGAGATGTATCGATGTCGGACAGTGAGACCTGGCACGAAGTCGGCGTTTCAGAACATTCCAAAGGTGTTCTATAGGATTCAGGTCAGGACTCTGTGCAGGCGAGTCCATTACAGGAATATTATTGTCGTGTAACCATTCCGCCACAGGCCGTACATAATGAACAGGTGCTCGATCGTGTTGAAAGATGCAAACGCTATCCCCCAATTGCTCTGTAACAGTGGGATGCTGTCATAGTGCCACGCAAAACAGCAAGGGGTGCAAGCCTCCTCCATGGAAAACACGACCACACCATAACACTACCACCTCCGAATTTTACTGTTGGCACTACACACGCTGGCGGATGACGTTCACCGGGCATTCGCCATCCTCACACCCTGCCATCGGATCGCCACATTGTGTACCGTGATTCGTCACTCCACACAACGTTTTTCCACTCTTCAATCGTGCAATGCTTAGGCTCCTTACACGAAGCGAGGCGTCGTTTGGAATTTACCGGCATGATGTGTGACTTATGAGCAGCCGTTCGACCGTGAAATACAAGTTTTCTCACCTCCCGCCTAATTGTCATAGTACTTGCAGTGGATCCTGATGCAGTTTGGAATTCCTGTTTGTGGTTCGGATAGATATCTGCCTATTACACATTACGACCCTCTTCAACTGTCGGCGGTCTCTGTCAGTCAACAGATGAGATCGGCCTGTACGCTTTTGTGCTGTACGTGTCTCTTCACGTTTCCACTTCACTATCACATTGGACTCAGTGGACCTAGGTATATTAGGAGTGTGGAAATCTCGCGTACAGACGTATGACACAAGTGACAACCTATGACCTGACCACGTTCGAATCCGTGAGTTCCGCTGAGCACTCTATTCTGCTCTCTCACGATGTTTAATGACTACTGAGGTCACTGATATGGAGTTGTGGCAATAGGTGGCACCACAATACACTTAATATGAAAAACGTATGTTTTTGGGGGTGTCCGGATACTTTGGTCACAATATGTAGCTATCTACCGGGTACAACCACATCGGAGGGGTGTCTATAGAGAAGCCAGACAAGAATGTAGTCCTCAAAGAAGGACAGCTGTCTTCAGTACCTGCACGAGCACGTCTGGATGACTGGCCGATATGGCATCGCAACAGTGGCTGACATGGGCTTGCTATTTTCATACTGCTGGGCGGCTGAAAGCAAGAGGAAACCACAGACGTTATTTACCTGAGAACAAGCAACTATACGGTATGGTTAAATGATGATCGCATCATCTTGTCTAAAATATTATGGAGGTAAACAGCCGCCCATCCAAATATTTCGCTGAATACTATTCAAGAGGTTGATCTAGTCTGAAAAAACAGGACTGACATTCTACGGGTCGGAACGTGGAATGTTCGATCCTTTAATTGGATAGGTAGGTTAGAAAATTTAAGAAGGGAAGTGGATAGATTGACCTCAGATATTGTTAAAGTTAGTGAAGCGCGGAGTCTCTAAGAACAGAACTTCTGGTCAGGTGAGTACAAGGTTGTAAGTACAAAATTATTTAAGGGTAGTACAGGAATAGGTTTAAGGATCTTCTCTTTCCTCGCCTTTGTGCCCTATCTTCACAAGGTCGGTATGTTAATTATTGGATTTGGTATTAGGTAACGACTGACTGAAACAGGACCAAGGAACACAATATAAGACGAATGGGTAGCCTAGAGAGATGAAATACAGATGAAATGAAGGCAGTAGAGGACCAAATAAGCAAAAAGGTAGAAATCCTTGGATAACATAAGAAAACAGAGTCTAGCCGACGAAAGAATACTCAGAGGAGACAACGTTTTTCGTTTTGTGAAGTGCACAATTTTACTTTTCCGAATACTAAAACCGAGTTGCCGATCGTGGCATCTGACATCTTACCAAGACCTGACTGAATGTATATGCAGCTTCTTTCAGCCAGTACTTCATTATAGGTAACTACTTCAGCTGCACAGAGCCTGAGGTTAGTATTAATATTGTGCGCCAATGTCATTAATATAAAACATGAACAGCAAACGTTCGAAAACACTGGCGCAACCCGCTGTCACTTCTGCATCTGACGATAACTCTCCAGCCAAGAGAACATGCCGTGTCCTGCCTGCCACGACATCCTCAGTCTAGTCGCATATTTCACCTGATAGGCTATCTGGTCGTACTGTGTCAAAAGCTTTTTGGGTATCAAGGAATACTTCACCTACCTGTGTGCCTCGATCCAAAGTTTTGAGTATGTCATGCGAGTAAAGTGGGAGTTGGGTTTCACATGATCGATGCCTTCAGAATCCTTTGTAAAGAAACATTTGAAAACCGAGTTCACCATTTCGGCTTTTGCTTTGCAATCGTCAGTTTCAGTTCCTGTCTCATTCCGAGTCACTGGACACTAACTTTGTTGCCACTAACAGCATTTACACATGACTAGAATTTCTTTGGGTTCTGAGAAAGTTTATGTGACAATGTTCTTCTACGGCAGTCAATGAAGACTTCATGCACTGCTCTCTTGAAAGTCAAAGGCGTTTCGTTCAGCACCTCTATCTGTAGCCCTATGCTTTGTTTTACACCTATAACGCAGTAGACTCTAGAAGTTTCTTTACATTGGCTGTATACCATGGAGAGTCCCCTCCATTTTGAACTGTTCTACTGGCTACATGTCTATCCAGTGCATGGTCAATTATTCTTTTAAACTTAAGTCATAGTTCCTTACACGCTCCCGTCCTGCACTGAAAATTTCATGTTCGTCATTGAAGTACAACACTACTGTTTTTATCTAGTTTACTGAACATATATATCTTTCTACTAGTTTTATTTTTCCTTTGTACTTTGGTAATCATTGCTGCCACAACAGCAGAAATGACACCAGTTTCGATATGGAAATCCTCAAAGAAGTCAGGTCTGTTTGTTGCCATCAGATCTAATGTATTTCCATCATGTGTGGGGTTCGAAACTATCTGTTCTAAGTAATTTTCAGAGAACGCATTTAGTGATGTTCCACACAATGTCTTCCCACGCCCACCACTAACAGAATAGTAATTTTCGCAGTTGAGTATTGGATGATTAAAGCCACCGCCGATAACTGCAGTATGATTAATTACACTTTTGAGTCTCCTAAAGCCATAGTTATTTGCACTGCACGGTTAATCAGCTAAACGAAAAAAAACCTTGGGCGTACCCCCCCCCCTTCCCCCCAAACACACACTGCTACTTTGGTAGCAGCTTCTGGTGTGCATTGGTCACTTGACGCAATTAATGGGACCCTATAGTTCTCAACCCTATGGCTCAAGTCCAGGAAGTCGCAGCCTAGCTTGTCATAGATCGATTGAAGTCTTTGGTTCAGTCCTATCAACTCAGAACGTAGGGCCACGAATAGTTCTGGAGACAATACTGCCAATTGTGAGCTTAGTTGAAACTCTGTGTGAAAGGCTGGTCTTAATCTTCTCTGCCAGTCGCTGTATGATCCAAGCATGAACTCTGAGCCCAGTCGACAGGCATTGTCTGTTCCTACGTGCGCTACCATCTGCAGTTGGTCGCACCCCGTTGCCTCCCTTAATAGCTGCTGGAATAGCATCGGCAGGAAGGTAGGAACAAAGAGGCGATACTGATCCTATGGTCCCCCCCTCAGTGGTAAAGTGGTCCAGTGGATAGCAGGACAAAACCTGGACACAGATCAAGCATGAAAACAGGAAAGTATACTGTAATGTAAAAGAAAGAAAGAGAAAAATAGAAACAGTAAACGCTCCAAGACATGCAACATGGAGCGAAGTACAACAACCGTGGCGTCTTAGTTGTGTGGCTATAACGGTGGACTGCCAAACGAGAGCTCCATGATGAAATCTCCCTCGCCGGCCGGGTGGCCGAGCGGTTCTAGGCGCTACAGTCTGGAGCCGCGCGACCGCTACGGTCGCAGGTTCGAATCCTGCCTCGTGCTTAGGTGTGTGTGATGTCCTTAGGTTAGTTAGGTTTAAGTAGTTCTAAGTTCTAGGGGACTGATGACCTTAGAAGTTAAGTCCCATAGTGCTCAGAGCCATTTTTGAAATCTCCCTCGAGCCTAATTTTTTTAAACATAATTATGAACTTTCCGTCAGGTAATCGACGTGTCTGTTTATATTTTGCTTCTTTTTTCGCAGTGCTGTACACCCTGTTGTCGCGTCTGATGTGTGTTCAGTTTTTGACGAGCTATCCACTGGGCGGTCTTACCAAATCTGAGAGGGGTGCGATGGGGAATTTCCCTTGTTAGAAGATAGATTGAGGAAAGGCAAAGCTATGTTAATACGATATGTCTATATGCAGTTTTGAGGATTTTGACCAGAATACACTCTTTGAAATTCTGAAGATAGAAGGGACAACGCACAGTGAGCGAAATGTTACTACAACTTATACAGAAATCAGACTGCAGTTGTAAGAATCAGGCACGAAAGGGATGCAGTTTGAGAAAGGAGTGAGAGATCTGTAGGCTCTTCAAGTTATTCAATCTTTAGCCCAAGCAAGCAGTAAAGGATACAAAGCAGATATTTGGAAAAGGAATTAGAGTTCAGGGAAAAGCATTAAAAAACTGAAGCTTCCCAATAACATTGCAGTTCTCTCGGAGACAGCTAAGTAATTGGAAGTGCAGTTGAATGGAACAGATACTGACTTGAAAAGATGTTGTAAGGTGAATAACGGCAAAAGTAAAACAGGGCTAATGGAATGCATTCCAATTAAATTAGGCGATACCCAATGAGTTATGTTAGGAAATGAGACACTAAAAGTGGTAGACGAGTTTCGCTATGTGGACAGCATAACAACTGAGAATGACTGAAGTAGAGAGGATATTACACGAAGACTGGCCATAGTACGAAAAGAATTTCTGAAAAATATTTCTTTTTTTAACGTCTAATAAGTTCAAGTTCTAGTGTTGCACCTATAATATTATGTAAGTAACAGCATCAGTTAATCGGTAATAATTAAAGAACAATAGTCATATAAATTATATTTTGATACACTAATCAGTTTAGAATCATTAAAATACAAATAGTCGAAATTTACACGTTTAATTACGTTGGACAGGGAGTATTTCCGTCTGTCGCGGAGTTGAGATGTGTTAGCAGGTGCGCTCCTGGCGGTCGTCAGTTGTTTACGTTTCGCGGACGAGCGTGGCGACTCGTACTCTGCTATAGTGCTTGCAGTGCGTCGACTTTCACATGATATTTCTTCACCGCGTGCGTCAATCGACCCGACCGTGTAGTTCATTACTAACAATACGTTTCCAAGGATATTAGAACTCTGATACTATATGTTGACCGTTTCGGTCTTTCCATACTCTTAGTAGCTTACTAGTCTTCAAATTGGTAATAACATTATTCTGCTAAGCCTTAATCTTACGAGAATATTGGCAACTGTTCCACCAATACTGATTGGGTCGATATCACCGTTTTCTAGACTTTAAGAGTGTCTTAGTAGCAAAGAATAGATGTATTAAGACTTCATACATGATACGGAGTTTTTTCACACATCTCAGTGTTTATGACGTCATATCTTTTGACATGGGTGTCGTACAGTGAAGTATTCGTGCAGATACATTGAGCGGCTTGTGTGTATTCTGTCTGCGAAATATGTTAGTTAGTAGTAAAGAAGAAATTTAAACGTCATCCATGATGCGACACTTTTCCACGCATCTCAGTGTTTATTACGTCGTATCTCCTGTACTACGATAAGAAACTAAACTCCACCTGAACAGGCCATGAAGTCCCAAAGGTATCGACCGGCCGCCGTGTCATCCTCAGCCCACAGACGTTACTGGATGCGGATAGGGAGGGGCGTGTGACCACCATACCGCTGTCCCAATCGTATGTCAGTTTAAGAGAACGGAGCCGCTACTTCTCAGTCAAGTAGCTCCTTAGTTTGGGTCGCAAGGGCTGAGTGCACCACGCTTGCCAACAGCGCACTGCAGACTGGATGTTCACCCATCCAAGTGCTAGCCGAGCCCGACAGCGATTAACTTGGGTAATCTGAGGGGAACCGGTGTTACCAGTACCGCTAGGCCGTTGGCCCTGGACTATGATAGACAGGTAGTTATTACCCCCAAAGCGATTGTTGCCTGACAATAAGGAATAGGAGTGCCAAGTCTGGCTGAAATCGGTCCAGTGGTTTAGGAGGAGATGTTAGACAGACAGACACACACACACACACATTTTTATAATATGTATGGATCTGAGGCTCAATGGCCTGGTTCAAATCTTCCAATTGGACGCCACTTCGGCGACTTGCGTGTACCTAGCGTACCCCAGTTACCCAACCGGAGAAAGGGGACCGTCAGTTTAATGTGTGGTGTACCAGGGTGGGAAGAAACTGACGTACCCACCCCTCAGGCAAAACCGCCGCAGCCGAGAGTGTATAATCGTGATACCGTTAATGGCCAGCGCACCTAGGTAACTGATGTTGAGCGGGATGTAATGAGGAGTTACGCCTTTAGCGATGGGAAGTCGTTGGCGGGCTCCAGACCGCGTCGGGAACGCCCCGAGCAAGGCTTGGTAGCCGCCAACGGGAACGGACCACAAAGGAAATTCCCAGGCGTCTTTTTCGTGTTTTTTGTGTCACTGTTTGCTCCCCCGGCTTCTCTAGTAGCAGTTTATGGTGCGGTTTTGCTGTTGAGGTACTTTTCATTTCACATTCATAAGTCAAACGGAAGTTCGTCGACCAATCTCAGACTGTTAGGTTCTATGACATTTTCACACAATTTCCTTTCCATTTATTACCTAGTTTCTTGTTTTGAGCTTTGCTGATTGGCTTCCTTGGTTTTTTTTCTCCATTTATTTACGTTGTTTTTGCTGTTTCTTTCTGTTTTGTTTTTCTAGTTTGTTCCTTACCTTCTATTTGTCATGTCAGACTTCCGGGTACTTTTTGTCGGTGGCAGATTCTTAGTGTAACTGTTCCGATGTTGTCTAGTTATTTAGGGGTGCTTCTCAATATGTCTATCGTATCACAAACTTTATTGGAGAATCTTCGTATGATTTGGTTTAGTGTGTCCGTTCCTACCGCGTTTTGTAACTCTACGCAACCGAGTGAAGAAGCGCAGTGGGTACCATACTGGACTCACATTCTGGATGGAAACAGCTCATATCCGCGTCCGGTCATCCAGATTTAGGTTTTCCTTGATTTCCTTAAATCACTGCAGGCAAATGTCGGGATGGTTCCTTTGAAAGGGCACGGCCAATTTCCTTCCCCATCCTTGACGCAATCCAAGCTTGTCCTCCTTCTCTAATGACCTCGATGTCGATGGGACGTTATACCCTAGTCGTCGTTCCTCCCTTCCTCCCTCCTCCATCCCTCCCACCCTTCCACAAACACCTGACAATAGCAACAACGCAATGTGCCTCTCGTCAGATACGGCGGCTCGTCGACACCCCCTGGGCTCTCATTGCCTAGACGAGGAGCTCGTATAGAGGCTGGTTGTCACTTTAATTCCCTGTAAATAGAAGAAAACTGCGGATCTGTTAAACGACGACGAGTTTGACTTTAGGAAAGTCAAAGGCACAAGAGAGGCAGTTTTTCCGTTGCACTTTATTATCGAAGCAAGACGTACGAAAAATCAAGACACGTTTATAGGATTCGTTGACCAAGAAAATACGTTTGACAATGTAAAATGGTGCAAGACGTTTGAAAATCTCAAGAAAATAGGGGTAAGCTATAGGGAAAGAAGGGTACTAGTCTATATATGTATAAGAATCGAGATGAAACAGTAAGAATGGAAAGACCAAGAGAGAAGTGCTCGGATTAGAAATGCAGTGAGACAGGGACGCATAGAGTGACGTCTACCAAAAAAAGGTGAAAGTAATGAGGAGTAGCAGAAATGAGATTAGTCATAAACTTCATATCAAAATTGGGAACCACGAAGTACACAAAATGAAGGAATTCTACTGTCTTGGAAGGAAGCTAAATGTGATACACGAAGCAAAGCGAATGTAAAAAATAACGCTAGCACAGGCGAAGAGCGCACTCCTGACTAAAGGAAGTCTACTAGTATCAAACATTGTAAAGTTTCTAGTTGATTTTTGGTACGCATTGAAAGTGATGTGAGCTCTGTTTTCTTTCGATGTGTTGTACTTCACATTTGTAATCTGTACATTTTCCAAAGAGAGATCTTCAGTTGTCAGTATGTTACACCACAGACGTTCTGAGTACAAGTAATGTGATCTTTGGTTGCTGTAGCATTCTGTAAGAGGTAAGTGAGTGACTCGGAAATTGGTCACACTATAGAGCAGTCCGGAAATAGCTTGCAGAGCACAAAGATGAAGATACAGAGGATGCTGAATATTGGAAATATGATATGGTAAAGATTAATTTGAGCAGTGTGAAGATTTTCAGTTAATGCTGTTGCTGATTTGCGTGTCTGTGCGAAATTTATGATTTGTTTCGAAAACGGAATGTTTTAGTGGGAATTTTTTTTGGCCAGGTTAATTAGTTTGATTACTGAGATGTGATGAAGCAAAGTTATCTGTTCAGATGATTTGCCCTGAGAAGTTTTAGATTTACCGTTACCATTCTACAAATTTATTTCATGGCAGATTCACTTTTACTGAGAAGTAATTTTTGTAAAGATGATCACATTTGTCAAAAGCTAGAGTTTCAATATAGTTCTTGAATGTTAGTCTCTTTTACATCAATCAGTAAATCCGACTGTCTGCTCACGAATTTTGTGTGTGTGTGTGTGTCGCCACATTGCGCTGAGCTGATCACAATTGTATAAAAGTAAAGTTGAAGATTAATACCCTTAGTATAGCAGCATGTTCTTGCATTGCACTGCACAAGGATTTTCTTTTATTTAGCTGGTTTGTTGCTGAGCTGTATTTTTATGTTCATCACTTCGAGCAGTACCGAGTTTCCGTTGCCACAGGTAATCCATGAAAATTTGCTGGGGCCAGTTACGTTGCAGTCAAGACAATAAGAGCATCAAGAGTTATAGCTTTGAATTTCAGAATTAGCACCTGGCTCAATTTAGGTAACGTTCAATTCATATTACATTTCTTTGTTAGACAGACTTATTCTCACAGTGCAGTGTCACATTTGCCTGAGCGTTATTTAATATTTGGAATTCTGTTCAGGCAGTTTGCTTACATAAATTCACAGGGTAATTTCACATACATTTTTGTTATTTGTACGTTCAAAGTTCAATTTGTGTTTTTATGCAGCATTTTGATTCTGTTAGTTTTGTGTGTTGGAGCTGCAAGTCACGTATGGTGATTTCACGCTCTGTAGCACAATACAGAATTTCACAGCACAGTCTCTTTAATTTACCGCTTTAGGTTTTCTGTTAATTTGGTTGACTCTAATTGCAATACCGATATACTGTTATACAGTCTCAGATTGGTTTGGCGACTCATTTTTGTTTGAGAGTGTTATGTAGGCGCATCACCTGCGTTGTTCAACGTTAAACTAAGCAAACCAGTTCAGTCCAGTACAGTTACAATTGACAATACTCATCTTAATTTGAGGAAGAAATATCAGAGAATGTTCATCTGGAGTACAGCATTATATGGAAGTGAACTATGAACTGTTGGGAAACCGGAAAACAAGAGAACTGAAGCGTTTAAGGTGTGTGTTAGTAAATGCGACTTCTCGCAATGGTCGTCTTACTCCACAAATAAAAGCATTATGAGACCTTAGAAAACATGGACATTTTATTTCTCTGGGTTTACAGCAACAATGGTCTCAACAATGATTCATTTGCCTTTGGTTCTTTACTGTTTCCTGTTCAGTGGCACTTAGTCCAGTGTTTGATACAACTGTGACTGAACATGTGTCGACAGTCACTTACTGACGGAGAAATATCACAGATTTTGGAAAAATTCTCAAATTGAATTTGATGAAACTGACGATGTAGTGTGTGAACGTGAAGAAGAATGTGTTGTGGGCGAGGACGTGGACAGTGATAGAGTACCTACAGACGCTGAAGATTAGTTCTGCGCACCTGAAACTGATGACAACTCAACTTGCGAGGTTAGTGACAAGGATATTACAAGCACTGGAAAACTTTATAGCTTCAAACCTCCTCACATTAGAAGACGAATGGCACAAAACATAGTGACAGAAGCAGAAGCATAAGAGACAAAGATAAAGTAGGATCAATAAGAGAATCATTTGAAAAGTTTTTGTCTCCAGAATATGTCAACATCATAATAAAGCATACCAGTGAAGAGGCACTGAGGAAGAAAATACCCGAGACAGACAGACTTGAATTCATGGCATATGTAGGGGCTACTTATTATTATGGGGAAGGAAAACGACAGTACATCATCTGTTACAGATTTATGGTCCTACACTACAGGATGGTTTGTTTATATTGCTAGAATGAGCCGAACCATACTGCAGCAGCTTACTGAAATGGCAAGATTTGATGACAGAGTGTCACGAAGAGATCACAGGAAACGTAATAAGTTTGTTGCAATATGAGAAGTTTTTGATAAAATGAATCAATTACTGTCAAAATATTATTCCTTGGGATGCCCACTGTTACAGACGAAATGTTGTCATTGTTCTGTGGCAGGTGTCCCTTCAAGGTCTTTATGAAGGAAAAACCTTGTAAATACGGTATACTTATACGCATGCTCATTGACGCTAAAGCCAGAGATGTTATCAGCATGGAGTCTTATGCTGGGAAAAGAAATGATGGTACATAACAATCAAATTCCACTGCAGCTGTGGTCAAACATGTGGTTCTTATAAATAATCCAGGGCGAAATGTCACCACAGACAGATATTACACTTCATTTGATTTGACGGAAGATTTATGGAGGAATCATAAGCTAACTCTCGTGGGAACAATAGTAGCTAATAGAAAACATATATCTCAAGAACTGAAAGGTATCTCAAGAACTGAAAGGTATCTCAAGACGAGAATTATACTCTAGTAAATTTGATTTCAGTATACTGGTACTGGAAATATTCCAATCACAATTGTTTCTTATATCGCCAGTGAAAAACCCAGAAGAAAACTGCTGTTTCTATCATCTCAACATTATGACGCTGCAATTGGTTCACCTACTGACATTAAGAAGAAAGCAGTTATAAATGTATATTATAATTATATTATAATGAGACTGAAGGTGGCGTTGAGATGATCAAATGGTGAGGAAATATCCAACTAAGTGGGCTAAAAGGAGGTGGCCACTGTCTGTTTTCTATACTCTTGTGGATATAGTAGCGGTAAATAGCTATACACTACTTTTGTTGAATTTCCCAGACTGGAATAAGAAAAAAACCTAATAAGCGACGACTTTTTCTTCAAGAACTGGGACTGCAGCTCACGAAACCGTACATTGAAGAAAGGGCTACAAATATTGCGGGACTGCCAAAGTTTCAAGTATGGAGGGTATTCTCGGATGGAAAATCAAGCAGAACTTCGGTGCAAAGGAAGCTCATGGACGTAATGTTAGATGTCTTTTGTGTGTTAGTGAAAGCCGTTCAAAAGCAGAAAGGAGCAACAAAGTGAACAAAACAACAACAATCTGCAAAAATTGTAAGAGATGCACGTGTGGTAAACACAGCAAAAAACAATTGTATGTTCCAACTGTGAAGTAGATTCCGAAGAAACTGGTTAATAATTCTTCTCACAAACCTGTGTTATGCAACTAAGCTCAAGTTTTTGTAATATTTTTTTAATTATAGTAAAGTGTGCTTCAACAGTACCATAACGACTTTTACTACTAATTTTTCTCAAGATAATTAGACTTAGTAAACTTACATGACGACGTGAGTGAAAGATATAAAATGCATGTTTTAAAAGAAATATTCAGGTTCTGGACCCTGATTATGCATCAACAGATCTTTCAAAAGTATGTTATTAATATAATTCAAGAACAATTAATCAACTTTACTTACTTTTTAAAGTTTTTATGGGGGCAGCAAAAAGTACCCCCCCCCCCCCAACCCCTTTGGTAGTATACTTCACTGAAAATGGATTGGTATTGCGAGGGTTAACATACGAACGAATAACTTTTTGGTACGGCGCGCCGCGGAATTTGAGTCCGCATCAGACGTCAGGGACGTCGAAGACCCCTAGAGGTCTCTGCAACATTGCGCCGTAAGCTGTGGCGGCGCGCGCCTCCTGGCCTGCATTTAATGTGAGGGCGCCACAGTGGAACACGTGGTTCCAGCAGCCAATAGCGGCGCCCCCGATAGCGTACTTAAGCGCCTGCCTCTCGCTCGGTCAATCCAAACCTTCGCCCTTCCCATTAACTACGTCCTTCTGATCGGGTCCTTTCTCTCCCGCCGTCCTTCCTATGTCACCATCCATAACACAGATTCCTACACCTTTTTCCCCTCCGCCGGTGTGCCCCAAGGCTCCGTCCTCTCCCCCCTTCTGTACCTGTTGTACACGGCGGACATGCCACCGCCGTCACCTCCCGTCCACCTTCTCCAATTTGCTGATGACACCGCCTTCCTTGCCCTTGCCCCCACCCTGCAACGCTCCCAACGCCTTCTCCAATCCCATCTTGACCGGTTCACCGTTTGGTGCAACCAGTGGTTGCTGAAGGTCAATCCTTCCAAGACCCAGGCGATCATTGTAGGCAAAACCACCCCTTCCTTCCGCCTCCTTGATTTCTATCTCACCGTCTATGGCCGTCCCATCGCCCTCACTCCCACCCTTAAGTACCTTGGCGTCACCCTCGACCGTCGCCTCTCCTGGACTCCCCATCTCCAGACAATCCAAGCCAAGGCAAGTTCCCGACTCCGTCTCCTCAAGCTCCTTTCCGGCCGTACGTGGGGTCTAAACCCCTCCGCCATCCTCCACACCTATAAATCCCTTATCCGCCCTGTCCTTTGTTATGCCCATCCAGCATGGATCTCCGCGCCCCCTACCTTTTATAAATCCCTCCAAATCCTTGAACGCCATGCTCTCCGCCTCGCCTATCGCATCCGTCTCCCCTCCCCCACGCGGATCCTGTATGATCTCATCCCCTTCCCCCACCTCCTCCTTTTTCTTGAAAGGATACGGATCCTGTACACATCCCGTAAACTTGATCCTCCTCGCCCGCTCGTCCCCGATCCCCTCCCATCCCCGCCCACTACCGCGCCTGTATTCCCACGTCCCGCCCGGTCTCCATCTCTCCACCCTCCTTACCCTCTCCCAGTGTGGCTTCCGCCAGCTCCCTCTCCCTGATGATGCCCTCCTCCCCTCCATCTACCCCTCCTACCAACTTTGATCCTCCCGCCCTCCTCCTGTACTTACTCCTCTGGGCACCCTCCCTCCCTTCTCTCCCTTTTCCCTCCCTCCTCCTTTTCTCCCCCCTCGTCCCCCGGGCCTCCCCTCCCCTGTCCCTCTCCTCCTGCCTCCGTCTCCTAAGCCATTGGCATCCTCTTTTCCTCCCCTCTCCCCCACCTCACCCCTGTTCCCCTCTTGGCAGGTCCCCGGACTCGCACACGCTCAGTGGACATTCGCGCGCCGAAGATCACCGCCATCAGTGTATCGTGTGTGCCGTCATGTTTAGAGTTCAGTTTCGCCGTCACCCTCCATTGTTCACCTGTGCCATCGTCTTCTTCAGTGTTTGTGCGTCGTGTCAACAGTTTGTAGTGTGGATTGTCATCGAGTGTGAACGGCTTCTTGTGCTTTTATGTTCATGTGTCTCCTGTTTTATCCCGCCGTTTTTCTAAGTGATGTCTCTTCTTTGTTTATCTCCTTGTACTCTCTTCGGCTGAAGAGCGGCGTATTGTGCTGCTGCCAGCCTACCTGATTGTTCAGGTATCAAAATAACAATAAAGTAAAAAAAAAAAAAGCTCGGTCAACACCTCCAGCCCCCTTCATCCCCCTCACCCCTCACCCCCTGCTCACCCCCTGGTTGTTCCTCTCATCTCCCATCCCCACCCCCTGCCACGTCTTCACTGTTGTATCCCCACTACCCTCCATCTCTACACCCTTCATCTCCTTTCCCAAGGTGGCTTCCATCAACTCCCCCTCCCGGATGATGCCCTGTCTCCCTCCATTTATCCCTCCTATCAACTCTGATCCTCACTCCCCCTCCTCTCCTCTGTCCTTTTCCAGGGCTCCCTCTCCTCCCCTTCCATCCTCTCTTTTCCCAACTTACCCTCTCTCTGCCCCCATTCTCTCCCTGGAGTCCTTTTGCATTTCCCTCCTCTGCCTTTTCCCATTCCCTCTCTCGTCTGCCCTGCCCCTCTCCACTCTTATGAGTCCTCTCCCTCCTTTGGTTCCCCTCCTTTCGTTTTCTCCTCTCCTCCCTCCTGTTTTCCCCCCTCATCCAGGTCCCCCCCCCCCGCCCCGCCATCTGACATTGGCTAGGGAGTGTCATCATTGTGCCGACATTTTCGTGCAGTGTTTTACAGCGAGTGTTTTACAGTGAGTGTTCCGTGTTGTGTGTCTTTTGGGAAGTTTTGCGAACTGCCATCATACTGTCGCTGGGTGTGATTTTTTATCTCTTGCGAACAGAAACCAGACTGTCGCCATGTTTTTTTAATTGTGTGTCTACTATGTTACTTCTCTGATTCCTGTGTATTTTATTAACATTGCCAACCCCTTTGCTTTCTGTTTTAACTTTCCACAATTTTCCGTCGTTTTACAATTTAAGTCACAGTTTTATCGCCTGTTTTTCTTGTTTCTTTTCTTCTTACGTTTTTAAAAAAGTCTGTAGGCTGTAGAGCAGCGTACTAAGCTGCTGCCAGCCCGCCCCCTTCGGGGGGGGGGGGGGGGGAATTGAAATTCAATAAAGGAAATAAAAAAGCTAAGTCAGCGAGTCTAATCGTTGCTTGATTCTTGACATATCGCCTCGACAACAGACAGCGTGTTTACCGTTCTTTGTTTTCATTACTAGTGGACGTCTTGGATTCATTTGGTTGTCTGTCATTCCGTTGCTTCTTGCGTGTTGTCGTCGTAAAGTCTCTCTCCAACGTCCATCCTTTCCGTTCGTTTGTTTGTTTGTTTGCGGGCCGCTCCCCGTTTGGTCCCGCCGCACTTTCTCGGCCACCCCGCGACCGTTCCAGTTGCGGTTACGACAGGTTATAACAAACTTCCAGACTGCAGGGACCTGTCGAGTATGAAAACTGTGGGGGGACTGGAGTATATCCAACAAACAATTGAAGACGATGGATGTAAGTGATACTCTGAGATAAAGAGAGCGGAGTGGAAATTGCAGCGAGCTTCATCAAACTAATATGTGGAGTAAAGAAAACTAAATAAATAATTTGTGCAGGTCGCCGTTCTGATGGTGCATGGAGCAGTACCTTAAGGTCAGTTGCGGTCCTGTGTGGTGGCTCGTACTGCAGCAGAAGTAGCGGCGCCTCACCGAGGCGCAGAGGGCCGTGCAGCGTGACGTTGATAGCGAGTGACGTCACAGCGCCGCGGCTGGGCAGCGCCGCAGTCACGTTGAGTGGAGCGAGCCAGGCGGAGCGCGAACCCACGGACCGCAGGCCGCCGTCCAGGCGACGTGGGCCCGACCACGCCACCATTGCGACCACCCCTGGTGGACCGCCTGCAAAAGGGAATGGCACAGCTGTAACCGGCGACTCAGCTAGCTATACTACGTACTCGTTCCCACAGCTACGGGCGCCACATACGTGCAGCAGGCAGCGAGCACATCGTAACAGTCCAGAGACGCGACCTCCTCTGCCTCATTATATCACGTGGACTGCCGTAATTCCTCGGTCTCTGCGGCCGTGTCTTATTCAGTCTACAAGTTACAACAGATATGCCAGCTGCATTCTTGTTGCCGGCCGCTGTGACCGAGCGGTTACAGGCGCTGCAGTCCGGAACCGCGCTGCTGCTACGGTCCCAGGTTTGAATCTTGCCTCGGGCATGGATGTGTGTGATGTCCTTAGGTTAGTCCGGTTTAAGTAATGCTAAGTCTAGGGGACTGATGGGCTCAGATGTTACGTCCCATAGTGCTTAGAGCCATTTGAAACATTTACACTCTTGTTCACAACAGGAGCTTGAACGATGCTTGACGTCTGTCTGGGTGTTTCGTATGAATACGAGTGAGAGGATTTTTTTAAACGACTTTCCGTCTTCAGTGTTCATTCTTTCCATAACTACAGTCAGCCAGAAGTTGGAATTGCGTACCGAACTCTCAACAAGTACCAAACTTTTAACTACTGATTCTACTGAAATAAAGATAACAGAACACGTTCCCAATAGGTGTCTCCAGTAATGTAGCATAAAAATGTTCCCCTTGTTCCTGCAAGATAACATCTACAGTATCCTCTGCCCATCATAAGGTTGTGACCAAACGGAATGCGTCCTGAGAGCTTACGGTCAAGACTATTGACACTTATCAAGCATGATCCAAAGTATATTATATACAGCTTGTTTGAAGTTTTTTTTATTTTTCAGTCCGAAAATTCTCTACATAAGCCTTCTGCACGTCAGTGCCAACTTCTGTGTCTCCTGTCAAAATTCTGACTTAATTTTGAGACAGAACGTCTATTTTGATTGAAGGATCGACTGCAGAAAATGACGATGTGCAATTAACAAGTGTAAGACTTATCCATTTCAACACAGGTTAAACAGATTAGAAAGAGAGGAAAGGGGAAGA
Organism: Schistocerca serialis cubense; assembly: GCF_023864345.2. Taxonomy (NCBI): domain Eukaryota; kingdom Metazoa; phylum Arthropoda; class Insecta; order Orthoptera; family Acrididae; genus Schistocerca; species Schistocerca serialis. The sequence goes on from NC_064639.1 coordinate 287,174,525, forward strand.
TATTGTTCTGACGTTCCAGATCTAGACTCAAATCACGCTTGGCTAAGTGCACACATGTTCACTATACATCACACATAGGGTGTTTCACTGAAAGTGTTTGCCTCTGTAAGTTATGAAGTAATAGGAGACGGAAATATTTATCGCGGTAGGTCACCATAAGAAACGTTTTACTGCCTGCGGAGTTACGAATTTATTGTGTTATTGTACAAAGAGTTACAGCAAAAAGATACAATTTTTAAATGGAACAATAGCTGTTTCTGCCATGCACTGGAATCAGTAACATCAGCTGTGTATACATCAGTTTAAATTACATTCCTATCACTTTTAGTTTGGGAGCTCTAACCCTTCAAAGATTCAGGGGCAGATACCACACACGCTGCGCATAACGCCATCCACCTTCTCAATGTGATGCGGCCGAGTTGTAACGTCGCCGGTGTCACGAAGCGAGAAGCTTCCTCGATGCCCTTTTAGACTGCCGACTGTCGCCGCACACGAACGAATACCCGACAGTTCGAGCCACACAAACAAACGGAGCTCAATATACCACAGTTACTGACATCGGATGAAGATGGCACACACGAAGAACGAGCACCTTGACATGTTGCTGATGCTCGGCGAGCGCCGACACGATGCCACTGAAGCAGCAATGGCGTACCCCGCGAGATATCCTAGGCGAAGAGCTACGGCAGCCATTACGTTCTTACGTGCCGAACAACGACTTCGGGAGACAGGCAGCTTGGTAATGCGCCGCAGGAACAGTCGAAGAACTGCAAGAAGTGAGGAGACGGAGGTGTTTGTTTTAGCTGCAGTACACCGCGATCCTCATGTCAGCTTACGAGCCGTTGTTGCAGTCGCTGGAGTCAGCCTCCCATCTGTGTAGCCTATAGTACACGGCCACAGGTTTCACCCGTACCACCTGTCACTGACCCAGGCGCTGCATGGGAACGATTTACGTGCGAGAGTTATATTCTGTGGATAGGCCATGCGTAATTTCACGCTGGAGTCTTCACAAGGTGTTATGTTCTCTGATGAGTCCACGTTCACAAATTATGGTGCAGTGAATCGCCATAACGTTCACTACTGGGCCGCAGACAATCCTCGGCGGGTACGACCTGTCGACCATCAACGTAGGTGGTCTATTAATGTATGGTGTGGAATCCCTGGGGATGAAGTCATCGATCCACACTACTTCCCAGGTACACTGACAGGTGAGCTATATGGCGCGTTTGTAGTCGTCAGTTTGGGTGGTTTCCTTGAACATCTACACGCGAGAGTCCATATGTGGATGCAGCACGATGGTCACCCTGCCCATTCTGCCCGTGCTGTTGTGGAAGAACTAAACAATAGATTTGCAGGAAGGTGGTTGGGGCGCCATGGTCCTCATTCATGACCCGCAAGGTCGCCCGATTTAACACCATTAGATTTCTTTTTGTGGGGATATCCACAGAATCGTGTTTATTTCACTGATCCCACATCCCCAGATGATCTAAAACGGCGCTTCGAAGACGCATGTTGCTCCGTGACATCGGCGATGTTACATATCGTCCGCAGATCCTTTAGAAGGTGCATTGCGTTGTGCATCAGGAACATTGACACATATTTGAACATCTCATTTAAATCAACTTCGCACCGCCAGAACATCCATCACCCACCAAACAGCCATGTATTATGTACAGTGTGTGGTATCTGTCCCTGAAACTTTGAAGGCTTGTAGCTCCCAAGCTAAAAGTGATAGGAATGTAATTTAAATTACTGTATATACAGCTAGTGTTACTGATTCCAGTGCATGATAGGAACAACTATTGTTCCAATTAAAAATGGTATGTTTTCGCTGTAACCCTTCGGATGATAACATAGTTTCTATGTTCATAGCTCCGCACACAGTGTAACGTTTCTTATGGTGACCTACAGCAATAAATATTTCCGTCGCCTATTACTTCGTAACTTACAGAGGCAAACACATTTAGTTAAACATATTCGGAAATGTGGACGAGGATTTGTAAAGTCTTCACAGTCAAGGCATATCTTCACTTCTTGCTGGTGATCCCTCCTCCACTGCTGGAAAGACATGCCTCTTTTGTGTTACGAAATGTAATGTGGATTCTACATGATAGCGCTTCAGCTAATTGCGCTCTTGTGTCTGGGGCTAGACCACATTCTCACTTGTCTGGTGTTTTCTTATGTAAGTTTCCAATCACTGAAACTTAAACTGTCAAAAACCTTCTCTCTCCACCTTGAAGTGCATGGACAAGGGTAGTGGAACAAAGTATGGAAAAATCAAAAACAAAATATATTAATATACGTAACACGCTGTAGGAAAAATCGTCGGTATTCCGAACACCTTCCAACCGTCTCTGGATGGTTACATAATTCCCTTATGGTTTTCAGCTGAATCTTATACCATTCTTCCCTCAAAATAGATGCAACTTCAGCTAAGAATAATGGAGGTGGATAACGATTAGCATCCTTCTTCCCACAGCAGACCACAAAGGCTCAATAATACTGTCATTTAGTGACTATTGTGGTCAGGGGAGACGCAATAAATAATCCTCATGCTCATAAAGCCAGTCCTGGACGATGCGAGTTGTGTGAACATGGAGAGTGTTACAGAACACAGTGTCACCACTGGGGAACAAATGTTGAACCACGGGATGGACCTGATCAGCCAAAATGGTCCCATAATCCTTGGTAATAACGTGATCTCTCATAGTAGGGATGAGGCCCATGTAATACACGATAAGGCTGCCCAAATCATCACCGAATCCCCGCCGGTAGGCAAACGCAACTAGAATTGGGAAATACTGTGCAGCAAGACTCGTTCAACCAAATGAAGGTCTTCCATTGCTCCACAGTCCTAGTTTTATGGCTTCTGCTTCACGTTTTCTGGCTACGGGCATTTGCATCACTGATGAATGGTTTTGGAATTCCTGCTGTCACTTAAATTCCCTGCTAATGGACATCCATTCGTTTTGTTTCGGTGCTGGTACGGTTCGCGAGTGCGACATTCAGTTCTGCAGTGACTTTTGGAGTCCTCTTATTTTTCATGATAATCCCGTTCAATGACTGCTTCTCACGAGCACTAAACAGGCAAGTTCGTCCGCGTTGTAACTTTTCCGCTTTACCTGTACGCGGTATAAATTTCCATGCGTTGTCTCTTGAAACACCAAACTCTTCGGCTATCTTGATTACGAAAGCACGCACCATACGAACATCAAAAATTTGCCAAGGTTCGAAGTCACTTAGCTCCAACACAACGCACTCTCAGCTTCACTGTATACTGTTATGACTACGACTGAAACTTGAAAATATGGAGGACATTGCGCAGGCACCATTCGTGTTCAGACACAAACACCGCAACCTGCAGCTTGGCTAGCATCAGCATTTACAGTATGTTGATGCACAGATTCCTCGTCGTGTTTCCATATTTTTGTCGAAGCCCTGTACCTCCCTTTCCTGCCGTAAGTGCATATGGCCATTTTTGCTCCGTGTCCTCTCAGGTGAAGGCAGCAGATGATCAAACAGTCCAAAAACCAAGGCCAATAATGCCACAGCATATATTGACTGTAACTAATGAAAGGAGAAAAAATAAAAATGCAGCAAATAAAGCAGGCGTAAGGGAATACAAACGACTAAAAAATGAGATTGACAAAAAGTGCAACATAGCTAAACCGGAATGGCTACAGGGAAAAACCAAGGCTATAGAAGCATGCGTGGCTAGGGTAAAGATAATTACCGCCTATAGGAAAATTAAAGAGGGCTTTAGAGAAAAGAGAACAGCTTTATGGATGTTGACAGCTCAGATGGAAATCCAGTCATAAGCAACAACGAGAAAGCTGAAAGGTATAAGGAATATATAGACAGGCTATAAAGGGGAAAAACTTGAAGACAGTGTTATAGGGAGGGAAGTGGAAGTAAAGAAGATCAGATAGGAAATATAATACTGCAAAAAGGATTTCACAGACTTCTTAAAGATCCCAGTCGAGACAAGGCTCCTGGAGTAGACATTCCCTCAGAAGTACTGATATCCCTGGGAGATCTAGCCATTACAAAAATATTCCACTTGGTGTGCAAGATGTACGAGAAAGGCCACATACCCTCAGACTTCGAGAACAATGCAATAATTATAATTCCAAGGAAACCAGATGCTGACAAGAGTGAATTTTACCGAACTATCAGTTTAAAAAGTCATGGTTGCAATATACTGACGCGAATTATTTATAGTAGAACGGAAATCGACCAGAGAGAAGATCAGTTTGGGTTCAGGGGTGTTGTCGATGCTAGTTGCCCAGCAAGAGGTTCGGGAGCACTCCCGAGAGGGTGCTGGCTGTCCATACACGAGACTTGAAACCACTCGCCACGCCAGTTTGAGAAGTTCTGTTTTCGGTCTCATATGGGAGCGGATGGGAAGAGGCTGAGCTGGCCGAGCACAACAGACCGCGGCAGTGCGGGCCCACAGGAGAAAGCGAACGTTGTGACTATAGGCTGCAATACGCAGTGGCCTAAGTCGCAATCGACTGCAAGCAGTGGTTGGAAGCAATGGTAGTGCCTCTTTGGAAGCGTGCTGGGTCAACCTCGATCAGCCCCGGCAATCATAGGGGGAAGAAAATACGTTTCTGAACACTTGCTTCCGATATCTACGCGCCTTGGGATACATACGTGTGGAGACTCGTCGAGTTCGCTTGGTCCCTTGTTTCAGCAAGTGTAGATAACGCTCATTGTAGACATTATTTTAGCACTCTGGCGTTCCTGTCCTTGTGTGTTAGTGCAGGCATGAGAACATTTTTTTTTCTTTAAGCTTCGCGAATTCACTTGTCTTAATTGTGTTTCGGCCTTAAAATTATTTTTAATTTATTTTAATCTTTTTTGTGGATATTTAACTATATTACCTGGCGTTTATGCAAAGCTTTAAATTTTTTCTTGTTATCAAATTCCTGAGTTTTGCGGATCTTTGCTGGTCAACTAACTTGTTCCAAGTTAAAGTTCTTAACAGCTTTCACAAAGTTGCCGAGAGTCTTGGCTCCTTACAAGCAACCTGGTTTGCCGTGTTTTTAATCTTCAGATTATTATTTCATTGACGTGTTCAGTATGAATCTTTTATTTTTGACAGTATCTACTGTATTGTAAAAGCCTTTGTATTTCCGGTGTTTCGGGGGCTTATTAATTCCTATCAATGTTTTGAGTTTCACAATCACTAAAGCGATTATCCTGGTTCTTAAAGTAGTTGCGTTTAATTTCATTTACTCCTTTCTTGAATGTTACAGTATACCTGTGTCTACTGTAAAAAGGACGGAGAGTCGTGTAGAGCGGTACCCCCATTACTGGTGACCCTCGGCGACTTCTCTTTGGGTGCTATTGGGTTATTGTAAAAGTTTTTCTCGATCCTTTCAGCACATTTCCTTTTAACTGCGCACCTTTTCGTAGCTGTTTGTGCTTTAATCCAATTAATGCAGTCCTGGGCAGAGCGAATGAAATTTTATTTTTTTATGTAATTATATTTACTTGGTCGCCTGGCATTTCATTTTCAGCTCCTCTCCACTTTGAAATGTTGACCTAAATACACTATTTGACATTCTAAAGTAGCAGGAGCAAAACCGAGAGAGCGAAAAGTAATTTACAACTTACACGTAAATCATATGGCAATTATAGGAGAATAAGTGCACGAAGGCAAGTAGCGGATGGGAAGGGAGGTAGGCAGGCATATAGCCTACCCCTTGACGTTAGTCAATCTTAACGATGAGCAAGCAGTGAGGAATACCAAATAAAAATTTCGAGGAGGAGATGAAGTTTAAGGAAAAGAAATAAAAACATTGAGGTTTGTCGATGACGCTGTAATTTTGCCAACGACAGCAAAGGATTTGGAAGAGCACCTGAATGGAATAGACAGTGTCCCAAAAGGAGGATATAAGATGGACATTAACAAAAGAGAAACGAGGACAATGGCATGCAATCGAATTAAATAAGGCGATGCTCAAGGAATCAGGAAATGAGACACTAGAAGTAGACGAGTGTTGCTATTTGGGCAGAAAAATAACTGATGAGGGGCGAAGTAGTAAGGATATAAAACGTTGACTGGCAATGGCGAAAACAGAAGAAGAGAAGGATTGGTGCTGCTGATACGTTGCCACCATTCCATGGGGTATCTCCGTAGCCCACAGGTGGGTATTGTGAAGGTTGCTGATGAGGCTCCTTACAAAGATAGCGTCTGCCTTGAACAGGATGGATGACAAATCTCTGCACCGTGGTGGCCTGCACGAAAAACCAGCGAGAAACTGGCGCAAATCCGTAGGAGATAAAGCAAAAATTTACGAGATGCGGATAGAGCAAACTGTCATGAAGAATATTCCGCAAGGTTACAAGGTTGACTGGCTTATCGCACTACGGCGCGGGTCGCCTGCTATGTGCTGATACCGGGGTCACTGCCACAGATCTTTTATCTCCAAATTCAAGTGGGGTGTACCTCCCTTGGAACGCATTTTGCTTCTTATCCTCTCAGGAATCGTTCCCTGTACCTTTTTCCCATTTAGCAAAATCAACGATTATATTAACATTCAGTTATTCTCTTCGTTATCTGCCCGCATCTCGTGGTCGTGCGGTAGCGTTCTCGCTTCCCACGCCCGGGTTCCCGGGTTCGATTCCCGGCGGGGTCAGGGATTTTCTCTGCCTCGTGATGGCTGGGTGTTGTGTGATGTCCTTAGGTTAGTTAGGTTTACGTAGTTCTAAGTTCTAGGGGACTTATGACCATAGATGTTAAGTCCCATAGTGCTCAGAGCCATTTCTTCGTTATCTCAAGACAGCTTTATTTTACTCACTGCATAAAATTTTGAAATTAATGTTTGTTATACTCGGTTACGAAAAACTTTAATTATCTTCTCCTTTCCCGTTACACATCATTCGTGTTTATGAGGTGTATTTTGAGTCTTAATGATCACACAGAAGAAACCAAACTGCGTCAGTAAACTCTACGTATTCACCCTTCAATGAAATGCCAGTATCACAAGGAGGAGAGAATAGAGAGACGTGTGTTGCAGAAGTGTAGATTTTGGCTATTTAGGAAAAGTTCCACCTCGGAAAATTATCTCGTCATTCTGGAACTGACGGGTGAGAAAAAGGTCAGTGGCTGCCACATGAGGAGAATACAGAGGGCTGAGCCGAGGCAGAATTTGGTAGCACAAGAAGCAGCATTTTTACTGTCCTGAACTGAATGAATGGGGCGTTGCTTGGAGGTGAAATGATAGCCTTTCACACTTTCCCGCCAAGCCCCATTTTGACAGCCTGTAAGGTGCCTCTTACGTGAGGAAGACATTTTACCAGTTTTAATAAATTATTGTCTCTTATTGATGTATTCACGATAGTTAGGAAGTGCTGTAGTCCGTAGCCGGTCATGAGTCGGAGTGCATTTCCCACGCTGGCTGGCTAGGTGAAGAAGCGACCGTATGTCGCGCGTATTGGAGTGGGGCTCGGCGCTGGACCATAGCAACAAGCGTCAGCCTGGGAAATATACATGACGGGAAGTACCGCCATCTTGGCGCCAAAGTCATTTATTTATATTTAATAATTAAAATCATTTATGACAACATGAATACTAGGAGGAGCCTCTGGATGTTTAAAACTATTTATCACAATTTAGCCTCGATAAAATTCACACCCATTCATTAACAAGTCCATATCTTAGTAAGTACGAACTTGATCGGAAATCCACGAACTGTGACGAAACTAATAAGAGATACGGATTGTGCGCTAAAGTCGGCAGTCGGAGTTAAGAGCTCTTCCTGTCTTGTTCGATGGCAGCCATGCTCTCGGTTACGAGTAGTTTGTGACATGAGTGTTTCATTATTGATCCAATAGGAATAAAAGTGATATTACGGCATTCTGAATGTTAATTTCGAGTAAATAGATACCCCAAAGTTGATCGACAGCAATTTCAGATAATTAGCTTCCACCAACAGAGGTTAGGTAGGTTAGAAAATTTAAAAAGGGAAATGGATAGGTTAAAGTTAGATATAGTGGGAATTAGTTAAGTTCGGTGGCAGGGGGAACAAGACTTCTGGTCAGGTGACTACAGGGTTATAAACACAAAATCAAATAGGGGTAATGCAGGAGTAGGTTTAATAATGAATAGGAAAATAGGAATGCGGGTAAGCTACTACAAGCAGAATTGTGAACGCATTATTGTGGCCAAGATATATACGAAGCCCACACCTACTACAGTAGTACAAGTTTATATGCCAACTAGCTCTGCAGATGACGAAGAAATTGAAGAAATGTATGATGAAATAAAAGAAATTATTCAGATAGTGAAGGGTGACGAAAATTTAACAGTCATGGGTGACTGGAATTCAGTAGTAGGAAAAGGGAGAGAAGGAAACGTAGTAGGTGAATATGGATTGGGGCTAAGAAATGAAAGAGGAAGCCGCCTGGTAGAATTTTGCACAGAGCACAACTTAATCATAGCTAACATTTGGTTTAAGAATCATGAAAGAAGGTTGTATACATGGAAGAACCCTGGAGATACTAAAAGGTATCAGATAGATTATATAATGGTAAGACAGAGTTTTATGAACCAGGTTTTAAATTGTAAGGCATTTCCAGGGGCAGATGTTGACTCTGACAACAATCTATTGGTTATGGCCTGTAGATTAAAACTGAAGAAACTGCAAAAAGGTGGGAACTTAAGGAGATGGGACCTGGATAAACTGAAAGAGCCAGAGGTTGTACAGAGTTTCAGGGAGAGCATAAGGGAACAATTGACAGGTATGGGGGAAAGAAATACAGTAGAAGAAGAATGGGTAGCTTTGAGAGATGAAGTGGTGAAGGCAGCAGAGGATCAAGTAGGTAAAAGGACGAGGGCTAGTAGAAATCCTTGGGTAACAGAAGAAATATTGAATTTAATTGATGAAAGGAGAAAATATAAAAATGCAGTAAATGAAGCAGGCAAAAAGGAATACAAACGTCTCAAAAATGAGATCGACAGGAAGTGCAAAATGGCTAAGCAGGGATGGCTAGAGGACAAATGTAAAGATGTAGAGGCTTATCTCACTAAGGGTAAGATAGATACTGCCTACAGGAAAATTAAAGAGACCTTTGGAGATAAAGGAACCACTTGTATGAACATCAAGAGCTCAGATGGAAACCCAGTTCTAAGCAAAGAAGGGAAAGCAGAAAGGTGGAAGGAGTATATAGAGAGTCTATACAACGGCGATGTACTTGAGGACAATATTATGGAAATGGAGGAGGATGTAGATGAAGATGAAGTGGGAGATACGATACTGCGTGAAGAGTTTGACAGAGCACTGAAAGACCTGAGTCGAAACAAGGCCCCCGGAGTAGACAACATTCCATTGTAACTACTGACGGCCTTGGGAGAGCCAGTCCTGACAAAACTCTACCATCTGGTGAGCAAGATGTATGAGGCAGGCGGAATACCATCAGACTTCAAGAAGAATATAATAATCCCAATCCCAAAGAAAGCAGGTGTTGACAGGTGTGAAAATTACCGAACAATCAGTTTAATAAGCCACAGCTGCAAATTACTAACACGAATTCTTTACAGACGAATGGAAAATCTGGTAGAAGCCGACCTTGGGGAAGATCAGTTTGGATTCCGTAGAAATACTGGAACACGTGAGGCAATACTGACCCTACGACTTATCTTAGAAGAAAGATTAAGGAAAGGCAAACCTACGTTTCTAGCATTTGTAGACTTAGAGAAAGCTTTTGACAATGTTGACTGGAATACTCTCTTTCAAATTCTAAAGGTGGCAGTGGTAAAATACAAGGAGCGAAAGGCTATATACAATTTGTACAGAAACCAGATGGCAGTTATAAGAGTGGAGGGGCATGAAAGGGAAGCAGTTGTTGGGAAGGGAGTAAGACAGGGTTGTAGCCTCTCCCCGATGTTATTCAATCTGTATATTGAGCAAGCAGTAAAGGAAACAAAAGAAAAATTCGGAGTAGGTATTAAAATCCATGGAGAAGAAATAAAAACTTTAAGGTTCGCCGATGACATTGTAATTCTGTCAGAGACAGCAAAGGACTTGGAAGAGCAGTTGAATGGAATGGATAGCGTCTTGAAAGGAGGATGTAAGATGAACATCAACAAAAGCAAAACGAGGGTCATGGAATGTAGTCGAATTAAGTCGGGTGATGCTGAGGGAATTAGATTAGGAAATGAGACACTTCAAGTAGTAAAGGAGTTTTGCTATTTGGGGAGCAAAATAACTGATGATGGTCGAAGTAGAGAGGATATAAAATGTAGACTGGCAATGGCAAGGAAAGCGTTTCTGAAGAAGAGAAATTTGTTAACATCGAGTATAGATTTAAGTGTCAGGAAGACGTTTCTGAAAGTATTTGTATGGAGTGTAGCCATGTATGGAAGTAAAACATGGACAATAAATAGTTTGGACAAGAAGAGAATAGAAGCTTTTGAAATGTGGTGCTACAGAAGAATGCTGAAGATTAGATAGGTAGCTCACATAACTAATGAGGAAGTATTGAATAGGATTGGGGAGAAGAGATGTTTGTGGCACAGCTTGACCAGAAGAAGGGATCGGTTGGTAGGACATGTTCTAAGGCATCAAGGGATCACCAATTTAGTATTGGAGGGCAGCGTGGAGGGTAAAAATCGTAGAGGGAGACCAAGAGATGAATACACTAAGCAGATTCAGAAGGATGTAGGTTGCAGTAGGTACTGGGAGATGAAGCAGCTTGCACAGGATAGAGTAGCATGGAGAGCTGCATCAAACCAGTCTCAGGACTGAAGACCACAACAACAACAACAACAACAACAGAGACATCCAATGCGCCAATGAAGAATTTGCACGGGACGACATTTACGAGAGCTGCACCGAGAACAGGTAAGATGAAATCCGACGACACGACCCACCAAGGCGGATCAAGGAAGGTCCGACTTACACTCGCAAATTCCGGGTGGAAATGCTGACCAGTCATACTCTACGTCACATATACCACCCTCTACGGACTCGCGGCTAAGCTGAGTGATAACAGTATCACTTTAGAAGAGAGGTGATCTAGCAAACCTCACATAACCTCTTCAGGGAATTTAAATAGTGTGCTACTGTGGCTGTTTGCCCCTTACGAGAATTATCTGTCAGCACCACACAATGGCAGTCTCGAAATTCACTCAGCATCACCTTGTGCGATTATGGTCTTCGGATTAGTCGGCGATTTTGAATCTACGTGTTTGCACTGCTTGTTGCACTCCATTGTCACGACATCGTAGTGATACATGCAACACTCATCTATGTTTAGGCGGCTACAGAAATCTTGATTAGCCTGCAATAAGTATCAAACTAATCATTCTTCGGCCTTAATCTGAGGAAGAAATTTCTAAAATTTTATATTTGGACCACAGCACTCTTTGGTAATTAATCGTTGTCTGTGAAATAAGAGATCGAAGCGTTTGACATGTGCTGCTGTAGAAGTCAGTTGAAAGTTAGATGGACTGATAAGTAATGAGGAGGTTCTCCGCAGAATCGGCGAAGACAGCAACAGATGGAAAACACTGACTAGGAGGAGGAGACAGAATGGTACGCCAACGGGAAAAAATCTCAACACTAAAAAATAACTAAAGCAGAGTAACGAAATTTCGATAATACATTTGTCTAGGTAGCATATTTCAGTGATTAACATCGAAAGATCACTAGTTAATGCAAGCACGAGATAAACCATTGAAAATGTGAAATGCTGGTACATTAACAACCAGTGTAACCAGCTGAATGTTGAATTCAAGGATGCAAAAGAAAGTATTGTGTTGTACACGTGGCGTATGTCAGTTTGTGGAATGGAGTTCCACGCCTGTCGCACTTGGTCGCTCAATACAGGAACGGGCAATGCTGCGTGTGAAAGACGCTGGCGTTGTTGTTCTACGATGTCTCATACGTGCTCGGTTGGAGACAGATCTGGTAATCGAGCAGGCCCAAGGAACATGGCGACACTGTGCAGAGCATTTCAGATTGCAACAGCGGTATGTGGGTGAGCCTCATCCTCTTGGCAAAAACCCCCTGGACTACTGTTAGCCGGCCGCTGTGACCGAGCGGTTGTAGGCGCTTCAGTCCGGAACTGCGCTACTGCTGCGGTCGCAGGTTCGAATCCTGCCTCGGGCATGGATGTGTGTGATGTCCTTAGGTTATTTAGGTTTAAGTAGTTCTAAGTCTAGGGGACTGATGACGTCAGATGTTAAGGCCCATAGTGCTTAGAGCCATTTTTCTTTTCTACTGTTCATGAACGACAACACAACAGGTCGAATTACCAGACTGACTGCAGTCAGCTTGCGTGGCATAACCAAGAGAGTGCTCCTGCTGTCATAGACAACACAACAGACCTCCACCCTGCCCTCCAATGAGCTCTCGCTTGACACCACTAAAGTCGCAAGTGGCGGTGGTTTGAGGTCAGTGGAATGCACGCTACAGGGCGTCTGGGTAGGAGCTATCAAAATAACCGACTTTTAACACTTCTTTGTGTCACTCTGGTGTCAACTGCTGCTCAAATTGCTGTTGCACATGCAATACGATGTTCCAGAGCCATTCGCGGAGCATTTTGATCTTCCCTCTCGGTAGTGCCACTTGGCTGACCGGAGCCCGATATTTTGCGGCCGTACATTCCTGTGACCACCGCTGCCAGCAATCATGTACAGTGGCTACATTCGTACCAAGTCTTTCTGCAGTACCACAGAAGGAACATCCACCTTCTTGTAGCCCTATTATACGACATCGTTCCAACCCAGTGAGGTGTAGATAATTGCGTCTTTGTCGTATAAAGGCATTTTTGACTAATGTTCAACTCACCACGTCCTATCTCAAAGGTAACTAACGTTCACGACCGTTGCAACGCAAATTTAAAGCAAACCTGATTTTCAGGTTCATAGTGGCGCCACTAGCGCTACCTGTATACTAATGGCGGGAATTTGAATAGATATCATCTTTCAGATGTACACCACTGGCCATTAAAATTGCTACACCATGAAGATGAAGTGCTAGAGACGTGAAATTTAACCGACAGGAAGAAGATGTTGTGATATGCAAATGATTAGCTTTTCAGAGCATTCACACAAGGTTGGCGCCGGTGGCGACACCTACAACGTGCTGACATGAGGAACGTTTCCAACCGATTTCTCATACACAAACATCAGTTGACCGGCGTTGCCTGGTGAAATGTTGTTGTGATGCCTCGTGTAAGGAGGAGAAATGCGTACCATCACGTTTCCGACTTTGATAAAGGTCGATTGTAGCCTATGGCGATTGCGGTTTTTCGTATCGCGACATTGCTGCTCGCGTTGGTCGAGGTCCAATGACTGTTAGCAGAATATGGACTTGGTGGGTTCAGGACGGTAATACGGAACGCCGTGCTAGATCCCAACGGCCTCGTATCACTAGCAGTCGAGATGACAGGCATCTTATCCGCATGGCTGTAACGGATCGTGCAGCCACGTTTCGATCCCTGAGTCATCAGATAGGTACGTTTGCAAGAAAACAACCATCTGCACGAATAGTTCGACGACGTTTGCAGCAGCATGGACCATCAGCTCCGAGACCATGGCTGCGGTTACCCTTGACGCTGCATCACAGATAGGAGCGCCTACCATGGTGTACTCAACGACGAACCTAGGTGCACGAATGGCAAACGTCATTTTTTCGGATGAATCCAGGTTCTATTTACAGCATCATGATGGTCGCATCCGTGTTTGGCGACATCGCAGTGAACGCACATTGGAAGCGTGTATTCGTCATCGCCATACTGGCGTATCACTCGGCGTGATGGTATGGGATGCCATTGGTTACACGTCTCGGTCACCTCTTGTTCGCATTGACGGGACTTTGAACAGTGGATGTTACATTTCAGATGTGTTACGATCAGTGGCTCTACCCTTCATTCGATTCCTGCGAAACTCTACATTTCAGCAGGATAATGCACGACCGCATGTTGCAGGTCCTGTACGGGCCTTTCTGGATACAGAAAATGTTCGACTGCTGCCCTGGCCAGCACATTTTCCAGATCTCTCACCAATTGGTGGCCGAGCAACTGGCTCGTCACAATACGCCAGTCACTACTCTTCATGAACTGTGGTATCGTGTTGAAGCTGCATGGGCCGCTATACCTGTACACACCATCCAAGGTCTGTTTGATTCAATGCCCAGACGTATCAAGGCTGTTATTACGGCCAGAGGTGGTTGTTCTGGGTACTGATTTCTGTGGATCTATGCTCCCAAATTGCGTAAGATGTAATCACATGTCAGTTCTAGTATAATATATGTGTCCAATGAATACCCGTTTATCATCTGCATTTCTTCTTGGTGTAGTGGTAGTGTAGAAACACGCCTACGAACTTTCGTTTATGTCGCACTACTCCTTGTTGGTGTTGAGATTTTTTTCCGCCATTGTATGTTAAGACATCAGGGAATTACTATCACGGTAGTAAAAGGAGCTGTAGATGGTAACTGCAGTAGAGGAAGCCAGAGGTTGGACTACATCCAACAGATATCTGAATACTTAGGGAGCAAGTGCTGCTCTGAGATTAAGAGACTGACAGAAGAGAGGAACTCGTGGCGAGCCACGTACAACCAGTCAGGAGACCGAAGGGTAAAAAAATAAAAAATAAAAATCCTGACACAGCTGCCACATTTCCATTGCTGCCATCGTTTAGTGGCGTTTTTTTAATCTGTGTGAGCATACGGGGAGCCCAGTGTGCTGCGACCTTCGTCATGTTCGAGAAGCAGAAATTTAATTCAATACGGAATTCCAGATTGTCTGTGGGCCCCGGCTATTCCTTTTGGCTGCTCTAACAACGTGCTAAGATACTGCAGCGCGGGGATTTCTGGGTTTACAGAGTCTGCAAACATGTGACTACAAACAAACATTACGTAATACTTTTTCGAGGTGGTAATTGAAAGTTCGTACCTCTTGTACTGTACTGAGAGACTGAAATCTGTGTACGGATTTCACTTAAATATTTTTCCATGTTAACAACAGTGTCATACTCATGTTGTTGTTGTCTTCAGTCCTGAGACTTGTTTGATGCAGCTCTCGTGCTACTCTATCCTGTGCAAGCTTCTTCATCTCCCAGTACTTACTGCAACCTACATCCTTCTGAATCTGCTTAGTGTATTCATCTCTTGGTCTCCCTCTACGATTTTTACCCTCCACGCTGCCCTCCAATACTAAATGGGTGATCCCTTGATGCCTCAGAACATGTCCTACCAACCGCTCTCTTCTTGTAGTCAAATTGTGCTACAAATTTCTCTTCTATCCAATCCCATTCAATACTTCCTCATTCGTTATGTGATCTACCCATCTAATGTTTAGCATTCTTCTGTAGCACCACATTTCGAAAGCTTCTATTCTCTTCTTGTCCAAACTGTTTATTGTCCATGTTTCACTTCCATACATGGCTACACTCCATACAAATACTTTCAGAAACGACTTCCTGACACTTAAATCTATACTCGATGTTAACAAATTTCTCTTCTTCAGAAACGCTTTCCTTGCCATTGCCAGTCTACATTTTATATCCTCTCTACTTCGACCATCATCAGTTATTTTGCTCCCCAAATAGCAAAACTCCTTTACTACTTGAAGTGTCTCATTTCCTAATCTAATTCCCTCAGCATCACCCGACTTAATTCGACTACATTCCATTATCCTCGTTTTGCTTTTGTTGACGTTCATCTTATATCCTCCTTTCAAGACACTGTCCATTCCGTTCAACTGCTCTTCCAAGTCCTTCGCTGTCTCTGACAGAATTACAATGTCATCTGCGAACCTCAAAGTTTTTATTTCTTCTCCATGGACTTTAATACCTACTCCGAATTTTTCTTTTGTTTCCTATACTGCTTGCTCAATATACAGATTGAATAACATCCGCTACGGTCGCAGGTTCGAATCCTGCCTCGGGCATGGATATGTGTGATGTCCTTAGGTTAGTTAGGTTTAAGTAGTTCTAAGTTCTAGGGGACTGATGACCTCAGCAGTTAAGTCCCATAGTGCTCAGAGCCATTTGAACCAATATCAACCTATCACGTAAAGTCTCTATGGCAACGTCCCAGTGTTTGTTGGTTGGTTTTGTAGGAGGGGACCGAAAAGTAAGGTCGTCGGTCCCATCGGATTAGGGAAGGATGGAGAAGGAAGTCGGCCGCGCCCTTTTAAAGGAACCATCCCGGCATTTGCGTGAAGACATTTAGGGAAATCATGGAAAACCTAAGTCACGCCGGACGCAGGTTTGAACCGTCGTCCTCCCGAAAGCGGGTCCAGTGTGCTAACCACTGCGTCATGTCGCTATGTCGCCCCAGTGTCATCGTAGCTCTATATACGACTATTGTCTTCGTCAGCGCAGTTGAAAACCGCCAACTGCGTTGCCAGCTGCCCGGAACTTCCTCTGGGCGATTGTTCCATGGCATGGCAGTACGAGCAGCCCTGGCGTCGGTGACAGCCACTCACCTGCAAGTCTGGCGTGCAGCCGGAGCTCGGCCGCCGTCAGCCGCTCGCCCGCCTCCGTGGCAGGCAGCCGGAACTCCAATAAGGCGCGGCCCGGCGCCCAGCCTGCAACACCCGACACACCTTAATGTTGAGAGTGGTACATTCATCAGAAGTAGGTCACACGCAGCGCTGGATCTCTTTTGGTGTACATTAAAAGGTTACAGTTGAATGAAACAGATTCGAAAGGCCTGTGACCACTAGCAAGCATTCACGGCGAGTAAGCCTACACCTTCATCTTGTAATGGTTCTTTATTTACGTGACCATTACAGCACTCCAACCCCAGTTCTCGATACCAGTAATATCGTACTACTTTTCTGCGAAGTAACAGACGTATTTTTGTGACAATATTCACATTTGGTTTTGTTAATGCATAGGTACTCCGATGTATCGATATATTACAGTGATATGGTTCTTGTGTGTATTCATTTCTGTGAGAATGTCATCATCTTTGACTTACACGTAACCGTTTTGGCGCGAATGCGCACAGAGCACTCTTTGTTTCACTTCGCAGAAGTTAAGTTGTTATTTCGCTTTGTAAAAGAACTGTAAAGTCTTGTGTTTGGTTAAAGTGGAAATTAAATATATGAAGATTGATGCAAAACTGTTTTCTTGATGATGTGACAATTAAGAAGAAGTATATGTGAGTTTACAAGAAGTTTAATAAAAATGTGGATCGTGAACACCAAGCCAAAAATTATTTCTGCCGTACCATTGTTCTGATCTGTGATTATTTGTTCATTAAGAATTTCCTGAAAACGCATTTTTTAGGTCTTAAAATATTGCTAAAATACCGATCTGGACCTTCTAGCAGTCAAAGTGGAATCACCCTAGAATCAACAAGATGAGCCATAACAACTTCGACGAAATGAACCTGGGAATCCATTCAAAATAAGTGCAAACTTAATGACTTTTTTACAGTGACTTCATTATCCCATTCTGACGATACCATCCGCAGTCAATAACTCTTTTGTTGCCCGATAAAGCGAACATATGCTGCGTGAGCAACATTATTAATCTGATTTCTAGCCTACTTTGCAAGTGGTGGTATTGTTAGAATCTCCATATATACACACAATCCGAAAGCCACCATATCGTGTATGGTGGAGAATACCTTGTACCAGTAATAGTCATTTCCTTCCCTGTTCCACTTACAAAAAGAGCGAGGCAAAAATGACTGTCCATATGCTTCCATACGAACTAGAGATGGCAGTTATTGCTGAAAATACCGGTTTTCGGTTACAGTTTAACATGACTGTTAAAACTGTTCGAAATAACCGGTTTCTAAAATTTTCAGATTTTTATTCTTATTCATACTCCTTAGAAGTCGAACAAATATTGAAAAAATTTTTACTCACTTTCAAGGTACATAGAAACATAGTATTAAATTAAACAGGCAAATAAAAGAAAACTTATTCCATCCACCGTTCGCTGGTTTTCTCGAAAAGCTATTAAGTGGCTGAAGAGTATAAAAAATTACCAGCCTTCTATTACTGATTCTAATTTTTTGAAACTGTTCAAAAATCATGTTGTAATCGGGGATACAAGCAGATAAAAAATGTTCAAATGTGTATGAAATCTTATGGGTCTTAACTGCTAAGGTCATCAGTCCCTAAGCTTATACACTACTTAACCTAAATTATCCAAAGGACAAACACACACACACCCATGCCCGAGGGAGGACTCGAACCTCCGCCGGGACCAGCCGCACAGTCCATGACTGCAGCGCCTGAGACGCTCGGCTAATCCCGAGCGGCTACAAGCAGATAAAGGCGTGTTGTGTAGACACAGGCAGCAAATCACTTTCTGTTTTTGTTACATACTATGAATAAACTGCTGTTAAGGTTTTATTTTATTAGTGTTACCAAGTTTTTCATCCTCTTTATAGTTTCACAGAAATGGCAAATAAATCTTTAAACGATTAAAGCAAATAAAGCATTGTACTTAACTGCTACGTCACTTCGTAAAGGTATTTTCAGGCTAGGGTTGGTGCCATTTTGCAACGTAATGGATGTCCGGCGGCGACAGCGAGAAATACCGTACAGACCAGGTGGGAGCAAGTCTTGCACACTGCAGGTTCACTCGTACCTTAGGCAACGACACATGTCATTGTAGACATAACTGTCTAAGCAATGCTGCACCAATTCTTATGGCATCTGTTTGTTGCTCTCTTCTGTCGGCACTGTTATTAAAATAGCACTCATCGCTTTTCCCATTTTCGCTAATAACACAATATTTCAAACCGATGCAAGTTTTACGAATATAAGTTACTTCTTTTTTTAAAGAGGTTTATTTTAAAACAAAAAATTTTAGCGCCTTTACTAAGGCTATTTGATATATTGTTTTCTTTATTCGGTTATTAGTAAATATTAGAAAACATCTGTTGTAGCCGAGACCTAACAAATATTGAAAAATACCTGTTATTCAGAACTAAAACTCAGTTTCGGTTTTAACCATCCCTAGTACGAACCTTAATTTCTCTTACCTTCGCAGTCATTACACGACATGTACGTTGGCGGCGGCAGACTCTTTCTGCTGTCAGCTTAAAATGCTGGTTCTCTAAATTTCCGCCACGCGAAAACAACCTCATCTTCCCTTCAGTGATTCCCATTTGAGTTCACGACGCATCTCCACAACACTCTAGTCTTGATCGAATCCGTCGGTAACAAATCTAGCAGCATGGCACTGAACTGCTTCGTTACCTTCCTTTCATCCGACCTGGTGGGGATCCCGAACACTCTAGCAGCATTAAAGAATGCGTCATACTATTGTTCTACATGCGATCTGCTTTATATAAGGGCTACACGTTTCCAAAAGCTCCCCAATAAACCGAAATCGACCATTCCCCTTCCCTACTACCTTCCAAGGTGCTCGTTCCACTTCAGATTACTTTGCAACGTTACGTCCAGATATTTAATTGATGTGACTGTTAGACACCACACCACAAATGCTGTACTCGAACATTTTAAAGCAAGCTGCCGTTCATCACATCAACTAGAAATTCTGTCTAATTGGACATGTATCCTCCTAAAGTCACTAAACGACGACTTGCTGAAGTGTTTACATGAGAACAAAAACTAGCAGAAGTTTACTCGGCAAGGTGATTAAGCAAGTTAATTCCAGTAAGTTACTGCAGGTACTTGCAGAAGTGCTTCCAGTAGAATCACCTGATGAAATAGGCAAGTGGTTTTACGTCATGCTGGAAAAGCAAGCCACCTGGCCCATGTCCCATAGTACAGAAAACCACCCGACCTCCTAAATTAACAATTGCGTTTTTTCACTGGTCCGCTCCTATTTCTCATTTCTCAACACTGACGTTTTCGTACCGACATTGACACACGAAACACCTACTAGTTTGAGAAAAAAATCACAGCAACTGACAAGTTCGGCAAATAATTGCACAAAAGTTCAAGGAACTGTTTACGCATGCGGAAGCTACTTCTCGATGTTTACGAAATTTGCAGAAGTAGACTTACTGGGGAAGTTTTCACGCCGAAGGACATACGGAAGTAGGTTCTAAATAGACTTGCGGTTGTTTAGCTGTTGGTGGACACACACCTCCAGCAATTTCAAGCGTTTCCTACAGATTCTGGTGGATTGAAACAGTAGCATGTTAAACTACTATTTCTCGTATCTGTCGACGTCACCAGACTCTTAAAAAGTTTCTGACTTTGCCAGGAACCAGACTAACACAAAAAGTGAACTGGTAAAGTGGGGTGAGATAGCGAGGTACGATCGATAAGCAATGCAACACTTCTTTCTGCAAGCAGGTTGGTTTTATTTATGATTCCAATACATCGCATTATTCCTCGCTCTTTTCTAAAAAAAAAAATCTATCTACATGGATACTCTGCAAATCACATTTAAATGCCTGGCAGAGGGTTCATGGAAACACCTTCACGAGCCTTTATTATTCCAATCTCGTATAGCGCGCGGAAAGAATAAACACCTATATCTTTCCGTACGAGCTCTGATTTCCCGTATTTCATCGTGGTGATCGTTTCTCCCTATGTAGGTCGGTGTCAACAAAATATTTTCGCACTCGGAGGAGAAAGTTGGTGATTGGAATTTCGTGAAAAGATTCCGTCGCAACGAAAAACGCCTTTCTTTTAATGATTTCCAGCCCAAATCCTGCATCATTTCTGTGACACTCGCTCCCATATTTCGCGATAATGCAAAACGTTCTGCCTTTCTTTGAACTTTTGTCGATGTACTCCGTCAGTCCTATCTGGTAAGAATCCCACACCGCGCAGCAGTATTCTAAAATAGGACGGACAAGCGTAGTGTAGGCAGTCTCCTTAGTAGGTCTGTTACATTTTCTACGTGTTCTGTCAATAAAACGCAGCCTTTGGTTAGCTTTCCCCACAACATTTTCTATGTGTTATTTCTAATTTAAGTTGTTCGTAACTGTAATACCTAGGTATTTAGTTGAATTTACGGCTTTTAGATGAGACTGATTTATCGTGTAACCGAAGTTTAACGAGTTCCTTTTAGTACTAATGTGGATGACCTCACACTTTTCGTTATTTAGGGTCAACTGCCACTTTTCGCACCATTCAGATATTTTTTCTAAATCGTTTATGCAGTTTATTTTGATCTTCTGATGACTTTATTAGTCGATAAACGACAGCGTCATCTGCCAACAACCGAAGACCGCCGCTCAGATTGTCTCCCAAATAGTTTATATAGATAAAGAACAGCAAAGGTCGTGTAATACTACCTTGTGGAACGCCTGAAATCACTTCTGTTTCACTCGATGGCTACAAATCCTGTTTTTCAATATAGTCTCCATTCAATGTGACGGCCTTCTGCCACCTTACTGGAAGGACTTGTATGCCCACATCATACCACCCTACTGGTCGACGTCGGAGCCAACGTCCCGCTGCATTAATAACATCCCTATGGCCCACGTACTACTTTTCACAGAGTGCACTCTTCATTGGGCCAAACAGATGAAGGTCTGAAGTGCGAGAACCGGGCTGGACTGTAGATGATGAAGAACGGTCCAATAAAGTTTAATTTGAGGCAACGAGCACAATGAAGTCGTTTCTTCAGTTACCTTAGGGTAGTACAACACACTTAAGAGTTGGCCGTTGCACCATGCGAGAGCACATCACACAGAATAAACTATTCAGAGTCCCGGAAGGCAGTCACTGTGTCTTTATCGGCCGAGGGTGCGGCTTTGAACTTTCTTCAGAGGAGAGGTGATGTGGGCGCCACTCAATGGATTGCCGTTCTGTTTCCGGTTCGAAGCAATGAACCAATGTTTCATCCCTGTGACAATGTTAGACAAAAAAATTGTCCCGATCAGCCTCATAACGAGCAAGCAACTGCACACGTACGGTCCGTCCCTGCTGTTTATAGGTGGCGGAATCCAGCGGACACACAACTTTCAGTACCCGAACTTG
The DNA here is from genome assembly GCF_023864345.2 of Schistocerca serialis cubense. Classification (NCBI taxonomy): domain Eukaryota; kingdom Metazoa; phylum Arthropoda; class Insecta; order Orthoptera; family Acrididae; genus Schistocerca; species Schistocerca serialis. The sequence goes on from NC_064639.1 coordinate 287,196,419, forward strand.
TGAATGAGTGTCAGCACTACCGACGGAGACGTATAGTTGAGCAGCGAGTTGTTTGTTTGTGATCCCTTGATCACCTCGAATGAGAGAGAGTGCACTTTGCGACGTTGCAGGAAGCAGAACCGTGCGCGGCCGGCACATGGAGATCGGACAGGTTTGCACAATGTTGTTGCGATGATGACAGACGCCTCGCCCAACGACTCACCGTGCTTTTGTTCACTGCCAGGTCTCCATTAGTTATTCTGCGCCTGTGAATATCTACTTTGTTCTGGTTTCCTGCCAGAAGAAATTCAGTGACAGCTCTCTCCTTGAAACTACCTCAGCTACAGACGACAATTTGAAGGCTACGTATAGCGCTGCCACCTATTGGAACTTCATGTCCTCGATGACCCACAAAAAGTTTCGCATTTTTCAACCGAAACTGGCCGAGGAAAAAAATATGTTGCATTACTTAATGTACGCAAGAAACATAAATCTTGTTGGATGATATCTAAGATACGCTCGATGTGATTCTCGTCATGAGAATGAATGAGGGACGCCGGCCGGAGTGGCCGAGCGGTTCTAGGCGCCACAGTCTGGAGCCGCGTGACCGCTACGGTCGCAGGTTCGAATCCTGCCTCGGGCATGGATGTGTGTGTTGTCCTTAGGTTAGTTAGGTTTAAGTAGTTCTAAGTTCTAGGGGACTGATGACCTCGACAGTTAAGTTTCATAGTGCTCAGAGCCATTTGAACCATTTTTGAATGAGGGACGGGGGTGGGCACACCTGTGCCCGACGTTCGTGTAGTGCTCCTCACACCACACGGAAACAATTCGGGAATGTTGATGTGGTACGTTTTCTTACTGATACTCCAGGCCAGAAGTGGGGAACTTTAGGGCAGCAAACGGATAGCACGTTGTACGTAGGCTGTTTAGGTTTTTATGTTGGTAACGCCACGGAGCGCTCTGTATGAAAATCACTGACTGTGCTGTGTGCAGTCTGTGACTGGTCGGACTCACTGTTGGAATATTCGCTACTGTAGTGTTGGGCAGTTGGATGTGAAGAGCGCATAGCGTTGGGCAGTTGGAGGTGAGCCGCCAGCAGTGGTGGATGTGGAGAGAGAGATGCCAGAGTTTCGAGAGCGGACGATATGGACGTTTGTCGGTTAGAAAGAGGAAATTTGTGAAACTGGATATCATGAACTGATATTTATGATGACTTTTGAAAATTATTAGGGTAAATATGTACATTGTTTGTTCTATATCAAAATCTTTCATTTGCTAACTATGCCTATCAGTAGTTAGTGGCTTCAGTAGTTAGACTCTTTTATTTAGCTGGCAGTATTGGCGCTCGCTGTATTGCAGTAGTTCGAGTAACGAAGATTTTTGTGAGGTAAGTGATTTGTGAAAGGTATAGGTTATTGTTAGTCAGGGCCATTCTTTTGTAGGGATTATTAATATTCAGATTGCGTTGCGCTAAAAATATTGTGTGTCAGTTCAGTTTTGCTCAGCTGTTTGAAAATCAAATAACGTAAGAGGTTTAGCAGCACAGTCATTCATAATTTTTCTAAGGAGACATTTCAACGTGATCACAGTAGGTTCCTACATTATTCACTGATTTGAAACGATGGCAAAAGGGTATCACATATAAAAGTATAGAATATAAACACGAAAGTTCGTCTCATACCGTTTTACCAATGCCCTGTTAGGGTGCACAGTTAATCGCCGCCGACCGCGGTGGCCGAGCGGTTGTACGCGCTTCAGTCCGGAACCGCGCTGCTGCTACTGTCGCGGGTTCGAATCTTTCGAATCTTGCCTCGGGAATGGATGTGTGTGATGTCCTTACGTTAGTTAGGTTTAAACAGTTCTAAGTCTAGGGGACTCATGACCTCAGATGTTAAGTCCCCTAGTGCTCAGAGCCATTTGAATTAATCGCCTCCTGTAGTTTTCGACGTTTTAGACCCATGTGCACATAAGAAGGCAGGTAATGTGTCCTCGCCGCTGGACGCAACCGGAGCTAGCATGCTGAGAAAAATTCCGACTGGAGCCATGGGCGGCACTTTGGAGTTCGCCGCCAACCATAAGAGCGACCAGTCAGCAATCTCCGTGCCACCGTCAATGAGATGGATACCCGCGTTCTGATAAGCGGAGTCCACAGGCAGCAACGAGGCTGATGTTGGACGTTGGTGTACGACAGTTCAAAGACGGAGTTCCAGGGTTGCAGTTTATAGATACAGTTCGTAGGGGAGATCGGCCTGCGACACGCGACCTACAAAAGTGGAGTCGCCTATAGCCTTCGTATACGGATAAGTGTTTTTTGCTGTGATTGACAGTGTGGTGCCCAGTAACGAAGGCCCTGACAGGCCACTGCTTTGTTGTATCTGTCCACAAGCACATTCAACGAGTGTTGCACAACTTAAATATCGAAGTGCTCTACTCATACGACCTGCGTCCGGTGATGTGACTAAGCACAGTGGGAAAGGGACAGTGGTACCATGTGACACTCCAGCCATTAGTGTCATCTTGTCACGTCTATCTGTAGCACATGATTCATCTACATCTACATCCATACTCCGCAAACCACCTGACGGTGTGTGGCGGAGGGAACTTTGAATACCTCTGTCAGTTCTCCCTTCTATTCCAGTCTCGTATTGTTCGTGGAAAGAAAGATTGTCGATATACCTCTGTGTGGGCTCTAATCTCTCTGATTTTATCCTCATGGTCTCTTCGCGAGATATGCGTAGGAGGGAGCAATATACTAGCTACTGAGCGTCTCTCTTGCAGAGTCTTCCACTGGAGTTTATCTATCATCTCCGTAACGCTTTCGCGATTACTAAATGATTCTGTAACGAAGCGCGCTGCTCTCCGTTGGATCTTCTCTGTCTCTTCTATCAACTCTATCTGGTACGGATCCTATACCGGTGAGTAGTATTCAAGCAGTGGGCGAACAAGTGTACTGCAACCTACTTCCTTTGTTTTCGGATTGCATATCCTTAGGATTCTTCCAATGAATCTCAGTCTGACATCTGCTTTACCGACGACTAATTTTATATGGTCATTCCATTTTATATCACTCCTAATGCGTACTGCCAGATAATTTATGGAATTAATTGCTACCACTTGCTGACCTGCTATACTGTAGCTAAATGATAAAGGATCTTTCTTTCTGTGTATTCGCAGCACATTACACTTGTCTACACTGAGATTCAATTGCCATTCCCTGCACCATGCGTCAATTCGTTGCAGGTCCTCCTGCATTTCAGTACAATATTCCATTGTTACAACCTCTCGATATACTACAGCATCATCCGCGATAAGCCTCAGTGAACTTCCGATGTTATCCACAAGGTCATTTATGTATATTGTGAACAGCAACGGTCCTTGGACAATCCCCTGCGGCACACCTGAAATCACTCTTACTTCGGAAGACTTCTCTCCATTGAGTATGACATGCTGCATTCTGTTATCTAGGAACTTTTCAATCCAATCACACAATTGGTCTGATAGTCCATATTGTTCATTAAACGACTGTGGGGAACTATATCAAACGCCTTGCGGAAGTCAAGAAACACGGCATCTACCTGGGAACCCTTCACTATGGCCGCCTGGGTCTCGTGGACGAATAGCGCGAGCTGGGTTTCACACGATCGTCTTTTTCGAAACCCATGCTGATTCCTACAGAGTAGATTTCTAGTCTCCAGAAAAGTCATTATACTCGAACATAAAACGTGTTCCAAAATTTTACAACTGATCGAAATTAGAGATATAGGTCTATACTTCTGCACATCTATTCGACGTCCCTTCTTGAAAACGGTGATGACCTGTGCCTTTTTCCAAGCCTTTGGAACTCTAGACTCTTCTAGAGACCTACGGTACACCGCTGCAAGAAGGGGGGCAAGTTCCTTCGCGTACTCTGTGTAAAATCGAACTGGTATCCCATCAGGTCCAGCGGCCTTCCCTTTTTTGAACGATTTTAATTTTTTTCTATCCCTCTGTCATCTACTTCGATATCTACCATTTTGTCATCTGTGCGACAGTCTAGAGAAGGAACTACAGAGCAGTCTTCCTGTGTGAAACAGCTTTGGAAAAAGATCTTTAGTATTTCGGTCTTTAGTCTGTCATCCTCTGTTTCAGTACCATTTTGTTCACAGTGTCTGGACATTTTGTTTTGATCCATCTACAGCTTTGACGTAAGACCAAAATTTCTTAGGATTTTCTGCCAAGTCAGTACATTGAAATTTACTTTCTAATTCATTGAACGCCTCTCGCATAGCCCTCCTCACACTACATTTCGCTTCGTGTAATTTTTGTTTGTCTGCAAGGCTTTGGCTATGTTTATGTTTGCTGTGAAGTTCCCTTTGCTTCCGCAGCAGCTTTCTAACTCGGCTGTTGTACCACGGTTGCTCTTTTCCATCTCTTACGATCTTGCTTCGCACAGGTTGCAACCAAAACAATTAGCGTTGAATTTTGTATCAGTGTGAGTCTGATGAGGCTCCTTGTCAATTGCAGTGTAGAATAACACAAGAGCTCTATAGGAGTCCAGTTCCAGACTACTACAGTCCTTAGGAAAGGCGATATGCGGTGGTGAGGACTTAATTACGCTCGACAGCTCAAAGAAAGCATCTTGACAATAACGCATGCATTAGGCAATAATACAGTATAGTCTTCCAAAGCACCGCGCCACTGACGGACCAGCGGGGTAGCGCCTAATCAGCAGCACAAAGCTAGCGTGCGCTTGACTCACAGTACTTTCAAGATAGTAAAGATTTGTGGTGGCTGCTAAGCCACGGGGTAGCCGTCGACGAGGGACCCTGGTAGCCTCCAGCTCTATGTGTATATCTCCGAAGTGCTCTCGTTGACGTCAAAGATTTGGGCTCAGGAATATGAACTAGCTCCACCAGCAGCATCACTGTCTGCCGCAGGAACGGGTTGAGTAGCTGCAGTGCCCCGCCCCCTATTGAAGGCGGATGGCGGACAGCGTCCAGGTCACGCAGGTAAAGCGTCAAGCAGGCCTGCGGGGTGATGGCGGCCTCCGCGCGCCATCAGTGTTGCCTAGGGAGTTGACAGTGCGACAGTGGCCTTCCAGCTCGACCTGTAGATCAATAGACGCTCGAAAACAACTAGGCGTGCCGAGGGTCGACCTCCATAGCCTGCCCTCTAACTGGATAGCTGAAACTGTCAAGGGCTGAGATAACGCATTGGGCAGTCGGCAATCAGCACTGAGAAATTAGACATTCGTTAAGAAGGGCGAGGTTTCTATGTTCGCGCTTCCCGTGTGCTCTGCGGCGGTGGGGATGACTGTGGCATCATGCATTCAGGTTTTCCCTCACTGTCAGCTCTCCTAGTGACTTCAGACTTGCGCAACTTCACCTTTCAGAGGCTCTTTCTGTTGGCTCGGCACCTGAGTACTTAAAGTTGCGTTGTATGCAGCTTGACTTAAGAAACTATTTGTCACAGTATGATGGTAGCTCGGCTTCCATGATATCATTATGCTTCTATTGTCGACTTGGGCGCTTGGTCGTTTCTCCGTGCTGTGACAGCTTCTGTGTTTGCCACAACTCGCTCATCATTTCCCCCTAGCTGGCAGTCGACTGGTCATTGACGTAGGCGGTTCGGCTTCCGAGAGCTGCCTAGGTAGAACTTTAACGAATTTTTAGTGCCCGCCAAGTATACAATCATGGAGTGAAAAGCTCATTTCTCGATAATCAAAATCCACTGGTACGAAACAGATCGTAACTGGAGAAGGATATTTCTACTATTGCTCGTGTGGGGAATAAAAACTGTATGGAAGTCAATCACGGGCTGTGAGAAAACAGAAAAAAATAGAAAATTTAAGATGCTGGAAATATCTGGATAAAATATGAAGAGGATCTCCAGAGACTCCATGAGAAAACAAATATCTGTAAAATATTAGCTATAATAAGGAGTAAATGAAAGGACGTATGTTAAGACAGCAGAAACTAACTTCCACCTGTAAGAGGGGGTTGTCGATCGCAAAAAATGTAGAAGAAGAGAAAGTATATCCAGCAAATAACTGAGGACGTTGGATAGCAGTGCTACTCTCAGATGAAGAGATTGACATAGGGGAGTCTCATGGTGGTGCTCATCAACCCAGTCAAAAGACTTAAAACGCAGAAAATTACGATTATAGTTGGCAGAACAATAGAGCACGCAGGCGCGCAGCTAGTCCGCAGGATCTTCACTGAGATGCAGTCCATGGGAGGGAGAAGATACGTATCTAACGGCTCTTTCCTAAGCCCTAAGCTAGGGTCACTCGCATGTTGCGTAACACACAGTGAATGATTGCAGGCGAGAGGAAAGTGCCGGCCGAATGAAGCTTAGTCTCGTGTAAAGCGAGTGATCGGGAGCGGGATCCACTCACACGGTTGCGTCACGCTATTGCAAACACGAGTTAGGTCAACAAAAGACAGTGGTAGCACTACGTTGTTTATTATCACCTTAAGTCGGTCCCAGTGCAACTGAACGACTCTGACAGCTTTCTGTAGTCCAAAGCAACAACAGGATGCCACTAACGGAGGATGTGTTAACCTTGCCAGTTGTGAGGGCAGGGAATACAGGGAGGGCAAGACATGGGACACAGAGGGCTCGCTGACACAGGGCAAATTATTCTCCATCCTTCTCCATGCAGAAAACATCACACATCTGTCTTCAGGTGTCAAAGAATTGGTATGTATGTGACAGCATTCGTAAATAATATTTTCGGAAACGCCGCGCATAAAAATCAGATTTTCCAGTGGCCATACTTTGGGTTCTGTTGCTGATGAAAAGGTAGGGTCAGATGTTGGACAGCCCTGGAGCTAGGGACCATTTTATAGTCAACAGAAGGATCGTCTTAGTCTCACTGTCTTACAGTAGAGGGTCAAGTTATGAATTACACATTTCCTCCTCCTTAGACAAATGGAGCGAATCGGATGGTTCTTTTTGCCTTGATGTGATCCACGGAGGAAATGATGGGACTCACGGAGGCACCAGTAGCTCATAGGCAGTTCATCATAAAACCCAAAAAAAGGTTTTCACTATATTTTTGTCGTCACCAGCCCAGGATTCCAGTCTGCTAAGCACAGACAATGGCTGTAATTTTTACAATGTATTCCTAACATTCTGATCTCCAACAACTTTAAAAATTTTCTTCATATCTTAATCTGTTTCCGAGAACAGATGTTCAAAATTGTCCTACTTGCAAACGTTTAGTGGTAACCTCTTCATCTCAAAGTAGCACTTGCAACATGCGTCCTCAATTATTTGCTGGATATGCTACAGTCTGTCTTCCTCTACAGATTTTACCCTCTACAGCACCCTCTAGTACCAAAGAAGTTATTCACTGGTGTCTTCAAAAAATGGTTCAAATGGCTCTGAGCAAAAAATGGTTCAAATAGCTCTGAGCACTATGGGACTCAACTGCTCTGGTCATCAGTCCCCTAGAACTTAGAACTACTTAAACCTAACTAACCTAAGGACATCACACACATCATGCCCGAGGCAGGATTCCAATCTGCAACCGTAGCGGTCGCACGGTTCCAGACTGTAGCGCCTAGAACCGCACGGCCACACCGGACGGCTACTGATGTCTCAACACATATCCTATCATCCTGACCCATCTTCTTGTTCGTGTTTATCATGTATTTCTTTCCTCTCCGATTCTGCGGAGAATCTCCTGATTCCTTACCTTACCAGTCCACGTAATTTTCATTATTCTTGTGTAGCAGCACATCTTAAATGCTTCGATTCTCATCTCTTCCGGTTTTCATACAGTGCATGTTTGACTACCATACAATACTGTGCTCCAAACGTACATTCTTGGAAATGTCTTCCTCAAAATTAAGGCCCGTGTTTGATGCTAGTAGACTTCTCTTGACCAGGAGAGCCCTTTTTGCCTGTGTTAGTCTGCTTTTTGTGTCGTCCTTGCTTCGTCCGTCATTGGTTATTGGCCTGCCTGGGTAGCAGAATTCCTTACCTTAATCTACTTCGTGATCATCAGTCCTGATGTTATGTTACTCGCTGTTTTCATTTATGCTACTTCTCTTACTTTCGTCATTGTTCGACTTACTCTCAATCCATATTCTATACCCATTAGATTGTTCATTCCACTCAACAGATCACCTAATTCTTCTTCACTTTGACTCAGGACAGCAATGTCCTCAGCGAATCTCTTCATTGACTTCCTTTGACTTTGAACTTTAATTCCATTACTGAATCTCTCTTTTATTTCCGTCATTGCTTCTTCGATGTACAGATTGAACAGTAGGGGCGAAAGAGTACATTCCTGTCTTACGCACTTTTTAAACCGAGCACTTCGTTCTTGGTCTTCAACTCCTATTGCATACTACCATTCTCTCCGTAAAACTTACCCTTTTTCCCCAAAATTTCTAACATCTGGTACAATTCGACATTGTCGAATCCTTTTTTCAGTTCAACAAATTCTATGAATGTGTGTCCATTTTTCTTGGGCCTTGCTTCCATTATTAACCACGTCAAAACTACCTCTCTTGTGCCTTTACCTTTCCTAAAGTCAAAGTGATCGTAAAATGCGCACGTAAAGTCCTTTGAGGCGTAAACGTAGTTTATAGGTGACGTAGCACCAAGAAATATGCTGTATAGCTTTCCTATTTTCATCTAGGAACACTATGCTGTAGGACATGTAAAATTTTTTTGCCCATAAAAATCGGCCTGAGGTGTAAAATGATTTTTGCGTTATTTTAGTTTCACATACGTAAATTGTCTGAACTCTGCTGACCTATACATTTCTTTTCATACGAGTCACATGCCCTGATGCAGCAGGGTAAAGGAAGGAACCAGAGGAAGAGTGCTCCTAATGGGTTCACACAATACGAATAAGCTTTTGTTTATTTAACAGACTGAAAAGTGAGATCCCAGCTTCCGCGTTCTATCTTCCGTAGCACCCTTAAAATTTTTCCGAAAAATGTTGGCATACGAACATATTCGCGCTTTTTTATTGTTGAGGAAGAAGAAAAAGAAGAAGAAGACAAAGAGAGAGAAAAGCAATAAATGCTGGAAGGTAGTAGACAATGGTTGTGTTATAGAAAGAGCGAAGAAAAAAAGACTTGTATTGAGGTACGGAGAAAATCTCCAAGAAATCTTGATACCGATGATTCTCATAGTAGATACACTCAAAGCCAAAATGATTGTCGATCACATGGACACGCTTAGAGCCATTGTTTTGTGTACAGTGTAACGTCCCCTTAGAAAAATTAATGAATTACTGTGCTGATAAACCTCTTACATTATTTGATTTTCAAAGAGCTAAGCAGAACTGAACGTACTCAGACATTTCTCTCTTTACTTATTCTGATCAACACTAAACTGACACACAATATTTTTAGCGCAACGCAATCTGACTTTTAATAATCCCTACAAAAGAATGGCCCTGACTAACAATAACCTATACCTTTCACAAATCACTTACCTCACAAAAATCTTCGTTACTCGAACTACCGCAATACAGCGAGCGCCAGTACTGCCAGCTAAATAAAAGATTCTAACTACTGAAGGCACTAACTACTGATAGGCATAGTTAGCAAATGAAAGATTTTGATAGAGAACAAACAATATATTTACCTTAATAGTGTTCAAAAGTTTTATATATATATATATATATATATATATATATATATATATATATATATATATATATATATATATATATGTCTATGATATCCAATATTACAAATTTCTGTCTCTGTCCAGATCATCCGCTCTCAAAACTCCGCCATCTCACTCCCCACATCCACCACTGCTGGCGGCTCACCTCCAACTGCGCAACGCTACGCACTGTTAACAACCAACTGCCCAACACTATAATAGGCAACAACAATGCAAACCAGCCACAGACTGCACACAGCACAGCCAGTGATTTTCGTACAGAGCGCTACGTGGCGTTACCAATAAAAAAAACCTCTGCAGCCTACTTACAAAAAAAATGGTTCAAATGGCTCTGAGCACTATGGGACTCAACTGCTGAGGTCATTAGTCCCCTAGAACTTAGAACTAGTTAAACCTAACTAACCTAAGGACATCACAAACATCCATGCCCGAGGCAGGATTCGAACCTGCGACCGTAGGGGTCTTGCGGTTCCAGACTGCAGCGCCTTTAACCGCACGGCCACTTCGGCCGGCTCCTACTTACAACAACAAATAGCACTTCTCAGGAGGACAGTTGTCCACACCACGAAATCAGTTTTGTGACTCATTTAGTATACCAAGACAAAGCAGTATAGTTGAGATGACTTGTGACAGCCAGTCGCTACTCCTGCAAGCCAGACTTCCCTCCAGCAACACATGTCGAACGGTACACCCACATGCCAGACGGAGCAAGTCCACCAGTAAATTCCACCCATCTAGAGACGTCGCTAGCAAAGAACGGTATGTGTTTTACGTAAAGCATTACGCGAAATAAATAGCGCGGAGTCGTACCAGGATGTAAGCCGTGCTCCATGGCTTAAGCGGCTTGGTTCCAGCGAGAGGCAGTCCGAGTTACAGTTACAGACGCACTCAATTCATTGCACTTCACCTGTCCGAAGAAGAAGCCGCAACGCATCGAAAAAACACGACACCGCCACAGCAGTGTCTACACTGAAAAGTAGTGTTCACTGATTGAAGTGTCAGATCAGGATTGGCACAGGGTAGGACTACTAGAGAACCACATCCTGAAGGTGCGTGTGCTGTTGACTGAGTGAGTGAGTGTCTTAGAATTAGAATTTGTAGCTGTTTTAGTAGCTGTGTTTTATATGTATGTTATTGGTTCGGGAGAGCGCGCCCTGTTCACCCTGACATATCAGCGGCATTTCGGGGTATGTTGACAGCGTACGAGTGAAGGTACAAGACCGATAACAGACAAATTTGAATTCTCATCCATTCACCACTTATAATTGTCAAATCTGGGAAATATGATGGTATTTACGTACAAAAACATGTCGGAGAGAGAAACATTATTTAGTACCATTTCTCATTCTAGGGTCGCATAAATAGTACTGTGACTTTTTCGTTTTATGACCAAGTCATCATCGTACGGTACCTTTAAAAAAAAGGATTAGAAAGTCGATTGAACGTTAAGCTGATGCATGCAACAGTATGCACTGATTTCATAGCATAGCAACTCTTCCATTGAACTAGCCGGCAGCGCACATGCAATGTGAATACATCTGCACTCTAATCGTTGCAACTGAAGGTTACGGTTAATATAAATATTAAGCTAAGAAATCTTAAATCGCAAACATAAGATTAAACATACGTAGAATTTAAAATCGATTTTCAGAGAAAGTCTTCTCAAAGTGAAACTAGGAATACTGGTGTAAGAAAGTGGTAGTTGACGATCACAAGTGTGAATTGTCTGTTGTATTTTGTCTCGGAATCTTCTGCCGACGTTTATTTTTAATGATTTTACTAACGTTCTCCGTATGTTACCTGAAACAGTCGTTCGGTACAGTAAAAGGAACCCAAATGCTGTAGCTAGCGGTCCAGAGGATAAGACTACATTACCTGATCAAAAGTATCAGAACACACATATGTAAAGCCGAACTGACTACTAAATGTTACGAGAGGTAGGCCCGTCAGCATAAAAAGGAGACAGGGTGTGTTGTCACTGCAGAAGCGGCAAAGGCAAAATGAACCGGTCAGAGTACCTCAGTTATTTCGATCATAGACTATTCATTGGATGTCTTAAGTAACAGATGCATGAGGGACATAAGACAAACCGTCTACAGCTGCCCAGGTCAACTGTTGATAACGTTACTCGGAAGTGGAAACGCGAAAGAACAACCAGTTAAGTCGAGACCTGGCAGACGTCATGTAATGACATACAGGAAGCATCGAGCATAGCAGAGGCCGGTTGTAAAAGATAGCACGAAATTAGCGGAAGCAATCGCTCCTGATTTCGAAAGCGCTACCAGCAGTCCAGCTACCAGAATGAATGTGCTTATGGCGCTAAAAGGAACGGAATAGACTGGTAGAGCAGCTCCTCATAAGCGGCACATTTCCGTGGTCAGTGATAAGCCGTCATACGTAGCGCCGACGCTGAAGTACATAGGACTGTGTTACAGTGTGGGTTGCGTTTTTTGTGGTTATGGTGTGATCGACTTATTACGTTAGCGAAAAAGCTACATGCAGAAGGATAGAAACATTTTACAGCATTGTGTACCACGTACAGTAGGACAGTACGGAGACGATTATTGTATCAGCATGACAATACACTCTGTCAAAGCTGGATCGGTAAACCAATTGTTGATGTACAGTAACATTACTGAAAAGAACTTGCCTCTCCAGAGTCCTGACCTGAACCGAATGGAACACCTTTGGGATGGGTTAGAACGTTGATCTCGCACCAGACCCGGTCCTCCAACACAACTATCTTCTCTTGGTTTGGCTCTTGAGGAATAATGGGCTTCATTTCCTCCACAGACGTTCGAAAACCTCACTGAAAGTGTCCAAAGCAGAGTTCACACCGTCGTGAAGGCGGACACACCCCATATTAATGTCCTACGTGCCAGGATATTTTTGATCGGACAGTGTATTTACTCGCTCTGTAAACGGCGACTCCAAGTTCGCGCAGTAAGCAGAAATGCAGAGAGCGGACTGGAGACACGTTCTCCTCCGCTACGTCAGGTCAGTTGGCATGATCCCATAGATTCCAGAAAGGGTAAAGTTTCCCCAATCAGCGACAACGAACTACCATCGTATTGAGTCGGCAAGTTGGGAACATACACGTCGCCTTGCGGCCGATCAAAATTATTGAATCGGTTATCGTGTCGTCGCGATCTAATTTTATCGTTTCAGTCTGTTGTAATAGCAGGCAAAAAGTAAGGTAAATCAAGGAAAAGGATGTTATACTTATCCTTTCAATGTAAATTTAGAAATTTGTGGTAAGGTCTTATGGGACCAAACTGCTGAGGTCATCGGTCCCTAAGCTTACATACTATTTAATCTAACTTAAACTAACTTACGCTAAGGACGACACACACACTCATGCCCGAGGGAGGACTCGAACCTCCGAAGGGGGAAGCAGCGCGGACCGTGACAAGATGCCTCAGACCTCACAGCTACCCCTCGCAGCTATTCTTTCATTGTAACTGAAGTTTATGTTGATGAATATGTTCTCGAAAAACATTCATATTGTGTCCATCCAAGCAAGTATTCAAACAGAGACGGTAAAGATCATCCACGCATCGTTGCCCAACAGCAACGCTTGGGCGCTCAAGAGACCATCCTGGGCGAGATGGCTTCTAGAAGAGCGACCGACGGCTACGAGATATCCTATTTTAACCGTTAAGAAATAATGGTAGCGCCCTACATCTGTCTCACACTCTAATATAGTTGAGGGTCTGCCGTGAGTGTAATTTTTTGACTATAGAGTCGTACAACGATGTAGTAACATTGTTTATGTAATGGCTTATCGAGCATTATTCAAGAAACTTTTCTTGATCAGTGGATCAAGCACAGAAACACAGGATCGGAGGTGAATTATTATAGACAGCGTATTTTTCCCGTGCGTATTATTAGAGACTTAACCATTGAGACCATATTACCCTAGTGGAATAATCCCAGAGCGGAGATTTTAACAACTGCTATTATTTCTGCAGTAAAAGTGATGGCTAACAATTTCATTTAGGATCTGCTTGTGGGTACACGACAGGCCAATACCTGATGAGGATGATACTTTGGGAATCTGAAGTTGACATATAAAGTGGTGATGGCATCTAGGATTTATTTCGAGATTTTTTTCTATTGTTCATCTCGCTTAGTGTGGGGGCTATTAGTTTTTGTAGTCACTCATTCACAATCGACATTTGGTCATTGAAAAGCATTTACATTTAAATATAAAGAAAACTAAACCCTCATTCGCTAAAAATAAATTTTAGTCCCCGAGTTATCATTCACCAACGACGAACCTTCAGTAATCAATTTTAAAACAACATGACTTGAAATTGTTCTGACGTTTAGCAAGTAACCCAAGCACGCTCTAGTCAGCGATAAGATCTAGACAACTGAATTGAGCATAATTAAAACCAAAGGCTAGCGCCTCTTTGCGTAAGACAGTAAAGCAATGTCGTAAGAGGTCGGCACTGAAATATTGCGATTAATTAAATGCTAGTTGGTCAAAGTATTTCTAAAAGATTTAGTAAAGGAATGAAGTGATTATTTAAAGATAGTACTAAGCATTTGTTAGCAGCGAAACGAATAATCAGAGATGGTCCCTGAAGAAGGTTATTTAAGTTGTCTTAGTAACAGTTTGTATCTTTGGATTTTGATGTCAGATTCGATTACGAAAATACTTGAATTCTGACACTTTTCAACACTTTAGGGACTTGTACAGGGTTGTAGCCTATCCCCGACGTTATTCAATCTGTATATTGAGCAAGCGGTAAAGGAAACAAAAGAAAAATTTGGAATAGGAATTAAAATCCATAGAGAAGAAATAAAAACTTTGAGGTTCGCCGATGACATCGTAATTCTGTCAGAGACAGCAAAGGACCTGGAAGAGCAGCTGAACGGAATGGACAGTGTTTTGAAAGAAGGATGTAAGATGATTATCAAGAAAAGCAAAACGAGGGTAATGGAATGTAGTCGAATAAAATCGGATGATGCTCAGGGAATTAGATTAGGAAATGAGATGCTTAAAGTAGTAAATGAGTTTCGCTATTTGGGGAGCAAGATAACTGATGATGGTCGAAGTAGAGAGGATACAAAATGTAGACTGGCAATGGCAAAGAAAGCGTTTCTGAAGAAGAGAAATTTGTTAACATCGAGTATAGATTTAAGTGTCAGGAAGACGTTTCTGAAAGTATTTGTATGGAGTGTAGCCATGTATGGAAGTGAAACGTGGACGATAAATAGTTTAGACAAGAAGACAATAGAAGCTTTCGAAATGTGGTGCTACAGAAGAATGCTGAAGATTAGATGGGTAGATCGCATAACTAATGAGGAGGGACTGAATAGAACTGGAGAGAAGAGAAATTTGTGGCACAACTTGACTAGAAGAAGGGATCGGTTGGTAGGGCATATTCTAAGGCATCAAGGGATCACCAATTTAGTATTGGAGGGCAGCGTGAAGGGTAAAAATCGTAGAGGGAGACCAAGAGATGAATACACTAAGCAGATTCAGAAGGATGTAGGTTGCAGTAGGTACTGGGAGATGATGAAACTTGCACAGGATAGAGTAGCATGGAGAGCTGCATCAAACCAGTCTCTGGACTGAAGACCACAACAACAAGGGATTTGTAAGTAATTGATAGTATATAAATGTTAAAGTCTTTAACTATCGAGACATTGAGGAGCGTATATTAATTCGAGAATTGTTAACTAGTGTTGTTTAAACAAAGGGAGGGTAATTGAAGCAACTTTTCGATACACAACATGGTTTACTGCTAACAGATTGTGCTCCTAAGGGACAATCACAGAAATATACTACTGACATCTCCTGGTAATTTAATGGAAGGCTGTCAAGATGAAGCTTCGGGACCAAGTGTCCAGTGCGGGGATTTTGCTCCAGGACACCACCTCAGCTGTTTCTGCATAGAATACAGCCACACATGTTGCTGTTTTTTGCTACCAATTTTGCCTCACTCCCGTATTCGGCTGACAGGACACAGAGTGACATCTTCCCTTGGATGAAAGAACCATTACATGGCTGGTACTTCCAGAATGACTAGATAATTTTACAAGTGGAACATTTAGCGATAGACAAAGATACAGATTTCTACAACAAAGGTCTCCATCAAGCCATCCGTCGTTGAGAAAAAAATGTGACACACTGAAAGTTGAATGCGTAGCGGAAGACACCGTCGGTAAGTATCATGATCGCAGCTTCTTATTTTTTCGAGTTGATACGCAATTCCATGTGTGGGAAACACGTCTATATCCGTCCACAAGCTGCTCATTCTCAGTGGGTTCCGTAACGTCAGGCGTAAGTAGGCGAGCTAATCGGCCGCCCAGTATTGGTACAATAAAAGACGAAATTATTGTACGGCTGAACGCTAGTGTGCCCAGGTGTCAGGACGTGCCGCAGCAGGTCCGACTAGGTGACTGGTGTGAGCGAGTCCAAGTACAAAGACGACTAGCTTCGCCAGTCGGATATAGGCAAATCCCAAAGTTTGGAATTTGAACAGCTGTTGCTCAAATGGCCTCTGTGTGGGAGACAATGCTCTAAGAAATGTCAGTGTCAGACCAGGTGAAAGATGGCCTCTACAGCTCTTCAAGAATCCATAATAAATTCACAATCAAGTATTAAAGCAAATCTGAACACATCTGCGATCTTAGAAAAGTGAGCCGGCCGCTATGGCCGAGCGGTTCTAGTCGCTACAGTCTGGAACCGCGCGATCGCTATGGTCACAGGTTCGAATCCTGCCTCGGGCATGGATGTGTGTGATGTCCTTAGGTTAGTTAGGTTTAAGTAGTTCTAAGTTCTAGGGACTTATGACCTCAGCAGTTGAGCCCCATAGTGCTCAGAGCCATTTGAACCATTTTTTAGAAGAGCGAGGAGCAGCAAAATAACACAACAATATTTCAGTATCTTCAAGACTACAGAAGTTAATATTTCATAGCGAATAAACTTTTTCTCAAGAAATCTCTGAATTAACTTTTCAACGCTTCATGCTATTTCAGCTAACAGTATCTCAGATGATAGAATTGCACTATAGCTATCATATCTAAAGCGACATATCTGTATCTATTTTTTTTCCTGATTTATTACATTTCTTATATCTTTTCACTATACAAATGTTTGTCGTAACATCGTATGTTCCACAACTTCACAGCAAATGAATACAACATGAATATCTCATATTTTGTCACACTTTTGTATTTATTTAATGAACAGTTTACTGTTTTGCCAGTAACATTGTTTAAATTTTAAGTACAATTTATAATAAAAAATCAATGTAATTTTCTAAGTGGCCAACCGCATGTGTTAGCTGACACCACCATCTTTGTAAAGGAGTAGCAAGAGACACTTCTGACAAACAAGCCTAAATAATTGTTTAAACCATGTTTAACGATAATCTGTGGTCATTTATCGTGAGAGCACTTGTGCAAGAATACTGGGTTATTTATTTATTAATAAACTTATTTATCTTTATTGTGAATGGTCTGAGTGGAAACAAATGTTTGTAACACTTCTTTATTTAAATATTATTGTAATACTTTAGTCTAGAAAGTGCTCATGTTGAGTCAAATCATGTCTTTAGAACTTAAGAACGATGTATTTTTGGTGGGGATGGCCTTCAGCCAAAGGGAAAGCATTACAGGAGTCAAGTGGAGACTAGGACTTATCGCGTGAAGAGCTCAAGGGGATGGTTCTGAACACTTACGTTCATTCTTGAAGAAGGCAGACCTGCCTGTGATGATGAGTATTACTCGACTGTGAAGGTGTTCGATTCTGGACGGTGAACTTCTGAATGGACTTTGTATTTCGAGGGGTCTAAACGTGCTCCAGAGTAAGACTAACATTTTCCGCTTGTATTATGGAACTCAGGGTAGACGGACTATGAGTTACTACTTATTGTATCACGTGTGTTACTTTGTGAATCGTCATGTTGAATTCTGAATTGTTTTAAGCTGGTGAATATTTTGTGTGCTGTGTTTACAAAGCCGGCCGAAGTGGCCGTGCGGTTAAAGGCGCTGCAGTCTGGAACCGCAAGACCGCTACGGTCGCAGGTTCGAATCCTGCCTCGGGCATGGATGTTTGTGATGTCCTTAGGTTAGTTAGGTTTAACTAGTTCTAAGTTCTAGGGGACTAATGACCTCAGCAGTTGAGTCCCATAGTGCTCAGAGCCATTTTTTTGTGATTACAAAAAGGACTTACTGTTCAAGTATCTATGATTAAAATTTAGTTTGGGGATTTTACTACCGTTCTCGTAACCCTTGCAACGTAATCTTACTACATTTGATAAAGGTATTTTCTGTGTGCATTTTAACTGAATATCGTAGGACCACTTCCCCTTTGTTTGAGACGTTCTTTCTTGAGTAAACATTATTCAACATAATTATCTATCGTCTACAATAAATTACAGACTTTAGAATAGAGCTCTTGTTATTAAATTATTAATTTAATTTCTGTGTATCTTATTAACTCGCGAGTGTAGCAAATGCGTAGACTATTTGACTGCAGGATCACAAGTACAGGTTATTATTTGCACCGCATTAGCTGTGAAGCATGAAAGCAAACGTGTGCGGCTCGAGTCTATGACTACATCGAGCTGTTCTTTTTAAACAGAGTCGTGGACTGCCCAGGTTCCTAAAGTACGAGTAATCACAGGTAAAGACGCAACTGGTTTGCTCTGAGGGGATGCTGTTCAGAAGAGCAAGTAGACCAGCAGTAGCCGCTAGTTATCGTTGCAGTTCAAAGGACATATCTGTCCGTAACATTCTGTGGCTAGTAGCTAATGGGAATAACGAGTTTCAGTGTTATATTGCCATTAGGTTCCTTCCGTTAGATGGTGCCTCTTACTAGTCAAGATGCTCTTTTCTCGGCCATTTATTACGTTTTCCTTTGGAAACTGGTGAGTCGCAATATATATGACAGTCAAAACAGTGAAGAGAAAGTAACTTTCTGAATTATATTGGAGTCTGCACATGATTTGCTTGGAAAGGATTACAGTATTTGCTCAATTGGTACAGTAGCCCAGATTTTGTTGTGATACTAACAAGTAAGATGGTGTCTGTACAGTGCAGCGAAACAGAAAGGATGACAAAATGAAGAAGGGCGAGTACTAACGGCGTAAGGAGAGAAACGTCATGGCCGTCAGTATGTTCCACGAACATACATTTCAAGAAGTAAATTAGAAGAATGGCATCCTGGAAAAGCTAAGTGTTGTCATGGATTACGAGATTCGCAATTGCAGACCTACCTAACGGCCAGGAACAGAATGAAAATAAATATTATCAGAAGCTTTTTCACCTGTTATTGGACTGTACAAGTGCAGAAGTGGTATCTGGTCAGCATGGAAAAGGAGGTGGGCATCTGGAGGGAGTGTGAAGTGAAATGGGAACAAACTGTATTGTTATACCAGCGAACTCTCAGTGCATAAGGATTAAGGGCTCCCCTGTGACGGACTGTGAGGCCACCTGTCAATCTAGGTGATCATAGTGGGCAGAGTAATAGGAAGAGAGAGAGAGAGAGAGAGAGAGAGAGAGAGAGAGAGACGACAGTTCAAGTCTGGATCAGCTGGTGGCCGATCATGAAGAGCGAGAGCAAAGACAGATGTAACTAATCTGCTTCTCGAATGCTCTCTATTGGCTCACAATGGTGGCGTGTGTGGCTGGTTTTGTCAGATGATTACCAGACTTAACAGCCTGTCTTGATGCCTCAGTTTTACCTGGCAGATAGGCCGGAAAGAGACTGTGCTGAACGCATGATTGAAAAACAAGACAAAAATTCTAAATAAAATTTTGTACCCAGACCCTACAATATTCCCAGACTGGGTAGGTCTCTAGCACAGGACGTTGCATGCTTCAATACGAACGCTATCTAATCGAAAGCGTCTGGACATCTATTACTGGACATTAGTAAGGGATGAGACGATCTCTGTCGCTTTCAGAGAGGTTATCGCTGGCGCGCGTGTTCTGCCTCTCCGCTAGGTGGCGCGAGAGGCTACGCGTAGCCTTGATGAGCGGTAGAAGAGACCGTCTCGCGGCCGTTGGATTCCGGGTCGCATGTGGTAGGTTGTGGGAAATGCGTCGGCAGTCGGCTCGTTGATTGTTAGCTCACTTTGTAGTGATACGGATATACCCCACGACGTAAGAAGTATGCCGGTGAAATCATATGGACTTGTTGCAGTGTGCTCCATAGCAGTAAAGCAGAGTTGTGCCTTGGCTCGAAGTGTGCATCAGTGCTTGGGAGAAGCTTCTAAGTAATCACTAGAGTCTAGCCGGAGGGATGCGGCTTGGTAAAGTGTTGTTCTGTGCTGTCGGAACCACAAGTTGGCTGCGGCGCGGAAAAAAGTGCTGATCCTCTGTTTAAAATTTCTACGTGGCTCAGCAATGGATAGAAAGTTTTGTGGGAACCGAAACCAAGGAGTTCTCACATAATTGGATTTTGTGGTGAGAATCCATTCTTGTAATCTCGCGGTAAGGAGTGAGTGATGCCTGTTTACTAGTCACTTTCAATGACGTCTGTAGCGCTGGTTGGTTAAATAGCGAGAAATAAGTTTTGCAGTTTGAGTGCATTTTTTAAGCAGGCGTTGTCTTCATCCTTGTAAATTGCCTTAAAGCTAAAGCACCGTAATGTTCAGCTATGAAATTACAAATCTGTTATTCAGCACTTAAGGTTTTAAGCGAAATTTTACTTTGTGTTCATAAGTAATAGAGCAGCCGTCGCTTTTTGACTTTTATTATTCTAATACAGTAGTTAACTAAAATAAACAATGGTCAAGGTAATTTCCGTTTTTTTTTTAATTTTTGAATCAGCTGGTTAAACAAAATAAAAGCCATAAAGTTCGCTCGAGCGTTAACTTCATATAAGTAACTGATGTTCCGTAAACTTTTTTATGTGACTTACTTGACTTAATTCCTTGGGCCCTTATGGGGGCATAGGGCATCCAGGAGAACTCGCCATCCGTCTCTGTCTTTTGCCATTTGCCTCAATTCTGCCCAGGTCTTACCAACTCTTTTTGCTTCCCCTTCCACTGTCCTCTTCCATGTGCCCCTTGGTCTTCCTCTTTTCCTTGTTCCCTGGGGATTCCATTCCAATGCTTTTTTCTCGATCGCTCCATCTGGTTTTCTCAAGGTGTGCCCCAACCAGCCCCACTTTCTCTCTCGTATCTGTTCTATAGGTATCTGGTTTGTTATTCGCCAGAGCTCCTCATTACACATTTTTTCTGGCCACCAGATATTCATGATGCGTCAAAGACATCTATTTATGAAGCTTTGTAACTGGGTTGTTATCTTTTTATCCATTTTTCAGCTTTCACTGGCGTACAGAAGGACAGCCTTCACATTTGTAT
Organism: Schistocerca serialis cubense; assembly: GCF_023864345.2. Classification (NCBI taxonomy): domain Eukaryota; kingdom Metazoa; phylum Arthropoda; class Insecta; order Orthoptera; family Acrididae; genus Schistocerca; species Schistocerca serialis. The sequence goes on from NC_064639.1 coordinate 287,217,364, forward strand.
TAAAAATACGGATTTTTGTTTTGTATGTGATATTTCTATTTTTCCATATTGGATACAATTGTATGAAGGCAGCATTTGCCTTTTTAATGCGGTTTTTGACGTCATCTCCAGCTCTACCATCTTCCGCCACTATACTACCCAGATACAGGAATGAGTTGACAGTCTCCACTCGCTGCTCACCTATTAACAGGGGCACCTCCATGTTCCCTGAATTTACTCTCATTTCCTTTGTTTTGCCTGTATTTATCTTGAGGCCAGCAGTCTCTGCTTCTTCTTTCAGCAAGTTTAATTTAGCTTGCATATCAGTCAGCCTTGGAGCTAATAAAACTATGTCTTCTGCAAAATCCAAATCCTCCAGACGTTCGTGGATCCCCCACTGGATTCCTCGTCTCCTGCCTGCTGTGACTCTTCTCATAACAGAGTCTGGAATGAGTAGAAAAAGTGTTGGTGACAAAATGCAACCCTGCCGGACTCCAGTTGTTACTTTTATGGGCTCTGTCATATTTACCTTGTGGAGTAAGCAGCATTCATAGCCATCGTATATATCTTTTATGATGTTTAAGATCTTCTGTGGTATGCCATACTTCCGCAACATCTGCCAGAGCACTTTATGTTTCACGAAATCGAAGGCCTTTTGAAAATCAATGAATGCCAGGTACATGGTTGCTTGGAATTCTTTGCTTTGCTCTAAGATGATCCTAAGAGTGTTAATAAGATCAACACAGCTGCGTTGTGCCCTAAAACCGGCCTGTTCTTTACGCAGTCGCTTTTCAAAGGAGACACCGCCTTAGCGAAACACTGTCCGTGTGGGCGAGGGGGTTTGTGTGATCCAGTGAAGTGGAGGGCTATGCCGGCGGTGGTGTAACTACCGGCAGGGCCTCCCAAGCCGGACAGGTCTCCATAGAGGATTCAGACAAAGTGTGTCTCACACTGTCCTATACTATTCTGTTCTGTCCCATCCTATACATTCCCTTCCGTTCCTTTCCTTTTCCTCTTTGTGATTGTGTGGCAGCAGACACAGTCCCCTAATGTGGACAGCGGAAGATCCTTAGAAACCAGGACAACGTTGATGCACATAGGCCTTACTGCGAAGGGACGGATAGCGTTCTGTAGTCGTGGTGAAGACAAGCTATCTAAGGGGTAAGGCCGTGAAATAAAACCTCGGCAGGTGTCCAGGCCACGAGGTGGCAGCCCCACCAGGACACTCGATGGCTGTGGGCTGATAACCCGCACTACCAAAAAACACATATCACAAAAACTAAAAGGAGAAACAGCCGGATGGATCTTAAGGATATGACCTTTGGCCTGAAAAGGAAAACCCGTATCGGTTTTTGGAATGTAAGGACGTTGAGAGAGGCAGGGAGGTTAAGACAGGTTGAAAAAGAGATGGAGAACTATCGACTAGATATACTGGGACTAAGTGAAGTAAGGTGGCCAGAATCTGGGGAATTCCTAACACAAGATGGTGAAGTGTTGCTGTATGCGGGTCAGACAGGTGAGGACGCGATGCATAGGAATGGTGTAGGGCTCTTACTATCTAAAAGCAGCGAGAAGAGCTTACTGGAGTGGAAACCAGTCTCAGAACGGATAATAACCGCACGCTTTAAAACAAATGTACGACATGTCACTGTAATTCAATGCTATGCACCTACTGAAATAGCTAAAGGAGAATTAAAAGATGCATTTTATACAGAGCTTAACGGAGTCCTTAGACAAACAAATTCTAGGGACATAAAAATTTTAATGGGTGACTTGAACGCAAAAGTTGGTTCAGAAAATGAAGGGCTTGAACATATCATGGGCGTGCATGGCATGGTGATCAGGAATGTAAATGGTGAACTGTTGATAGATACATGCGCTGAACATGACCTAGTCATTGGAGGCACATTGTTTCCACATCGTAAGTGCCATAAGATAACGTGTGTTTCTCCAGACCACGTTGCCGAAAATCAAATAGACCACATAGTAATAAGCCTCTGGTTCCGACAATCTCTGTTAGATGTCAGAAATAGAAGAGGGGCAGACGTTGGAAGTGACCACCACCTAGTTTTGGCGGAATTCAGACTGAAGATAGTGGCAAATAGAACCAAGCTCAATCATAGGTGCAAGAAAATAGAGGTGGCAAGATTAGAAGACCAACAGATATAAGAAACATTTGCCCTTGAACTACAAAACAGATTCCAGGTCCTCTCTGAGGAAAACTTTATGGAAGAGGGAATTGAAACATGCTGGCAAAAAATCAAGAACAGTTATTTAGATGTGGGAGAAAAAATCTTAGGATTTAAGGCACAGGAAGGAATGGATCTCCGATGATACGTGGAATGAAATCAGCCACAGGAAAGAACTAAAACTTCAGTTAAATTTTTGTAAGACAAGAGCGCAGAAGAGCGAAGCGCATAAAGAATACATGGAGGCGAACAAAAAAGTGAAAACATTGCAACGTCGAGATAAAAGGAAATGGATAGATGAGCAAGCAAAATTAGCAGAAGAGGCAGCAAGACAAGGAAATATGAAAGAGCTCTACAACATTACCAAACGGTTGTCAATGAAGAACTTCAGACATGAAGGACCAGTTAAGAACAAGAATGGTGCGATGCTTACAACTCAACAGGCACAGCTACAGAGATGGGAGGAGCACTTCAGGGAACTGTTAAATTGTGAAGACAACCAAGAGGAACGGTAAGAGATGTTCCAGAGGAAGTCGAAGAAGATCAAGATATAAATTTGCAGTGCCCCACAATGGACGAAATTAGGACTGCCTTGAAAACACTAAAAAATACAAAGGCGCCAGGCCTAGACAACATAGCACCAGAGCTCTTAAAAGCCGATATTGAAAGTACTGTTAAAATGCTCCATCCTTTGCTGAAGCATATTTGGCTTGAAGAGAAATCTCCAAAGGAGTGGAAAAATGGCTTGGTGGTAAAGCTCCCAAAAAAGGGAAATTTGTCAGACTGTAACAACTGGCGTGGTATTACATTGTTGTCATTGCCCAGTAAGGTTCTCACCAGAATTATTTTAAACAGAATTAAAGAATCCCTTGAAACGTTTTTTATGTGCAAGAGTATAAATGGTATCTTATTTCTGTTTTAGAGTAATTGCTGTTTCAAGGTTGTTCCAGTGTTACCTTGCCGAGGGGTGACCGCTGGCAGCGCCATGTTTACCGGGCTTTTGGTACCCGCTCGTGATTAATGTGAATACCAATTTCAATTGAAGAATATTATGATTAGTTGTTGTAAATCTTTACTTATAATAAAATGTCAGTTTGTGAGACATATGGCCTCCGGAGACCAGTTAGCTTATAACGTGAACGTTAATCGTCCTTCCTACCCTCCCTGTATTATTCCCCCTTTTGTAAATGTCTGCTTGCGATGTTTAAATACTTTCTTTCTGACATTTACTTATAAGAGTAAGTTCTAAAGTTTGTGGTAGTAGAGACTGTGTGTCCAGCCTTCGCCTTTATGAAAGCTTATAAGCACTCTTTATTCTTGTAAAATTTTTGTTTAAAGTGTGTTATGCAGCACTGCGTACTCGCACTGAGACGGAGTACGGCATCTGTTAAGAAAGCACGTCTCTCAGCAAAGGCAGTGGTATTCAGATAATGTTCGAGAGGACCTGCAATTGTTTGTACACTAAGATTAATATATATTTATTTTTCCTTCTTTGTACAGGGTCCGCTACATCTCGCAATATAAGATACACAATTAAGTAAGATTTACTCTTCCAGAAAAAAAAAAAAAATTAACCGAGCGAGGTGGCGCAGTGGATAGACACTGGACTCGCATTCGGGAGGACGACAGTTCAATCCCGCGTCCGGCCATCCTGATTTAGGTTTTCCGTGATTTCCCTAAATCGCTCCAGGCAAATGCCGGGATGGTTCCTTTCAAAGGGCACGGCCGACTTCCTTCCCCGTCCTTCCCTAATCCGATGAGACCGATGACCTCGCTGTCTGGTCTCCTTCCCCAAACCAACCAACAAACCAACCAGAAAAAGTTAACTCCTTTTCGGAAGCATACAGAAATTGCACTCCGTCTTCAGGCCACAAGTGGGCCATCGGGGCCATTCGACCGCCGTGTCGTCCTCAGAGGAGGATGCGGATAGGAGGACCGTATGGTCAGCACACCGCTCTCCCGGTCGTTATGATGGTATTCCTGACCGAAGCCGCTACTATTCGGTCGAGTAGCTCCTCAATTGGCATCACGATGCTGAGTGCACCCCTAAAAATGTTAACAGTGCATGGCGACCCGGATGGTCACCTATCCGAGTGCCGGCCACACCCGACAGCGCTTAATGTCGGTGATCTAACGGGAACCGGTGTATCCAATGCGGCAAGGCCGTTGCCATACAGAAATTGTCTTCCACTAATTTCTCGGTTCTTTCCCATCCTAAAGAATTTCTTAATTTTGATCAAACAAATCCATAGGAGGAGGAGTAGATACTCGTAACGGATGCAGGACAAGGAATGAGACCTAATAAATTAGTTGTAAGTACGGGTTAGTATGTGCCCGCCTGGTTAGCCGCGCAGTCTAACACGCTGCTTCCCAAGTGCGAAGGCGTGCCGGTCCCCGGCACGAATCCGGATTTGTGTCGAGGTCCGGTGTGTCGACCAGACTGTGGATGGTTTTGAAGGTCTAATCTAAAAGCCGTAAATTCAACTAAATACCAAGGTATTACAATTGTGAAAATTTAAATTGGAAGGAAGACATAGAAAATGTTGTGGGGAAGGCTAACCAAAGACAGTGTTTCATTGGCAGGACACTTAGAAAATGTAACAGACCTACTAAGGACTACACTTGTCTGTCCTCTTTTAGAATCCTGTTGCGCGATGTGGGATCCTTACCAGACAGGACTGACTGAGTACATCGAAAAAGTTCAAAGAAAGGCAGCACGTTTTGTATTATCGCGAAATATGGGAGAGAGTGTCACTGAAATGATACAGAATTTGGGATGGACATCATTAAAAGAAAGGCGTATTTCGTTGCGACAGAATCTTCTCACGAAATTCCAATCACCAACTTTCTCTTCCGAATGCGAAAATATTTCGTTGACACCGACTTACATAGGGAGGAACGATCACAAAGATAAAATAAGAGAAATCAGAGCTCGTACGAAAAGATATAGGTTTTCATTCTTTCTATGCGATATACGAGTTTGGAATAATAGAGAATCGTGAAAGTGGTTCGATGAACCCTCTTCCAGGCACTTAAATGTGATTTGCAGAGTATTCATGTAGATATGGATGTAGAAAGCGGTTTTCCAACTGCCTCGGCGAATGCGGGCTGGTTCCCCTTATTCCGCCTCAGTTACACTATATAAGCGATTGCTGTGTAAACACTGTCCCCACGTACACGTACACCATAATTACACTACCACGCAAACATTGGGGCTACACTCGTCTGGAGCGAAACGATCCCGGGGGGAGAGGGTCCACTGGGGGCCGAACCGCACAATAACCCTGGGTTCGGTGTGGGGCGGCGGTGGGGTCGGTGGACTGCTGTGCCTGTACTGGGGTTTTTGGACCACTGGGGGCAACGGCGGATGGAAGCCCCTCCGTCGTTTCTAGGTCCCCAGTTCAATACACACAGTGGTTAGTGTTTTGAATAAATTAATCATGTTGTTGTTGTTGTTGTTGTTGTGGTCTTCAGTCTTGAGACTGGTTTGATGCAGCTCTCCATGCTATTCTATCCTGTGCAAGCTTCTTCATCTCCCAGTACCTACTGCAGCCTACATCCTTCTGAATCTGTTTAGTGTATTCATCTCTTTGTCTCCCTCTACGATTTTTACTCTCCACGCTGCCCTCCAATACTAAATTAGTGATCCTTCGATGTCTCAGAACAGTCCTACGAACCGATCACTTCTTCTAGTCGAGTTGTGCCATAAGCTCCTCTTCTCCACAATTCTATTCAATACCTCCTCATTAGTTATGTGATCTACCCATCTAATCCTCAGCTTTCTTCTGTAGCACCACATTTCGAAAGCTTCTATTCTCTTCTTGTCCAAACTATTTGTCGTTCACGTTTCACTTCCATACATGGCTGCACTCCATACAAATACTTTCAGAAACGACTTCCTGACATTTAAATCTTTACTCGATGTTAACAAATTTTTCTTCTTCAGAAACGCTTTCCTTGCCATTGCCAGTCTACATTTTATATCCTCTCTACTTCGACCATCATCAGTTATCTTGCCCCCCAAATAGCAGAACTCCTTTACTACTTTAAGTGTCTCATTTCCTAATCAAATTCCCTCAGCATCACCCGACTTAATTCGACTACATTACATTATCCTTGTTTGGCTTTTGTTGATGTTCATCTTATATCCTCCTTTCAAGACACTGTCCATTCCGTTCAACTGCTCTTCCAAGTCCTTTGTTGTCTCTGACAGAATTACAATGTCATCGGCGAACCACAAAGTTGTTATTTCTTCTCCATGGATTTTAATACCTACTCCGAATTTTTCATTTGTTTCCTTTACTGCTTGCTCAGTATACAGATTGAATAGCATCGGGGAGAGGCTACAACCCTGTCTCACTTGCTTCCCAACCACTGCTTCCCTTTCATGCCCCTCGATTCTTATAACTGTCATCTGGTTTCTGTACAAATTGTAAATAGCCTTCCGCTCTCTGTATTTTACCCCTGCGACCTTCAGAATTTGAAAGAGAGTATTCCAATCAACATTGTCAAAAGCTTTCTCTAAGTCTACAAATGCTAGAAACGTAGGTTCGCCTTTTCTTAATCTAGCTTCTAAGATAAGTCGTAGGGTCAGTATTGCCTCACGTGTTCCAACATTTCTACGGAATCCAAACTCATCTTCCCCGAGGTCGGCTTCAATCAGTTTATCCATTCGTCTGTAAATAATTGGAGTTAGTATTTTGCAGCTGTGACTTATTAAACTGATTGTGCGGTAATTTTCACATCTGTCAACACCTGCTTTCTTTGGGATTTGAATTATTATATCCTTCTTGTAGTCTGAGGGTATTTCGCCTGTCTCATACATCTTGCTCACCAGATGGTAGAGTTTTGTCAGGACTGGCTCTCCCAAAGCTGTCAGTAGTTCTAATGGAACGTTGTCTACTCCCGGGGCCCTGTTTCGACTTAGGTCTTTGAGTGATCTGTCAACCTCTTCACGCAATATCACATCTCCCATTTCATCTCCTACTACACCCTCTTCCATTTCCATAATATTGTCCTCAAGTACATCGCCCTTGTATAGATCTTCTATATACTCCTTCCACCTTTCTGCTTTCCCTTCTTTGCTTAGAACTGGGTTTCCATTTGAGTTCTTGATATTCATACAAGTGGTTCTCTTCTCTGCAAAGGTCTCTTTAATTTTCCTGTAGGCAGTATCTATCTTACCCCTAGTGAAATATGTCTCTACATCCTTACATTTGTCCTCTAGCCATCCCTGCTTAGCCATTTTGCACTTCCCGTCGATCTCATTTTTGAGACGTTTGTATTCCTTTTTGCCTGCTTCATTTACTGCATTTTTATATTTTCTCCTTTCATCAATTAAATTCAGTATCTCTTCTGTTACCCAAGGATTTCTACTAGCCCTTGTCTTTTTATCTACTTGATCCTCTGCTACCTTCACTACTTCATACCTCAGAGCTACCCATTCTACTTCTACTGTACTTCTTTCCCCCTTTCCTTATGCTCTCCCTGAAACTCTGTACAACCTCTGGTTCTTTCAGTTTATCCAGGTCCCATCTCCTTAAATTCCCACCTTTTTGCAGTTTCTTCAGTTTCAATCTGCAGTTCATAACCAATAGATTGTGGTCAGAGTCCACATCTGCAGCTGGAAATGTCTTACAGTTTAAAACCTGGTTCCTAAATCTCTGTCTTACCATTATATAATCTATCTGAAACCTTTTAGTATCTCCAGGGTCCTTCGATGTATACAACCTTCTTTCATGATTCTTAAACCAAGTAATAGCTATGATTAAGTTATGCTCAGCGCAAAATTCTAAATCATTAATCATATGAATTTGAATTGAATTATATAGTGTTCAATACGAAAAAATCCCAAAAACCGAGTAAAGCCCATAAGTACCAAATACTACCAACTGTAGTGTTTTTTTTTTAGAAATATCCGAGTTTTTCTCAAGTGTGCGCCAGGCAGACGAACCTTGCACCGTGGGCCTGAGTCCGCGGATGAGCTCCGCCGGCGGGGGCGGGTGCGGCCGGTGCCTGAGGTGGCTGTGGTACAGCTCCAGCATGGGCTGCGGCACGGCGGGGAGCGCGGGCCGCCCCCTGGCCGCTGCTGGCGACCACCCCCTGTCCGGGTCTCTGTGCCTGCCTTCTGCCGCGCTGCGCCACACCCACCAGCAGCTGCACGCCAGCGACACGGCCGCTGCGGGAAACACCAGCACCCAGCGTCGCCACATCACCACTGCAACAGCAGTAGGTCCAGCAGTCAGTCGTTACCGCAAGTCTCCCAAACAACTTCAGATTCTCTGTTCGCTACAGGAACGCTAGTAAACACATTGACGGAAAAAAGTCGCAACAGGCAAGAAGAAATTGTGCGACGTGAACGAAAGTTTGAAAGGTCCCTGTTGGATTCCTTTCACGTTAATTTCTTAATGTCATTTACGGCATACATTCCACTTCTAAATTTACTGTGGTGTTTCTGACTATCTGGGAGGAAACTGAGCAGTGGAACATGTTACTTTTACACATAAACAAGAACGATCTGTCGCACTACTACACTTTAAAACACAGTTTATATGTAATTCGTGTCACACAGTCTCATACGGAACCTACATCCGCTATCTTATATATACTGTATGTGATGAAATACTGTCATCCCTCTTTCCTTGAGTGTGAAAGGATGAATGAGCAAATGTGTTTCTAGTTGCATGCTTGATGGTAACAGACAAGCCTGTCTGCTAGAGATCAGTAGGACCAACGTCGGAACAGGTAGCTAGGCTTTCTAAAAGCAGACAGGTTTCTATTCTTAGTATGGTCCTGTCTGTCCCTTGTCATGTTGCTATAGGAACCTACCTTCCTGGTCACTTCCGTTTGTATTTGTGAGCCACCCTCAGTAGGGGCCCAGGCGGTCTGTCCGCGGCGAGTGTCGGAAGCGGTAAGATCTCTGGCTAAGCGCGTCTCTGCTAAGTCCGTAGGACAATGGATTTCTTAAGTTCAGCTAACTGAAAATTTAATCACCTTTATTTCAGGTTTAGATCTAAAATATGTTATCTTAAATTGCAACACAGTGTAATTCGAGTGTGAAGTTCAGAATATCTTCCAGTAGTAGCTTTGTCACTACATTGTGAGTAAAGTGTAACCACATGTTGAGGATCCGTAACTCTAACTGAGATCATCAATCTTAAATGCGAATGTGCGTGAGATTATAACGTCTCGTCTTGACAATATTTTTCAATATAGCAACTTTTCCTTATGTTTAACCCACGTGGTGTGTACTTTGTGAGACCAGTGCCACGTGCTTATACATCTGTTTGAGCCATCAGGTTAACAGTAAGACGATAGTAACCAGTTCGAGTTTTTCTTTTGTAAATTGCGTTTTGATGTAATTTATTTATTTATCAAAATTATTGTGGAGTTACACTCTCCGTGTAAACCAAGTTGACCACGTGAAGCATGTGGTGTAATCACCAAAGTAGCCCTCAGCTATTTTTTTCGGGAAGATTTCACAGAGAGTTAGTATGAATTTAGTATACCAGTGTGTGGTAATTACATGACGGACAGGAGTGCACTACGACCGTAACTCCTTTGGGTGAAAATTGAATCGGTTGGTTGCGGTTAATTTCCTCTTGCATATGTTTCAACGTTCTTCGTGTGTTATTTTATGAATGCAGTGTTGTATGCAGTCTCCCAATCTTGGTTCCATATTTGATGTGTTCCCTAAGATTACAAACTCACATTTTCACAATCCTAAATAAGGCACCAGTTTAGTTATGAATCAAGTTTAATATGCTGAAATTTTAACGGAACAATGATCAATGTTAAATGTCCAAATATAAACTGATTTATTTCTTTTTATTTAAATTGTCTTTTCATGTATATATCACCGGTTATCGTAAGATGACTACTAAAAGATTATAATTCATATTAGTCTGAAACTTCCTGGCAGATTAAAACTGTGTGCCCGACCGAGACTCGAACTCTGGACCTTCGCCTTTCGCAGGCAGAAGTAAAGCTGTGACTACCGGGCGTGAGTGGCGCTTCGGTAGCTTAGATGGTAGAGCACTTGCCCGCGAAAGGCAAAGGTCCCGAGTTCGAGTCTCGGTCGGGCACACAGTTTTAATCTGCCAGGAAGTTTCATATCAGCGCACACTCCGCTGCAGAGTGAAAATCTCATTCTGGGAATATTAGTCTGGTTGGGAATTTTGTAAGCTAGACTGGATACCTGGTGAAACATTTGCTCAGTAATGCAAGGTTAACTTCCCCAGATAGCTCACAGCTTTTAACCCGCTTTTATTGTCTTTAATATCAGCACCGCTTTCAGAACAACTTAATGCATCAACATTACAAGTTGGTAGGCATGTTTCTACGTCTGAAAGATGATGATTATTCATATTTCGCGCCAGTCGCATAAGGATGGTACTAGTAGCGCCACTATGATCATGCAAACAGGGTTTGTTTCAAATACACGCTGTAACTGTCATGAGCGTTAGTTATCTTTGAAGTTGGGCTTTGTGAGTTGCTGTTAGTCACTGATGCCTCCAAGGCGACAAAGACGCCATTGTCAATACTTCATTGAGTGAACGAATTCGTGTAATAGGGCTACGAGAAGGTGGACGTTGCTTCTGCGATACTGCAGAAAGACTAGGAAGGAATGTAGCCACTGTACATGACTGCTGGCAGCGGTGGTCACAACAATGTACACTAGCAACATGACCGGGCTCTGGATGGCCACGTGGCTCTGCCAAGACGGAAGACCGTCGTCCTGCTTCTAAAACAACAATATGAGCAGCATTTGGCACCACAGTGATACAACGAACTGTTACGAATCGGTTAGGGGAGAGTGGGGCACTCTGAACCACGAGGCACAATGAATCAGGTTGCATAACTTCAGTATAAGGTGATAACTTATTTTTTCCGTCTGTGCATATGTTGTCACTACTGCTCTACCGACTTCCATTTGTTTTCTGCAGGATCTAGTTCCTGCCAATAGTGTTGTACTGGTGATATGTTAGTTTCACGGCAGTGAAGTAATTTTTGGAGATGTAGATAGATTGAATTTTGTTCAATCCTTTGCCACCAAATTTTAGAGAAACTAAGTCATTGTAATAATATCACTACTGTATTTTAATGATATAAATCTTCAAATATTAACAATGTTCATACATAACCTCACATGAGCTTTGTTTAAAATATGTACTGGTGGGGTACATTGAACCAAGCTCTCCCGGGCAAAATGAGCCATGGTTCATTGTGCCCCAGGAACCTTTTAAGTGTCCAATACACGCACTCTGTACTTTCTTTCCTTAGCATGGGTAAAAACATATGTGTAGGTATTTAAGGCTTTTAAATTACAGACATTCAGCAGTCTTGTTTTATATTATCAGGTTTGAAGATGGTTCGTTCATACTACAGGAAGACGGACAGAGAGAAAACTGACCACGATGTTATGCAAGAAGCTCTGCAGGTTGTTCTTAATAAGGGCATGGCATTTCGCCAAGCAGCTAAATCTCTGTTTCGAATTTCTTCAAAAACTCGAAGGACTTTTACCGGAGATACCCTACTTTCGCTGATGGTACAAGGGTTTTCAATCTGGATGAAACCAATACCTCACTTGTACCAGATAGGCTTCAAAAGGTAGTGGCACAAAAGGGAAGTAAATAGATTTCTCAAGCTACTACTGGAGAATGTGGTGTCTTAGTGACCACCTGTTGCACAATCAGTGCAGGTGGTACTTTCCTGCCCCCAGCAATGATATTTCCTCAAGTACATTTTAAACAACATATGATAAGTAATGCACCAACAGGAACCCTGGGGTTAGCAACAAAGTCTGGCTCGATGAATAGCGAATTTTTGTGGATGTCATTAAACATTTCATCCACGAATCCAGTAGCAGTAAAGACAATCCTGCGCTTCTAATTTTTGACAATCATGAAAGCCATCTGTCAATTTCCTCAAGTGAAGGATGAAGCTTTTGTTCCAGCTATTAACATACTTCATGTGCTCCCCGAACTGCTACTGATGGTGTGACAAAGAGATAAAAATCATATTTCAAATTTGGAATCGGCTTCGAGTCCATTGATGTTCGGTAATTCCAAAATAAGTTACATGATTGTGTGCCTACAGATTTAGTTATATGATTCACATGTGGAATATATGTAAACATTATGTTTAAAGTACATTTACACTTACTTTGTATGCTAAGTAGGTTCTTTCAATGAACTTATTTAAAATGGTTCGTTGTACCCCACATGTGGGTGCTCAATGAACCAAATTTTCTTCAAAGGCGTGCAGCTAAAAAACAATTAATAACAATGAAATCGTAAGGCCATTTGATACTTGAATGATTAAACTGTAACATCTGTAAATCACAACTCTGTAATAAAATTATTGGATGAATAACACGGAGAAATATTTTTTATGGTTCAATGTGCCCCAATACTCCCCTACTCAGAGCCAAACGCCACTTGCGGCTACAATGGTGTCAAGCAAGACCTAATTGGAAGTCAGAATTGAGGTCTGTTGTGTTTTACGATGAAAGATAGTTCTGGCCGTGTCTTGGTTAGACAGAGGCCATCCGAGAGCCTGCAGCCGACCTCTCTGCTAGGTACACTGTAATTACACCTGGATCTATGGTCCGGGGTGCGGCTTCGTATGACAGCAAGAGCACTCTCGCGGTCATCCCACGCGCCCTCAATGCAAATTTGTACGTCAGTCTGGGGATTAGACCTGTTGTGCTGCCATTCATGGACAGCGTTTCAGTGGGGGTGCTTTCCAACAGGATAACGCTCGACCGCATACCGCTGTTGTAACGCATCATGTTCTACCGACATGTTACCTTGCCCTGCCTGATCACCAGATTAGTCTCTAATCGAGCACAAGTGGTACATCATCGGATGATAACTCCAACCTCATCACTGTATTGACCGATCAAATGCAACAGGCATGGAACTCTATTCCACAAGCTGACATCCTGCACCTGAACGACACAATGCTTGCACGTTTGCATGTTTGCATTAAAAATTCTGGTGGTTACACTGGTTATGAACATACCACCATTTCACATTTGCATGGCTTGTCTCTCGCTTACGTTGACCTGTGATTTTGCAATATTAATCACTTGAATCAGTTACCTATACAACTGTATTCCCGAAATTCCATTACTTTACATAATTTTTTTTTATGTTGCAATTACTTTCATCAGTGTAACATAATTTTTCTATCACTTATAAGGACACATCATACTATAGTTTTATTCGACGTTCTTCATTCTTAGAAGATTTGAAAGTCAGTGTCGACACAAGATTTTCTTAAAGCAGTAAACGAGCATTAAAAAAAGTAAAGAAAAAGGACACATTTTAAGATTAAAAGACTGCCGAACACTGTTAATAAAAGACTAATGTGGCAGGAACTGGATCCGTCGGTTAAAGACTTTGGAACCATAAGGTCGTTGGTTCGAACTCTGCTACACGATTTTTTTAGTTTAAATTCCAGATTAATTAACAAATCAAAATATTACTTTACCTTGGACTATAATTCTTAATAAACTAGCATTTTGTTTTTAATTAGTAATCGCATGAAAAAGTGACTATTTGATATGAACCAAAATCTGGTAAAAAATGTAAAATAGCATAAGAAAATAAAATGCTATTGGTTACTAGAGATTGGAAAGTATCATTGATTTATATAATTTTCATTTAACAAAAAGCTATTTCACATGTCTGGGCCAGATTTTAATAAAATTAAAGGGACTTCACGATCAGAACCTTTAATTCTATGCACCCCTTCACCTGCATCTAAGAGGAGATTTTTTTATACTTTGAGAAATGTGTCTTACTGTTGTAGGAAAATAATGTGGGGACTGACCTACAGAAAATGTAAATACGAGGGCAATTCAAAAGACCCGTCCGTGAGGTCACCCAGTTATTTTCCACAAATTTTATTATTATTATTATTATTATACACAACTTTGTTATCAGTTACAACGTACAAAAAGTTCTAAAATATTAGGTTGTGGTCAAGATCTATTACACAAACTGGTTCAAAAACGAAGTGCGAAACGTATGTTTAACATCTAAGCACGCCCGACGTTAACTGAATGGTACCATTCCAGGACGGTGGATTGGAAGAGGAGGAGCAGAAGATGAACTTCATCGTCGGTGGCCTCCCAGGTCTGCAGACCTCACACCTTGTGACTTATCTGCGGGGTTACGTGAAAGACCGCGTTTTTATCTCCCCTATTCCCGACACACTTGAAAGTCTGCAACATAGCATTGTTGAAGCTGTGAATTCGATAATGAGAGACCAGCTACTTCGTGTGCGGCAGGAAATGAGCCACCGTTTTGATATTTGTTGTGTAACGCATGGTGCTCACATTGAATGCATAAAAATTTGAACTTTTCTCTTTCCAGGAACGTTGAAGCTATGTTACTATCTTTTGTATTTGTAAGCAATAAGTGTTTGAAATCTGTTCCTTCTTTTTGAATAACCCTGTATAAATGGCAGCTTTTGACAAGCAGAAATTTGATAGTATGACAAATCACTTGACACTACTGGTCGGGAACAGGCTAACGGACGTATCACTTGGTTTACCCGTCGCAACGTACAATTAAAGATCCATTTCAAACGTTGCGAATACGTTAGAAAGAAGTGCACTGCTGTTGTAAGTACAGAAGCGAGAACATATGTCACTAGAAACAACCACCATCACCTAAACGGCTCCACAACTTATTGAAATCAAAGGTAATCCTTCGTGTTAACTGACAATTCTCGTCTTCATCGCGACGGGGATTCACTTTTATCTTCCCCTAATAGCTACCAGAGCACGCCAACACCCGTCTACCACGCCCTCGTCGACAAACCGTGCACCTAGGTGAAGAATTGATGACCAGAGATCAGCAATGGCACACTAATACTTCTCATTACTTTCGTCTACTGTCAGTCCATATTCTGTACTCATTATACTTCATTCCATTCAATACATCCTGTAATTTTTCATTTTTACTGAGAATACCAGTGTCATCAGCAGTCTTACGGATATTCTTTCACCTGACTTTTAATTCAACTGTTGACTGTTCCTTTTATTTCTGTCATTCTTCATTCATGTAATATTAACGAAAAACTGCATCTCCGTCTTACACCCTTTCTAACCCCAGCACTTCATTCTTTTTCTTCCACTCCTACTGTTCCCTCTTGGTTCTTGTACATACCGTACTTTAGTCTTATTTCCCTACAGCATACTATCACTTTTCTTAGACTTTCGAAAATCCTGCACCAGTTTACATTGTCGAATGCTTCTTTTAGGTCAACAAATGCAATGAAGTGGGCTTGATTTTTCTTGTTTTGGTTTCATTATCAAGCGCAGGGTCGGAACTGCCACTCTGGTGCCTTTCCTAATCCCAACTAATTGTCAACTAACACATCCTCGATTCCAACTTCGGTCATTCCATGCTCCGATTCGTAGAATGTTATCGCTTTGTTTGTTATTCCATATTTTTTTCATGGTCCCCTCCCCTTGGCAGTCCACTCTAGGACGTCCGAAAGGGATTAATCCAATATCTTTTGCCATGAAGATATTAGCAAGACACTTTTTCGATTACACATTTCACGCCCAGTGGATATACCTGATGTATCTTAATGCAGAGGTTCCCATTGCCTTCTGCATCCTCATGCCCTTTATCACCACTGTCTACAATCCTCAAAAGGACTAACATCGTGCTTTTTGCTGTTTTGTGAAACAAAGCTATTTTCAAAACATGTGGTGTGTCTAGATACTTGGTGTTGTCCAATGATCTTTAATAGTAATGAAGGCCGTTGACTGTGTGTAAATACTTCGATACCATGAGTGGTAACTCATGTGTTTCAATAAAAGCACGAAGCTTTCCGACGATGACTATATAAAAAGCTCTAACTTTTGCTAATGTGAGAGCACATTTTACAACACATTACACCTTCGTATGTTTTTTATCCCTAGCAAGAAAAATAAAGCTGTGTACTGTACGGTTGACTCCTGTTCTATGATGGGCGATCAAAACGTTTCCTTTCGAAGGACGTAAGTCCAGAATCGGTATGCCAATCACGTAAAATCGCCGTGAATATTGAGCCAGTGACCCCATCGACGCACCAAGTTGAAGGTATCCATGTAGTAAAATACCGTGTCCTGCTCCGTGGAGAAGTCCATAACTGCTGCACATGCACGTCTAACAGGAATCGTCGACCGTTGAAGGCCTCTTAAGGGAGCGAAGGCATGATAATGGCTTGGGAATAAGGACTCTACGGCGGGAGCTCTGGCGCCTCACACTTGAGTTTGCGTAACATCGGCGTTTTGCGGTATGGTTACTTGTGTTGCGCAGAATCGCGACCAGCACGGAACTTCGCGCATCATTCCACAACAGCGGTTCTCTACGGACACGCTGTCCCAGACACATTCTTTATTCTCCGATGGATATCTGGTGTTGGTCCTTCGGCAGCCAAGGAAAGCGTAACAGCACGTTGGTCCTGTTTGGACTCTTATGGTAATATGGCTTGGTTCAAATGGCTCTGAGCACTATGGGACTTAACATCTGTGGTCATCAGTCCCCTAGAAATTAGAACTACTTACACTTAACTAACCTAAGAACATCACACACATCCATGCCCGAGGCAGGATTCGAACCTGCGACCGTACCTATGGTAATAACGTCGCCAGAGGTCACGCTGCCGCATTTACCGCAAGCATGTCGGAAAGACACGAATACCACACTAATCCCCTGCCTACGTGTCGGTGCTTATATACCCGCATCTGAGTCGCTCCACGTTGCATATACGCTGCAGCGACTCCTCAACCAGAAATTTTTTGATTACTCTTATACATTATGTGTTTTAAATCTCCTCCGATCCGCTTCTCTATGCATGATTGTATTAGAGCGCCATAGATTTTAATTACACATGCACAACTTACAACTTCTCTAATCGTTATGAGATGGGACATTAACAAGCAGGATAAGATCGTCACAAAACCATCACTTTGAATAGAAAGGCTCTGTTTACAATATCCTGTGTGAAACAATATGCCGGCCGGAGTGGCCGTGCGGCTCTAGGCGCTACAGTCTGGAACCGAGCGACCGCTACGGTCGCAGGTCCGAATCCTGCCTCGGGCATGGATGTGTGTGATGTCCTTACGTTAGTTAGGTTTAATTAGTTCTAAGTTTTAGGCGACTGATGACCTCAGAAGTTAAGTCGCATAGTGCTCAGAGCCATTTGAATCATTTTTGATTTTGAAACAATATACTTTTGAAATAGAAAAAGCAGTATCACTAACCTCGTACAGAATCTTTGGACAGTTGTCACTCTAATGACAATTTCATCCGTGCCGGAGAAACTTTCTTGCATTCGAGTCGTATTTCCTTAGAATTCGTTATCAGTATATGTTTGTCAAATTATTAAAGAAAATTGTTCAAATGGCTCAGATCACTATGGGACTTAACTTCTGAGGTCATCAGTCCCCTAGAACGTAGAACTAGTTAAACCTAACTAACCTAAGTACAGCACACGCATCCATGCCCGAGGCAGTATTCGAACCTGTAGCGCCTAGAACCGCTCGACCACCCCGGCCGGCAAATTATTAAAGTAGTGACATCAACAAGACATTGAAGAGTCTGCACCTCAATTACATTTCTGTTGGAATGGCTGGAATATAATGTTTACAAATAGATCGAGAATACCAAGCGTCTCTATGCGAGCTTTATTTTTCTTTGTTCGAGCGCGAATGGACAATCCTTGTTATCATAGAAACGTGCTAACAGCTGAAATACTTGCTATCGGACAGGCCATATTATTGCACCATCTACGAGTAGACCGTCCCTCTATCTATCGATTATGAGAGTGCTTTGCTGTCTCTTGCATTTACATCTGTACCACATCTATACGCCCTACCACATGTGGCAAACAGTACTTCTGATATCACTACATTTCCCCTTTCAATGTTCCATTCGTAAATCGCTCGTGAGAAATCAACTGCAGAGAAATCACCACAGTACCACCAGTTTCTCTGGTTTTTCTCGTCGTGGTAATTTCATGAGACATATGTGAGAAGAAGTACTGTGTTGCCCGACACTTCTTGGAAGATAATTTTAACGTAAAAACCGCTCAATGGTTCACAAGACCTCTCTAGAGTTGGATAAATTTAAAAAAATTAATATGTTCAATGTATCGTAGTGTCCTGCAGAAATAAAGTGGGTAATACTGAGTAAACTGCCAATTATGCTTTCTGCTTTTATGTGTGGATGAACTAAGTTTTCGAGTACGCAATGGACGCAGATCTATGGATCACTGTTGAAACGACGCGTGTGGACAAACACTATCACTTTGAACATCGTCGTGTCAGCCATTGGACTAAAACTGTTTTGAGAGTGCCACGGAGTACGACACTGTCTAGAGCTATATGCTCCGTAAATATTTCAGTGCAGCGTGTTTCAGATTGTGCATGCTCTGGAACATTGTTCCACAACACCACGCTCACGACAGGAACTGCGATAGTACAGCACTCCTATCAGTAACTGCAACAAATGTACACTCCTGGAAATGGAAAAAAGAACACATTGACACCGGTGTGTCAGACCCACCATACTTGCTCCGGACACTGCGAGAGGGCTGTACAAGCAATGATCACACGCACGGCACAGCGGACACACCAGGAACCGCGGTGTTGGCCGTCGAATGGCGCTAGCTGCGTAGCATTTGTGCACCGCAGCCGTCAGTGTCAGCCAGTTTGAGGTGGCATACGGAGCTCCATCGCAGTCTTTAACACTGGTAGCATGCCGCGACAGCGTGGACGTGAACCGTATGTGCAGTTGACGGACTTTGAGCGAGGGCGTATAGTGGGCATGCGGGAGGCCGGGTGGACGTGCCGCCGAATTGCTCAACACGTGGGGCGTGAGGTCTCCACAGTACATCGATGTTGTTGCCAGTGGTCGGCGGAAGGTGCACGTGCCCGTCGACCTGGCACCGGACCGCAGCGACGCACGGATGCACGCCAAGACCGTAGGATCCTACGCAGTGCCGTAGGGGACCGCACCGCCACTTCCCAGCAAATTAGGGACACTGTTGCTCCTGGGGTATCGGCGAGGACCATTCGCAACCGTCTCCATGAAGCTGGGCTACGGTCCCGCACACCGTTAGGCCGTCTTCCGCTCACGCCCCAACATCATGCAGCCCGTCTCCAGTGGTGTCGCGACAGGCGTGAATGGAGGGACGAATGGAGACGTGTCGTCTTCAGCGATGAGAGTCGCTTCTGCCTTGGTGCCAATGATGGTCGTATGCGTGTTTGGCGCCGTGCAGGTGAGCGCCACAATCAGGACTGCATACGACCGAGGCACACAGGGCCAACACCCGGCATCATGGTGTGGGGAGCGATCTCCTACACTGGCCGTACACCACTGGTGATCGTCGAGGGGACACTGAATAGTGCACGGTACATCCAAACCGTCATCGAACCCATCGTTCTACCATTCCTAGACCGGCAAGGGAACTTGCTGTTCCAACCGGACAATGCACGTCCGCATGTATCCCGTGCCACCCAACGTGCTCTAGAAAGTGTAAGTCAACTACCCTGGCCAGCAAGATCTCCGGATCTGTCCCCCATTGAGCATGTTTGGGACTGGATGAAGCGTCGTCTCACGCGGCCTGCACGTCCAGCACGAACGCTGGTCCAACTGAGGCGCCAGGTGGAAATGTCATGGCAAGCCGTTCCACAGGACTACATCCAGCATCTCTACGATCGTCTCCATGGGAGAATAGCAGCCTGCATTGCTGCGAAAGGTGGATATACACTGTACTAGTGCCGACATTGTGCATGCTCTGTTGCCTGTGTCTATGTGCCTGTGGTTCTGTCAGTGTGATCATGTGATGTATCTGACCCCAGGAATGTGTCAATTAAGTTTCCCCTTCCTGGAACAATGATTTCACGGTGTTCTTATTTCAATTTCCAGGAGTGTATAACGGGTCTGGAGACATTTTCAACGTAGAATCGCCAAATGCCAGGAAAGCACGTCATAGCGGCCGCATCGTACAACGATGTGATGTGCAGCCAAGCGGACATATTTGTAAAATGCTGTTGAATACAAGCAGGCTCACGAATTTCTGAAGTAATGTATCTGTTCTCTCTTTAAAATAAAATATTGTTCCAGTCGTAATACTGTAATTTGCCTATGAAAATATTGTGGGTACAACAGTACCAACATATGAATACAGTATTTTTGCTCCCCAACCCTAGGTGTAATTTTTGTCGTTTGTAAAGGAATACTCACGCTACTTCTCATCGTTCAGAGCATTAACTCTATTTCATAAATTCTGGTTTGTCGCGTACTAAATATTTTTCTGAAAAGAACAGATTGCAGGCTGCCATTACATGACGTGCACACAAACGTGTCACAGATGTGCTTTGTTCCGGATGGCTGAGACCAGCATACCGCACGATATTTGAAATTCATAGTGTCTGGGGCTGGTTTGTTTACAGTATTAAGCGAACTGCATGGATTGTTCGTTTTGGCGTTTTTCGAGTAATAGAGTACATTTCTGGGTGTACCTGTTATTCAGTGCTCTTATGCTTGTGGCAATTACCTAATGGCAGAAAATGACGTTTAATTTTCCTTTCTAATTTCTGCATGTTTGAGTAAATGTCCAGGACGAATATATGAGTATAACTTTATTGCTTTTGAATTTCACAGTAAATTTAACATCACTGTGTATGCAGCAATATTTTGCCTCCATACATGTGATGTTATGTTAGTTCATTTGCATATTTTATTCGATATGAGATCGAAATTTACGATGGGTGATCGGATGATTGATCATTTCTTTGTTTGATACTGGGTACCACCACGAACTAACATCATTCTGTAGTGTTGCAAGTATGGGAATTCATTTAAGCTGACAACAGGGTGCGGTGACCTTTACGCGTTTCTGTAAAAGCAGCTATTGACAGAAGGAAAGTCAGAAAAGAAGCCGTGTCTTGTTCGACCAGGAGGGATGTTTTACTGCTCTGAGCCCCCCCTCCCCTTTGGCGATGTCAGTGAACGGATGCGAGACGCACTCCTGCCATTAAAACAATTGGTGAAAACTGGAAACAGCTAGGTGTCGGAAATCGGGGTTGGAGAGCGAAAGCGTCTTACAAGAATGGAGGCATCCTTATAGTGCAAAGGAATGCATGGGGTATCGAACGGGGGATGCAAGTTAACCCTTTACAGATCTTCTCCCGGGAGATGGCGAGCCACGTTTCCCACCAAAAAGCAGAGAAGTGAATTTGATTGGCGGAGTCCTTAGTTGGAGGAGGTGTTGCAGCATGGTCTAGAACAGTGTTCTGTAAGGAGTATGGACTGCACTGCTTCTGTAACTGACGCTGGGATTCTTTGCAGGGAGCGCACATGCAGACGCCGCGGGCTTTGCCGCAAATAGGCGTTCGGCGTGAAAAGGAGACTGTCCTGTTCGTTTCGAAAGAGGCCACCGCCTGGGGAGCAACTTGGACATCATTGACAAATGCTTCTGTGAAGAATCTAGCTGTCACAATTTGCAAAGTGTCGACTTCGCCACTAGGTGCAAGGTAAGTCGTTTCTCTGTGAGCAGAGCGATGATTCTTCGCTTCTCTGTAGAATCTGAAGCAGTGAAAAGCTTTTCTACGAATGAATGCTTTAGTTCCTGTTCCTGGCTCACGAGCAAACAAAAATCTTGACTCGTTCTGTGTTCTACTGAAGTAGTTTCAGCTCTAGGAGTTAGTGGACGGTGTATTACGTCCATTGTGTAGATAGAATCTAGAGGTACGCAACGTGCCTGTAACGGCTCGGAGCAGATCGATACCGCAGTACCACTCCTCCCAGCACTGTAATCGGTGATACACGAACTACGGCTTGATAGATACAATCATAGTAAATGTGTTCCATTTCCTTGTTCTCTTAGCTCTTTACTGACAGAGCCAGTCAGGTTGAGGTCTTCTGTTTCTTGGGGGTAATCAGTACCAGCCAACCTAGCGTATCCATCTGCATGCTATGCATGTTTCGAGGAATGTCACAGATGTTCTCCCAACCTTAAAGCTAGAGTAAGAGTAGAATTTAACATTTTGTATTGACTTTATATATTTCTGGTTTATTCTCTTGTTTGAGAATAATATCCAGTGAATGTCAATCTCCATCCACTTTTGCTATATTAGTTTTATGTAATCATTTCACTTTAGATCGTTTAGGACAGTTAATCCTTGATATTTTATGGTGATTCCTGTTTCCCGCGATTGATCGACAATAACGTAGTCGACCAAGAGTGGATGTCTTCGCCTGTTTATTTCCAAAGCTGGGCAGTTGACAAAATACCGATATATCGTAATTTCAAGACGTTTTCTCCGTTATATCGATATCGAAATGGCATTATCGAATGCCGTTATTTTTATGTTACATTATATTTTTCTTGCAATGTTCGGTAAATATTTGAAATCGTTCTTTTGAAAACGTAGTAGAACATAACTTTATATTAGCTGTGTGAAGGGATCTTACTACTTGTTGAGCTTTCGTCATGGCTAGTATTTCTCCGTGTGTGAACCAGGTATAGGCAGCACTAAGTAGTCCGAATGCGCTGGAGTTGGCGGTGTGAATGGAATAACAATATTTCCGAAGTGAAGAAGTAGCTCACCAGCTGCTTTAAACAAGTTAAACGCAAGTAGTGTGCTATTTTTTCACATCGGCATCCTCAATAAAAGTTGCTGAAAATGAAGAACAAAAATCTAAGTGACAAGACTGGTCTTTGTGATGGGCGGAGACGAGCGAGGAAATGCTGACGTAATCGGCGCTCGACGCTACCAACACAAACAGCAACGTTTAGCTTCACCACGCAATTTTGACACTACAACTGCTAGGTCGCTGGCGTTTGCAGAAATGAAAAACATGGAAGTCAACATGAAGTGTTCCGGACAAATCTGATATGTGACGAAATCTAACGAAAGACCCATCGGGCACAGTGCCACTTACCGTCGTTAGCAAAGTGGTTACCGCCAAGCGTGAATGTACATCGTTTTCCTTTCAATTCTTGCTCAAAGGGGAATTGGCAGGCTGCTCCCTTGTTGGTGTACAGAACTTCTAATAATTAGCCAATACTTAAATATACAGCTCTAAAACCGACAGTTTACTCTATGTGATCAAAAGTATACAGACACCTGGCTGAAAATGATTTAAAAGATCGTGGCGCCCTCCATCGGTAGTGCTGGAATTCAGTATGGTGTTGGCCCACCTTTAGCATTGATGACAGCTTCCACCCTCGCAGGCATACGTTCAATCAGGTGCTGAAGGTTTGTTGGGGAATGGCAGCCCATTCTTCACGGAGTGCTGCACTGAGGAGAGATATCGACGTCGGTCGGTGGGGCCTGGCACGAAGTCGGCGTTCCAAAACATCCCAAAGGTGTTCTATAGGTTTCAGGTCAGGACTCTGTGCAGACCAGTACATTACAGGGATGTTGTTGTGTAACAACTCCGCCACAAGTCGTGCACTATGAACGGGTGCTCGATCGTGTTGAAAGATGCAGTCGCCATCCCCGAATTGCTCTTCAACAGTGCGACGCAAGAAAGTGCTTAAAACATCAATGTAGGCCTGTGCTGTGATAGTGCCACGCAAAACAACAAGGGGTGCAAGCCCCCTCCATGAAAAACACGACCACACCATAGCCCCATTGCCTCCGAATTTTACTGTTGGCACTACACACGCTGGCAGATGACGGTCACCGGGCACTCGCCATACTCACATACTGCCATCTGATCGCCCCATTGTGTACCCTAATTCGTCACTCAACACAATGTTTTTCCACTGTTAAATCGTCCAATGTTTACGCTCTATAGGTTTCAGGTCAGGACTCTGTGCAGACCAGTACATTACAGGGATGTTGTTGTGTAACAACTCCGCCACAAGTCGTGCACTATGAACGGGTGCTCGATCGTGTTGAAAGATGCAGTCGCCATCCCCGAATTGCTCTTCAACAGTGCGACGCAAGAAAGTGCTTAAAACATCAATGTAGGCCTGTGCTGTGATAGTGCCACGCAAAACAACAAGGGGTGCAAGCCCCCTCCATGAAAAACACGACCACACCATAGCCCCATTGCCTCCGAATTTTACTGTTGGCACTACACACGCTGGCAGATGACGGTCACCGGGCACTCGCCATACTCACATACTGCCATCTGCTCGCCCCATTGTGTACCCTAATTCGTCACTCAACACAATGTTTTTCCACTGTTAAATCGTCCAATGTTTACGCTCCATACACTAAGCGAGGCGTCGTTTGGCATTTCCCGACGTGATGTGTGGGTTATGAGCAGCCGCTCGACCATGGAATCCAAGTTTTCTCACCTCCCGCCTAACTGTCATAGAACTTGCAGTGGGTCCTGATGCAGTTTGGAATTCCTGTGTGATGGTATGCATAGATGTCTGCCTATTACACATTACGACCCTCTTCAACTGTTGGCGGTCTCTGTCAGTCAACAGACGAGGTCGGCCTGTGTGCTTTTGTGCTGTACTTGTCCCTTCACTTTTCCATTTCACTATCACCTCGGAAACGGTGGACCTACGGATGTTTAGGAGTGTGGAAATCTCGCTTACAGACGTATGACACAAGTGACACCCAATCACCTGACCACGTTCGAAGTCCGTGAGTTCCGCGGAGCGCCCCATTCTGCTCCCTCACGAAGTCTAATGATTGCTGAGGTCGTTGATAAGTAGTACCTGGCAATAGGTGGCTGCACAATGCACCTAATATGAAAAACGTATGTTTTTGGGAGTGTCCGAATACTTTTGATTACATTGTGTATTTACAATGTGCAGTTGATATTTTTATAGGCCATTACATCGATACTTTTCCTGCCGAAATATCGATACTGATTTCCGATATATCGAGAGACGACAATGAATTGTTTCAAATATCGTTAAATCGAATTTCCAGTATTTTTAAAAACATCAGCAATCCTAGTCCAGAGTTATGCGTCAGTGCCAGCACCTGTCTTCGATCTCCTGCTGGTCTCCCTACATTTCGCCACAGCCTTCTGACATTTCCATCAGCCTATAGACAAAAGCATCGTTCGCGGATAGCCTTATGGAGCTCCCGACGTTATCTACCGCGTCTTTTTATATGTACTGTAAACAGTAACGGCCCTGTATCATTTGACTGGGGTACTCCCGAATTTACCTTTACATGTCTGTATTTTGTTCCGTTAAGAATAGTGTTTTGATTTCTACCCGTTAGGAAGTCCCGAACTCAGATCCAGTCAAAAATTTAGTCCAATACTTGCTGTGTTCTCATTTTATTTTAAGGATGTCCGAGTCTGTATCGAGGACAGTTTTGCGGGAAACTGTAAGAACTATCTAGCGCATGAAGTCCCAAGGAATCTTATTAAATCGAGATGTGTCCATAAGTGTTTCCAGTGGACGTCCAGCCACATTCTCTTAAAGCGGTAACAAATGTCCCTAAGCCAACTTTAATTTGCCCATCAACACTGCGATTGGTCTCCAATACTCGGAGATTAGATAGAATGCACAACGCCGAGGAATGAGGACGTTGATTTCAAAGCGATTTATGATTGGGCTGTCCAACAGTACGTAGATCATTCATTCCTTATATATTGTCCAACAGTACGTAGATCATTCCCTACATTCCTTATATCTGCCCCATGGTGGAAGCAGACTTGTGCCGTTAGAAAATTAAGAGCTAACCATGTGTAAAAAAATGCAGTCATATTAATGTATTTGTAACTTAGCCTCTGTAGAGCCGAGATTTCATATTAATGTAAGTTTTATTTCTTATCTAGTTTTGTCCATTAGTTTATTTCACGGATTTACTGTTTAACTCCACATCACATGACACATTTGTTTATGTAAAAGATAACTTTCAAGTTGTGATATGAAATCTGAAAGTTCATAATGTGTCACATCTTACAAAAGCCGTAACTTAAATTTTTTTTAGACGTTTCCATCACTTTGTATTTGTATCTGCCCTGTCTGAAGCTATTTAAAATAAAATATGAACAGAAACTACCCGGGATACTGTAGTTACACATCTGCATGCTGTGCATGTTTCTTTGTACGACTATTTCATAATTTGAAAGGAACATGGAAGTGAATTTTTTTCGATTTTACACTACAGACATAGTTCATTTTTCGTTTTCGTTTCTAACAGAAAATTGGCAAAATAAATATACGGGCAGGGTTGGGTTTGTCAGCTACTACCCGTATGAATCCTTTTGTTGGATTTTTATTTTGGTTCTTCCAAGTTCAGTAGCATCTCAATAAGAATTAACATACTATTCGCATCATGGTTACCACAGTGTACCAAAGCACGTGAACTAAAACAGCTGCAACCCAAACTTTGGTTCAGTGGCACACGCATGATGACAGATAGACAGAAAATTTCACTCACGAATTTGAATGGGACGAAGAAAGAAAATAGAGCTGTATTCAATTCACAGCGACATTAGTGACCTACGTGTCACAACAATCGCCAGTTCATACGATTCATATGAGAATTGTAGAGGGACTGAAGAGAGCCCAAAGAATGTACGTAACGAAGTAATTTCTTACTAAGCAGATTTCTATTTCTGTGCCTAACGTTTTCAACAAAATTCTGAAGAGAAAATTCCATGTCATTCGATTTGCGAGTGAATCTAGACGAAACAGAGGAAATTCTCACTTGCCTGGGTTCTGGCTGACAACTTGCCTCGTCGTATGCCAACTTCTCCAGCGCCGTCCAATGCAAGACGTCAACGCGTCGATGAGGAATGCAGAAGCTCGACGACAATTTCGTATTCCAGAGGAGCCAAAAGTTGCAGCCGTTCCAGACAGGTTCCTTTTACCTCAAGCTGTCACCGGTAGTAGGTTGTATGACGTTAGGAATTGACGGGAAAGATGTCGCGAAGTAGGAAGTCAGAGTTTGAAAGGTTCGGCGGAGAACGAATTTCAGCACAGGAAGGACAGTATGTCCCCCAGCGCTTCCCGATCGCGGTAAGGCAGCGACTGGAGCAGACGTCGACCGCCGAGGTGCTGGGTGCCGGGTGGCGGCTGATGGTGCTATCGGCGTACCGGCCTCTTGAGCGGGCATCGGCAGCTGTGGTAGGGACGCCAGGCGCACCGTCGTAAAACACGCTGCAGCTGGGGATCGCCCTCTGATAGGCCGTGTTTGCCTGCCGCGTGGCCTCCACCCAGCGAAGCTGGTGCGAAGAGTGGAAGGCCACGACACATACAGTCTGATTTAAACTGTTCGTCATTCGATGTTTAATCTCCAAAGCCTTGGCGTCCGCAGGCAGCCGTCACATGGCATTTCTCTCTGTGGCGATATAAAATCGCTTTAAGGCCTGTATATTCCACAAAAATGAAGTAAAAAATCTCAAGTTCACATACGATATAGATTTCTATAGCGCCTCTCAGCATGTCAAAAATCTGTTCTCAATTATAAATAGGGAAAGTTCAATTTTTTTGAAACTTAAATTTTCCAGTTCCTAAACAGCTTCAAACTTACGCCATTTCCCAAAAACTATTGCTCTTACGGCAATATCTTTTTTCGTCGATCATCGAAAGATCTCGCTCGGCAACGAATCTTTCAAAATTTTCGTACCTTACTGTGGTTCCTATATATACGCTTCTGAAAACGGCGTTTTTGCGTAGTTATGTCGATATTTAACTCTGAACAAGTATGAAGTTTAAAGTCTTTATGTTCAACAAAAATAATGTAAACATTCTGAAATCCTTATACACTATCGCTCCCAGTGTTATCTCTAAGCTTGTCAAAAATCTTTCCTAATTGTAATTAGGGCTGGTGTTACGTTGCTTCTTGAAACTGGAGGAATTTTCGCGTCCTGCAATTGCGCAACTTGAAAACTATTACACAAAATAACGTCTTGTTGTCTACATATAATGAAATACGAGGGCAGTTCAATAAGTAATGCAACACATTTTTTTTCTCGGCCAACCTTGGTTGAAAAAACCGGAAATTTCTTGTGGAATATTTTCAAACATTCCCGCTTCGTCTCGTATAGTTTCATTGACTTCCGACAGGTGGCAGCGCTGTACGGAGCTGTTAAAATTGCGTCTGTAACGGATGTGCGTTGCAAACAACGGGCAGTGATCGAGTTTCTTTTGGCGGAAAACCAGGGCATCTCAGATATTCATAGGCGCTTGCAGAATGTCTACGGTGATCTGGCAGTGGACAAAAGCACGGTGAGTCGTTGGGCAAAGCGTGTGTCATCATCGCTGCAAGGTCAAGCAAGACTGATCTCCCGCGTGCGGGCCGGCCGTGCACAGCTGTGACTCCTGCAATGGCGGAGCGTGCGAACACACTCGTTCGAGATGATCGACGGATCACCATCAAACAACTCAGTGCTCAACTTGACATCTCTGTTGGTAGTGCTGTCACAATTGTTCACCAGTTGGGATATTCAAAGGTTTGTTCCCGCTGGGTCCCTCGTTGTCTAACCGAACACCATAAAGAGCAAAGAAGAACCATCTGTGCGGAATTGCTTGCTCGTCATGTGGCTGAGGGTGACAATTTCTTGTCAAAGATTGTTACAGGCGATGAAACATGGGTTCATCACTTCGAACCTGAAACAAAACGGCAATCAATGGAGTGGCGCCACACCCACTCCCCTACCAAGAAAAAGTTTAAAGCCATACCCTCAGCCGGTCAAGTCATGGTTACAGTCTTTGGGACGCTGAAGGGGTTATTCTGTTCGATGTCCTTCCCCATGGTCAAACGATCAACTCTGAAGTGTATTGTGCTACTCTTCAGAAATTGAAGAAACGACTTCAGCGTGTTCGTAGGCACAAAAATCTGAACGAACTTCTCCTTCTTCATGACAACGCAAGACCTCACACAAGTCTTCGCACCCGAGAGGAGCTCACAAAACTTCAGTGGACTGTTCTTCCTCATGTACCCTACAGCCCCGATCTCGCACCGTCGGATTTCCATATGTTTGGCCCAATGAAGGACGCAATCCGTGGGAGGCACTACGCGGCTGATGAAGAAGTTATTGATGCAGTACGACGTTGGCTCCGACATCGACCAGTGGAATGGTACTGTGCAGGTATACAGGCCCTCATTTCAAGGTGGCGTAAGGCCGTAGCATTGAATGGAGATTACGTTGAAAAATAGTGTTGTGTAGCTAAAAGATTGGGGAATAACTTGGTGTATTTCAATGCTGAATAAAACAACCCCTGTTTCAGAAAAAAAATGTGTTGCATTACTTATTGAACTGCCCTCGTACATTTAAAACTGCAGTCTAACGTACTATAAGGAGAGGATGAGACCTGATTGAACAGTACACCCTAGTCTCATAATAGGAAAGAGAAATTGATCGAATTAAATTCACAAACACAAAATTTAATGGGACTTAGATATTACTTAAAGTGCACTATACACTACACGCTAATCACATAAGGGAAAAAACCGCTTAGGTCAGAGTACTGGAACTACTGGCGCCGCTGCTCGAAGTGACCACGCCTGAATGGCCAGCAGTTGTGCTCAAGCCGAAACAGTACGTTGTCTTTCTGACCCTAAGGCGCCTCTACATCGATTGTTATCCTTGTTCCAGACATTCCAAAGCTTTCAACTTGATCACAATTCCCTGGGTCATCCGCATAGCAGCCAGGCGGCTATAGAGGCTGAATTTAGAATAGATAGCTGTACTACAAAAATTTAATGTACTATCATTCTTCTCACACAGTCCAGTCTTATTTTTGTGCACAAGCAAGTACTGTTAATTTTGGGGAATTCGATTAAAGCTGTCAAATACCTCGCTTCGACATTTGTACAGTAGTGCTCCAAAAACAAAAACTGTGTACTGCAACAAAATACAAGCACACGCAATGACATATATGCTTTGTGACTGGCAAACAGAAAGCAGCATGTAACTGAAAACAGTTTCTAATTTTTAACGAAGACTGAGCTTCAGTCGTGAAAGTAATATCGATTATACCCACGGAAGCCTTATACCACCATTACTTTTCAGAATATTGTGTAGTGACCTTCTGGAAAACGCAATCTTTACGAGGTATTTTGCAGATAATGCTGTTGTCTTTGGACAAGCTCAGCGCTATAAAACTGTAGCGAAATGCAGCGAGGCCTGTTGAGGATCGACTCTTGGTACAAGGATCAGTACTTTATTCTCAAAAAATGGACATTTTGCTCATAAACAGGCGGGAAGGTCTCTTTTTGTATCATAACATGATCGCAAAAGTATCACTGTTAGCTGCTACATTCATTAAATACGAGACTACACGTACGAAACTTTTTAAGTCGATGAACGACATAAAAATTAATCGCAGTAAACGCATGTGTCAGATATATTCAGGAAGTCTTGTCCACTAACGAAGATGGTGGTTTACAAAACCCTCGTTTATCCGATTTCTGAATATTATTTCTCAGGCTGGGAGCTATACCAGATAGTACAGAGGTAATACCGAATATCTATAGAAATTAAATGCATTTTGTCACAGGTTCCATCGCGAAGATGCGCATCCAACTTCAATGGCAGACACTGCAAGAGAGGCCTTGTGCATTACAGTGTGCTAATAGATTCAGTGTGCTATCTGATGCTGGGGGGGGGGGGAGGGGGGGGAGGAGGCTGAGCAGGATCAGAATGCACTTTCTGCCATGATAGTGGCCGCTCCTTCAGCAAGGTACGGACAGGCACGTGGGGATAGGGGTTTGTTAGTTATTGGGAGCTCCAAAGTTAGGCGGGTCATGGAGCCCCTCAGGAACACAGCGTCTAAGGCGGGGAAGAAGTCCAACGTTCACTCGGTGTGCTTGCTGGGGGGGCCTTGTCCGGGATGTGGAAGAGGCTCTTCCAGCGGCTATCGAGCTTGCGGGGTGCAGCCAGCTGCAGATTGTTGCACATGTCGGCACCAACTATGCCAGTCGTCGGGGTTCCGAGGAAGTCCTTGGTTCCGTTCGACGGCTGGCTAAATTAGTGAATGCGGCCTCCATCTCTCGAGGAGTGGAAGCCAAGCTGACGACCTGCAGCACCGTACCCAGGGTGGACCGGGCTCCTCTGGTTTGGAGTCGAGTGGAGAATCTAAATCAGAGGCTACGTCGACTCTGTGACGAAAATGGTTGTAGATGCCTCGACCTACGCTGTGGGGTGGAAGACTGCAGGACGCCCGTCGATAGATCAGGGGTGCACTACACACAGGAAGCAGCTACAGAGGTAGCACAGTACTTGTGGCGTGCACATGAGGGTTTCTTAGATTAGGTTCCTCCTCACGGGAAACAAACAGTTGGCCTGAAAAATTACCAGTTCATGACACTGATGGGGGTGTGCCAACTATAAAAATTGTTAGTTCGCCTAAACAGGTCATTTCAAAGGATTTAAATATACTAAATCTCATGTTAGTAAATAGTCGAAGTGTCTGTAGCAAGATCCCCGAGTTAATCTCCGAAATAGTAATGCCAACATTGTTCTAGATACCAAAGTTGGTTGAAACCAAGCACAAATGGCAATGAAATTTTGAACTCAGACTGGACAATGTTTAGGAAGGATAGGACTGATGCAATGGGAGGTAGTGTGTTCATTGCAGCTAAAAGCTATTTAAAAGTCTGGATAAAGCTGTCAATCAGACAAGGAGTGACCATTGTATTAGGATGACTACGAAGTCTTTCGCGACGGAGTCCTTGCATAAAAAGTTCTCGGTTTACTTGCCGCGTCAAATTTGGATAAAATCCCAAGCTTTCGATGACACCTCCGTCATCTTCGTCAGGGGTTGGGATTTTATCCAAATTTGACGCGGCAAGTAAACCGAGAACTTTTTATGCATTGTATTAGGATGTTTTTATAGCCGCAACAAACGTCGCAGAACGTTTCAGGCAAAATCTTGAGTACACAGGAAACAAATACCCAAATTATCCATTAGTTATAGGTGGAGACTTTAATCACTCGTGTGAAGTATTCTAGGAGCGCTCTCAACATACAACCTTTAGCAATTCGTTAGAAAACCAACTCGAGATGGGAACATATTAGATATCTTGGTGACAAACAGACCTGATCTTTTAGAGGAAGTTAGGAAGTTAACCTAGAAGAAGGTTTAGCGACCTTAACGTCGTTGTGGCTACTATGTCACTGGAAATTGCAAAAAAAACGAAAGGAACGGTGTAGAGTTTTCTTGTTTAGGAAAGCAAATAAAAGTGTCATTAATGAATATCTTCATAGTCAGCTCCAAGCATTCAACGCGGGACACAAAGATATTGAGCATCTTTGGTCCGAATTTAAAGGTATTGTCCACTACAAGTCGTTTTAAACGTAGTCACAGCCCCGCTGACAAACAGGAATTATGCGAAATGAAAGCAGCTGTCAAATGGTCAATGAGAGATTCTTTTAACGAATTTGAAAGCAATATTTTACCCGCCGATTCTAAAAATAACCCCAAAAAATTTTGGTCGTACTTAAAATCTGTGAATGCAATAAATAATTCTATACCTTCTCTTGCTGACAGTACGGGTAATTTAACGGATGATGATAAACAGAAGACCGAAATTCTAAACCTAGCTTTCCAAAATTCGTTTACGGTAGAGGACTACAGCACCATTCCCCCTGTCAATTATCGAACAAATACAAGGATGGCTGACATAGTGTTTAGTATATCATGGATTGTAAAACAGTTAAGATCCTTAGACGCCAGGAAGGCATCTGGCCCAGACGGTATCCCCGTAAGGTTTTGTGTTGAATATGCTACAAATGTAGTAGCCTACCATTCTTATCCATCATCTATAAGAGATCATTGGAACAGCGGAAAGTTCCACGGGATCGGAAGAAAGCCCAGGTTATAGCAAGCTATAAAAAGGGGATGCACATAATTACCGGCCAATCATGGAACATACTTTGTGTTCAGACATAGTGACCTTTCTAGACCCTGAGAAGCTCATCTGCAGAAACCAGCACGGTTTAAGGAAACAGTGGTCTTGCGAGACACAGATGAACCTCTTTGTGCATAATATACAACAGGCTCTAGATACCAGCTCCCAGGTTGATGCCATATTCCTTGACTTTCGAAAGACGTTCGTCTCAGTTCCGCACTGTCGCTTGCTCCAAAAAGTGCTCGCTTATGGTCTATCCGATGACATATGCCGTTAGATAGAAAGTTTTGTAACAGACAGATAGCAGTATGTCGTCCTGAATGGGGAGACCTCCACCGAAACAAGCTAAACATCAGGTGTGCCCCAGGGCAGCGTAATAGGTCCGCTGTTTTTTTTCGATTTACGTAAACGATCTGGTTGATGGTATTGACAGCGGCATTAGACTGTTTGACGATGATGCTGTAGTCTACAGGAAAGTAGTATCACACGAAAGTTGTGAACAAATCAATGAGGATTTGCAGAAAATAAATGCGTGGTGTAATGACGCAGTTATCTCTCAACATTAGTAAGTGTAACCTACTACGTATAACAAAGCGAAAATCTCTATTAACGTACGAGTACAAAATAACTGTCCAGTCTTTGGAAGCGGTAACATCCGTCAAGTATCTGGGAGTGACTATTCGAAATTATCTCAAATGGAACGATCAGGTTACACAAGTAACGAGTAAGCGAACTCTAGATTGCGGTTTATTGGCAGTCCTTCAACAAAGGAAACTGCTTACAATACTTTAGTTCGTCCAGTCTTAGAATATCGTTCCTCTGTATGGGACCCTTACCAGTTCGGTCTGATTCAAGAGATTGAGAAGGTTCAAAGAAGAGCGGTAAGATTCGTGACTGGTACATTTAACCATCGCGAGAGCGTTACAAATATCATAGAAAATTTGAAGTGGGACACACTTGCAAATAGACGACTCGCTAAACGGAAGGGGCTGCTCACTAAATTCCAAAATCCGATCTTCGCCGAGGATGTAGAGCATACATCATTACCACCAACTTTCAAATTGCGCAATGGTCACCATAAAAGTTAAGGGAAATTAGTGCTCGTGCTGAGGCATTCAGACAGACGTTTTTCCCTCGCGCGATCCGCGAGTGGAATAGAGGGGGGAAATATGACTTTGGCGACAATAGTGGCCTCCGCCACACACCGCTTGGTGGCTAGCGAAGTATATTTGTAGGTGTAGATGAGGACTTACTGTTAAAATTCCAAGAGAGTCCGTTCCTAGAAGAGCCAACCAATAATATTGCTCCCTCCTACACACATCTCACGGAAAGACCGTGATGGTAAAATTAGAGCTATTCGACCTTGCACGTAGGCCCCCCGCGAACGAATGGCGAACTGGGTGAGAAAGGGCGGAGTGGTACTTTCAATGTTACACAAAGTACCCTCCGCTACATACCATAAGATGGTTTGTCAAGTGTAGCTGCAGGTGAAAAAGACAAGGCTAGTACTTTATTTACAACTGCCAATACTGTGTGGTTACAGAACATTAGAAGTTATCAAACATATTTTATCCACGCATCCGCATTTTAAGATAGCGAAAATGCGTCTCACTGTTGAAGCAGAGAAATTTTATTTACGAGAAAGAAAGTATTTCATAATGTAAGGCAACTCGGTCTGGACCTAAAGACTTACGGCACGCATGGGTGTCCAGAACAAATTTTTCCTCTCAAAGTAGTAGATGACACTAAGCAACGCTGGATAATGCGGTCGCAAATATCATATGATGGATAAACATCCAAAGAAGAGCGAAAAACCTTAAGCTATAAAATGGAAAAGCTAGACTATAGAGACAAATTCAGGAGTATATGCCTCTTGTTTTTCCTCATACGGCAAAAGAAACTTTACATAATAGAAAAACCAACTGACGAACAAAAACTTACAACCTATTTGTCCAGTGCTTTCTAAAGCAGAAGAAGGCTCGTACCGTTGTACACTCCTGGAAATGGAAAAAAGAACACATTGACACCGGTGTGTCAGACCCACCATACTTGCTCCGGACACTGCGAGAGGGCTGTACAAGCAATGATCACACGCACGGCACAGCGGACACACCAGGAACCGCGGTGTTGGCCGTCGAATGGCGCTAGCTGCGCAGCATTTGTGCACCGCCGCCGTCAGTGTCAGCCAGTTTGCCGTGGCATACGGAGCTCCATCGCAGTCTTTAACACTGGTAGCATGCCGCCACAGCGTGGACGTGAACCGTATGTGCAGTTGAAGGACTTTGAGCGAGGGCGTATAGTGGGCATGCGGGAGGCCGGGTGGACGTACCGCCGAATTGCTCAACACGTGGGGCGTGAGGTCTCCACAGTACATCGATGTTGTCGCCAGTGGTCGGCGGAAGGTGCACGTGCCCGTCGACCTGGGACCGGACCGCAGCGACGCACGGATGCACGCCAAGACCGTAGGATCGTACGCAGTGCCGTAGGGGACCGCACCGCCACTTCCCAGCAAATTAGGGACACTGTTGCTCCTGGGGTATCGGCGAGGACCATTCGCAACCGTCTCCATGAAGCTGGGCTACGGTCCCGCACACCGTTAGGCCGTCTTCCGCTCACGCCCCAACATCGTGCAGCCCGCCTCCAGTGGTATCACGACAGGCGTGAATGGAGGGACGAATGGAGACGTGTCGTCTTCAGCGATGAGAGTAGCTTCTGCCTTGGTGCCAATGATGGTCGTATGCGTGTTTGGCGCCGTGCAGGTGAGCGCCACAATCAGGACTGCATACGACCGAGGCACACAGGGCCAACACCCGGCATCATGGTGTGGGGAGCGATCTCCTACACTGGCCGTACACCACTGGTGATCGTCGAGGGGACACTGAATAGTGCACGGTACATCCAAACCGTCATCGAACCCATCGTTCTACCATTCCCAGACCGGCAAGGGAACTTGCTGTTCCAACAGGACAATGCACGTCCGCATGTATCCCGTGCCACCCAACGTGCTCTAGAAGGTGTAAGTCAACTACCCTGGCCAGCAAGATCTCCGGATCTGTCCCCCATTGAGCATGTTTGGGACTGGATGAAGCATCGTCTCACGCGGTCTGCACGTCCAGCACGAACGCTGGTCCAACTGAGGCGCCTGGTGGTAATGGCATGGCAAGCCGTTCCACAGGACTACATCCAGCATCTACGATCGTCTCCATGGGAGAATAGCAGCCTGCATTGCTGCGAAAGGTGGATATACACTGTACTAGTGCCGACATTGTGCATGCTCTGTTGCCTGTGTCTATGTGCCTGTGGTTCTGTCAGTGTGATCATGTGATGTATCTGACCCCAGGAATGTGTCAATAAAGTTTCCCCTTCCTGGGACAATGGATTCACGGTGTTCTTATTTCAATTTCCAGGAGTGTAGAACTGGAAACCTACATAAGCCCTTTTGTACGTCATGGCTTAGATTTCAGTGCGACGTATCTTCAAACAAACAGGACTTACAACGCCTATTCCCCAACCTGTGTAAGCAACTGTGTGTTTTACAGCACAAAAGAAACTAATAAGGGAATGTTTCGTCTAAGTCGGTGACAATGCACTTTTAGGATGAAAAGGTTTAATGCCGTCCTATTGTATTTTGATTTACTTGTTTCCGTGTGTAATTTTAGAGATACAACTTGTCACAATATTGATACGTACAGCATCGCTGGAGTGCCGGAGTATTGGGCAAAAATTCTTCGATGAAAATTTATTTCTTTATTTCATTAAGGAAGGCTACGGCAGCCTTTCTGCGAAAGTAAGTGTTTTCCCACCACAAATAAAAAGGTCGATTTAAGTAAACAAACCAAACAAATGTCACTAACTTATCATCACTGTCAATTCACATTCTTTGATCACAGCTTGGAGATTTTCATTTCTGCTCTTGGAAATTCTAAACGGAACTACCGAACAGAAAGCACGTTTTCGCAGATACGAGAAAACTGGGATTTCCCATGTAGGGCATAAGATGAAACAGTCTGAATAACCTTACTGTACCAAGCCAGTGCGTCTACCCATCCGTCCGCAGCTCGTGGTCTAGTGGCATTGCTGGCTCTGGATCACGGCGTCCCGGGTTCCAGCCCTCCCCCCCCTCCCCCCCCCCCCCCCTCCTCCTCCTCCTCCTCCTCCGGGGACTGGGTGTTTGCGTGTCATCATTTCATCATCATTAGGAAAAATGGCGGGATTGGACTGAGTAAAGAAGGCGATTTTGTACGGGCGCTGATAACCACGCCGTTGGGCGCCCCATAAACCTATCTGTTTTGCATATCAGGAAAGAGACTAATAAGTATTTCGCTAATAATTCTACACACAAACACGGAAGAAGAATCAGTCTGGATTTGCATTTTACAAGGAAAACCAAACAAGAAACCCAAAATAGCTTTTTCTATCAGGGAGTAAAACAGTATAATGAAGCGCCTAAGGAGATGGAAAAGATTGCTGAGATACGTCTATTAAAAAGTGGCAGCAAAAGCATACTTTCTAAGTAACGCATACCACACAAAGATTACCTAATGGATCGCAGGACAACTGCAACACCCTGTCACATGATCGCAATATAATGTTTTTAGAAGCAAATGTGCCAAGATCTATGGTGTCATACTCTTTAGCTTAAGATGTCACACGTCAGAGGGGACTCTGACTTTGTTTTACAAAGGAATTAGACGTGCATGCTCATATTAATGACCCTGCGGTCCATAGTGTGTGCAGTGCAGAACTACGATTTATACACACATCAAAAAAAGTTTTGTATCTCCCCGGTTGACAGAACTCAGGAAGATAGACGTTGACTGTGGATGTTGTATCATAGACACAGTCCCTTTGACTGTTCAGAGACGTCACTCAACCTGCCCAGAGGTGTAAACAACCATGCATGAGCAGCGCCTATTAGACGGAGGGGGCTCGACAGCCGATTAGTTCTAGTCATTCCACCAGGAAGGAGGTACACGGCTAGCTTTGTCGTAGCTCAACCATGCCTAAATGGTCAATACCGCGGTTCGATCGCATCCGTATTGTTACTTCGTGCCAGGAAGGGCTCTCGTCAAGGAAAGTGTCCAGGCGTCTCGGAGTGAACCAAAGCTATGTTGTTCGGACATCGAGGAGATACAGAGACACAGGAACTGTCTATGACATGTCTCGCTCAGGCCGCCCAAGGGCTACTACTGCAGTGGATGAACGTTACCTACGGATTATGGCTCGGAGGAACCCTGACAGCAACGCCACCATGTTGAATAATGCTTTTCGTGCAACCATAGGACGTTGTGTTACGACTCAAACTGTGCGCAATAGGCTGCATGATGCGCAACTTCACTTCCAACGCCCATCTTTACAACAACGACACCACGCAGCGCAATACAGATGGGCTCAACAACATGCCGAATGGACTGCTCAGGATTGGCATCACGTTCTCCTCACCGATGAGTGTCGCATACGCCTTCAACCAGACAATCATCGGAGACGTGTTTGGAGGCAACGCGATCAGGTTGAACGCCTTGACACACTGTCCAGCGAGTGCAGCAAGGTGGAGGTTCCCTGATGTTTTGGGGTGGCATTATGTGGGGCAGACGTACGCCGTGGTGGTCATGGAAGGCGCCGTAACAGCTGTGCGATACGTGAATGCCATCCTCCGACCGACAGTGCAACCATATCGGCAGCACGTTCGCGAGGCATTTGTCTTCATGGACGACAATTCGCGTCTCCATCGTGCACGTCTTGTGAATGACTTCCTTCAGGATAACGACATCGCTCGACTAGAGTGGCCAGCATGTTCTCCAGACATGAATCCTATCGTACATGCCTGGAAGAGATTGAAAAGAGTTGTTTATGGAAGACGTGACCCACCAACCACTCTGGGGGATCTACGTCAAATCACCGTTGAGTAGTGGGACAATGTGGACCAACAGTGCCTTGATGAACTTGTGGATAGTATGCCACTACGAATACAGGCATGTATCAGTGCAAGAGGACGTGCTACTGGGTATTAGAGTTACCGGTTTATACATCAATCTGGACCACCACCTCTGAAGGACTTGCTGTATGGTGATAACATGCAATGTGTGGTTTTCATGAGCAATAAAAAGGGCGGAAATGATGTTTCTGTTGATCTCTATTCAAATTTTCTGTACAGGTTCTGGAATTCTAGTAACAGAGGTGATGCAAAACTTTTTTCGATGTGTGTGTTACAAGTTACGTCGCGTCAGGCATATTTCGTATGATCAGAAGTGTATTTACAAGACGGATCGGACGAAGGAGGCAGCGTAGTTAAGACACTAATTTCATATCGAAGAGGATGGAGTTTTTGCTGTCCACTCTGCTTTCGGTTTTCTTAGATTATTTGAAGCTAATGATGGGATGGTTCCTTCAGCGAGGCCATGGCCGATCACCTGTCCTAACTTCGTAAACGTACTAATATTTTCTTTGTGTATTTATATTAAATATCTGTAATATTTTCTGCGTATACGTGTATTAAATAGCTCTAATATACATACACACAGAAAATATTAGTACATTTATTTTCATTGTATTATGATGACTAAACCACTATTATTGAGATTATCCTCGGACGAATAGAAAAATAAATAAATGTATACAAAGTTTAACCCGTTGTCTGTTTGTATTCCATAGTTTGAACGTTTTACTTAAAGTCATTTTTACGGTGCAGTATGGTACTGTAAATAATATTTCAGTATGACAATGTCCATTTTGCAGTTTCTGCATAATTCGATGCAAAGTTGCAATCATGTCCGAAGGAAAATTACATCGAGCTATACAGACACTGCCCTACTGTATTTCATGCCAAAGCAAGGCGATATGACACTGCCCTACTGTATTTCATGCCAAAGCAAGGCGATATGACGAGCAAAAACGACGTCTCTCCTTGTGCGGGAATCGTACGATTTGTATGTTGCCACTATGGAACGTGGACACTAGGACTTATGGAAGTTTTGGTTTTGCCGTGAGTTGTGCATGGGCAGCCAAAGCGGTTAAGGCGACCGCTTGCGTAAAGCGGGAGATCCGAGTTCGAGTCCCAGCCCGGCACAAATTTTCGTGTGTTCCTAATAAATGATATAGATTATGTACAATTCATAATATGATTTCAAAGAATGTAATCTTTTCTAGTTTCAGTAGCAGGCGGTCTGCAGATCGGTGGAATTGTGAACAGGTTAACATTCTCGTAAGTGTTCGTGAGAAACGTGAGGGGGAGGGGAAGATTAGACGGCAATGTAGAAAGTTGAAGCGTGCAGGTAATACGTGTAACCAGCAAAAGACACGAGCCGCAATGCGACGTAGGCATTATAAAATCTTATCATTAGAGAGCGGATTTTATGCATCATAAAAACCTTAAAATATGCATGAAAAGTGCTTAAATTTCATAAAAAGTGTCGAAATATGCAAGATCAAATAATAAAAAACATAGTTACCACTTGCATTATATCTCAAAGTCGAAACTGTGCACCGGCATGTAATTTTTACGCAATATTGATTCATCTGGTTCAAATGGCTCTGAGCACTATGGGACTTAATATCTGAGGTCATCAGTCCTCTAGTACTTAGAACTACTTAAACCTAACTAACCTAAGGACATCACACATATCCATGCCCGAGACAGGATTCGAACCTGTGACCGTAGCAGTCGCGCGGTTCCGGACTGAAGCGCCTAGAACCGCTCGGCCACCGATTCATCTGGTATATTTTGATTTAAGCAATATTTGCACAGGAAGCCTTTGAGGACAGAGTTTGTAAGTTTGTGAAGAGGAATATTGCTTGCAATGAATGCTTCACACAGATCCATATTAAACCGACATTTTTGGTTATCTTTGGACAAATTCCTGCTACTGCAACTTGCTGTTGTCAGAAGCTGTTATCGTGGACCTTTCTTCTACATTCCTGCAATATGAAGACTTGCCTTGACATTCTGGTCTATCTGAAACTGTTTTCTTGCACGAAACTTTTTCTCGCAAACTCGACAATATAAAACAACTCAATCACATTTAAATGTTCCAGGATGGTCAGCAATCCACGAAACGACGTTTCTTTTTTCGGGCAGCATGGCGCACAACATGTTACACACTATACGTCGTAAACACATTCAACTGTGTACAGGCAAATAGACAGCTTAACTGAAACAATGGACAAGCGACTAAAAGTTTGCGTAGTTTAACTTGTTGCCGACGCGTACGGTATGGCAGCGGAGGGGATTAACCAGGGATGCGGGGGCAGGAGCATTGACTCTGTCTGCCTGTTCCTGTTTCTCTTCTGTAATGATTTCGCTAGGCAATGGCCTCTCAGTTAGCGATTGCACGCAGTTCTATGTCGCGGTCAAACTGTGAGACATCGAAACTGGATCGAGCTGGAGACCGGCCGTCAAAATTTTTAAAATATTGTAAACACAGAGTGAAAATATGCATGTCACTAGTTTGTAGTTCAAATATGCAATAACCGGTGAAAAGGAGTCAAATATCCAAATGCATATGCTACATGCAAAGGCTTATAATCCAGTCTCTACTTACCATACATAGTCGGAGAGCTGTAGAAAACAAACGTAACAATGAACCTACACGTTACTGTTGTGTCAGCTGGGTCGTCAGTTCCTGACCTCTGAACACACTGCACCAGTTTCCTGTTGCAACAGCCTGGCAGCGCACAATGCGATGTATCAGCCGAGCGCTAATACAGCACTGCAGCACAACATTAACAGCCCTGGGTCAACGCAAGAGGTCGCTAGAAGTCACTGGAGTCTTCTTTGCTAATGGCATACCATGTGACGCCACAGGCAAACACTACCTCCGCAATTCACAAGGGATGGTCTCACACATGGGTCACCGATTTTGATCAAGTTTTGCGAGGAAATTCTGTATTGAAAATAAGAAGACACTTGTTTCGGTGATTCACTTGCCGGCAAGGTAGCTCAGCATGTTCTCTTTTTTTTTTTTTTTTTTTTTTTTTTTTTTTTAATAAGATGAAGTATTCAGTTCTTAACTTGAAGGGGTGTCATATGGCGTCCACCGACGGGAGAGGGGTGTGGGAGAATGCAGTAAAGGCCTTAGACTACCAAACTGGTGGTCCTTGGTTGATTCTTGGCTGTGGCTTTCTTTTCATTCGATATTTTTTTCTGCTACGGTCGCAAGTTCGAATCCTGCCTCGGGCATGGATGTGTGTGATGTCGTTAGGTTAGTTAGGTTTAAGTAGTTCTAACTTCTAGGGGACTGATGACCTAAGATGTTAAGTCCCATAGTGCTCAGAGGTATTGAACCATTTTTGATATTTTTTTCAGTTTATCAAACAACATCCTGATGATGGGAGTATCACTCTTTTTTATGTAAAACATCTGGAGGCGTGATAATAATCAAATAAGTGTAAATAATGTACCGAAGCTATTTTCGCCGCGCGGTTAGAGGCGCCATTTCACGAACTGCGCGGCCCCTCCCGCCGGAGGTTCGAGTCCTCCCTCGGGCATGGGTGTGTGTGTGTGTGTTGTTCTTAGAGTAAATTAGTTTAAGGTAGTTTAAGTAGTGTGTAAGTTTAGGGACCGATGACCTCCACAGTTTGCTCCCTTAGGAATTCACACACATTTGAACATAGGAAGCTATTTTCATAGTGCTAGATGAAGCGCTGCATCAGTGATTTCAACTCCAGATGACGACGGTGGAGACAGTAATCGAAAGCTGAGTGCTTTATTCGAAATGATATGGCTTGTAAACCGAGAAGATTTTATTAAAAATGTTTGTTCTTAGACGATCTTTCGATGCACAGCACTGAAAATACGATTTTCAGTCATCAACTTTGACCTAGATTTTTTTTCAGAAACTAGTGAGTGTCTAGCAAAAAGCCCACACACGTGTCACTTTATTTTCAGCGTAGATCGTCGTTGCAAGTCTTGATCAAGATCGGTGACTCACGTGTCAGACCCCCTCCCCTTCTCCCTTCGACAGAAAACGCCAAATAACGATCCACAAATAACACTGTCCCAGTTCAGCAAATTTGGCCTTCATTTTTTTCTTTGTTGTTATTTCAGTCCTCTCTCCCGCAAAGGGTGTGTGGGCTGCCAGCAGCACAACATTCCGCTCTTCAGCCAAAAGCTTTAACAATAAAATTAAAGAGGAAACAAAAAGATCAATAGGGCGAAAATTTTACAGATGATTTCAAAATTTAGAAAAAGATTAATATTGTAGGTGCTTACATAACGTTAAACTGTTCTATTTCTTCGTTGCTTGAGTGGAAATGGAAGGGCTAAAAGATACAGATAAGAATAAAAATATATGACACACTAGAGAAGTGGTGATACCATTTTAAGAAAGGATCACTGCAGTTTCACTTGAAAGCTAAATGACCTGCAGTGGGAGAAAAAAGGATTTGGGAAGGTAAAATGTGTTCTGCAAGGTCAAAGGATGTCGGAATAAATATTGGTCCGTTGAACAGTATCTGTGAGGTGAAGGTAGGTGTTGGGTGCATCGGAGAAAGACAAAGAGACAAAGTGTTATGTGTGGTGTGGGGCAGGGCCGTAATATGAAGAGGAGGATGGATGCGGAAAGGTAGAGAGGGAGAAAGAGTCCTGATGTGGAATGGGATGGGTGGCAAAGAGTTATATTTAGGTAGATTGTATTGCCCGGGAGAAGGAATGGTTGAAGTTGTGTTGGTTTACGATGTGTGGTGTGTGTGTGTACGTCTAGAGACGGTAGGCACGACAGCATTCTAGGATTGATGATCAAGCGTGAAATGATGGGATTATTGGAATGTAGTGTGCAAACAGTGAAGGATATGTGGAGGTGCTCAGTGTGCGTGAGGGGTGGGAATTTTATGGGATAGTAGAGGATCCATGTAGGGACTTTTCCTTCAGGTATAAGAGTGTGCATACAGGGTGAACAATAATAAAACCGACAAATTGCAGGGACGGATGCCTGATTGGAAATGGAGGAAAAAAAAGAGTCCTATGAACACGTGACCGGAAATTCATCTTTGCCATGGTAGATGGGGCTGACGAATGAAATCTCCTGTGACCACGTGCCGTATTTTCCTTGTGTGCTACAGGCTGCGTGACGACATAAGGAACACACTGCAAGTGGTAAGAGGAACTTTCATTCGTCAGCCCCATCTACCATGGCAAAGATGCATTTCCGGAAACCTGCTCATAGGATTCTTTATCCTACATTTCCAATCAGGAATCCGTCTCTGCAGTTCGTCGGTTCTATTAATGTTCACCATGTATATTTCTGGTGGAGTTTTACCTTTGCTTTTGTAACCGACAAATGCTTGCGAGAGTTTTCATTCTCGGTTTAAGCCTCTGCAACAGCTCACCCTACTTTTATGACGTGATAAACGTAAAAACAGTCATAGTGTTGGCTCTGACAAGAAAACTAGATAAATACAGATATTAATCCAGAAGGAATTAGTTCAGTGCAAAACAATGAAATTGCCTGACTGTAAATGTTGAAGCGTGTTCCGTGTCATGCTTAAATGTTACCGTTAATTGAAACACATTTTGTGACTAAAACTATTTGCAATTGAAGCTCGTTCTTATTTGCTTTCTTTGATGTAACCACTTTCTCGCTGTCCTTGCCAGTTAAGGTTTTTAAGATAATAATTTATCTTTTTTGTGAATTTTGTAATAAGAATATAATAGTAGTCTTAAGTTTAACAGTGGTACAACTTACAATATAGCTTACAAACATGTTGCGGGGTTACTCAAGAGAAAAGTCACTAGTCTGCTGTTATAATCTGTTCATTGTAAGAAAATCGTAATGTAAACATTACACGGCGTATTCTTCCATTTTTGCTATTACCTCAATGGATTTAATTTCCCAAGGAGCTTCAGGTGTGTATA
Organism: Schistocerca serialis cubense; assembly: GCF_023864345.2. NCBI lineage: Eukaryota > Metazoa > Arthropoda > Insecta > Orthoptera > Acrididae > Schistocerca > Schistocerca serialis. The sequence goes on from NC_064639.1 coordinate 287,262,188, forward strand.
GTTAGGTACGAAAATAACCTTACGTTTTATGCGGCAGTGTAGCGCACCCGCACTACTCAGCGAAGAAAACTTCTGAAAATGTTGACAACTAGCGGTTTATCACCGCTTTTTTAAGTCCAGTGTTCCTCTTCTTCGTTTCACAAAAGAACGCGACGCAGTTTCAGCCATTTTAACCGTACACATGAGAAACACGAACGAGTGAGAAGCACCACAATGATTTCCCGAGTGATTGTTGAGAAACGATTGGGGGAGGAAGAGGAGAGGAGGGGGGGGGGGGGGGGGCAGGCTGAGACTGCCTGCTATTTTCTTCACTATTCACAGCGGGTGAGGTTCTACCGACCAAGGTAGCACAGTTGTTAACACACTGGCCTCGCAGTCGGGAGGACGACGATTCAAACCCGTGACCTGCCATCCTGATTTAGGCTTTCCGTGATTTCCTTATAGAGCTTAAGGCAAATTCCAGGATGTTTCCTTAGAAAAGTGCACGACCGCAACACCACCAGGCGCCATTCAGTCTCGCCGTGGGCAGTTGGTGTAATTTTTTCGTGAATACCTCACATCCTCCACTCGTCCAACTGCGCTAATTGCATGCAGACCATCTGCTACATACATAAAACCTCGTTACCGTTACTTACTTCAGCGGTGGATGGTCAGTTATGCGCCCAGCACCAGTTCTGCAGCATCTTCAACGTTTCAAAGGGACCAGCGTGCTTTAGTAAGGGGATGGTAACCATTTTGTCCAATAAGCTTTTTTTTCAGCTTTTTTTTTCTTGGCCTTTCTCCCGTATGGGAGCTGGGTCGGCACAGCCATGAACAGATTTGGCATGGTCAATTTAAGGGGTGGCTGGATGCCCTTCCCATCACCACACCGTTACGGAATATGTATACTCGAACTGTCTGCGTATAGTGTCACCAACGGAAATTGCTCCTATAGAAGCACAAAAAATTCAAATATGTTCCTGTTTGAAACTTCCTGGCAGATTAAAACTGTGTGCCGGACCGAGACTCGAACTCGGGACCTTTGCCGTTCGCGGGCAAGTGCTCTTCCAACGGAGCTACCCAAGCACGACTCACGCCCCGTCCTCACAGCTCTACTTCTGCCAGTATCTCGTCTCCTACCTTCCAAACTTTACAGAAGCTCTTCTGCGAGCCCTTCAGAAATAGCACTCCTGAAAGAAAGGATATTGCGGGGACGTGGCTTAGCCACAGCCTGGGGGATGTTTCCAGAATGAGATTTTCACTCTGCAGCGGAGTGTGCGCTGATATGAAACTTCCTGGAAGATTAAAATTGTGTGCTGGACCGAGACTCGAGCACTTGCCCGCGAAAGGCAAAGGTCCCGACTTCGAGTATCGGTCCGGCACACAGTTTTAACTGCCAGGAAGTTTCATTTCAGCGCATACTCCGCTGCAGAGTGAAAATCTCATTCTCGATGTTCCTGTTTATTTAAAAGACCGACTGAAAAGTGGGGTGTCACTTGCCTCATTCTACCTTCCCCAGTACGTTTAAAAATTTTCTCAAAAATTTTAGTATGCGAACATATTCGCGCTTTCTTTAATGTGCGGCTCACCTCAAACTCCCCCAAGCTCCCCTAACTGTAACCTACTAGTACATCACTGTAAGTCACTCATTCCACACCCCTCCCCCCCCCCCCAGTTGCCATTTCTCACTCACTCATTCAGTCCAAGTCATTGTCAATATCTCTTTGTGTCTCTGTCACTGTCTCCTGTGTCACAGCCACTTTCTCCTTTCATTTTCACTACGTCCCTCTCACTCTCTCTTACCGCTAATATCTCACTCCTTCATTTCTACTGCTGCTGTTTCTTCTAATTGGCACTATCTCTCTCTTTCCCTTTGTTATTGTCATATATTCTGTCTTCCATTACCACTTTCTCACTTCCACTTCCTCTTTCTCTTTATTCTCCTCCAACCCCCCCCCCCCCCCCCCCTGGCACTCTCTTCGTCACTCTTTTCCTAGTACGCGGGACTGCTACGGTCGCAGGTTCGAATCCTGCCTCGGGCATGGATGTTTGTGATGTCCTTAGGTTAGTTAGGTTTAACTAGTTCTAAGTTCTAAGGGACTAATGACCTCAGCAGTTGAGTCCCATAGTGCTCAGAGCCATTTGAACCATTTTTGAACCATTGTCAACTATGTTCCACTGCCACAGTGTCCCTCTCTTCCTCTCACAATGCCGTTGTCTCCTTCGCTCTTTCTGTAACACAACCACTGTATTTATCACTTTTCCGTCTCTTTGCTACTGCCACAGTCTTCTCTCTCGGCATAAAACAGCACAAATATGTTCGCATGCCAAAATTTTTGGGAAAATTTGTAAAGATGGTGAGGAAGGTAGAATGAGGCAGCTGATACCCCACTTCTCAGTCAGTCTTTTAAATAAACAGGAACAAATTTGCATTTTCTGTGCTCCGATAGGAGCATTTTTCCGCTGGTTCCCTTCTTTCCCATGCCGCAGTAGGCTATGTACTCATTTGACAAAAATGTATTGCCCAGTGAAATTTAGATAGTTGATTTATGTGAAACTGAAATAACGCAAAACTAATTTTATACCTCAGACCGGATTTTGAGTGCGAAAAGGTTTGCATATGCTTCAGTACTACAGCATGGTACTCTCAGATTACAACGGAATCGCTTTACAGCGTATTTCTCCATGCCAAGTCACTTTTTAAACTACGTTCTCGTCTCGCACCGGTTTTTACGTGCGTATTTTACGTATACAAGCAAGGTAAATTTCAGCTTCTGTATCTCGGAAAAGGATCAAGATATGAAAAACAATTTCAAGGCTGTTCCAGATCGGGATCTCAGAAATACATCGTAAAAATTAGAGGAATTTGCTGAGAATAGGCGTCTCGGAATCCGCGACTGCATTTTGATCCGCAAAAAAAACAAGTTTTCGGGGTGTTTCTCGATAGCGTTTAAAGATTTTTGAAAATGGGGAATTGGCCCTTCTAGATAAATGCCTAGTGGATATGCTGTTAAAGGATGAACAATCTGCTGCGACTATTTACAATTTTGATTTCGCCTCATACCGGATTTTACGTGCAGAAGTAGGGTAACTTTGAACCTCTGCATCAAGAATATTCTGAACGTTGTTCGAGATCGGGATCTTAGGAATATACCGTAATAATTTCAGCCATTTGCTGTGCATTGACGTCTTGGAATCCTCGGCTGAGTTTTGGTCCACTGGTGATAGCGAAAATATGGTAAAAAATCCTTTTTGTGGGCTTTTCCGAGGAACCGTCCATGAACTAATGGTGTCTCCATAAGCCCTATGAAGCCCTCCGGAGACCACATCAAATGCGAAAAGAACCAACCTATTTGCTTCATTTGTCTAAGCAGGCGGATGTGTGTAATATTCATATTTTTACCCGGTACTGTAGGATAGCGACATTAAGACGATCCTTCTGTTGGGTATACAAATTGTCCCTAGTACAAGGGCTTTTCAAAACACTTGAAACTACATTTTTATCACCAATAAAACCTGATGTATGAGTGCCGGAAAATTCCGTTTTTATGCGTGGTGTTTAGGAACATACTAGGTATAGATGCTGACACATGCATGTCGATTTATATGAAAGTGAGCGAAAGTTTTCTAAATGTTTGCGAATCGTGTAACCGAGTCGGGACGTGGATACCATCCGGTATTCACCTACTCAAATGTGGGAGACCACCTATTGAACCACATCAAGGCGTGCCGCCATATCGACCTTCGTCGTTAATCCGTCGGGCAGATTTGATCCAGGGCCGTCGCACCTTCATGTCCGGGAAGCGGCGCTTTAAAACCACCGGCTCTGACCGTTAGATCCTCGGTTCCTACTTCTGAAAGTTACGTCGACAACACACATATAATAGGTTTTCAGGCTGCAACGGTGCGCACTCGCTTCTAGACTTTAGACCTCTCAATAGTGGCACTATACTGCCCTCCGAGAACCAAAATCGAAATTGGTGAGTGGCATACGATGGTTAATCAGCACTTGTGCAGACTTCAATGCGCACCATGCGATCTAGGGATGCAAGATGAACGAAAGACACGGTGCAGCTGCTTCGGGACATCATAGATGAATTCAGCTTATTTATTCAGAACAATGGTTGCCCAACTCTCATCCTGGCCTGGAAGACGCTCGTCTGCAGCAGAGTGTTCTTCGTATATCTCCCAAGCATTCAAGTGGAAGTCTGCCACTACCCGTTGGGGTGTGATCAGTTTTCTATTCCAATAACTACGATAAATGAGAGTGATCCAGGTCCATACACGCCGTCATCAAAATGGAACATTCCCAAAGCAGAATGGGAGGCGTATAAAACATTTATTAAGAAACACCTTCACGAAGGTTTACTGCAAGAGCCCGCAGACGAACATTACAATCTGTTCATTTCCCTAATAAATGAGGCGGCCGTATTTTCCAAATGCCAACTCAAAGCAATCCAGAAACCGAAAGTTTTTTCAGCTCCATGGTGGAATCAGGACTGCACAAGACAAATTGCTTAACGAAAGATAACTTACAGCATCTAAAAAGAGAACGCACATGGGTGAATTTTCTCAAATACACAGAGGTGGCCGCAATTTCCAAAATGTTTTTGAAGCAGCGAAAACAACAGTCTTGGAATTAGTTTTGTGATACGCTCACCAGAGAAACTCCGTTGTCATCGGTTTGGACCACAATACGCAAATTCCGCAACAAGTTCCCGTTGTAAAGGTTTGCATGGCTGGTTGGATGACTTCACACAAATCGTCGCGCCCCATCGGTCATTCCTGAACCACTGCCAACCTCTGATACTGCTGCTCCTTTGTTCCTGGGATCGACGCAATCCTTATTGACTCCATTTCAATTCTCAGAACTGCGGGACGTCTGCTCCAAGGTATGACGACTGAAAGGTCCCCTTTGAAAAATTATAAATGACTCTGCTGGTAAACTTCTACGTTATTTGGTTTTCAAACAGCTGAGCAAAACTGAAGGTACTCAGACATTTCTCTCTTTACTTATTATGATCATCACTAAACTGACACACAATATTTTTAGCACACGCAATTTGACTTTCAATAATCCCCACAGAAGAATGGCCCTGACTAACAATAACATATACCTTTCATCAATCACTTACCTCACAAAAATCTTCGCTACTCGAACTACTACAATACAGCGAGCGCCAATACTGCCAGCTAAATAAAATATTCTAACTACTGAATGCACTAACTACTGATAGGCTTAATTAGCAATATATATATCAATTCATGACCTCCATCTTTACAAATTTCCTTTTTCTGGCGGACACACGTCCAGATCGTCCGCTTATAGCAACCTCTCAAAGCTGTGGCATCTCTCTCTCCACATCTACCACTGCTGGCGGCTCACCTCCAGCTGCCTAACGCTACGCGCTGTTCACATCCTACTGCCCAACACTACAATAGCGAATATTCCAACAATACCATCCAGCCGCATACACACAGCGCAGTCAGTGATTTTCACACAGAGCGTTACGTGGCGTTACCAACATCAAAACCTAAACAGCCTACTTACACGACATCCACTACAAAATGCTGGCCAATTTGCCGGACGAATCCTGAGACATATTGCTCGACATTTACAATCATTTATGGGATCTAGGCAACTTCCAGAATGATTGGTGCACTTATTACGCCCGTACTCAATCCCGGAAAAGACCCTGATCTGGGCAGTTCATAACACCCATCGCTCTTTCTTCTTGAGTCTTTAAAACAGTAGAAAGGATCATAGAGCGCCGTTTGGAATGATGATCTGAGAGGAGCTCACTTCCGTCACGCTCTCAATACGAGTTTCAAAAAGGAAGACGCACCACAGACAGCCTAAGTCTCTTAACTACCGACATACAAAGTATTTACGTTTCTAATTCTTACCTGACGGCACTGTTTTTTTATGTTTCCGGTGCGTGAACACCTGATACGAAAGCTCCAGTCAATGAGTGTACCAGACCTCGTCGCCCGGAACCTTTACTCTTTCCTATGGCAACGTCTACTATGTGTCAGACAACAGAACAAAGCCTTGCGTGGACTACGTCTGGGCTACAGAGGACTGCCGCAAGGCTCCATCTTAAGTCCTATTCTTTATGCAGTGTGCTCGTCAGACGTTAGCGCAATTTTTGTTCTTTCAGTAAAAATCCTAATGTACATCAATGACATCTGCTTGTTCACGTTTTCTCTCGGCTAAGGTGGTTGGATCGAGCGAAGTACGTGCTGTGTTGGGGCTAGTGCGGAACTGGACTGAATCTGGCAGATACCAAATCTTCAGCGGTTGTCTTTACGCGGCAGAGACGGGCGATAACAACGCCCGATATACGATTATGGCCTTTTACTATTCGAGTTAGAAGCTCAATCAACTGGATTGGACTCTTTGTCGACGGCAGACTGACTTGGGGAAGTCGTGTGGAATATTTGATGTTCCGTCAATCAGTCAGTATCTTACGAACGATATCTCGCTTGTGGTGGGAAGCTGATGATACAGTCCTGCTCACTCTTTACCGTGGCATGACTCGGTCTATACTGGATTATGAGCGTACATTATGTGTCAATGCCTCCATATCTCTCTAGCCGGCCGCGGTGGTCTAGTGGTTCTAGGCGCGCAGTCCGGTACCGCGCGACCGCTACGGTCGCAGGTTCGAATCCTGCCTCGGGCATGGATGTGTGTGATGTCCTTAGGTTAGTTAGGTTTAAGTAGTTCTAAGTTCTAGGGGACTGATGACCATAGATGTTAAGTCCCATAGTGCTCAGAGCCATTTGAACCATTTTTGAACCTCCATATCTCTGCTAAACAAGATCGATACTCTGTAGCACCGTGCCATTAGGCATTGGGCAATGAAATGTACACCTGTGAATGCGCTTTTCGTGGAAGCAAGGGAGATGCAACTCCGGAGGACTATCTTTAGTAGAGCAGCGGAAATACACTGCAGCACCACAGAAACTGGTATCGGCATGAGTATTCAAATACAGAGATACGTAAGCAGGCATAAGACGACTATATAAGACAACAGGAGTCTGGCGCAGTTGTTAGATCGCTTACTGCTGCTACAATGGCTGATTATCAATATTTAAGTGAATAGACGGTTCACGAGCGATGGGATACAGTATCTCGGAAGTAGCTATAAAGTGGGGATTTTCCGATACGACCATTTTATGAATGTACCGTTAATATCAGGATTCTGGTAAAACATCAAATCTCCGACATTGCTGAGGCCGAAAAAAGATCCCGTAAGAACGGGACCAACGACGACTGAAGAGAAACGTTCAACGTGACAGAAGTGCAACCCTTCCGCAAATTGCTGCAGACTTCAATGCTGGGCCATCAACAAGTATCAGCGTGCGTATCATTCAACGAAACATCATCGATATGGGCTGTCGGAGCAGAAGGCCCACTCGTGTATCCTTGATGACTGCACGACACCAAAATTTACGCCTCGCCTGGGCCCTTCAACACCGACATTGAACTGTAGATGACTGGAAACATGTTGCCTGATCAGACGAGTCTCGTTTCAAATTGTATCGAGCGGATGGACGTGCACGGGTATGGAGGCAACTTCATGAATCCATGGGTCCTGCATGTCAGCAGGTGACTGTTCAAGCTGGTGGTGTTGGGCGTATGCAGTTGGAATGATACGACTCTGCCAGGTGACACGTAGGTAAGCATCATGTCTGATCACCTGCATCCATTCATCTCCATTGTACATTCTGATGGGCAATTCCAGCAGGACAATGCGATACCCCACACGGCCAGAATTGCTACAGAGTGGCTCCAGGAACACTCTTCTGAGTTTAAACATTTCCGCTGGCCCCCCCACTCCCCAGACATGAACATTATTGGGCATAGTTGGGATGCTGTGCAACGTGCTGTTCAGAAAATATCTCCACTCCTCGTACTTCTACGGATTTGTGGATAGCCCTGTAGGATTCATGGTGACTGCTCCTACAGCTCTACCTCAGACATTAGTCGAGCCCATGCCAAGTTGTGTTGCGGCACTTCTACGTGCTCGCGGGGACCCTACGCGATATCAGGCAGGGGTACCAGTTTCTAAGGCTCTTCATTGTAGATCATCCTCTTCTCCAAAACCGTAACTGCTTCGTTGAGGACAACGGGTACATTGATAGGATTCCAAGGAGGAGGATATCCCTCCTAATTTAAAGTTTCAGGCAGTAAAGGTACGTGGTACCCATCGCCCTAAAAGACACTCTGCCTCCTGCATTTAGCTTGGAATACGATGTACTAATCTACCATTCTCCAATCTTCTATCAGCCCAGGGGGTCAGATCGAACTTTCACTACTTCCCCTGGCGTTTCCCAACTATTGCATCAACGGGGCCACCGTCGGTCAAAATATTCACTGACAGCTCCAAAACAAGAGAGGTGACCGACTTCACTTATATCTGCAGAGATAGTGGTATCTTGACCAGTGTTGAGCCAGCATCTTCACTCCCGAAGTTCTTGCAATTAAGGAAGTCCTTCAATAAGCGGCAAATCAGTTGGATGACATCCTTATTGCCACATATTCGAAGAGTGATCTGGAAATCTTGGAAAAGTAGCAATGGGACTCCAACACTAACTGCCTTGTGCTCGATGTAATTAAGTTAATCTATCAGTGTGAAAGTCAACATAAACGTGTCCAGTTCTTATAGAGCAAGGGTTGCTCTGGTATCTCATGTAGTGAGGTGGCGGACCACCTGGCGAAACAAAGTGTGATCGATGGCCACCCTTACTGCACTTGCCTTCCACATACAGATTTTGTTGCTGGCATAAAGAAAAATGTCCATCAAAAATGGTCAAAGACAAGGGAGATCTCACAACAGTGCAAAGAAAGACATTATGCCGCAATACAGCCGAATATTCCGCGGACACCCTGGTTCTCTGAAATAAAACTATCTAGACGCCATACTGCCACTGTTGCGTGGATCCGGATGGGTCATCGGTTGTTACTCTTCACATATTTTTAGGAGGAAACTTCAGCCATCTCCATACTGCGAAGTCCACCAACTGAGACTGCAGACGTCAACCATGTGATACTAGGGCGTTCACGCTATGACAGACAACTCCGCAAGTTTCTTAAGGTCTTGATCAGAGCAGGAATTACCCAACCTAGATCTGTGGCGGACCTGTTTCGACAGTTGACCACAGCGGAATATGTGAGCGTTGCCCAGTTTCTGCATGAAGGGGATACCCAGTTATAAGGCAGCCACAGAGATTCCATCGTAAGCAGTTGCGATATATGGATTGTGTTGAGTGTGTGAATGCTCATGACGTACACCTAAAATTCATGTAATTTCTATTGTCTGTGCTGTATATGTGATATTGTAAGCCAAATTAGTAGTTACTCACTTGTATGGCCAAATGGTTTATGCCAAAGTCCAATAAATTATATTTTAAAAAGAGAAACATTCTGTCCTGACTTCTCTAGGGACGTGCTACGATACTGCGGCGAGGGTATTTTCATCTGTATGAGGACTGCAGCATGCACGTTTAAACAAACAAAAAATTAATTAGAAAACTTAATTTTTTGAGGTGGTAATTAAGACATTGAGAGTGCTCCTCGTCCTGCTGAAATACGTTGACAGGCACAAGTCTGCAGAAATACGAGGGTCATTCAATATGTAATGTAACACTTTTTTTTCTCGGTTAATTTCGGTTGAAAAGCAGAGAAATTTCTTGTGGGACATTGTGAGTCATTCACGGTTCAGCCCCTATAGTTTCATGAAGGTCCGATAGGTGGCCGGCGCCACACGTAGCCTTCAAAATGGCATCTGTGACGATAGTGCGTTTCAAGCAGAGACATGACATTGCGTTTCTTTTGGCGGAAAACCAGAGCATCGCAGATATTCATAAATGCTTTCACAATGTCTAATAGAGACCTGGCAGGGAACAAAAGGACCACGTGTCGTTGGGTGAGACGTCCGCCATCATCAAAAAAACATCGCCAAATCTCCAGATCTCCCACGTGCCGGCCGGCCGCAGTTGTAACTCCTGCAATGTTGGAACGTGCGCACACTCTCATTCGAGGTGATCCATGGATCACAATCAGACACTCGCTGCTCAACTGGACGTCTCTGTCGGTAGTGCTGACACACTAGTCCCCCAGTTGGGGCACTCAAACGCGTATGCTCGCTAGTTTACTCGCCGGCTACGAGAAGACCGAAAAGAACAACTCAGGTTCATGTGTGCCGTGTTGCTTGCGCGTTACGAGGATGATTGTGATTATTTTGTGTCGAGCATCGTCACAGGCGATGAAACATGGATTCATCATTTCGATGCGTAAACAAAACGGGAACTCATCGAGTGGCACCACATTACATCTCGTTCGAAGGAAAAGTTCAAAGCCGGCAAAGTCATGGCGATGGTGTTCTGGGACTCCGAAGGCGTTATTCTGTTTGATGTCCTCCCTCATGATGCATCGGTCAACTCTCAAGTGTACTGTGCTACCCCCAGAAAGCTGGAAAAACGACTTCAGCGTGTTCATCACCACAAAAATTGAAACGAACTTCCCTTTCTCCATGAAAATTCAAGGCCCACACAAGTCTGCGCACCCGAGAGGAGATTACAAGACTTCATTGGACTGTTCTTCCTCATCCACACAACAGCCCAAATCTCGCACCGTACGACTTACGTTCATTTGGCTCAATGAAGGATGCCCTCGGCGGGAAGCAGTACGTGGATGGTTGGAAGGTTATTGACGCAGAGAGACGTTGACCCAGACGTCGACCAGTAGAGTGGTACCATGTGGGCGTACAGGCCTTCCCAGTATGGTGGCGTAAGACTGTAGTACTGAACGAAGATTATGTTGAAAAATAGGGCTTAGTAGCCTAAACAGCAGGGAATAATACAGTGTATTGCAATCCTGAATAAAATCAACCTGCTTTAAGAAAATAATGTGTTGCATTACGTATTGAACGCCCCTCCTAGTATGTCAAGTTCGTCGACATAGAGTCGCAAACAAGATGACATATCGTAAGAGATCCTCGCTTCAGCAACTTGAGCCCCGTCTGAGTGCAGGTCCTACGTAGTCGGCTTGCAAGCACCAGCGACTGCTGGTGGCTGTCAGATACCACCCTATTTACGAGGCAGCGCTCCTAGCGCCGCCTTATCGCAATGTTCCTCACAAATCACTCAGCGCGAGGGGGAGCTGCAGTGGCTGGGATAGTCGAGAGCGAGAGTCGACTATTTCCGACTACAGCGTACTCTCTAAACATAGGGTCAGCCTTGTACGTTGTCCCTCGCAGAGTAACGGAAGAACGGTTACAATCTTAGAGTCGAAACCCAAAAACTACAAATGACGAATGAGTGATGTGTAGCAGACAATTAAAAGCGGCTTACGTGAAATGGAATAGAATGCGATATCTGTCTTTTTCGCTATTCGCCTTCTTTATTACCGTTTCTAACGACGTTTTGGTTAACAAACTAGCTCGCTCACGATGAAGTTTGTAACTAGCTAATGTCATAATCTTCTTAGTCCACGATAAGAATGCATGTAATTGCTCTTTTACAGCTAATGATGGTGGTTTTCACTTCATATTGACCGCTCCGCTTTCTTTTACGGTTTGGACGATCCGCAGATTGTTGCAGAAAGCAACCGAAATTAGCTATCGTGCTTTAATTACTTCAAAAAATATATGCGGTACAGGCATTAAAAATTTTTGTTCCACAAAATAGGAAATTAATCTTCACGAACCGTAAAATGTATTTTAGGTTCGAGCGTCCTAAGCAGACAACTATAATTTGTCATGGGAATAAAACAGGTATGATGTACCTGAAGGCACTTCGGATGGATGATACCTATTTTATTCGTATGAGGAAGTTAGATATTTGCTAATCACATTAGGTAGGTACCAGCAGTAGACACGTTTATACTTGGAGGGGGGGGGGGGAGGAGCAGGTCTTAATAAGTATTTTGTTATGTATTACATGAATTAATTACAGAATAACGCTGTTTTAAAGTGATTCTCCAAAATTTATGTCATAATACGGAGATGAACTTTTTGTGTACTATTTACACACAAATAACTTAAAATGAGGCTGTGACTCCAAGCCAGTAACGAACAAAGAAGCGAGAAAATAAATAAAAATTGTAGTTGTGCAACCGTTAATTCCAGTTAGAAATTCCCTTTACAAAATAATGAAGAAGACTATGAAAAACAATGTTACCCCGAGCGTCCATCAGCACTTGACGATAAACGGAAACGTGGTACAGATATTACAAAAGTGTTTTAGCATAGTAGTTATCTTCTTCTTCTTCCACAGATATCTGAGTCATGCGCTGCTACTAGCGCTCGCATACAGGATGTTCCTCCGGTAATGGTGCACACTTTCAGGAATGCTGTGAAAGGCCAGTTGTTCAGCATGAGACTAGGGATCATTTTTTTCCAAATAACTTCCGGGAATTCAGCCAGGTAACACTTTCAGCGACCGCCGATATTTCGGCAGGAGAACACCCCGCCATTTTCAAGGCAAACTGCAACGGACAGGCGGCGTACATACAAATTTAATACCTCGGTTCTCGGATAGAAGCAGGAAAGATAACACACACACACTGAACACTAGTGCCACCAAAGATGACCAAAGTCAGAGCTATCGATAGTGAGACTATGAATTCGTAGGTGAGGCAGCATTGACTCTGTTCCTCTGTTTTTTGACAAGGGAGCGAGCCGGATTCCAAACAGAGTTTAAGCAGAAACCTCCATCCCTGTTAACGAGGTTGCTCGCTAATTTAATCTCAACTGCCTCCCTAATGACACTGTCCCAATAGCTGGACGTGCATGCCAATATCTCTGTGTTATTATATAACATGGGGTGCCCAGTATCCAAGCAATGTTCGGCAATAGCAGATCTATTTGGCTGCTGTAATCGTGTGCGCCGTTTATGCTCAGTACATCTGTCCTCCACGATCCTGATAGTTTGACCAATATATGCCATGCCGCAGCTACAAGGAATACGATATACACCCGCCTTACGCAGTCCAAGATCATCCTTAATGGAACTCAAAAGTGCTCTAATTTTAGATGGAGGTCGGAAAACACATTTCACATCGTATTTCCGTAAAATACGACCGATCTTATTGGACGTGTTTCCTACGTAAGGCATAAAAGGCAGTAGACTTAGGTGTTGACTCAGAATTATCATCAATCACCCGATGTACCGTTGGTCGATAGCGCAACGCACGTTCAATCTGTCTATCACTATAACCATTTTGACGAAATGTAACTTCAAGATGGGACAGCTCAGCTGGCGAAGTCTCAGCGTCAGAAACGACATGTGCCCTGTGTACCAAGGTACGAAGTACCCCTTCACGCTGAGCCGAATGGTGACAACTATTAGCTTGTAAGAACAAGTCGGTGTGAGTTCGTTTCCTGTAGACTGCTATTGCCGAACATTGCTTGGATACTGGGCACCCCATGTTATATAATAACACAGAGATATTGGCATGCACGTCCAGCTATTGGGACAGTGTCATTAGGGAGGCAGTTGAGATTAAATTAGCGAGCAACCTCGTTAACAGGGATGGAGGTTTCTGTTTAAACTCTGTTTGGAATCCGGCTCTCTCCCTTGTCAGAAAACAGAGGAACAGAGTCAATGCTGCCTCACCTACGAATTCATAGTCTCACTATCGATAGCTCTGACTTTGGTCATCTTTGGTGGCACTAGTGTTCAGTGTGTGTGTGTGTGTTATCTTTCCTGCTTCTATCCGAGAACCGAGGTATTAAATTTGCATGTACGCCGCCTGTCCGTTGCAGTTTGCCTTGAAAATGGCGGGGTGTTCTCCCGCCGAAATATCGGCGGTCGCTGAAAGTGTTACCTGGCTGAATTCCCGGAAGTTATTTGAAAGTTGTATACGCCAGGAGAAACTCAGGTCTCACATAGGGATCATTGTCCACAAACGACTAAGTCGATAGTTTCTAAGTCAAACAAATCGGGAGGGAAATTCTCCCTGTGGAAAACCAGACCCTATCAATAGCTTTTCGTACGATGCAGTAAACTGACTGAGAGGAAGGCAAAACCCGTAATGTTCATGAAGGGTGGGGCCGGAGTGGATACCCGATACTCCACTAATGCGCTTTCGATGCTATGATGTGCACACTGACAGGATCAATCAGGATGTTAAGGTCTGTAAGAGTGCAGTCTGTGTTCACAAGATGAAGTCATAGTCGCTCAGCACTAGTGATATGTAGTTGTAGTCAGTTACGGAATTAGCACACATGACTTTCATCCACAAACAAGCATATAGGAAGTGTAGCTGGGATAATAGGTTGTATCAGTATGGACATGGGAGTCATGTGAGGCACGCTATGTTTCCAAGGCTGTTCCAATAGACAAGGGGCAGAGGGCAAAACATAACACAGTAAAATAATTGAGAATGAACTATACAGACCACCATCTTCGGAGAAGAAATGTTTGTTTGTGTAGAGAACTAGTTTTCAATCAGCATTAATTCACTTGCACGTGAAGTTTCCCGAATGAAACTTGTTTCATCGCGGCAGCACTGTAGTAAAGTAGTACTAGTAATAGCAGTGCTCTCGTATGATCCACTGCCAAACCTCACATTATAATTTTGATAGGTTGCCAACAAAGATTTCCAGGAACTTGTGAGCAGGTAGGCCTATATTCAATGATTGGTTGATAGGTCAACTTTGTTTTTTCAAGTGGGATGCTATAGTTTGGTACTTATTTTCTGATAGCGGCTATAGAGACGAATCCAATGATGTATAACAGTAAGGTCTTTGAAGGTCAACGAAGGTCAAAAAGGTGGCATGAACGTCCATTTACAGGAGGTGTTCGAAGTAATGACCACTGGTATCAGTGTAGTGCTGCAATATTCTTATCATGGATTGAGTGGTATTCCGTATCACATCGGCACTTATAGCAGCACATGCTCTGACAATTTTGAAAATTGTTTCGAGAATAATAAAAGAAGACACTTGTAAAGAATCACGATTTGCTATCAGTGTAACAAAATTACCATTCCATTTCCTCATTCAGTGCAGACTGCTTTTTCTACTCCACTGTAAAGAATAGTCTGAAAGATAAACTCAGACATTGTTAAAGGAGTAGTTAAAGCATTAATGGAACAAACTCAATAAAAGTTTAACTACGGCCAAGACTATGCAAGAAGTTATCCCCTCTCTAATGAATGTGTTGGTTCGAAGTAAAGTAAGCATTATCTGTTGCATACTCAATTAATTGAAGTTTCATGGTCAGTGTACAACCATCAAATACATGGATACAGTTGGACCGGTTTTAAGAAATGACACCTCTGTACCAAGAATGATAACGTACAGTAAGAGGCTGAGATTTGCTTAGCAAAGTTCAGGAACAGTTGTGCACAGTAATGTCAAAACTGTGTCTCTTGTGCCTTTACCTTTCTTAAAGCCAAACTGATCGTCTTCTTCTCTATATTATTCTTGTCAGAAATGTGGATGCATCAGGTGTTAAGCTACTCGCGTGATTATTCTCGCAGTTGCCAGCTCTTGCAGTCTTCGGAATTATGTGGATGCTTTTTTTCCGAAAATCTGGTGAGATATCGCCACACTCATACATTCTACACACCAATGTGAATAGTCATTTTCTCTTCTGTCATATCATACAAGTCTTCCTCCTCATAAAGGGCTTCAGTGTACTCTTTCCACCTATCCGCTATCTCCTCTGCATTCAACACTGGAATTCCCCTTGCACTCTTAATGCTACAACCCTTGTTCTTAATTTCACCTAAGGTTGGTTTGAATATATGCTGGGTCTGTCTTTCCGACAGTCATTCTTTTTCGATTTCTTCACATTGTTCACGCAGCCGTTTCGCCGTAGCTTCCACGCACTTCCTGTTTATTTCATTCCTAAGTGGCTTGTATTTCTGTATTCCCGAATTTCCATGAACGGTCCTTCTCTCAGCGATCAACTGAAGTATTTCTTTTTTTATCCATGGTTTCTTCGCAGTTGCCGTCTTTGTACCTACGTTTTTCTTTGCAAATTCTGTGACTGGCCTGTTTAGAGATGTCAGTTCCACTTCAACTAAACCGCCCACTGAGCTATTCCTTTGCGACCCAACGGACTTCAAAATCGAATACATTGTATAATCTTCTTTCTTAATTATGGGATGCTACAGAATGTAACACCATAGAAGATACAGACCGAAAAAAAGCAAAATAGAAATATAGTAACAAGTAAATATAGTAAATAGTAAAAATAGTAAAAAGTAATTTATTTCTCTGTGTGATGTGACGTCAGAAGGTGCAAGAATGGCTGAACTGAGCTGTATAAAAAAAACCAGAGTATGTTTCAATCCTCATCAGTGCTTTACCAATGCCTACCCAATAACTTGTGCTGTTCTGCCTGTTACTAAATCTTAGCAAGCCACGCACTATCACTCTCAGAAGTTAATTAATGAAAAGGGCTTTTCAGTTGCTCTCTAGGACTTTATTGAGTCTACTACCGGTTTTGGATTTTTTGTTAAGCCATTCTCAACTGGATCTGAAACTGCCTTACATATAAGAGATGTATACATGTGTATCATTTGTTGTATCCTGACTACTCGTCAAATATGGGGTGGCTAGGAAACCTGCTTTCTCGAATCGCTAGACAATTCAAGCAAATCGTATTCATGAAGTTTATTACAAAAGGAAATGATTACAATACTTAACAGATGCGTCGCAGGTTAAGGGCGACAGATAAAATAAGTGCGAGGTGCCGGGGCTAGCAGTGTATTTAACACTAAATTCTTCTAGAATCTTCATATGGAAATGATGCTCTAAGCCCCCACCCCCTTTTTCTAACTCCGACTTTTGCTGTTGCACAAGGATTAAGAAGAAATGCGAACTGACTGTAATCGACCCTGCAGGTGGAGTAGAAAAGAGTTTGACACCTGCAACAATTTAATTGGATAGAAATTAATTAGATAAAGGAAAGTTTTATTAACATAGTGAGAAATGAAAGGGTTACTCTACCAATTAACAGAATGAAAGTTCTGTCCAAAATAACAATTTGATTTATTATGACCAAACTCAAAATAATAAACAAAACACATGAAACATTTATAATACATCAAATTGGATACTCAAATAAATGCTGTGAAGGTGAAGTTGTCCATAAACTAGCTTGTGACAGTTATGACCAAGTGGTATATGGAGCCAGTTCCTTGCAACTCAAATACTGAGAGAAACACCCAGCCAACCCAACATCAACTGCTGCTACAGTAGTAAGAACTCAGACAATGAACACCCAAGGCAGAAGAAAGTTAGAAAAGACGAACAGGCAGGCTCTGCTGAGCTCTGATTATCACCTACCAAAATTACCTAATCTGCCAGTGCTGTGGACATACATTACGAAGCTGTCTTCTTAACTGCAAGGACACTATCTGGCGTACCGGAGGCGATGGCTGGTTGCATTGACGTCCCGTCGTGATGATAATGTCGCGAGTATAGCACGAAACAAATTGTCCTGGTCTGGTTATTTCAGACTAAAGACTTCCTAGCAATATAAAAGCGCCTCTGAGGGAGAAGAAGATGGCCCGCCACACAATCACTGACGGTACAGTGATGGATTTTGACAAACAAAGCCAAACAGTAACTCCGATACAGTCAACTTTTGCCAAAACTGCTCAAGACAGACAACATAGGCCGCTTGTATGCAGAACTCTCAATTGCCAACTGTACTTGGAAAGTTATGTTGAAGTCGAAACTTCAGCAACTTCGTCAAACAGTTGCAATAAAATGAAAGTATATTAGACAGCCAATGGAAGGCAGGCTGTCCAGAGCAGCGAGAGCTAAGTCTTGTAACCTACTCCGACTGAAAGGCGAGAGGCAACTCTCTAGAGCACCCGTACAAGCCGAACACAGAACATTCCCGCCCCCCACGACAGTGGCCATGGTTAAACATTCCAATCAGCAACTCGAAAACCAGCGGAAAATTCCACTCTATTGCCGACGCACTACTATTCCACCAATGGATATACTTGGAGCCAATTTTTGGGCCGATTTTGCTACGTCACGGAGCTATCCCCTGAGCAAGCCAATCACAGTTATGATTTTGCAGAAAACTCAGTAATTTGCCCGCCAAGACTGCCTGGGAACACAAATCATTCCCACGCCCGCCAGAAAGTGTTTTCACAAAGTTTCTACGAAGTAACAGAGTCTCTATCCTAGCCGCTCCGTCAGACCCCTGTGTCCATGTCGCCCCCGCTCTTATGACAATGTCGGCATCTGGAAAGCATCCACTCGACTCCCTCACACCCGTTGGCTTAACCCTTTCAAGATCAGCAGTACCCGCCTGTCACCGGACCACCCGGGAGACGAGAGATGCTGCGTGAGAAGTCCGCGTGTGAAGGAATAGCAACTTTTCACTGCATGCTATTAGAGAGGAAAATCGAATTACTCAGAGTAAGATAGAAATATGAGAGGGGGCTCCTGCCACCTCTCATCAGAAATCCCTTCAGTATAGACAATGCTACATAGTAGAAGCAAAATGACTAGTCTATATGCCATTCTTGTATCTGCTGCTGTAGAACTCACAGAACTGGCTGCGGCACCTATGTCCTCTTTGCATAGAGGGCGCTGCCATCGCAGTGTCGTCCTGGAGAGGACTCGGTCCGCATGCAATTGTCAGACGTCTTCTTCACAGCCCTATCTGCTCTAACGTACCCGACCGGCGCGACGGCGCTTGACTTTGCGCCGGAACATGATCGAAAATTAAAAAAAAAAAAGGAAAGCTGACATATGTTAATGTAAAGACAAACTATAAAATTTACAGGGGCGAAGTAATAACCAAAAGATGTAAGTGTTGTTCCCTGCAACTCAAATACTGAGAGAAACACCCAGCCAATGATATTGTCTCAAAACTAGTATAAACCATTGCATTGTAATTATTCTTTGGGTTTATATAGATTTATGCTGTGACGTAACTTCGACACTAAGTTTTGGAGACTCTCCGTGCATAAACATATGTAAGCTTTGTTTTTTCTCATATTCAACCATAATATAAAAGAATATATTTTTTTATATTCAACCGTAATATAAAAGTATACATCTGTCATTTGAAAGGCAGGTTCAGATCCACTTGAGAATGGCTTAACAAAAAAGCCGAAACCAGTAGTGGCTTCAATGAAGTGTACAGAGCGACTGGAGCGGGTTTTTCCATTAATTAAGCAAAGAGTAGTAGAACACAAGGTGAAACTAATAAATAAACAAAACTATTGAACGATCTGAATTGCGTTGCATCTGCTTGCAATGCACATAACGTAACTTTCTAGAAGTCCTGTAACCTCATTTCAGTGCAGTAGCTTGACAACACAAAATGGTTACCACAAGTGACCACTAGAAACACTTCTCTCTATAGCCATGAGTCAAGGCTTAAATTCATATCATGATACTGCAAATATTAGGAAACATCTTATCAGAGGTAAATGGAAACGATTGTATGGCGTCAGTGACCGGGAGTTCCCAGGCGGGAAATGCGACCGCCAAGTGCAAGTCTTACTGAGTGCAACGCCACATTGCGCGACTTGCGCGTCGACAGTGGGGATGAAATGATGATAACAGCACAACACCCAGTCCCTGAGGGGACAAAATCTCCCACCCTATCCGGTAATCGAACCTTGGCCCCCCTGCGTGGCATTCCAACGCGCTGACCCTTCAGCTAATGGGGCGGTCTTATTAGAGGTGAGATACTCCTAAACGCTTGTAAACTCAAATTTACCACATTAAGTGACAATTTTAAAATGAGACACCGTACGTCCGTAACTCTATCGCATAAACCATACAGTAGTTCTTACGCAAAACTATTTTTTTCCTGAATAAGAGAATTTCTAAGAATATCTGGACTCCAGCAGTTCTATGGTAATTCGAAGTATTATTGATATCTAAAATGTTTTCCAGCCACCTATTACCTGCCGTTCTCTTAGTGAATTTGTATAAAAAGGCTACTGAACTAACCAGTTACGAAAACGCGTATAAAGCCGTCAAGCGCTATATGGATACCTCACCATCAACAGCATATCACTAGTAATTTTCTGTGCTCAAGATGGCACATGGATTTGTGTGCAGTTCGAAAGTCACCTATCTAGGGGGATTCCCACTAGTGGCGACCGCTTCAAATAGGCACAAAAAGATCCTATTCACCTTTGATGACGCGAAATGGAGAACGTAGTATTGCACTATCGTTCCAAATTCACATTCAACAAGATGTCCCTTTATTACCGACTAGAAGACAGGTTGGACCATGACACAGATGGAAGTCACAAATAACGCTAAATAAGACCTGTGAAGACTGTTTACAGCATATCCGCCGGGAAAGCTTGAAGAGTCACAAGGCTTATTACGTTAATAATTTAACTTTAGTTAATGGCCCAAACGCCATATAGGGTTACGGGGCACTTATTCCGTCTTTTATATTGAAAATACTGGTACTGGATTGAGATTCGAATTCGGATCTTCCCTACCGCGGGATCTGATCTCTTCAGAATGATATAATTCAATAAATGTTTGTTTGCCCAAGATTCCAAACTCTCCAAGAAAGGCATCATCAACTCAGAAATTTTCATCATGTCTTTTCAAGTTCTAGCATGCACATAAGTAACTGGAAGTGGAAAATACAATAACAATAACAGTAGGTGACAGTTTCGTCACCTAGGACACTGGTATAAGGAATTCGATGATTAACGCCTCATCACGTGTAGTCAAGGCGCAGACTGAATAACCATACGTGGCTGATGACAGGCTTACAATAAATGTTCATGGTGTTGAGACAGCAACCAGCCACAAATTTATTTGAAGTTCATTTATTCAAAAGGTACCGTTACCGGTTTCGAATTATTACAATTCATCGTCAGTCGGCTTTCATGCTTTCATTACAGCATGTGTGCATTTTTTACTGATTAGTTGTCCTGAAATATAAATAATACATAATTGGCTCAAATGGCTCTGAGCACTATGCGACTTAACTTCTGAGGTCATCAGTCGCCTATTTTAGAACTAATTAAACCTAACTAACCTAAGGACATCACACACGTCCATGCCCGAGGCAGGATTCGAACCTGCGACCGTAGCGGTCGCTCGGCTCCAGACTGTAGCGCCTAGAACCGCTCCGCCACTCCGGCCGGCTAATACATAATTATAAGCACGTCACACAGATGACTGTGTTACAGGTTTGCATTGGGTTGTGCCTCACGTGAAATGCCGGTTTGGAGTACTTGTTTTCATACTTTTTATCCAGCAGACGGCGTTCGTCGTTTTCGCCACATTCCCATCATTGCACACATAAACTTTGTCATTGAATACATCTCCACCACATTCCTACCGTTGCACACGTAAATTTGTATCACTGAGCACTTCATATTAGTCACAGAACAGACTTCTAACACGCAACGCAAGTTTTGATAGATACATACGAGTGTCAAAGATGCAATAATATATCGTAACGTTATAAAGATGCTCTATGTTTGGAAAAAGATCATATATTCTCTTATGTAACTGAAACGCCTTTTACACCAATACAGAGAGACATTGATTTTGTGAATATTAGCAAGTATTGTTACACTAATTATAAAGATGTTCCATGTCAAAGCTTTTTATTATATATATGGGCAAGACAATACATTATTTATTTATATTTAGCATCATGCGAATTGTAGTAACATAAATTTGCTACTTGATCTGCAGATAGGAGTAGAAATACTATTTGCTTTGGAGGGTGGAAAACATTGGAAATTTTTCAGGAAAGGGGTTTTAGTCAACTCAGTTTGTTCATTAAGGACATAGTCTGGGGTGTTGTTTTTGTGTATGTGTATTTCTGTTTCTTCCAATATATTCGTAGTGGATCCCTTTTCTGCTAGGTGTAAACTTTTTAAGTTGTTCTCAATGTTTCTTACTGAATGGTTTCCTTCATCAATATTAGCTGCAAATGCAGATTTGTTCAAGTTTCTAAGCCTTAAAGCATCAATGTGTTCTTTGTATTTAATTTCAAAACTTCTGCCTGTTTGTCCAATGAGTCATGCAGCCAAACCGCTCATGACTGGCTTTTAATGCTTACCTGTGAGGTATTACTACAATCAGATGGTGTGTGAATTTAATTTCTGTGATACACTGTGCACGGTGATAAATTTTACTTGTTCGACAAGTATTTTCTTTTACGATTAGTTTTAACTGGCAGACAGGTTGACTGAGTAAATGTCTCATACATCCCACACGAATAATTTGGCTAAAGCAGTAGAAGATATTTCACATCATGTTCGGCAGAGATTGTGGTTCCGATATGATTGTGAACGTGCACACTTACCATAGTATTTCACTTCTCGGGAAACTGTTTGGTTGTAGAGTTCGTATTTTATGGCCTCTGCGTTCGCCTGACATGAACCCCTTAGATTTCTTCCTGTGGGGACACTTTAAGGAGACTGTTTGTCGCACTCCGCCAATAAATGTAGAGGAAATGGCAACGCGCTTTCATGCTCTTGTAACTTCTACGTTTTTGCAACTGTGGTGGCAGTTAAGCTGCGAAGAGTCCAGAGAAACATGATCCAGCAAGTCGGTAAATGTTTGAAGACGCGAGATCTGCTGCTCTGAAGACACTATTTGTGAAAGACAGTGTAACTAATAGAGTATTACAATTGGCGGATCTTACTGAATCTAGTATGTTTAACATTCTCACATTGTTGAGTTCTGTAGTTATTTCTGTCCTAAAGCAGATAATTAATTTTTAACTGATTATTACTCTTCAGATGTTTCGGATACCTCTGACCACTAATCTTTACGTTTAGTTACAGGGCAAGAATCGTTTAAGAAACAGTACATATTGCTGCATTATTGGGTAGATTAAAATTGTAAATTAACAAAAGACACTTCTAGTGCGCACTTTGGAACTCGACTTTGCTAACGCGGGTCTCTACACACTGTTCTAACTTCGCAATATAGAATGAACCTACATGTCATGTTTGTGATCACCGTGTTACCAAACTGCATTTCTTTGACTTCCATTTTCTGCCGAAAATATACACGGGGCAAAAATTTTGTTGCAGATTCTTTTTAACTATAATTTTGCAAGAAATCGCACTATGGCATCAGAGTGCGCTAACTTTCGTTCACCATGTGTAACAACTAGCATGCTATTAAAACTGGAATTTGAATGTTATCTTCAGAATGAAATTTTCACTCATTAGAAGACTGAGTGCTGATATGTAACTTCCTGCCAGATTAAAACTGTGTGCCGGACCTGAACTCGAATCCAAGACATTTACCCATTCCGGGCAAGTGCTCTACCATCTGAGCTATCCACGAACGACTCCCGATCCGCCCTCATAGTTTTACTTCCTCCAGTACCTCATCGCCTGCCTCCCAAACATCCTTGGACCGAGTCTGTGTCCCCACACAGTTTTAATCTGCCAGGAAGTTTCATATCAGCGCACGCACGCACGCACGCACACACGCACACACACACACACAGTGTTGCAGAATGAAACTTTCATACTGGAAACAATCCCCCAGCGTTTGGTTAAGCCATTTCTCCGCGGCATCCTTTGTTCCAGGAGTGCTAGTTGCGCAGGGCATGCTGGGAGTTAGTATGCGCATTATGGTTTGGTTTAGCGACGAAGCCCACTTCATTTGGGGAACTGAGAATCCGCATTTCGCGATCGAGAAGTCCTTCACCCTCAGTGAGTGAGTGTGCGGTGCGCAATGTGCACTCACGAAATAATCGGTGCGATGCTCCTTGATGGCACGGTGACTACCGAACGGTGCGTGAAGGTTTTGAAAGATGATTTCATCCACGTTACCCACAGTGACCCTAACTTGGACAAGATGTGGTTCATGCAAGACGGAGCTCGATCCCATCGAAGCAAGAGAGTGTATGATGTCCTGTAGGAACGCTTTGGGGACCGCATTCCGGCTCTGGAGTACCCAGGGGCCACTGCCATGAGCCTCGATTGGCCGCCATATCCTCCGTATCTGCACGCATGAGACTCCTTTTTGTGGGGCTATATTAAAGACAAGGTGTACAACAATAACCCCAAAACCATTCAGGAAGTAAACGACAGAATCGATGTCCTGACATTTCAGCGGGTCATACAGAATTTCGCTATTCGTCTGCGCCACATAATGGCCAATGACGGCAGGCATATCGAACATGTAATAATCTAAATCCGAATATTTGTCGTGACGTTTACTACGCCGCAGTTTGTAACTAATTTAGGTGTTTTTCATATAATGCAATCATTGTCACCCTGTATGTAGGAGATCTTCTGTAATGTTTGGAAAGAAGGGAACAAGGTACTGGCGGAAGTAAAGGTGTGGGGACGGTACGTGAGTCGTGCTCGGGTAGCTCAGTCGGTAGAGCTCTATCCCAAGATAGGCAAAGTCCTGTTTTAACTTTTTTTCCGAAATGGACGAATGGAAAAACTTAAAACAGTTTATGTGGCCAAAACTAGGTCTACTGCTTGTAGGTAATGGGTACCGTTAATGATTCTGTAAGTCAGGAGCATTATTTTAAATACAAAGTAATAATTTTATGTACCTAAGATTTGTGTAACTCCGTAATTAAGAATAGCACACTGCCTTTACCTTATGTATTTTCATAATTACGCCGACGAAAAACTTCTTTCTTATAAGCTGCAATCTTACTTCAGAATACGTTGTAAATAACGTCTCTCTTCCTGTATTTTATCTTGTTACCTTCAAAAGTAGAGTGTAGTCGTGCCTATGTTGTGGAAAGCTTTCGCTATATCTACTAATGCTATGATTGTAGGCTTACTTTTCTTTAAAGTTTCCTGTAAAATAACTCGTGGCGTCAGTGTTAGCATGCGCATTCGTACAGTTCTCTGGAACCCAAAATAATCATCCCAGTGGGTCGGCCTTTGCAGTTCTTCCACTTTTCTATAAAAAATTCATGCCAGTATTTTGTAAGCATGATTTATTAAACCGATAGTTCACTGACACACTGAGGTGATAAAAGTCGTGGGATACCTACTCATATCGTGTCGGACGTCCTTTTGCCCGGTGTGGTGCAGATACTCGACGTGGCATGGAATCAAAAAGTCGTTGAAAGTCCCTGCAGAAAAAGTGAGCCATACCGCCTCTATAGCCGTCCATAATTGCCAAAGTGTTGTCAGTGCAGTATTCTGTGCATGAACGGACCTCTCGAATGTATTCCATAAATGTTCAATGAGATTCACATCAGACGATCTGGGTGGCCAAACCATTCGATCGAATTGTCCAGAATCTTATTCAAACAGTGGAGAACAGCAGTGACTCGGTGACGTGGCGCATTGTCATCCATAAAAATTCCGTCGTCGTTTTGGAACATGAAGCCGAACATAACCTTTTCCAGTCAGTTATCTGTTCAGTTGGATCAGAGGACGCAGTGCATTCCATGTAAATACCGCCCACAACATTAAGAAGCCACCACCAACTTGCTAGTGCATCGTTAACCATGGCTTCGTGAGGTCTCCACTATACTCTAATCCTACCATCAGCTCTTACAACTGAAATCGGGATTCATCTGACTACTCCACTGTTTTTCAGTCATCTAGGATCCACTAGATATGGTCACGAGCCCAGGAGAGGCGCTGCAGGCTGTGTCGTGCTTTTGGTCGTGACACACGGGTCGGTAGCCTGCTCTAGTAGCCCTTTAACGCCAGATTTCGCCGCACTGTCCTAACGGATACGTCGTCGTACGCCCACATTGATTTCTGCGGTTATTTCACGCATTGAGTACAAATGACAGCTCTTCCAATGGACTGCCCTTTTATCGTCTGTGTACGCAATGCCACTGTGTGTGTGCATTTCGCTATCGCCTGTCATCTCAGTGTACATGTACTATGCACAGAGTGTCACAAAATTGTATAAGGAATATACTTACTACACTTCTTAGTCTGTGTGTTCCACAACTGCAATTCCTACTCGGCCTAGAATGTTCTGTTGCAGTATAACGTATGTTATAACAACATGTTCTGCATCTTGCAATGCAAGCATTCCTAGGTTATTGCTGCTATTGTTCAAAGAATTTAATGTGCAGGCTCAAACATCCTTTAAAATTCACATAAGGTCTAACTACAAGATAGGATTGTATACAGTTACAAAAAATTAAACAGTGAGGTACTATCAGTTTACAGAGGAACGCTTGTAATTCTATAGAGACCCACGTTGTAATTAGACATTGAATTTTGAAGTTTTACTATTTGCAATATCTTGAGCCTGCAACTTAAGATCTTTGGCAATAACAGCAATAGACGAAGTACTAAAAGTACTTCCAGCCACTATAATGTTTATGTTACAAGACAGAGGCCATGTTGAGCGAGATGGCGCAGCGGTTAGCGTGCACCGGCCGGAGTGGCCGTGCGGTTCTAGGCGCTACAGTCTAGAGCCGAGCGACCGCTACGGTCGCAGGTTCGAATCCTGCCTCGGGCATGGATGTGTGTGATGTCCTTAGGTTAGTTACGTTTAATTAGTTCTAAGTTCTAGGCGACTGATAACCTCCGAAGTTAAGTCGTATAGTGCTCAGAGCCATTTGAACCATTTTTTGGCTACCGTACTGGACTTGTGTTCGGAATTACGGCGGTTAATGCCAGTCCAATCATTCAGATTCAGATTTTCTATGATTTCCCTAAATCGCTGAAGGCAAATACCGGGATGGTTCCTTTGAAAAGGACACTGCCTATTTCCTTCCCGCATCGAGGGCTCAGCATTCGTTTGCTGGATACAGGTTTGACGATGCCGGGGTTCTTGAGCTGGGGATGATAAGCGCCCCAGTCCCCTGTTATCGTAAGATCTGGGAATGCTTCAGCGACCACAGTATGACGCGGCAGCGGAACGTTGCGTGCCATAGGGATCGGGGATCTTTGCTTGACCGTCCAGATCGCCATGGTGGTAAAAACCTCTATAAAAACGTATTAGTCTCAATGTGTGTTGTGCTCTGATGAGATGCGTGGTTGTTGAGATGGAACAGTCGTTAGCGGGCAACCTCTGGGAAACCTGCCGGACCTCAGTTATATAGGGCTTACCCAGGCACGCGGGGCTCTGCCTAGGTGGACTTTTGTTTCCCTAGCTGCTCATGGGGCCGAGATGGAACCTTCGAAGTCTTCCACTTCCCAGCGGAACTTATGGGCCACTGGTAGGTACTAACACCCAGTCAAATAAGAGGGCTCTTGTAGTTGGTCCTCCGTACTCAGGGATACTAAAGAATTCAAGTGGGCTTAATTACAGAACGCACGCTGCTGGCCACAGTGTGTTTTTATTGGTTAAACGGAAAGAGGGGGCTTTAGAAAAAACTGTCACCTTTTACATACGAATGTATTTAGAGAGGATGGCAGGTAATTGAAAATCAGTTAAGGAGTTATGAAATGGGACGCTTTTGGTGGAAACATTAAGTTCCCAACAAGTAACAAACCTGCAGAAGGCCAAAACACTTGGGAAATATGCCATTGAGACTAAGCTTCACGCTATATTAGACTACAGTAACGATATTGTAACATACAGAGACCTGGTGGACATCCCAGAAGAAGGCCTGAAAGTTTAATGGGTTCAAGAAGGCATTTTAGATGTGCTGAATATTATGAAAAGGGTGTAAGGCTATCTGATTAAATACGACTCGTTCATTCTCACTATAAATAGCACAAAACTCCCGTAACACATTAAGGCGGGTTTTCTTCGCTTAACTGTATGGCCCTATGTCCCCGAACCAACGTGCTGTTTTAAGTGCCAGTCATTTGGGTACACCACTTTTGGATGTAAGGGAGAAGCCACTTGTGGCAAATGTGGTAAGGCTACCCACGAAGGAATCGGATCTTTATCTCCTCCGAAGTGTGGAAACTGTCCTGCGGCTCACGCTGTGTGCAGAAGGGACCGGAAGTTGCAGTAGATTAAAACCACACCACGGACCCCTATAGTGAGGCCAAGAAGATTTATAAGGCCCTGCATCCCACGACGTTCTCTGCCTCCTTGTTAGACAGTACAGAAAAGCGATGCTGCTACACAAATGGAGGTAGCTCTTGTTAGCACTAGTAGCTGCTTTTCTCAATGTATTTTTGCTGCTGCACTTCCTTCGCAGCCTGCACTTCCTCCCAAAACACAGGAAAAGTCTGTGGTCGCTAACGTTGTGGAGCTTCTTGCTCCCTATAAGGTTCAGTCTGGTTCACCATCCAGCGCTGCCACTACCACTAACACAGTTGTACCTCGAAGCTTACCCAGCACAAAAAATCAAAGGCCAAGAGTTCGGGAAGTAAACAGTCTGATGACGTCTGTGTCCTACTACGAGTATCAGACATCTCTCTTGACTCTTCGGTAGAGTAAATGGAGCTTGGTGTTGGACTGAGGCAATCGTCTCGCCAACACTGAGTCCCCACACATTACGGGCACCCCTGCCTGGTGCAGAGTGAAAGGACCTGTGGTAGATGGCTCCCATACTAGAGTGGAACATTAATGGGTTCAGGATATGTGGTGGAACTGAAACTGCAAGTGCAAGTGCAAGTACGCCCCCCTGTGCCTGTGTTTACAAGACACGTTTTAAAGTCACTGACACCCCTGTGCTACGGCGCTACACCCTTCACGGAAAGGATGATCTGACTGGGGACAGAGCCAATGGAGGTTCAAAAATAGTTCAAATGGCTCTGAGCACTATCGGACTTCTGAGATCATCAGTCCCCTAGAACTTAGAACTACTTAAACCTAAATAACCTAAGGACATCACACACATCCATGCCCGAGGCAGGATTCGCACCTGCGACCGTAGCGGTCGCTCGGTCCCAGACTGAAGCTCCTCGAACCGCTCGGCCACCCCGGCCGGCGCCAAGGGAGGTGTTGCTTGTGTTTCTCAATAACGCACATCACTTCTCTGCTCTTCCCGTAGCTACTGATCTGCAAGCAGTTGCTGTCGAAATTCGTAAGTGTCAGATCACGGTTTGCTCGCTGTATCTACCATCGCCAGATGCTACAGATTCTTAGGGTCTCTTAGATCTCATGGAAAAACTCCCGTGACCATTTTTCCTACAGTTAGACTTCAATCCCCATCATGTTTTGTGGGGCTTGACCCCTACTTGCCCTTGGGGTCGAGCTTTTGAGAGCCTCATGAGCTCTCACTAGCTGTGCATCCTCAACACAGGTACTCACACTCACTTCTGCACTGCTACTGGGTCATTTTCTGCCATCGACCTCTTTTTCTGCTCTCCAGCCCTCACATTCTCTGTGCAAATGGCGGCCATTGATGACCTTCATTCCAGTGACCACTCTCCACTTCACATTCACCTAGCTGGGCTAAATGGACGCTGTTGAGCCAGGTGAACATAACAACAGTGTCCCGGAATGGGTGGACCACACAAGTGATCCATCATGCCGCTGACGTATTCATCCTAAAGTCCTCACGTCATCTTAGGTGGTGACCTGAAGCTTGGTGGACAGATGAGAGCATTCAGCCATCAGGGACAGGCAGCTCTTCGCCGATTTAAATGCCGCCCTACAGCAGACAACCTCATAGTCTTTCAAGTCGTGAGAGCCAAGGCTCGACGCGTAATTAAGGAGAGCAAGGAAAGGCCATGGCAAATGGTCATGGACTCTACTAATTGTGCCACTTGTTCTACGAAACTGTTCAACAGGCGTTTACCAGTAGCAGTAGTGTTGAAACAGGGGTGTATCAAAAAAGCACCCGGAGACATTGCTCAGATGCTGGCAGAGGATTTTGCATGGACTGATGCCAATGCGAGCCAGGATCCGGCGTTTCGTCGTAGAGAAGCGAAAATTGGTTTTCAAGTCCAAGAATTCTGAGACTTACAACTACCCTTCCTCCATGTGGGAGCTAGAATCGGTCCTGTATGAGACTCGTGATATTACATTCAGTCAACCATATCCAATACTGCGTACTTTGACATTTGCCAGCAGCGTCAAAGAAAATCCTCCTGTAATGTTTTAATCTGGTATAGCAGAAAGGTAACTTCCCAACTAGAGAAGAGAGGCATTTCTGATACGTCTAATCAAACCAGGAAAGGACTGCACGTGTCCCTGTTGTTATCGTAGTATTGCTTTAACGAACAGTGTTGGAAAGACACTGGAGCGAATGGTTAACCGTCGTCTCATCTGGGTGTTAGGGACCAGGCAGCTCCTTAGCCACTCTCAATGTGGATTCCGGTGATTTCGGTTCACTGTCGACAACCTGACCCTACTAGAGGGGCTAATCGGTAGGCTTCCCTACATAACCATCGCTGTCTAGGTATATTAGTAAGGCACACGATACTACTTTGAGACACTATTCTCGCACAACTGCATCAATGGTGCTTTCGTGGCCGCTTCCCCATCTTCATCTGTCTCAGCGGGTTTTTTAGGACCCAAGTTAGTGATTCGCTGTCAGATCGTTTTGAGCAGGAGAATGGTGTCCTACAGGGCAGTGTTTTAAGTGTTACCCTCTCTGCCATGGCCATAAACACTATCACGTCTACGGTGCACAGTCCTGCACAGTGCTCCTTATTCGTAGACGATTTTACTGTTTTCTGTTCTTCTCCAGTGTTGCAACAGCGAGCAATCAGTTGCAGCTTACAGTGCGGAGGTCAGAGGAGTGGGCTGCAAAGGCTGGTTTTCAGTTTTTTGCAGATAGTTGTGCGCTCATCTTAATCGTTCTCGACGTATATTTAATTTACCTGTCTTGCATATGAGAGACACCATCCTACATTTTAGAGAAACAGTGAGGTTTTTGGGGCTCATTTTTGACTGAAAATTATCATGATTGCCCTACCATAGACACCTGAAAGCGAGATCCCTAAAGGCACTGAATATCTTAAAGTGCCTTAGCCACACTTCTTGTCGAGCAGACAGGGCATATCTGCCCCAGTTATACAGGCCTTTCGTGTGTTCGCGGCTGGACAATGTGTGCGTGGTATATTGATCGGCGAGGCCTTCTTATTTGAAGAACATTGACACTGTCCACCATGAGGTGATAGGCTAGCCACTGGTGCTTACAGAGCCAGTCCCCAAGCTCTGTCTCTGTGCTATGGCCAGGGAACTGCCCCCCCATCATCCGGCGGCAGCTCCCCTTGGCGTACAGGTACGTAAGTTCCTCGCAGTTCCGGCTTCAACTGCATGCCGTACTGTTGCTCATCTACCTTTGGAACGCCTTTCCTCCAATCGTCCACGAGCCACAAAGCCGTTCGGGATCCGCGTGCATCGTGTGCTAGAGTCACTCGGTGTGCAGCAAGTACAAATTCAAATCTATGCTTTAAACCGTCTGCCGCCCTGGTTATTGCACAGGACCAACGTAATTTTAAATTTAGTGCAGTACGAGAGAGACTGCACTCCTGCTTCTTTTTTGAGTGATATTTTCTAACATTTTATGTGATCACTACAACTTTGTTGCTGTCTTTACGGAAGGGTTGAAGCAAGGGGGGGGGGGGGGGGGTGACTCAATTGGTTGCTCTGTCGTTTTACCGAATTGTGTCCCCAAGGTCCTGTCTTCGACGCAAAATTACATGCGATCTTACAGGCATTGGAGCAGATGAGACGTTCTCCCAGTGCTAAATTTCTTTTCTGTTCCGATTCTCTGAGTGCCCTTCACTCTCTCCAACATTTATTCCCAGCGGATAAAGTAATCCAGACTATTCAGGGTGACCAACTACGACGACTGGGGAAGGAGGTGTCTTTCTGCTGGGTACCATGGCACATTGGTGTTGCGGGTGAACGAAAGGGAGTGTCGTCATCCTCAGTTATTTCTCTGTGTCATCCCCCTGCATGCTATCACCTCGCTGTTGATGTACAGAGTCAGGTCTCGATGGGAAGACAAGTGGCTGGAAATGACTGACAGTAAGCTCCATATAGTGAAGCCCACAACTCGGACCTGGGGTACCTCCTTCCAGCCAAGTCGACGGGACGAAATCCTTATTCGTCTTCACATAGGTCACACCCTTATGATGCATGGCTTCTTATTCCAGTGAGAGAACCCTCTAATGCGTGGTGCTCATGGCATACAGATAATCGTGCGCCTCATTTTATTGGAGTGTGTTTTATTTTCAGACCAGTGCGCCACGATGGATTTGCCGACCAATCTGTCCTCAATTTTAAGTGACATTCGAACGAATGTGTTCGAATTTTAAAGTTTTGTGAATTGTCTAGTATTCTGCTCGAGATTTTATGGGAATTTTATTAATGTGTTCATAGAGTTATTGCCTCACCAATGTATTTTTGTAAGTAGGCAGCCTTTCCTTTCACTCCCCTGTCGTTTTTCTTGTTTTAATCCCCCCGTACAACAGATTTTAGTAGTTCTTCATTGTCTCAGAGCGTATGCTAACATTTCCATATTTTATCCACATCTGTTTCTTTTAAAGTGTGGAAATGCCACGCCCTCCACACCCTCCACACCCTCCACACCCTCCACACCCTCCACACCCTCCACACCCTCTTTTCCTTCTCCATTCTACCATAATTCTAGCTTGTGCTGTGTCTATAATGACCTCACTGTTCACACTATATTGAACTCTAATCCTCCTCCTATCATAGGACATGTTGGTTAGAACACATATTACAACAGAACATTTCAGAGTGAGTAGGTACTGAAATCTTGATATAAGCAGCTGTATAGGTTTTGCAACTATATTCTTCATATAATTTTGTGATACTGTGTGTAATACATGTATAATGTATCCACAAATATTGATAGGCATAGGTACAGCAACTAAAAGCACTGTGTACTGCATAATAGTACTTAACATCCGTGAAAGATGTTCCACCCTTCCCACAGAAAATATTTCAGAGTAAATAGACTTGGCCACTAATGTATCTGAAGAGCAGCCTAAAGCATTAATTGGTGGTCAAGTCGCTCTAGTTCAATAATGATTTTGCCTAGCACAGTCAAATGATTTACATCTCTAACTGAACCACATATCAACATAAAACGAATGCTTTTTGATACATGGCAACAGTATACATTCAGTGCATTCATGCGACATGTGTAAGTAAACTCTGAGAAGAGTTATCGTCTAGTTGATGGTTGGCTAAAATATCCTAAGAATAATCTTAGGCACGTAGTGTGCAGATGTTTGAAAGTTTGTGAATAGCTTTATAATTAATGTGAAAATGATAACTTTTTGAAAATGATGACCTTTTGTTTTATTTCACCTTCACCTTCACCCTTGACGAACGTCTCACTTAAGGATGTGTGGAAAGAACATTAGCATATTAGCTATTTTGTAAGTATGTCTTACTTTTCCTTTCCTGCCATGTCCCACACATTCGAGGATCTATTCGCTACGGGTCTACATAACAAACAGCGGATACAGGAGATTGTGCACAGAATAGTTTAATGAGCTGTGTCTCCATAAATACAATACTATTTTACAGGGAATAGGGGTGGGGGTAGTTGTGGCGGTCAGATGTCGCCGGCGCCCAGCAGCAGTGCGTTGAAGCGGCAGTTGTCGAACTCGTCCGTGTAGGCGGAGGGCATCGTCCCCTCGCAGCTGGGGCCCAGGAAGTGCAG
Source organism: Schistocerca serialis cubense (assembly GCF_023864345.2). Taxonomy (NCBI): domain Eukaryota; kingdom Metazoa; phylum Arthropoda; class Insecta; order Orthoptera; family Acrididae; genus Schistocerca; species Schistocerca serialis. The sequence continues at coordinate 287,295,617 of NC_064639.1, forward strand.
CAGCGCCAGGTCGTGGCAGTCCACTTGCTGGTTGCCGTTGCAGTCCTGCAACACGGACATACAGTGTCACAAAAGCCAACAGAATTGAACATACACTGATGAAAAAAATTGCAACAACAAAAAATAATTAACGCACAGTAATGAAATAACGTCTTTTTCGACAGTGCTAGTCTGGTTTTGATGTCCTCCCTGCTCCGACGTCACTGGTCATTATGCTGCCTACGTAGCAAAGATCCTTAACTTCATCCACTTCGTGACCATCAATACTAATGTAAAGTTTCTCGCTGTTCTCATTTCTGCTACTTCTCATTACTTTCGTCTTTCTTCAGTTTACTCTGAGTTCATATTCTGTACTCATTAGACGGTTCATTCCATTCAGAAGATCATGTAATTATTTTTCACTTTCACTCCTCAGGACAGCAATTTCTTCAGCGAATCTTATCCATGATACAATTTCACCTTGAATTTTAATTCCACTCCAGAACCTTTCTTTTGTTTCCATTATTCCTTTTTAGATGTACAGGGCTATTACAAATGATTGAAGCAATTTCACAGCTCTACAATAACTTTATTATTTGAGATATTTTCAAAATGCTTTGCACACACATGCAAAAACTCAAAAAGGTTTTTTAGGCATTCACAAATGTTCGATATGTGCCCCTTTAGTGATTCGGCAGACATCAAGCCGATAATCAAGTTCCTCCCACACTCGGCGCAGCATGTTCCCATCAATGAGTTCGAAAGCATCGTTGATTCGAGCTCGCAGTTCTGGCACGTTTCTTGGTAGAGGAGGTTTAAACACTGAATCTTTCACATCACCCCACAGAAAGAAATCGCATGGGGTGAAGTCGGGAGAGCGTGGAGGCCATGACATGAATTGTTGATCATGATCTCCACCACGATCGATCCATCGGTTTTCCAATCTCCTGTTTAAGAAATGCTTCTGCTTTAGCCTTTACCGTAAGATTTTCCAAACGGTCGGCTGTGGTACGTTTAGCTCCCTGCTTGCTTTATTCGTCGACTTCCGCGGGCTACGCATGAAACTTGCCCGCACGCGTTCAACCGTTTCTTCGCTCACTGCAGGCCGACCCGTTGATTTCCCCTTACAGAGGCATCCAAAAGCTTTAAACTGCGCATACCATCGCCGAATGGAGTTAGCAGTTGGTGGATCTTTGTTGAACTTCGTCCTGAAGTGTAGTTGCACTGTTATGATTGACTGATGTGAGTGCATTTCAAGCACGACATACGCTTTCTCGGCTCCTGTCGCCATTTTGTCTCACTGCGCTCTCGAGCGCTCTGGCGGCAGAAACCTGAAGGGCGGCTTCAGCCGAACAAAACTTTATGAGTTTTTCTACGTATCTGTAGTGTGTCGTGACCATATGTCAATGAATGGAGCTACAGTGAATTTATGAACTCGCTTCAAGCATTTGTAATAGCCCTGTACGTATTAAACAGTGAAGGACTACATCCCTATCTTTCACCGTTTTTAATCCGAGCATTTCGTTGTTGGTCGTCCACTCTTATTATTACCTCTTTGTTCTTGTACATATTGTATATTACTCATCTCTCCTTGTGGCTTACCTTATTTTTCACAGCATTTCGAACACCTTGCACAATTTTACATTGTCGAACGCTTTTTCCAGGTCGACAAATCCTATGAAAGTCTCTCTATTTTTCTTTAGTCTTTCTTCCATTAACAAACGGAACGTCAGAATTGCCCCCCCTGGTGCCTTTGCCTTTCCTAAAGCCAAACTGATCGTCAGCTAACATCCGCAATTTTCTTTAGCATTCTTCTGTGTATTATACTTGTCAGCAACTTGGGTGCATGAGCTGTTAAGCTGCTTGTGAGATAATTCTCGCACTTGTCAGCTCTTGCAGTCTTCGGAATTGTATGTATGATGTTTTTCCGAAAGTCACACGCTATTTTGCCAGACCCGTACATTCTTCACACCAACGTGAATAGCCGTTTTGTTGCCACTTCCCCTAATGATTTTAGAAATTCTGATGGAATGTTATCGATCCCTTCTGCCTTATTTGCTTTAAGTCCTCTAAAGCTCTCTTAAATTCAGATTCTAATACTGGATCCCCTATCTCTTCTAAATCGACTACTCTCTCTTCTTCTATCACATCAGACAAATCTTCACCCTCATAGAGGCTTTCAATGTATTCTTTCCACCTATCTGCTCTCTCCTCTGCATTTAACAGTGGAATTCCCGTTGCACTCTTAATGTTACCACCGTTGCTTTTAATGTCACCAAAGGCTGTTTTGACTTTCCTGTATGCTGAGTCTGTCCTTCCGACAATCATATCTTTTTCGATGTCTTCACATTTTTCCTGCAGCCATTTCGTCTTAGCTTCCCTGCACTTCCTGTTTATTTCATTCCTCAGTGACTTGTATTTTAGTGTTCCTGAATTTGCCTGAACATCTTTGTAGTTCCTTCTTTCATCGATCAGCTAAAATATATCTTATGTTACCCATGGTTTCTTTGCATTTACCTTCTTTGTACCTATGTTTCTCTTTCCAGCTACTGTGACTACCGTTTTTAGAGATTCCCACTCCTCTTCAACTGTAATGCCTACTTGACCACTCTATTGCTGTATCTACAGCCTTAGAGAACTTCAAGCGTATCTCGTCATTCCTTAGTACTTCCGTATCCCAATTCTTTGTGTATTGATTCTTCCTGACTAGTCTCGAACTTCAGATTACTCTTCTCATCACTACTACATTGTGATTTGAGTCTATAATGCTCCTGGGTACGCCTTACAATCCAGAATCTGATTTCGGAATCTGTCTGACCATGATGTAATCTAACTGAAATCTTCCGGTATCACCCAGCCTTTTTCAAGTATACCTCTTCCTCTTGTGATTCTTTAACAGTATTCGCTATTACTACTTGAAATTTATTACGGAACTAAGTTAGTCTTCTTCCTCTCTCATTCCTTGTCCTAAGCCCTTATTCACTGTAACCTTTTTCTCTACTCCTTCCCCTAAAACTCTGTTCCAGTCCCCCGTCACTATTAGATTTTCATCTCCCTTTGCGTATTGCATCACCCTTTCAATATCCTCAAGTACTCTATCTCTCTCTTCATCTTCAGCTTGCGACGTCGGCTTGTATACCTGTACTACCGTTGTCGGTGTTGGTTTGCTGTCGATTCTGATAAGAATAACCCTATCATTGATCACAGTAACACATTCTCTGCCCTACCTTCGTATTCATAACGAAACGAATCCTCCCTTTATACAATTTTCTGCTGCCGCTTATATTACCCTATACTTATCTGACAAGAAATCCTTGTCTTCTTTCCATTTCACTTCACTGACCCCTACAACATCTGGACTGAACCTTTGCACTTCCCTTTTAGATTTTCTAGCTTCCCTACCACGTTCAAGTTTCTTATATTCCACGCATCGATTAGTAGAACGTTATCCTTTAGTTAATTATTCATGCTTTTTCTCATGGTCACCTCCCCCTTGGCAGTCCCCTCCCGGAGATCAGAATGGGAAACTATTCCGGAATCTTTTGCCAATGGAGAGATCATGAAACTTCTTCAATTACAGTTCCCATGTCCTGGGGATACACGTCATGTGTCTTTCATGCAGTGGTTTCCATTGCCTTCTGCATCCTCATGACCATTGCTGATTCTTCCGCCTTTAGGGGAAGCTTCCCACTCCTAGGGCAAGAGAGTGCCCTGAATCTCTGTCCGCTCCTCCGCCCTCTTTGACAAAGCCTTTGGCAGAATTAGGTGGTCTTCGACCATCAGTGCTGATTATTAATTAAAATTTAAGCGGTGGCGACTTTCAAATCCGGTAACGAGGAAACGTTTTGATTATGAATCAGAGACGCTACGCAGGCATTTAATTGCTCAGTTGTACCATTTTACATTTTATCAACTTATTCACTCTTTCGTAACAACAGCCACTTATAGCGCTGGTTGCATTTGACCGTCTTACAGTATCCCTTCGCTTTAATATTTAATGTTCAAAAATGGTTCAAATGGCTCTGAGCACTATGCGACTTAACTTCTGAGGTCATCAGAACTTAGAACTAATTAAACCTAACTAAGGACATCACACACATCCATGCCCGAGGCAGGATTCGAACCTGCGACCGTAGCGGTCGTTCGGCTCCAGACTGTAGCGCCTAGAACCGCACGGCCACTACGGCCGCCATTTAATGTTTGGTAATTGGTACTGTTCATACATTTCTGTATCCAAAACTAATGTACTGTTTCAATTGTGACTTAGTATTGTTTTCCTTTTCATTCAGTGTTGTATTACTTAACGAACATCAATGTTCGGTATATGTTTGCTACAGATTTAGTGAATTTGAATATAGTTTTTTTTTATCTTATAGAACGTAAATATAGTAGAAGTTTGTCATCTTTTGTCTTATTATAGAGTCACCGCTTCACAAAATTAATTGGTTGGTAGCGCCATCTGACAGCGTTTTCGTGTAGCCACGACGCCACTTGTAGCCAGTTCTCTGACTGGCAGAGTACAGGAACTTCCTTGTTCGTTGAGCTAGCGTTGGTACCTCTTGTTTACCTCTGCATATGAACTACGTTAACTGTTATCGCTGCCAGTCACTTTGTGTTAACACAGAAGTGTAGCAAATGACCCCTGGATCTGTATGTGATGAATGGCCAACTGCATAAAAACTACTGTAACCAATGACAACTTTTTCTTTAGCTACGATAATAGTTTGATACCATTTACAAAATATACTTTTGCAAGTCTTTATTTTTTGTCACGATTCAATGTATTTTCCAGTATGAACATGCGCAATCGATACTTCAGTTTGGCAAGAGCGATTCAGCTCAACAGATGACGATGTGACTAATACACGTTGAACAAAATAATTTTATGTTGGAGTGAATCATATAACTAAAGTTCAATTATTAACTGTATCACGTAATTGTTCACCTCATATCCAATTTTCTGTATTTTAGATATGAGTATGGCTCGTCGATAAGATGAAACTCATTTTTGATATCTTGTCTTAGAATTTTTAATCTATACATGATAACAGCAAGTGTGCGGCAACATACGCTGTCCACAAATGTACGTGCATTGCGCTAGTTACTAAAAGGCAGCTTTCAGAATTCTGCATGCCTGCTAGAGACGCAGAGCGTCATGTATCTTGCAGGTATCGCTTGGCACAGCCGTTTCCCCGTTTCCGCCGCATATTAACTTACCAACGTCCGAACGACGAAACAGTTTATCTTCCGCGTATTAAATAGCGCACCTCATTACAACTGAAAGCAGGAAGCTGGGTGAATTTGCATGTCTATGTTACCAAGAATAACTTTTCCATGATTGCTGTCAGTGCCAGTAGCACAGTTCTGCTGAAAATACTGATAAACTGTTAAGTATAATTTTCGGAGACGAGGACACATGGTTTGGTAACCAGTAGTTCGCGGCAGCTTTTTTGATAGTCACGGAAAAAACAGTCGTATTTTCCACTACATGATACGTGGCACTGCTTGGTGTTTCTTATTAGAAATAGAAATTGAGAGGCGATCCTCGATATCGCTGCTATACTGCATTGAACTGAATGCTTTCTCAGAAAATTATTTTGAACTATTAGTTCATGAACCCACTCGAAGCGTAAATGGTTGCAAAAGCATACTTGACCTCTTAGCAACAAATAACACTGTTCTAAAAAAAAAAAACCTTTTTTTCTATTTCTGATAAAAAATATTGTGATCCTAGTTGTATTTTGAGTGCTGAATTGAAAATTGTTTTTGGTTTTTTTCTGTCAGGGATAGTTAATGAGTAATCGCAATTTTATTTCTCTTTTCAGTTTCTGATATAGTGCAGCAAACGTGAGGTAAAATTCGATAAACAAATGCACATCTTTATGATGTTATAAGTTCATCACATTAATGGAGGGTGGGATCTAGCATATAACACAGTAACCTTTGTGTATACACTTTGAAGCATTTATTTGACATGAGAAATTACAGAACATTGACAAACAATGAGCCACTGCCTTGTAATGCACATCACTTTTTTCTCTTGTATTGTGAATCTTTCTTCTTTCGAATGATATTCCAGCAATAATCTGCTAACATAGAAGGTACCCACATCCCTTCATAGCGCCTTTCTGTGGTAGAAATGCCTTTATGGAATCTTTCCCCATGTTCATCCGATACGTCACTACAACTCTGTGAAGTAGTCCAGATGCAGATGAGAGTCCATCATATGTACCTTCAAAGACATATTGCACCCCAAATCCTGATATGCTTTGATCATATCCTTCACCATTGCTTTGTAGTTAGTAGCTCTTCTTCTTCCGAGGAAGTTTTCCATCTTGAAACAGTCCCATGTGGTTTTTTTCTTTATCAGTTAAACATGCTTCAAAATTTGCAACTTTCTGCAGGTCCCCGATTTGTGGACCCACAAATACACCTTCCTTCATTTTTGCAGCTGAAAGACGGGGGAATTTGGTAGCCAGATATGCAAACCCACAGCCTGTTGGATCCATGGCCTTCACGAATTGTTTCATCAGGCCAAGTTTGATGTGAAGCGGTGGAAGTAGTATATATTCAGGAGCTACCAGACTTTCACGTTCTACATTCTTTTCGCCAACTTTCCATCTTCGCCTAGGCCATTTCTTTTTCACACAGTGAGAATTTCGGTCTCGACTATCCAACTCGCAAAGAAAACAGGCATACTTTGTGTAGCCTTGTTGCATTCCCAGTACCACAGCAATTACCTTGAAATCTGTACATATTTTCCATTTGTGTTCATTGTATTTTAATGAATTTAGTAGCATCCTTTGTACGAATTCGTAATTCTCTTTTGTCAAACTAGTGTAGGCTCCTGGAACAGAGGGTATTTTATTTCCGTTATGGAGCAAAACACCCTTCTGACTTGTTTTCGATGCATCTATGAAAAGTCTCCACTCCTGTGAAATATAGGTGAAGTTCAGCACTTTCCTCAGGCCAGCAACGTCATTGCAAAATGTCAGTGCTTCGTCAGTTGAAAAATAAGAAATAAAGGCATGTTCTCTGTGCCTGAACACACTGATTTTAGTACTTTGGTGCAGTAGATTATACTCTTGTAATCTTGAGCCAAGCAGCTGCGCCTTTTGTTTACTTAGTCCTAGATCACGTACTAAATCATTTAAATCTGCCTGTGTTAACAAATGTGGCGATGACTCACTTCTGCAGTGATATAAAGAATCATCATGTGTGATTTCTTCAGTACTACTTATTTCACTGCCACTCGGAATCTGACCTCAAGCTCTTGAAAGTACTGGAAGGTTGTCGGAATGCTGCACTGGCATTCTCGCTGAAGGCATATCTGGGTAAACAATGTGCCTCTTCGACTTTTTGTTTGTAAAACCCTGAATTTTTGTTAGACAGAAATAACAATCAGTAATATGGTCCTTAGGCTCCCTCCACACCATGGGAACAGCTAACAACACCACATTCTCTTTACCTTTCCACCACTGAATTAGTCTGCAGTAACATGTAGCACAACAGAAATGTGGTGCCCATTCTTTATCTTGGTCTCCTACCTCTACTCCAAAGTAATATTTGTATGCTTTCTTTATGACTGAAGAAATTTTCTTCCTATTTCTGGCAAAAGTGAACTTCCCACAGATGTAGCAGAAGTTGTCCGGCTTATATCGACATCCACGACGACGCGGCATTTCTGCAAATTTAAAAACACCACTTTGGTAATACACCCGTATTAAATTAATAGTAAGGAACTAGAGGAACGCTGATGTGTAAAAACAAGCAGTCGTTTTATCTTCAGCACCAGGCTCAATCAGTTTACACACAGGAACTAAAAACTTCAACCGTGCTCGGAAATATGACAGACAGTTACTTGTCAGCCAAAACACCCACTCGTTAAGACTGACACAAATTGCGGCTGACATCACTGTTGTAAACTCGATGCACCTGCCCCTAGGAGGCGTGAAGCTTTACTGCCGAGGCAGCAACCGGCTGTCACCGTTCGAGTTAATGAGATGTTTCAGGTGGTCTTAATGACATAGGTGTGGCGGGGGATAACTTAATGATGTCTGCTTCTTCCCACCTGCTGTTGCACAAGAAATTATCACGTTCTATCACTACTGGATGCGGCAACATACCCGTATTTCTCTATAATGTCTCTGTGTTTGCCATGAATTGTGAATATACATATATATACACATTACATAAAAAGTATCCCTGGCAACGATATTTTGTTTACATATTTGAATTTCCCACGGTAAAATGGTCTAGAAGCACATACTTTAATATCAGAAATAGAACCCATGTCGAACAGTGTAATCCTGGACAAATAGTGAGTATCGTGACGAATACAGGGATTAGCGACCACAAGGCAGTAGCTGCTAAGCTGGAGACTAACTCCTATAACGATCAAAAAGAAACGAAAAGTATATCTATTTAAAAAATCTGATAAAATGATCTTAACGCCTTTTTAAGAGACAGTCTGCACTCCTTCCGATCTGATCATGTAAGCCTAGAAAGATTGTAGAATGATGGTGTCGACAGCAATTGAGATATATATATACCACATAAATTAATAAGTGATGGTCCTGATCCCCCATGGTACACAAAGGGTCAGATCGCTGTTGCAGAAGCAGCGAAAAAAGCATGCCAAATTTAGAAGAACGCAAAATCCACAAGATTGGCAAACTTTTGCAGAAGTTCGAAACATAGAGCGTACTTCAATGTGAGATGCTTTCAATAATTTGCACAACAAAACTCTGTCTCGAAATCTGGCAGAAAACCCAAAGAGATTCTGTTCATACATAAAGCACACCAGTGGCAAGACGCAATCAATACCTTCACTGCGCGATAACAACGGTGAAGTCACTGACGACAGTGCCACTAAAGCAGAGTTATTAAACACTATTTTCCGAAACTCCTTCACCAAGGAAGACCAAGTAAATATTCCTCAATTTCAATCAACTGCCAAGATGAGAAACATAGAAATAGATATCCTCGGTGTCACAAAGCAGCTTAAATCACTTAATAAAAGCAAGGCTTCCGGTCCAAATTTTATACCAGTCAGGCTCCTCTCAGAGTATGCTGACACAAATCCTCCATATCTAGCAATTATATACAACTGCTCGCTCACAGAAAGATTTCTGCCTAAAGACTGGAAAATTGCTCAGGTCACACCATTACCCAAAAAGGAAAATAGGAGTAATTCCTTGAATTACAGGCCCATATCACTGACGTCGATTTGCAGTAGGGATTTGGAACATATACTGTATTCGAACATTATGAAATACCTTGATGTAAGCGATTTATTGACACGTAGTCAGCACGGATTAGAAAATATCGTTCTTGTGAAACAACTAGCTTTTTATACTCAAGAAGTAGTGCTATCGACAGGGGATGTCAAATTGATTCCATATTTTTAGATTTCCAGAAGGCTTTTGACACCGTTCCTCACAAGCGTCTTCTAACCAAACTGCGTGCCTAGGGAGTATCGCCCCAGTTGTGCGACTGGATTCGTGATTTCCTGTCAGAAAGGTCACAGTTCGTAGTAATAGACGGAAAGTCATCGAATAAAACAGAAGTAATATCCGGCGTTCCCCAAGGAAGTGTTATAGGCCCTTTATTGTTCCCGATCTATATTAACGACATAGGAGACAATCTGAGTAGGCGTCTTAGATTGTTTGCAGATGATGCTGTCATTTACTGCTTTGTAAAGACATCATATGATCAAAACGACTTTATTTAGATAAGATATCTGTATGGTGCGAAAAGTGGCAATTGACCCTGAATAAAGAAATGTGTGAAGTTATTCACATGAGTACTAAAAGAAATCCACTAAATTTCGATTACACGATATGTCACACAAATCTGAAGGCTGTAAATTCAAATAAATACTTAGGGGTTGCTATTAAAAATATTCTACATTGGAACGATCATGTAGATAATGTGATGGGTAGAGCCAACCAAAGACTGCGACTCATTGGCAGAACACTTATAAGGTGCAGCAGGTTTACTAAAGAGACTGCTTGCACTACACTTGTCCGCCCTATCCTGGAGTATTGCTGTGCGGTGTGAGATCCGCATCGATGGGACTGTCGGATAACATCGAAAAAGAACAAAGAAGGGCAGCTCGTTTTGTATTATCACGAAGTAGGGGAGATAGTGTCACAGACATGATACGTCAATTGGAGTGGCAACCATTAAAACAAAGGCGTTTTTCGTTGCGACGGGATCCTCTCATGATATTTCAATCACCAGTTTTCTCCTCCGATTGCGTAAACATTCTGTTGGCACCCACCTACATCGGGAGAAATGATCACGATAAAATAAGAGAAATCAGGGCTCGCAAAGAAAAAAATTAAGTGCTCGTTTATCCCGCGCGCCGTTCGAGAGTTGAACGGTAGAGAGACAGCCTGAAGGTGGTTCATTGAACCCTCTACCAACCACTTTATTGTGAATAGCAGAGTAATCACGTAGATGTAGATGTCAATAATAATAATAATAATCCCCGTGGAGGCCCGGGAAAAGAATAGGCCTCCGGTATGTTCTGCCAGTCGTAAAAGGCGACGAAAAGAACAAACCACTAATAGGGCTAACCCCCCTTTTAGTGTGATTAGTAGGTTCAGGACAGAACTAAAGAAGCCTCGGACAAGCGCCATCATGGTCGGGGACAACGCTTGAACCCTATGCCCGCCCACAATGGTAATGACACTGCTAGCCAACTGGAAAATGATTTAAATCCAAATAGAGGTGTTTTGCAGGATATGCTTCCTGCAACCACCCTAGAAGGAAAACAAAGACAGAGGATGAGATGGTCAGATGAAGTTAATCGACACCTCATGTTCTGTTATTACCAAGCAACAAACCTAGGAACCAAAACAACTGGATACAGATAACAAGTATACACAACATTTATTACCAGATACCCAGAATTAAAATTTTTAACAGAACAACGACTAGCTGATCAGATCCGTGTAATAATAAAAAATAAGAGGATACCCCAGTCAGAATTAGAAAACATCAAACAACAAGTACAACAAATACTGGAACAAAATAATGTGCAATCAGAAGAAGAAGAAAATACAGTAATGGACTCAAACAACCCAGAGCAAACAAACAAAGAACAACACGCACCAATTAAACAATCAGAGGAAAACGAAATCTTAAGACAGCCACCAGAACAAGCACAAATAGAACACGAAGTGACACAGATGTTAGATATAGAAGAAAAATTTCAGCTAACATATATAGAATACAAAGACACAAATACAGACATTAGACCATTCTTGCATACACCACCAAATAACCCACAAGTCGAAACAACAATAAAAACTATCAACACAATCATACACAACAAAATAAATGAAAACACAACTATGGAAGAGTTACAACTACTGGATTATATAGGAGCACTCACTACACTAAATATACACACTAGGCAGAGATCAGAACCAACCAACACACAGAAGAAACCCACAAAACCAGCATGGTAACACAGGCTACAGATCAAAATAGAAAAACTGAGAAGAGACATCGGACAGCTAACACAATTTATAAGAAATGAAATCTCGGAAAAAAACGAAAAAGGTTAGGTAAAATCTCACAACAAGAAGCGACAGAGCAATTAGACGAAAAGAAGCAGAAATTACAAGCATTAGCCAAACGACTCAGAAGATACAAAAAAAATGAAAATAGAAGGAAACAAAACCAAACATTCAACACAAACCAAAAGAGATTTTACCAGACAATAGATAACACACACATTAAAATAAACAATCCACCAGACATAACAGACATGGAACACTTCTGGAGCAACATATGGTCAAACCCGGTACAACATAACAGGCATGCACGATGGATACAAGCAGAAACAGACACATACAAGATGATACCACAAATGCCTGAAGTGATAATTTTGCAACATGAAGTCACCCAAGTAATTAATTCTACTCACAATTGGAAAGCCCCTGGAAATGATAAAATAGCAAATTTCTGGTTAAAGAAGTTCACCTCAACACATTCACATCTAACTAAATTATTTAACAGTTACATTGCAGACCCATACACATTCCCTGATAGACTTACACACGGAATAACATATCTGAAACCTAAAGATCAAGCAGACACAGCGAACCCAGCTAAATATCGCCCCATAACATGCCTACCAACAATATACAAAATATTAACTTCAGTCATTAAACAGAAATTAATGACACATACAGCACAAAACAAAATTATAAATGAAGAACAAAAAGGCTGTTGCAAAGGAGCACTAGGATGTAAAGAGCAACTGATAATAGATGCAGAGGTGACATATCAAGCTAAAACTACACAAAGGTCGCTACACTACGCATACATTGATTACCAAAAAGCTTTTGTTAGTGTACCCCACTCATGGTTACTACAAATATTGGAAATATACAAAGTAGATCCTAAATTGATACAGTTCCTAAACATAGTAATGAAAAATTGGAAAACCACACTTAATATCCAAACAAATTCAAATAATATCACATCACAGCCAATACAGATTAAGCGTGGAATATACCAAGGAGACTCATTAAGTCCTTTCTGGTTCTGCCTTGCTCTGAACCCACTATCCAACATGCTAAATAATACAAATTATGGATACAATATTACTGGAACATACCCACACAAAATCACACATTTGCTATACGTGGATGATCTAAAACAAAACTACTGTCAGCAACAAATCAACAACTCAACCAATTACTAAAGATAACAGAAGTATTCAGCAATGATATAAGTATGGCTTTTGGAACAGACAAATGTAAGAAAAATAGTATAGTCAAGGGAAAACACACTAAACAAGAAGATTACATATTGGATAACCACAGCGACTGCATAGAAGCGATGGAAAAAACGGATGCCTATAAATATCTAGGATACAGACAAAAAATAGGAATAGATAATACAAATATTAAAGAAGAACTAAAAGAAAAATATAGACAAAGACTAACAAAAATACTGAAAACAGAATCGACAGCAAGAAACAAGACAAAAGCTATAAATACTTATGCCATACCAATATTGACCTACTCATTTGGAGTAGTGAAATGGAGTAACACAGACCTAGAAGCACTCAATACACTTACACGATCACAATGCCACAAATATAGGATACATCACATACATTCAGCAACAGAAAGATTCACATTAAGCAGAAAGGAAGGAGGAAGGGGATTCATCGACATAAAAAACCTACATTATGGACAGGTAGACAATTTAAGAAAATTCTTTCTAGAACGAGCAGAAACTAGCAAAATACACAAGGCAATCACTCATATAAATACATCGGCTACACCACTGCAATTTCATAACCACTTCTACAACCCTTTAGATCACATAACATCAACAGATACGAAGAAAGTAAATTGGAAAAAGAAAACACTTCACTTCATGGCAAGCACCCGAACCATCTAACACAGCCACACATCGATCAAGACGCATCCAACACATGGCTAAGAAAAGGCAATATATACAGTGAGACAGAAGGATTCATGATTGCAATACAGGATCAAACAATAAACACCAGGTATTACAGCAAGCATATTATTAAAGATCCCAATACCACAACAGATAAATGCAGACTTTGCAAACAACAAATAGAAACAGTAGATCACATCACAAGTGGATGTACAATACTAGCAAATACAGAATACCCCAGAAGACATGACAATGTCGCAAAAATAATACATCAACAGCTTGCCTTACAACAAACTTTTAAAACAACACGTTCCTACATACAAGTATACACCACAAAATGTACTGGAGAATGATGAATACAAATTATACTGGAACAGAACCATTGTAACAGATAAAACAATGCCACATAACAAACCTGACATCATACTCACCAATAAAAAGAAGAAATTAACACAACTAATCGAAATATCCATACCCAATACAACAAATATACAAAAGAAAACAGGAGAAAAAAATTGAAAAATACATCCAACTGGCTGAGGAAGTCAAAGACATGTGCCATCAGAATAAAGTTGACATTATACCAATTATACTATCAACTACAGGAGTCATACCACACAATATCCACCAGTACATCAATGCAATACAGCTACATCCAAACATATATATACAACTACAGAAATCCGTAATTATTGATACATGTTCAATTACCCGAAAGTTCCTAAATGCAATATAACACATACCGTACAGTTAAAAGGAAGTGACGCTTGATCAAGGTCCGCGTCACTCCATTTTTAACCGGACTTAACGTCTGAGAAAGTGAAGGAAATAATAATAATAACAACAAGGGCGACTTTGAAACATGATGAAAAAACGGGTCTCTAATTCGAACCCTTGCCTTTAGCGGCAGGTGATCTTCCCGGCTGAGCTATCAGGGAAAATCCTGCAGTCGGCCTCACAACCCGCAACCTCGGCCCGCAGTTTCTTCCTCATTCCTACGAAAGTCTTGTTTTTGTTAGTTCCTGACATAGTCAGGATGGAGACCAGAAGTGTAATGCTTTACAAAAAATACAAATTCTTAATACAATCTCGTAATAGCCAAGATCGCAAGTGAAACGTTAAGCGACGAGTGTTTTCACCAATCTTTAGATCGATTATTAAAATGAAAAAAATTGCATCGAGGTGGACACTCATGCAAGAGCTGGATCTCAGTAAAATAACGGCATACACCGTTGAAGTAAAACATTACGTGTGTAAGGCCGCACTGATATATAATATTTTGCAGGCAAACTCATTGCACCAGTAAATGTCAAGCAAAACATGTACAGAAACGTTTTTCCTGCGATCATGACTAGCAGATTTTATTATGGAGAATATTTTAACTTTTCGTAGATTTTTTTAACCAAGCAGCATATTTTGACCAACGTAGATTTTTTTTCACACAGGCCTCCATTTCGAACAACGGCATGTTGTGTGCCGTGTAGAATATCTGCCCCTTCTTTTCACATGTAACAAGAGGGGAAACGGGTCATCTAGGTTTTAGACAATTCTCTCTCGTCAGCATCGTGATATATAGGAAACACATATGTAGGTGTCTGTCATTTGTAATTCTATTCCGGAGACACAACGCAGAACTTTTAAAATATACGTGTCAGGGACGCATCAAAAATCATTTTAACCCGCTTTCAATGACGAAACACATCCAATGTGAACATTATGTAGTCTGAAGATAGTTACTTTCGCGAAACAACCTGGAACCACAACACGTCCTTCAATCGATCCGGAGGAAGTCATTTCGATGGGGTCACGTCCTTTAACAAGAGGACGCGTGTTGCCACAAAATACACAGGATATTTGACTGTAATATGTCTCACCCTTCATAACAGAAGGACCCATTGTCAGTGCCCCTCACATCCAATCTTATGCTGTATGAGTTTTAGTTTTCGTCGCTGCATTTGCTTTGTTGTGCTCTATGGGTGAATATATCCATCATGTACAGTTCAGTGACCTTTGATTTCGTAAAAACGTGTCGCAAAAGACACTCAGCTGTAAGGTCAATACAGAATGCGGAGTTCATCCTACTGAAAATAGGAAGTATCGTTTATTGTGAATCTGTTTCCATCCCACTGGAATTTTTCAGATAATGGAAATCACATCCTGTCCGTCAGCAGATGTTTCCTAATACTATTTGAGAGAGACCCTGAACTCATGCATGTTGAGCAGGTGTTTTGGATTTAGGCAGAAAATGAGGCGCTGACATTTCGAGGACTGTACAGAATGACGGTAATCGTTATGTAGAGCAGTCGTGCATTCGAAGTTCCGTTTGGAACTTGCCGCTCTTCAGAAAACCAGCTCTCATGGCGGTACATGTCCTTGCGTTTCTCTGATTTGTCAAGAGCTGCTCATACGAGTCGCTTGTGAGCCGAAGGTGACAGATTTTGAAACGTAAGGCCTTTATTTTGTTGTGTGTGTGTGTGTGTGTGTGTGTGTGTGTCATGTAGCCACTTGCGATAAGTTAAACTCACGCCTATTGTCATCTAGAGTAAAAAATAAATTAAAAAAACCATTAGTCTGAATGTGAGAATCTCTTAATATTATTTCAACGTATTTTTTTGTGTTTCATTTTCCATGGACAATATAGACAAACATAAGTAGCGAAACGATCATTTGAATCGTCAATATTCTGGCTGGTTTGATGCGGCTCATCAGCAATTCCTCTCCGGTGCGAACCTCTTCGTCTCAGAGTAGCATTTGCGACCTATGCCCTCGGTTACTTGCTGGACGTATACCAGTCTCTGTCTTCCTCTACAGTTTTTACCCTCTGCAGCTCCCTCTGGTACCATGATGTCTTGACAGATGTCCTATCATCCTATATCTTCTTCCTGTCATTGTTTTCTATACATTTCTTTCCTCACTGATTCTGCGGAAAAAGACATTCCTTACCTCATCAGTCCACCCAATTTCGAACATTCGTTTGTAGCACCACATCTCAAAAGCTTCTTCTCTCTTCTGTTTCAGTTCCAGCAGTCCATATTTCACTACCATACAATGTTGTGCTCCAAATTAAAGTCTCAGGAATTTTTTCCACAAATTAATGTCTACGTTTGACAGCAGTAGACTTCCCTTGGCCAGGAGTGCTCTTTTCGCCAGTGCTAGTCAGCTTTTAATGTCCTCCTTGCTCCGTCCGTCGCTGGTTATTTTGCTGCCTAGGTAGCAATCCTGATATTAAATTTCTCGCTGTTCTCATTTCTGCTCCTTCTCATTACTTTCGTCTTTCTTTAATTTACTCTCAAAACATATTCTGCACTTATTAGATCTTATCGTTGATAACCTTTCACCTTTAATTTTAATTCCATTCTTGAACCTTTCTTTTATTTTCGTCACTGCTTCTTCGATGTACAGATTGAACAGTAGGGGTGAAAGATTACATCCCTGTCTTGTAATCTTTTCAATAAGAGTACTTCGTTCTTGGTCTCTGGTCTTATTGTTCCCTCTTCCTCGTCGTTCATATTATATGTTACCCGTCTTTCCAGTGACTGGAAAAAATTTACAAATCATCCTTCGTTTCCAAGAGGCGTCGTTGAATAGAACCACAAAACTTTAGGCCTATATTGCTGATGTCAATATGTTGAAGTTCGGAACACGTTTTATGCTAGCGTATTAGGACCTTTCTGGAGACCCGAAAATCTCCACTGTAGGAATCAGCATGGATTGTGCAACCAACAATAATATGAACCCTAGCTCGCTCTGTCTGTTCACGAGAAGCAGACTGTTGTGTTCCATTAGTTCCGGAAGGCTTTCGATTTAGTTCTGCACTGTCGTCTAATGAACAAAATACGAAAGTACGCTATATCACACCAGCTTTGTGACTGGACTGAAGAGTTTGTAGCAAACAGAACACAACACATCCTTAACGGAGAGAAATCTTCAGTCGCAAAAGTAGTTTCGGGCGTACTCCAAAGGATTATAATAGGGCCCTTATTGTTAACAGTAAACATAAATGACATAGTGGATAGCGTGGGAAGCTCCATGCTGGTCTTCGTGGATGGCGCTGTTGTACACATAGAAGTTTTAACGCTGCAGAATTGTAGAAAGACCAAGAGAATCGATGTCTGCTTGAGGGAGTGGCAACTGAACCACAACAAACAGATGTAAAGCATTCCGCACAAATAGCTGGGAAGACACATTACTGTACAATATCACTATTGTGAAACAATCGCTGGAAGCAGTCACATACATTAAACATCAAGTATGCCTATGGAACGAAGTGGAGCAACCACATACAACTATTCGTAGGAAATACACTGGAATCTTCTTTGAGTGCAGTCTACGCCCGAAGAAGGTAGCTTACAGAACCCTCATTCGACCAATAGCTCAATAGTGTTCGTCAACTCCGGACCCATACCCAATGCGATTGGTATAAAAATAGATAACACCCAAAGAAGAGCACCGCGTTTCGTCAGAGATAAGTATTAAAGTGTCACTGAGAATATCTCCAACTCGTGTGGCAGACGCTACAGGAGAGACGTTGTGCATAAAGATGTAGTTTACCATTAAAATTCCGATAGCGTACATCCCTCGAAGAGTCAACCATACCTCTTACTCATACCTCGTGGAAAGATGAAGTTAAAATTAGGGAGCTTGGGGCTCACGCGGAGGCTTAAACGATTGTCCCTCCCCCCTCCCCTCCCACCACACTATTCTCGACTGTATCATGCAAAGGGGGAAGTGACAGTGGCACACGAAGTATTCTCCACCACACATCGTAAAGTGGCTTGCAGAGTATGGATATATTTGTAGACGTAGATGACAGACACTGTTGATACCTTACAATGACATTGTGTCAGAGTAAAATATTTTGAGAACTCTACAAACGGAGCATTTACATTTTTTCACGTGGCCGTGTCGTTTAAATGTTTTTATAGCTTAAGTGAATAATTAGAAATAGCGATATTTAAAAATGAAATTAATAACATTCATAAAAATGCCAGATGTGTGAAGCCTTTCGAGGTATGAAGACATAAATATACCTGATGATGATATTTAGGGAGAAATGGTTAAAGATGGAGGAAAATCAATCCAAATGAAAAATTATTTACAGAATGTGAATCTTCATTTTTTCACAGGGTATTACTTAATGCATAAAATTGCGAGAATTCAGCCTTAATCGAACTCTGTTACCTGCTAATATTTTGACTGTCAAACGTTAAGCCCTCTTTGGAGCCAGCTCTCAAGACACGATAAAGAGCTCCCATTCACCTAATGCACTGGTAGTCAGCCAATAGCGCATCCGTACAGGGATAATCATGGTGGAAGAAATAACACACGGGCATAAGAGATACACGCTACCGCGATGCCCCTCCTCAATAACGATGTATCACGAACTCTGGTCTTGCCTAAGTGAGTTAACTAACAATTGCCGCGTTCTATATCCTATGAAAGTAAAACCATAATCAGAGTTAAGAAAATCACTCGTCAAAAGTATTTCGATGACTACCCTAAAAACTGATTCCGAGAACAATGAAACAAATCTAGGCTTTCTTATATACTGCGGCCTGTTCATATATGGTGCACGGCAACTCCAGATACATCAGGCTGAGACAGGGGTCTACAGCGCCAGTGTTGTGCGTAACGTTCTTGGCCTGTTCGCATAGTACGTCCAAAATAAACTGAAGAGCCAAATAAACTCGTACACCTGCCTAATAGCGACCTGAAATGGTCGTACGGGAAAATCCCCACTTCTTCGCTATTTCGGAAGATACTGTGTCCCATCGCTCGTACCCCGACTATAACACCACCAAAATCACTTAAATCTTGATAACCTGCCATTGTTGCAGCAGTAACAGATCTAACAGCTACGCGAGACACTTGTGTTATATAGTCGCTGCCGACCGCAGCGCCGTATTCTGCCTGTTTACATATCTCTGTATTTGAATAAAGATGCCTATATCAGTTTCTTTGGGGCTTCAGTGTATGGAAGTCCATATTGATAGGGAATCTTATGCAGATCTGTCTTCCCTAGAATCGTATCTTCCTTCACAGAGTCTACGAGCTTGCCTGTGGTGCTGACGGAACAGTAACCGTCACTTAGTGTTTAGAAAGGACACAACCAATTTTTTTAAAGAATAGATTCCCTACGAAGTATAGTGCCAGGGACTTTAACACTTTCTCTTTAGCTTCTTGAGGTACGAGACACGTCTTCGGTCTGAACTGCTTTAAACTTCTTTGGTGGATAGCTTTTATATTTTCCATAAACATTTTTCAGCTGTTACAGTTTCAGTTATTACTGAAGATGGTTCTGATCAGAACACATATGTGCTTTGGACACAAGTGTATTAAAGATACCGCTGGTGCTGGTCTCCACAGAATGGTAACAGCCTTCAGCTTGCAGGTACAGATCCGTATGCGTCGGTTTGTTAAAGATACAGTGTCTGAGAGTGCCGTCAGCTTTAAGGCGAACCAAGACATCCAAGAAAGAGTGGCATCGGTCCTTTTCCAGCTTCATGGTAAAACTAATGTTTTCATGAATGGAATTCATGATGGTCCAAGAGTTTAAGACATTTCTTCTCGCCATGAGGTCACACTTTAAAAGTGTGATCCCAAACCTCCAAAAGACGACAGGTTTAAAACTTACAGACGCCACCGCTTTCTCCTAAAAATCCTCCATACAGAATTTGGCCACGAAGACGGACAACAGACTTCCATTGCAACACTGTCAATTTGTTTATAAAATTCCTTAGGGAATAAAAAAATAAGTTCAGAGCAAATGTTGAAAAAAAGGTAGTAATCTGATTCTTAAAATTTTATGGAAACGAGAATGTCTACAGAGGACGCCAATTATACTAAACTGGAACAATGCTATTATTTTAGCACCGATCCAACACATTTTCAACTGTCACTATACGTCGTGTACTCGCGGGCTACGGACGCAGCACGCGGTACAGCAGAGTCAGCGTGGTTGCCTGCATAGCAGGCGTATACTGTCCGTCATAGGGACCGACACACACACACACACACACACACACACACACACACACACACACAGAGAGAGAGAGAGAGAGAGAGAGAGAGAGAGAGAGAGAGAGAGAGAGAGAGAGAGAGAGAGACACGTCTACTCTGGAACTCAATCTCTTTCACACTAGTGCTGTATCCTGTTTGATCAAGGTAATCGTTTATAATCTGATGTAAGATTTGTGCAGTCGCTTTAGTAGATAGTGGAAGTCCGGCTGCATACGTCTGACCACAGTAAAATTAAGATATCGCGGTGCCATGCATGCAGGTCCGAAGGGACACTGCATCGTGACAGGTGCTGCAATACCGTACTTATCCGCCGACACCTGGCAAGCGACTTTCAAGTTAAAGGTCTCCCCTGTACGGGAATATACATAATGGATATAGGAGTACAGGTTGTAGACACATGGTTGACAACGTATGAAAGTTTGGATCTGGCTGTAAATTGTACTTGGGTAGCCAAATGGTAGGGCGACTTTTTGCGATAAGCGGGAAATCCGGGTTCGAGTCTCGGTCCGGCACAAATTTCCACTGTCGTCATTCCATTGTATAGTTGATGGTTATCTATATTCGCAATGGGACATATGCCTGTACCTCTCAGTGGATCTCTTCTGAATGGGTCGCCATAACGGTCACAGGTAACGACGTTTGTGAGCAGCGGCGACTGTACTACCTGTAGCTGTTACGAGGAGAAATATTGCCCCTCCCTCTACCACACCATTCACTTTCACAGGCCCGTCACGTGCACACATTTCTCACAGTTTGCGGCGCTGGTATCACATTAGGGAGAGGAAGTGGGTACTCAGTTTCTGTCTGGCCATCTTTATTTATATTCTCAGGGTTTTTGTTCAATCAGTTGTGGCAAATGACAGGACGTTACACTCGAGAATTGCTGAACCTATTTCTCCCCTTCCATGTCCTGTCCGACCTTGCGCTCCACCTCTAATGACCTCGTTATAGGAGCGGATCCAAGGTGGAGATATGGGGTGTCGTGGGTGTCATGATTTCACCCCCACCCCTCAGAAAGAACAGAATTTGTGGAAACTTGTATGTTTTTACACACATCACTTTCGAATCTTCCCGGCTAACTTTCGAAGAATAAAGTACCATGAAAAATCAGTCTCTAAAATGTCAACGAACGGAAGAAAGTTAGAAGCTACTGTATGTTTAACACAGGATAATTCAGTTTTTCGCGCAGTTTGATAGGATTCCGTCCTGACAGCTTGAGTAAAACATTCCAGCCAGCAAAAGACACTCAATTCCTAGGTTGCCCATGCCTGACGCCGACATCAACAAATCCGACAAGGTTTGATAGTTCACGAGTGTCACGGTCAAAACGCTGCATTTGAGCGAAGCAAGGGAGAGAGGGAAAGATCTCCCACCCACCTCCCTCCCAACTTAAAAAAAAAGGAACGGAAGGACTGACTTCCCGCAAGTAGGCGGAAACGATCGAAAACGACAACACTCCTCATTTACACTCACACATAGCAATAATCTGCCTACCTGTGTCCACAACCTTTGTGCTAAATTAAATATTGGTACGGGTGAATTCACGCTTCGATTTTACATCGCTTAAAATTTAGTGGTAAGAGTTTGCCATTATTATAGTTCTTAAATAAATTTCTTGACACGCACACTTCTCAAATTATTGGGAAAATGTCTTTGCGTGTGCTGCACTTCTCTGAACAGCAATTTTTACGTCTACAACAGTACTCCGCAAGCCACTTGACGGTGTGTAGCGGTGGATGCTTCTGGTA
Organism: Schistocerca serialis cubense; assembly: GCF_023864345.2. NCBI lineage: Eukaryota > Metazoa > Arthropoda > Insecta > Orthoptera > Acrididae > Schistocerca > Schistocerca serialis. The sequence continues at coordinate 287,317,798 of NC_064639.1, forward strand.
CCATTAACTATTCCCCTTTCCTCCCTATCCCCTCTTTCCCTGTTCCACTCGCGTAATGGCGCATGGCAAAATGATTGGCACCAAGTTTCTATATTAGTTCTAATTTCTGTTTTTTTTTTTTATCGTGGGAATTTCGCGAGATGTACCGGGTGATCAAAAAGTCAGTATAAATTTGAAAACAATAAATCACGAAATAATGTAGACATAGAGGTACAAATTGACCCACATGCTTGGAATGACGTGGGGTTTTATTAGAACCAAAAAAAAAAATACAAAAGTTCAAAAAATGTCCAACAGATGGCGCTTCATCTGATCAGAATAGCAATAATTACCATAACAAAGTAAGACAAAGCAAAGATGATGTTCGTTACAGGAAATGCTCAATATGTCCACCATCATTCCTCAACAATAGCTGTAGTCGAGGTTATGGTGAGGCACTGGCGTCGGATGTTGTCTTTCAGCATCCCTAGAGATGTAGGTCAATCACGATACGCTTGCGATTTCAGGTAACCCGAAAGCCAATAATCGCACGGACTGAGGTCTGGGGACCTGGGAGGCCAAGCATGACGAAAGTAGCGGCTGAGCACACGATCACCAAACGACCCGCGCAAGAGATCTTTCACGCGTCTAGCAATATTGGGTGGAGCGCCTGGCTCTAATAAAACCCCATGTCATTCCAAGCATGTGTGTCAATTTTTACCTCTATCTACATTAGTCCGTGGTTAATTAAATTTTCACATTTATACTGACTTTTTTATCACTCGGTATGTTGGAGGAAGTAATGTGTTTTCCGACTCTTTTGGAACTTTTGCTGAAAGGGTGTATTCACAAGAAGTGTAAACAAATAATAATTATTACATTAAAACGTTCTAATATTTTATTATTATAAAAAGTTTTCATTCTAAGGCAGTGTAGTGTAGAACCTGTATGCGTATCAGGCAAAGTCGTCGTGAGCATAGAGGCAATTATAACATCGGCACACCAGATTTTTAGTAAAGCACCGTGTCCGGATGCGTGAAGAAATCCGTAACTGCCTAGTGCGAAGACTTGTGCGATAGGAATCGTCGACCATTGAAAGCCTATTTTAAGGGACCGAAGCCGTAATAATCGTATGGGGATAGGGAGGGTACCTTAGTGTCTCCCACTCGAGTTAGCAAAACTTCTGCGTTACTACTTGCTGTAGTCGACGTGGGCTATGCACGGAACTTCACAACGTTCGTTTTCTATAGACATGCTGCTTCATAGAAATTCTTTTCTCCGATGTATGTCTACCGATATTTGTCCTTCGGCAACCAAGGAAAGAATAACAGCATGTTGATCTTATTTGGAAACATTTAGTAATAACGTCATAGTTCACGTTTCCTCTTTTACCGCACGCACGAATGCCACACTAATCCCTTGCCCACATGTCTGTGCTAATGCATCCGCATCGGAGGCGCGCTACGTTACATATACGCCGCAGAAACGCTCTCAATCGGAAACTTGTTAGTCGCCCCTTACATTATAACCGTAGGCATCTGTGGCGTAGTAAATATGAGGACGACGGCTAGTTAAGTTTAGGCGGCCGTGAGAGGGGGGGGAAAGAGACTGTAATGCACTGTGATCCCCCCTCCCAACTCCAATCCCAGAACCAAACTACTCACCCTCATCAGGCTCGTCGACGACTACATGTTAAACCCTAATCGTTCTGCATTTCTTCTCAGAAAATGCTTCACTAAATTTTGGCCCCATTAGGAACAGTGAATACTATCTTCTGTTCCAGTTTCAGTCCCATATGGCATCGTCCACTACATCACACTCGAGCGATCAGCAGTATCCACACACACTTAAAAGAAGTAGGGGTGGGGGGGAGTAGACGAAGGACAAACGTATGAAAACCTTTATATTTTACTTTGACAGCCAACGAACTGGACAATATTTACTCAACGACACATTGGTAACAAAGTAAACCTAATTCCTTTACAACATTTTAAGATAACTTAGTGAATCACTAGAGTAAACATTTATGCATCACACCTCTGGTCGTATTTTAGCAGAAATAGTAATTTTAATTATACTGAGTTGTTTTGGAAGTATGTCAAGAACCTATGTGTGTAACAATTCTTTATATTATTTTCTTCATATCTGTTCGTGTTAAAAAAAAACACAAAATGTATAAGGGTTAAGCAATGTAGTTTACTAAGGCAAACTAAGTAGTCCATTTATACCTCTCAGCGTTATTTGCACATTATTTAACGAGTTAATAAAGCAGCCATCATTCTGAATATAATTTTAGACACCCCATTGCTGTACTAGGCATGGTCCTCTTTGAGGTGGTGTGCCTTTGCCTCCCTCCAGCCTTTGAACTGACTTACCTAGCGAGTTATAGAGGCGGGGCAGATCTACTGTTTAAGGTGGAAATTCGGCTTTTATTTCGTATCAACAAACATTGCCAGAGATAAAAGAAGTGGTAAGTGCCAGGTAAAAATCCTAAGAGACCGGAGATCGGATTCGAAACCTTTGGTTTTAAGGTCTGGTAATTTACCACTGACCTATCTAGCTCTAGCGCACCATTTGGTTGAAGTATTTCAGACGCACTTCGTTATCACATCACGCTCTTAGCATGAAAAATACACAGAAAGCTAGCAAGACACAGTAATTACCTCTCGATTGATACGGTTTCCTCAACAAGCTGCGGAAACGAGCAATGCTGCGGTTTCCGCGCGGGACTTGCGGCCGATTGCAGCAGGAAAACCAACAAAGGCTACAGAAACCGTGTATCCGGAGCACTGCAAACCGTTCCTGTCTAACGTCACCGATGCATAATTACGCACCATTACGGCGTGCAGAGACCGGAAAATTAAAGTATCGATATATCGAGTTACTAAATAATAATGTGTGACTAGGGCCTCCCGTCGGGTAGACCGTTCACCAGGTGCAAGTCTTTCGATTTGACGCCACTTCGGCGACTTGCGCGTCAATGGGGATGAAACGATGATGATTAGGACAACACAACACCCAGTCCCTGAGCGAAGAAAATCTCCGGCCCAGCCGGAGATCGAACCCGGGCCCTTAGGATTGACATTCTGTCGCGCTGACCACTCAGCTAACTGGGGCGGACATCGAGTTACTGATAAATTGACAATAATTACATCGGTACTGTCATACAGCGGATGCAAAATATCAATATTTTCGGTATATCAGATTTGCGATGCATCTGAAAGAACTTTCTTGTGTGGCAAAAATGTCAGATACGAATCGCCAATTACTACGAGAACAATTCGTAAAAGTGGTTGAACCCACAACGAATAGATCTCTGCACTTGTTTCACAAGTAGAATTTGTTTTGCCCGTAACCAGTGTAAGAGCATTCGCGTGATTGTTAGGAATTAGCTTAGTGTAAATCTATTAACTGATGTAAATGGAAACGCTTTACCTAAAACGTTTATTTCTGTGTCATCGTGAAGAGCTTCAGGTCCAATAATAGGACACAAGGTTAGACAATAAAATTATTCACCAGTATGTAAGTGAAAATCTGTATTAAACTGAATATTACAAAATAACGAGCGATGTCTTCTCAAATGACTCGTAAATATGCTTGGAGTAACAGGAAATGCAAATTAGAGAGAAGCTAGTGTCGAAAGGAAACCAAAAAGCCTGGAAAGTCCAGTGTCGAGTGAATGCAGGCGCTACGACACGGCGAAAAGGAAATGAATGCGTAGCTGGCCCTTGGGGCGTACAGCGTCACTCCAAACGTGTACAGATCACGTGCAGGCATCGTTGCAGAAAACAGCGATAATATAGACACCGCCAGACAATTATGTACTGCGACCAAATACAGTCGTCTTGTCGACCAATGCGCCAGCATCGATGGAGGGCGAGGGGTGTGGTTGGGGGAGGGGGGGGGGGGCGGGGGACGATAGACTGTGATGTCATTCGGCAACCCGCCAGAGATCCACAGACGGTTAATCGGTGGATCGGTGGATAGCGGCGCATAGTCACTTTGTAAATGCCTTTAGCGCAAACGTGTTGGTATCGCGTGTAAAGTGTGCGATTGCTTATGGTTCCGATGCGATGTGAAGTCACAGTAGATTTAAATGTTAATGCCGACAGCGATAAAGCCGTGCTCAGTCATGTTATGGCAGTTCGGTACGATAACCGCAACGATTCCCAGTCCTACAGCACGCGGCAATACCAACAGTGGATATAATTTTAACTACACTTAAAACCCGATGCAGTGTGAGGGGTGCACGTGTGTTACAGTAGCTACCACAGAGCCTTGCTAAATGCATCACACTTGTGATTTATATATAATCATTGTACTGCTCTGTGCGATCATTTTATTGAAGATATCGATACTTGAACGAGATACTAATACGACAAGCTTGTTATGATTTTATCCCGATGTTTTAACCAAAAATCTACGATGCGAATTTGAACTAAGCACAGTTTTTTAATTCATCTGACAGGCTTAGACCAGGAAACTACTATTTCCTTTAAATTTGGTTTACGAGAGGTCTTTTTTATTTAGGCACGGAAATAACCGAGAAATTTATTTTAGTTTTCCTACAATTCAGTTTAACGTTTTTATTGTTTTTAAATTGAAGAAAATTTATAGAGCCGACTACTTACACTACACCTATATTAATAATTATATTATAGATAAAATAGTTTAAAAATACTATTTGGAAATCAGTAACACCAGCTTTTCCTAAATTCTTGCTGGTATTTCTTACATGCATATCTGAAACAACAGAAATTGCTGACTAGATTTCTCCAAATTAATGCGCTGACTGAATTCCATGACATGAGCCGTATTACGTACAGATTTATTACCCTACACTAACAGATGACAATTTGTGACAGACCGGTATTCGAGCCCGGTTATCACGAGAGGTCGTCTTAACCACAATGGCTATCCGTGCACACTGCTCGGACCAACCGAAACTTCCATGCATCACAGTGTATACACCCAGGCTTCATACACCACGATGTAAGGATGTAGACAGTGTGACATGGAAGTTGGTTCGGTCCGAGGAACGTGCACGGATAGCGGTAAATCGTGGTTAAAGTCCCAATACGGCAAAAGTTTTCACATGGTAGTCTTGGGTAGGAGACCGGCGATAGGAAGGGCATCCGGGCATACTCTATCATTAGCAATCCAATGTCCGATAATGATCATGCCGATAACGTATAGGTACGGGATAAAAGCAAGAGAAAAAGAAGCACTATGTATGACAGTATGACTAATGAGGAAACAGACCGTGCGCTGTTAGTGAAACTGTTTTATGTGAACGGCAGCATTTACTGTGTCGCCGACCAAAAGGTCTCAGGAGAAACCCGATGACTTTAAATGGTTAAAGGTGACAATGAAATCTAAAGCACAGGCGACCTTGCTGTGGCACCTGGAAGAGGAAAGTTTCCTACCCTGGTGGACGTTATTGAAGGGGTTGCTGTTGCTGTTACTGACCACGCAGCACGTGCCCCGGGCAGTACTATTGCTCGTGCAGTGTCACGAGAAGTGTCCATCCCATGGTCAGCAGCAAGGAAAGTTGTGCGGCCTATATTACACCGTTACCTCTATAAGATCTAGACGGTGTACCAGCTGAATCCTCAGATTGGTAGCAACGTTCTGAATTTGTTCTGTCACTGCTCTCATCGTATGTGACTGTGTGGTGTGGATTAACAAGCACCATTAAACACCTAGAGGACCTCTCAGGTGAACCGTGACCTCTGCATGTTATCGAGACGTCCATGTCCAGCATGTGATTTCTACTTTGGTAGAGCACAATTGTGTGGAAAACACTGCTTTCATGCAAGATGGAACAACATCTCGTGTCGCTCGGCCAGTGAAACATCTGCTTAATGCAACCTTCCACGAACGTGTTGGTTTCAGAGGTTTCCCAGATGCATAGCCTGCAAGATAATCTGATCTGAATCCATGTACTTTTGGCACAGGAGACAGCTGAAAGAACGCTTCGAGTAGGGACACGTTCGGTCTATATCTGATCTGAAGGCCAATATGTAGGAATGCGTTTCTCACCTTCCACGGGTCTGCTGCGAGTAATTGTTGGTCAAGTGGTGGGTGGTGCTTAGTGTTTAACGTCCCGTCGACAACGAGGTCATTAGAGACGGAGCGCAAGCTCGGGTTAGGGAAGGAAATCGGCCTTGCCCTTTCAAAGGAACCATTCCGGCATTTGCCTGAAACGATTTAGGGAAGTCACGGAAAACCTAAATCAGGATGGCTGGAGACGGGATTGAACCGTCGTCCTCCCGAATGCGAGTCCAGTGTGCTAACCACTGCGCCACCTCGGTCGGTTTGTTGGTCAAGTCATTTTACGGATGGAGCATCTCGTAAACGTCTCCGATGTTCATGCCGAACAAATTGTGTAAGCGGCGGTTGATAATAAAATCAACGTTACTCATTTCTCACTTGTTTACCTTTTCTGCCCACATCCCATTTCTAATTCATTACATATGGAAGCCATTTCTGTACGTCTGTCTTGTATTCACAGCGACAGATATGCACCTGGTGACCAAAACTTTAACTAATTTTTTTTTCCAACATAATCTGACTCCGCACTAACGCATGAGAATAGCTACCACGTGTTGCTGTCACACAATGATTACAGCCCACACTGGACCTCTGTCAGAATCTGCACTTTAATTATATAGATCCGGTTGGTTGGTTGATTTCTGGGAGGGAACCAAACCGCGAGGACATCGTCTCATCGGATTAGGGAAGGATAGGGATGGAAATCGGCCGTGCCCTTTCAAAGGAACCATCCCGGAATTTGCCTTAAGTCATGAAACGTCCCCTTTGAACAATTATACAAGACTGTGCTTAAACTGACACTATATTTTTAGCGCAAACGCAATCTGACTTTCAAAAATCCCTACAAAAGAATGGCCCTGACTAACATTAACCTATACCTTTCACAAATCACTTACCTCACAAAAATCTTCATTACTCAAGCTACAGCAATACAGCGAGCGCCACTACTGACAGCTAAATAAAAGATTCAGACTACCGAAGGCACTAACTACTGATATGCATAGTTAACAAATGAAAGACTTTGATAGAGAACAAACAATGTACACTCCTGGAAATTGAAATAAGAACACCGTGAATTCATTGTCCCAGGAAGGGGAAACTTTATTGACACATTCCTGTGGTCAGATACATCACATGATCACACTGACAGAACCACAGGCACATAGACACAGGCAACAGAGCATGCACAATGTCGGCACTAGTACAGTGTATATCCACCTTTCGCAGCAATGCAGGCTGCTATTCTCCCATGGAGACAATCGTATGGATGCTGGATGTAGTCCTGTGGAACGGCTTGCCATGCCATTTCCACCTGGCGCCTCAGTTGGACCAGCGTTCGTGCTGGACGTGCAGACCGCGTGAGACGACGCTTCATCCAGTCCCAAACATGCTCAATGGGGGACAGATCCGGAGATCTTGCTGGCCAGGGTAGTTGACTTACACCTTCTAGAGCACGTTGGGTGGCACGGGATACATGCGGACGTGCATTGTCCTGTTGGAACAGCACATTCCCTTGCCGGTCTAGGAATGGTAGAACGATGGGTTCGATGACGGTTTGGATGTACCGTGCACTATTCAGTGTCCCCTCGACGATCACCAGTGGTGTACGGCCAGTGTAGGAGATCGCTCCCCACACCATGATGCCAGGTGTTGGCCCTGTGTGCCTCGGTCGTATGCAGTCCTGATTGTGGCACTCACCTGCACGGCGCCAAACACGCATACGACCATCATTGGCACCAAGGCAGAAGCGACTCTCATCGCCGAAGACGACACGTCTCCATTCGTCCCTCCATTCACGCCTGTCGCGACACCACTGGAGGCGGGCTGCACGATGTTGGGGCGTGAGCGGAAGACGGCCTAACGGTGTGCGGGACCGTAGCCCAGCTTCATGGAGACGGTTGCGAATGGTCTTCGCCGATACCCAGGAGCAACAGTGTCCCTAATTTGCTGGGAAGTGGCGGTGCGGTCCCCTACGGCACTGTGTAGGATCCTACGGTCTTGGCGTGCATCCGTGCGTCGCTGCGGTCCGGTCCCAGGTCGACGGGCACGTGCACCTTCCGCCAACCACTGGCGACAACATCGATGTACTGTGGAGACCTCACGCCCCACGTGTTGAGCAATTCGGCGGTACGTCCACCCGGCCTCCCGCATGCCCACTATACGCCCTCGCTCAAAGTCCGTCAACTGCACATACGGTTCACGTCCACGCTGTCGCGGCATGCTACCAGTGTTAAAGATTGCGATGGAGCTCCGTATGCCATGGCAAACTGGCTGACACTGACGGCGGCGGTGCACAAATGCTGCGCAGCTAGCGCCATTCGACGGCCAACACCGCGGTTCCTGGTGTGTCCGCTGTGCCGTGCGTGTGATCATTGCTTGTACAGCCCTCTCGCAGTGTCCGGAGCAAGTATGGTGGGTCTGACACACCGGTGTCAATGTGTTCTTTTTTCCATTTCCAGGAGTGTATTTACCTTACTAGTGTTCAAAAGTCATAATATATATAGCAGTCTTGACAATCAATCTTACACATTTCAAAACTCCGCCATCTCTCTCCCCACATCCACCACTGCTGGCGGCTCACCTCCAACTGCGCAACGCTACGCGCTGTTCACATCCAGCTGCCCAACGCTACAATGGCAGACAACAATGCAAACTAGCCACAGACTGCACACAGCACAGCCAGTGATTTTCATACAGAGCGCTACGTAACGTTGCCAATAAGAAAACAAACAGCGTACTTACAAAGTCATTTAGAGAAATCTCGGAAAACCTAAATCAGGGTGGTCGGCCGTGGGTTTGAAACGTCGTGCTCCGAATGCGAGTGCAGGTTGCTAACCACTGCATCACCTCGCTCATTAAACATCCGCTATTAACACTCGCTATTAAAACAGAGAATGGCTTTTTCATTTTATTTCTTTCTTAAGGCTGTTTGGTCTGTTACAAATGTTGTGACTGCATCGGTTTTGGGCGTTTACGCTAACGAGCTATATTTGAATACTTCCATTTTATCTGCAAAAGAAACCCCGCCTCCTGGCCCCGAAGGGCCAATCGGGACCGACTGACCGCCGTGTCATCCTCTGCCAGTGGCGTCATTGGATGCAGACTGGAGGGCCGTAGGGTCAGTACACCGCTCTACCGACCGTTGTCGGCCTCTCCCACCCACGAGCCGCTACTACACGGACAAGTAATTCCTCGACCGGCTTCACGACACTGAGTGCGCCAGTTACGGTCTTTTCACAAAGGAAATATCCCTGGTAGTACCGGAAATCGAAACTGAATCCTTCGCATAGCAACCAGGCACGTTAATCACTATGCTCCAGAGGCGGACCCAACATATTTGAGACAAGGAAATTTAAAAGAGACCCATTATCAGTGATTTCCACACAGGATATAGGAGATATTAATATCGAATACCCAACAGAAGTGCAAATTAAATTAAAGCTAAAATCGTAATATCGTTAATTATTTCGATATTTTGACAGCATAAAACGGTAAAAAGATCGATATTTCCGATACTTAAATACGTTGTTGTCTTCTATAACCGTCATCAAGATCTGTACGTAGGAATTATCTGCTTTATATGACGCGTTACTAAATCAAATTTCTATTTGAATTAATTTTTCTGCTATTTCCTGCAACTCTAACTCCTTCACTACGAAAGAGTCAGATCAGTTATGAGTCGTGAACGAAATTATAGAATGGAGGAATGAATATGAATTACCATATTATATGGTATTCACAGCTTTTTTTTTAGAACGCTTTTGGGCCAGTTGCAAAAAGATCTCCACTGACGGCCTTGATAAACAAGGCAACGGTTCAGCCTATGGTAATACACTGAAGAACATATACATCAGCACTACACTTTCCATTAACAGCGCCACACACGAGGGACGGATCGCAACGATCCATCGCAAGCGGTGTCGCTGCAGTAGGTAGCTCGCCTCGATCTGCCACACGTGAGCGAATTACCATGCAATTTCAAACACAAACAGAATGTGTAAAGAAGTTGGACTACGGAAAATGAAGTGCTATTTGTAGCAGCAGTGACAGTTGATTTCTTAATTCCCACGAATACGTGTAAAAAATAAAGTAACAAGGACAGCAATTGTAATTTGTTACACTTGGTTTGAGACGCTATCCTTGTGAACTGTAGGTTACTTACAGATTAATACTCTCAGAACAAAAGAAACGACGCACCACTAAGGAATTATTCGAATGGGATGGAAATCGGGACATGCGAGAGCGACATTAATGGTAATTTCAAAAAAAATTGATAGATTTGTTCAAGAGAAAGTGTTTCAACAAACAGAGCAAGTTACTAACGCATTGTTCCACCTCTGGCCCTAATGCAAGCAGTTATTCGGCTTGGCATTAATCGTCAGACCAGGTTTGCTGGATGTCCTCCTGAGGGATATCGTGCCAAATTTCCTCTAATAGGCGCGTTACATCATCAGAATCCCGAGCTGGTTGGGGGGTTCATACCCACAATAATTCAAACGTTCTCAGTTGGAGAGAAATCCGTCGATCGTGCTGGTCAAGGTAGGGTTTGGCAAGCACTAAAACACGCAGCAGGCACTCTCACCGTGTGCGGGCGGGTATTGGATTGGAAAAATCTCTCAAAAAGTAAAGTATGACGAAATGTTTTTAAGAAACGTGGGTTTCATGGTAATAGATTTTCGAATAAAGGGAAATATTGTGCTCAACATGTGGCATGTGAAGTTACAGACAATGAAATACAGGCAAACTCGTCAGTATCTAGAGAAACACTCATTAGTGCTTCGAAGATTAAAATAAAACGTTGTGATACAGTGTTTTCTCAAAACTAAAGTCATGTTAATGGTAAGTTAGGTTATATTCTGATAGATTTACACATCCTACTAAGGGTGTTAGGTGAATTTGTGTGTTGTAAAATACGTGGAGTGCCAGTTTACATGAAGACAGTGAGGTATCAAATGGACTAGCCAGGAAACTTATTAATTGCGCCAGTTGTAAACATATTCATTTCGGAATTCTGATAAGTGTAAATATAATTATTTTGGAGTAAATGTTAGGTGGTTTTATGTATTGAGAGCTATTGGCAAAGGACACCCTGCAGCAGAAACAATGTGTGCCCACATGAATATGACACGCCCACCTTGTAAAATCCACAAGCATGCAGGATTTATTGCTGCTGAAATAAATCATGGTATGACTGACATACCAGTAGCTTTTGATGACACTTGGCAGAAGTGTGGCTACAGTTCTAAGAATTCTGTTGCTACGGCGTCCAGTGTGGATACTGGAAAAGTAATAGATTTCCACATTTTAACCAAACATTGTTATAATTGTAAATCAGGGAATGAAGAAGGACATATCTGTGACAGAAATTATGAAGGAACAAGTGGTGGTATGGAGGCCTCTGTAGCTATTGAAATGTTTAGTCGACCTGTGAACGAAAGGGGAGTGTGTTACACTAAGTTTCTAGGTGATGGAGACTCAAAAGCACATAACAGTGTAGTAGCTGCTCAGCCTTATGGTGAGAAGATTATCACAAAACTGGAATGTGTTGGTCATATCCAGAAGAGGATGGGCACCATACTGAGGAAGTTGAAACGAAGTTTGAGAGACGAAGGAACTTTCTGATGGTAAAACCTTAAGAGGCAGGCTGACAGACAAAATGATTGATGAACTACAGCAGTATTATGGGATGGCGATTAGAAATAATACTGAAGATTTGTTCAAAATGAAGCAGGCTGTATGGACTATCAGCTGATGAAAAACCAGTACACCACCTTTGCCCTCCTGGACCTGATTCATGGTGCAATTATCGCAATACCCAGTACTCAAACAGTTCATACAGCAGAAACAGTCATGGATATCATAAAACCTATTTACAGAGACCTGGCAAATCTCGAATTACTGGAGAAGTGTCTGCATGGTCAGAGTCAAACTCCCAATGAGTCGTTCAATAATCTTATATGGACTCGCTTACCAAAAATGTTTTTGTTGGAGTGAAGACACTGAAGGGGGAGGGGGTCAGTGATGGTGTTATTACTTTTAATTATGGCAATATTGGTAGGGTGAAAGTGCTATAGCATATGGGAATTAATCCTGGAGCAAACTGCATCAGAAAACTTTAACGGATGGACAAGGTTCGCATTGATAAAGCAGAGTATGCAGCACAGTTGGCCACTAAGGAGTCCAGAAAGAAGAAAAGAAGAAGAAAAACTTGGAAAAAGATCAAGAGGATGATATGCAGTATGGTGCAGGGTGTTCCTGAGTGACTAAAAATAAAAAATTAAGCATATATTAAGAGAGTTACAGTTTTTTTGAAAATTTTAGAAGCCGTTCCTGAAAATTTACATTTTCTGTTGCATTTTTCCCTCAATCTCAGAAACCACAAGGTAGAGTATTCAAATTTTCAGGGAGTAATAACATACATATCATGAGTCTAATGAACTAAAGAACGACAATGTTATGTACAACTAAAATTATTTAGGATAACGTACAAAAGTTACACAAAATTTTAATCATGTAATTAAAAAAGTTTATTTCCGAAAGCAGTGGCTGAAATGCAATTATTATAGTTCAGTGGACTCAGAACATACAGTTTAAAGTCCTGTGGAAGTTTTATGTCAGTGGCTACAGTGGTTCCTGAAATACAGGGAAGCCAAGTCACTAAATTTAACATTTTCGGTATAGGGTGTTCCAACTCCCCTTAAAGCTGGTTCATGAAACGTTGGTAGGCTTTCTCGGGTTAATTTGCGTCTGTCTTCAAGCATCCATCAGTTTGGTTTTTCCAGCATCTCCGTAACATTCTCTGTTGAGTCATACAAACGTGTGCTGCCCTTCTTTGTATCCTATCAAGTATCCCCCAATCTGTTTGGCACGTACGAGTCCCACAAAGTTCAGCATTATACTAGGCTAGGTTATTCAAGTGTTCTGCTTCCTATCTCCTTTGTAAACTGTTCACATTTCCTTAATAACCAGCCAATGAACCGAAGTGTGCCACCACTTCACCCGCAACTAAGCCTATGATCATACCGTTTCATATCCCTACAAACTACTACACCCAGTTACCTATATGAGCTGACCGATTCCAGCACACTTCCTGAGAATGTAGTCGTAGGATACTACGCTTCTTTGATTTGTTAAATGCACAATTTTACATTCTGGAGCACTTAAAGGAAGTTGGCGAAGTTGCAACTTTTGCACCACTTAGAAATTCTATCAAGACTCAACTGAATAATTACGCAGATTTTCTCAGACAGTACCTCATTATAAATACCCGTATCTTCTGACAGAAGTCTGATTACTATTAATGTTGTCTGCAGAATCCTTAATATAAAGCAAGAACAGCACGAGTCCCAGCATACTTCCCCGGGGCACACATGAACCTACTTCGATAACTACTTTCGATAATAAAACTAGGAGGGGTACGGAGCCAAATGCTTTACGGAAATCGAGGAACATTCCATCAATCTGACTGCTATGAATACTGATTTTCAGGATGTCGTTTGAGAAAAGTTCGGGTTGGGTTTCACATGATCGATCTTTTCGGTATCTATACAGGTTAGCTTGGAGGAAGTCATTATGTTCGAGATACATCATTCTTGTCTCAGTATCTGCTCACAGGCAGTTAGAGTGTGTGCAGGTGACCGTTGAAACGCTACCACAACATCCGGCCGGACGTCCTCGTTTAATAATCGCCCTTGACCAGCATTTCCCAACTTGTGGTCTACTTTTATTGGTTTGATTAGATACAGCGATCCTTTCCCTCCTCTAACTCCTAACTATTCTCTTTTCTGTTTGACAGAACACCAAACACTGAGTGAGAAATGCGAGGACTGTTCATAAACTACCCTCCGATTAGTAACTAAACATGCGAATAATGTAAGTAAAATATTCTAGATATAATCTGCACTTTCATGATCAGTTACTTGTCCACGCAGTCGCTACCCAAACGCAAACATTTGTGGTAGCGTGACACAGGTCCCTCGATCCATTCGCCAAAGAATGGTGCCGCCTGGCGCTTCAGCCAGTTGCAGACAGCATCCTAGAGGCCATCGTCTGTCGTGGAGTTCGGAGTAGCCAGCGAGGCTATCTTGGAAAACAGACGGAAGCCGCTCAGTGCCAAGTCCAGACTGTTGGAACGATGTTGAAAAATCTACCAGCCAAAACGTCTGAGCTTTTCTTCGTTCAGTTCCCATCATGGGATCGTGCCTTGTCGTGAAGGAGAATGTTTAATTCGGTTATCATGCCACGCCGTTAGTTTTGGACGGACCTTCCGAGTTTCGCAAGAGTCTCACAATAAACCCGTGATGTCAGAGTAGTCTCATGCCTTACCCTCATCAATGAGTTGTCAAAATTCTTCTGCGATCCTAAAGATATATAACCATTTTTTTTTTGCGACTTGAGTAAGTATGGTTGAAGTTTTTGGGCTTACTGGAAGAATGAGGGTGTATTTACTGTTTGGACTGTTCCTCAGTTCCAGGGTTCACATAATGTACCCATGTCTCTACACCAGTCACAATTCTGTTTGGAAATTCGTCCCATCTTCGTGGTACGACTGAAAGAATGCCAAGGCCGAGTCCGCTCCTTCAGGTTTTGAACATCGGTTAGACATTTTGTTACCCACCATGCGCGGAACATATTGTAACGTATCCTCTTTGTGATAATGTAAAGAAGATTGTCTTTGAAATCTGAGACACGTCTTTAGAAAGTTTGCTGATTGTTAACCGGCAACTCGCATGCATAATTTCCTCAGCATGTCGCATAATTCCGCAGTCGTGTACGAATGGTTTTCTTAACCACTTTCATCATGCACATCTGTGCGACAGGCCTTTAATTTTCTGTGCCACTCCCTCACAACATCATCACTCATAACGGCATCCCCAGACGCACGATACAATTGATATAATGAATATCGACTTCACTGGCGCTTTCTGCTTGATCGAAACGAATGACAACCTCGCAGCTGGCGGGAGACAGTAACACCGCCCATTTCAATCGCTTGCTGCTTACACATTGAACAATGCGACAGACCTGACTGACGCTACGTGAGCTTCAGAGTCTCTCTTCAAGCACTCAGGCGCAATTAAGCTATAAGCATTTGTTTATTGTTAATACCCAACCAGAGTTTAATTTGTAAACAGCCCTCGCATCTCTTGTGCAGTTTGGCTAGCCACCAGCTCATTACCAGTTTTCTTCGTGTGTTCGGCGGTGACAGTCACTCCACTAACACGCACCACTGCAGGATGATAATTGTTTCCTCGCCTTTAACTGTACGCAATCGCCATTAGTTGGGCGCTGATGACAGCGCAGTTGAGCGCCCCCACAAACCAATCATCATCGTCATCGTCATCGTCGTCATCGTCATCGTCATCGTCATCGTCATCGTCGCCATTAGCTGTTACGATGAAGTTGGCGCAGTGGGCACTGAATGCGCATTCCACAGGACCTGGCCATCCAGGTTTAGGTTTCTCGCGGATTCCCAAAAACCGATTAAGGAAAATGTGAGGATGGTTCGTATGGACAGTGCACGGCCGGATTCCTTCCCCATTCAGAGTTTTTGTTTCGTCTCTGATTGCCCCAATTTTCTCTCCTTCAGTAAAAAGTACCTCAAAATTGCTAACGTCAAAGTTATTTTTAATCCACCAATCTCGATAACATATTGCTGAACCTCACAGAAGGATCGTGTTTAAGGAATACTTTTAGTAATAACGCAAACTTTTTCTCAAAGTACACATCAAATTACGAAGGTTACTAATCTATACTTACTTTTTCTGAATATCTATTACATATGATCAGTTAGGTTTTAGGAAGGGTAAACGCATTAGAGAGGCAATCCTGACGTAGCTGTCGATAATGGCAGCAAGAGGGGAAAAAAATTAAGACACGTGCATAGGATTTGTCGTTCTAGAGAGAGCGTTCGACAGTGTAAAATTCTGCAAGATGTTTGAAGTTCTGAGATGTGTAGGGGTAAGCTTCAGGGGAAAGAAGGGTAATACATAAAAGGTACTAGAAGCAAGAGGTAACAACAAGAGTGAAAGACCAAGAACGAAGTGCTCAAATTAAGAAGGGTGTAAGTCAGGAATGCAGTCTTTCTCCCCTACTATTCAATCTGCACTACGAAGAACCAATAATGGAAATAAATGAAAGTTTCAAGAGTGGAATTAAAATTCAAGGTGAAATGATATCAATGATACGATTCGCTGATGACATTGCTATCCTGAGTGAAATTGAAGAAGGGTTAAAGAATTATAGGATGTGTTGTATGGTTTGAGCAGTAATCAGAACACGATGTGCGTTTAGAGTAAATCGAAGATGATTAAAGTAAAGAGAAATAGCAGAAACGAGCGCACTGAGCAACTTATCAGAATTGCTGATAACGAAGTAGGCTAATAATAGAATAACCCATAACGGGACATAAAACGCACACTAGCAGTGGCAAGAAGGATATTCCTAGCCAAGAGAAGTCTCCTAGTATCAAACATAGACCATTTGCACTTTTGGAACAGACCATTGTATGATACTGGCTCAAATGGTTCAAATGGCTCTGAGCACTATGGGACTTAACATCTGTGGTTACGAGTCCCCTAGAACTTAGAACTACTTAAAGCTAACTAACCCAAGGACATCACACACATCCATGCCCGAGGCAGGAATCGAACCTGCGACCGTAGCGGTCACGCGGTTCCAGACTGAAGCGCCTAGAACCGCACGGCCACACCGGCCGGCGTATCATACTGAACGCTAGCTGTGAGAAAACAGGAACACAATCGAACCATTTGAGATATGGTGCTACAGGAGACAGTCAAAAATTACGTGAACTGATAAGGTAAGAAATGAAGAGGTTCCCCGCAGAATCGGTGAGGAAAGGAATATATGGAAACCAGTGACAAGAAGAAGGGTCAGGGAGATAGCACATATGCTAAGACATCACGAAATAGCTTTCATTGTACTACAGGAAGCCGTTGGGAGCAAAAACTGTAGAGGAAGACAGACTGGCCATACATCCAGCAAGTAATAGAGGGCGTAAGTTGTAAGTGCTACTCTGATATGACGAGATTGGCACAGGAGAGGAATTCGAGGCATCCATATCAACCAGTCAGAAGACTGATGACTCAAGATGATGATGATGATAATGATGATGATGATGATGATAATAATAATAATAATAATAATAAATCCCGTGGAGGCCCGGGAAAAGAATAGGCCTCCGGTATGTTCTGCCAGTCGTAAAAGGCGACGAAAAGAACAAACCACTAATAGGGCTAACCCCCCTTTTGGTGTGATTACTTGGTTCAGGACAGAACTAAAGAAGCCTCGGACAAGCGCCGTCATGGTCGGGGACGACGCTTGAACCCTATGCCCGCCCACAATGGTAACGACACTGCTAGCCAACTGGAAAATGATTTAAATCCAAATAGAGGTGTTTTGCAGGATATGCTTCCCGCAACCACCCTAGAAGGAAAACAAAGACAGAGGATGAGATGGTCAGATGAAGTTAATCGACACCTCATGTTCTGTTATTACCAAGCAACAAACCTAGGAACCAACACAACTGGATACAGAGCACAAGTATACACAACATTTATTACCAGATACCCGGAATTAAAATTTTTAACAGAACAACGACTAGCTGATCAGATCCGTGTAATAATAAAAAATAACAGGATACCCCAGTCAGAATTAGAAAACATCAAACAACAAGTACAACAAATACTAGAACAAAATAATGTGCAATCAGAAGAAGAAGAAGAAGAAGAAGAAGAAGAAAATACAGTAATGGACTCAAACATTCCAGAGCAAACAAACAAAGACCAACACGCATCAATTAAACAATCAGAGGAAAACGAAATCTTAAGACAGCCACCAGAACAAGCACAAATAGAACACGAAGAGACACACGTGTTAGATATAGAAGAGAAATTTCAGCTGACATATATAGAATACAAAGACACAAATATAGACATCAGACCATTCTTGCATAGACCGCCAAATAACCCACAAGTCGAAACAACAATAAAAACTGTCAACACAATCATACACAACAAAATAAATGAAAATACAACCATGGAAGAGTTACAACTACTGGTTTATATAGGAGCACTCACTACACTAAATATACACACTAGGCAGAGATCAGAACAAACCAACACACAGAAGAAACCCACAAAACCAGCATGGCAACACAGGCTACAGATCAGAATAGAAAAACTGAGAAAAGACATCGGACAGCTAACACAATTTATAAGAAATGAAATATCAGACAAAAAACGAAAAAGGTTAGGTAAAATCTCACAACAAGAAGCGACAGAGCAATTAGACGAAAAGAAGCAGTAATTACAAGCATTAGCCAAACGACTCAGAAGATACAAAAAAAGTGAAAATAGAAGGAAACAAAACCAAACATTCAACACAAACCAAAAGAGATTTCACCAAACAATAGATAACACACACATTAAAATAGACAATCCACCAAACATAACAGACATGGAACACTTCTGGAGCAACATATGGTCAAACCCGGTACAACATAACAGGCATGCACGGTGGATACAAGCAGAAACAGACACATACAAGATGATACCACAAATGCCTGAAGTGATAATTTTGCAACATGAAGTCACCCGAGCAATTAATTCAACACACAATTGGAAAGCCCCTGGAAATGATAAAATAGCAAATTACTGGCTAAATAAGTTCTCCTCAACACATTCACATCTAACTACATTATTTAACAGTTACATTGCAGAACCATACACATTCCCTGATACACTTGCACATGGAATAACCTATCTGAAACCTAAAGATCAAGCAGACACAGCAAACCCAGCTAAATATCGCCCCATAACATGCCTACCAACAATATACAAAATATTAACTTCAGTCATTACACAGAAATTAATGACACATACAACACAGAACAAAATTATAAATGAAGAACAAAAAGGCTGTTGCAAAGGAGCACGAGGATGTAAAGAGCAACTGATAATAGATGCAGAGGTGACATATCAAGCTAAAACTACACAAAGGTCGCTACACTACGCATACATTGATTACCAAAAAGCCTTTGATAGTGTACCCCACTCATGGTTACTACAGATATTGGAAATATACATAATAGATCCTAAATTGATACAGTTTCTAAACATAGTAATGAAAAACTGGAAAACCACACTTAATATTCAAACAAATTCAGATAACATCACATCACAGCCAATACAGATTAAGCGTGGAATATACCAAGGAGACTCATTAAGTCCTTTCTGGTTCTGTCTTGCTCTGAACCCACTATCAAACATGCTAAATAATACAAATTATGGATACAATATTACTGGAACATACCCACACAAAATCACACATTTGCTATACATGGATGATCTAAAACGACTGGCAGCAACCAATCAACAACTCAACCAAGTACTAAAGATAACAGAAGTATTCAGCAATGATATAAATATGGCTTTTGGAACAGACAAATGTAAGAAAATAAGCATAGTCAAGGGAAAACACACAAAACAAGAAGATTACATATTGAATAACCACAGTGACTCCATAGAAGCGATGGAAAAAACAGATGCCTATAAATATCTAGGATACAGACAAAAAATAGGAATAGATAATACAAATATTAAAGAAGAACTAAAAGAAAAATATAGACAAAGGCTAACAAAAATACTGAAAACAGAATTGACAGCAAGAAACAAGACAAAAGCTATAAATACTTATGCTATACCAATATTGACCTACTCATTTGGAGTAGTGAAATGGAGTAACACAGACCTAGAAGCACTCAATACACTTACACGTTCACAATGGCACAAATATAGAATACATCACATACATTCAGCAACAGAAAGATTCACATTAAGCAGAAAGGAAGGAGGAAGGGGATTCATCGACATAAAAAACCTACATTATGGACAGGTAGACAATTTAAGAAAATTCTTTCTAGAACGAGCAGAAACTAGCAAAATACACAAAGCAATCACTCATATAAATACATCGGCTACACCACTGCAATTTCACAACCACCTCTACAACCCTTTAGATCACGTAACATCAACAGATACGAAGAAAGTAAATTGGAAAAAGAAAACACTACATGGCAAGCACCCGTATCATCTAACACAGCCACACATCGATCAAGACGCATCCAACACATGGCTAAGAAAAGCCAATATATACAGTGAGACGGAAGGATTCATGATTGCAATACAGGATCAAACAAACACCAGATATTACAGCAAGCATATTATTAAAGATCCCAATACCACAACAGATAAATGCAGACTTTGCAAACAACAAATAGAAACAGTAGATCACATCACAAGTGGATGTACAATACTAGCAAATACAGAATACCCCAGAAGACATGACAATGTAGCAAAAATAATACATCAACAGCTTGCCTTACAACATAAACTTATAAAACAACACGTTCCCACATACAAGTATGCACCACAAAATGTACTGGAGAATGATGAATACAAATTATACTGGAACAGAACCATTACAACAGATAAAACAACACCACATAACAAACCTGACATCATACTCACCAATAAAAAGAAGAAATTAACAACTAATCGAAATATCCATACCCAATACAACAAATATACAAAAGAAAACTGGAGAAAAAATTGAAAAATACATCCAACTGGCTGAGGAAGTCAAAGACATGTGCCATCAGAATAAAGTTGACATTATACCAATTATACTATCAACTACAGGAGTCATACCACACAATATCCACCAGTACATCAATACAATACAGCTACATCCAAACTTATATATACAATTACAGAAATCCGTAAATATTGATACATGTTCAATTACCCGAAAGTTCCTAAATGCAATATAACATATACCGTACAGTTAAAAGGAAGTGACGCTTGATCAAGGTCCACGTCACGTCCCATTTTTAACCAGACTTAACGTCTGAGAAAGTAAAGAAATAATAATAATAAACAATTTATATTGTGAAATTAGAAAAATATCTTAAACAGTAAGCACGATACCAAGAACATTATGGCTGATGCTAAAACAGATCAGTAGGAACTCAGCTTACATGGCTGGCATTTCCATAGCTTCATGCTGAAAGGTGTGTAGCATGTGTTCTGTTCATGACGCAGCACTTACTTGGGTGCTAAAAATGTGTGTGTTACTCACTGCACATTATTTTCGACACGTTCAACATCAATGAGAGTTTCCTCGCTGTGAATCTGTTGAGCAAACTACGTTTATGTCCTATTGTATCAAAATAAGAACCTATTTTAGAAAGAAATTTCAAGCATACTTCAATCCTGGTTACAAACATGTGTAGTACAAACTATTACTTTCTCGCTCTCCTCAGGACTGACAAATTCAAATTGCAAAATGTTTTTTCGAGAGTGTTCACCCCTATTTCTTCTGTTGTACTGCGATTTTATTCATTAGGCAATAGATGCTGAGATCTTTCCTATAATAATTAATCTTGAGATATTCTTTTATTATACATTTTTCTATCGTTGTAAGGTGTCCCGAACCTAATCACAACGTCCTTTTGCCGTTTCTTTTTAGTCCTTAATTCGATTCCAAATAGCGCCCCAGAAACTGTTGCTGTTTTATAAAACTGCATTATCGTTTGGTTTAGCTTTTTGTGCCTTCAGATCTGTATATCCTTCTGCAAATATTTCTCGAAAGTCATGCGCTAACTATGTAGCTATTCAGAACTGTGATCACTATTTTTTCGCGAAATTCTGCCGAACAATTCCAATATTATTATTATTATTATTATTATTATTATTATTATTATTATTATTATTATTATTATTATTATTTTTACAGGAAACCCGAAAACTGTAGCATATCTACAAGGATTGTGAAAAAACGTTTGTTGCTCAGAAGTCGGGAGCCAGCTTCACCACACTGGCCGAAAGCCTTATATGTAGCATGAAATTGGTACCTGGCGCGGCTCAGCCGATGTCGGTCAAACGAGATATCCAACGCAGCATCGGATTCTGCTGCAGCCTTACCTTGCGATACCGCTCCATGTAGTGGTGCGCCGTTCGTAAGGCGCAGAACGGATCCGTTGCACATCGCTCGAAAGCTGAAACAATAGCAACACACCACCATCAATTTGTTATGCGTGTAATTCAGCCTACACTAGAAAACAGACAAATCCAGCAGAAGGTTATGAAAATCTCCCAAAGCAGTTTAAACTACCTAACAGTTATCATAAATGAACGTAATTATGTGTAGCGGCACTTTTACATCAACTCCTAGATAAAGAACTCTTCCATACTTCAACTGCGTACGAATCTGAATCCCTCTGTCCATATATCAATACATATTTACAAAAATCATTGTATGTATGTACATTATGCGTCTCCGACTCCAAGGGATCGATTTCGGCCGTACTTGGTTCACACATCAGTTAGTCCGGTATTACACTATCAAACATCTTTCACAAACAAATGTGATCAGATACTCATCATATTTCTTTTCTTTGAAGTGGAGCAAAAACGGATATTACACTGTCTTCAAATATTTCGTCATCTTTCCTTCAAAATGACAGGGAAGACTTGTTTTTATGTTCTGCAGTTGCGTGTACTACAATTGCATTATGCTTACCTCAGAAAGAGGAGCGGAAAAAAAAGTATACGTACTTGGGTGAAGCCGTGGATTTCGCGACGACCTAATACAAGCATTCAACAAAATGTGTTAACGAAGCTGCAAGTCGAGAAAATGAAGTCGTACGAAAATTATTTACGAATGGACGAGGGTTGATTTCAGTAAGCGCTCAGGAAAGTGGCTCATAATACGTTGGCGAATACTCACCTCGGAAATGTTGTATCTATGTTCATAAATAGTACATTAAACATATTGTAAAATACGGGGTGACTCAAAAAGAAAAAAGATATCTTGCTTATTACAGAGAAACTATGAAAGATAGAAACACATTGCGCATGTCACTGAACAGAAGAAGGCCCACAGTTTTATGTTGGCACAAACACTATAGCATTCACTCAATACCAGCACCATGCGTTGCTAGACGAACATCGAATCTGTAGTCCATTTCATTCCACAGACGGATCAACGGGTCCTTGTTCAGTGAATCGACAGTTTCAACAAGTCGACTTTCAGCTGTTTAAGAGGAGTTGCCGTACGTGGGATAAAGACTGTCTTATGTACCCCACAGACAAAAAAGCTGTGAGATTTGGTGACCTTGGAGGCCAAAAGCAATGAACAATGTCTTGATGTTCACCTCTTCCAGTCCAACGTTGTGGGATGTTGTTAAGATAACGCCGCACCTCAATGCCAATGTGAGCCGTCATTCGTAAAAATGAAATCAGTGGAATATTCGTGACTTTGAGGAAACAACCAGTTTTTCAGCATGTCCAGGTATGACATTCCTGTCACACTTGCCTTCGCAAAAAAGGTCCATAAACACTGAACAGAAACGGCTCCAAACACATTCAGTTCCGGTGAGTCATGTTCGACGACGCCATCAGGACTTTGTGATCATCAAATTCTTACATTATGGCGGTTTACTTTACCGGGTAGATAAAATGTCGATTCGCCTGAAAAGATGAATTGTTTGGAAAACGGAGCCTCTGCCATATCCTGGAGAACTGAAATAAAAATTTCGTACCTTCTGTTGTGTTCGACGGGACGTAACTAACTTGAAAGGCTTCATAAGGCGGCGTCGTTTTAGAACAGGACGCACCGTCATTTAAAGAAGTTGAAGTTCCTGGCTTCCTGGGGCTCCGTATAAACGCATCTCTGATATGCTGGACGTTTCCACCAGACGTACGTGGCCGACCAGTGCTTTTTCCCTTTGCACATGCAACCAGCTTCCAACAATTCTGTCTACCAGTCACACATCTAGAATGAGATTTTCACTCTGCAGTGGAGTGTGTGCTGATATGAAACTTCCTGGCAGATTAAAACTGTGTGCCGGACCGAGACACGAATTCGGGACCTTTGCCTTTCGTGGGCAAGTGCTCTACCAACTGAGCTACGCAAGCCAGGAAGTGGCTAAGTGCTGTCTCCGCAGTATCCTTTCTTTCAGGAGTGCTAGTTCTGCAAGGTTCGCAGGAGAGCTTCTGTAAAGTTTGGAAGGTAGGAGACGAGGTACTGGCAGAAGTTAAGCTGTGAGGACGGAGCGTGAGTTGTGCTTGGGTAGCTCAGTTGGTAGAGCACTTGCCCGCGACAGGCAAAGGTCCCGAGTTCGAGTTTCGGTGCGGCAAACAGTTTAAATCTGCCAGGGAGTTTCAGTCACAAATCTCCTTATACAGAGGCGGTTTCTCGCTGAATCGACGGTGGTATGCGCGTTACACTTTAACAATTGATTGACTTCGCGCAGATTCCAACAGACGGTGTAGTCGCAATGTTGCTACAAACACATAATAGCGCAGTTGTACCAAAACTTTGAACGTTCCTCTATCCAGTGAAATGAGCCAAGTGTTTCTATTTTTATAGTTTGTAATAAATAATATCTGTTCTTTCTTTTTGAATCACTTGGTAGTTTACGTGTATGTCAGTCAACATCAGACTTCTAAAGGTCTCTGTTTACGTTCATCAACTTATGGTTAGTACTGCAGATGTGTTAACTTTTAGCTAGCTAAATGACTGTTAGTTGCTGAAGGGCAAATAAATAAGATCATTTAACCAAGGAGATCAGTTTTCTCCTTGAAGTAAACAGAAGACTACAGTTTTCTTTTATCAGATCTAAGGCGAGGCAGCAGAGGATCAAGTAGGTAAAAAGACGAGGGCTAGTAGAAATCCTAGGGTAAGAAGAAATATTGAATTTAATTGATGAAAGGAGAAAATACAAAAACGCAGTAAATGAAGTAGGCAAAAGGGAATACAAACGTCTCAAAAATGAGATCGACAGATAGTGCAAAATGGCTAAGCAGGGATGGCTAGAGGACAAATGTAAGGATGTAGAGGCTTATCTGACTAGGGGTAAGATAGATATTGCCTACAGGAAAATTAAAGAGACCTTTGGAGAAAAGGGAACCACTTGCATGAATATCAAGAGCTCCGATGGAAACCCAGTTTTAAACAAAGACGGGAAAGCAGAAAGGTGGAAGGAGTATATAGAGGGTCTATGCAAGGGCGATGTACTTTACGACAATATTATAGAAATGGATTAGGATGTCGATGAAAATGAATTGGGAGATAGGATACCGCGTGAAGAGTTTGACGGAGCACTGAAAGACCTAAGTCGAAACAAGGCCCCGGGAGTAGACAACATTCCATTAGAACTACTGACGGCCTTGGGAGAGCCAGTCCTGACAAAACTATAACCGTCTGGTGAACAAGAAGTATGAGACAGGAGAAATACCCTCAGACTTCGAGAAGAATATAATAATTCCAATCCCAAAGAAAGCAGGTGTTGACAGATGCGAAAATTACCGAACTATCAGTTTAATAAGTCACATCTGCAAAATACTATAGCGAATTCTTTAGAGAAGAATGGAAAAACTGGTAGAAGCCGACCTCGGGGAAGATCAGTTTGGATTCCGTAGAAATGTTGGAACACGTAAGGCAATACTGACCTTACGACTTATATTAGAAGCTAGATTAAGGAAAGGCAAACCTACGTTCCTAGCATTTGTAGACTTAGAGAAAGCTTTTGACAATGTTGACTGGAATACTCTCATTCAAATTCTAAAGGTGGCAGCGCGTAAAATGCAGGGAGCGAAAGGCTATTTACAATTCGTACAGAAACCAGATGGCAGTTATTAGACTGGAGGAGCACGAAAGGGAAGCAGCGGTTGGGGAGGGAGTGAGACAAGGTTGTAGCCTCTCCCCGATGTTATTCAATCTGTATATTGAGCAAGCAGTAAAGGAAACAAAAGAAGTTCGGAGCAGGCATTAAAATCCATGGAGAAGAAATGAAAACTTTGACAGAATTACAATGTCATCGGCTAACCTCAGACAGCAAAGGACTTGGAAGAGCAGTTTAACGGAATGGACAGTGTCTTGAAAGCAGGATATAAGATGAACATCAACAAAAGCAAAACGAGGATAATGGAATGTAGTCGAATTAAGTCGGGTGATGCTGAGGGAATTAGATTAGGAAATGAGACACTTAAAGTAGTAAAGGAGTTTTGTTATTTGGGGAGCAAAATAACTGATGATGGTCGAAGTAGAGAGGATATAAAATGTAGACTGGCAATAGGAAGGAAAGCGTTTCTGAAGAAGAGAAACTTGTTTACATCGAGTATTGATTTAAGTGTCAGGAAGTCATTTCTGAATGAATTTGTATGGAGTGTAGCCATGTATGGAAGTGAAACATGGACGATAAATAGTTTGGACAAGAAGAGATTGGAAGCTTTCTAAATGTGGTGCTACAGAAGGATGCTGAAGATTAGATGGGTAATCACATAACTAATGAGGAGGTATTGAATATAATTGGGGAGAAGAGGAGTTTGTGGCACAACTGGACTAGAAGAAGTGATCGATTGGTAGGACATGTTCTGAAGCATCAAGGGATCACCAATTTAGTACTGAAGGGCAGCGTGGAGGGTAAAAATCGTAGAGGGAGACCAAGAGATGAATACACTAAGCAGATTCAGAAGGATGTAGGCTGCAGTAAGTACTGGGAGATGAATCTTGCATAGGATAGAGTAGCATGGAGAGCTGCATCAAACCGGTCTCAGGACTGAAGACCACAACAAGGCGAGGCGTTGGTTTTGATCAAAGAAATTTGACAAAAAGCAACATTTAACAGAAGTTCTCTATTACACTACGTCAAAGATATTGGAGAAAACAATTTTGGCAACGAAATTTGATAGTGCAATACGGGTCTTACTGAAAAGAACAATGGGAGGGGGGAAAGAGGTGAGGGAGTAAGTACAAAGTATCTCCCATAGGGGTTTGGGTGGAATAAGTCAGGAGCGATTTCAACCTAATTTCGTATATACAGGACTCATTTGTGTATTTTGTGTTCTTCGTATAACTATTTCCGTCATGATAATATTCCTACCACCCTTCGGTGCGGGTGAGGAACCACGACATGTAAAGATATTCGATAACGACCGGTATTAGTATTGAAACCGCGTGCGGTGCGCAGATATCAGCACACTGGACTCGCATTCGGGAGGACGAGAGTTTACATCCGCATCCGGCCATCCAGATATGTGTTTCCTGTGTTTTTTCCTAAATCGCTCCATTCAGGTGCCGATAGATTTCCTTTGAAAGGGCCTGGCTGATTTCCCTTCCCATCCTTGAAACAATCCGAGAACGTGTTCCGCCTTTCATGACCGTCGATGGGACGCTAAACCTTCATATACCTCCCTTCCTTTTTAGTACTGAATACACTGTTTTATAGGGGGCTAGGCAGACCGATGACAATCCTGATGACGGAACTTCCTGGCAGATTAAAACTGTGTGCCGGACCGAGACTCGAACTCGGGACCTTTGCCATTCGCGGGCAAGTGCTCTACCATCTGAGCTACCGAAGCACGACTCACGCCCGGTACTCACAGCTTTACTTCTGCCAGTATCTCGACTCCTACCTTCGCAGGAGAGCTTCTGTAAAGTTTGGAAGGTAGGAGACGAGATACTGGCAGAAGTAAAGCTGCGAGTACCGGGCGTGAGTCGTGCTTGGGTAGCTCAGTTGGTAGAGCACTTGCCCGCGAAAGGCAAAGGTGCCGAGTTCGAGTCTCGGTCCGGCACACAGTTTTAATCTGCCAGGAAGTTTCATATCAGCGCACACTCCGCTGCAGAGTGAAAAACCTCATTCTGGAATCCTGATGACGTTTCACCATTATGGGAGTAGTGAGCGGGGTGTAAAGACATATCAGAATATTTCTGTTATGCCTGAAGCAATTTCTGCCAGATATGGCACACGTACCACTCGCTATCTAGAAAAAATTACTGAGACAGTAAAACACCCCTTGCACCTCTGTGTCAAGAAGTGGTGGCGAAAAGAGATTACATAAAAACATAACTCAGATGTATTTGTAACAACTGAATGTAATGACACTTATTACTGACCATAACGAATAAAATAAAAACAACAACAAAATATTTATATAGGCTCCCTGAAGCTGCACCGTTACATTGTTACTCTGGAAGCGAACACCCAAAGAAATAAACGTATGCATGTTGCATCTGCGTGGTTTCTCAAGTCGTCTACCAAACTTGTATTAGGCTGTTGTCTCGCTCTTTGCTATTCCTTACAAGAAAAACACACCACAGCACCCCTCTCAGATTTAGTGGTAAGAGTACAGTGGACAGGTCGTCAGAAACTGAACACAGATCAAGCACGAAAACATGGAGGTGTGTACCGGACAGTGAAAAAAAAAAACAAGAAAAATAGAAACTGAACAGTATAATAAGAAGTGCAATGCAGAGCAGCCGGGAAGAGAAATTGCGTCGTGGTCAAGCGGTTACCGTGTTGGACTGCCAAACGGGCGAGCCGTATTCAAACGTCTCCCTTACCACTTTTTTTTATTATTCAGATTTGTCTGTGTTGTAGTGTAACGTCTGTTTGCAACAACGAGGTGTAAGGTGTAATGACAGTTGATTCTGTACAACTACTCTATTAGCAACCAAAAGGAAGTGGCTTTCGAATGAGAACCGCAAATGTTTGGTGGCAAGACAAGTCAACCGAAGCCTCCATAGGAAAACACGCCTGGTATGTCATACACGGCGTTAGTGACAGTACGTCTGTCATACGATACGAACCCCTTACCGACCCACCTACTTTGTACGATTGGTGAGTGAGGTAGTCCTCCTTGCCAGATTTAGGTGTTCGTGTGAATGCGAATGTGTTCGCTCCCAAGGAAATATGAAAACTTAATAGTTTGTCACATAAGCTGCAACAAATGAGCGCAACAGTTTCACAATCACACAGTTTCTCTGTGCTCTGTCAAAACACGTTTTTCACGTTTTTGAAGTTGCGTTCCGTTTTAGAATTCTTGACTCCTGAATTCTTTTGTTGTAACGTAGTTCACACCCGTTTATTTGTTGTTTTCATTTCTGTGAAACGTCTGTGTGGTATCTCGCTGCTCTCACTATTCGTCACATTTACTTGCGACGGTAACGTATTCTTACCAGATGACTCATAACCAATGTGTAGTGTGACAGCTGCCAAGACTACAGAAAGAGAGCAAAGATTTCGATGACCGGACGGATAGTTTACAACGTTGTCAAATGAATGGGACGTAGGAATTTCGAACACAGCTCACCTCCTTGGCAGTCCAACACCAGGACCGCTTACCCACGACGTCGTCACTGTTTTGGGCTGCTCTTTATTGCACTCCTTGTTTCTACTTTGCTTTTTTACGGTTCAGTACACATTTTTCCTGTTTTCATGCTTAATCTGTGTTTAGTTTTTGGTGGGTTATCCACTGGGCCATCATATCACTAAATCTGTGGGGGATGTGATGGGGAGTTTCCCTTGTTAGAACCGACGATGTGATTTCATGGTCCAATCGCCTGCCTGCTTCCAGTTTATTTTTGTTACAGTCATAATTACTTCCTACGGTCCACATTGTTCCATGATGCGTTCATTTATTTCTCTGTCTCTCCTGACAGTTCACATCAGCCGTCTATCAATTACTATGTCTCATTCACAAAATTAGTAACACTCATTGTAAATCATTAACATCAGACATACTGGAAACCTCGTTTCAAAATATACTTACAAGGGAACCTCCCCATCGCACCCCCCCTCAGATTTAGTTATAATTTGGCACAGTGGATAGGCCTTGAAAACTGAACACAGATCAATCGAGAAAACAGGAAGAACTTTTATGGAACTATGAAAAAATAAGCAAAATTTACAAACTAAGTATTCCATGCGTAAGATAGGCAACATTAAGGAAAACGTGAGCTCAGGAGCGCCGTGGTCCCGTGGTTAGCGTGGGCATCTGCGGAACGAGAGGTCCTTCATTCAAGTGTAACTTCGAGTGAAAATTTTACTTTCTTCATTTTCGCAAAGTTATGATCTCACCATTCGTTCATTGCCGTCTCTGTTCACTGTAATAAGTTTAGTGTCTGTGTTTTGCGACCGCACCTCAAAACCGTGCGATTAGTAGACGAAAGGACGTGCCTCTCAAATGGGAAAACACATCTGATATATTCTATACGACACTGGCGACGGCATGTGCGTCACATGACAGGAATATGTTGTCGACCCACCTTACCTGCACACTTGGCGAATGGGTAAAAAGATTCTACCTTGCCCGATTTAGGTTTTCTTATGGATGTGATAATCACTCCCAAAAAAGTGAAGAAAACATAAGAGTGTGTCACATAAACTCCAACAAATGAATGCAACAGTTTCATAGTCGCACAGTTTTCTCTGTGCTCTGTCAAAACATATGTTTTTAACGTTTTCAAATTTTTTCGTGTGTAGACCGTCAAATCCTGCATACGTCCAAGCAAATCTGAACATGTCCTGGAATTTTAGAGAGCGAAGTTGATTATGTGTGAGTGCCTGAACTCTGATAATTGTCTGGAAAAAAAAAAAAAATATTCACTCGAGGGAAGACTTGAACCAAAGATCTCTCGTTCCGCAGCTGCTCACGCTAACCACGGGACCACGGCGCTCCTGAGCTCACCTTGACTTTAATGTGGCATATGTTCCCCATGGACTACTTAGTTTGTATATTTTGCTTATTTTTTCATGGTTCCACACAACTTCTTCCTGTTTTCTCGATTGATCTGTGTTCAGTTTTTCAAGTCCTATCCACTGTGTCAAATTATAACTAAATCTGAGGGGGGTGCGATGGGGAGGTTCCCTTGTTAGCATAGCAAAAGTATTCGTTAATGATCGTGTTTCTTCTCCTGCCTGTCCAGTCGTTTTCAACCCGCAGCGCGCTTAATTTAAACCTGTGTCATCTAATATTCTTTTGTTCACTAACATCAATCTCATAGAGCAAAACAAAAAGTATCATTGTATCTTGAAACATTCGCATATCAAGACGCGAATATTTGTTATGCACGACAGTGTCGACATTTTGTGTACATTGATTAAAGATAATAAAAAAGATTATATTCTGGTGAGCATTACCAAAAGCTGTAATTTTATAGTTTGATACTCTTGACGTTTACGACTACGGGAAATTTGTTTTACAGTGCACAATTTTTTATTGGTTCAAATGACGCCAGAAAAAAGCTGATGCACAAAGAAAGAACATTCTAATATGCTATCGCTTTGTAAAGAAACTATAATCATCATTAATAGATTTTCAATAAGTTTCATTTCTTTAAGGGAATTGGGAAATAAACAAAAGTTATGATTCATAATAAATAATCTAAAAACAACAATGTGTAAGATTGATATAGTTTCTCTACTTTTACTACACTAAATCAGTTTAAATGTATAAAAAGTACACTGGAGTTTAACTTCAAATATTACTAACATGCGATTCCACACTATTCCTCACCACCTAGGGTAACTATCCCCAGTCTTTGGGGGCATTGTGCACTTGAGAAGGGAGGATTATATCAACCACACGCGAGTGAAAGTACTCGCCAAATTGTCTGCCAACTTCTGTTAGGTGGTTATAGTATTGCAATGTATTTGAACAGTAGATTGGGATGTGTAATTTCCTTCACTTTTGCATTTCAATACATTTTAGAATGTTCGTTATCACAGTGTTTTGAGATGTCTTCTACGGCACATGCAGCATGATCCCAAGCAGAATACCAAACGCACCCGTACCGCAGTTCTTATACTTTACCTACTTCTCCACGGATGCAACATAACTCCTTAAGTTCTTTGCTACATGTAGGCAGTAATCTCAGGGTGCCAATTAATAGCTTATTGATATGACTATCATCTTAAATGCTGGTAACATCTGATACCTCCAAAGGCTCTGGTGTTTCCTCTTTACTTCTTGTACCCTTTTTCTTCTCTTTTGGCTGTTCAAAGAAACACCCAAGTACAATTTTCTCCTTGTTTTTCTACCACATCTATTGTTTCTTTACATTCCTTACCCTTTTCCCCCATTTTGCCTTGTTTTTGGATGGGGTGTGCGTCTGTTCTTCAGCACACCATTACCCAAGTCTGCCGCTGCGAACTAACGCTCGCGTGGGGGCTTAATTATAAATTTAATGCAAATATTTTTAATTTTTAGTAGCTAACTGTCCGGTTACGCAGTCTCGTAACCGGTTGGCCCTGACTAGTATTACTCCGCAATCTGACTGCATAGAATAACAACAAAGAATGAAAGAAAATTTCCGTTAATACAATTAATTAATTAAGTCCCCAGCAGCTATAAAACCAACGAAACAACAAGCACAAATGTAGCTGTTCTGTGTATGGAAGTGTGATTCAACGTACACATCTGGCACGGTTCTTCTTCAATAAGACAAGAAATTTTAAATACCATTTATACTGAAGTAATTTAAAAAATAGAAATACTATAATTGCGCAAGAAATCCAGAATTACACTCTAATACAAGAACACGAGCCAGATGCTTTGTTGACTGAACCTGTGACGAGGCATTGTTTAAGACATAATGAAAAAAAAGGAATTTTTTAACTTCATATATATTGACGAAAAGCACTCTGATCATTACAATATCTTCATTCGAACAACATCTGCTGTCTAGCCCATGAAACAACTGCATACAACATGGCCACAAATAGCACAGCTATCAATATCCTCTCAGCACGATCTGCACAAGCACTCACTACGACGACATCTCAACAACGACTTGACTCCTACTACTTCTCAACAAGCACTGACTACTGCCACATCTCGACAAGCACTGCCAGTGGAGGCGGCCGAATAAAACTCCGGCGCAATCTCTGGCGCTGTGGCTCAGTGTAGCCACCTTTCACGCTATCGTATTCTGTGTGTCCAACTGTTGTATTTACAAAGCAACTACATTCAATGATACAATGAATTACAGATTTTAATAACATGTTCATACAAAAGTGAAACAGTAATTTATATATACAGGGTGTCTCACCTACTCTGCCCCCTCAAATATCTCTGGAACAACAATAGATATTCAAAAACGGGTTTCACCAGCATGAACTTGCGGCAGGGGCCTACGAAACTATGCGAAATTTCAAAACGTAAACAAATACTATTTTCAACACAAACTTGTGTATTTTTAAATGGACACCCCCTATTACCTCATATGCAATCAATAGCATGAAAAATCACAAAAATAATGGCGTTGGTTGCATCCAAATACGTCAATTACATCCCGAGAAATTGCGAAGCAAAGTTGACACTTGAAATAAATAAAGAGCACAGCTAGCGCACGTTCTGAGACTCAAGCATGCACCTCACGCTGCCAGTAATCGTGATGTGATTGACGTACTACGTCAGTGGAGTGTTAATGTATGATGTGGTATTGTATGACAACACATCATTAGCCCATATTTCATTGATTGCACTCCTAAAGGGGGATAATTTAGCCCCTTCTTGAGCTGTACCTTACTTGAAGCGGTCCACCTCTTATAATGTGTCAAATAATGCGGTATCAGAATGATGGATGTCCTGCGCATAATGTTTATTGTTGCGAAAGGACAACTAGAGGTGCAATTAGTGATAACACACTCGGTTTCACGTTTCTAAACCTCACAAGTTCTGAATATGTACCTTGTAAAGGATAGCAACGGCGTCACAGTTTCGGACGTTACGCATCGTATGTAGTATTGTGCTCAAAGCAGAGGTTGCCTGCACTGGTGCCTGTATCCTGCCATAAACATACCAATATCACCACGGCACGCTCTACCTTCAGTGTGCAAGTGCCTCCTAATCCGGTCTGTTGAACTGCTCTCATACTGTAAAGTAATTCACATACGTCGCCACATTAAAACCTGTTTTCTTGTGGCTTGTTACATTTACCGTGATCTAGTCGATATGCCGGCCTTCAGTAATGAAGAAAAAATATATATATTATTTTAATTTATGGTAAATGTCACAGAAATGCAACTGCAGCTGTGACACTGTACGCTGAACGCTATCCAGATCGCCGGTGTCCGTCACATCGAACCATTGGCAACATCTGCAAGACAGTCACGGAAACAGGAATCTGGGCTCTCACATAACGTCGATTTACAACGCCGGCGATTGGAAATTGAAACGAAATTGCTGTTCTGGCTGCTGTAGCGCACAATCCGCAGGTGGGTGTACGAGAAATTCCACGAGGTGTAGGAATATGCCACAGCAGAGCGTGTGCAGAATCTTGCATCGGCATCGGTTCCATCCGTTCAATATCTCACTGCACCAAGAAATGTACGTTAATGACTTTGAATCCCGCGTTGCATTCTGTTGTTTTGCACTTCAGCAGTTGCACGGTAATCCAGTATTCCTAAGCAATACGTTGTTTACGGACGAGGCTTCATTTACAAAAATGGTTCAAATGGCTCTGAATACTATGGGACTCAACTGCTGTGGTCATTAGTCCCCTAGAACTTAGAACTACTTAAACCTAACTAACCTAAGGACATCACACACATCCATGCCCGAGGCAGGATTCGGACCTGCGACCGTAGCAGTCGCACGGTTCCGGACTGCGCGCCTAGAACCGCGAGACCACCGCGGCCAGCGCTTCATTTACAAACCACGGTAATGTGGACCTGTGGAACATGGAGTAACGGTCCGTGCAAAACCCCCACTGGATTCGCCAAGTTGCTCGTCAACGACAGTGGAATGTCAATGTTTGGTGCAGTATAATTCCTAACTGCATTGTAGGTCCCTATTTTTACCGTGGAACATTGAATGGACAGCGATATTTCTTCAACACACACTAGCGCTCCTCATGGAGGATCTAGGATTGGAAACTCGTCTGTCAATGTAGTTCCAACATGATGGATGTCCCGCACACAATGCACAAGTTGCCAGAGACGTTCTAGAAGCGACATATCCAAATAGGTGGATGGGGCGGGGAGGTACTGTGCGATGGCCAGCACGCTCCCCAGACTTGACGCCATTGGACTTCTTTCTCTGGGGCGCAGTGAGAGAAAGTGTATTAAGAACCCCCAACGACAGTAGAGGATATGCAACATCGTATTAGTGCAACATGTGCGGCAATATCTGTAGAAACTCTACAACCTGTGCAACACTCTCTCGTTACCCGTCTGCAAACGTGTATTGATGCAAACGGACGGCACTTCGAACATATGTTGACGTGACAGTTTCATTGGTCAAGATGTGGGTGTATTTTCTATACTGGATGTAATGCACAACAATACAGTTTATGTGGGCAGCAGGGCACTAGTAAATGTGTTTAACAAAGTGAATTCAAGTGTGTTATCTCTAATTGTAACTATAGTTCTCATTTCGCTAGAATATACATACATTTACAATTTGAAAAACTTAACTCTGTGTTGGACGTGTTACTTGTTTATTTTTATGGATTGTGCATACCTTCCCATTGTGTGAGCCCCTGACAGACGCAACGTGACGTGCACGCTTGAGTCTCAGGACGTGCGCCAGCTGTGCGCTTCATTTATTTCAAGCGTCAACTTCGCTTCGCAATTTCTCTGGATGTAACTGACGTATTGCGATGCAACCATAACTATTATTTTTGTGATTTTTCATGCTATTGATTGCATACGAAGTAATGGGGGTTTCCCATTTAAAAATAAACAAGTTTGTCTACCCTATATATACAGGGTGTTAGAAAAAGGTATGGCCAAACTTTCAGGAAACATTCCTCACACACAAAGAAAGAAAATATGTTATGTGGACATGTGTCCGGAAACGCTTACTTTCCATGTTAGAGCTCATTTTATTACTTCTCTTCAAATCACATTAACCATGGAATGGAAACTCACAGCAACAGAACGTACCAGCGTGACTTCAAACACTTTGTTACAGGAAATGTTCAAAATGCCCTCCGTTAGCGAGGATACATGCACCCACCCTCCGTCGCATGGAATCCCTGATGCGCTGATGCAGCCCTGGATAGTGGCGTATTGTATCACAGCCGTCCACAATACGAGCATGAAGAGTCTCAGCATTTGGTACCGAGGTTGCGTAGACAAGAGCTTTCAAATGCCCCCAGAAATGAAAGTCAAGGTGGTTGAGGTCAGGAGAGCGTGGAGGCCATAGAATTGGTCCGCCTCTACCAATCCATCGGTCACCGAATCTGTTGTTGAGAAGCGTACGAACACTTCGACTGAAATGTGCAGGAGCTCCATCGTGCATGAACCACATGTTGTGTCGTACTTGTAAAGGCACATGTTCTAGCAGCACAGGTAGAGTATCCCGTATGAAATCATGATGACGTGCTCCATTGAGCGTAGGTGGAAGGACATGGGGCCCAATCAAGACATCACCAACAATGCCTGCCCAAACGTTCAGAGAAAATCTGTGTTGACGACGTGATTGCACAATTGCGTGCGGATTCTCGTCAGCCCACACATGTTGATTGTGAAAATTTACAATTTGATCATCAGAATCGAGGAAGTACAGTACATACTGACGAAACTAAAATGAGCTCTAACATGGAAATTAAGCGTTTCCGGACACATGTCCGCATAACAACTTTTCTTTGTTTGTGTGTGAGGAATGTTTCCTGAAAGTTTGGCCGTACCCTTTTGTAACACCCTGTATATATATATATATATATATATATATATATATATATATATATATATATATATATATATATATATATATATATATATCATGAATGTTCGTGCGTGCGTGTGCATTCAGAGGTGTCCCCAAAAGAACAGACGCACCGTTTTTGATCTTGCAGCCACTATGAATTAAGAAACAAAGGAATTAAAGACATGGGCTACCAGTGTGCACTGATTTGTATCAATGGGGCAAGCCGAAAATTTGTGATGTACCAGAAGTCAAACCGGGGTCTCATGCTTACTAGGCAGATGCGCTAACCATTATGCCATCCGGTCACAGTGAGGTTGTGGTGACCATTGACTACCCTGGCACGCCTCCTGTCAGACACAAATGTTCGACTTATACCACACACTAGTCATATGCCGCTGCTCTTTAGCGTCGTTACGCAGGTCATCTCGCAGATTCCCGTAGTAGTTCGAGCTTGGTGTGCATCAGCAGGGATCACAGGCCGTCATTGCCTTAGTTATATATGTGTTGTCTGTTCTTTCAGAGTCGTCCAAAAGAACAGATACCATTTTTTATCCTGTAGCCACTGTGTCCAGATGGCATAGAAGTCAGCACATCTGCCTCGTAAGCAGGAGCCTGTGTTCGAATCCTGGTCCGACACAAATTTTCAACTTGTCCCATCAGTGGCCACTGGCAGCTAATGACATTAATTCACTTGTTTCTTGACTGGCCGGCCAGAGTGGCCGAGTGGTTCTAGGCGCTTCAGTCTGGAACTGCGCGACCGCTACGGTCGCAGGTTCGAATTCTGCCTCTGGCATGGATGTGTGTGATGTCCCTAGGTTAGTTAGGTTTAAGTAGTTCTGAGTTCTGGGAGACTGACGGCCTCAGAAGTTGGGTCCCATAGTGCTCAGAGCCATTTGAGCCATTTCTCTTGACTGTTTGTTAATCACAGGAATCAGAAGAGGGCTGCATCAGTGCGAAGTAGTCGTGTTTATAGCAAGCTTCGAATACTCGATGCATACGATTACCCACTCTACACAATTACCCAGCTCTCCCTTAAATGTTACGATTAGTTTAGTCTCTCGCTGTTTCAAAGAAAGAATGTTACGAAACCAATTCACTACGTTTTCAGGCAACAGTTTTCTATGGAAGGAAGGTAGGGAGGAACATGAGGGTCTAATGTCCCGTCGATATAGAGTTCATTAGAGACTGTCCCACAGCAAGAGTTAGCAATACTGGAAATGGCGACCGTGCCAGGAGAGAGCAGAGCACTGACCATCGTTGAGGAGTCGCGCGTCGGCCGGCAGCGTGGGCGCGCCGGCGTCCAGCCAGTAGTGGCGGGTGATGCGGAACAGGCCGCAGGCGCCGTCGTTGCAGCCCAGCGAGCGGTTGCACCGCGACGCCGCCTCGCAGATGCAGCCGTAGCACGAGTCGTACCGCAGCCGCGACTCCGCGCCCTCTGCCGGCAACACCACACAACACTACGCTAACGAGTTTTTTATAAAATGTTCACGTTGGTATATGAACATCTAAGTTTCAATATCGATGTTCAAGTGTTTAAAAATCATAACATCGATACTAAAGACAAAACACCAACCTTCGATGATTGCAAAAAACCGCCGTCAATGTTTTCGTCTTTTCAGTGAACCCCTTTTTTCCGAACATGTCACATAACGACATCAGTTTAACAATTGCTAAGTGTCAAACTTGGCCGTGACAGGGAGGAGGGAGCAATATTTGTGGTCGAATTAAGGCAGGAACATTCCCCATTGTAGCAATGCATTGTTCGCTTGGCTTTCGGGGTTCATTCAGTTCAAGCAATACAATAGAAAAAACGAGTTGCAGTACGTGTTAGAGCGTTAATGTGCTGCTTCCGTCATGTGAGGTGCCGCATCATCATCATCATCATATCATCATCATATCATCATCATCATCATCATCAATATCAATATCATCTATGTTTTAACTTCATTAATTATTGTTTTTTAACCTAAACAATTTACAAAAATCAATGGTTGAAGAGCAGCAACATGGCCACTGTCGGGCTACAGTGCAGAAGAAAGCCATTCCCTCAGATGAAGAATGGTACACGTACGTTATTGCTATTGGACGTGTCTAACGTCACTGGGACCTTCCATGTGCAGATTGCAACTTACTATTGAAAGATGGCGTGTTTATATAGCTTATCACAATGTTCCCAAACTTGAGAAAGGCAGAGTGGCACCACGAACTGTCGGGGAGGACATAACTGTAAACTGGGTGGAAATCTAGTTGCCATGAATTACTTACCTCTGACACTATACCACGGACTACAGAGACTTGCAATCTATTTAACCAATGTAAAATGGGAAATTAAGGGGTATTCTGTGGTGTTCAGTGATGGATCTCTAATTTTTGGCGGTCACATCGATGCCGAGGTATCCATAGCCGACCTGCCTAAATATCACAATATGCAGCGATACTCGATATCCACACCTCTACAACACCTTAAAGCATGGCGTGGGAAGCTATTTGACACAACAGGACTGATCTGGTGATTATATGTGGCAAGAATGTTAAGAACAGTGTACAAAATGGCATATTCTAGCAGGGCAATGCAAGACCCAACACTGCAGTTCAGATTAAAAACACTATTATGAATATAAGATCCTTGACTAGCATTCCCAGCCCATAGGTTTGTCTTTGTGATTTAATGGGAAGACCTGTATTTTCAAAGCAGCGTTAGTCAGCAAACTTTATCAACTAGTACTGCATGTGCTTTAGGCATCGCTAAAAAATTCACAACATGACATTCGGAGGCCGTTTGCTTCCATGCTTCAACGAAAACCTAAGTGTAGTCGTCTTCATGTGAATTACAGCTCGTATGATGATAGAAAAAAAATGAAAGATTAATCATTTAATAAACGCTACTTCATGAATATCTCCACATATATTCATAAACATAAGAATTTTGCTTCATGGTGTAACACTCTCCAAATCTATAAGCGTATAAGGCTCAGATGGCTTTGAGCACTATGGGGCTAAACATCTGAGGTCATCAGTCCCCTAGAACAGAACCACTTAGACCTAACTAACCTAAGGGCATCACACACATCCATGCCCGAGGAAGGATTCGAACCTACGACCCTAGCGGTCGCGTGGTTCCAGACTGAAGCGCGCCGGCCAAAGTGGCCGTGCGGTTAAAGGCGCTGCAGTCTGGAACCGCAGGACCGCTACGGTCGCAGGTTCGAATCCTGCCTCGGGCATGGATGTTTGTGATGTCCTTAGGTTAGTTAGGTTTAACTAGTTCTAAGTTCTAGGGGACTAATGACCTCAGCAGTTGAGTCCCATAGTGCTCAGAGCCATTTAAACCATTTTAAACCAGACTGAAGCGCCTAGAACCGCTTGGCCACACCGGCCGGCTATAAGCGTATAAGGATAGTGACAAATTTCAGGGGGGAACAATCATCAGTGAAGATTTGCCGATGATGTTGATATCCTTTGCAACAGCACCTGTTGAATGCAATGATCACTCTAATGATCACAGAATATGAACTGATGAGTGTAGGATAAGCAGCCAACATGGCGAGGGCTCCACCATCTCTCCCCCCAAGGAGGAAGGGAATACATAAATTTCAGCTGTTATCAAGAAGGCTCCACTATCTTTCCTAAGGAAGAAGGGCTGTCTTGTCTGTGGCCATTCGCCAACCAACTCTGCTACCAGCCACACACTCGCGATCAGCAGGTTGCCGCGCTGCAGTCACTAGCTAGAATCCTCTCATGTGCCAGTGATTTAGCAACCGGAAGCACTTGCACTGTATGTACGCAAACTTTCTGGACAACGCCGGCCGCGGTGGCCGTGCGGTTCTAGGCGCTCCAGTCCGGAGCCGCGCTGTTGCTACGGTCGCAGGTTCGAATCCTGCCTCGGGCATGGGTGTATGTGATGTCCTTAGGTTAGTTAGGTTTAAGTAGTTCTAAGTTCTAGGGGACTGATGACCACAGCAGTTGAGTCCCATAGTGCTCAGAGCCATTTGAACCATTTCTGGACAATAAACAACCTGTGCTGGGTTGTTATCTACAGTATCTCCTGCAGCCATCACAATAGGCACCGGCCACACCGCCAGCAGAGTGAGCCTCAATGACTGTGGCGCTGCAATCAAATCACATGCTCCATGTGAGTATCCACCTGCCTACCTGGCAACGACCCCAGAAGGCATCATTTGCTTACGCCCTGGGCTTAAGCTGGCCATGGTTAGCAGTCCATCCGTCAGAGCTCAGGCATTCACT
Organism: Schistocerca serialis cubense; assembly: GCF_023864345.2. NCBI lineage: Eukaryota > Metazoa > Arthropoda > Insecta > Orthoptera > Acrididae > Schistocerca > Schistocerca serialis. The sequence goes on from NC_064639.1 coordinate 287,358,594, forward strand.
CAACATACGCTCTGTGCCCAGTGACTCAGTTGGAGCACAAGCTCACCCTTTCAGCCATGCTCATACTCCAGGCTCTTACACAGTATACACCCATTGGCTTATCAGTTGGAGGACGAGCACAGCTCACTATAGTAGCAATACAATAGCATTTCCTGTGCTGACCCTGTCACCAGTCAGGGCTTGCGGGTTTTAGTGGAATTGTTTGCCAAGTGTTATATCTTCCTCCAACTGACGACAAACTGAAGTACCAATTCTCCTGCTATTGGACGATAGCCTAGTTATGTTCCTTTCAGATCTTGTGTGTTTAAAATGCTGTGCTACTCCTAATGAAGAGTTACTTGTTCTTTATCTATTTGGGAGCCAGTTATGCACCGTACACCGGTCATAATAGGCTTAGTGAAGTTTCCTCAAGCTTATAAGGACTGGAGCTATGTCACTGTTGTTATTACTGAATACATGGTTATACGCAGTAAGACTAGTTACAACAATGAGCATAAACAAACGAAACACCGAAGAGTGGAGGAGCAGCGACTTATGAGATTAGACACAGAAGAACTTAGTGTCGAAATGGAGGACCAAGTGGTAGAATGCTGCCACATTAGAAGCAAAATAACAGACGACGATTCAAGGACAGCAACAGGAAGTAGACGAGCACAGCTGAAGGGAACATTCATCACCAAAATAAGTCTAATAGTAATGAAGAAATTTCCGAGAATATACGGCATTTCTGGATCAAGGTAAACTATATAAGTTAGTCGTGAATGTAGAAAAACCAGAAACGAGCAGAACTGAAGCGTGAGAGATGTACTGCTGCGCTGTAGAACATTGTTGAAAAGTAAGTGGATCGATAATGAGTGGGCTTTTCGCAGAATTGGCGAGGAAAGAAAAAACAATGAAGAAGGAACAGAAGAAATTGAGGCATGCGGTCTATTTTGAAAAACACTTATTCACAACTGATGTGGTTTCCGGAAGAAACGTCTATAGATCTACATACCTTTTCTCGGGAAATTGTTTAAAATTTATCAGCGGGTTACCTAAAATATTCTACCAAAGTTTCATTATCTCAATGCCTGAGATCAGAACAGCATTGTTTGAATGCGTGTGCGTACAGCACTTCTCATTCAGTTCAGTGTAGCGAATAGTTATGTGCAAGTCAGCTTACTTGGTGCATCAGCAGTCAGTGTGCAATACTGCACTGGACTTGTGGTATGTTTTGGAGAGCGACAGAAGACTGAGTTAGCGCCCCAATAGCAATCACTTTAACTAGTTAATCTTGCACTTGACTCCCTGCCCCATGCATCTACTGAATTGATTTTGCTGTTGAACTGTGTTTTTTATTGATCGCCTGCGTTAGAGGTTATTATAGTTATCAGAATCTAAATGAACTTTAACGCTAAATAGTATTAATGGAAAGGTGGCCCTGTCACCATTTTAGTCACTTGTTGATGGATGATTCATATCAACACAGGATTGACCTTTTATAAAATTTGTGGCATAAGTTTATTGCTGAAAAATTTAACAAAAATCTATGTTAAGCGTGATGAAAAAATAGAACAAGAACTGATGGCAGCACAAATATGCAAAAAACAGTTAACACTTCCTAAGGTTGCCAAGCACTAAGGTTTGTCTGACTGAACTGTTTACTTTGGCTGAAAACATGGATAACGCAATCTGAAATTATCTAATAGTGAACAGACTATGATGGATTTATTCTGCACAGAAGTTATACTACGTTGTTGCTGAGACCAAGTGGCAAGATTTTGATCCTGTTTGCTCTAAGAAGCCGGTGCAGCAAGACAGCACTCCCTTTCACTACGTGTGGCGCTTTCTCAGGTGACAGTTGTGGTTCAAGTGTCTTCAGAGCAGTGATGCTCGGTGCCTGTAATTCCCTATCACTGCCACGAAATTTGCGAAGTCACGGCTGGCGGTTGCTAGACTGGTCGCAATTACTCTCTAATGGAGCCCTAAAATCTCGGCAGATTCCAGCGTGACACACTCGTTCGCCAGATATACCATGGACCAATCTGACTCACCCGTACAGCAGTGCGCACAAGGAGATCGAATGTCAAGGCAGCAGACCTGCCACAAATAAGATTGCTCTTGGCACAGTGAGCTGTCAGAAATGACAGATTTAAACTGTCAGTATAACTAAATCCTCACCACAGACTCCCCAGTCAAAACCACTGCTAGTGTGAAGTCACACTTAGGATATCTGTCCAAAGTGCACCCCTCAACAGTCAAGACCAGACCCACTCCAGACCTGGGTCTGAATCGGAATACGCCGAACCGCTCCGGACCAGAGTCTGAATCGGAAGACCAGGTTTCTCCTCCCCTCACTTTCCATCAAACCTCGGTGAACTCAACAAAACGACTTCTGCAACCACTCTCACAAGGGCTTCATGGCATCACAAGTCTCAATGACCTCCTTGTCTCCCCTCTAACTCGTCTGCTCTACTCATCGACCAATCCTAATCAAAGGTAACAATATTATTCTCTTTTCAGGAGAAGTGGCCAATCCCTGACTTGCAGATTCCCGTGCAGAGAGAAGACATTGTGCTCTTGATTTCTTTTTCACATAGCCGCTTTAGGCAGCTTGTTATTTTGAGTTTTCGTATAGCTCTAAAGTGAACAACACATTTATCATGGAGATCACTATTTGGATTTCCCGAACGTTACTACGTGCCCAACCAGGGACCCTACCTAAATTAAGAGAAGTGTTTTTGGGCCGCAGCTAAGCTACGAGAAGTGTTTTTGGGTCCCAACGTATATCATTTCAGAAACACCATAAATGTTGCATTCCTTCTAAAGTTGTTTTGAAAGTCTAAGGCTTCTCGAAAAACTCTGCAGGCTGAGAGATATCACTTGACGGCTTCCTCGATAGTGTCCATGGTGAACATGGAAACTCGCCAATTTTTATGGCCGCCGTCTGTTCACAAAGGCTGCCATAATGCATTGGTTGGGCGACCGAGATTTCTCTCACGCCCCCGCCTCTGCTGTAGCAAGAGGCACCTAGCAGGCAGCGTCGGGTAGGCCGTTTTTCCGCCTCTTCGGCTAAATGAGTTGTCTGCTCACCGGTGGGTGAAATTTTTGTTCCCAGCATTCTGTCGTCAGTAAGTGCTTCGAGATGATTTTTTTTTTCCCTAATAGCTGCACGTGGCTTTTAAGTCCCAAACATCCAGTGCAAGATTTGCTGTTAAATGGCCAAACTGCCTGTTTGTTCTCAACTCCAGAGAAATATTACTCCACGGAGACCCACCAGAAAGATCTTGCCTGCATTAACGGTGTATACGCTTTCATCAATGTCTGCTCTTGCTAATACCTTCCTGTCGTCTCACAAACAGTATGTCCTGGGTGGAGGATAGTGAGAGAGTGATACGTCCTCTCTCAAGTGTTGTGTTCATATAGTAGAACTTGACCAAAGCGAAACACGTGTAATACGGATATCTGCTCTAACTTTACAAGGATTTCAGTCCAGCTCCATTCACTACACTTTCATATGCTAATATTTTTGTATAAAGCGGAACATGCCTGACTCAGAACTGAACGCGAATATCAATGCTTGTAATTCATTGTCTAATGCGGAAAGGGGTTGTACAATACTACCGTATTAAAATATACATCAGTGTTATTTACAACTCCAGGACGACGATCTTTTAACACAAAGACCGTAAAGACCTGACAATGCTGTTAAACTGCGTAAAACCAAGAAAAGATGTTCGATGCAACACACCACTGCGGGTGTTGACATCAAAACGCTCCGCTCTCTGCAATAACGAACAAGCTACGCGCAGTGTCGGTACATCAGAGGGAAACAGTTCACTCTTGAGTTCTCTGTTTGTCGACGTTTCTAGTTTTCCATTATTACTGGCGCGCGCGGGCTCACACTGGAACATCGTTGTGCACCTACGACCACTCTGCTGGAATCTGCGCAGTGAAAGATGTGAGTGTTGTTCCATTAAACAATGGTTTTCCCATCGAGGTCAAGCATTCCAAAGAAATGCTCTACCTGCATTATTTTCTACCCGTTTCAGTTGACTAGTAGCTCTTTAAGTGAGAACATGATGTCGAAAGAAGAAACTATGTCGCTAACAGTTACCAAAAAGATTAAGGTAGTCGAGGCAAGTAAGAAGGACTAATTCACTGTGTGCGAAATAATGTTACGGTAAAACACAAGTTTGTGATACTTTCAGAAACAAGGGTATGATACGGGACGAATGAATGACGGGAAACCGGCAAATGAAAAGAAAAACGAAGAAGACAGGAAATGAAGAAATCAACGAGACAGCGTCGGGATGGTTCTTGAGTACGTGGTCAAAAAAGTTACCTTTGTCTGGGCTCATGTTGTAGAGTGAGGCTCACAGTCGCTAAAGGACTTGGAAATAAGGAGTTTAAGGCGCCCACAGGACGGCTAAACAGTTTGAAAGCCAGGTACATCATCATGTGGAATGAAGTGTGTGGGGAAGCTAAGAATGTGCACGAAAGTGTTGCAACAGAATGGAAGGCAATACCGCACAACGCACTTGCGCATTATGACCAGAAAGTCGTGTTCAGTACCGCTGAAACGGGATTTCCAGCAATTAAAGGTGAAAAGATTACCGACAGAAAAATGTCCAAGAGATGACTCACTGTACTGCTGTGTGGAAACATATTAGGTAAATAGAGAAGCCACTGGAGATTGGAAAGGCGGCATAGCGCTTTGTTTCACGAACATAATACGTCAGTAATCTGCCAGGAAGTTTCATATCAGCGCATTCCGCTGCAGAGTGAAAATTTCATTCGGTAAACATCCTCCAGGCTGTGGCTAAGCCATGTCACCACAATATCCTTTCTTCCGGGAGTGCTAGTCCGCAACGTCTGCAGGAGAGCTTCAGCGAAGTTTGGAAGGTAGGAGACGAGGTACTGGCGGAATTAAAGCTGTGCGGACGGGGCGTGAGTCGTGCTTGGATGTTCAGTTGGTAGAGCACTTGCCCGCGAAAGGCAAAGGTCCCGAGTTCGAGTCTCGGTCCGGCACACAGTTTTAATCCATATACGCCAGAAAGCTTCCAGTAACATGGCGAAGCAATAAAAAGGAGTGGATGGTGAGTGGTCTTACGGAAGAATGGCTGGGCTCATTCAACTCCCAAATGAATAACAGATCACCAAGTCCTCTATTTCCTAGACAATGCAGCTTGCCACCCGGAAGTCGAGTTATCAAACGTGAAATTCGCCTGGTTCCCGTCAGGTTCTCAAAATCCATGTACGACGGGGTTATTTACATATTCAAGTTCAAATGCCTCTAAGCACTATAGGACTTAACATCCGAGATCATCAGTCCCCTAGACTTAGAACTACTTAAACCTAAATAACCTAATGACATCACACACACATCCATGGCCGAGGCAGGATTCGAACCTGCGACCGTAGCAATAGCGCGGTTCCGGACTGAAGCGCCTAGAACCGCTCGGCCACAGCGGCAGCACACATTCAAGTCCCATTATAGGCTGTTATTGGCACAGTCTCTTATTTTGAACAAACAAAGTAAATTTGCTCTTGCATGGTCAGTTTCTGTCCTGGATGCTGTGAAGTACATGTTAGTACATATTAACTTGGCATTAAGGAAAAAAGCCTAAAACTGTTACCAAGTGCTTCAACAAAGCGGGGTTTGGAGGTCAAGAACAAGCCGCTTCTGAGGCCAACGAAGTTCAACAAAATGCAGCAGCAATCGCTGAATCAAAATGCGAAAAATTTCTGTCAATTCATTCCAGCTTCACTTCAACAACAAATTTAATAGAAATCCGCAACACAAAGAGGTCTTTAAGAAGCCAAGGAAGAAGAGGAGGAGGAGGAGGAGGAGGAGGAGCAAAAGTACGTCTCTAGAAAAATTAATACGCGTGATGAAGCTATTGTATGAAATTGTCACAAGCTGTTGGAACTATTCTACTACTGTGTAAAAAACAATTTTGAACAGGAATGTTGCGAAAAAATTGAAATGTAGAGCAAATAAATAAGGAAATAATGTGTATGTACATACAACGATAAGCAACTTTAAAGTTGAAGTAAAAATACAGAAATTTCGTATTATTTATCAGTTAGGGTAATAGTCTACTGTTCCGTTGTACACTGTTGAGTAAATAAACATGTGCTGCACTGGAGTGTAGGTACGTAAATAGGAGCATAATTACGTATTATTCTTTTGTACAGGATACCTGACGAATTTTATGTAGCCTAGTGATAATCCCTTGCGATCCCGTTTGGAGCAAGTTTTACTTTATTACAGAGAAACCTATTCCGGGGTTTGCAACAGTACGCAGTAGTAACGGGTAGGAATCGACGACAGTCTTAGGACAATTCGAATAAGAAGAGAGACGATAAGAAAATAAAACGGCGTGGAGGTGACACCTACATTTCCGCCAGTAGCGTTGACATTAAAGGAAAGATTTTCAGCTGTGTCATCGTGTTATCAAAAGTGTTACTGGAAAGTAAGTGGTGGTGAGCAAGAAGAGCTCTTTGACAGTTTCTACGGTGGGTGATCAAGGTAAAGCATTACGAAATTCTGTTTTAGGTGAATGTATAGTGAAGAAATATAGTACCGGTACGTCTTACAAGAAGCTGACGCCAAATCATAGGCGGTTCAGGAAAACTACCTGGGAATATTTTCTATGTATTTCTAGCACTAATTTCAAAGTATGTCGTACTTATATATTAAGCCTGTATCGGATATCTGTCAAAAGACTACGAATCATACAACGAAACAAGAAACTAGTTAACGATTCGTTTCAGGAGAGAAGGGACAAACATGATAATCGCTCTCGCGAAAACCACAGTTTCAGTTTGGGAAACGGTAAGAGAGCACTTATGCACAAGTCCGAATCGACAAAGTCATTACTATGAACACAAATCATCTTTGAGATAATGTGAGAACCCAACTCTGAATATTAAATTATTGTATGACCTTTTATCAAAGATATTCTTTGAAACTACAGGTGATAACTTTGAAACGAGTTATGTAATCTATTTTAAGTATTTCACGCTTAGCTGTGACTACACCTCCAAACAACCTAGAAGAGATATCCGACTTTTACACTGCTTCTGAAAATCAATTTGAAGCCAGTAAAAAACGACCCTTGCTTCGCAGAATTCTTAAGTCACAAAACGAATGCTGAAACATACCTTATACTTAAGGAAGACTTTATTCATAAAAACTAATGTGACTCATCGTATCTTGTGATTAAGTCTGAGTTCCCGTAAAACCAATCTGTATCCAAACTGAATGTGACCAGCCAATTTTTCGAAGTCCCTTACGGTTATATGCTTTCAATGTCCACGTACATAGTGATGGTTCATTTATGTACTTATTCATGGAAATGCAAGCTAAAAAGAACCCCAGGACTGTTGTACTGTTCATACATATTGTTCTAGAAATCGAACTGAAAGACTTTCCATACGTCAAGCATATTGACCTGCCCTGCCATGTACGTGGTGGTTAGAATACGAACTCTTAAGTAGTGTCATTTTCTTCATTGATAGGACGAGTGTTTCGCGTGGAAGTTACTCATCTTTTCCCTTACTTGAGGACATCCCTTTGGGTAATGTGTTACGAACTCTGGTCTGAATAAAGAATAAGTGAAGAAATAAGCCAATCGTGCTGCAGACTCCTGCTTGTTAGCAATGGTGATGTGCAGAAGTAATCCATCGCTCATTATTGTTCTTATGGACAGAAGTTTAATGGAGCTATGATAATAAGTTTTTGACCGACATATCTTTAAGAAATCTATCGCCAAGGGAACCGTGTTAAATTCTGAAGTATTCTGTTCTGAAATACGAAGCAGATAGATCGGTACTGTGCTCACTAACGTAAAAAGGTCCGTATACATCATTCCGATTTTTGAAGCAGAAATATAATAACGGAGTATAGAAAAAACAGACTATGAACAGAGACGTTTAATGTAGTGAACCCAGAAAAAGAAAAGAATGTCAGGGATTTATTTAAGAACATGTATGCTGAAAGTAGTCCATGGTTACAGAATATGCTTTAAGATAGTCACCAGCAAAGAGGCGTTATTTAGAAAATAGACATCCACGCAGGCCAGGTTCAAATGGTTCAAATGGCTCTGAGCACTATCTGACTTAACTTCTGAGGTCGCCAGTCGCCTAGAACTTAGAACTAATTAAACCTAACTAACCTAAGGACATCACACACATCCATGCCCGAGGCAGGATTCGAACCTGCGACCGTAGCGGTCACGCGGTTCCAGACTGTAGCGCCTAGAACCGCACGGCCACTACGGCCGGCTCAAATAATGATATTGTCCTATGAGCCTTTCTTCCGGAAGTTGCCTCAGTTTTCTTCGTAACATTTGATGGACTTAAGTCATCACCATAACCAGTATACTGTTAGGAAGCAACACTTAACGTAGGCACCGCTATTGGCCCTATGCCTTTCCGTTTTATTTCTTAAATGTGTTGTCCCAGGACAATATTTTTTGTGAAATTATCTTGTAAAATATTATACACCATGTCGAATGCCTTTGTTAAACGTAAATTTGTATTTTTTTTATGCCACAACGCAATTCTTAATCTTTTTTGAACGATTTCGTGACGCCGCCATTTGCTAATCTCTCTATTTTTGACGTGCGATTGTACAATTTTGGCCTTGGGTCATGTTCAAGTGTTTTATGGGCGATTTTTTTAATGATATATTATGGCATGTATGTCCTTGCTCCTATGAATGCATGTCACAAAATAAATTTCAGGAGCACGTTGCTTTTGAGCATTTGCAAAGTCGTAATGGTTGTCGGGTAATTCTGAGCCAATCTCTCCGCATCTCGCAACCAGATGTTTTCAATGGTCGAGAGATCTGGAGAAAATAATCGCCACAGGGCAACGCTCGGCGGAATTGTTGAAACATAATTTCACGGAAACCTCGAGAACAGGACGTGGTCATCAGCCTTAACACATCAGAAATGTAACGCCTGCTGCTCATATTACTGGCTAAGCAAACTAGGGGTGTGCTCAGCAGCACTCCTTACCGTCATGCTAGGTGTGGCGCCTGTATAACTACAACAAATGCAAGCTAATAACGTCCCATCTCCTCGGAACTTCTTGAAGGAAAGAACATTGGCTTTAACGTCCCATCAACATTGAGATTATTAAAGAAGGAGCACAGGCTCGGATTGTGTCAAGGATGGGGAAGGAAATCTGCCGTGCCCATCCTGGCATTTGCCTGGAGAGATTTGGGAAAAATCACGCAAAACCTAAATCTGGATTCCAAAACGCGGTTTTAAACTGTCTTCCTCCAGAATGCGAATCCAGTGTGCTCAACACTGCGCCAGCTTGTTCGGTCGGTACTTCCGGTCACGGAAATATGCATCTAGATGCTGCATAAAGAACTGGGATTCGTCTCAGAGGACGAGGCGGTGGCTCTCCAGTGTCCCGTGTGTCGCTGGCTGCACCACTGTCGCGCAACTACCTCTGCTGCCAACGCAAGCAAGCCATGACAATGGTCGCCATGCTGACAGCCCGTGGTGCTTCAGGCGTGGTCACACTGCCTTTGCGTATGCCTGTCTAGCTGCAAATAAGACAATTTACTGTCTCAATGTACGTGACTCGCCTTATGTCCGAGTGAATATTATGTCTGCTCTCTCGAGCGCTAGTCGCGTGGACCCGTTGATATTCTGTATGGCGTGTGTGTGGCCTTGCAGATACCGTTGATTCGATACTGATATGCCAACCATGGGACGCCAACCAACGCGAACAGTAATATCACAGAACCATAAACCACAGTCGCGATATGCCACCAAGTTTGAATTCTGACATGAGCTGATAGACATTTCTCATTCTTATACGAGGCGTAACACGAGTGTCGCACACACAAATACCATTCAAATAAAAATTCAAAATGCGAAACACGCTGTATAATCTTACCTCATATACAGAACGTAGACAGTGTTACCTTTGCCTATGTAGTGTGATTACGCTGAAATGGTACACATCTGCATGTCAAAGCACGTCAGCTTTACGTCTGTTACAGGGCACCTTCACGGTGTTGCAATTTTAATTGTAGGTAGTGTATACTGAGATTGTGAGTGGCCTTGTTTCGCTTCTTTCGGGCACACCCCATATTACTCTCGTATCTGTTGGACACCTGCCATCAAATGTAGACTAGGTCTACAGAGTTGGGTTAGTGAAACATTCATCAAATCATTCGAAGTATGAATTAAAAAACGGCTTCAGTAACAATTTTTCACGTTTTATTCATTGTTGTTGTTGTTGTTGTCTTCTTCAGTCCTGAGACTGGTTTGATGCAGCTCTCCATGCTACTTTATCCTATGCAAGATTCTTCATCTCCCAGTACTTACTGCAACCTACATCCTTCTGAATCTGCTTAGTGTATTCATCTCTTGGTCTCCCTCTACGATTTTTACCCTCCACGCTGCCCTCCAATGCTAAATTTGTGATCCCTTGATGCATCAGAACATGTCCTACCAACCGATCCCTTCTTGTCAAGTTGTGCCACAAGCTCCTCTTCTCCCCAATTCTGTTCAATACCTCTTCATTAGTTATGTGATCTACCCATCTAATCTTCAGCATTCTTCTGTAGCACCACATTTCGAAAGCTCCTATTCTCTTCTTGTCCAAAGTATTTATCATCCATGTTTCACTGCCATACATGGCTACACTCCATACAAATACTTTCAGAAATGACTTCCTGACACTTAAATCTATACTTGATGTTAACAAGTTTCTCTTCTTCAGAAACGCTTTCCTTCCCATTGTCAGTCTACATTTTATATCCTCTCTACGTTGACCGTCATCAGTTATTTTGCTCCCCAAATAGCAAAACTCCTTTACTACTTTAAGTGTCTCATTTCCTAATCTAATTCCCGCAGCATCACCCGACTTAATTCGACTACATTCCATTATCCTCGTTTTGCTTTTGTTGATCTTATACCCTCCTTTCAAGACACTGTCCATTCCGTTCAACTGCTCTTCCAAGTCCTTTGCTGTCTCTGACAGAATTACAATGTCATCGGCGAACCTCAGTTTTTATTTCTTCTCCATGGATTTTAATACCTACTCCGAATTTTTCTTTTGTTTCCTTTACTGCTGGCTCAATATACAGATTGAATAACATCGGGGAGAGGCTACAACCCTGTCTCACTCACTCCCCAACCGCTGCTTCCCTTTCGTGCTCCTCTACTCTTATAACTGCCATCTGGTTTCTGTACAAATTGTAAATAGCCTTTCGCTCCCTGTATTTTACCCCTGGCATCTTTAGAATTTGAAAGCGAGTATTCCTGTCAACATTGTCGAAAGCATTCTCTAAGTCTACAAATGCTAGAAACGTAGGTTTGCCTTTCCTTAATCTTACTTCTAAGATAAGTCGTAAGGTCAGTATTGCCTCACGTGTTCCAACATTTCTGCGGAATCCAAACTGATCTTCCCCGAGGTCGGCTTCAATCAGTTTATCCATTCCTCTGTAAATAATTGGCGTTAGTATTTTGCAGCTGTGGCTTATTAAACTGATTGTGCGGTAATTTTCACATCTGTCAACACCTGCTTTCTTTGGGATTTGAATTATTATGTTCTTCTTGAAGTCTGAGGGTATTTCGCCTGTCTCATACATCTTGCTCAGCAGATTGTAGAGTTTTGTCAGGACTGGCTCTCCCACGGTCGTCAGTAGTTCTAATGGAATGTTGTCTACTTCCGGGGCCTTGTTCCGACTCAGGTTTTATTCATTACATGATGCATTTCGGACCCTGTGGGTTCATCTTCAGGTGTAATTGGTCTTATTGCACGATTTATTTGTCCTCTTGAAAGAGATGAAATGAAATGCATATTCCTGTCACAAAGTTCATAACCTAACATCAAACCTTTTCGTAAGTCAGACGCGGAAAATGTGTGTGAAATATAGGAAAAGGTGAATAGTGTAAACTTACCAAATAATCCAAGAAAGGGTTTTTAGCGTTTTAGTGACAGGATAAGTTTTTTCCTCCATCGTTTTCAAGCATATCACGTCATTCAAGAGGCACATTCGCAAGCACATGTTTCTAAACACTTCACAGATATTTTTGTGCATTGTGTGGTCTAAGATGAATTTTTCATAGCACACCTCTTGAATGAAGTGATATGCTTGAAACCGACGGAGGAAAAAACTTATACTGTTACTAAAACGCTAAAAATGCTTTTCTTGGATTATTTGATAAGTTTACACTATTCATCTTTTCCGTTATTTCACACATATTTTCCGCATCCGATTTACGAAGTTCATAATCTAACATCAAACCTTTTCGTGGCAGGAATATGCATTTCATCTCATTCAAGAGAACAAATAAATCATGTATTAAGACAAATTACACCCGAAGATGGACCCACAGGGTCCGAAATGCATCGCGTACTGAATAAAACACACAGAATTGTGACTGAAGGCGTTTTTTAATTCATACCTCGAGCGTATTGAGTACAGTCACGTTTGGAGCTGCAAAATATGGATAAAATTAAATTGATCAAAGCAGTCACGTGTCTGCGAAGGCATCCTATATGATCGTTTCTTGGTTATTAGTCGATGTGATATAGTACTGAATACGACAAAGTTTCCTTCAGTGGTAGCTGCTGATATTGTCACATGGTCACAAACCTCAAGACTGAAACTAAAGATAGGACTGTACCTGTGTGGGAACCGAGGAAAAATTTTTCAGAATATTTTTGCGTTTCAGTTTTCGTTTTTACTTTATATTTCTGAAACGAAGATCAGGAACCAGCCCAATATTTCCTTAGATGAGTGTGGTAAACCGTCCGAAAATCGGAATCAGGGTGGCCAGTGTACAGGTGCCGACGCTCGCCGAAACGGCGCACGGAAGGAACCGGCATGTGCGGTGCCGCATTGTCTATGAAACACGTTCGCCTTCGAAGGCTTACGTCACCGTTTGGGAAACAGGTTTCTCACATAGCAGGGAAGTGTTTTATTGTGCTTCCCGATGATGCAGCGAAAACGAGCATTCAACATTTGGCGAGAAAGACTGAACATAACACTCAAAGCAGCATTTTCGGTCAAGAAAATAATTCTACGATAAACTGTCTAAGATAGACGTATTTATAAAGGCAGTTATGAAATACCTCTTCAGTATTATATTATGTACAGGGAATGGTTACTTGGGTAATATACACTGAAGCCCCAAAGAAACTGGTATAGGCATGCGAATTCAAATACAGAGTAAACAGGCAGAATACGGCGCTGCGGTCGGCAACGCCTGTATAAGACAAGTGTCTGGAGCAGTTGGTAGATCAGTTACTGCTGCCACAATCGCGGGTTGACTTTGAACGTGGTGTTATAGTCGGTGCACGAGCGATGGGACACAGCGTCTCCGAGGTAGCGATGAAGTGGGGACCATTTCACGAGTGAACCGTGAATCGGGTAAAACGTCAAGTCTCTGACATCGCCGCGGCCGGAAAAATATCCTGCAAGAACGGGACCATTGACGACGGAAGAGATTAGTTCAACGTTAAAGAAGCGCAATCCTTCTGCAAATTGCTGGGCCATCAACTAGTGTAAGCGTGCGAACCATACAACGAAACATCATCGATATGGGCTTTCGGAGCCGAAGGCCCGCTCAAGTACCCTTGATGACTGCACGACCCAAAGCTTTACGCTTCATCTGGACCAGTCAACACCAACATTGGACTGTAGATGACTGGAAACATGTTGCCTCGTCAGACGAGTCTCGTTTCAAATTGTATCGATCGGATGGATGTGTAAGGGTATGGAGGCAACTTCATGAATTCATGGACCCTACATGTCAGCGGGGGACTGTTCAAGCTGGTGGAGGCTTTGTAATTGTGTGGGGTGCGTTCAGTTGGATTGATATGGGATCCATGATACATCTGGATGCGAATGACAACACATAGGTAAGCATCCTGTCTGATCACCTGCATCATTCATGTCCATTGTGCATTCCGACTGACTTGGAAAATTACAGCACGATAATGCGACACCCCACACGTCCAGAATTGCTACAGAGTGGCTGGAGGAACACCTCTTCTGAGTTTAAACACTTCCGCAGGCCACCAAACACTCCTCAGACATGACCTGTGATGCCTTGCAACGTGTTGTTCAAAAGAGATTAGGCAGACGTACCAGTTTCTTTGGCTCTTCAGTATAGAAGAGGAGTTTGCTAAATACTGTGAGTAGTACAACTATCGATAGCGGCATGAAATAGCCAGTCATGTACCATACGGTGGTTCTCTGGAACATTCGGAGTGAGCGCCCCTTTTCCAGCAGGAGGCACTGTCTAGCCGAATCGTCCATCAAAGCCCGAGCGCTACTGCCCACGCCCCTTAATGCGAGGCAAAGACATACGTTCAGGATTCGCCTGCATCGGTCGTATACAGACTAGTCGCACGAGATAACTGTGCAGTTGCAGATGTAGGAGTTAATTTGTAAGTTTTCCATACAATGGCAAAGCAACAGTGCAGTGAGTGGTTGGTTGGTTGGTTGGTTGGTTCGGGGGGAAGGGACCAAGCAGCGAGGTCGTCGGTCCCATTGGATTAGTGAAGGATAGGGAAGGAAGTCGGCCGGGCCCTTTCAAAGGAACCATCCCGGCATTTGGCTGAAGCCACTTTGCAGTGTTACTTGAAAATGGCCATAAGGCCGAAATTGCAATAGTAACAATAAATATTTTACACAGTCAACGTCAACTATGATGTCTTTTAAGAAATATGACTGTGAATCCCAACCATGAGAAGTTAATAATATAAGGATGATTGAAAAGGCCATTGTTAGCAAATGTTTTACGAACACGGTAAATGAAGTAAATGCTATGAACTTATCCTTTCAAAGCAATCTTTTTCCCTTAAAATTCAACAACTTCAAAATTCGTTTAGAAAAACAGACGGTTTTCGTTCCCGGCAACTCTGTCAGGTTTCGCGCGAAGCGTGCTGTCTGTTAAACAGTCCTTCCCCTTGACTGACTGTCGTAAAGAAAACTCAGTTAATAATCACAAAAATATACCAGAAGGAAGGCTACAAAACATGTAACAAAAGTAAATAAAGCACCTATGTCCGTTCACAACTCAGTATTTCGTACTGTTATTACAATGTTTTCCACATGAAAAAATATAACGGTCTGCAACGGATATTACTGACACCTTACAATCATTCTAACCTCAACAACTCACTCAGTGTGGAGGACTACTGATTCAGTACTTTAGACAAGCAGATGAAAATTTGTGATATGCGGAATAGAAACCAAGCATTGTCGCTGTGGTCCTGGTGAGATCACAGATATGTAAAATGTGTAGTTTGCATTCAATTAACGATGCTAACAAATGAGTGGACAGTATAGCATTAGCCTTTTACATTATTAACTTATTTTAAAGAATACGTAAACAGAACAGTCTTGAAAACTAGGGATGAATCTAACGAGATTTCGTTTTCTTTAACAACCTTGTATTCGGATGAATATAGGCACTAATTGCCATTCGGTCATCCTTATTTAAGTTCTCCGTGGTTTCCCCAAATCACTTTAGGAAAATATCGAGAGTGTCCTTGCTATAAGGTCGCAGTCTCGTCAAACTACTGTTGTGTATGTGAATGTCTGCATGCGTGTGTTAAGGTTCTTGTTTCTCCTTGACCAGTATTGCACCATGTCCAGTAGCCTTATAAAAGTGTTCGACGGATGAATGAAACTACATGTAATAGACATATTACTACCACTAATTTTATATTTCGACGTAGTAGGACCGGTGGCAGAGAGTATTATCAAATTTGTAGCATAGTAAACGTTATTTTCCAGTCTCTCTCCTGTTATTGTCAGGTTGTCTGTTTTTCAGCAAACAGTTTCCATGCAAGAAGTTGTCTAGTCATTTGCACCAACACAGCTTTTTATATCCTGAAGACGTAACGACACTTTTATTCACTAAAACGTGTTAGTTTGTCAAAAAGCCTAATTAAGAAACAATACAGCTATTAAGTCACCTGGACAAACTTTATTAACTTTTCGATGAACGACCTAACTTGAACTAGCGCCTCCATAACAGTCTCTCCTTTACAGAACCTGAGATGAAACGCATCGCTTGTCTTAAGATATTCCCTATCTCATCCATCAGACCCACGTGGGACCTGGTGGTGTAGTGGACCCGTCGCAGGTTCGAGTCCTCCCTAACAACGAACAATTATGAATAGACTGCAAGAAAGTGGTAAAGCACATACCTATAAACCAAGAAGTCGGCTGATCGAATCCCGGCGGTCTACGGAAATTTTCAGTCTATTCTTATTTTAACCTTGACCTGTGAAAGATTTGAGGAGCCGCCATGGAAGACACGTCGTTCGAATTCTACGTTAAACTACAGATTTTCTTTACCTGGTTGGAAAACTTGCGAAATTAAGGGCACCGTAAGTCGGCGAAGTGGCGTCAAGTTCGAAGACTTGCGCTCGGTCTTGGAATCTCTCGCAATTAATACTGTTATCAATCCTTTGTGCTACGGTACTCAACCTGGCGTGAATTTTTAAGAATGGATTGAGGATTTTGTAACCGAATTTTTTGTGAATGTATTGCATTTCTTTATGGTTCCTCCAGTGAATCTTACTTTGCCATGTGTACTTCCTAAAATAGTTTTACTTCGTCGTTCCACTTAGTTCGCTCCGGTCGCTTGCTCCTACATATTTTAGGTTTTTTTTTACAGTGATTTATAAAATTCAAAAGTTCTTTCCACAAAGCTTACATTTACACAAGCTGCAGCATGGTCGCGAATCGAACAGTGATCCAAAAAGTGTAGAAGGAATTTCTTTATTTTCGTCTATGATCACAAAATGTTGGTCCTCAGACCAGCTGTTTCATTCAGCAATTGTAATCTTCAGATCTGCAGTAAAATATGTAAAAATCACAAATGCAACTAGTGACTTGTCTACAGTCTTAACTTTATTATGTGATTTAATTTATTTCATTTTCTTACTGTTATGACATACGTATCTGGTAACGCTATCGTGCAGTTACATCACTGAAGAATGTGTGTACGCCTACAGTAGCGACATATGGTGAGCTTACGACAATTTGTGGCTACTGCACGGCAGTTTGTTTTGAACAGTAGCGCTGTTAACAAAATTACTATTATATATGGTGTTTCATGTATGTGTAAGGAAGCTGAGCTAATTTTGTGTTAATCTTTCGACGATGTCACTAAGGCTCCATTAAATTAGGACACATTTTTAAAACACGTATGCCTCGTCTTATTTAAAGCGCACAATTTTCTCTTGTATGTCAGTGACACTTTACATTATGGCCTATTTTATTGTTTTAAGCTGTAGACAGTCCCCTAGTAGTTGTACTTTTTGCCATGTTTTGCTGCACATCTGATGATGGTCACTGCCGACCGTTAAAGGTAGTCTTAGGACCTGACATTTTGTAATCATAGACGGAAATAAAGAAATTTATTCCAGCCTACATTTATTTCTATTGAGAGTCAGTTGCCTGACCATAGATTAAGTGCCGATTTTAAGGTTAGTGATGGGTATATCCGAATGAAAGGTAACGATTGAGTCGGGTGTAGTTTTACATATAGGTCGATTTATCAAATCATTCTTCTGAGTGAAACCAGTCTGTGGGAGAAACAGTATGAAAATAATCGAATCAATCGGATGGACTATTCGTTCATTCTTTGGAGTGAAATCAGTCTGTGGGGGCAAGCCAATTAAAACAGTCGATTAAGTTGGTTGTAGCTTTACGTATCAGCAGGCTTATTAGTCATTCATTTCTTTCGACTGAAACCAGTCTGCAGAACTAACCGAATGAAAAAAGTCGATAGAGTCCAGCGCATTCAGTTCTGAGCGGAGACGTTCGATCGTCTTGATATTGTTACATCATTATTGTTGACTGCACTCTCTTATCAACTGTCGCCACTGTTACTGGCGACCAGTACTTAATTTTCATGGAATACCAATAAGTAGCTTCTAGTATAGTTCGTCGTCCATGTTCATGAATATGCGTTTTATTAATAGTGAAATTTGTGTTGGGATCAGAATGCAGAAACACCCAGCGCCGTGGAAGAACTCGTTTGGCTGGATAAAAAGTGAGCCTCACCATAAGTTCTATGCGACATGAAGTATGTGCAAGGATGATTCGCGCTTGGAAACTATATTAATTAGAGAACAAGGGCAACTAACAAATGGTGACCAATATTTCTCGCAAAAAATGTTTATAACAAGTGACATTATATGGTTTAAAAGAAGTGATGTCACCAAACAACAACTTTGTATATCATACGCTTAAAGAGAGAAACAGAGCTTCAATAAATTTAAATAAAAAGTAATTATTCATTTACTCAAACATAAATTTGTAGCGTAGCATCGGCTATCAGCCTCTTAAAACCAACCAAAAAGCCATTTTAATGCTTGAAGTACGAAAAATTTGTATTTAAGTAGATAAACACAAATTCTAAAAGAATTTCATTTTGAGAAACATACTTTTTATTCACCTCTCTGTGACATGGGATCTATATCTACACACATCTACATCATATTCCGTAAGGCACCTAATGGTGTGCGGTGGAGGATACTTTTTCTACCACTAATTCCACTCCCAATTAGCGCGTGGGAAGAGAGTGTCGGTAAGCCTCTGTATTGGCTCTAATGATCATTACGCGTGGGAGGAAGTAATATGTTGTTTGACTCTTCCCGGGAAGTGCTCTTTTGTCTACAAATAGATTTTTTTGAGTATCTCCGTAACGATCTCGTGCCGACTAAACGCCCGCTCTTCGTTGGATCTTCTCTATCTCTTCTATCAGACCTATCTGGTAGGGATTCCAGACAGATGAACAGTATTCCTTCGTGAATGAGTTACATTTCCTTAAGACTCTTCGTATGGAAGTTTCTGGCATCTGCTTTTGCCACTGTTTTATATGGTCATTCGATTTAAGGTTACGCTGCATAGTTACGTCTAGAGATTTTACGACAGATACTGTTTCCAGCGCTTTGTCATCAATAGTGTAGCTATAAAGCAGTGGATTTCTTTTCCTATGTATGCGCAGTATGTTACATTTATTTACGTTCAGGATCAACTGCCAGAGCCTGCATCATTCATCAATTTTCTGGTGGTCATTTTACATATCGTTACTATCTTCTGGCGTTGCTACTTCGTTATAGAAAACCGCATCATCTGCGAACAGATACATAGGAAGTGTCGGACGCTCTCTAACGCTGGGATCTCCCATTTATCTTGACCACCCTAAATAACTTTGTCCAGATGCAAATTACAAATTGTTTCAAGCAAATGTTATTAATTACATAACACAACATAAACGTTAACGCTCCCAGCGCTTAGTGCAGGTACTAGGGGTAATGGAACACATCCATATGACAGAGGATAAATGTAAACATAAGCAGACTGCACACCAGTCATTCCGTCAACCATGGCCAGTTGAAGAGTTGTGCGAGTAGAATGTACACCAACGAATAGAAGGTAGAAATGGTACTCGTCTATGGGGAATGTAAGTTAGCAGAACAGCAATTGCAATACCGTTTTATTACGTACGGGTACATTTAGTAGAGTAGTTTACTCCTTTTAAATACTGTCGTGTAGAGTAGGCATACAGTAAAGGCTGTCCTTCCTACAAACTGCATCGACATAACGTTTCTTTTATTGTTGTTGAAGGTAGGCGAAATGCTACGCAGGCAGCGGAACTGTACTGAGAGCGATATCCTGAGAAGAACCTACCATCTCGACGGATGTTTTCTCGCCTTATTGCGACGCTTCAGGAAACGGGAAGTTTCAAGCCACGACAACGCAATAGTCATAGCACTCGCACAGACGAAGCTGCCGAAGTTTCTGTTCTCGCTTCCGTTACTATGGATCCACATGTGAGCACACGACAGCTTGAACACGAGACTGGCACTCCTAAAACCAGTGTACATCGTATTCTTACACGTCACCGGTTCCATCCTTTCCATGTACACCTACATCAAAAATTACATGAGAATGATTTCCAGAATCGTGTATAGTTCTGTCAGTGGGCACGGCAACAAATCCTCGCCAACCCGAACTACTTCTCCAATGTTCTATTTACCGATGAATGTTCCTTCTCAAACAAAGAACAGGTAAATACAAGGAACATGCATTATTGGTCCAGCGACAACCCACGATGGCTTAGACAGGTGGAACATCAGCGTCAATGGAGAGCTAACATCTTATGTGGGATGCTTGGTATTAGAATTATTGGCGCTAATTTCATCAATGGTAGTCTAAACGGCACAACGTATGCCAACTTCCTCAGACGAATTCTTCTTCCTCTTCTGGATGAAGTGCCGCTAAGAACCAGAATGCTTATGTGGTATCAACACGATGGATGTCCAGCGCATAATGCCTTGCGTGCACGTCGTCTTCTTAACCGAAGGTGTCTGCCAGTTGGATTGGTCGAGGAGGAACAGTAACTTGGCCTGCTAGGTCTCCTGATTTAAATCCTCTGGGGTTTTTTTCTTTGTGGATGCATTGAAGACGTTGTCTATAGTGATATTCCAACCACTCCAGAGGAATTGCAGGAAAATATCGTGCTTATTTGTAATTCTCTTCAGCAGTCAACACTGGAAGCAGTAAATAATTCTTTCACTCAACGAGTGCATCAGTGTATCGGTGTCCAGGGTCACCACTGAGCACCTTTGAATGTTCTACTCCTGGGCAATGGTACAGGTGAGCCAAGTCAATTTTGTGTTATGGTTTTACTTGGTTTTCATTTGTTTTCTGACAACTCTAGCAAGTGGACGAGTTTGTGACCCCGGGCTCAAAATCGGTGTTGTGTTATGTAATGTAATTAATAACGTTGTGTTTCAGTGAATGGTACACTGTGGTACATTGTTGAGTAGGTCATTAGGAGAGGAAATGATTTACCGAATAAAGAATACAGGGTGCCATTTAAAAAAGCCATACCGCTATTCATATCTTTGTAAAAAAACAAAGCTACAACGAAGGTAATCATGCTGATTGATCTCCGCCTGACGGCTAAAAAACATTTGCTTGAAATATTTTGTAATTTGCATCTGGACAAACAATTATTTGGGGTGGTCAAGATAAATGGGACATATATTTAGTAAACAGCAACGGTCCAATCACATTTACTTGGGGTACATCGAAGATTACGTTTACATCTGTCTATTTTGTTCCGTTAAGAGCGACTTGTTGAATTCTATTTGCAAGGAAGTCTTGAATCTAGTAGCAAATCTGCTCCAATAATTTTTTTCTTCAATGAACGGCAGTGTGGGACGGAGTCGAGATCGTCTACAGCGTTGTGGATGTCATGGAGAAAACAGAGCGAGCTATATTTCGCAGGACCTCTTTTCGGAATCCATTTTGAATTTTATAGAGGAGATTTTCCTTCTCCAAGAACGTCATAATTCTTGAGCATAAAACATGTTCCATAACTCCCCAACATATTGACGTCAACGATATAGGTCTATAATTGTGTGTATCTGTCCTACGGTCGTTTTTAAAAACGATAATGACCTGCGCTCTCTTCCAGTCGCTGGGTACGCTTCGTTCCTCAATCGATCTGCGATAAATTACTGCTGGAAGGGGAGAAAGTTCTTTCCCTACATCTTTTTAGAATCTTATAGGTGTCATCTGAGCATCTACCATTTCGACGTTCGTACGACGATTGGATGGACAGACCGTGTTGCGATCTTCTATACTACATCGATACTCTACAATCCACCCTACCGCGCGTGGCAGTGGTACCCCGTTTCACTATTATTCATTTCCTTTCTTGTTCCACTCGCAGTTAGAACGACGAAAAAACAACCATGTATATGCCTCCGTACGAGCCCTAATTTCTCGTACCTTACCTCCGTGTTCCTTAAGTGCAATGTATGTTGTAGGCAAGAAAATCTTTCTGCAGTGAGCCTCAGATGCCGGTTCTCTAAATTTTCTCATTAGTGTTCCTCGAATAGAACGTCGCCTTCCCGCCACGGTTTCCCAGTGGAGTTCCCAAAACAACTCCCTATCTCACTTGCGTGTTGTCCGAACCTACCAGTGACAAAGCTAACAGATGCTGCGATGTCTCCCTCTAATCCGACATGGTATGGATCCCGACACTCGAGAAGCACTCAAAAATTACTCAAGAACAGGTTGCACTAGTCTCCTATATGCAGTCCCCTTTACAGACGACCCACACTTTCCTAGAACTCTCACAACAAACCGAAGTCGACCAGTCATCTCTCCTACCACAATCCTCACAAGATGGTTCCTTTCACATCGCTTTGCAACGTTACTCCCAGATATTTAAACGACGTGTGTCAAGCACGACACTTAATGCTGTATCCGAACATCACGGCTCTATTTTACCTACTCACCTGCATTAACTTGCATTTTCCGCATTTGCAGCGATTTGCCATTCATCACACAAGCTAGAAATTTAGTCTTCGTCATCTTGTATCATTCTAGAGTCACTAAACATCGACACCTTACCGTACATCAAGATCATCTGCGAACAACCGCCGACAAGATTGGTCATATGCTGCGGAAACACAGTGCGGAGTGTGCTTTTCTACTAACATCAAAGATTAAGCGCTTATAAAGTCTATTTGTCTCTAAATAATTTGGCAACGCTAGTCATGGTTCACGTATAACCGGAAAGAGTGAAAAGTATGTAAGTCAACCACTCAGATCCGGTGAGTGAGTGAAAACGTTCATATAGCTGACAAGGCCTCAGAGACTTAGTTCCATTCGCTTGCTGCAGACCACTGGGGGAAAAAAGAGACTGAACGAGAAAAACAATCGACTGGTCGGTCAGTTACAAACATGAGTGGGTCGTCCCATCACCGGCTAAGGTGGTGCTGTGGTGCTGCATTTCGCTATAGTTTTCTGGCGTGTCAGGCCGGCCGAAGTGGCCGTGCAGTTCTAGGCGTTGCAGTCTGGAACCACGAGACTGCTACGGTCGCTGGTTCGAATCCTGCCTCGGGCATGGATGTGTGTGATGTCCTTAGGTTAGTTAGGTTTAACTAGTTCTAAGTTCTAGGGGACTAATGCCCTCAGAAGTTGAGTCCCATAGTGCTCAGAGCCATTTGAACCATTTTTTCTGGCGTGTCAGCTTTCGTGCACTCAACAGCTTCGTTATCGAACTGCCTGACAGCTTACTACGTTAACGACTAGACTACGTCATTTATAGACGTTTTGAATAGCAGCGGCGCTGTAACAATCACGTGCGGTACTCGCAAAGTTAACATCACGTGAGATCGCCTTTTGTCTTTCTGCAGAGTAACAGCGGAAACTTTTAAACTGTAGTTTTGTGTGTTGTATTCCGGACAGAAAATTTCTTATTTTGTGCAGACGAACAGTGTTGCTGGTATGAAATACAAGACGGATCTGAAAAAGCAGGGAGTGGCTGAATGGATGTGTCCTTGTGAGAACCTGCAAAACAGGTCATCTTGAGTTTCAGTATGTGTTATATGGTTTTCCTGAACTGCTTCAGACCAATGGCAGAATAGTCATTCAAACCAAGAAACAAACAGATGGAGAAAGACGTGTATTCTGCGATGTGAAAAATGTGCCACACATGATGACTCAATCACCAACATAAAATTCAGAACCATTCGAATTTACATGATTGAAATATTGTTCTATTGTAATATGCGAGCGTTATTTCGTAAGTGGTGAGCGTCATTTTTTGTCTAAGTCCGTATTTCACTCTGAAACTTTAGTTTCTCGTCGTCTACAAAATATTCAGTCAACTTATGGGAATGCAGCCGTGTTACATTTTCGGTAATTAACCGACGTTATTTCGACAGTTGTACGGCCCGTCATTTTCAAGGCACAAATGCAACATGAGACCGCTGTGCAAGGTAATTTAAAACCTAAGTATGTGGGGCATAAGCAGAAAGCCCGCATCTCGTGGTCGTGCGGTAGCGTTCTCGCTTCCCACGCCCGGGTTCCCGGGTTCGATTCCCGGCGGGGTCAGGGAT
Organism: Schistocerca serialis cubense; assembly: GCF_023864345.2. NCBI lineage: Eukaryota > Metazoa > Arthropoda > Insecta > Orthoptera > Acrididae > Schistocerca > Schistocerca serialis. Next base: position 287,382,510 of record NC_064639.1, read on the forward strand.
TTTCTCTGCCTCGTGATGGCTGGGTGTTGTGTGCTGTCCTTAGGCTAGTTAGGTTTAAGTAGTTCTAAGTTCTAGGGGACTTATGACCACAGCAGTTGAGTCCCATAGTGCTCAGAGCATAAGCAGAAAAACAACACATACATTGTAAACACTAGCGCCAGCACACAACCACATATGACCAATCTGAGAAGTTATCGATAGCGAATATTAACTACCAACAGATGAGCAAGTAGCATTAACTCTTTCTCACTGTTGACCAGAGAATGAGCAGAACTCTAAGCAGAATTGAAACAAGAATCCGTCTGTATTTGTAAAGTCACTTGCTAATTTAAACTCAACTGCCCTCTTAATAACACATATGGAAGCTTATGCCAGAATCTGTGTTATATTCCATAGGTTTAATAGTGTCAAACGGAGTTATCCTACCTCGAAAACACCTTTCGTCACAATGGTTATAGTGAAAGATCAGATGCGCGTTGCGCTATAGCCCAACCGTGAATCGGACGAGTGATGAAATAACGATTTGGCCCCAAGTCTACGTCCTTTTTGCCTTACACAGGTAGTATTCCAAACAAGATTAGTCATTTTCTGCGGAAACACTGTGTGAAGTGTGTTCTTAGACCACCATCTAGGATTAGGCGCCTTTGAAGTCTATGAAAACAAATTCATTTGCATAAGGCGGGTGCCTACCGCATCGCTTGTAGTTACGACGTAACAGACGTTGGTGAGACAAAGATCGTGCAGAAACGGTATATCGGCATAAGCGTCAAACACGCTTACAAAAACCGAGCAAATCCGCGATTGCAGAAATAGCCTAAGCGCTGGTCATCCATTGGAATATAACGCATATTCTGGCATGCACTTCCATCTATTGGAATAGTGTTATTAAGAAGCCAGTTGCGATTAAATTACCAAGTGATCTTATAAATAGAAGCCGAGGTTTTTACTTAAATTCAGCTTGTAAACCTGCTCTCCCTGCTCAAACAATATTCTCCGCATACTGAGGTATTAAAGCCGGCCGCTGGTGGCCGTGTGGTTCTGGCGCTACAGTCTGGAAGCGCGCGACCGCTACGGTCGCAGGTTCGAATCCTGCCTCGGGCATGAATGTGTGTGTTGTCCTTAGGTTGGTTAGGTTTAAGTAGTTATAAGTTCTAGGGGACTTATGACCTCAGCAGTTGAGTCCCATAGTGCTCAGAGGCATTTGAACCATTTTTTGAGGTATTAAATTTTCTTGGGCAGGGCTCTTATGTTGCACTTGTACCTTGAAAATGACGTAGTGTTCATACGTCGAAATGTCGTCGGTTGTCGATGACGTCACCCGCCTCCATTTTCGTAATTTGTTTGAACGTATTTCACTATTTTCCATTTTCACTGGTGTCCTTAAATACAGTCTCACTTCTTCTCAACGACAGACACAGAATATCTCGAAAATTTCCTACCGAAATAACTAAGGAAGCTTAGGATTTAACTTTCCATCGACAACGAGGTCATTGGAGACAGAGCACAAGTTGGGATCAGGAACGGATGGGGAAAGGAAATTTTAGACAATCCATCCTGAAATGCGTTTTACGCTATTAAATGAAAGATGTTTACTGTTACCAGTCACTGTTTATTTATCTCCGCAACGCGTTTCTAAGGTTTAAACCTCCATCATCAGGTGGATTAAGTATGGCATATGTGTGTGTTTTGTTACGACTTTTTGAAGGAACTTGTGGCAGTGTCCCCAGTGGTCACAGGTTCCTTTCACTGTCGTAACACATCACATGTACACTGTCATATTATGTAAACAAATATGGCGTCTGGTCGTTTTACGCTGTTTTGACAGAAACCTAATTCTAGATTTGAACCGTCGCCCTCGGGAATCTTAGTCCACTGTCTTACCACAGGGTCACATTGCTCATTTCACGATTTCCTGTTGCAGTCGCGATGGCAGCTCAGTTTAATTTAGTGAGTCGGTAAATGGTAACAGCTCTTCCAGGGAAGGCCTACTACGTGCATGCATTGATTGTTACAACTTCGCTGGTGGGATGGGTAATAAAGATTTAACTATCTCAAAAACTAAAGATACGTTTTCAGCTTTTCTTTATTTGCAGGTACATCTACACAACATTAAAAATCGCGTACCCCAGTACCATAACAAGCCCATCAAGTAGCCAAATCAAAATGATGCAGCGAAGTGTTGTGCGGTAATTCGCTTTCTGCATCTGAAGGAGGAAAATTCTGCAGCAATCCATGATGAGTTTGTGAAAATGTATGACCAGAACGCATCATATGATACTTTTAAATTCTACGGGATACGAAATTGTTATTTGTTATCTCGCCCATATTGTCTTCTTCTTGTTAAACTTTTCTTATCAAGTAATTATAAGTAATGATGCCATACCTAAAGGAAGAGTTTTCTAAGAGGGACACAACTAAAAATTTTATTACTTTTATTTATATTAAGAGTTTGGTCTTCAGCGAGGAACATTCGTTTTGATTCATGATGCCGTAGTTTGCTTTTTTAAATGCATCTACTTCAGACATTAGAGAGCTTTACTTATCTGTCCTACAAATTATGTGTGTGTCGTGTTCTATCTTATTCTTCTTTAAGGTCATTCACAGTGATCCGTGTGTCAACTTGTTAACTGTATTCTGTCATATCACAATTACGCTGTTTGTTTTGTTCACAAAATAAACACAAAAAATTTAAATGTGTGTGAAATCTTATGGGACTTAACTGCTAAGGTCATCAGTCCCTAAGCTTACACACTACTCAACCTAAATTATCCTAAGGACAAATACACACATCCATGCCGGAGGGAGGACTCGAACCTCCGCCGAGACCAGCCGCACGGTCAAAATAAACACGAAAACGTTAACTATGTTTCTGTTATCTGTGGACTAACAGCCCTGGACTACACAGTCGATCACAAGAATATATATTTTCAACTATTTTGCAGATGAACGTTGAAGCACGTGTGCTGTACACCAGTAAAAACTTGCTGGAGCTTGTCAAGAATGTCAAAAAATGTCAAATTCTGTAATAAGCATAAGCGGAGAATTTCATTTGTTTACTCCTTGACAGCGCTTTTTCAAATTTTATTGGTTGTAGGGAGCTTCAGGTCTTCACTCGTTGACTGAAGGAGGAGGTGTTTGCACCCCCCCCCCCCCCCCCCCGCCACCCCCATTTCTTAAGTAATCAAAATAATATGCGTTTTTCAGTCACGGATCTGCTTCGGAAAAGATGAGAGGAGGCAAACGATGAAAGACAAATCGCAAGCATTTTCTGTTTAAATTTTGTGAAATTTCAGTAGTCACAGAAAGTTCCTCGTACGTTTACGAGTATGTATCTGAAGTTTCACACCTCTTGCCTCGGACCGTTGTTTATGCTCATACGACCACCGCGGTCCACTGTCAACTCGTTTCAAACTTCAAACTTCACTTACACCTTTTTTTTTTTTAATCTCAGCATACTACCTCTTAATTGAGAAAGCCAGAACGCTTGTGGCCCATTGCAGGCTCCATGTTACTTAAAAACAAGATCAGCTTCTTCATCAAGTATTGAACTGCAATTCACTTGTTGACGGTGTTGCATCGCCTAATCCTCAGTGATACAAAGCCGCGCGGGATTAGCCGAGCTGTCTAGGGCGCTACAGTCATGGACTGTGCGGCTGGTCCCGGCGGAGGTTCGAGTCCTCCCTCGGGCATGGGTGTGTGTGTTTGTTCTTAGGATAATTTAGGTTAAGTAGTGTGTAATCTTAGGGACTGATGACCTTAGCAGTTAAGTCCCATAAGATTGCACACACATTTTTTTTAGTGACACAAAGCTGTAAATTGTTTATGAGATGTCCGTCGTGCGGGACTCTACTTGTTAAATAACGGAGAAACAAAAAGGTAGCCGGATAAAATACTACTCTCCATTTAAAAGAGCTCAATGGTCACTATGGAGCGCTGTAAATAGTACCAGACACTCATGTGAACCTCCACTGAAGTGTGTACGTCCCACTCGGATGCATGGAACCAGCACATTAAGGTGCGGCGAGGTGAGGAAGTAGCAGAATGGCAGGCAGGATCTGTCGTGTTTGGACGCACCCGTGACCACACCACTGAATAAAGTCGATGTATCAACTATGACTGTCCAGTTCGCCTCGAAGAAATAGTGTGCCACTGGCAGACCTACGACAAGGCGTAAGAACACAGGTCGTAAAAATATCCTAACTGTCGGGGACTGGAGACGAGTGGCACGCCTTGTCAATGACTATCGGTTTCAAATCCGCCACGAACTGATGCCGTCAGTGAATGTAGGTCCATCTCAGTTTCCGAGCGTTTATTACGAACGAAACTGCAAGCAGTGAAAATTGGGAATCGGCCAATTGTCACAGCAGTACATAAAGCTGCTCGTCTTTGATGTGCCCAACAACAAAGAAAAAGGGCAGAAGCTGATCGTAGGCATTCACTGTGGCCCGACGTGACGCGATTTCGCCTCTTTTCAAATGATAGACTTCGAGTGGACCGACGGCCGTTTGATATGCCCTGTGTAGAGAATGTAGTTCAATGCAATTCAGAAATGGTTCTGCGATATTTTGTTGGGGATTTTCGTACCCTGACTTTGACCCACTCATTCAGATTGCCGCCATCGCGAACCAGCATGTTTAACATTCCCAGTGAGCAAGTGTTGTCCTTTCTTCTACAGTTTCATGATGATTATGCTGTGGGGTCTGCCGTCTCTTAAGATTACAACAGCCGTGGTCGCTGGTTTGATCAACTCCCCGATACTAAGTCGCATCTCGACTGGTCCGCTGTATGTTAATCCAGTAGAAAATGTCTGCATGTATTTGGAACAGCGAGTGAAATCTATGAATCAGCAGTTTTGGGGTTCGGTAGTTGTATTGGATTTAATTATCAATGAGTGGCTTCAGCTGGATGCAGCATACCTGAATAAATTTGTGGCCTTTCTTCCTCGCCATACTGAGGCCTTATGCGGTATTAGCGTGGTGTCTCCTGTGGGCAACTAATTTTAATCCGGTGTGGTTACGTTGCAGGAGCCGAAAAATTCTTAACAGGACTAAAAATACACTACTGGCCATTAAAATTGCTACACCACGAATATGACGTGCTACAAACGTGAAATTTAACCAACAGGAAGAAAAAGCTGTGATATGCAAATGATTAGCTTTTCAGAGCATTCACACAAGGTTGGCGCCGGTGACGACACCTACAACGTGTTGACATGAGGAAAGTTTCCAACCGATTTCTCATACACAACCAGCAGGTGACCGGCGTTTCCTGGTGAAACGTTGTGGTGACGCCTCGTGTTAGGAGGAGAAATGCGTACCATCACGTTTACGACATTGATAAAGGTCGGATCGTAGCCTATCGCGATTGTCGTTTATCGTATCGTGACATTGCTGCTTGCGTTGGTCGAGATCCAATGATTGTTAGCAGAATATGGAATCGGTGGGTTCAGGACGATAATACGGAACGCCGTGCTGGATCCCAATCCGCATGGCTGTAACGGATCGTACAGCCACGTCTCGATCCCTGAGTCAACAGACTGCGACGTTTGCAAGACAACAACCATCTTCACGAACAGTTCGACGACGTTTGCAGCAGCATGGACTATCAGCTCTGAGACCGCGGCTGCGGTTACCCTCGACGCTGCATCACAGGCAGGAGCGCCTGCGATGGTGTACTCAACGACGAACCTGGATGCACGAATGGCAAAACGTCATTTTTTCGGATGAATCCAGGTTCTGTTTACAGCATCATGATGGTCGCATCCATGTTTGGTGACATCGCGGTGAAAGCACATTGCAAGCGTGTATTTGTCATCGCCATACTGGCGTATCACCCGGCGTGATGGTATGGGGTGCCATTGGTTACATGTCTTGGTCACCTCTTGTTCGCATTGACGACACTTTGAACAGTGGACGTTACATTTCAGATATGTTACGACCCGTGGCTCTATCCTTCATTCGATCCCTGCGAAACCCTACATTTCAGCAGGATAATGCACGACCGCATGTTTAAGGTCCTGTACGGGCCTTTCTGGATACAGAAAATGTTGTACTGCTGCCCTGGCCAGAACATTCTCCAGATCTCTCACCAATTGAAAACGTCCGGTCAATGGTGGCCGAGCAACTGGCTCGTCACAATACGCCAGTCAATACTCTTGATGAACTGTGGTATCGTGTTGAAGCTGCATGAGCAGCTGTACCTGTACACGCCATCCAAGCTCTGTTTGACTCAATGACCAGGCGTATCAAGGTCGTTATTACGGCCACAGGTGGTTGTTCTGGTTACTTATTTCTCAGGATCTATGCACCCAAGTTCCGTGAAAATGTAATAACATTTCAGTTCTAGTATAACATATTTATCCAATGAATACCCGTTGATCATCTGCATTTCTTCTTGGTGTAGCAATTTTAATGGCCAGTAGTGTATGTACATGACCAGTGTCCCACAAAGACTGTGTTAAACGACGAACGACTAAGTGAACATGCTTTGTGTGACACGCGCTTAAGAGCAGAATTTCGTGACTTGCACAATCACTGATCGAGGATCTACATAGGTGTGCTGGAAGTCTACAACACAGCTGGCCTCCTGTTCAATTCCAACAATGAAAAGACGAATGTAGGGTTCATAGTGACAAGTGTACGTGGTAATGGACTCGAGGCATGCACGGCAGGTGGAAAACATATTAAGACACTGGTATCTACTTGCAGTAACTGTGCCGAAATATCCAGAGACACCCCACAGTTTGGGAACCTCTGTTGTATTCACAGATCGAAGTAAAAAATCACCCATCGCCGTTTGAGTGAGGACTCCAGAGGCTATTCATTAATTACGCAATCTACCCTTGTAATCTTCAGCACTGTTCTGTAACACCTTACTTCAAAATCTTCTATTCCCTTCTTGTCTGAACTGTTTATTGTCCATGTTTCACTTTCATATCATGTTACACTCCAGACAAATACCTTCAGAAAAGACTTCTTAACACCTAAATCTATTTTCGATGTTACATTTTTCTTTTTCAGCAACGCTTTTCTTGCCATTGGCAGTCTACATTTTGTATTCTCTCTACTGCGGCTAACATCAGTTATTTTACCGCCAAAATTCCAAAACTCACCTACTAGCTGTAGTGTCTCGTTTCCTAATCCAATTCCCTCAGCATCACCTGATTTAGTTCGCTTACATTCCATTACCCTCGTTTTGCTATCGATGATCATCTTATATCCTTTTAAGACACTGTCCAATCCATTTAACTGATATTCCAAATCCATTGCTGTCTCTGACAATGTTACAATGTAATCGGTCAAATCAAAGTTTTTACTTCTTCTCCCTGAACTTAATTCCTGTTCCAAACTTGTCGCCGGACGGTGTGGCCTAGCGGTTCTGGGCGCTGCAGTCCGGAACCGCAAGACCGCTGCGGTCGCAGGTTCGAATCCTGCCTCGGGCATGGATGTGTGTGATGTCCTTAGGTTAGTTAGGTTTAAGTCGTTCTAAGTTCTAGGGGACAGATGACCTCAGATGTTAAGTTCCATAGTGCTCAGAGACATTTGAACCATTTTGAACCAAATTTGTCTTTGGTTTCCTTCATTGCTTACTCATTGTGCAAACTGGATAACATCTGGATAGGCTACAGTCCTGTCTATATCTCTTCATAACCACTGCTTCGCTTTCATGTAAATAGCCTTTAGCTTCCTGTATTTTACCCCTACTACCATCAGATGTATGATGAGATTAAAGAAATTATTCTGATAGTGAAGTGAGACGAAAATTTAATAGTCATTGGTGAGTGGAATTCGACAGTAGGAAAAGGAAGAGAAGGAAACGTCGTAGGTGAATATGGACTGGAGGTATGAAATGAAAGAGGAAGCCGCCTGGTAGAATTTTGCACAGAACATAACTTAATCATAGCTAACACTTGGTTCAAGAATCATGAAAGAAGTTTGTATACATGGAAGAAACCTGGAGATACCGACAGGTTTCAGATAGATTACATAATGGAAAGGCAGAGATTTAGGAACCAGGTTTTAAATTGTAAGACATTTCCAGGGGCAGGTGTGGACTGACCACAATCTATTGAACTGTAAATTAAAACTGAAGAAACTGCAAAAAGGTGGGAATTTAAGGAGATGGGACATGGATAAACTGACTAAACCAGAGGTTTTACAGAGTTTCAGGGAGAGCATAAGGGAACAATTGACAAGAATGAGGGAAAGAAATACAGTAGAAGAAGAATGCATAGCTTTGAGTGATGAAGTAGTGGAGGCAGCAGAGGATCAAGTACGTAAAACGACCAGGGGTAATAGAAATCCTTGGGTAACAGAAGAGATATTGAATTACATTGGTGAAAGGAGGAAATATAAAAATGCAGTTAATGAAGCAGGCAAAAAGGAATACAAACGTCTCAAAAATGAGATCGACAGGTAGTGCAAAATGGCTAAGCAGGGATGGCTAGAGGACAAATGTAAGGATGTAGAGGCTTATCTCACTAGGGGCAAGATAGATACTTCCTACAGTAAAATTAAAGAGACATTTTGAGTAAACAGAAGCACTTGCATGAATATCAAGACCTCAGATGGAAACCCTGTTCTAAGCAAAGAAGGAAAGCAGAAAAGACGAAAAGCTGTAACGAGTATATAGATGGTTTATACAAGGGCGATGTACTTGAGGGCAATATTATGGAAATGGAAGAGGATGTAGATGAAGATGAAATGGGAGATACGATACTGCGTGAAGGGTTTGACAGAGCACTCAAAGACGTAAGTCGAAACAAGGCCCCGGGAGTAGACAACATTCCATTAGAACTACTGACAGCCTTGGGAGAGCCAGTCCTGACAAAACTCTACCATCTGGTGAGCAAAATGTATGAGACTGGCGAAGTGCCCTCAGACTTCAAGAAGAATATAGCAATTCCAGTCGCAAAGAAAGCAGGTGTTGACAGTTGTGAAAATTACCGAACTATCAGTTTAATAAGTCACGGCTGCAAAATACTAACGCAAATTCTTTACAGACGAATGGAAAAACTGGTAGACGCCGACCTCGGTTAAGATCAGTTTGGATTCCGTAGAATTGTTGGAACACCTGAGGCAATACTGACCCTCCGGTTTATCTTAGAAGCTAGATTAAGAAAAGGCAAACCTACGTTTCTAGCATTTGTAGACATAGAGAAAGCTTTTGACTCTCAAATTCTGAAGGTGTCAGGGGTAAAATACAGCGAGCGAAAGGCTGCTTACAATTTGAACAGTAACCAGATGGCAATTGTAAGAGTCGAGGGACATGAAAGAAAAGCAGTGGTTGGGAAGGGAGTGAGACAGGGTTGTAGCCTCTCCCCTCTGTTATTCAATCTGTATATTGAGCAAGCAGTAAAGGAAACAAAAGAAATGTTCGGAGTAGGTATTAAAATCCATGGAGAAGAAATAAAAAAATTTAAGGTTCGCCGATGACATTGTAATTCTGTCAGAGACAGCAAAGGACTTTGAAGAGCAGTTGAATGGAATGTACAGTGTCTTGAAAGGTGGATATAAGATGAACATCAACAAAAGCAAAACAAAGATAATGGAAGGCAGTCGAGTTAAGTCGGGTGATGCTGTGGGAATTAGATTACGAAATGAGACACTTAAGTGGTAAAGGAGTTTTGCTATTTGGGGAGCAAAATGACTGATGATGGTCGAAGTAGAGAGGATAGAAAATGTAGACTGGCAATGGCAAGGAAAGCGCTTCTGAAGAGGAGAAATTTGTTAACATCGAGAATACATTTAAGTGTCAGGAAGTCATTTCTGAAAGTATTTGTATGGAGTGTAGCCATGTATGGAAGTGAAACATGGACGATAAATAGTTTGTACAAGAAGAGAATAGAAGCTTTCGAAACGTGGTGCTACAGAAGAATGCTGAAGATTAGATGGGTAGATCACATAACTAATGAGGAGGTATTGAATAGAATTGGGGAGAAGAGGAGCTTGTGGCACAACTTGACAAGAAGAAGGGATCGGTTGGTAGGACATGTTCTGAGGCATCAAGGGATCTCCAATTTAGTATTGGAGGGCAGCGTGGAGGGTAAAAATCGTAGAGGGAGACCAAGAGATGAATACACTAAGCAGATTCAGAAGGATTTAGGATGCAGTACGTACTGGGAGATGAAGCAGCTTGCACAGGATAGAGTAGCATGGAGTGCTGCATCAAACCAGTCTCAGGACTGAAGACCACAACAACAACAAAAACCTTCAAAATTTTAAGGAACGTATTCCAGTAAGCTTTCTATAAGTCTAGAAATCCTACAAACGTAGGTTTATCTTTCCTTAACATACCTGCTAAGGGAAGTCGTAGAGTCAGTGTTGCCTCACTTGCTTCTACATTTCCCTGGAATCCAAACGGATCTTCCGCGATGTCGGCTTCTACCAGTTGTTCCATTCTTCTATAAAGGATTCTTGTTAGCATTTTGCAGCCATGACTTATTAAAATGACAGTTCGGTAATATTTACGCCTGCCAGCACCTGCTTTCTTTGGAATTGGAATTATTACATTCTTTTTCAAGTCTGTGGGTATTTCGCCTGTCTCATACATCTTGCACACTAGGTGGAATAGTTTTCTCATGCTGGTTCTTCCGGAGATATTAGTAGTTCTGGCAATGTGCTCTACTCCAGGGCGTTGTTTCGACTTAGGTCTTCTAGTGCTCTGACAGTTTCTTCTTGCAGTGTGTTATTTCCCATCTTCATCTACGTCCGCTTCTCTTTTTATAATTATGTCTTCAAGTTCATTTCTTTTGTATAGACCTATTTATTCCTTCCACCTTCAAGCTTTCCTTTCTTTGCTATTTACTGGTTTTCGATCTGAACTCTTGATATTCGTACAGCTGCTTCTCTTCCTCAAAATGTCTCTCTAATTTTCTTATATGTAGTATCTGTCTTTCCTCTAGTGATATATGCTTCTACATCCTTACATCTGACCTCTAGCCATTCCTGCTCAGCCATTCTGCACTTCCTTTCAGTCATTTTTAGACGTTTCTATTCCCTTTCACTTACTTCATTTTCAGCATTTTTTACATTTTCTCCATTTATTAATTAAATTCAATGTCTGTAGTGATATCCGAGTGCCTTGTCTTTTTACGTATTTGATCCTCTGCTGCCTTCACTATCATCTCTCAAAGCTGCACATTCGTATTCTGTAGTATTGCTTTCCCCTGTTGTAGCAACACACATACTCTTGTGAAATGTAATACGAGCGAGCATAAGGCGATAAACTAACTAAGTAGTGTAGAAGTGTTAGCATGTTTCCACAAATAGGTCATTAGCAGCTGCAGCACTCAGCCTCCCCCTTTCAAAGCGAGACAGTCTTCCATTTTATAACGTTCTCTCAAATGTCTTGACTTTTACTATATATTAATGCTTAGTTCTGATCTAAAGACGTTTAGTATACTCTTAGATATTTTTTATTCTGCACAATTTTATCAAATACATTGTGAGGTATCGATAGTTCCGATGCCACAGCGTAGGCGCACGCTCGTAGGTTGTCACTACGAGAGCGGACGAACTACGCTGACCACAGCACCCTCTGACCGACGCTGTGGAGCTCAACGAACGCCGCTCTGCTTTCTGCCCAGTTGATCAAGAGCAGACGACCTGGCAACTTAGCTTCTACTTCGTAGGGGTCTAGCCATTACAGACTTTGCCTTTATTACTTCAAGTAACTATTAGCTTTGATATATGAACAGCTTCGCACCTACATACCCATCAGGCCCAAGTGTGTGTCTTTGAGTAATATTCTCTATTAATGTGCTTTTACTTTACATGCAGTACGAAGTGCTTTGCCTCTCCTGCTCCTACTCGCTTCCTTCATTCGGCCTATTTTGCAGATCACAGGAGCAGACCCACGCGCCGCCTTTCACACAGGTGTTCAAAACTAAACCACCAAACTGCTATTTCCGAGTCGTACGTCTAATCATAGAAACTGTCAACAGATGATGTTACGATCGTGTTCTGCACGTAAGATGGCATTCCGATCAACGGCCAACCACATCAGCAATGACGTCAGGGCGCTTATCAAGCGGGGTAGTATTTGCGGGGTCGTCCCACATCCACAATTGCTGTGTACGCCGTCACAGACCGTGCAGTACGGCACAGAGATGACGCCTACAGACACACTGCTGGTGACGACCATAGGAAGAATGGAAGCAGGAGAGTCGCAAAACGGTGTGGCCCGATGGCTTACTGTGAATCGTCCTGTCGTTTCACGGATGAGGCGACAGTTTACAGAGACCGAAACTATATCTCTGAGACCGAAACTATATCTCTGAGACCGAAACTATATCTCTGAGACCGAAACTATATCTCTGAGACCGAAACTATATCTCTGAGACCAGGAGAGACCGAAACTGTGTCTCTGAGACCAGGACAGGACCGAAACTGTGTCTCTGAGACCAGGACAGGACCGAAACTGTGTCTCTGAGACCAGGACAGGACCGACCACGTGCGACATCAGAAAGAGGACAGTTATTTTGCTGTAAGGGCACGACGGTTCCGCCTTATTACTGAACTGAAACTTGCATCTGGCCTCGCAGCATCGCCTGGCCGTGTTTTATCGAGACAAACGGCATACAGAAAACTTCAGCAGAGTAGCCTTTACTGTTGGAGACCTGCTGTATCTCTGGCGTGTCTTCACAGAAGGGAAGGTCTACAGTGGAGCTGCCAACCTGCCACCTGGACGGTCGAACTGTGGGCCAATGTTCTTTTCACAGATGGGTCCCGATTTGGTCTGAAGAGTGATTCACGACGGATTCGCATCTCGAGGGCACGTGAAACAAGATTTCGGGACCCAAACATTGTGGAAGAGGACCTATACCGAGAAGGATCGCTAATGGTGTTGGCAGAGATTATGTTGGCAAGTGTAACACATCTTCATGAAACTGTGCAGGTAAATCGGCAAGATTTAACTGCTGTCAGGTACCGTGAGGAGATCTTGGGATCTCATGCGCGGTTTTTGCGAGGTGCTTTGGGCCCAGACTTCGTATTGATGGACGATAATACTCGACCTTATAGAGCATGGGTGGTTGATGTTGTCTTGGAAACAGAAGATACTGCACGCATGGCGTCTTCTCTTCGCTCTCCCGACTTTAACCCCATAGAGCATGTCTGGGAGGCGCTACGGAGACGGGCTGCATCACGTCGGCATCCACCAACCACTCTCCAGGACTTGTGAGCAGCTCTGCAGGAAGACTGGGCGGACGTTATTGCCTAACATGAGACTGATGACATCATTCACAGCTTGTCCCATCGTTGTCAGGCCTTTATTGGTGCCGGAGGTGGTTACACTCCATACGCAGCACATTAACCAGTTGCCAGAATGTGTGTGTGCAAATCCGTTAAGTTCGAAAAAAAAAAAAAAAACATTTTTGTCTACCATTGTGCATGTTGCAGTTGACTACGTTCTGTACTCTTTACTGTGTCTATACTTTACTATCACCTATTTATACTGTTTTGTGGCAAAATAAAAGCAAATAAGGAATTAAAGTAAATATAACTGTATAATGTTAGTTATAATAAAAGTTTATCATTACTTCTTTTTAACTAAGTCCAGTACACAACTGTGATCTGCCAGCATCTTGTGGCAGTTGCCTTTTTTTAGTTTTTCTACGTAGTGTTCACAGCCAAGTGGTGGTACTGCCGATGCTTTCCTGTCGTTACGGCAATGTTCCTCGTGGGCTTCTGGAGAATGGAAAATTCCACTATAAAAACGAAGACTGATTTCGTAAACAAATATCTTGCGAAACACACAACGCTCACTTCGTCCATGACATCCACAGTGCTGTAGAAAAAAGGCGCTCAGGTTGATATGGCGCTTCCCGATTCCTGGAAGTTATTCGATACGGTTTCCCACTGTCGTTTAGTGAACAAAATACCTGCTTACCGGATATCGGACCAGAATTTTGACTGGAGTGAGGATTTTCTGAGAGACAGAACTCAACACGTCATTCGTAAAGGGATGAAGTCGATAGATGGAGGGAAATTTCTAGAGTACCTCAAGGGAATGTTGTTGGGCCATTTGTGTTTAGAGGATACCGTTACAAGCTCTGTGAAGCTTTTTGCAAACGAAACTTGTTTATAGGAAGGTAGCAACTCCAGAAGACTAAAAAATAGAGGAAGACACGCGGAAGATCGATGATTGTTACAGGGACTAGCAGGTGACACTGAACCTAAATAAATGTAACGTGGTACTTGCAGACAAGAGTTCCGATCCTGTTGGGATATACTTGGGATGAAAAGTCAGTGGAAACAGCAACAGCCGTAAAACACCTAGGACTAACCTCCAGTTGCGACCTAAAGTGGAAGCATCACCTAAAACTAATGGTCTGAAAAGCTGATGCTTGGCTGCCATATAATGAAAGAATCTAAAGGAAATGCAATTCATACATGAGAGAAGTAGATCGCAAAATATTTGTTCGATCGATTCTTGTGTACTGCTAATCGGTCAATAATCCTTACCAAGAAGTATTAACGGAAGAGAAAGGGAACATACAGCAAAGAAGGGCACGTTTAATCTCTCAAATGTTTAGTAAGTGCGAGAGAGTTAAGCGGGGTTTACACGTACAACTGATATGACGCAAGTTCTTGTGGCTTTCTGCAGTTGCACTGTGAGTTACCGTTCACACAGGACAGCATAAGTACTACGTAGTGGCACAGCTTTCAGCATGACATCAACTGAAATCATACGGGCGGGTGTTAATGTTATAGAGCAGGTTATGGCATTGCAGCTGTGACAGGGGTTACATACAAGGAAGAAGAAACCCAAATATTAGATCCGAAAACAGATTTCGCGGTAACACTCTAAGATGAAAATGCTGTCTGCTATGGCAAACTAACCAACATCTGGTTTGCAAGTATCATCTGCAGACATACCACTCCTTCAAGATTTTAGAATTTTATATTCGTTGAGGAAGGCACTTTGAACAACTAATAACTGTGGGAGAATACTCGTGTTTCAAAGTACAGCCACCAGGAAGGAAAGTGGCGGAACAAACTACAATCAAGCTGAACTTTGTGTGGGGTGAGAGAAGTTGCGTCTCTTAAGTTGCGCCACTGAAAACAAAGTCCATACATGCAACTCAGTATGCCACTAGCTGTGGTGACACTTTTGCTTCGTGTGTGACCCCGGCTTTACGGAGATGCTCAAAAAACTCTAGTATCACAGAGGCGCTGTGCATCACGGAGAAAGTTACCTCTAAAATTCCAAACGCGTACGTTCGAAGAATAATTGAGCAACATATTGCTTCCTCACATACACAGGGGATAGGTAAAATAATGCGAATGGGAATTGTTTATTGGTAAGGGGTTTTAACCCCATTTGTCCATAATATAGGTGCGATTCTTCTTGGAACACTGGCATACAACGATTCTATAGTTTCCAGTGGAACGTTATGTCACTCTTCGACCAGAACCTCTTCTAACTTCTGTAGTGACAAGGAAGGCAGAAATCTGCTCTGGAGTCTGCATTCCGATACCGCCCAAAGTGATCGATAATGTTAAAATCCGGGGATTGTGCTGGCCAGGGAAGACGCTGCAGTTCAGTTGCATGCTCCTCACGCCATGATTGTAGTGTCCTGGCTGTGTGACAGGGTGCATTATCGTCCTGAATTATAGCATCATTGTTGGGGAACAACATTTAAATCATGGGGTGTACCTCATCATCTAAAATGTTCACATAATCATTGGCTGTGACACGGCCTTTGAGAGTAATGAGGGGACCAGCAGAATACCATGATATGGCTGCCCACATCGTCACACTTCCACTTTCACGCTTAACCGTTGGAGTCAAGCAATCAGGATTGTAGGCTTCTTTTGGCGATCTCCACACGTAATCACGGCCCGATGTTGAAAATGACGAAAACGTTGAGTTGTCGGACCATATGACGTGTTTCCACTGATCAGCCGTCCAGGATTTATGCACCTGACACCATGTTTTACACTTCGTTGTCGTCACTAATGGTTTCGGTATAGCAGCTCGTCCATTAATATTCGCTTTATGCAGTTCTCTGCGGACATTATCGATAGACGCGGGGTATCTAAGGTGGCTATTGAGCTCTGTAGTCACTTTAGCCGCCATAGTTTTGTGTTGTTTTGACACAATTCGTGTTAACGTACGACGATCTCTGTCATTTAGTTTTGATTTGCGTCCACTATTACGTTTACGCGATGATTTCTTTCCATGTTTGGTGTAGGCTGCCATGACTGTTGAAACAGTTGCTCTTTAAACATTCAAGAAATTGGCTGTCTTTGTTACTGGTGCCCCAACTAATCGGGCCCCCACAATCTGCCCTCTTTGGAATTCGGTTATATCTTTCATCGCACATCGACCTCGGCCTCTGAATGCAAATGCGAAGTGTGCACTACTCGAAAACAATCTGCAGTGAAGCCTAGTCCGTACTGAACACGTACTGTCCAGCGCGACATACCCTTACCTGCGTTGTTGACCGTCGAACACAACCATCCGATTACTATTACTGTTCATATTACTTTGCCTATCCCCTGTATGTCTCGTCAAGTAGCCATGAAAAAAAAATCAGAAATTACAGCTCTTACTAGGTATATCGATAGTCGTTCTTATCAAGCACCATTCGTGATTGAGACAAAAGGCGGGAAATGAGTGTGGAACCAGAGTACCATTCGTCAGATACCGTTATGTAACTTGCGGGGTATAGGTGTGGATGTGATGGAAGATATCCTAATTAGAAAGCCGAAGAAACAACGAAGGGATATTTCCGCATCTAATTACGGCGGGTAAAACTTCGAAAGGTAATTAGTCGCACTCGCAGAGACGGCGGTGGACCCTGTTGACAGCCCGATGGCGAGAGGCCGACCAGGAAAAGCGTTCTGGAAGATAACGGTCGCGATCAGCTGTCTGGCGTCAGCCGAGAGGTAGCTGACGGGGGAGCGGAAAAGACGCGGCATTTCCTGGAACGCGACTAATCCCGCTATGGCGGCATTTGCATACTACTGCCTTCTGCTCCCTGCTGAGCTGGTCAGGGTTAATTTACGCCCTCTCCGGCGCCCATTGTACCACGTGCGATTTCACACCATTCAGCCTACACCAAGGTAGGCGTGCTGACGGCAGCAGTCAGAAATCAGGACTATTAAATACCAGGAATATTAAACACCTCCTTTAAAAACGTATTCACTAATGAGGGTATAGCCGAAACAAATTTTATCCTCTACACGAACTCTCAAACGAGAGGTATCGATTATAACTCAGCGGGTATTGAAAAACAATTAGGGCTCCTTAAGGACACAGAACGTCTGATTAAAAAAAAAAGTCTTATAACGTTATCAAATTCTATAGTCTTTCCTGATTGCAGTGGGATCAGCATGAAAAATGACGGCTATATATTAAATTTCGGAGTGCACGCTCCCACACTCCCTTTATTTCAATTAAGAAAACCATTAGTATTTAGTAAACCAACAGTTAAATTTTTGTTTGGGATGTATTGTATATGTTGGAAACACTGCTGATTTATAACATCTGTAAACGATGATCTTTGACCCTTTTTAGTTTTCCCAAGGTTAGTTTTTCCTTGTTGACATTTATGACTTACTGAATGTTTGTTGCTTGTGTGCTACAGATAGTTGTGAGCGCAGATATCAAGTGTGTAGTAATGTGTATCAATGATGAAGTGATAGCTAGATTCGGAGTGTTGAGAAATCTGAGCATAAGATGTAGCTCTGATACGAAAGACCAATTGCTTACCTACAACAGACAACGGATGCAGGAAGCTGAAAACTTAGGTCTTGAAATCATCAAAGAAGAAAGAAATTCTATAACGGATGCCAAGAGGAAGCTTGAAGATGAAGAAATGCAGCAGAATAAAGACTGTGCTTCAGGAGCGTTATGAGGGGCAATTTACAGTTTAATATGATGTGTCTTCATTCGCAGTTTCCTATAAGTCGTATTTTTCAGAATTTAGGTATACCTGCAGCGAGTGAACAAAAATACGGAAATACCAAACACACATTACGTTACAGTGCCTAATACTGTATAGGAAAGCCTTTGGGATTCGAAATAGCTCCTAATCGTCTCGCATATATATATATATATATATATATACTCCTGAAAATTGAAATAAGAACACCGTGAATTCATTGTCCCAGGAAGGGGAAACTTTATTGACACATTCCTGGGGGCAGATACATCACATGATCACACTGACAGAACCACAGGCACATAGACACAGGCAACAGAGCATGCACAATGTCGGCACTAGTACAGTGTATATCCACCTTTCGCAGCAATGCAGGCTGCTATTCTCCCATGGAGACGATCGTAGAGATGCTGGATGTAGTCCTGTGGAACGGCTTGCCATGCCATTTCCACCTGGCGCCTCAGTTGGACCAGCGTTCGTGCTGGACGTGCAGACCGCGTGAGACGACGCTTCATCCAGTCCCAAACATGCTCAATGGGGGACAGATCCGGAGATCTTGCTGGCCAGGGTAGTTGACTTACACCTTCTAGAGCACGTTGGGTGGCACGGGATACATGCGGACGTGCATTGTCCTGTTGGAACAGCAAGTTCCCTTGCCGGTCTAGGAATGGTAGAACGATGGGTTCGATGACGGTTTGGATGTACCGTGCACTATTCAGTGTCCCCTCGACGATCACCAGTGGTGTACGGCCAGTGTAGGAGATCGCTCCACACACCATGATGCCGGGTGTTGGCCCTGTGTGCCTCGGTCGTATGCAGTCCTGATTGTGGCGCTCACCTGCACGGCGCCAAACACGAATACGACCATCGTTGGCACCAAGGCAGAAGCGACTCTCATCGCTGAAGACGACACGTCTCCATTCGTCCCTCCATTCACGCCTGTCGCGACACCACTGGAGGCGGGCTGCACGATGTTGGGGCGTGAGCGGAAGACGGCCTAACGGTGTGCGGGACCGTAGCCCAGCTTCATGGAGACGATTGCGAATGGTCCTCGCCGATACCCCAGGAGCAACAGTGTCCCTAATTTGCTGGGAAGTGGCGGTGCGGCCCCCTACGGCACTGCGTAGGATCCTACGGTCTTGGCGTGCATCCGTGCGTCGCTGCGGTCCGGTCCCAGGTCGACGGGCACGTGCACCTTCCGCCGACCACTGGCGACAACATCGATGTACTGTGGAGACCTCACGCCCCACGTGTTGAGCAATTCGGCGGTACGTCCACCCGGCCTCCCGCATGCCCACTATAAGCCCTCGCTCAAAGTCCGTCAACTGCACATACGGTTCACGTCCACGCTGTCGCGGCATGCTACCAGTGTTAAAGACTGCGATGGAGCTCCGTATGCCACGGCAAACTGGCTGACACTGACGGCGGCGGTGCACAAATGCTGCGCAGCTAGCGCCATTCGACGGCCAACACCGCGGTTCCTGGTGTGTCCGCTGTGCCGTGCGTGTGATCATTGCTTGTACAGCCCTCTCGCAGTGTCCGGAGCAAGTATGGTGGGTCTGACACACCGGTGTCAATGTGTTCTTTTTTCCATTTCCAGGAGTGTATATATATATATATAAAGAGAGAGAGAGAGAGAGAGAGAGAGAGAGAGAGAGAGGGGGGGGGGGGGTCCTGTATGGCTTTTCAGGTAACATATATCAATCTTCCAGAAGAATAGTGGCAATTTCAGGGAACGACGACGAAGGTGGTAGTGATCACGGGCACTCTTCTCCAAAGTAGGCATAACAACATTGAGCTTCAATGATACGGAGAACCGTGATGCCAGTGGAGATGTGACAGTTAACCCTCGTGCTTCCAAAACCGGTCCTGGGCGATGCGAGCTGGTGAATAGGAATCCCTGCCATCTTTGAACATAATATCGCTATTGGGGGACAAATATTGTTCCATGGGATGAAGCCGATCAGCTAAAATCGGCACATTGTCCTTGGCAGTAATTCGACCCTGCAGAGTAGCCGTGGGGCCCTTGGAATACCACGGTATAGCTTCCCAAACAGCCACCGAACACCCGTCATGTTTCACTCTTGGGACGCAAACTCAGCCAGAAGCTGGAAACATTGTGAAAGAAGACTCATGAGACCAGATGCCTTTCCTCCTTTTCTCCACGGTGCAGGTTTCATTGCTTCGGCACCAAGTTTTCCAATTACGGTATTTGCATCACAGATAAGTGGTTTTACAATTCGAGCTATCCCTGCAGTTGTCTGGTTATGGAGGTCTGTTTATGTAGTTTTAGCGCTGACAGGAAGCGCGAGTGCGATATTCAGTTCTGCAGTTACTTCCGCAGCTGTCATTTTTTGTCACAATCCTCTACAACGACCGTCAACTCTCACTTTCGTCCGCGTCGTGACATAGCGAATGATACTTTCCCCGCTTTGTCTGTACGCATTATACGTAAATCTTCGACATGGTGCTTCTTGAAACGACAAACAGTTTGAATTACCGAACAAAGACACTTACCACATGATCAGAGACCAAAACACCTTTAGAATTATCGATAGTCTCGCCAGCGAGGTCTCATCAAAAGTCCTGCGAGAATACAGAAGGGAGAACTAGTAATTGGTAGGAGATAGCATGACATTCCCCGCACCTATCCCATCTGGTGGGGCGCGGATTGGCCGATCGCCGTGACGGTCGGAAACAGACGCGTCCTGGAACAGGGGGAAGGTGCGACACCGACCCGGACTTAACTTTGCGCACCGATTATGACCAGTAGTAGTTAGCTTTTAAAGTAGGGAGTAGATTTTTTGCAATATGTCTAGTAGTACCTGCAGCGATTCCAAGTTAACGTCCAGCCTGGTGCCAGGGACTCTACCACTGGGATTAGCCCGTTGGGCCTGGCCAGATAAAGTACGTTTATACATCCACCGTCCGCCTGCTTAGCTGGGTGGTAACGTACTGGCCTACCATGCAAGAGGGCCCGGGTTGGAGATTATCTCGCTCGTGGACAGGGTGTTGCGTTGTCATCATTTCATCCTCATCACCTGCGCGCAAGTCGCCCAAGGTTTCGTCGAATGAAATAAGACTTGCACGTGGCGGCCGAACTCCCCGGATGAGGCCTCCTGGCCAACGATGCCATACTCTCATTTCCATTTTTTTAATCATCCACTGGCACACCTGTAACACTGCAGGAGTGTAGATTGGTAGGGCAGCTACATAGAAAACCAGTAGTAAAAATGTAATTGCCCATAGAGTAGCTCATCTCCTGCAGAAAGTAGAGAATCTAACACTGTTGTAACAGTAATGCGCTGCTAACAACTATTAAATATTACTACCCACTAATGTATTAGGTGCTGGATTTATGATATATTGATAATATTGTTGTTGAAATAAAGAATTAAAAAAAAAACACTTCGGCTGCAATTGTTACAGAAGCCCCCACCATACGACCACTAACAATTTGCCCACGCTGGATTCACTTAGCTCCGACATAAAGCATTCACATCTACACAGAAACTGTTCTGACCACGGCTGACAATTGTAAAGTATTGAGGACATTGCAAAGGTGCCATTCGTGGTGAAGTATTAGGTCTGTAACTTTGCTTCCTGCGTTTTGCAATAGATGGCAGTAGCGGCAAGCGGTGGTAGAGGTGGGAGGTCATTCATAACAGTGGTCTGATTAGCTCAGACGACTTTATACATGACGTCATCAAACCATTAGGTGACTTGTGATTGCATCATAAAATAATTCTCGATTAAACATGTCAAGCCGCGCGGGTCAGCCACGCGGTGTGAGGCGCCTTGCCACGGTTCGCGAGGCTCCCCCCGTCGGAGGTTCGAATCCTGCCTGGGGCACGGGTTTGTGTGTGTGTGTGTGTGTGTGTGTGTGTGTGTGTGTGTGTGTGTGTGTGTGTGTGTGCGCGCGCGCGCGCGCACGCATGTGCGGTAAAAGGTAGGAACCCTCACTAGCAATAATAATCTCAGAAACAGGTATAGTACGGTAAGCTAAGATTTCACGAGTTTCAAAGGATTCCAAACCGGCTCTTCCTGCATTGTTACAAGCAACGAAAGCTACAGTTATCAATCCGTTACCCAAACTGGAAGAAGAAGAAGAAACTTTCATTAAAGAAAAATTTAACTTCGCACCACAAAATAAAGTAGGTCCATGAATAAGAACAAATTGAGTAGTTTTACCTACTCCTCTTACTTCGTTCTTTTTACCCTTCGCAGAAGATGTCGAAGCACCAAGAGTGCCGTCCACATTGACAAGTGATTTGTGGTAGGTCCATGAATAAGAACAAATTGAGTAGTTTTACCTACTCCTCTTACTTCGTTCTTTTTACCCTTCGCAGAAGATGTCAAAGCACCAAGATTGCCGTCCACATTGACAAGTGATTTGTAAACCACAAATCACTTGTCAATGTGGACGGCACTCTTGGTGCTTCGACATCTTCTGCGAAGGGTAAAAAGAACGAAGTAAGAGGAGTAGGTAAAACTACTCAATTTGTTCTTATTCATGGACCTACTTTATTTTGTGGTGCGAAGTTAAATTTTTCTTTAATGAAAGTTTCTTCTTCTTCCAGTTTGGGTAACGGATGGATAACTGTAGCTTTCGTTGCTTGTAACAATGCAGGAAGAGCCGGTTTGGAATCCTTTGAAACTCGTGCAATCTTAGCTTACCGTACTATACCTGTTTCTGAGTGCGCGTACGCATGCGCTCCCATAAGAACTTCCCACAAATTTCCAATAACCAAATATGTCGACTTACGAGCTCTGTTCTCGTCATTTGCGAGAAGTTAATTTTTTGCTTGAACATTAGAAAATCTACAACTGACAAGGGGAGGCCACGACGTTGGACTCACGGATTTACTTCGAACTTTGTACACCTCTAGTAGGCCATTGAAACAAGATACTGTGCAAGTAGTAAGGTGCACTACTCTGGCAGTTCCGAGAAGTTTTACGCGTCTGTTGTGTAACTGATGTATCTGTGCGTAGGCCGCGCGGGATTAGCCGAGCGGTCTCAGGCGCTGCAGTCATGGACTGCAGTCCTCCCTCGGGCATGGGTGTGTGTGTGTGTGTGTGTGTGTGTGTGTGTGTGTGTGTGTGTGTGTGTGTGTGTGTGTTTGTCCTTTGATAATTTAGGTTAAATAGTGAGTAACCTTAGGGACTGATGACCTTAGCAGTTAAGTCCCACAAGATTTAACACACGTTTTATTTTGATTTATCTGTGCGTAGGGGCCGGACGCCAGAGTTCACTGTGGTCTAGTGGTTAGCGTTGAAGCTTTCGCAAGACGCACCTGTGTGAAGCGACGGTTCGACTCCCGCTCAGAGCTTCATTTTTGTGGTACCAAGATTAAATTCTGTGATATTCAAAACAATTGCACCTACACTACTCGTCCTTGCTGCACTAGCAACGTCTCACCACTACGCAGGTTAACTGCCAACTGACGACTGACGACTGCCTCCATGTCTGCAGCTTGAACTGTGGAGGTCAAAGTAGTTCCGCGTATCTTACCAGATTGCATGTATAAGGGATTTCGCAAATCACGACAGGCACACATTTTCAGAAAATCTGTATGCCTTTCTTCATTTGCTTGCCGATAGTTATAAATATGTTTGTTCTAATAATTAATTTGAATTAAAAATAGTAAGTATTCAAATAACATGAAATTAATTAAAACTTCACACATATACGGATGATTTTTTTTTAAATATTTTACCTCTCAAGTGTCAAATTAAATAATATGACCAGTGATGAAAAAAATAAGTTAAAAATTAAGTTTGAGCTTGAGTCGAACCGTTACCTTTGACACGTTCGTGCTACAAAGCTTGAAAGCGTGACCACCGTGCTCTAGCAGCCAGAGGCTATGGACAATACATTGTTACATAATATACGCTAAAACTTCTCTTGATATTATCTCGGAATTGCCACAAGAGTGCACCTTACTGCTCGCACTTTATGCTGTTTTAACGGCGGACTTAAGGTGTACAAAGTTGGAAGTTAAATCGGTAATCCCAACGTCGTGGTCTCCCCTTGTGAGACTCAAAAAATGCTGAGTAAGGCATATAGTGAGGCACCTATTAGGGAAAGAACGTGAATAGGATGGTTTCAGCGCTTCATGAACTGTAATTTTGACGTCGAAACCAGAATAAAGGAGAAGCATATTATTTATTGTACGCTGACGATGCTGCTATCTGCAGGAAAATATTTTCGTAGCACCGTTGTTAGGAACTGCGGAAAGACGTGGTCAAAATTTAGGCCTGGTGTAATGAACGGCGGCTCTCTTTAAATCGGATAAATTTAAGATAACTCCTATAACAAAGAGAAACAATCAGATATTTTCGGATTACAAGATTGACAGAGAACGTCTTGAGCACGTCAAATAAGTATATGTAATACCAAGAAAGGTATGAGATGGGCCGATCACGTAAAATCGGTATTAGGAAGGCATTGGATTTGTTGCAAAGGTACGGGGAAAATAGAGTGCATGTGTGAAGGAAATTGCTGATTCGACTAATTTTAGAGTTGGAGTCGTTATCATGTAGGCATAGCAGCAGACATAGAACGATTTCAGAGACTTACTGGCACGATTGTAACATGACGACGCAGCCCATACAGATATCTACACCTAAATCAATACACCGCAAGCCACTGCATTGTGAGTGGCGGAGGGTACCCTGTACCACTACTGGTTGCTTCCTTTTCCGTTCCACTCGCAAATGGAGCGAGGGAAAACCGACTATCTATATGCCTCTGTACGACCCCTAACGTCTCTAATCTTATTTCCATCGTCCTTAGGCGAAATGTTCCCGAAGCATCTCCGCTATACTCGCGTGTTTTTGTGGTATATCAATGGGACCCCTTGGAGAAAAGACGACATTCTTCCCGCGAAACCCTGTATCTTAAATTTTAAGCAGCTGTAATCGAAGAAAACAGTGCACCCATTACGCTACCAACAACGTGTCGTGAACGTGAGAATAAAATTATAGGTATTAGGCGTAGTTCTCACTGAGGCCTTACGATATGCGACGTGAATCGCGATATAACGCATAAACAACCAGCACTGGTGGAATGTGTAGCAACGTCGTTGAGATGACTTGACAGGTTCACACTGGGACGACAACGATACAACACCGATACCATAGAAAGAAGTTCAATATGCAGCAAAAATTTCTAAGCATTTGTCCAGTAATAAAATATGACAGGAAGCAAAGCATGTTTTAAATCCAACTTAGAATCATTTCTTCTGGACGACTTCTATTCCATTAACGAATTTCTGCTTAAAAACTGGTAGCCAGCAAAAATTAAATAAAATAAAAATAAATAAAAAACTTTGTAAGTGTCGTTGTATGAGTAAGACTAAAAAGTGTTTCCATTAATATTGGTTCAAAATGGTTCAAATGGCTGAGCACTATGGTACTTAACATCGGAGGTCATCAGTCCCCTAGGACTTAGAACTTTTTTGCCTTTGCTGCTCCTTTTCTGACTTCCTCACTGTGAGGAGGTTCGGGTGGAAGTTTGTGGCCTGTTGGCCTTTACTCCCCTGGGAATCTTGTAGAGTCTTCTGTCTGTACTTGTGGTTGGATCTGTACTGGCAAGGAGTGCCGATGTCCTAATTCTTGGATCTGACGATGTGTCTATTTTTCTTCTTCTTCTTCTTCTTGCTTGTTGCTGAGGGCTCTCCCTCGGTTGGGATACTGGGAATAGTGTATCCTGCTTTTTCGTATTCTCCGTTGACCAGAGCGAAAATGATGTAGCGCATTTGCCACTCTGTAAAGATAGGGTAGGAATTAATCAAAATGTAATCCTCCCTAGAAAGACCGACAAGGCCTTCTGGATACTCAATTGGTTGGTGTGGGGGTGGAGGTTTAGTATGGTTAGGTGGGACGAAAGGATAAGGGTTGTCGTGGTGGGGGTAAGTACCATCGCGAAGCGAGTCAGCGATCTTCTTCGTTACAGCGCTTGCGCTGTACATGTCTGGAAGCGGGAGAAATGAGGCTTCTTCCCACTCTTCTTCTTGCGCTGCTGCTCCGGTGTCCTTGTGCTGTGTCGCCTCCCCTTCGGCAGGCAAGTCGGTCTGCGTGGCCACCGTCGCGAAATCCTCCCGTGGAGGAGTCGTCTGGGTGGCGGTGTCGACTGTTGTGGCGGAAGCTGCCTTGGCTGAGCGAAGCTCCTGCGTCAGCTCAGCGATCTGACGCCGAGCCTCGCCCAGTTCCGCCAGCATGGCCGCCCTCTCTTCCGCCATGGCGGATTTGAAGGCGGACATGGCTTCTTCTACGGCGTCGTTAAAGCGCCTGGTCACGTCGTCTTCTGTGCAAGTGACCACCTCTTCGTGTGTGGTGGTCACTTGCTTCTGCGTCTTCTTCTCC
This sequence comes from Schistocerca serialis cubense, assembly GCF_023864345.2. Classification (NCBI taxonomy): domain Eukaryota; kingdom Metazoa; phylum Arthropoda; class Insecta; order Orthoptera; family Acrididae; genus Schistocerca; species Schistocerca serialis. The sequence continues at coordinate 287,408,770 of NC_064639.1, forward strand.
GGTCCGCGCCAGTTTCTTCTGTAGGCGCAGGAACGGGCGTTGGCCGCGTGAGCGCCGCCGCAGTTGGCGCAGGTACAGGGGGCGTCCTTCTGCTTCTTGCAGTCACGTGTGTCGTGTGCTTGCGCACACTTCAAGCACGCGGCTGCTCCGCTGCATTGCTTGGCAACGTGGCCAAGCTTTTGGCAGCGAAAGCACTGCGGTGTAGTCTTCCTCTTCTTGCCGGATGTTCCTGCTAGCGTGAGCAGCAACTCCGCCAAGGCAGCAGCTTTGCGTCCCCTTCCGCGTCCCGACATCTCGAGTGGCAAAAGCGACAATCAGCCTATGCGTAACTCTCCGCGGCGTGAGCGGGAATGGGACTCAGAATTACTTAAACCTAACTAACCTAAGGACATCACACACATCCATGCCCGAGGCAGGATTCGAACCTGCGACCGTAGCAGTCGCGCGGTCCGGACTGAAGCGCCTAGAACAGCTCGGCCACCGCGGCCAGTTTCATTAATGTTAGCACCAATCATGTATACATATTGTGTGAAATGACTCGTTCCATAGCGTTTCGATAAATGAATCATTCAAATGGTCTGTTGAACATGGAACGAACTAACTAACTATATATAATCGGAGTGTGCTGAAATCGACTTAAAAATGTTTACCCAAAACTGGTCTCATACACACTAATTCTGCGAAAAGGTAATGAAATTGCACTGGATGTGAAGGCCCCAAACCACTTTGGAATTCAACTGATAATGGATTAGTAACAAGTTGAGAAACAATGGACAGGAAACTAGAATGTAATGAACTCGTCACGTAGGAGATCGGAAAAGTTGATTTCTAGAATTTATCTAAAAATTAAGAGGTATGCCGGAGTAAATTAAACGACTAGGTTAGAATTTTAGAAAATTAAGGTTACTTAGAAACATACCAAAGAGTTATTTTCTAAAAAAGATTGTGTTTTAAACACCAAAAGAAACAGCAAGTATGGAGAAAACTGGATTCAGGAAAATATTACACAGAAAAAGGCAAGAGTTTGAAGTCAACGATGAAAGGAATATAATATCCTGACAGAGAAATCAGTAATGTCTCTATTTATAGGCGCACGTCTGCCGTCTTAGTACACATGGAAATCCGCGCGCCTTAAAACCGTAGCATGCCGCAAGAGGAGTCGTTTAGTAAAGTCGGGAACCGTACCCTTATTCGATTTCTGCATTTGGAGGGGAACAACACTGCAGCAGTCTATGCTGAATTGGCGGAAGCCACAAGGCATCATCATTCGACACAGTGGTGAGATGGCTATAAAATCTTGCCTCATACTTCGTATTCTCGTGATACGACACCCCATGAGTCCCTCCTCTTTCCTCGTACAGCGAAACCTCTGCGTGACAGGCTTTTCCAGAAAAACGACGAGGTGGTTTTTGATGTGCAACATCATTTCCTAATTAGCCAAAAACGCAGACTTGTACAACCGAGGTCCCTGCCAAGTCACTCCTCACTGGGAAAAATGTCTCCCATTCGAGGGTGAATATGTGGAGTAGGAGCACCACCAAGTTTCACTATCGCAACTTGCTATTTTCAAAGTGATAATTAAAACTTTAGCACTAACGCTCGTACTGCCAGTCATTCGCAGCGTGAAGAATGGATAGGCACGTGGGGGTAATGTTTCGACAGAAACCCTCGAAGTGGGAGGAAACGCGATGTAGATGCAACTTACAAAATTATTTACGGACTGTGTGGGCGGCCCAGATATTGGAGATGCTGGTCGAGAAGGAAGACTGTCGACCACAGACGACAATGTACAGATAGCCGAGGAACTGTTTCACAACAGTCACAGGCTTTCCGACGATAAGGGCGTTCACACAGCGACACTCCAATGACTCCGCGACCGAGTAGATTTCTATCGCTGAGGAATCTAACTATTGGTAGAACGTTCCGGCCGTTGACTGCATAGACTGACGACTATGTTAAAGAAGTGCCATGCAACTGTCACATTGAAGTGTAGTACAGCTTTAATAAAAGTTACTTTACCTGCCAAAATAACATGAAACTTCGAGGCCCCCTCGTACAACACCAGAAAGAACGACGACCTACGTTATTGTTTAATGAGTCTAACATTGCTACAGAAAGGAGTTAATTATGCACCCATCAAACTGAACCTATCCCCTCGAAAGAAAATGTTTCACCATCAAAAGAAGTGTTTTGTAATGTAGATAAAAGATGTTTCTCCTTAGCAAGTCGATCTACTCGTATCCATAGAAGAATTTCTGAATATTTAGTAAAAAATGCAAATGGCGAGCATGTGCCCAAACAATTATTTTCAAACATTTGTATGTTTATTCCACATCCTAATGTTAACGTCAATATGATCTAAGGCACAGCTAACCAACAAACGAATAGCCTTGTAAGACACGGAAGGTGAAATGTAACCTGTACGAGAATCAAGTATGCTACGAAGTGAATACGTGGAAATAGGCGTTAGGTATGATGGAGATTTCGCGATAGGGACAGGGTAAGTTAGACGAACTGACTTTATGCAGAATGACAAACTGGGTAGAAATCCAGCGTGCCCTTCTTGCCTTACGTCTCATAAGTGAGGAACAAGACTGACCCCGTGACAGGCAGAAATTCAGGACCACCACCTACAGCAGATTCGTAGGCAAGGCCGATTAATGATCAGGGCCTGAAATACCATCGGTTGCAAGATGTGTGCGGGGAACCACACGACAAATAGCTTGGGAAAAGCCCAGCGACAACGTCTGGGTTGTCCCATACCTCTGGCCGACCACCAGCGTTTTTTGAAAGTGACTGCCGCTCCAGCTGACAGTACGTTGAGAATCCAGCAGCCGGAGCTGCTCTCGTACAAAAGTCGATTTTAAAGCCAACATTAGTATCGAGATGGTGTACCCGGCTTTATACACCCACTGGCTTTTGAACCACGATGTAGCTTAGCATTTGTCGTATACTCGAATCATTGCAAGAGACAAAATAAGCGATAAGTGAGGAAAAAATCTAGGAACGATTGAGGATTGAACCTCTAACTTTTGGACGTGTATTGTGATAGTTAGCTATTTAGAACGGAGGTACCCCACCTCGAAAGGCTAAAATCGAATAAACATGATCTTAAATACGGAGTTATGTCTGGTCTATCACCCACCACCTGTGAAACTCTGCATTTGTAAACAAACTACGTTTGTAGGTTAACGAAGCTGAGAACAATAGCAGCACAAGTTGCTGAGGGAAGTATACCATATGACAGACAATTATGACCAGCAGATTCAAAAGAATCATAAAAGATCTCTGTAAAGATGGACATACAGAGTAATAAATGAGGTATTATTCGGTGAAAACATTTGTTTGAAATAATGTACAGAATGTTAGGCGTATAGATGCAGATATTTTTACTGGTGACTGAAGACAATGTACTTTACAACATTACATCAGTCTTTACTTCATTGGCAGACTAATAATTATTGTTATTAGGAGTAGTATGTTTTTACATTGGTTAGTACATCCAAGTACAAGTGGCAAGAGCAAGCCATTAATACTTATTTTCGCCTGGGCAGCGAGTCAGGTGTTGAAGTGTTGGCGCATGGACGCAAAACGGGTAGTCTATACTGACAGGCTAGTTCACTTGCAAGGGGACCATACGAACTTCCTCCCGCCGATTTGATTCATATTGACAGACTGTGTCGGAGACGCCTAAGACTAACGTATGAAGGGCTTATTTCAATAATGGTACAAGTCCATTTTTGTTCGTATTGAGATACAGAGTCCTATAGTTAAATGAGCACTGAAAATATGCAGTTGAGATACCAGACATATCCAAGCATATGACTTCTTGCTAGAGATGAACCTTTCTTTCTGTTTGTTTGGACCATTAATATCAGAAGAGTTATAGACAGAAACTTGGAGATAATGGACTTTTATCACTGTTGAAATAAGCACTTCATATGTAAACAGGAAAACCCAAGTTTCAACAGTTTGAGAAAATTGATTTTGAAAATTATAGGAGTGCTTGTGCTGTACTCTTTGTAGGGCATTAGTGTTCACGGTACCCACAACAGAGAGTAAGCGCGTAGCTTCATGTACGCCAGGTCTCTAAATCAAATCTCGTTGCCGCTAGTTTATTTTTCATTCTCACGAAATTTTAAGAACAGATTTATTGTGCCCGTGAAAAATATCAATATCTAATGATTTATTTACTATTTTCCTAATGCGTAAAATTGAAAAAAGATTAAAAAAATTTTTCTTAAGGAGATTGGAAATGAAAAAAAGGATAAACGAAAAGCTTCAATCAAATCAGGATAGTCATTTTATTTATATTACAGTATATTTTTGACAAGAATAATGTGTAACCCACGCAGCACTGCACGAATCAGGGTGATGCCGATCATAGAAATATGGAAAATGTTCAAATGTGTGTGAATCTTATGGGGCTTAACTGCTAAGGTCATCAGTCCCTAAGCTAACACACTACTTAACCTGAATTATCCTAAGGACAAACACACACACCCATGCCCGAGGGAGGACTCGAACCTCCGCCGGGACCAACCGCACAGTCCAGGACTGCAGCGCCTCAGACCGCTCGGCTAATCCCACGCGGCAGTATGGAAAATAGTAATTATCGCGATATACAGCAAATGTAAGGAACGCCGAATTTTTCTATGTTCATGATTTTTTTCCAGTGTGTCTATCGCAAAACAAACTTTCGATTCATAAGCGGTTCTTGGTCGTCACACTGTCTCACGGCGTATCATATCGAAGCTTAGTACCGAATATTGGTGCAAAAAACTCACAAAAAAGAACCGGCAGCAAGATTCGATACAGAGGCCTCGCGCAAATGAAACTAAGTGCTTACTAACTCAGTTGTGGACATGTTGGGTATTAGAGACCGTGCAAAATATATAAGCACGCCTAAAATTTTCATACTCTATTTTCTCGAAAACTGTTGAGAGTTGCATCTTCCTGTTCCATATGTTGAAGTCCAAGTCGTGCCGTATACTCTGTCAATACGACTCAAATCGGTGAGGTTAAGTCCGTACGGTCCCCTTGTTAGGACCGTGCAGGAAAATAAATTATGTGATATGTTTGCGGGAAGACTATTAGACACAGAGAAAAAACAACTAACACACTGAAGTGGGCACATATTAAGGTACCAGCGATCACAATATCTGCACTTATACCCTTAACACCCTGTAACACATGCAGTACTTAAAAATAAGATTTTTCCCCTAAACAGAATTTCTACTGTTGTCGTACGTTCTTTCCTTCATTACTCATCGAAGTACATATGTGAAATCAGTAGCGAGAGAGTGAAACACAGCATGATGTTTCAGTCAGAGGCAAAGATCTGGATAATTTGATTCCTCTAGGTTTTTTTGCTGGACTATCGGTATAGTAGTGGAGCTAACACCCAATTTATGTAATACGTCCGCATGTTGCCGTTGTCGAGTAACCATACTATTCCAATCCGTTGTGTTGTAATTATTTCATTAATATTATTCATTTGCACTTCGATGAAGAATAAGGGAAAAATGCATAACAACGCAGGAACCCCCAATGTGGTAAATGTGATTCTGTATGCAGTGAGTGTTATTTACGGCACACGTTTAGCTTTTGGCCAAGTAATACGTCATTTATGACTGTTGTGGATCTTCTGGTCACAGCTGTCTGTTACATGATATGTTTCCTCAGCTACTTGTGCTTCTTCAGTTTTCAGAATCGTTAATCTTGAAACATATAGTGTACACAAGTGCACGGTGTTACTTGTATATGACCTCCATGTGGTAGAAAAGATATCTCCGTAACTTAAAATGATTTTTCTTCGATTTTAGGTGTTCAGATCGGGGGACATCGGCTGTTAGACATGGACAGATACTACAGTCTAACTATACGTCATAAATCCCCGTGGATGGAGTGATATTACGACAGAATTAATCTTTTACTTGTGTTACACGTAGCAATGAACTGAACATGCAATAGTTTATATGGTGCCTTGCTACCAGAGTAGGATTCACGTAAATTTTAACACCTGACAAAGAGGCTTCGTCTTTTTCTGTTTAGTGTCTGGACAGAATGTATTTAATTTTTTTTTAAATTGGATCAATAATTATATCAAATACTGAGAATTAAATTTTCGTTGCCCTCGGAAGCTGCTAAATAGCCACCCTCCAACTGAGGCCATGCACCATGCACCATACTAGCCGTTTAGTACATAGATGTTATTCCATACGGATGGCAGCTCATGCTGGGCGCTCTGCTAAATTTGAGGAGAAATTAGTTCACTATACATAAAATGTGTTCGTGAATGTGTGTTAATTAATCGAAAGTCAATCGCTCCTCGCCGAAATGCTTTGTACAGCTGATGATCACAAGATGAGATGTTCATGAGTAATGAATGCTGGGAGCAGCAAAAGTGTTATTGCGAGCCCAAATACGTAAAATTATAGCGAAATACAGGAAGACCTACACGGGACCGACGCTTGGTGCAGGAAGTGACTTGACTCTGAACGTGATGCGTAAGCACAGAAAGAAAGACGCATTATTGCACGATTAAACGATTTAAAGAACAGTGGCTAGAAGCAGCTCCTTCCACCGTACGTACGGAGCTATTTAAAGTGGAACAAGCTCATAAAACTAATCACATGAAAGGCAGATGCCAGACAGATTCATTGGAACAATCCTCAGGAAATTTAGTTCGTCAACGAAGGAGATGGCTATCAAAACTATCGTTCGACCAATACTCATCAGTATGGGATCCGTTCCAGACTGAATTGATATAGAAAGTAGAGAAGGTCTAAAGAAGAGCAGCGCATTTCGTTACAGATACGGAGGAAAGACGTTCTGTGGCACGATTTAGCTTACTTTTAAGTTCCGAGAGCTTACGTTCCTATAGGATTCAGCAAATATTTTGCTTCCTCCTACGTATATGTTGAGGAAAGACCACGAAGATAAAATTAGAGAAGTTTGAGCCGACATGGAGGCTTACTGGCAATCCCGCGAACTATTCGCAACTGGGAACAGGAATGGGAGAATTGACACTGGTACACAAAGCACACTCCGCCACTCACAGCAAGGTGTCTTGCGGAGTATATATGTAGCTATGTAAGACGACACATAAGGCGCAAATATGATTCAATATTGGTAGGATGATCAGGCACTGTACCTTGGCCTTCAACGTCAAACGATCTCTAATTTCTCTCTCTGTCATCTCAAAAGTGAAGTGTACAGCATCCCCGTTGATACGCCTGAGGATCTGGAGCAGGATCTGTTCAGTCCTGATAAGATTTGCGAGATGATACGGACGCGCCGGCTGTTGTGACCGAGCGGTTCTAGGCGGTTCAGTCCAGAACCGCGCTGCTGCTACGGTCGCTGGTTCGAATCCTGCCTCGGGCATGGATGTGTGTGATGTCCTTAGGTTAGTTAGGTTTAAGTAGTTCTATGTCTACGGGACTGATGACCTCAGATGTTACGTGCCATAGTGCTTAGAGCCATTTGAACCATTTTTTGGTACGGGAGCTTCAAAGAATTCATAGCTCACTGCAGAGACGAATGCAGTATTGCACCCGAATGTAAGGTTGGTTGGTTAAAATGGGAAAGGGACCAAGCCACTTGGTCATCGGTCTCTCCGAATGTGAGGCCAAGTGGAACACGTACTCTTACAGGTACCAGTGTACGGTAAATTGTATCACATAGCGATCTGGAGTAGCGTTGTATTTCTTGTTACGATAGGCTTTGGGTGGAATCACAACCCACTTAGCTCGTGAGTTAATAGAAAAGTTAGATTTCAAATATATTTTTGCTAACTAGTACAATATTTCATGCCGAAGTCAGTGTCCGCTGGTAACCACACATTTACAGTTACCTCGGAAACGGCTAGTTTGTGGGCCCGTGTTTGCCGGAACGTTTTTGCTTTTACTATCTTACACATTCAGCGTGTCAGTTTTCACTAATAATTGTCATACTATGTACAGTAGCGATGAGTCTTTCCTGGTCACATCCCGAGCATGAAATGATGTTCCATACCTCATTAGCACTATATCCTGACCAGTGGAAGAGTTTTACTGAAGCAGACTGCACGGGGTTCCATCGCTGTCATAACGGGTCGCTATCTGTTAACAGTGCCGCGTCAGCTGTAGTGACGTAGCAAACGAATTACCTAGACGGCTCTTCAGAGAACTGCGGAAGCGTCAGCAGTGGAAAGGCCACTGTACCCGGACCCGGTACTCTTGTCACTCTTCTATTGTGGTTGTTGGTGGATGCTACGGTGCGGCCGATTTCAAAGACGCACGCTGGCAGATCCCTAGGAATTCCTCGCCAGCGGAGTCACTGCCCGCAATCACGCGATCTATGGTCTGCGGCGCACGTCAGCAGGCGTGTAAAAGCCGCTGTGCTAGACGTTCCCTTAGTGACTAAACAATGTTTTATGGACAAAGCAGAGGGCAGATGTGTCAATTTGAAATAGGGAACAACTGATTAGCTATGGCCAAGTGTAGAGACTGCGACTGTGTGAAATAATTGAGTTAAACTGCTACCAGCCTCATTTCCATTTATTTTATGTTTAAGAGACCTCCTCTAAATTCAATAAATTCAACAGTCTGCATAAAAATAGTCAATTCACTCTTGAATGTAAAGATAACAACACAATTCCTTTTCTTGATATCAAGATATCGGGAAACAACCAGCAGATGTCTTTCAGTGTACACAGGAAACCCACCGCGACAGACACTACATTACCAAACTCTTCCACACATCTCATCACACACCAGAAACAAACTATGAAACGTACCGCATTAACAATGGATATGACCTTTCACGCTCACCGCAAACAATAAACTGAACAAATATAAGCAAACCACATTCGCAACCGACAGTTCTGTAGCAGTTAAACTTTTACAATCTTTGTATAATGTGATGAATTAGCTAGATTATTAGATGATACAGTTGAAAAAAATCAGCGTAAGCACCTCGAAAAAAGTACGTAGGATGCATATTAACAGATCTTAACATATCTTGCATTTACAAAATTACCTGAAGAGCCCAAAGTCCAAAGCCTAGAGATGTATACGGACAGCGTCATTCTGTTCTAGGATAATGCCCTCTCACATTTTGCACTAAAGAAAGACATTCTTGGCTGTCGATTTGCTTCGGACGAAGAGGTGCAGACCCGGGTACAATCATGGTTCCACAAGCAACCGGAAACATTTTTCCATGAAGGCACTGATCGTCTTGTCTCGCACTGGGATAAATGTATTGTATTGACAATTACTTTCGAAATAATTGAAAGTTTACTTATTTTTATCCATCTGTCTCGTTATAATTTGACTGCCCCTTATATGTAAATGCCCATGTACAAGGTGTATTGTAGTTAATGGCGAAAATGACGAGAGTGGAAGTACACGATAACAGAAGCAAAAACTTCCCGGGAACTCTGATCTGCAAACGAGTCATTACCGAGATAATTGCTATGTGTGATTACGAGCTGCTGCTGCTTTCAGTATGAAATATTGTTATGAAATGTAAATTTTTCGTTTAAGTCCCCTTCTAATTGGCTCTAATCACACCAATTATCCACTTTTGAGAAATGTGATACATGGATAATGGGACAAGTGTATTCTGCTGCTGATGTAAGGTAATATATGACACGTCAATGGTTTAAAGTGGAGAGTCCTGTACCAAAATCACCTATCATCTAGTCCCTGGATTTTGATGGATGGAGCTGCGCGGGATTAGCCGATCGGTCTTTGGCGGTGCAGTCATGGACTGTGCGGTTGGTCCCGGCGTGGTGTGTTTGTCCTTAGGATAATTTAGGTTAAGTAGTGTGTAAGCTTAGGGACTGATGACCCTAGCAGTTAAGTCCCATAATATTTTACACATATTTGAACATTTTTGATGGCTGGAGTGATCACAAAGGTGAACTATAGGGCACTCTCATTGATATGTTTCAGGAGATGGAGCACTGAATTGTGCAGTCTTGATAAGATATACGAGATGATATGAAAACGTTTGAAAGAGTTCATAACTCTCTGCAGCTACAAAGTGCAGTGTTGCATCCAAACGCGACAGCCGACACGTGGAACAGGACCTTTAGCAGGTGCAACTGTGATGCAAATTGTCACATTTAACGTGCTGAAGTAGTATTGTATTTCTTCCGGCAGTGAAATATGACAATTATTAGATAAACGAAAAGTTGCATTTCAAATACATCTGCATTAATTAGGACGATAGTTCATACTGAAATCAACTGCAGCTCGACATTACAATTTTCGCGAACAGCTTGTTTGCGAATCTGTGCTTCTGGCGGAATTGCTGAAGGCATGCCTCCCCCACACCACACAACCATCACCACCACCAGCACCAGCGTTAGACGTTTTGCCATTTTTTTCTATGTGGATTTAATAAATTTCACAATCTTTTAAGTAAGTTTATTGATTAAATGATCTATATTGATGAAAACTATTGCGCACAACAAATTAAATGTATCATTAAAGTAATTTCAGTGGAAATTGTGTAAAGTACCTAAAAAACGGAAGTGAAACAAAATGTTTGTCTTATTTTTTACGATAGATACTGCACGTCTGTTTAGTATGATGAACAATAAAAAAAGCAGATTCTGTTTCCTCCTCATAAACTAATAATAGTGCATAAATTATTAAACAGAAATAAAAGAAAAAGGGCAATATTTAAGAGCAGAGAAAAAAATCACATCCCGAGAAGACTGTTTCAAAATAAATTCCATCGTACATCAGCAGCTTTCCTCGCCAATAAGGGGCGAAATGGTGTGTTATTGTGTTTGTCTTTTCTTCCAAATTGTGCGATGAGAGAGAACCTTTTACTAATGTAAATCAAGTTTGTTTTTGTAGAACCTTTATAACAGTATAACGATACAGCCTCCCCCAGGGCTCATATGAAATGTCCGATACCGCTTTCTTTTTATATACATCCGGATAGTTATCGGACAATTTAGTACTTCCTAAGGCCTTGTATGTGTGTCTTTATATGTGTCTTTCTGTCCTAATTGATAAAAATCTTGATATTCATTGCGAAGGCATGTGGAATGTTCTGGAAGGATAGGCGTTGTAATTATCGGTGGATTGTTGCCATCCATAAAATTATGTGCTTATATTGAATTAAGTAACTAATCAAGAAATTGAAGTAATACGTCCTTAGCAATAAATAACTAGAGCCTGCAGAGATGTTAGCATGAAAAATCAATGCTTCTAATTAAAAAAATTGTAATCTAAAAATCCAGAAACAGAAGACCTCACTATCTTGAGAAACAGCTTAAAAGTTATTACCTAGCGATGTATTTTGATTTGTTATTTATTTTTATGTCTTCCTCTGTAATTAATATTGTTTGTAATTATATTTCTAATTAACTCTCCAATTGTTTATATCTCACAGTTTTCCAGTTTCCAGAATTTGAGGCCTTATTTGTGCATTTTATGTATGTAATCGGATAAAGCAAGAGTTCTGTACTACCACTGAAAGTAACCAAATCCAAACTGTAATTAATTACGTAACTAAAATAATACGAGAGACATTATTGTAATTAAAGTTCAGAATGATTTTCTGATGGAACACTGAAAATATTACTATAACAGATTGTCATTGAATATTGTATTTTATACCTTATTCGGCTGTAACATCAGTTTCTTTACGTTTTGTAAATTTTAATGGTAACATCAAAACTGTACAAAATGAATAATGCTTTATTTTGGAAGTTATTGTTAAAATTCTATATAATGCGATGCAGCGACGCTGCGACGAGTCAGTTTTGAAGTTACTTTTGGAAGTCAAAGAGATCAGTGAAGTCTGTCCGTGTTTTGTTTACATGAGTGTGCAGTTCGGATGTCAATGTGAATAAATTCTGTGAAGCATGAAAATTTCGCATTCATTCATCAATGGACCAGGCAGAAGAAACCTAAGTAACATTCACATGAATCGTTACAACAGCCATGTAATAGTAAAACTGCGACGTTCATAACGCGAGCAAGATGCCGAGAAAATTACTGCTTCCCTGTTATTACGATGAAAATCTCACCAGCACATACGAAGTTTTTGGGTGTGTTACAATCGCTTCCTACGAATTGATTTACAACCCCAAATTTTCCTTTCCTGTTCTTTTCAAGCCTTTTATGAAAATATTAGTAAATACAATGTATTGGACATTTCGGTTTACTTACAGTAAAGGAAAACTTGAAAACAAAAAAAGTTTCGGAATAGCGGGTTGACACTACAGCCCTCTATCATTCTGCACTCTTTCCTATGGGACAACCGTTGCCACGGCCGACTCAAGCCATAAATGCCAGTTTCTCTAAATGGCTGGTCATCTGGAGCTCCAAATTCTGTCACTTTCGTTTCCGGCCAAGCGCTGCATACACCATAAATCTGGACGAAATCGGTGACGACGAGTAGGTGCGGTCCCCTTGTAAGTTCTATCATTACTTACAACGAGCTGTCAAGTGAAAAATGCGCTCCAGAGCCCGAAGGCTAACGAAGCCATACACACCGCCGCCGGCTGTTTACGTATCTCAGGCAGGCTCCGAGTCAGCGATGGCCATTAGCGGGTCAGTGTAATGGGCCGCACGCGGCCGAGGTAATTCCCCCGTGACGCGGTGCTAGCAGCGAGCTCCAAGGCCACGGCGGTAAGCTCGTACAGCAGGAAACTCACCGGCAGCGGCGGCAGACGCGCAGGTCACGGCGAGGTACAGCAGCAGCAGCGGCAGCGGTTGCGACTGCGACGGCTCCATCCCGGCTGAGAGAGCTGAGGCGTCTGAGCCCGCGGACGACTCTGGCACACCAAGGCGGCGAATGCAGCGACACCTGGCGGCCGGCCTGCAGCCTGCCGGAAGCTCCGCGTGGCGTATCGCACGTGGCCTGCGGTAGGCCGGCCCTTAACTAATGCACCTGCCAGATATCGTCACCAGCGGAAACCTTCAGGGACGCGCGCCCGGAAACTCCACTAACGGCTCTTGGGAATTGCACCACTAACGTGAATATATCTGAATGATACGAATCATAGGAATTCTTGGTAACATGCTACAAAGGGTAGCTCCCAACCTTTCTGAGATAATTACCCTTGTGTGTGTGTGTGTGTGTGTGTGTGTGTGTGTGTATTCGTCATCGTCATCGCCATACTGGCGTATCACCCGGCGTGATGGTATGGGGTGCCATTGGTTACACGACCGCTGCTCTGGTCAGCACATTCTCCAGATCTCTCACCAACTGAAAACGGCTAGTCAATGGTGGCCGAGCAACTGGCTCGTCACAATACGCCAATCACTACTCTTGATGAACTGTGGCATCGCGTTGAAGCTGCATGGGCAGCTGTACCTGTACACGCGATCCAAGCCCTGTTTGACTCAAATAAGGTATAAAGCAAAATGAAATTTTCTCTTTATTACAGCACTTTCAGAGGGGTCTGTGCAGTCTATGGGTCCTTTCCACCTCTGGATTCGTAAACGTAAATTAATAGACGGTTCAAACGGCTTTGAGCGCTATGGGACTTAACATCTGAGGTCACAGTCCTCTAGAACTTAGAACTACACTACTGGCCATTGAAATTGCTACACCAAGAAGAAATGCAGACCATAAACGCGTATTCATTGGACAAATATATTATACTATAACTAACATGTGATTACAATTTCACGCAATTTGGGCGCATAGATCCTGAGAAATCAGTACCCAGAACAACCACCTCTGGCCGTAATAACGGCCTAGATACGCCTGGTCATTGAGTCAAACAGAGCTTGGATCGCGTGTACAGGTACAGCTGGCCATGCAGCTTCAACGCGATGCCACAGTTCATCAAGAGTAGTGATTGGCGTATTGTGACGAGCCAGTTGCTCGGCCACCATTGACTAGTCGTTTTCAGTTGGTGAGAGATCTGGAGTATGTGCTGGCCAGAGCAGCGGTCGTGTAACCAATGGCACCCCATACCATCACGCCGGGTGGTACGCCAGTATGGCGATGACGATGATGAATACACGCTTCCAATGTGTGTTCACCGTGATGTCGCCAAACACGGATGCGACAATCATGATGCTGTAAACAGAACTTGGATTCATCCGAAAAAATGACGTTTTGCCGTTCGTGCACCCAGGTTCGTCGCTGAGTACACCATCGCGGGCGCTCCTGTCTGTGATGCAGCGTCAAGGATAACCGCAGCCACGGTCTCCGAGCTGATAGTCCATGCTGGTGCAAACGTCGTCGAACTGTTCGTGCAGATGGTTGTTGTCTTCCAAACGTCCCCATCTGTTGACTCAGGGATCGAGACGTGGCTGCACGATCCGTTACAGCCATGCGGATAAGATGCCTGTCATCTCGACTGCTAGTAATACGAGGCCATTGGGATTCAGCACGGCGTTTCGTGTACCCTGCCGAATCCCACCGATTCCATATTCTGCTAACAGTCATTGGATCTCGACCAAGGCGAGCAGTAATGTCGAGATACGATGAACCGCAATTGCGATAGGCTAGAATCCGACCTTTATCAAAGTCGGAAACGTGATGGTACGCATTTTTCCTCCTTACACGAGGCATCACAGCAAATTTCACCAGGCAATACTGGTCAACTGCTGTTTGTGTATGAGAAATCGGTTGGAAACTTTCCTCATGTCAGCACGTTGTAGGTGTCGCTACCAGCGCCAACCTTGTGTGAATGCTCTGAAAAGCTAATCATTTGAATATCGGAGCATTTTCTTCCTGTCGATTAAATTTCGCGTCTGTAGCACGTCATCTTCGTGGTGTAGAAAATTTAATGGCCGGTAGTGTACTTAAACCTAACTAACATAAGGATATCACACACATCCATGGCCGAGGCAGGATTCGAACCTGCGACCGTAGTGGTCTCGCGGTTCCAGACTGAAGCGCCTAGAACCGCTCGGCTACAACGACCGGCAAATTAACAGAACACTGGCATGACAAGGGACACATAGTTAAAGAAAAGGAAGGCGAGAGGTACCCTGACCAAACAGTCCAGTTATGGCGTAGCAGACACGTGGAGAAGACCTGCCAGGGTCAGCACACTAGTAAGTTTCTGGTGGAACATGTAAAACAGGTTTCTAATATCAGCAAGGGCAGGTGTCATATGTCCCATCAAAGAGGTAAGAACGTCAGCAGATTGAGGCTGTTGATGATGTTCAGGACTCGCTGCTTGTGCGTGCACTGGCTGTCGATTCTGAGAGGTAACCCGTGGGAGCTGCTGGTGTTATCTTACAGCCAGGACCCTCACCTCACCCCTCCTATCTATCTTAGTATCCAGGCAGCTCTTTCCTACTTGGATGAAGAGGTTGTGGTTGTTGCGGAGGCTACTGTGTTGAATGGAGTGACTGTGAGCGGACATCGGAGAATTGGTAGACGTCCTGGGATGATGGCCTGATGACAGTTGTGCCCCGAGAAGGCAGTGACTGTGCAACAGCACGCCGTTGGTAGGCATGAAGTACAGCTTCGTAGGCTGTTCCTCTATATGAAGCAGGGTGGTCCTGTTCACAATTACGGCATTTCGCCTTCTCCGTCCTCAGCAGGGCGCAGTCCCGTACCAGGCACATCTCACACACTGCGGTGGGAGGCGGCAGTAATTCGCTGTATGCTCAAAGAGCTGGCACAGTTTACATTTGGGGCTGCCCACACCCTAGTATCAAGTACAAATTGCAGACTGTAAATTCCGTCATTAGTCTCCTCTGGTGGCAAGATAATAACGTGAATGCGAAAAAGTCGTTAAGTCCTGGGAGGAGTCCTCCAGATTTTTTTGTTTTTTTGTGTTTTCTTTTTTTGTATTGGTACCTTTTCCTCGTATTTCTTTCAAGACATCGGCTGGAAACAGGGCCAGAAGACGCTTCAAGACAGCCTTTTATCGCTTTTGACAATCACTGCTAAGTGTAACCAGATATTAGCTAGTTGTACACCCTCCCCCCACCGTCATTAGCATTAGCCACTAACTGAACTCGAGACTGAAGAAGTGATTTGAACATTTATTTTTAAAATGACGAAAAATAAATTATATTTGGTGCTAGTTATTCCTAACAAACTTATTTTATAGACTGATGAAGCAATTCTGAGTGCATCGCCAGCGCCACCTACTTACAAAATAATGTTAACTGTCCACTTTGATGATAGACATTTGTTACAAAACATGCTTCCTCTGCAGTACTCCCCTGCCCAGCGACACTTGCATCACCTACGCCATTCATACACATTTAAAAACAAACTAATTAAGATGTGTCGAGTATACTTAGGCCTTCTGTTTTTTGTAAATCACTTGATTGCTGATCTATTTCTGAACTGGCAGAAATTCGAAGACTGCAGGTTACCAATGTTTTGTTTCAGACCACTTCCACTGATAATAATAATGACAGTAACACACAGTGTAAGCCCTACAGCACTTTAGTAACCATTAAAGAAATAACGTTTGTAAGGTGGCAGAATAAATGAAGGTCAAATTCGCACCTTACGTGAGAGCTTTATACATCGCAACGGGAAGGTGAATATGACACCTAACTTAATTCGACAGTTATGAGCAAATTTGCCTATCAGTATGTAATGCAAAAAAGGATGACACTCAATCAATGGTAATTAACACATTGTTCCTACATAATGCATGTTTATGAGCAGAAGGTGCAACAAGAAGCGAGAGGCGTTTTAGTTTGGATTTCAGAGGGGCGAGAGCAGAGGCAAGGCCACGGAAATCACTTAAAGGGGCGTCCCAAGCCAGGTCAACGACCGACCAGGTAACTCAGAAGGGGAGAACGAGTTAACGGGCCATCTGAGGGAGGACAGGAAAGAAAGCTTTTAAAAATTTGCATTTCAGAATTCCAAATGGATACTAACAATGACGCATTTTCGATCACATGTCCACCTAGTGGTACACACGTGAGAGACAATCTACGCATTTTGATGTCTGGTGCGGGCACAAAACGTCCGATTGGCGGAAACGCACTAGGAAGGAGTACAGAGCCAAAGTTTCGACGCAGTTTAGTGGTAGGGCCCTTGCGATTGGTACAGAGTGTTTCCACAAAATAAGAGGAACGCTCCTATTGGTCGAAAAAAGCTGTGATGTGAAGAATGAAAGAACCCAGGTGGGGAGACAGTTCAGCTATGAGAAAGACAAGACAGAAATCTTGAAGGGGCTCTTCTTGGCACCAAGTGCAGAACGGAGTGCATAACGCTGTGTACGACGCAGAGAAGAAATTTGGGTGAACACTGTTCACAGCGGCTGACATCCCGCTAGAAATTAGCTGTAGCATCGTTTAGCTCCAACTGTGGAGAAACGAACCAGCCAATTAGTTAATTGTACTTGTCAGACCTGGACGGCATAACATGTACGCTGCTCCAGCTATGCGTGTGTATATAGCCATATTCTAAGACTAGGGATGAGTACATGTTTTCTCGCATAACAAGAAACATAGGGAGAGTTTATGCTGAAAAAAATTCAGCAAAGGGTTTAATTAGTTTTATAGGAATTTCAGAGGAGAGAGCGGCCTAGCAGACGACAGCTCATCGCAGCTTAAGGTAAATGCCGCGTGCAGAGGCGTAGACTTCTTCGTAATCTTTCGTTCAATTTGTCACATAACTAACCATCCACCTTAGACTTGATTGTCATCCTAAAAATGGTACCAAACTTTGAACCGGAATCGGATGATTTATTGTAGTACTGACCAACATCAAAACAAAATCAAAAGAATACTGTAAAGAAACTTACAGTTGAATTTTAATATTGTCGTGTTTAGGATAATTTAACTTTCTAAGGCTTAATAATCAATGTTGTTGTGTTTAGGATTATTTCACTTTTTGATGTTGACGAGATGCGTTATCTTGACAACTATTTTAACATTGTCACATGGTAAAGTGTGTAAAAGAGTGTATTTCTATGCAAATATTGCGACATTAAGCAAGTCAATTCAGCTCACACAGGTGTGTCCAATCCTAGAATAAGTAAACCAAATATTTCACCTTACATGTTGAAGCAATTTCTGGTCTATTGTGCGAAATACCTACAACTCGGAGAATGCATTTCCATGACATATTTAAACATATGTGATGTGTACATCGATATTTTACTGTCATATATACATGGTACACTCTAAGGCAGAAAGAAAAAGAACATATTTAAACATATGTGATGTGTACATCGATATTTTACTGTCATATATACATGGTACACTCTAAGGCAGAAAGAAAAAGAACGACGCACCATGATGGAATTAATCGAAAGGTACGCAAATGAGATGTTTTGTACCTCTATAGACAAACAAAGGTTGGGTGATTGGACGATTTATTCAACAAAAATAGTTTCACAAACTGAACAATTCAGTGACGCCTTGGTCTACCTCTGACCCTTAGGCAAGCAGTTACTCGGCTTAGCATCGACTGACAGAGTTGCTGGATGGCCTTCTGAGGGATATCGTGTCTATTAGTGTCCAACTGGCCCGTTATACCGTCAAAATCCCGAGATGGGGTGCAGGACCCTGCCCATAATGGTACAACTTTCTCAATAGGGAAAAGATCCGGCGACCTTGTTGGCCAAGGTAGGGCAACGTAAGCTCGAAGACAAAGAGGAGAAACTCTCGCTGTGGGCGGAGGACATTACCTTGCTGGAACGTTAAACCCTCCATGGATCGCCACCAAGGGCAACAGAACAGGACGTAGAGTATCGTCGACGTACCGCTGTGCTGTAAGTGCGTGGCGGATGACAATCAAAGGGCTCCTAATATGAAAAATACGGTACCTCTGTTAATCACTCCTGGTTGTTAGGCCGTATGGTGGGCAGCAGACAGGTTGGTATCTCGCCAGTGTCCGGGGCTTCCCAGACACGTCTCCGTCCTGGAATCTGATTGACTGGTGTAGATTTGTCTCCAGTGATGAGTTCCGCTTCGAATTGAGCTGCGGCGACCAGCGGAACGAGGCTGGAGACGCCACGTTTAGCGGTGAGGTACCAGCCTGACTGTCGCTCTTCATACGGCCTGACACCCAGGAGTCGTGGTCTGGGGCGTCATTTCTCTTCATAGTAGGACCCCTTTGGTTGTCATCCGCGGCACCCTTACAGCACAGCGGTAGTCGACGACATTCTACGCCCCACTTTATTGCTCTTCATGGCAAGCCATCCTTGTCTCACATTTCAGCAAGATAATACCCGCCCGTACACTGCAAAAGTGTCTACTCCTCGTCTTCGTGCTTATCATATCCTACCTTGGCCAGCAAGGTCGCCGGATCTCTCTCCAAATGAGGACGCTTAGCGCATTAAGGTCAGGGCCCTCTAACCAGCTAGGGATGTTGACGAATTGATGCGCCAGTTACACAGAAGTTGGCACCATATCCCACAGGAGAACATCCAACAACTCTGTCAATTAATGCCGAGCCCATTAACTGCCTGCATAATGGCTAGAGGTGGACCAACGCGTTATTGACTTGCTGAATTTGTGAAGCTGTTTCTCTGGAATGAATCGCCCATTTTTTCTGAAATTGTAATCATTTGTTTGTCTGTACATATACATCACATCTTCCGGTTTCCATCTCATTCGGTTAATTCCATCGTGGTTTCGTCTTAGAGAGTGTGTGCACATTGGGAGGACAATGTGAGGATGTTCGCATACTCGTTTCACAAATTCTAATCTTTGCTATACGCGTTAATGCTAGTATTTGAAAAAAATATGTTATTACTGATTATGTAATTACTATTAATGTCTTACAAACAGTGATAATCACAACGATCTCTTAAAAATTATTTAGTTTCGTGACCGAAACTATTGAACGTCTTTGTGTTTACCTCTTAGAAAATTACATGGTTCAAATGGCTCTGAGCATTACGCGACTTCAACTTCTGAGGTCATCAGTCGCCTAGAACTTAGAACTAATTAAACCTAACTAACCTAAGGACATCACACACATCCATGCCCGAGGCAGGATTCGAACCTGCGACCGTAGCGGTCACGCGGTTCTAGACTGAAGCGCCTAGAACCGCACGGCCACACCGGCCGGCTAGAAAATTACATATTTCCCCTCAGAGGGTAATTACCCTCATGCTGCGAACCACTATTCTGGATGGAACATACATCACGTAAATAAGAGTACCATTCCAAATCGCTTTAATTTTATTGATGGTTAAGTTTCGGTTGTATTAAAAACATCAGACCAACTTTAATGAGGGACCAACAGCCGGCGGTGACGGATACTATTTGGCAGCAGCACAGTGGCCTGTATAATGGCTCCTCATCTGATTATGGTTAATACGTATCTGAAACTGGTAACCAACAATAAAATTAAAACGATAGAGACTCATATTTCTATTTATTAATGAATTAGTTAATTTCATTATCATGGTATAAAACTCAAACTAATACACTTTGGTAGGGGCGGGGGAGCGAGTTCATCGGTCTCCTGACCGATTTTAAATTGCCCATCACCATTATCTTTCCTGTGTCACCTCAAAATAGCACTTGCACCCAATGGTGTAACTAGTGTACCGCAGCCGGGTGCGTACCCTGCGGTCTTTTTCCGCGGGGGCGCAGTTTTGGACAGACGATAAAAATGAGAAATGGCGAAAGGAAAAGAGAAGATAAGACAGGGAGAAATAAGAGGGTGAAGAGGAAGGTGATGGTTTGGGGGGCATTGAAATTGGAATAGGAATCATGAGATTCGAACAGGAGTGTGTTGACATACCATTGCTTGGCACATAGACGCTTGTGTCTTATTTTCGGCTATTAAATGGAAGCATTTTACGCTGTAGTTATGAATAGTGATCCAAGACAGCGAATTGTAAATGACATATTTTCTACTTGTTGTTTTGTTTGTTATGGCTTTATATTGATCGTCAGTAAATAAGAAACGCGTTATTGCTGCAAACAATGCAACCTTGGACTGTGTGTTATTATGTGTTTCAAATTTGTGCCGTAGGAGAACAGAATTGTTAGCTGTGTTGATGTCAAGGAACTAATAAAAAGGCAAATTAGCGATGAATATGAAACAAAAAATGATGTCATGTCAGCAGTGGGTGGGTGGGGGGAGGGCAGAGGGGGGGGGGGGGGGTTGTAAAGTCGAAATATGCTATGGTCGCCAGTTACCCTTCTTACTCTACTGCTTACACCAAAATTCTTCAATTTTTTGTTGAATATTTTTCTAATCTCTTTCTTCGCTTACAATTTTGCCTTCTGCACCACCCTTTAGTACCATGAAAGTTGTTCCTTGATGTCTCAAAACATCTCCTATCAACCTGTCTCTATCTCTACTGTTACATACATACTCTCCAAATCACTGTGAAGTGCGTGGCAGAGGGTACTTAGCACTGCACCATATTTAAGGTCTCTTCTCATTCTAACCGCCTTAGGGGCGCTGATAAAATGACTGCGTAAATGCCTGTGTTCGCTGTTATTAGTCAAGTCCTCCATCGCCGTCCCTACAGCAATGCTACATAGGAGGCTGAGGTACAATCCAAATTGTTCGATTTAGGTCGGTTCATGAAACTTTTTAAATGTATTCTTGTTGAACCATTTGCATCTATCTTCAAGCGTCTTCCAGTTCAGATTTTCAGCATTTCCGTAGCTCTCTCCCTCGAGTGGATGAATATGTTACCAGTCGTGCTGCCGTTCTTTGATCTTTGCAGTACTGTTGTAGTCTTCAGTCCGAAGATTGGCTTGATGGAGCTCTTCACGCTACTCTACCCTGTGCGAGTCTCTTTATCTCCGAATAACTATTGCAACCTATATCCTTTTGAACCTATTTATTCATTCTTTGTCTCTATCTATAATTTTTACACCCCACGCTTCCCTCCAGTATGGAACTGGTGATCCCTTGATGTCCTACAACAGGTCCCACCTCACAGTCAAGATGTTCCATAAATATTATTTCTCCCTAATTAAATACAGAACCTCTTCATCAGTTAACTGACTTACCCGCCCAACCTTCAACGCTCTTCTGTGGCATCACATTTCAGAAGCTTCTGGTCTTTTCTGGTCTGATCCGTCTTGTTTCGTATGGGTCTCTCACATTTGAACAGTATTCTAAAACGGAACACACGAGCAATCTCATTGTTAGACTGACCACATTTTCCCAGTATCCTCTCAATGGATGGAAGTCTCCCGATATGAAAATTTCATTTCATACTCTTACAAACTGTTACATCCAGATATTTGTGTAACTTGACTGATTTCATTTGTGTCTCATTGATATTTTAGTCATATGCCACTTTTCTGCTCTTTACAAAAGACACAGTTTTACATTCCTGTACATTGATAGAAGATTGTCAGATTTTGCACCACTCAAATTTTATCAGGGTCTCATTGGATATATGTGCAGATTTCCCTTGAAATAGTACTTTATTATACACTGAAGCGCCAAAGAAACTGATATAGGCATGCGTATTCAAACACAGAGATGCAAACACGCGTAATACGGCCCTGCGGTCGGCAACAACCTATATAAAACGTCTGGCACAGTTGTTAGCTCTGTTACTGCTACTACAACGGCAGGTTATCAAGATATAAGTAAGTCTGAACGTGGTATTACAGCTGGCGCACGAGCGATGGGACACAGCATCTCCGAGGTAGAGATGAAGTGGGGATTTTCCAGTACGATCATTTCACAAGTGTACTGTGAATATCAGGAATCCGGTAAAACATCAGATCTGCGACATCGCTGCGGCCGGAAAAAGATCCTACAAGAACGGGACCAATGGTGACTGAAGAGAATATCAACATGATAGAAGTTCAACCCTTCCGCAAATTATCGCAGTTTCAATGCTGGATCATCAAGTGTCAGCGTGCTAACCATTGAACGAAATATCATCAATATGGGCTTTCAGAGCCGAATGCCCACTCATTTATGTTTGATGACTTCACGACACAAGGCTTTACGCCTCGCCTCGGTCCATCAACACCGACAATGGACTATTGCTGACTGGAAACATGTTGCCTGGTGGGGCGAGTCTCGTTTCAAATTGTGTGCGGATATGGAGACAACTTCATGAATCCATGGTCTCTGCATGTCAGCAGGGGATATTCAAGCGGTGGAGGCTCTGTAATGGTGTGGGGTGTATGCAGTTGCAGTGATAAGGAACCCCTGATACGTCTAGATACGACTCTGACGGGTGACACGTACACAAGCAACCTGTCTGATCACCTGCATCCATTCATGTATATTGTGCATTCCGACGGGCTTTGAAAATTCCAACAGGACAATGCGACTCACCACACGTCCAGAATTGCTACAGAGTGGTTCCAGGAACACTCTCCTGAGTTTAAACGCATCCGCTGGCCACCAAACTCCTCAGACACCAACATTATTGAGCATATCTGGGATGCCTTGCAACCTGCTGTTCAGAAGAGATCTCCACCCCCTCGTACTCTCACGGATTTATGGACAGCCCTGCCGGATTCATGGTGTCAGTTCCCTCCAGCACTACTTCAGACATTAATCTACCCCATGCCACATCGGGTTGCCGCACTTCAGCGTACTCGCGGTGGCCCTACACGATATTAGGCAGGTGTACCAGTTTCTTTGGTTCTTCAGTGTAGATAACTGCATCACCTGCAAATAGTCTGGGGTTGCCATTCGTATTGTCTGCATGCCATTAATATACAACAGAAAGAGTCTCAATACAGTTCCCTGACGTACCCCTGAACTTACTTCTACATATTTCCATGACTTTCCATGCGCGGTTATAGGCTGATTCCTTCCTGCCAGGAAATCCTGAACCAAATCACAAATTTCGTTGGGACCCCTTCAATCGTACTTTTCTAAATAAATACTGGTGTATTAAGGAGTTAAATGTTTCTCAGAAGTCAAAAAACACTGCATCCACCTGATTATCTCGACCCGTGGCTTTGAGGATGTCATCTGAGAAGAATGCTGGTTGGGTTCACATGTTTCCGTAACGCTTTCTTGTTTTATTTCAGCTACAGTATTGCATTATATTTAATCACGGAATCTATGATTCTACAACACATGGATCACAAAGATAATGGACGGTAGTTTTGTGGATCACATTTGCTACTTTTCTTCTAGATAGATGTGATCCGTGCTCGCTTCCAGCGTTTGGGCAGTTTTCCCACAGTCCATGCTTTACTTCCGTAGAATTCTGTGCCCCACAGGTTCATTCTCAAGACGTTACTTTCTCTAGTCAAGGCCTACGTTTAATAATATTCTTGTCTATGCTAGTATGCTTCTCACATCTTCCTTGCTTTGTCAAGCGTTATTTTGCTTCCAGAGTAACGGAAATTATTTCGCTTCATCTATTACCCGATTCCAGTTTTGATATTAGGCTTGTCGCTAGTCTCATTTTTGCTTCTCCTCAGTATTTTCGCCTCCCTTCGGTTTTCTCGTTGTGCTCAGTTCCATTGCTTCTTACTTCCACAGTGAACATCAGTATCATCAACTTGTCATTGATATCCTTTCACACTGAATTTTAATCCCATTTCTGAACTTTTCAGTTCCGTTGTTGATTTTTCGATGTACAGGTCAAACAGTAAAGTAGAAAGATTACATTCCTGCTCTAAGTCCTTTTTAATTTTAGCACTCCTCTGTTGGTTACATACTCATTGTTCGCTCTTGGTTCTTGTGCATACTATACATTATCCGCATTACGCTTTAGCTTATATCCATAAAATCTTCTTATTATATTGAAATATGTTGTTGATAACCAGATAAATTTTATGACAGTCTTATGACACTTTACTATGTGATTACGACAGCATGAATGGGTTAGTATCAGATTACAAATTCAAGGCTCACAGATTCGTTTTCCATCGTTATATGAGTATATATATGCCGTGCATTACGATCACCTTTGACAATGATTCCTTGTCCAAGAACTACCTAGATACTCCATGGTCCAGATTACATGTTAAACTGTAGGTGTTCATATATCTGGTTGGGTTAGCTGGTTTTAAGAGCACAACAGCTGAACCAGGAGCATTTGAAGAAAAGTACTGTAGTTCTCAAACCAATGCCCTATTAGAGAAAATTTCTGGAGGCTTAAATCCGTCTATTTGACCCCGATTAGAACCGTTTTCATTCACTAGCAGTTATGTTAACATCTGAGGTGTCCAGGAATAACTCACGACACATTTCATAAAGTAGTCCATGTTCGAGACTTTGTCCAGCTCGAAGTTGTATTCTGTCAGCAAGTTACACAACAACACGCACACAGTTCCAGAGTGGAAGATTCTCTCGGAAATCTTTGGGTTGATGACCGCTTTACTTAAAAGCGAATGCTTTCCTCCTTACGTGCATAGATACGTAAACATGTGAATGTCCTGCAATTAGGTAGCTGCGCCTCCTGTAATTTTAGGCTGGTAAATGCGCTCTGCTTATGATTGTGCAATGAAGCAAAATAGAAACATTACTTCCGAGATAGAATGTTCACAAGAAATGTCTCACTGCCATTATGTGAACCCAGTTATACTCCGCAAGCCTCCTTGCGATATCTGGCGGAGGTTACTTCCTGCACTGCTATTACATTCCCCTTTCGTGTTCGACTGGCGAGTGGTGCTCAGGAGGAAGAATTGTCGGTAAGCTTCCATAAGGAAGCTTGAGTACAACGCTGGGCCATATTAATATTCTGCCTTATGGGGAAACACATGTACTCTTCCTTGTTTGTTGTACAGGATGAGCCGAACTCAACTGGGAAGTATTTGATTATATGTTTTTTTTTTAAAAAACTTTGTTTTAGCCTATAGTTGCAGTTTATTTATTTTGCTTATTGGCTACTGGTTTCGCTACACAGTATCATCCTCAGGCCATCCCCAGGCATGGAGTCATCACTTTCGCTTCCCAAGTAGGTGTGTCAGATATCGGAAGTGACAATGGAGTGCCAGGGGCTGGCCAGAGGATGCTACTGTGTACTGATACCAGTGGCCAGTAGGAAAAATAATTAAATTGCGACTATAGATGAAGACAAAGATTTTCAATATTGAATTGGTTGCTGGTCTACTAACAGTATGTCAGGAATATGTAACATTTCACCTGGTCAAGTGTATGGAACCTTAATGAAGAGCTTACATATTAGCGTTAAAATTATTTTCATTGTTAAATGATAGTAATGGTTACAAAAACGAGATAACGCAACCATGCCAGTAATTTTTATGTAACAGTCATTTATTTTAAAGGTAGTGGTCGACTGGGCCACCCTCTACATCAATATAGGCTTGCAAGACGCACAGAAACATTTTCACACACCTTCTGACACATGTCCACAAAACACTGTTGACTCTTGAGCAATCACCTCACGCAGATACTGTCAACTGGTAATGGGATTACACCTGATCGCTAAGGTAACCCAAAAGAAATGAAGTCAGGAGATCGGGCTGGTCACTCCTAAGGTCCACAGGTCCTTGACAGCCAATCCAGCGCCCTGGAAACACTTCATTCAAGAACGTCCAAACAACATGAGTGAAGTGTGATGGAGCACCATCTACCTGTCACTAAAGTTCATCATATTTTGAAGTTCTGGGTCGACAGTACCTCTCAGTAACTCAAGGTAGGTGCCCCCCATGACCGGAAATTCCAGGAAGTATGGGCCAATCAATCGTTCGTACGTCACGCCACCCTCCGCCATCACTCCCATCGATTGGGAATCATACTCAATGGTGACATCGGAGTTCTCTCTCCACCAAAACACGCAGTTCTCTCTGTTGACTGATCCTGATGTGTGGAATTTAGCCTCATCAGTCCAGACAATATTCCGTATCAGGCCAGGGTCCTCCAGAAACTAAGCGAGCGTCACCTCAGCTATGGTATGGCATCCGCTTCAAGACACGCAAAACTCTTCCTAGACTTGTCCTGAATATGTTCAACAAGGCCGATAAACAACGGAGAGACTTCGATTTCTCAGGAGTGGATGCTAGTTCCACAGCAAAAAGTGCTTCTATGTTTAGAATTCGGACACTTCCGGATGGCCAGGATGTTTAGGATTTATAGCACTGGCACGTGCATCAAACTGCTTGTTTATTCGAGCAGTGGTGTCCTTGTGGAATCCAAACTGTCCAAATTCTTCCAATAATCGGCGCTGTACTCGGATAAATTGAACGTAACCGAGAAAAGGCGAACATATATTCGCATTGCTCAATAAACAACCTTCTTCCCACCGTTATGCACATCAACTGAAGAGAGCAGTGCCTTCGTTGGTGCTATTTATTCATAACTTAAGGTGCTGCTATCTACCGACAAATCCAGGTACATTCCCCTTTTTCTCTGTGAATGGTTATATTATTGCCTAATTGAGTCTGGCCCATCTTGTATTGTTTTTTTACATTTGTTAGAATATCATTAACTTTAGAAAATTATAGTAACAGTGAGATTTGATTTCCAATATTTGTTTTGGTAGAGAAAATTTTGTACTGTTATTGCAGACCAGCTTAGATTTTGAAGAAAACTGGACCATGTTCACGTTGTAACTGCTCATTACAGGAAGGTTTGAACTAGATACTTTACATTGACAGCATACCCAGACATACACGAAACTACAGCGTTTCCATTGTTACCAGAAATGGAGCTGGTAGTTTGTTCATCTTCATATTCAGCAATGGATCTCTCTTCTCCTTCATTAATTCCTGTCATTAACTCCATTCTATGGTGTTAGCTTCGGGTAGAAGTCACTGTACACAGGAAGTAAGTAAGGAATACGTTTCTTGAGGTGCTCTAGTTTCGCTTCTATGATTTGTCTCCTTCTTGGCTCAGCATTGGCTCTGATATGCTTGAGAGCAGAGCATCTTGTGTCTATAAAAGTCCAGACTTTTCCAATCTTCCACTCTCACCCATAGAGTTGTGACATACGAGCAACGAGTCCGGCAAGTATGGTATGTCTATGCAAAATATTTTATTTAGCAATGTGCGGCTGGCAAGTTGCCGAGATTTGGTTGGGCCAGGTAAGTCAGACTTGGCGCTGGACAGAGCATCCAGGTTATTGCAGTGAGCCGTGAGTAGCCATGAGCTTCTCGACAGGTTAAAGGCCAATTCATATTTGCCGTCACATCATGTTGTGTCGCGTCGTAACATTCCAGAGCGCATTTTATATGGCGGCATTCACACAGGCCGTCAACGGACCGTCATGTCACGTCACGTCGCGTCACGTCAAGCCACCATCAAGGTTTCTCGGGAGGAAAGTTTTAACGGTGGTGTTGTCTGCTAAAAATCGAAAGTTAACCATCTACAGGCACTGTATTCACTCACGTTATAGCACTGGATTTTGCGTTTTTGTGTCTTCATCAGTTTTGTTATATTATTTTGCTTTGTTTTCTTGACAAATTGCAAACGTTCAGTGGCGACATGGATTTTTTTTTTCATTTAGTGTTCTTCCAGAAGGGAGGACAGATATCTGAAAGTGAAAAATTATTTAGGTTTTACAGTTACAGAACTGAGCTGAAGCCTATGCTGTTTATAAGTGAGATCACGAGTTGATGAAGCAATTTTCATCAATTAACGTTTTTAAGTGCAAATTTCAGCTCTAAAAAAATGGTTCAAATGGCTCTGAGCACTATGGGACTTAACATCTATGGTCATCAGTCCCCTAGAACTTAGAACTACTTAAACCTAACTAACCTAAGGACATCACACAACACCCAGCCATTACGAGGCAAAGAAAATCCCTGACCCCGCCGGGAATCGAACCCGGGAAACCGGGTGTGGGAAGCGAGAACGCTACCGCACGACCACGAGATGCGGGCTTTCAAGCTCTAATTAAAGAGAAAAATATATTACGGTATTTTTAGTTACATTAAAAAAAGAAACATAATCGACAAGCCAACAACCTCTATTTCTTCCCTTATAAATATTGCTTAATGTGTTTGCATGTATACACATTACGAATTATTGTGATCGCTTCTCAGTTTTGGTTACTGATAACTTGATACAGGCGATACAGACAGGCGAAATACCCACAGACTTCAAGAAGAATATAATAATTCCAATACCAAAGAAAGCAGGTATTGACAGATGTGAAAATTACCGAACTATCAGTTTAATAAGTCACAGCTGCAAAATACTAACGCGAATTCTTTATAGACGAATGGAAAAACTGGTGGAAGCGGACCTCGGGGAAGATCAGTTTGGATTCCGTAGAAATGTTGGAACACGTGAGGCAATACTAACCTTACGACTTATCTTAGAAGAAAGATTAAGAAAAGGCAAACCTACGTTTCTAGCATTTGTAGACTTAGAGAAAGCTTTTGACAAAGTTAACTGGAATACTCTCTTTCAAATTCTGAAGGTGGCAGGGGTAAAATACAGGGAGCGAAAGGCTATTTACAATTTGTACAGAAACCAGATGGCAGTTATAAGAGTCGAGGGACATGAAAGGGAAGCAGTGGTCGGGAAAGGAGTGAGACAGGGTTGTAGCCTCTCCCCGATGTTATTCAATCTCTATATTGAGCAAGCAGTAAAGGAAACAAAAGAAAAATTCGGAGTAGGTATTAAAATTCATGGAGAAGAAGTAAAAACTTTGAGGTTCGCCGATGACATTGTAATTCTGTCAGAGACAGCAAAGGACTTGGAAGAGCAGTTGAACGGAATGGACAGTGTCTTGAGAGGAGGATATAAGATGAACATCAACAAAAGCAAAACGAGGATAATGGAATGTAGTCAAATTAAATCGGGTGATGCTGAGGGGATTAGATTAGGAAATGAGACACTTAAAGTAGTAAAGGAGTTTTGCTATTTAGGGAGTAAAATAACTGATGATGGTCGAAGTAGAGAGGATATAAAATGCAGACTGGCAATGGCAAGGAAATCGTTTCTGAAGAAGAGAAATTTGTTAACATCGAGTATAGATTTAAGTGTCAGGAAGTCGTTTCTGAAAGTATTTGTATGGAGTGTAGCCATGTATGGAAGTGAAACATGGACGATAACTAGTTTGGACAGGAAGAGAATAGAAGCTTTCGAAATGTGGTGCTACAGAAGAATGCTGAAGATAAGGTGGGTAGATCACGTAACTAATGAGGAGGTATTGAATAGGATTGGGGAGAAGAGAAGTTTGTGGCACAACTTGACTAGAAGAAGGGATCGGTTGCTAGGACATGTTTTGAGGCATCAAGGGATCACAAATTTAGCATTGGAGGGCAGCGTGGAGGGTAAAAATCGTAGAGGGAGACCAAGAGATCAATACACTAAGCAGATTCAGAAGGATATAGGTTGCAGTAGGTACTGGGAGATGAAGAAGCTTGCACAGGATAGAGTAGCATGGAGAGCTGCATCAAACCAGTCTCAGGACTGAAGACCACAACAACAACAACTTGATACCAGTGTCTGAGTTTAATTTGTACATATCAACACTGAATATGATCACTATGTGATCGAAAATCGATTCTACCATCAATACGGTCGTTGTGCACACAGCACTCCATGGAGTCGACAATCAGTTTAGTGATTTTGTTGATAGGCTCAAGCATTTATTGTCCACACTGGCCACTGACTGCGGAATGCTCCCCTTGCGCTACAGATTAAGCATTCAGTGGTATTTTGTTTCTGTATTATGGTAAGTTAACAACTGGTGTGAGATCAACATTCGAATTCAAACCTGTAAGTGGTTATTAAATGAAGCAACAAGTTCACTGTTACCAGTCACCGTTTTATTTATTTCCACGACGCGTTTCGAAGGTTTAAACCTCCATCATCGGGTGGATTTACATTAGTAAGTATTACATTTGTGTGTGCGTTGTGTTACGATTTTTTGGAGGAACTTGTGGCACTGTCTAGTGGAGAAACGAGACACTATTTCAGAATATGGTTTAGGATTACTTTTGACGAAAAATTAAACAGATATCTAATGGTAAACATTAAATAGGTAATGTACAGTACCTTCAGTGATCACAGGTTCCTTTTGCTACCGTAACACATCACATGTATACTGCCACATTTGTAAACAAATATGGCGTCTGGAATATGCTGGGTGCAAGGTTCGTATAGCAGAAGTGAAGATATAATTGCAAAGTGCAAAGAATATACATCATAACAATATTATTACAGAATAATTGCTTTAAGCATTTGGCGGTGTTAGTTTTGAGGTGTCAAATATATATGTGTGTACTTCAGGTGGTATATAAATCCAATTCTGACAAGTTAAAACAGCAAACATTCGTACTCGTTTATACAATCATGTGAAATGTTAAAATGGCTTAAACTTCATACTTATTGATAACAATTAGGTGAAATGTTACTGACTGTAATTACAATGATCATATTGGCTACAACAGTAAAATCATACATACATTACACTCTTTGATTGGGGTTAATAAACAGATGTGAAGTGAGGGGCTGGAGGCAGAAGGAGAGGTAGAGAGAGAAAGAGTGTGTGTGTGTGTGTGTGTGTAACAGTGAACTTGTTGCTTCATTTAATGTCAGTAACAGTCACGGTAAAGCCTAACCAAAAAATGTTCGCCTGTAAGTGGTTATTTGAATAAACATATAATCGAAGCTGGCCTGTTCTAGTAGATCGCATTGTTATCCTACGGAAACTTTTCTCAATATTTTCCTTTTATTAATCGCTGAAAACACATTTATTTATTTAATTATTGCGTTACTTGTGGTGCTAATTCAGGTGCGTTATGAATAATCCATACTTCCCTAAAGACTTGAGGAAAAGCGGATGACCGAACCCGTTTTGACGAGATGAGCCATATTAAAATCTAAGTTCGTGCACTCGCCTTTTGCTGGTTATGTAGCAACGAATTGACATAGTCACAAACCCTTAAGCATTAACAAAATTTTTACTCCGGTTGTACTTATTCGGTCACTGATAACTGGCCTGTGATTAAGTTGACCAGCTACTTCACATTATCGTCAACGAAGCCGCTGTGAAGTTCCAGAGTATTATAATTTTGTTACCATTGTTTGGGTACATTCTATACAAAGTCTCTGAATTTGTAGCCATTTCACGCACTGTCCATCGTTAGCCTCGTCCCGAGGTAGCATTGTTCTGAACCTCTAAATTTACACGCCTGCACAGGCGAGTATAACTGTCGTTGTAGACGAGGTCCGGTTTTTTTCCCTTTTTTTTCTTTTTTTTTTTACGCCGACTACGCGCCGACAGTCCGCGTCACCGTGACTTGGTGTATCCGTCGTTCGGATGAAGTTCCAGAGTATTATAATTTTGTTACCATTGTTTGGGTACATTCTATACAAAGTCTCTGAATTTGTAGCCATTTCACGCACTGTCCATCGTTAGCCTCATCCTGAGGTAGCATTGTTCTGAACCTCTAAATTTACACGCCTGCACAGGCGAGTATAACTGTCATTGTAGACGAGGTCTGGTTTTTTACCTTTTTTTTCTTTTTTTTTTTTTTACGCCGACTACGCGCCGACAGTCCGCGTCACCGTGACTTGGTGTATCCGTCGTTCGGATGAAAGGCCTGATCACACAAGCACCGTGACCTCAGTACTAAGTGCATAGTTTCATTTTAACGTGGTGTTAACAGCTTTAAAACATGTGACGTGTCCTAGAAACGTGCCCTCTACTAAGGTCAGGAAACGAGAAAGTGGCTGATTTCGCTAGAGAAAAGTATTTTGGTTGTCTTAGATCTGTGACTTGTTTTTGGCTAACTGGTAGGCTCTGAATCCAAAATTAACCGCAGTTTTTGGTTGTCACGTCAACTTTTAAGTCACAGAATAGTCTCTCTTTGTCTCAAAAGTCACATAAAATGTGCATATAAAAGAAAATAAAAATAAAACTTACCAAATATACTGTTCACGAAGAATAGTTTTATTCATACAAATTCTATAATAGTTACATCGAGTTAAATTGTGTTCACACAAATACTAGTTTCTTTGCCAAACGGTGAACATACGTATTAGCAAAACTTTTCGCTTACAGATTCTTCAGGAGAGTTTAATCTGTGCACATTTTCACTTGATACTCCGCCAGTAGGCAGCCATCATATTTACATCCCATCTACCTTGATACCGTACCTCCATAACCTTCATGTCTCTATGGCATCCCTCACTCTGCTCACCACTGACTGCACAAAGATTGGCCCAGAGGTCAGCAATTATATGCTCATTTTTCAATCAAGGAGGAAGCATTTCAACACCGATGCACGTGATATTGCAACAAATAAGTGACTCTTAAATCTTCGTTTTCTTCACGTAAAAAATCTGAATGGCGTATTGGAATTGCACGAAATAAATTTACATCGTGGAGGAGGACACACTTCAAACTCCGCTTTGAGCTGTCGATGAACAATCGCCATTCAGTTGCGTTATGGGCTGAAATTTCCAACTCTCCATTAAACCACGTACGTTATGGCAATATAGAAACCCACCATCACTTAGAAAGTACTGCAGGAACGCGCTTTCCCTGGACCAAATGTAGGATACGTTAGCTCCTTTTTCAGTCAAGTTTTTCGTGCGCAGTCTTGGTGCTAAAAGTTCTGAGCTTTCCTGGATACTCCCAAAACTCGTGCCAAACAATTCAACTCGTGGTGCTCAAGTCCCTTACGAACTGAATCATCTTCAGTAGTAAAATCTTCGTCGTTGTGTTCACTTGGATCTTCACCAGACTTGTATTCCTGTATTTGCAAAAAGGATAATTCTTTGAAAACTGAAACTGGGATTTCAGCTGAATGAGTCACTGAGTGTATAGCTAACAGTAAACGAAGATACTCTATTTTACATTCCTTGTCGTATCCTGACGTTAGCAATACACGACAGTAATAATCACTTGAGTGATCTCACGACTCTCGCCAAATCATACATCAAAAGGTATTTATGTTTTTCCTTCGTCCACATCCGTAAAGGCTCGACATGCTGCTTTCACATTTTGTGAGGAGCCCATGATTTATCTTGATCACTAATCTGCACTTTAAAATTAGGCAAAATAGGCTTGCCTGTCAAATGTACTGATGTTTGTCCTTTGACTGGGAATGGTAAAACTGCGACATACGTAACAAAACGATTCAGTCCTGTTTAAGCGAACTACCAGAGGCAGACATTACAAAAAGTTTCAGCTCATATACGAATAAACACTAAATACTTCTAAGCACTCCGTCTTCAGGCCACAAGTGGCCCATCGGGACCATCCGACCGCCGTGTCATCCTCAGTTGAGGATGCGGATAGGAGGGGCGTGTAGTCAGCACACCGCTCTCCCGGTCGTTATGATGGTTTTCTTTGACCGGAGCCGCTACTATTCGGTCGAGTAGCTCCTCAATTGGCATCACGAGGCTGAGTGCACCCCGAAAAATGGCAACAGCACATGGCGGCTGGATGGTCACCCATCCAAATGCCGGCCACGCCCGACAGCGCTTAACTTCGGTGATCTCACGGGAACCGATGTATCCACTGCGGCAAGGCCGTTGCCCAAAGACTTCTAACCTTGTGTGCAAACTGGAACTCAAGACTGCACACAGGAGTGCACCTCATTACATCAAAGCGACTCTCACCATCTCGCTACAGTATCTGAACTGGTCTAGACAACATGAATCTGTCCCTGGTCTGTGACGGAATCATACTCCCATCTGCTTGCCGGTCGGAGAAAGTTTGTCTATCAATAGCAGAGCAACAATGCTTCCTGTGCTCCACGCTCTATCCCGCAGAGTATGGTCACATTCACATAATGTGTAGAGAAAAAACTTGGCGTAGTAGAAAAAAAAGCTACAGTTTCGAAATGAGCATTCATATTTAACTCTAAAATAGTTCAAACATCGAAGTCAACAGAAATTATGTTACAAATTTTTCTCCGGTGTTATTGGCAGATAACACAGCTGATCATTAAAATTGCAACACTGTGAAGGAGGCGTGCAACAAGCGTTAAACTAATATAAATTTATGTATACGCTTGGAAAAATTATGTAAATGAGAAGCATTTCAGAGCAGCTGCACAAAGGAGGTTCCTCATCATCTACATTCTGTATAAAAGGAAAGATTACGCAGCGAGATATCTCACTGGCAAATCACATTTGAATGTAGTTTGATACTATCCCATTGTGACCGCCTCCGTAGCACAGCGGTAGTGTTACTGCCTTCCATCCAATGGGGTCCGGGTTCAATTCTCAACAGGGGACTGGGTGTTGTCTGTCCTTCATCATCATTGACACTCAATTCTCCGAAGTCGCGTCAACTAAAAAGACTTGCAATACGGCGGCCGAACCCCGAAAGGGATATCCCGGGCAATAAATGCCATACGATCATTTCATCTCCCACTGTATGTTTTACACATAAGTGATGCAAATACCATAAATCACTCCTCGATTCAACTTTGGTAAAAAAAATCAAAAATGTATTCCTGTAGGTAACAAAGGGAGTAGATACTTTTTTTCGCCTGAGAAAGTCTACTACAGCCAGCATTATTATAGCCATAACTAATCACACTTAAGGCATCAAATAAACGATAAATTGTTAAATTTCTCAAGAGGCACTGCCTACGCTTCAGTAGTAGATTCATGTTAAAGGCGCAAATGTAAGTAGATCAGACATGTACCGGAACCTACACACTTTGCAATTTTGCGCTGTTTAAACTGTGTTATGGAAGTTTTAGCAGATCTTACTACAGACGGCTTCTGAAATAACTCTGAAGTTGATTCTACAGGTACACAGCGTGTGGTGTACGAACAGTTTGTTGCAAGTGTTTCATGAAGTAGTCATTATTGGGTGTCAGACCTGTGATGACTGAAGCTCCTTGAGCACAGGTAATAGAAGAGTTTGATGCAAAAAGGAAGGTGTCCCAAACACGTTTCACTGCAGTTGCAGCATCATCGGTGGGCTTTTATTTTTGGCTGTTAAACATAAAGAATGTTCTGTACTGTCTGTACACATGCAAATATTAGGTTTTACAATCGTAATTACAAATTTTTGAAGAACATACAAATTTACGTATTCATACCTTTTTACCACAAGGTGTGGTATTGCTGAGGAGCTATAAAAAAATAATACCTCAGGAAAACCACACCATGTGGTAAAAAGGTATGAATACATAACTTTATATGATCTTCAAAAATTTGTAATTACGATTTGAAAAACTAATATTTACATGTGTACAAACAGTAAAGAACACTCTTTATACTTAACAGCCATAAAATAAAAGCTCACTGATGATGCTGCAACTGCAGTGAAACATGTTTGGGATATAAATCAAAAAATAGGTAATAGAGAATGTTGAAGAAGAGATGTATCGCCGGCCGTAGTGGCCGTGCGGTTCTAGGCGCTACAGTCTGGAGCCGAACGACCGCTACGGTCGCAGGTTCGAATCCTGCCTCGGGCATGGACGTGTGTAATGTCCTTAGGTTAGTTAGGTTTAAGTAGTTCTAAGTTCTAGGGGACTGATGACCTCAGCAGTTAAGTCCCATAATGCTCAGAGCCATTTGAACCATTTTCGAAGAGATGTATCGATCATTAGAAACAATGCGCCAGTCAAATGCGCCAGGAAATATAGACTCGACCAGTTCGGGCCGTCGGACGACAATCCAGCACCTGATCAACACAGATGCAATCAACTCCTCCACCAAATGTAACGCCCCACAGAAGAGCACATAGTTGGACGACAGAGGACAACACGATGCTATGTTTCCACCATGGACGCCCTGAATACGATCTACGCTACTCCACAGAAAGAAGACGAGTGTTCGACAACTACTATCCCACCAGGCTTCAACCGTCACAGCAGTTCCATTCGCGCCAGTCAAATGCAGGCGATTTTGGTCAGCGTGTAGGACGAAGACTATCGCCGTACTCTCCACAAAGTCACTACCCAAACGCTGTAGCCATTACCCGTAACCGTACCTAGGTCGCTTAGCCACCGAATTCAGGAAAATTGAATGAAGCGACCAGCTCTTGCATGACCGGCCACGGCGTGCCAAACTTGGCGCGTGCAGCGTGAGCAGACCACAGGCGGGTCAAAGCCACGTATACCACTCGGCTTTACTCGATCCTTCTCGGAAGAACACGAACAGCGCGACATTTCATTTAGAATTGTGGCGCGGGATTTTTCGGTCGGCACAACTCTCTGTGTTCGGCAGAATGGTGCTTTCAGCGCTGTTTACCTTCGCTATTCGTTCGTCGTATGAAGGACTTTCACAGGTCCAGTGGGTGTTTGCACAAAAAGAAGCGGTAGCGATCTATCGCCGCAATCCTTTGAAATGAATGAGAATGACAGAAGAGTGGTATGAGAATTCTCAGTTCGTATAAGCGACTGGAACTGCATATTTGCTGTGAAATGACATTACAGTACCATGCAGAAAGAATTTAAAGATTAAATTGACTATTAAAG
The DNA here is from genome assembly GCF_023864345.2 of Schistocerca serialis cubense. NCBI lineage: Eukaryota > Metazoa > Arthropoda > Insecta > Orthoptera > Acrididae > Schistocerca > Schistocerca serialis. The sequence goes on from NC_064639.1 coordinate 287,445,945, forward strand.
GGCAAAAAATTACAACAATCGACAGAGAGAATTCATCCGACTGTACATCAAAAAGCACTTGGTGCTAAATTTTCAGGCCTGGAGCACGTGAAGAAACTGGTGGTACGAGCAGTAAAATTTTCTGAAGTCACAAGCATTATTCCATCGTCATTGCAATAGTTTTCAGTGGAAGTGAACGAAGAAGATGTAGACTTCATATACAGGGTGATTATAATTAAACTTTCAAAACGCTGTAGAAATAACACCACTAGTCGGAATGACGTCAAACTGCAACGGAATATTATCGGAGAAGAGGGAAAACGTATGGCAGAAGAAAAAGAATAGTGTGAAAATTGATCAATAGATGGCGCTGTGTGTCAGAATACGTAAATGAAAACTCCTGTCATGCGCACGAACCATTGAAGTTGGTAAAACACACCTGGTGCACGGCTTTTCCTCCTTTCGCGTCTGCGACGTTCACCATATCTCAATGCAGGATCGCGCTCTGCTCATAAAGCTGTATTACAAGAATGATGACTGTGCACACGTCGCTCTGCAGAAGTTCCGGACACTGAAGGGTTTGAAAAAAGGCGTCCGATCACTGCCGTGGGTCTGGAGGAAATGATTCGGAAATTCGAAAAGACGGCTTCTTTCGATGTGCAACCTGGCAGAGGGAGGAAACGAACTGTTTCGATGTCAGTGGAAGTAGTGGCCACAGCAGTGCAGGAGGAGACGAGTGGTGGAGTGCAAACGTGTAGCGCATGGAGAATTGCCCGAACATTGGACATACCGTACCTGTGAGCACGGTGCGTAAAATTCTACGAAATATCATTTTCTGCTGTCCATTCAGAATTACCCATGTACGCGAGTTGGTTCCTGTTGATCTGCCAGCAAGAGAGACCTTTGCTTTAGAATTTCTTGCTCGCATGGATGTGGACAATGATTGGCCATGGAAGATTTTGTGGACAGACGAAGACCACTTCCATCTGACAGGATTTGTCAATAAACAGAATTTTCGAATATGGGCAACGGAAAATCCACACACAAATCAACCAGTACCACTTCATCTTGAAAAAGTCACTGTGTGGTGTGGGTTTATGGCATCATTCATCATAGGACCATATTTTTTCGAAGAGAGAGAAGCTTCCGGTCCTGTTACCTTTACTGTCACTGTTAAGCATTATGTGTGTCTTTTACACAACCACGTCGTCCCAGCTTGAAAATAGTACTTTCGCCGTCTGATTTGATGCAATGTCTGTAAGTTAGAATGGTACAGTGAAACAGCTTTCCAGCCATGCAAGAATACACGGTGCATTTGCTTTTCAGTAACACATGGCCTGTGGACACAATACATGCTATTGGAACTTAATGCACAGCCAGGTGTGCCTGCACCAGCGTCCTCATTCGAGCATTCTATCCAGGTTGATAGCTCCACAGGAATTTTGGCCCCTGGGAATCCAATGCTGCTCCTCCAGGCTGTGAAGTGCCCTCCCAGCACTTATGGCCACCATATGTGTTAATCCAGCAGAGCGGTGCATGCACACGCTGCACTGGACTCTCTCTGAGTGGGAATTCAAATCCGCAGGTACTGGTGACAGTAATTAACCATCACAGTAATCCTGCCAACAAACACATTTTTCCCACTAGAGAATAGTTTGTTGATACGAACTCTGCAGAATGTTTGACGTTGCCTGAGTCATAACCTTGCTTCTGCTTGCACCAGCATTCTTTAAGTTTTGGAAACAGATGAAAATTGGATGGAATCAAATCAGGGCTTTTTGGAGGATGACATGACAGTGAACCCGTAGTGTAGGATTACTGCAGATGTTGCACTGCTCATGTGTGGTCTAGTATTGTCATGCTGAAGGAGAGGGTGCTCCACGTGTTGAACTGTTCAAATTTGAAACATACCATTTCTCACACACCAACAGAGTTATGTTACACACCACCATGTTACAAGCTATAGTTCAGAGCCCTCTTGTGGCACAGGTCTGCAAATATGTAGACATGAAGAAGAAAGATGTAGACTGTGAATGACAATTGTTTTATTTAAAAGTTTTAAAAGGTTTCACATAAAAATTCAGAGGCATTACTTTTCAGCACACCCTTTTAAATAGAAACCTCATAATTTCTAATAGTACAAAATGCTGTAGAAAAGTAAAATTATACATTTAACAAAATGCAGAAATGTAGAATCCAGTGACTACAAGACCAGTGAGTCACAGCTGCAGCCAGTCAACTCTTACAAATACCTGGGTGTAGCAGCTTACAGGGATATAAAATAGAAAATCATATGGTCTTAATCATGAATGAGATAAGTGAAAGTTCATTGGTCAGGCTACAAAGAAGATTCCTTATAAAAACACACTTGCGACTCGGGCAACATGAATCATCACAGGTTTGTTTGACTCATAGGAGTGTGTAAAGGAAACCTAGAAAAACAAGCCAGCAGATGCTCAAAGCAGGTGCCAGTTAGTCTGCAAAAGCCTACTTAAAAACTTTCAAGAATCAATAATACATGAGGAATGCAAGAATAATTTTATTTTATCCTTTATGAAATCCAAGAATATACTACACCACTACATATTCTTGCTCTTGTAAGGGCTGTGGGAAAAAGATTAGTTTAAGCAGTATTTATTCTCATGATACACAAGTGAATGGAGCAGGAAGAAATCATCTGTAGTGTACTTGACCACAGTTTGCAGAGTATGGTTGTAGATGTAGATGGAATGTCACTGTTTTACCATGTAAATGAAGATAATGTTATCTTTATTTTAACACTAATAAATTGAGCAAATAATGCAGCAATGTATGGGTAGTAATCATAAAGTTTTAATTATCACCTCAAAAAAAATCAGTCTGTGGTGAAACTTAGTGATGGTGTCAGTCCTCTTTGATATTTTTAGCTTTCAGTGGGACCCATTTTTCCCAACAGTGGATGACATGGTGGAGAACTTGGCTGTACAAGACTGGATTCTGGCTGATCAAAAAGTTCCACCTCCAAAAGCACCTCATCGTCGTATTGGAAATACCTGCAATGCAATGCTTTCTTCATCCAAAGAAAGAGGAAGACTGAGGGAGGGAGAAAGGTTGGCCAAGGAAATATGACTCAATATGACTCATTCCTGTACAGGATGTGTTGGGGCACTGTCGTAGCGCATCAGCACTTGCTTGCACTGTTCCCGCGACTCTTTGTGTTGGTCAGAAAACACAATCTTATAACATGATTCCAGTAGTATTTTCATGTGATGGTTACTCCCGTATAAGCACTAACGTTAGCATCACAGTATGGCCGTCTCAAAAACACTCAATATCGTCTTGCTGAACGAAAGTTGGGTCTCTGTTTCAGCAGTTGCAAATCCACAAAGTTTCCTTGCTTGGTTTGTTCTTTTGCCATGAGGTCATAATAATGAACCGAACACTTGTCTATGGAGATTAGGCATCTGAAGCTGCCACCTGGAAAAGCCTAACTCAGCTACTAGATCTCCAGTACTGCCTCAGTTCAGCAAGTTTGCTGGAATCCTGCTGGTGGAGATCATTGTCATGTTCGGAATGTTGTGAAAGATGTTGTACACTGAATCATGACAGGATTTCACTTTTTCCACTATTGCATCAATCATGATACTCTGGTCTTTCGGCAACAGGGACTCCATTTTTCATTCAACTCCTGGTTCTTCATAGGTGTTCTGTCATGTATCCTCTTTCAGACTTGTTTGATCACACTGGAAGCATCTGCACATCACAGCCACTGTGTCATGTGATGGTGAGTTGTTGCTGCGCACTTCCACCAACTCGGCATGGGTAGTTGCAGCATTATTCCTCATCAGAAACAGATTACGGCATGTTATTCCAATTTATCATAGAGCTGTGCCATTTTGTTTTGGTTCATGTAGTGGTATGCTGGGGTACTGTTGCGTGGGTATTCGATATCTGCCAGGCCTGAAGATTTGTCCCTGAAAACAAACCGACAAATAATTATGTACCTATTTTAAGGTGATAACTTAAATTTTATGACTGGCTGTGGCATTATAGTGCACAAAATCATAAACCTACACAAGATAGGAGAATAAGCCACTGATAATCTTATTCTTGCAAACAATTTTGTTTCATTACCCACAACATTCTGTATATTTCTGTCAAGATTCTCCAGATAACTGAAATAGGATGGAAAGTGAGTCCCCTAACCACATCTTCTGCTTGATTTTACTTTTGTGCATAAATTTATAGAATCCTGATCTTTACTGCTGCTGTCTGCATCTTCCTATCCTCTAATTGCTCTTTCAGTGCTAAAAATTCTGGTTACATTTTCATGATAAATTTCTCTTTAACCCCCTACTATTTGTACAGTTGTTATGTTTATCAAAAGCCAAAGAAACAGCATCAGGCATGTTACCACTGGTAGTAGAAGAAGTGACACAGTGATGGGAATGTAGCACCATCACTATTTTGTGGATGCTATTGTGAAAAATTGCAGCTCAGTGAGAGCAGATGAAGTAGCCACAAGTAGTTGGCAGGAACAAAGGCACTGACATGCCTAATGCAGCAACAGGGCTCTTTGTGCATAGCAAGGTGAGCCAGGCCAAACACTGCAATCTTGATCATGCAGTGGAAAGATGGGGCTTGTGCAGGACAGGCTGGTCTGTTTCTACACCATCAAGCCTCGGATTTGTTGTTCTGTATGTAGCTGGCAGCAGTACAATGTCACAACAAATGATCTTCTAATTGGTATAAATACACTTCAATTGTAGCAGAGGTGCTGCACTCTGGTAGCACCTACTATGATGAGAGACTACACTGGGTCAGAAGGCAGCTGCCACAATTTTGGGCCTCTGCCACTGCAGTAACATCTGCTGACACTAAGTTCTCCTCCAAGAACTTAGCACTTTCTACTGATGAGTCGCCTCCAGGCTCGGGCTCTCTCCAGCAGCAGCCAGAGGGGCAGAAGATGTGACTGGCAGTACAGCCACTTACCCTCCTAAGCTGGTGTGGGGATTCTGGCACCACGCCTCTGTGTCCGCAGGGGCAAGTTAAAACTCCTTGCAAGAATTCCAGCAGACTTCCACACTGCTGAAACCTACTGAAAGCATTGCCAAGCCTAACTGGGGCACACAGAACTGAGCTGGTTTCTAGGCATCAGCATTCCGGGATACCAACGTCACAGGCAGCCTCCTGGATAACATCTGGGCTCAGCAGAATTTGTGGGTCATCTACACCAGGTGCTAAAGGGAACATGGCTGCTGGCATAGTAGTACTAAAAGTGTAGGAACAATAACATATTTGACTTTGTGATACTATTTTCACAAGCTATCAAAGAGCTGCACCCTTGCCATGACTAACCACCGCAACCCCAACCTGCACAGTAGCGGCCATCAAATGCCGGCCACTACAGGAATTAAGTCTTTGGACTGGGATCAAACCTTGACAGATCTTAAATATTTCGTGTGCTGATCATGTACTTAGTGTGAAATTTATTATTTAACAGTCTGATAAAGGCCATAATGGTGGTAGTTTTATCACATGATGTGATTTTAACTGGTTCTACATTTAACTGTTTTATGCAGACCGCTGACCAGAGAAATTTTACAATTTTAAAAGTACTTAAAAGTATGCACTTCCTCATCAACAGAGTAGTGATTGTTTTGTCAAAATATTTCTCAGAGGTTTGCAGGTTTTTTCATGTCGAAATTTCCCTGATATAATTTTTGCTGCATGTGAAAATAAGCTTGACTAACTAGGTTTCATGTCCTTACATGGTTTGAAGTTGTAAAGTCAGTTATTAGCAATTATTCCATGTTCAGCTAGGATTGAAATAAAGATGTAAATGAAGCTGATGATTGAGTTGTTACTCAAGAAATCATTTTTATAACATGTTATATCATGTTTTATTATAACTTTATTTACACTGAGAATATTCATACTAGATATTATATACAATCTGCAAATATTTTATCATTCAGAATTGTTAAACTGGGTCTAAAATCAATATAGAATAATACACATCAGGGTAATTGTAGCTGTGAAAATAACTTTTTTTTATATATTGCTGTATATTATGTAAGCTATATGTCCTTGCTGCGGAAATTTCTCATTATCATCGTCTGTCATCACTCTGTCCACGTCATGTCACTGAGTGATAACCTCAGGTGACCAAGAAATCCTTGCAGGAACTCACTCTGAACATCTGGAAATATACATGAGTAGAATTTAATACCAATAACATATCACGTTTCCAAACAGATCTCACAATGTGGCCATTGACTTCTTTTGAACCTTTTTAATCATTTATATTGCCTGTAACAGGTGCAAATGATATGGAATCAAAAAAGTATCACTGTGTTAATTTGAAGCATGATCTTGCAATAAAGTTGGCTAAATACTGCTTTGCATTGAAATTGAAATTTGTAAAAAGGAACTGAAGTCTGAAGGTTCAGTGCTGATGCAAAAAAACATATTCCAAAGTGGGTGTGTATATTAAAAAATTAAAAACATATCTTTGTTTTGGTGCAAATGATGAACTGACAGATACCTTGTAAATTTCCATGCACCTGTTACGCACCATTGGACTCTCAGTCATGCATGGAAAACAGATTGGATGTCCAAGACCTACAGAAAATAAAGTAGACTCTCGGGGTTGGTGAGTATGCCAGGATAGTCATCATCCAACAAAAACCATTACAAGAATTCATTGCACTTCCTGAACTTTTCTTATCAATGGTAAGCAATGAAAACCTCAAAACTCCATTGTTAAATTTTGCAGGTGAAGCAAAACTGGCTTCTTAAAAGTAATATAAAGTGATACAGAAAGTTGCTACATGTGTAACTGTATAGCAGAAGCTAAGTTACTGACAGATTAGAGAAATACATACACTTTCAGAGCTCTGTGATTATGGAGTTACTGGAATTGTGAATTTTCACAGACAGATGATGTTACAAGATTTTCGTTGCCTACCATCATTACACAGTTTCACTATTGACTGTTTCTATAGAATAATCTCAGTGGCTGAGAATTGCTTGAGTCTTTCAGAATCCCCTCAGATTTTCCTGACCTTTCCAGTAAATTAAAATTCCCCTGAGGATTTTTGGTTTTCCACATTTTCCAGTCAACTCGTCAGCCTGATCAACCAAACCTTGGTTTTGGTTTCACATCTGTTTTTGATGTAGTGAACACATTTTTTTGTAACTTCTTTAAGTTATTAACAAAAGACACAACGTTTTAGTGTAATTGTAGAACTAGTGCATGTCGATAAAAAATAAACCAAAAAACAAATATTCGTCTAAACCATTCTCTCTCTCTCTCTCTCTCTGTGTGTGTGTGTGTGTGTGTGTGTGTGTGTGTGTGTGCCAATTTATTGGCAAAAGCTTCTAGATGGAAATATGGAAAAGAAGTATTATGAGATATTATTCCATAACATTATTTGAACTTTGACAAGATTTGTAGCCTATCTCTTGGTTAAGTGCTCAGGACTTACCCTTCTCTTCCTCTGTTGAACTGAATGGTGCAGAAGATTGTGGTATATGCGTGATTGTACCATGTTGCTTTATTACTAGCTTTTATTTATCAATGGAATAATTTTACAACCCAATTTAAAATCGATTCCATTTCAGAACTGAAGGTAACAGTGAAAGTGAATGAATAAGCAAATTCAGTCTAAATTCTTAAAAAATGTACACCATATTTATGAGATAAATTTCTCACATTAAAGGTGCGTGTGCACCTGTGAGCCTTGCATCCAGTCACCATGTGGCTGTGCTTAGCCCACATGCAAGTAGAGGCACTTGTCTCCCTGTCTGGTATGAGGAGACTTCTGCGCCCCCACGTGCAGAGGCATGTGCCACTTTGCACCAGTGCATGCACCTCCTCGCCTCTTCGTGCAATGGCTGCACACGCCTACTGCTCACAAGAAGTCACACAGGTGTAGATGTACCTTAAGTCCCCTTTACCTTCTCATGAAGTCTCTTCAATAAGCGGCAAGTGTAAGTCTGATAAAATAACGTTAAGGAAATGGGTAATATCAAAACTAATGGTAAACATTGCTGTGCATGAAGGAAACTAAGTCATATTACACATGTATATTTTTATTGAATATATACACTCTTTTCAAATGATATATTATCAAAATAATAAATAAAAATGTTAAGTGATCAACAGCTATCACATCCAGTCTTCATTGGCATTGCAACAGACCATGTTGCTACTTAAGAGAGAGCTTGTGTATGTACCACATTTGAACATGGTCCAAGTAGTGTGGCAGCACAAAGATCTGTTTTTAAAATACAATGTTCAGTCTCATAGGAACATTATGAACCATCTGCGCATAATTGTAACACTCAGTTTTCAAATATTGCACTGCACATTTCATTGTTCTTTCTGTTAAGAGCAAATGTCCTCCCCGATACAGGAATAACCTTGTATTTTGACTTGCGTAGCCTGTGTTTGCTACCAGGAATACGTTCAACTTTGAAGACATTGTGTCTGAAACAAAGGAAAAGTTAATTTCTTTTTTAAAGTCACCAGTGACTAAACATTGTGAAATATTTTGCATTAAGCACAGACTTACAACTTCCAATTGACGCTATGTGACCTTAAAGATTTCCATTTATCTTCAAAGACAAATAAGCACAATGTGATTATTACCCATCAGCATATATTTTAGTAAAATGTTGTGACATCATTAATAAAATGCAATTCAGTAAACAGTAATAAATTTGTTGTATTTCAAGAACATCACAAATCTACTTGAAAGTTACTTTCCTTACTTTCAATTAGGGGTTTGGCATGGAAAGAATTACTGAAGTGAAAATCTTACCTCACACTTGAGTCTGGCTGTTTTAACTGAAGACAGAGTGCAATGTTATTAGAAAAGTCAATATCTGAAACTAGATTTAGGCTTGATTCTGTAGATATGGTGAAATCTGCTTGGCTCCTCACAAATTCTGTGTCAACTTTCATTCTTCCTTGTAGCACAAGTGCAGCACTGCAATCAAGAGTAATAGTTACTTAAACAAAACAAAACAAAAATTATTCCGCAAAACAGACATCAGGTTATAGCAAAAAATTGAATACAGTGGCTAATACTTGTGAACAACTTCCTCTATTGGTAACACAGAATATATGGTGACACATTATGGCATGACGTTTGGTGTACTTTTAACTCTAATTAACTGATGCAGTGATGCTCTAGAGCAGTGACAGTCAAGAATTCGGCACACTGACAGTGCTCCCGCTTGTGTGCCATAGCTCTCTCACCTGGCTAGCCACTTATCCCACTGACACACCACACTGTCCGAGCATGAGGAATGGGAAGAGAAGGAAATTGTGACAGTGCCAAATTTAAATAGTAATACAGTCATACTGCATACAACTTGATTTCAGGTCTCAAGAATGTGCATCATAAACAAAACTAATTTTCATTATTATTTAAACATTTTTGGCAAGCTCAAGACATAACAAAATTTTATCTGCACAAACTATCAGCATTTGGGCAGGCATAGTATGTTTGCATTCAGGTTGGCATGTAATTGTTACTTATTTAGTTTCATAATTGAAAATAGCCTTTCACACACATCTGTTGATGGAAGTATTTTCACATTTGCAACCTCGTTATGGAGACTAAATTCTTCCTGGGGGGGGGGGGGGGGGGGGGGGGACAACAGATAACTCCTGGACACTTTTAAAGTAAGAGAATTCATCTTTAAAAGGGAAATTACACTGCAGATCAATTGGTTCCAGTTGCACATGCACAGGAGCACTTTCAACTGAAAGAGCAAATGGGCTTGAAAAGAGATGTACAACTGGCAGTTTCCTCAAAATGTTTGAAAGCCACAATGAATTCTTCAAAACTCATGTTCTCTTTAACTGAAGTGAGCCTAGGGACATGGATGGTGTTTTTTGTCAGAATTTGTCCTTTCCTCAATGCAGTTTTCTTTTTAAATCTATCTCCATCAAATCAGAAATAAGTTGTTTCTCACCTCACAATGTCTTACTGAGCACAGTGTGCAGTCAAGTCAGCTTACAATGTGAGGTCTGCAATTAATTCTGGATGTTCTAATTTTCATTCCTGCTCTCCTTTTCATAATTTCAACAATAGCAGGTTTTAAATCTAAAAATTATTCCAGGCATGCTTCTTGAATTAGCCAACATACACTGCATTAATATGACGATTATTTGGAAAGTAAGATCTGTTTCAGTCCAAAAAATCAAGAGTACAAGCCATTCTTTCCATTTTGTGTTTCTGAGTTTGCGGCATGGGAACCTGACGCGTGCACAATTTGTGAATCTGCAACTTTTCAGAGACACTATTCTGCAGAGTTGTTCTACCACATTTGGAAATTTCAATGCTAAAGTTGAAATTATGAATAACCAGTCTTCACAAATCTTTTCATCCACAACTTTGAGCAGATCTTCTGAGATCATTGATGGTTTGGCCTGATTGCAGTTATCATGAACATTTCCCAATCTGTCTGTGACAGCTCTCACCTTCTTGCACATCTTGCTGTCACTCATCACATTTGTGCCCTACATCTCTGTTATCCACTGACAAATTTCTGCTACTGCAAAGTTTCCTGCTGTCAAAAACTGAATGACTGACCATATTTCCCAACTGGTGGGCTGACTATTTGTTTAAACGTCCTGAACTGACATTGTAAGCAGCACATCGTGACAATGTGAATGAAAATGATGTCATTTGATGAGCAAGACATGCTGAGTGTCGGTCTGCTTGCACGTTTCAATGTTCACATGACATTTGATTAGCTATGGCGATTTGGAACTTACTTACCAAATAACCCTCATATGTAAAGTTGCTATACTCTTCATTCAATTCCATCAAAAACTGTTGCAACTGACAGTGGAGTAATGCATGTGACTTCAAAAGATTTGCTCTGCATACCACCAATTTCCAGCACGTGCTGCATGCATACAAATGTACCACAAAGTGCTTCATTACATACAAAACAATGAATTCCACCTATCAGCTGTTGTAGTTCGTTGCTCTTTCACCATTAACAAAATCTTTAAATTTTTTTTGCACGTTGGTGTAATGTTGCCTATTATGCAATTGTATAACACATAGCAGATATTGAGAATTTTTATCCTTCTCTCCTATCATTCCCATTCATTTTTAAAGGCTTGTGATGATAGGTCACCAGACGGCCTTTCTCGCACAAATAACCACAGGACTTGTGAACTTCTTTTGTATTAGGAACAAGCAGGGAGGGGTAAACACTGCTGACATCCCAATTTTGCTGAACTGAAGGAAGTCGTGCCAACCAAAAAATGCCATTCTGCAGAGCTCTATGAAATGTCACACTGTGCCAAATACTTCTGAGACAAATTGAGCAAACCGAGCGAGGTGGTGCAGTGGTTAGACACTGGACTCGCATTCGGGAGGACGACGGTTCAATCCCGCGTCCGGCCATCCTGATTTAGGTTTTCCGTGATTTCCCTAAATCGCTTCAGGCAAATGCCGGGATGGTTCCTTTCAAAGGGCACGGCCGACTTCCTTCCCTGTCCTTCCCTAATCCGATGAGACCGATGACCTCGCTGTCTGGTCTCCTTCCCCAAAACAACCAACCAACCAACAAACTGAGCAAAGTTAAGTAAGGTCAAACCTCAACCCACAAGTGGCCTGTAGATTGTGCTCACATGCAGTTTGGCATGCCGTGGTCAACCTTTCTCTAGGATATGCCAGGAAAAGCTGGTAAAAGTTTCTGCTATATTCTTATCTGGAACCAGATAAGATCATGTGCATATTTTAAACATGAAAATGCAGAAACCTGTGAAATCTGGATCATTCTCCCCAACACCAACAGCGTATCTGAATTACATTGCTGGGAGCTGTTCATGCTACACATTCTTTGAACCCATACACCTCTGGCCTCAATACCCTTCACTAGCACCTGCCCCACACCCAAACCCACTTCCACTCTTGCCCTTCCTTGGTTCTATCACCTCTTCCAGTCTGCTCTTTCATGTCATCTTGAATCGCACACAACTCCCCTGTCCATGGCCGGAAGGCACAACATAATCAGCCAGGAAAATATCACTGCATGTGTGTGTGTGTGTGTGTGTGTGTGTGTGTGTGTGTGTGTGGGTGTGTAATTTAATTTCCATTCCCACAACTGTAAACAGATGAAAACAGATGCTACTTACTTCTTTTCCACCAAGGAATGAGCATTTCTGTTCCACAAACTTAGCTGAATCTGGCCAGATAGGTCAAATGATACTGCGCCAATTAGACTTAGTTCAGCCACAAATCCACTTTGGAGTGGGAGGTACTGCAAGTGGTCGTGCAAAAGTGCTAGTGCCTGAAATTTTATGATAATCAAATGTTAACACAAAAAGTGTAAATTCTTTTTACTGTGTACATAACACAGGCCAACAATGGAAAAAACATTAATGAAAGTGGTTTATTACTGTGATTTTTAATGTAGTGATCCCAAATATGATAAAATAACTGTATGATCCACCATTCTATTTTACTAGTAACTCCGAATATTTAAAAAATGCAATTTTAGCAGTTTTAAGCATATTGCATTTTTAATGCAATTTCAGTTAGTAAGAACCTTGGATCTTTCCTATGTATGGTGGTGTGCAAGCCTTAAGAATACACATAGCTGTCTGTACCTTAGATGCAACCACAGTGGGGAGATATCTGTGGAGAGGAGAGAGAAACATGTAGTTCCTAAAAAGGGCAAAGCAGCCTTTTCAGTAGTAGGAGGGCAACAATCTGGATTACTGGTCTGGCCTAGTAACGTTAGCCAATATGGCACTGCTGTTCTGGTATTGCAAACAGCTGAAAGCATGGGGAAACTACAGCTGTTATATTTCCCCAGGGGCATGCAGCTCTTCTGTATGTTTAAATAATGATGGCATTCTCTTGGGTAATGTATTCCGGAAGCAAAATAGTCTCCCCATTTGGATCTCAAGACAGGGACAACTCAGGAGGAAACAAAACTGGCATTCTATGGGTCAGAGTGTGAAATGTTAGATCCCTTAATTGGTTAGGTGAATTAGAGAATTTAAAAAGAGAAACAGATGACTGAATTTAGATATGGTGAGAATTAATGAAGTGTAGGGTCAAGAAGAACAGGACCTAATCAGGTGAGGACTGAGTGATAAAAAGAAATTCAATAATGGTAACACAGGAGTGAGTCTGATAATGGGAGACTGGAATTCTAGGAGAATATGAACTGGGGTAAAGGAATGAGAGAAGAACACACATTGTAGAATTTTACACAGAGCACAAATCAATCACTGCTAAAACTTGTTTTAAGAATCATATACAGTATGTAGGTTGTATATGTGAAAGAGACCTGGAGGTACTGGAAGGTTTCAAATCGATTTATAATAGTAAGGCAGATTTCAAAAACAGATTTTTAACTTTAAGACATTTCCAAGGGCAGATGTGGACTATGACTATAATTTATTGGTTATGAACTGTAGATTAAAACTAAATAAATTGTAAAAAGGTAGGAAATTAAGGAAACAGGATCTGGAAAAGTTGATGGTTGGTAGATTGAGTGTGAGGACCAAACGAGTTTATCAGTTCCATGACCAACAGTGTCAGAAATCAAGGGAGGGATGACACAAACAGCACAGTTCATTCCAGGGAGAGGGAAAATGGGCAAACAAAGAGGTAAAAGAAATGTCAGTAGTGGGAAGTGGAAAGAACAGAATAGGGGTGGAGGGAAATGGGGAGAGTGGGTGTGCACCATAAATGCTAAGTGCAGTGGGGCAGTAGCATTGCCACTGGCCCCTCATGATTCCCACAGACTACCATGATCACAACACAATGAGGACAACACCATGGGAAAAAACACAAGAAAAGGAGAAACAAAACTGGACGAAAGACCAGGCAGACGGTAGGGAAGTTGTGTAGAACCTGGTCGGTGACAGAGTCAAGGTTTCCATAACCAATGCAACACTAACTGAGGGGCTCCAATTCCAGAGGATAATTCGATGAGAGTCATCTGCCAACACCTGAAATAAGTTCTGTAATATTCACATCTATCAGCACTTGCTTTCTTTCATGTTGGAATTATTACAAAGACAGTGTTTTGCATTTCTCATATACCTTGAACGCCAAGTGAAATAGTTTCATCATTGCTGGCTCTCCCAAGGATCTCAATAATTTTAAGAGAATGTCACCAACTCCAAGAACTTAGATATTTCAGTGCTGTGTCACATTCGTTTCAAGGTATATTTCCTATCTAATCTTCACCTACTTCCTCTTCTCTTCCTTAATGTTGTTCTCAAGCTTGCTTCCCTTTTACAGATCCTCTGTATACTCCCTCCACCTTTAAGCTTCTTTGTTTTGTATCTAGCCTTTTTTTTTTTCATAACCTTAATTCAGTATCTCCAGTGTTGTAGGATTTCTACTATGCCTTGTCTTTTTACCAATTTGATCATCTGATGCAATCACTATTACATCTCTCACACTATCCATTTGTGTTCTAGTGTATGCCTTTCCCCTGCTGCAGTTAATCATTAACTAATGTTCACTCTGAAACTCTCAACAATTTCTTATTGTCTCAACTTCTACATCTACATCTATGTATGTACTCCGCTAGCCACCAAGAGGTGTGTGCCAGAGGGCACAATTCATTCCAAAGTCATCTTTCCCCCCCTCTGTTCCACTCGTGGATCACGCGAGGGATAAACGACTGTCTGAAAGCCTCAGTACGAGCTCTCATTTCCCTTACCTTTGAATGATGATCATTGCGCGATTTGAAAGTTGGTGGTAGTAATATATGCTCTACATCCTCAGCGAAGATCGGATTTCAGAATTTAGTGAGCAGCCCCTTCCATTTAGTGTGCCGTCTATCTGCAAGTGTGTCCCACTTCAAACTTTCTGTGAGATTTGTAATGCTCTCGCAATGGCTAAATGTACCAGTCACGAATCTTGCCACTCTTCTTTGGACATTCTCAATCTCTTGAATTGGACACAACTGGTAAGGGTCCCGTACAGACAAACAACACTCCAAGACTGGACGAACTAACATATTGTAAGCTATTTCCTTTGTTGAAGGACTGCATCGCTTCCAGATTCTACCAATAAAACACAATATAGAGTTTGCCTTGCCCGTTACTTGTGTAATCTGATCATTCCATTTGAGATTATTTTGAATAGTCACACCCAGATATTTGATGGATGTTATCGCTTCTAAAGACTGGGCATTTATTTTGTACTCATATATTAATGGGGATTTCTGCCTTTTATATGCAGTAGGTTACACTTACTGATGTTGAGATATAACTGCCAGCCATTACACCACACATTTATTTTCTGCAAATACTAATTGATTTCTTCACAACTTTCATGTGATACTACTTTCCTGTAGACTACAGCATCATTGGCAAAGAGTCTAATGCTGCTGTCAGAACCATCAACCAGACTGTTAATGTAAATCGTAAAAAGCAGCGGACCTATTACGCTGCCCTGGGGCACACCTGAAGTTACGTTTGTTTCTGTTGAAGTCACCCCATTCAGGATGACTTACTGCTCCCTGTCTGTTAGAAAATTTTCTATCCAACTGCATATGTCATCAGATAGATCTTAAGCGCACACTTTTTGTAGCAAGCAACAGTGTGGAACTGAGTCGAACGCCTTTCAATAGTCGAGAAATACGGCATCAACCTGGGAGCCGGTATCTAGAGCCTGTTGTATATCATGCACAAAGAGGGCCAGCTGTGTCTTGCATGACTGCTGTTTCATAAAACCGTGCTGGTTTCTGCAGATGAGCTTCTCAGAGTCTAGAAAGGTCATTATGTCTGAACACAAAATATGTTCCGTCTGAATACAAAATATGTTCCATGATTCTACAACAAATTGATGTCAGTGAAATTGGCCACTAATTATGTGCATCCAATTTTCTATCCTTTTTATAGATTGCTATGACCTGGGCCTTCTTCCAGTCCCATGGAACTTTCCGCTGTTCCAATGATCTCTGATATATGATAGATAAGAATAGTGCTATATTTGTAGCTTAGTCAACATATAATCTTACGGGGATACTGTCTGGGCCAGATGCCTTCCTGGTGTCTGAGGATCTTAACTGCTTTACAATCCCATATACACTGAACACTTATCCACCTGCCAGAGGGTTCGAGGTTTTTTTGTGTTTGTGTGTGGCGCAAATGGGACCCTGAGCTATAGCAGGACATTCTTCCTTCCTGTGCTGCATTTTCTCCCCATCCCCTTGCTCTCTGTCCATGCTCCTCCTCCTCTGACCCCTCTTCTTGTCTCTTGGTATTCTTATTTATATCTACCTGGCTATCCACCTGGCTTTCTGTATGAATTGTGGTTTTATTCCACTGAGGAAGAACTCCTCCCCGCACCTCCCCTAGCATCTGCAGCTTGTATTTCCCTCTCCCTTCCTTCCTCTCTTCCTTCCCCACCAAAGCCCCCTCTGCCCCACTAGGACACCAGCATGTGTAGCCAGTCCATTTGGTGGGGACATTACATACTCATCTGGCTGAGCCCCTGACAACACAGGGATCATACTTTTGATACCTGAGCTGTTGCCTCCCCATGTCCACTTAGAAGTGGTTGCTTGTCATTCTGGAGCATTGGAACTTCCGGCAACAGCTGCAATGGCAGATGGCCCTTGCTGTGACTGGGTGACACCCATGGCGAGAGTCCCTGATCGAAGTGGGTGGTATCAGGGTGGATGCTTTGCATGTTAAACATGTCTCCAAAACATTGTCTGTTCTTTTATGGCCGTCTCTTTGGTTGGTAATGGATCATGACCCTGTGGCCTTTCCTTCCATGGCTACACCCTGGGAGAGGACAAGGCTCACCGGCTTGGGGTGAAAAACCTCCCTGCTACCTGGTCTGTACTATGACAGACAGGAACACATTCACCACCATAAAGCCATTATTTTTTGTGGAAAATATCAAAGACAAGTTTGGGAAAGTCGAGTATTTCCATAAGATGTGGCTGGGTTCATTGTCGGTACAAAACTACTTCTGCTGCCCAATCTGCAGCTCTTCTAGCGTAGGATCATCTTGGAACATTCCACTGCCCATTACACCTCAGCAGTCTCTGGATATGGTTCAGGGAGTCATCTTTCATAGAGATCATATATCAAACTGATGAGGAACTGTGAGCCAATCTGGAATGACAGGGTGTTCATTTTCTTTGGCATATTTAGCAAGGACAATCATACTGATACCAGCACATTTATTCTGGCATTGGAGGGAGATACTCTCCCATAGAAGGTCAAGGTTTTGTGTTATTGGTGTGACGTGAAGCCGTATGTCCTGCCACACATGGGGCGTTTTTGGTGCTTGCGTTTTGGACACACGTCTTCCCAATGTACTGTGCACCCTCTACACAGTGAATATGGACACCCACTCCACGAATGGAGCCCCTGTGTTCCACCTCCTGTGTGTGTTAATTGTCACGAGCATCACTCTCCACACTCACTAGATTCCCCTGCTTTTAAGAAGGAAAAGAAGATAAAGGAATATAAGTAACTTGATTGTTCATTTTATACTGAGGCTTATCAGAAAAATGATCATCTTCACCCTTTGCCTCTCTTACATCCTTGCCCCCTTCTCCCTCTTTGTTACCTCAGTTCCACCGCTTCTCCTCTCTGCCTTGTCAGTCAAAGTGCCCCCTTCTTCAGCACCTGGGAGCCCTCTCCCCAGTGTCTGTCAGGCCAAAGGCCTCTAACCACTACTTTGCCACAGGACACACAGTCAGTGCGTACCAAGGTTGCCCACTAACTTTTGGTTCTGGATCTTGCGAAACCCTGCTCTCCCACCATGCCTTGCTCTCATTAACATATGAAAGAGAAGGAAAAGAAATATAAATCTTAGGAGAAGGAAACCCCCCCACAAAGGCGCCACTCCCCCTCACAACCTGAACCTGAGTCTGGCATCTTATTTATGGATGTCACTCCATCCTTGTTGGTGACAGTGTGTGATTCAGCAGCGTGACTGGCTCCAGTCCATTTGCCTCCGATTGAGATCCCTGGTCAGGGCTTATCCAATGGAACTATAATGGATATTGCCATCACCTCCAAGAGTTACAATCCTTTATTGCCTTTTACTTGGCAACTTGTGTCATTCTCCAGGAATCTCATTTTATTGATAATCACTCAGTAACCTTTCACAGGTTGTGTGCTTTCTGTCAGAAGGAGGTTGGGCCTTTGAGGGGCTTCCAGTGGTGTGCTCACATTGGTCTGTATGGATGTTGTAGTAAATGGATCCCACTTCATACCACATTGGAAGCATTGTTTGGACTCTGCAGACACAGTCTGTAATCCCTATCTCCATTGTCAAGGTCACCTACACCAGCTGCACTAAGTGCCCTCCTTTAGCAACTCCCCCTCCCTTCCACCTCCTCAGAGATTTTTATGTTTTAATGTCCATCATCCTTTGCGGGGAAGTGCTTTTTTGTCTAGTCAGGGGCTTCTCATTGACCAATTTTTCACACCATGACTTGTACCTTGTTTATGATGTTTCTCCTACTTATTTTAGTGCCACATATGGCACTTTCTTTGCCATTGGTCTTTAGCTTTCTTCCTCTCCCCTTCTTCCTACCTTACACTGGTCACCACATGATGACCTCTGTGATAGTGACCAGTTCTCATTAATTCTCTTGTTTCCTTCCTGCCTCCCGCTGGGGTTTCCATCGTGCCGATTGGCCTCTATATACGTCCCAGGTTGTGTTTCCACCTTATTTGTCAGGTTATATTAATGAAGTCTTCCATGATCTGTTTGATATGATAATCCAAGCTGCTGGCATTGCTGTTAGCTGCTTGATGGGGCCCATTCACCATTGGCCAGTTCTGTGGTGAAAGATGGCCATTGCTACCACCTTCCACGATCGTTGTCACACCTTGCAATGCCTCAAGTGGCACTCAACCTCTCCTGGTCTTACTACCTTTAAACATCTTTAGTCAAAGCTCCTTACTTACTCAAACAGAGCAAGTAGATTTGGAAACATTTTGTCTGTTCTCTACCTCCTTCTCTCTCTTCATCATGGGTGTGGGCTACACCGTATCCTCCAAGGCTGTCAGTGGCAGACTTCCATTCCGGGCCTTGCCCTTCCAGGTGGCCTTTGTACAGATCCATTACTTCTCGCACAACACCTCGCGACCTATTTTGCAACTGCATCAGCATCAGCCTCCTATCAGCTGCCTTCCTCCTCCAGAAACAGTGGACTGAATCTTTCCGCTTATGCTTTATACCTGTGAGGTGGAATCCTACAATGAACCTTTTACTGAATGGGAGATGCTCCTGACCTTCTCTTCTTCCTACAATTCAGTACCTGGCTCTGATTCTATTCATAACAAATTACTTCAACACCTCAATCCTCTGCAGCAACAATATCTCCTTCAGGTGATTATCTGTATTTGGCTCTAAGGCATTTTTGCCTCTCAGTGGTGAGACAGCACTATGCTCCTGTCCTTAAGCCCAACAAGTATCCGTCATCCCTTGATAGTTACCGACCATTCAGCCTGACCAATGTCTCCTCCAAATTACTAGAATGGATGGTCGCTTATTGGCCTAATTGCATACTCGAATCTCGGGACCTTTTATCTGCTTACCAGTGTGGCTTTCAGGAGGGACAGTCTACAATTGATCAACTGCTCTGATTGGAAACCACACTTCGGCAGGTCTTTTCTCAGTGTGGCTGTCTTGTTGCAGTTTTTTCGATCTTCATAAGGCCTACAACACAGCTTGGTGCCCTCACATTCTCGTTACACTCCATGAATGGGGTCTAGGGGGGCCCTCCCAATTTTTATTCATTGGTTCCTGTCCCACTGGTCATTCAGAGTTCAGGTTGGCACTATTCTCAGCTCTCCACATACCCTGGAGAATGGCGTTCCACCGGGCTCCGTATTAAGTGTCCTTTTTCTCATCACTATTGATGGACTTGTGGCCTCTGCCAGACCATTGATCATCCCTCTCTGTATGTGTAAGTACCGTTTCTCAGACTTCTTTTTGACAACAAGCTTATCTGGTTCCCCATATATGTTATTTGACAGTTGGCAGCTTTTGTAACCTCAATGTCCTTCGCTTCCTTGCCCACACCTCCTGGTGTGTGGATTGTTCAACCCTTCTCCATCTTTACTGGGCATTAGTTCTGTCTCATCTGGACTATGGTTGTCAATTTTGTAGATTAGCTGCCCCTTCCACAGTGCTCCTCTTGGACTCGTTTCATCATTGTGTTATCCTTTTAGCCACCAGTTTCCTTTGCACTAGCCTTCTCGATAATCTTCTGGTTGACACTAGAATCCCTCTGCTTTCAGTTCTGTGGTTCCAGCTTCTGGTTTCCTATGCCATTAATGTCTGCTCTTCCCCTGCTCACCCCTCCTATTTTATTCTTTTTGTGACTCTGGGCCGTAACCCACCTGCTGCCTGCCTTTGTGTGGGTGTACTTGTTTGGTACTGGTTTGGCTCCACCTTGATTCTGTCTGCCACAGTTTCTTTTTCCCCTCCTTGCCCTCTTTCCCACATTCTCTCCTGACCCCCCCCCCCCCCCCCCGACCGCGGTCAGTTACTTTGCCCCAGATTCAGATGGATCTCTTCCAGAGTCCAAATGTTCCAACTGCTCTTACAAGAGTTTTAGGATGGCATTGTTTTTTAACACACACCAATGGCTCTAAATCTGCCTATCATGTTGGATATGCCTTTACATCATCTGTTGGCACAGAACACCATGTTTTTTCCTCCATGTGTGGGGTATTTACTGCAGAACTGATGGGCACCTACCAGGCCCTCTGCTTTATTAAACACTCTTCGATCATCCAAGTTTTGTTATGTACAGATTCAATGAGTGGCCTTCAGGCTATCACTCATTGTTTTTCCTACCACCCTTTGATCTTTGCCATCCATGATCTTCTTAGCGATGCCACTTGTTCAGTTGATTTCCTTTGGGTTCACAGCCATGTAGATATTTTGGGAAATGAACTTGCTGATTGTCTGGTTGGTGGGGCAGCCATCTACCCCACCACCCAGTCTCTGTGACACCTACAGTGGCAGATTTGTGGCTTTACAGCAAATCCCTTTTTATGGTCATGGGTCACCTGTTGGGAGACTACCCCACTGTCTAATAAACTTCGTGCGATCAGGAAGACTCCCATCACATGGCAATCTTCCCTCTGCCTCTCCCAGTGGGAATCTACCATCCTCCACCGTCTTCATATCAGCCACACTAGGTTGAGCCATGGTTTTTTACTTTGCAATGAGCCACCCCTCCCTCTTTGTCATGATGTGTTCCGGAGAATTGTAAGAACATACAAGGCGATACTGACCGTATGACGTATATTAGAAAGTAGACTGAAGAATGGAAAACCTACATTTATAGACTTACAGAAAGTTTTTGACAATGTTGATTGGAATATATTCTTTGTAATTGAGAGGGTGGCAGTGATAAGAGAAC
Source organism: Schistocerca serialis cubense (assembly GCF_023864345.2). Lineage (NCBI taxonomy): Eukaryota > Metazoa > Arthropoda > Insecta > Orthoptera > Acrididae > Schistocerca > Schistocerca serialis. Next base: position 287,467,323 of record NC_064639.1, read on the forward strand.
AGGGAACAAATGGTTAAATACAAGTTGTTATGAAATTTGACTGCAGTTTTAAGTGGCTAAGAACATGAAAGTAAGGAAGTGTGACAAGATTGTAGGCTATCCCTAATGTTATTCAATCTGTGTATTAAGCAAACGATAAAGGAAACAAAGGAGAAATTGGGAAAAGGAATTAAAATTCTGAGAGAAATTTGTTAACTTTGAATGTAAATTAGAAAGTTCAGAAGGCTTCTCATATGGAGTGTAGTCTTTTACAGGAAGAGAATGTGGACTATAAATAGTTTACACAAGAAGAGAATGAATGCTTTCAATATGTTGTGGTTGTACAGAAGAATGCTGAAGGTTAGGTGGGTAGATCAAATAATTAATGAAGAGGTACTGAATGCAATGAAGGAGAAAAAACTTCATTGCACAACTCAACTAAAGGCAGGAATCGGCTGACTGGACACATTCTGAGGAATGAAGAAACTGTCCGTGTGATACTGGATGGAAGTGTGGGGAGTAAAAATTGTAGAGGAGGGATCAATGGATGAATGTAATATGCTAATTCAAGTTGCAGTAATTATTCGGAGATGATGACACTTGCCCGGCATAGTCTGGTGTTGAAATCTGCATCAAACCACTTAAGAATGTAGACCACAACAACAAAAACATGAATTTTCTCTTTTTTTTCTTCCCCCCCCCCCCCCTCCCCCCTCCAAGAACCTCTTGCTGGAGCTAAATAAAATTCTGTTACCACATTCACACATTAATTTTGGACTAATGAAACAGTTTGTGCAAGCCTTGCCCAAAAATTGAGATCTCTGTGATAAGTTTCCTCATCTGTCAGAAGCAATACTGAAAGAAAGTGTGTTCACTGGACTTGACATTTGAAGACTGATGTTTGTTTCCAACTTTAAGTGAAAAATGACTGAGTGAGAATGAGGCTTGATAATCATTGTAGAAGACTATTACTACACTTTAGGGCAACATAATGAACTCACATTATATTCCTATTGCAGCCATCATCACTGTGATCCTACGGGAAGTATCTCCAATTATTAATCACAATGTCTTGGATCCCAGGTTTAATCCCACCACTGCTTAAATTTTGAATAAAAAAATCATCAGCAGTGGTAGCTAGAGGCTTCCAGTATGAGTCACTCCCATGCAGCCAACAGCTTTGTCAAAGAGGACAGAGGAGTGGACAGAGGTTCAGTTAGGGCATCATCTTGACCTCGAGTAGGAAACTACCCTTAAAAGTTGCAAGAATTAGTAATGATAAATGGTATAAGATGCAGAAGGCTATAGACTGCATTAAAGATATATATTGTGTATCCACAGGATATGTAATGGGGAAAAAGTCATGTTGATCTGTCCAGTAGGATTTGTCATGGGTAGGAAGGTGGAGCCTAACTGTGAACAGTTCAGTGATAGAATTGCTGTCATCTGAATTGACAGCGAATTAATTCCAACATCCATACTCCAGTTATAGGTGCTGATAACAGAAACAGAAAGTGAAGAGGTAGAGGTAGTGAAAGTATGTGAGGATATCAAACAAGTAACCCAGTGAGTTAAAGGATATGAAAATTTAATAATCATGTGTGACTGGAACACAGTAATAGAGGAAGGAACAGAAGACAGAGTTACACGAGAATATGGACTTGGTGTAGAAATGAGTGAGAATAAAGACTGATTGACTTCTGCAATAAATTTTGAGAGAAGGAGGCAACTTGGAAAAGGCTCGAGACATGGGAAGAGTCCACATGGATTACGTCACGGTCAGACAGAGATTCTGAAGGCACATATTGGATTATAAGGTGTACTTAGTTGCAGATATAGACACAGATCACAATAGCAATGATGGAGAGTAGTTCTGAAGTTAAGAGAATCAGAGAATCATCTAGCAGAATCAGTGTGGAAAGAAATTGGACAATGACTAATCAGGAATGACGATGTGCAGTTGAAGTTCCCTAAGGCTGTAGGCACTGTGATAATACAACAGTAGGCAGATCAGTTGAAGAGGGATGTAGGACTCTAATAAGAGCAATCACAAAGTTCAACAAAAAGTGATCAATGAGAGAAGGAAGTACAAAAATCAGAAATGTTCAAGAAAAGGGACAAATACTGCGATATAGGAATGGAATGAAAAGGACTTGCAAGGAAGATAAACATAAAGAAATCGAAAAGGAAATGGTCACTGAAAGATGGATTTGGCATACAGAAAAGTCAACAATGACCTTCAGTCAAATTACAAGTAGATGTGTTGGCATTAAGAGCACAAGAAGACTCCACTATTGAATGCAGAGGACAGAGCAGAAAACTTCTATAAAGGGATGGAACTATCAGATGACATGACTGAAGACAAAATAGGTGTATATATGGAAGAGAGTGGAAATCCAGTATTAGAGTCAAGGAGAGCTTTGGAAGACATGCAGTCAAATGGAGCAGAAGGCATAGATGACATTACTTCTGAATTTCTACTATCAAGTGGCAATAAAAGATTATTTAAGTTGCTTTGTAGAATATTTGAGTCTGAAGTCATACCATCAGACTTTTGGAAATATAACATCCACACAATCCCAAAAATACCAAGGGTGGATAAGTGCAAAAACTATCAAACATTTAGCTTAATAGCTCATGCGTACAAGTTGATAACAAGAATAATATACAGAAGAATAGGAAAGAAAATTGACAATCATGATGACCCAAGATGATCAAAATTCTCAGGAAAATAGTTGAAAGCTATTGGGGACGAAAGGGTGATACATGGGAAGGAACAATAAGAATGGAAGATCAAGAATGACATGCTCTGAGTAAAAAGGGCTTAAGACAGAGATGTATTCTGTCATCCCTAATGTTCAATTTATAAATCAAATAAGCAATGACAGACATAAAGAAAGGTTCAGTAGTGGAATAAAAATTCAGGGTGAAAGGATATCAGTGATAAGATTTGCTATCCTTGATGAAAGCAAGATACAATGGAATGAAGGTTCTAAATAGAAGACAAAAGTAATCAGTAGCAACAGAAATAAAAGTAGTGATAAACTTATCAAAATTGGGAATCATAACATGAAAGAACTCTGCTACCTTGGAAGCAAAATAAGACATGACAGACAAAGCAAGGAGGAGGTAGAAAGCTGACTAGCACAGGCAAAGATGGCATTCTTGGCTAATCAGTGCCTACTAATATCAAACATTAGCCTTAATTTGATGAAGAAATGTCTGAGAATTTCTTTTTGGAGCACATCATTGTGTGGAAGTGAATCATGGACTGTGGGAAAACCAGAAAGCAGATGTTTGAAGTGTTTGTGGCACTGTGCTACAGGAGGACTTTAAAAATTAGATGAGCTGATAAGAAGTGAGGTAGTTCTCTGCTGTGAGTTGACAAATGTGTGGAAAACTCTGACAAGAAGAAAGGAGAGGATGGTAAGACATGTTAAGACATTAAGGAATAGCTTCAACAGTACTTGAGGGAGCTGTAGAGGATAATAACTGTACTGGAAGACATAGATAGTAATATTCCCAATAAATCGGGATGTTGAGTGCACATGCTACTCTGAAATGAAGAATTTGGCACTGGAGATGAATTTGGTCAGAAGATTGATGATGGGGTGAAAGAAATACACTGGAAAAGTTCAGGAAGTTAGGCTGTTTGAGGAGCCTCAAGATTCATTTCTTGAACAGTCACCTTGATTTTTTCCACAAAAACTTTGGTTGGTGTCGTCAAGGAACATGGTGAGCACTTGCATCAAGACATCAAAGTGATGTAAAGATGATTTAGGGCCACTAGAGTGCGGACTTGATTGGAGACATGTTAGTCACTTATCCATGGCTTACAGCAGCTAATAAGATGGAGAATAAGCTTTACTAGATACTTTAATAAGCAGACAGAAGGAAAATGAAAGTGAATCAACACTTCATTTCTATGTAATAAATAGGTTTTTTTGTGTTCTCACTTCAGTACTTCTCGTACTGAAAAATTTCTTTTCATTTGATCTGCTTGTGTTTTGCTAACTTTCTAGTTGCCCATTGTGACAAAATTATACGTGGCAGAAAAAAACTTTGTCAGATATGGATTAATTGCCCAAAAATAATGAAATAAAGCCATTACAAAACAGAAAATAACCAAAAATACATTTTTTAATTGTCCTGCATATGTAATCATTTTTTGTGTGCCTTATTGTGGCATTGTTTGAAAACTGAACTAGTTCACTAAAACGTCTATCAACATAAGTGAAAAACAACAATCAGTTAAATCATATGTAATGTCAATTCTGAAGCTTGAAGTTTGATATCACATTTCAGTATTTAACACTGAAGTCTTCTTACTTTATGTGATAATATGGTACTAGATAGTAGGTGCAAACTTACAATCAACCAGCTCAGTCATGACCACCTATTGCAACATTTTCATTCTGTGCTTATTCACTATCTCTACATGACTAGAGAAAACTTTATGCTACAGTACATACCTCATAGTTTTTATAATGTAGAGGACTATATTAAATTTACTCCCCACATGGTATACTGTGAAACTCACACAAAAACATAAAACTGCTAACTTCTAAACTAAGTATATTGTTTCTTTGGTAGAAGTAGGAATGGTACAGAAAGAAGAGACAATAGTGATATTTAGTATATAGTATAAGTTGCAGGACAGGTCACTCATGACCCTAGATCAAATGAACTTATTGGAGAGATTCAAAACTAGAAATAGAATGTTGGTACCTCAAGAGATTTGGAAACTTCTTTTTCCAACTTATTTCTCCATTTTGCCAGAGGGACAAGCTCCTGATATTGAATGCTAAACACTTCACACATTTTTAAGTGTTTCCATTTACTGCATCTGGGGAACAGATTTTTTATCTGTCCCATACCTGCCAAGTATCCTGATTAAGGCAGGAGATCCCAACTTTTTACTTTCCACCTGCACCCCAATTGTTTCATGTGCTGTCATTATGCTTAAGTAATCGGTATAAATCTTTAGACTGTATTTTGTTACCTGTGAGGCTTTATTTTTGTGTGACCTGTTGTTTTATTTGTGTATTTCTTTATCATATTTGTAGTATTTTGTTAGATGTTTTGTTTTTCATTATTGCATAAAAATGTAACTATTTTCTTGAAACAATATTCTGAACAGTCTCTGTGAGTTATTGAGTCTAGGAAAGGTCCGCTGTTTGCATTTTGTACCCTTTGCCAAGACCCAGCAGGGTAGCCGAGAGCGCTAATGCACTGCTTCCTAGACTCCGGAGGGCATGCCGGCCCTGGATCAAATCCGCCTGACAGATTAATGATGAGGGCTGGTGTGCCAGCCTGTCTGGATGTGGTTTTTAGGCAGTTCTCCACACCCAACTAGGTAACTACCAGACTGGTCCCCACATTCTGCCTCAGTTACACAACTCCCAGACATTCGCACATGTTCGCATTATTTCATGGATTACACTAGATGCAGACAGCTGGGGTATACTACTTATGCCCTGAGGGGTTGGTGGTGGAGACAGGAAGGGCATCTGGCCACCTTCTGCATCTAACACTGCCAAATCTGTAACAACACGGCTGACCCTGTGTTGAAGTGGGACAAGGCCCACAGAAAGAAAGCAAGACTCTTTGCCAAAGAGACATTTGTATATACATCATAGAAAAAATAGTTTCAGAATACGTGGAAATAGAAAAACACCTAATCAACATTTTGGGTAGTCCTAGTGTTTTCATTTGTGTTTCTATAACTGTTTGTGATATAAGAAAAGGTTCACATCAGTTATCTTGGGATTATACTGAAATTGAGCTGTGATTTTTTATTATTGGCTGGCAAGTATACAATCCACATTATTCATACTTTTGTCCCACTTTTTGGGTGTTGTTGATGTTGCAAGCAGGCTTGCCACAGTTTTCTAACCTCTCACTGCTGATTGCACAATGGTCAGTCAAAGTATAATCACAAACAAGAAAAGATACAGGTACATGTACTATTAATCGTGCATAATCTTTCAGTGTTATCGTTATGCAACCCAGCTCCTACAGAATGAAGTCCAGAGTGAGCAACTTTTGTGAACTGAAATGGCAACGCCATCTGAATTTCCTTGTTGGACTAGTTTTAGTTTCTTTAAATGAAAATGTCAGTTTAATTACATGGGTCAGTACTATGAAATTAAGACATTTATTAACTAACAATTATAAGTAATTAATAGAAAAGGAAATAAATAATTGGTTAGTAGTGATGATTTTTGTTTAATGTATAAGTACTATCAAAGACAAACCTGGAAAGCAGGAGTCTTTTCTGAAGCTGTACCAGACCAAACATGACCCATAAGATCTCCTTGCCCACTGAAGAAAATAAATGGCCTCAACTGAACTCCAAGAGCAGTAACTTCCATACCAGCAGTGGCAGGTTCATCGTCAGGTTCATCACTGTCATCTGATGATATGAGAGAGCTAAGGCCTCCAGCAAACAGTCCAAGCTGGAAATATTTGGAAGTTACTTGTAATATAGACATCCCAGTCGAACATTATATATGATATTACCAGTACTATTGTTGCTAGACACCAACTTACACTGAAAATTTCCTTTGTTTCTCCATTCATTTCAAGAACAACATCCACTGTACCTCTCTTCAAAAAGCCACTGGATATTTCTTGTATAGTAACCAGACTTGCATTACCATATGGGTTGCTAAATAGAGATCTTGTGAATGCTGTTGAAAGACCTCTCAATGCCATTGCGTGGTAATTTTTCAACAATCTTTTTTCTTCTGTAATTATTTCATTCATCAGTGACCTGAATTGTAAATCTCTTTCTGATATTTGTGTCACTCTTTGCCAGAGGTACTGCTTCACTTCATATGCTGTATCTAATGAAGTCAGCGATATCAGAATTTCCTTGAGGAAAGATTTGTCTGGGTTAGTTTCGAGCAGAATATCTATGGCTAAGGTTCGAGCACTTGAGTCGTACTTTTTGTCAAGTTGAAAATAGATTCGTTTCATTAGTGATATAACAGTCTGGTCCCAGTACTTTGATGGAAGTGATCTCAAGGCCTTCATTGCCGTCACACTGGTCTTTTTGGTACCATTGACAGCATGCTGTAGAAGTACTGGCACTGTATTACCACCGCCAAGATTCCGCAAGGCTCTTAAGTATTTTTGCTTGCATTCTTCTGAACTACAGTCATTGAGCCCATCAACAAGGGATTTTCTTGTTTCTTCAATCACCTGGATATAATAAAAAAAATGGATTTATCATTCAGAGTTTTATTCATTACAGTATTTATGGTTAATATGACACTGACTTAATCCATAACAGTATGTGAGTGCCTTCATGGGGTAAGGCTAATAGCTTTCTGTGGAATAGAAGTTTACTGCATTCTTAAAAAATAATGAAAACAAGAATGGAAATATAATAAATTGCGACACAGACTCACTGCCCAGCAGTACTTACTTTCTGGAGTGCAGTACTTCTGATAGACACATATAAAAATAAAAGACACACATTGCCTAGAGCTTGTAACTAGCAGCTTCTTTGTTGGGTAGAAGAGTGTCTTAGGTTCTGGAAGAGTAGAAAGGTTCCTCAGTACAAGTAGATCTCTCTCATCAAGTGGTCCATGTCACCTGCCCTTCCTTCTTGACTGTCCCCAAACAATCTGTCTCTCCTCCTTGAGGGAAGAACTATTAGTTCCAAAAGCTAGGTAATACATCTTTTTGACTTGTATTTTCAGTACTGCTGAGTGCACACTTTTAAATAGTCCATCTGTGTGGTGGAAGTTGGCTGACTTTGTGCTACTCCAGAATGTTTATGTTCGGTGCCAACCATAGCTATGCAACAGTATTGTGCCCCATAACAAAAAGTAGCCATTGTGAATATAGTTTTGATCTGTGTGCGCTGTTGTGCATAGTGATCGTTAATAATATTTACAAACATGAGGGGAGAGGCTGTATTTGATCTTTCTAGTCACTCACTATAAACTTCCAAGATGCACAGTGTAAATTCTGTAATGCAGTAATCAATTAAATGTTCATTTCTTTTATACACTATAAACTGGCTGCTCTGGGAAAAGAAGGTGGGGCTTGTCTCAGCAGCCAATGTGCTACGAGCTCATCGCAAGCTTCTGTCCCAGCATGCTCCATTCAGTTGTGAAGTAAAAGTGTGCAACCAGTACACATTTCACCTCCTGCAGGAAAGTCCTGGCCAGCAAATCTGTTCCACAATTTATTAGTTTTCTTGATTTAATTTTTCCTCAGATACAAATATAAAGCAAAACAATATTATCTCAAGTATTAGGTAACAAGTAAAAGGCCAATTGGATCATGTAGATCCAGCATTCCATTTCTACTGGCTACACTAAGAACTACAGGTTTAATTATAGCTGTTGAAAGTTTCTTCTTGGTCAAGTTTCAAGAAAATAGCCAAAAAGGTACCATTTTGAGTGCATATTCTTGACTTATCAGGATTCTTGCCCTATTGTTTGCTACTGATCCTTTATGCAAGTTTTGAGATGTTGACTTCTGGGGGAGAAAAACACCTCTTTTCCTTCTTGTACATTTAATATCAGCCTCACAGATGAAAATAAATAAAAGTCATCATTTAATATTCTATCTACGTAACATTTCTATCTGTAAATGAGCCATGGAACTTGCTGAAGTGGGGTGCCTTGCATGCCTCAGTGATAAAGAGGTGTGTGTGTGTGTGTGTGTGTGTGTGTGTGTGTGTGTGTACTGTAGCTGCAACAGAACAGAGGTATATCTGTGGACAGCCCACATGAAACTGTGGTTGCCAAAGAGGGTCAGTAGTCCTTTCTGTATCGCAAGCCAGCAGTTTGGACAATTGACTATCTGGCTTTGTGATATTAGCCAACATAGTAGGTACTGAAAAGGCTGAAACCCAGGGAAAACTACAGCTGTTGTTTTTCTTGAGGGTATGTAGTTCTACTTTACAGTTAAATGATGATGGAATCCTGTTGAGTAAAATATTCTAGAGGTAAAACAGCCCCCCCCCCCCCAATTCAGATTACTTGGCTGAGATGACTCAGGAAAATGTCATTGTCAGGAAAAACGAAACTAACATTCTACAGGTTGGAACATGGAACGTTTGACCCCTTAATAAGATAAGTAGAATTTAAAAAGGGAAATTGATAGGTTGAATTTAGATGTAATGAGATTTAGTGAAATGTGATGTCAAGAAGAACAAGACTTCTGGTCCCCACACACACACACACACACACACACACACACACACACACATACATGCCCACAGTTTCTGGCCACTAAGGTCTGACTGACAGTCTGGCTTAGTGTGTGTGTGTGTGTGTGTGTGTGTGTGTGTGTGTTTTGTCTAGTTCAGAAGAATTCCTCTTGGTCGAAAGCTTACTTGTTTGGCAGCCTTTTCGTTGTGCCTATCTACAAATCAACATCTCTGCTATATGCTGAGTAGCAATCTATACTTTTCAAACAATGGAAAATCCAGGATGGAATGTAACACTATGAGAGGAGGAAAGTTGTTACTCACCATATAGTGGAGATGCTGAGTTGCGATAGGCCTTTCCCTGCAATACATCCTACGTTCCTGTAATCCTCCTGGCCTCAACCTTCATTAGTCACTGTCCTCACCCATCCAGCCCCCTCCCTGTTCCCATTCCAGCACTACACACCTGTTATTTCACCACCACACCCGTCTTTTAATTTCTTTTATTTTTATTTCTCTCCTTTCCGCTACTTACCCCCTCCCCCCTCCGCACCTTCTCTCCTACCCTACATCTAAACTGCAACACTTCACTGTCTGCCACTCCCACCATACTATCCCTCCCCCTCCCTGCCCCAGCCTCCTCCTTAACCCCACCCAACCGCCACGCCCATCATGCACTGATGCTGCTGATCACAGTATAGTTTTAGCTCTCTGAGACTGAAGATGTGTGTGCAAGTTGCGCTTGCGTGAGTGTGTGTGTGCGTGCGTGTATGTGTGTCTACTGCTGACAAAGGCCTTAATGGCCAAAAGCTTTGATTGTGTGAATCTTTTTAATGTGCCTATTGCAGCTCAGCATCTCTGCTATATAGTGAGTAGCAACTTTCCTTCTCTCATATTGTTAATCTATACTTTTCATAACACTGTCAATATTCCATCCCAGATTTTCCATTGTTTGATGTAGATTGTTAATAAATGTTTGTTTTTATTTAAAAAGCTTTAAGAGCTTTCACATTAAAAATTCAGAAGCAGTATTTCCCAACATGCTCTCATATAATGAAATATATTTGTTTGAAAATTTACTATCTGTGATTTTCAATGGCAGGGTCATAAAGGTGCAGGTAATTACAGTTAATGTGAAAATAATTGAGAAAAAGTACAATAAAAAACACTTGACCAATCGAAGTATCCAAGGTAAGCCAATATATTGTTCTTAATTGACAGTGGGAAATTTCTAATTAAAATATATGCTGAAATAATGTTAACTGTGTTTGTTAGTTGGTTAGTAAATGTGTGTGTGTGTGTGTGTGTGTGTGTGTGTGTGTGTGTGTGTGTGTGTGTGAACATCAAACATAAATTTTAAATGTTAGTTAATTTTTTCTGAAGGCATTTGTGTGGGATATAGACTTTTATAGAAGTGAAACAGGTACAATGAACAAGAAGAAAGAGCTTTTAGAATATAGCACTCCAGAGGAATGTTGAAGATTACATTGGTAGATCAGATAACTAAGTGAGGAGGTATGGGAGCTAGTAGAGGAAAAAATAGATTTTATGGCACAACCCAACTAAAAAGAAGGGTTCAGTTGATAGGACAAATCCTGATGCATCAATGAATCAATTTGTAATTGGGGTGGGGGTGGGGAGCAGAGGGTTGAGTTTTAGAGGGATCAGACCACTGATGATAGCTACAGAGCTACAGCAAATGAATCTTCAGACTGAATACCACAAGGACTATAATGTTTGATATATCTTTTATCAATAGGGTTTCTTTGATGAGACAGTGCAAGAATGTGACAAGAACTAAAAACAAAACTGGAGAGTTAGTGGTGGCAGAAATAGATAAAAGTTGTGCAAGACATTGAGTGGCACAAAGTAGGAATGAGAAAAATGAAAAAGAATTGAAAAAAAATGAATTGAAAATCGATTGAAGGCTTCAAGCAAATTGTATACACTGATGAGAAAAAACATTATGATCACCTGCTAAATACCACGTTTGTACACCTTTGGAATGCAGTACAGCAGTGATTCTGCTTGCATGGATTCAAGAAGTCCTTGGTAGGTTTCTGGAGGTATGTGGCACCAGATGTCTTTCACAAAAGATACCAGTAGAGATAGGGCCTGAATTATCATGATTACTCAGTAAAATATTGCACTGTAGCCCTTAGTGAATGCTTTGCATATTCCACTTTGCTCTGTGTTGTGCAACACTCATTGTTTTCTTTGTTTATTTTACAATGAGTGAAGGGACTAATCCTGGTCAAGGAAAGTGTTCAAGTACAATCCTTACAACACTAAAAAAAATCAGCAGTTCCTTTGACCATTACATCAGTTCTGTTTCGCAGGAGCATAAAAGACGGACTTTGACTGCCAGCCCTCCAAGAGGGAGATGGGGCTTGTTCCCTGGTTCCATTTCTCTCCCATTGGGCAGTCCAAGTTCTCACTTGTTTATGACTTGGCCAACTGGTACGATATAGTGTCAACATTACAGTCATCTTCTAGAAACTCAAAAGAAAATGACAGCAACGGACTTCCTATGACAAAATTGTCTTTAATTCACAGTTACTACGCAGCAATAAATTCAGCTGGTTTATCTGGTTTACTTACAAGACCACATTAACTGTACAAATAATGTCTCTCAGAATTGGTATTGTATTGTGAAACAAAGATGCACATTCCATACAGAAATGTGCCATTTGTAGTTCTAGGAGAGAATATTTTGTGTGCACACGCGATTGAGAAAAAGAGAGAGAGAAAGAGAGAGAGAGAGAGAGAGAGAGAGAGAGAGAGAACATGAGTGCATTCAGCTAAACATTTCTACTTGTTGAGGAGTGATCTAACTTCATATACACATTTACATTCTGTCCTAAATTTGCTATCAATTCATTTGTTGAAGCATGCTGAAATGCAACATGTTTTAGTTTCTCCTGACAAATCACAGTCTTTGTATTAAATAAATACTAAGTAAAAAGGATAAAAGTCATTACAATTGAAGAATACAAAACAGCATTGAGGTTATAGTTTTTAGTTCATAGGCTCAATAGTTGAAATGAATCTATGAAATGTGCCCTGCCAGTTGCTAAACTGGAAAATAATAAATGCAGATTTACAGAACAAACAATGTGAACCTACTGCTTTATTCTTGTTGTAAACAGTTTAAAATGTACTCTGCAGGATCATCATACTTGTTTGAAGTATCTTGGCTTACCTTGTGTAGCCCACTTCCCGGTAAATGAGACAATCTATTTGACAGAGCAGCAGCAGTTAGAATAATAGTTTCTTCCAGCTTCTCACTTGGATTTGTTTCATGGCTAAGTTTCAAGACACCTAAAAATAGAAGCAAATATCAAAACATAGTAATTAATGAGTGCTGGTGCACACACATTGGAATATGTATTTACGATAGAAAAAGAGTGGCAGCCCAAAAACTAAGAATGTCTCTTATGTGTAACACAGACATTTAACACCACATTCAGGTTCTGTTGAATGGTTACCTTTCAGCATTGTTGTTTACTGATTCTGTCCTGCAATTTTCTTAACTAGAGTGTTCAAAATATAAATATTTGCGCCTATAGTGCATGATCTTGAGAATGATTCTTTCAGACTTTAAAGGAAATGGAAACTGATAAAGCATGTTCTACATATCATTCAATCCCTTTTCGTTTCTTCTTAGCTCCATTCTTGAATTGAAAATCGATTGAAGGCTTCAAGCAAATTGTATACACTGTTGAGGAAAAACATTATGACCACCTGCTTAATACCGTGTTCGTACACCTTGGTAGGTTTCTGGAGGTATGTGGCACCAGATGTCTATGCAATTTTGTAAATTATGGGCCTGTGGTTTGTGGTCACAGAGCTGGTGCCAGATAATGTCCCAAATGTGTTCAATCATGTTCAGATCGTCTGAGCTTGGTGGCCAAGACATCAACACATGACCTTACTATAGTGTTCTTCAAACCGTACTAGCACCCAACAGTCTACCATACAATAAAGAGTTTGCAACAGATAGTAAAATAAGTGGTAACATTATAAACACTGATTCTAAAAGATACAGGTGTATGACTGCAAAGTGAAAGGTTACTTCTCATACTGTGATTATTGAGAGCAGGGCGATAAAGGGGGGAGAGGGGGGGGGGCTCTTGATACACAATTTTCTATTCTCATTGTCATTAATACTCCCAACAAAGTACAGCCAAATCCTCATACTACACTTCTGACTATGTAACGAGCCTTCACATGTATGAGGGGAAGTAGTAAAGAACTAGCAAACTTAACAATTATGGATATTAACTTGGCTGCAAAACCTTCACAAACAGGAAACAAACTTAGGGTGTACTAAGACATTGGCTTTCATTTTAACATATGTTGGATATTTAAATAACTGTTTCCTTTTCTTTTAGTAAGATCCCTTATCATCTAACCAGTTAATCATAAATGCCATTGCATCCATCCCTGTGCTGAAATGTTCATCATGACTCTGAATGACACAGGAAGCATGTTGTTCATGTACTGGCTGAGGGAACTCAATCACGAAAGAAGTATGCACTAAAATAGTCACTTTAAGAATGACCATTTTTCATCAGATGTGGAAAATAAGTACCTGCTGAGCTACTGTGAGTTTTTTTAATGCTATTTAACTATAGAAAGCCATTTGAAAAATTCAGATAAGGGAAAGATTAAACTTAAAATGCAAATCTATGGCACACACTGCATAAGCTACCCAACATAATGTAAATATGGTTATCTCAAAGAATCAAGTAATTTCAAACAAACATATGTGACCTGCTGGTGCCAGAAAGTAGAGAGTGCCACACACAAAGCATATAATTACTTGTCATTCAGCTATATAATAAGCTAAATGGAATCATATATATAGATCAACAAAGACACTTAACATTATTTCAGCAAATTTTAATGAGAAACCTCCCTGTTTGTCGACCAAGACCAAGGTACTGGTTTACTCAGATACTTTGACTTGTGCAAGTGCATTTTACTGTATTTTCCTTAATCATTTTCACATTAACTATAGTTATCTGAACCTTGTTAACCCCACATTAACAAACACAAAAGGTAAATTTTCAAACTAGCACATGTAATTCATTATAAGAGGCCTTGATAAAAGTGTTGCTCCAAAAGTTCTAATGTGAAAACTCTTATAGCTTTTTTAATAAAAACACACATTACTAACATTCTATATCAAACAATGGAAACTCCTGGAATGGAATAATGACAACTTCATGAGAAGTATAAATTGTTACTCAACCTACAGTGCCACAGATAGGCACAACAAAAAGACTGTCTTTTAACCAATAGCTTAGTTGTTTGACAGTCTTCTGAATTGTACAAAACACACTCTCATGAAAATCTTGGCAGCGAGAATCAGTGGTTGTGAGAGTGAGAGTTGCATTTGCATGAGGGTGATTGTGTTTGCTGTCTAATTGGGAAGAAGATCTTTTCTCCAAACTTATTTGTTTGACAGTCAAATAGAATATATGTTGACGTTAGAACATGTCTGAATTTTCTATTTGACAGTGACTACTGCAAGCAGACCGAAGACATTGCTATGTGGAGTCCTCTCTCTCCCGTCGTCACTAGCATGTATGTGGTACATTTCGAGGAGGAAGCCTTAGAGTCAGCGCATCTAAAACCTGCCTGTTTCTTCAGATACATGGATGACACATTTGTTACTTGGCCACATGGAAGAGACAAGCTGACGGAATTTCTCACACATCGCAACTCAAGACACGAGAATATCAAGTTCACCATGGAGGTAGAATCAGATGGGATGCTCCCCTTCTTGGATGTTCTCATCAAAAGACGAGATGATGGCAGGCTGGAGCACAGCATGTATAGAAAGAAAACTCACACCGACTTATACCTACATGAGGATAGCTGCCATCACCCCGCTCAGAAGAACAGTGTGCTAAAAACACTTGTACACAGAGCTCGCACCCTCTCTGATGAGGACAGTCTCCAACAAGAATTGGCCCATCCGAAGTCCATGTTTCTGAGAAACGGTTATAAGGAAAGGCAAATCCAGGATGCTCTATGTCTGACGCTTGCAACACAACTGGCAAAAACTAATGAAGAATCTGAGGAAAACACGACCATGGCATTCATTCCATTTTGTGGCGCCTTATCGGGAAAAGTTGGATGAATTTTACACACATATCAAGTAAAAACCATCTTCTGCCCTCCAACTAAAACCAGAGAACTTCTTGGCAGTGTTAAGGACAACCTTGGTTTATGTAAATCAAGGATTTACAAAATACCACTCGAATGTGGTAAGGAATACATAGGTCAGACAGTTCGCACCATTGAACACCGATGCCGTGAACACCAATGGCATACGAGATTGCAACAGCCTAATAAGTCTCCAATCACCGAGCATTGCCCGTCAGAACTTCATGGCATGGATTATGACACGATCAAGGTCCTAACACAGACTTCGAAATATTGGGAATGTATCATCAAAGAAGTTATAGATATGAGAGTAAGAAATCCTGAACTGAATCATGACACAGGCTATTCCCTTGACCATGCTTGGGAACCAGTCATTACCCAGATTAAGGAGAAGATAGAAATATCCCTGGATGTACTGACTTCGAGGGCAGGGGGAGGAATCTCTCCAACGCCACTGGCAAACCTCCCTGGGTGCAGACCTGCGAGGGAACATCCAGACGCTGGGCCACAGGCTACACGCCGCACCCCAGCACTGACGGCCGAGAGAGCGCCCACGGCGTGGCCAGCGGAAGGAGTGCCCAAGGGATGGGGAGGGGGAATCTGATATATACCTCATGCCTACCATCCCTTGATAGTACATCAGCACACCTGATGATGGCAGCAAGGCTGATCACCGAAATAATGTGTCCTTTGTGCACTCACACCAGGCTGTTCACCTGAGATTTTTTTCAGCATGAAATATGCCTGGAGAAATTGAAGAATCACATTACATAGAATGTTAATAACATTTGTTTTATTTAAAAGACTTTAAAGAGTTTTCACATAAAAAGTTTGGAGGCATTACTTTTCAGTATTCCCTCATATAATATAGAACTTTTGTATTCTAGTACTTCTTATTTTCTTTTGTCATATGAATCAAATTAATTGAGTATGTTTACAGTTTGAATTGTATACCTTTCAAAATTTATGTACATTGTTTTTGTTTATGAACTTGATTCTACAATATGTTTCAAATTTTCTATTAAACTTTGAACTAAGTATCCTCTTGTGCCCCCCCCCCCCCCCCCCCATGAGCCATGCACCTTGCCGTTGGAGGGGAGACTTTGTGCCCCAATGATACAGATAGCTGTACCGTAGGTGCAACCACAACGGAGGGGTATCTGTTGACAGGCCAGCCAAACGTGTGGTTCCTGAAGAGGGGCAGCAGCCTTTTCAGTAGTTGCAGGGTCAACAGTCTGGATGATTGACTGACCTGGCCTTGTAACACTAACCAAAACGGCCTTGCTGTGCTGGTAATGCGAACGGCTGAATGCAAGGGGAAACTACAGCCGTAATTTTTCCTGATGGCATGCACCTTTACTGTATGATGATAGAGTAGCATGGAGAGCTGCATCAAACCAGTCTCAGGACTGAAGACCACAACAACAACAACATCCTCTTGTGCTTAGACACTGAATAATTAATTACAACAAAAATATTTTTGGAGACATTTTGAGAAATATCTAAGCACAAAGACTGAGATACATCTGTGTCCAACACTTTTAATAAATATAAAATTTTTGATACTGTACCTTTTACAATTTGGGGGCTAGGATGTGAACCAAGAGAGAGAGCCCAAAAATATCTTTCATTCTCTTCCAGTTTTGAATCATCACGCAGCTGAAGGTATTTCATAGCTGCTTCATGAGCTGCTGCAGTCTGTGCAGCACCAAGCACATCCAGCAGTTGCAGCCTGTCATATGAATAACAAAACAGTCTTTATTTCTTGTGTATTGTAATGGGTGGATCAGTTTTACTGTTATGTCATTGATCAGGATGAAGTAGGCCTATGTCAGCTAAGGTTTCAAATGAGACAAGAAGTTCTTATGCTTCCAGGGAGAAATGGTAAATTGAATGCACTATTATATGAAAGGCACTGGCAAAATAAAACTCTATACAGTCAATCTTGTCTAAGCAGAAACTACACTTCTAGTTTAGAAATTTTATATACAATTATAGAAAATCTGATCCTGGTGTGCACGAATATGATCCCAAGAGCCTTATAATTATTTAACAATTTAAGAGACTAATTTGGCTCAATCACACTTTTACATGTAGTTTTTTAAGGTGATTAAGATTATACTTCATGTGCATCTTGCAAGTCACTTTGCAGTGTGAGACAGAGGGTACATTTGGCATGACTATCATTTCCTTCCTGTCCATAGCCTATTCACGAATGAGATATGGGAGTAACGCCTGCTGGTAAGCCACAATATGAACTAAAATTTCTGATTCTTTTCATCTTGGTCATTTTAAAATTCTTCCAGTGAATCTCAGCCTGGCATCTGCTTTTGGTGAAATTAGTTTTGTGGTCATTCTCCCTTAGTTTGCTCCCTAGAGTTACACCTAAGTATTTTAGGATTCTTACAGTGTTCGGTTATTTGTCACATGCAGTGTAATTGAACAGTAATGGATATCTATCTATATGTGCAAATTGTGTTACATTTATCAATAGTCAGGCCTTGCAGCAATTATCAGTTTTCTACGGGTCTTCTTGCATTTCACTACAGTATTTTTCTCACATTATCAACTATTTATACATATTGTTGACACTGCTTTGGGATACTCCCAAGTTACTTTTACATCTGCCAGTTTTGTTCTGTTAAGAATAACATGCTGATTTCTATCTACTAGAAAGTCCTGAATCCAGTCACAAATTGGTCCAGTACTTAGCAACCTACGAGAATAATAAAGAAATTAAGTTTTCCTTTGTCTTTCAGCAAATGTATTTAACTGCAGATATAGCTGAAGTGCAACAGAATTAATCATGATAGCCAGGTACATCTCGACTGCTGCTGATAGTGTTGCAGCAGAGATGAAAATAGTGGGTCTTATTCTTTCTGCTGCATACTGCAAGGTTCAGCCTATGATAAAGATTCATAACGCACAAAACATAGAGCCAATAAAAAATCGTCATTAGCTGTGTAAGATGTAAGGGCCCAAGGTCATGAGAATTGTCATAGACAATGAGATATGGGTTTCTCAGTTTACACAAAAAAAAGAGAAGAAGAAGAAGAAGGAACAGCTAATGCATTCTGATTACAGTGAATCCCCAGTCAACACACAACTCAGACTGTGCCAGTGCAGAAAGTGATGTGCATGGTATTCTGGGACAGCAAGAGCATTCTGTTCATTACTTCCTCCCCTGAGGTGAAAACAGAGAATGCTGGCAGTTAGCTGGCCACTGTGGCTGAGCAGTCCTAGGCGCTTCAGTCTGGAACCACGCTGCTGCTACTATCACAGGTTCGAATCCTGCCTCAGGCATGGATGTGTGTGATGTCCTTAGGTTAGTTAGGTTAAAGTAGTTCTAAGTCTAGGAGAATGATGACCACAGATGTTAAGTCTCATAGTGCTTAGAGCCATTTGAGCTGGCAGTTATTCTGTAGCACTGCAGAAATTTCAATAGGCCATTCAAAACAAAGGGGCATAGAATGCAAAGTGCAGGCGTTGTGCACATCCATGACAGTGCTCCTTACACTTCAGCACAAAACAACTGTTATGAAGAAGTTTGGCTGGGAACTTTTTGATTATCCTCCATACAGACCTGATCTTGCTCCTAGTGATTTTAATCTTTTTCTTGCACCACAATGATAAAGAGCTGAAGATGACTGCCATTTACTGATTTCACTCTCAGGCAGCACAGTTCTTCAACACAAGAATTCAAAAAGTTAATCCCATGATATGAAAAATGTCTCACTTTTGGTGGTGATTATGCTGAAAAGGAGAAAATATAAAAGGAGAAACTATAAAAATGCAGTAAATGAAGTAGGAATAGAAACGTCTCAAAAGTGAGATTGACAGGAAGTGCAAAATGGCTAAGCAGGGGTGGCTAGAGGATAAATGTAAGGGTGTAGAGGCTTATCTCACTAGGGGTAAGATAGATACTGCCTACAGGAAAATTAAAGAGACCTTTGGAGAAAAGAGAACCACTTGTATGAATATTAAGAGCTCAGACGGAAACCCAGTTCTAAGCAAAGAAGGGAAAGCAGAAAGGTGGAAGGAGTATATAGAGGGTCTATACAAGGGTGATGTACTTGAGGACAATATTATGGAAATGGAAGAGGATGTAGATGAAGATGAAATGGGAGATATGATACTGTGTGAAGAGTTTGACAGAGCACTGAAAGACCTGAGTCGAAACAAGGCCCCGGGAGTAGACAACATTCCATTAGAACTACTGACGGCCTTGGGAGAGCCAGTCCTGACCAAACTCTACCATCTGGTGAGCAAGATGTATGAGACAGGCAAAATACCGTCAGACTTCAAGAAGAATATAATAATTCCAATCCCAAAGAAAGCAGGTGTTGACAGATGTGAAAATTACCAAACTATCAGTTTAATTACTCATGGCTGCAAAATACTAACATGAATTCTTTACAGACGAATGGAAAAACTAGTAGAAGCCAACCTAGGGGAAGATCAGTTTGGATTCCGTAGAAATATTGGAACACGTGAGGCAATACTGACCCTACGACTTATCTTAGAAGCTAGATTAAGGAAAGGCAAACCTACGCTTCTAGCATTTGTAGACTTAGAGAAAGCTTTTGACAATGTTGACTGGAATACTCTCTTTCAAATTCTGAAGGTGGCAGGAGTAAAATATAGGGAGCAAAAGGCTATTTACAATGTGTATAGAAACCAAATGGCAGTTATAAGAGTTGAGGGGCATGAAAGGGAAGCAGTGGTTGGGAAGGGAGTGAGACAAGGTTGTAGCCTCTCCCCAATGTTGTTCAATCTGTATATTGAGCAAGCAGTGAAGGAAACAAAAGAAAAATTCAGAGTAGGTATTAAAATCCATGGAGAAGTAATAAAAACTTCGAGGTTTGCCGATGACATTGTAATTCTGTCAGAGCCAGCAAAGGACTTGGAAGAGCAGTTGAACGGAATGGATAGTGTCTTGAAAGGAGGATATAAGATGAACACCAACAAAAGCAAAACGAGGATAATGGAATGTAGTCGAATTAAGTCGGGTGATGCTGAGGGAATTAGATTAGGAAATGAGACACTTAAAGTAGTAAAGGAGTTTTGCTATTTGGGGAGCAAAATAACTGATGATGGTCAACGTAGAGAGGGTATAAAATGTAGACTGACAATGGGAAGGAAAGCGTTTCTGAAGAAGAGAAATTTGTTAACATCAAGTATAGATTTAAGTGTCAGGAAGTCGTTTCTGAAAGTATTTGTATGGAGTGTAGCCATGTATGGCAGTGAAACATGGATGATAAATACTTTGGACAAGAAGAGAATAGAAGCTTTCGAAATGTGGTGCTACAGAAGAATGCTGAAGATTAGATGGGTAGATCACATAACTAATGAGGAGGTGTTGAATAGGATTGGGGAGAAGAGAAGCTTGTGGCACAACTTGACTAGAAGAAGGGATTGGTTGGTAGGACATGTTCTGAGGCATCAAGGGATCACCAATTTAGTATTGGAGGGCAGCGTGGAGGGTAAAAATCGTAGAGGGAGACCAAGAAATGAATACACCAAGCAGATTCAGAAGGATGTAAGTTGCAGTAGGTACTGGGAGATGATGAAGCTCGCACAGGATAGAGTAACATGGAGAGCTGCATCAAACCAGTCTTATGACTGAAGACCACAACAATGACAACATCATATGCTGAAAAGGAGCGAAAATATTGTTGTATCTGTTGCCAACAAAGTTTTATCATGTAACAATGTTTTATTTTTAAAAACTTGGAAACTTGATTTGTTTATGACACTCCCAGTATTTTGTGTATACTGTGGAGAGCAGTACTGAATGCCTTCTGCAAATCGAGAAAAACAGCATCAACTTGACCACTACTATCTTTGGTGCTGTGAACAGACAGACAGAACAAGCTGAATTTCATGACATCTGTTTTCGGAATCCATATTGCTTTGCAGAGTAGATTTCATCACGCTGAAACTGAGATACTTCAGGAGAGCTACTATCCACCTTCAGAGACACATATCATCACAATACTTCTTTGTATACATTAAGGAATACAAGCACAAATTGGTTAATAACAAATAATCAACTAAGATATCCAACTGCTAAGAAAAGGCATGGTGACACCTTAGTCTGAATATTTTACTATTTTTGTAGTTATGAACGAATTTGTGCTTGCATTCACTGAGTTCTGGCACTTGTTATGGTATGTGTCTAAAGATGACAGCCTGCTCTTCTGTGATAAGTCAGTTTTAATATGATTGAATTTTAATGTCATTAGCATTGTGAGTATGGTTGAGCCAAATTAGTTGTTAAATTACAACTGTGCCTCACTTCCACTAGCTATGGATAAATTTGAAGTATATTACAACTGTTACTAACTATAACTAAGTATCTGGATTATCATTATCATATTGATTTTATACCAAACTTACATGTCTATCATTAGTAGCATAACAAAAAATTAACTGAAATTTTTACCATATCAACACTGAAAATAGTGACTAATTAAGAAGAATACAATGAATAAGATTCTTCTTAAAGTCCTTGGTAGTTTCATTTCAGATTACTAATGAAGTAAAAACACTAGGGAGGATCATTTCAAACTGGATTAAAACCATTATTTAGCTGAGCACAAATATTGTAGTATAAATTCAATTAAATCTGTACTTTGATGAATGTTGATGTTAAATGTGATAATATGAACATTGTAAGCTCACTCAGCTGTGACATTCTGGTTAATGTGTATGTATTTATGAACAGCATTTTAATTATGATTGTACATTTTCTAATGTTATTGGTGAGTGTTATGTAAACAATGTAATTTAACATGACCTAACTAAAGAGCCACAAAGATTGGCTTAACTACTCACTCCAGTCTGGAAGTAGATTTGTGTTAAAACAGAAATCATGACAGTGAAGTAGATATAGAATTAACGAACCCACTTTTTAGAAAATCCCACTTTTAATGAATATTTCCATTAGTCCTATTTCCATTGATTCCGCCGAAATTTCCATAAGAACACTGTTTCTCCTCCATGCTTTTAAAGAACCTCGGTTTAAGGAAAAGTCCAATTTTAAGAAATGAACATGAAACATTTTGCAAATTGGAGTCCAGTTTATATTTAATTCCTTACAGATTTGAGTGGGTTTCTGATTTCTTTCTGTTTCACGTAAGTAGTATTTTTTGTCATGAGACACATTAAATGTTAATTGATTCAATACATAACTAGATCATACTCAGTAATTCAACTCCCTTTGTAGTGATACTGGCAGATACACTGAAAGAATTGGAAACTGATTTCCATGCAACGTATGTCACGTCATGTGATGTTACCATCACAGAGTCGACAAACTATGAAGCCCAAAAAGTGTAGTTGTTTGTTTATTGAAGTGTTGAATTTATCAGTTTTGCTTTTGTGGAGTTATGACCTGCAAACATAGAAAGTGTAAAGTTCACCAAAAGCTGATGTTCATCTACACTGTCAATGACAGTCTTAACAAAAATCATTTCAACCTGCTGAGGAAATACAATTTAGCATCATCTACGCATGTGGTGTATTCAAAAATAAGGAAGCGTTCTTAAATGTCAAAGCTATATAATGATTCCTGTGGATCCAAAAAGGAAGAACATCCATATCTGTATATTTAGTGATGTGGAAAAAATTCTTCTAAAGTAGTTACGAGGACTGCGAATTGGAAGTGTTCCTATAAGCAGAATCATACTGTATGAGAAATCACTCCGAAGGTTGACAGCGAAAATTTCAGTGCTTAGAATGGCTGGTTGAATCATTTGAAAATATCATCATCTTTTGTTACAAAGTGTAAGTCGAAAAGTGAGGCACTGGTCAAAGAAATTATACTCTAATGAAAGAACAATACACTGACATGACTGATACAAGGTTATGAACCCAGATATATTCTCAACACACATGAATCTGGCATCTTTTACAATTTACTTCCTGCAAAATCATATTCTGTTAAGGTGTAAAAATGACATGGAGGTAACAAAAGTAAAGAAAGGAACACACTGCTATTATGTGTAAGTAGTGATACAATTGAAAAGTACCCCCCCTTCCCTTCCCCCCACTATTAATTCCCAGGTGTTCCTAGAACATGAAAAATACTTCTTTGTGTTTACGAGTACAACAGCAGTCCCATGGAGGTGTCAGAAATCTATACAACTTTTCAGGCATTTAGATGCCAAGATGGGTGCAGCAGGAAAGTAAATTGTACTTTTGATTAATCTATGGCCCTGTAAATCCCAAGCAAAAGTAATTTCTGAAGAATGTTAATGTGTTGTATTCCTTCCTTTGAACTGTACAAGTCATCTGCAATCTCTGGACCTGGGCATAATACATTCTGTTACAGCAAAATACAGAGTGGCAGTTACATAGAAGTCAATTTCATTGTTTGAGAGAAAGGAAGTGATGAGGCTCAGCAATGTACAGGCTATGCCTATGTTTGTTACTGCCTGAAATTCTGTAACACAGCAGATTGTATTCCATTTTTTTCATGATGGCTAGCTGTAGTACATCAGTTGCTGATGAAGAATAATGGAGTAACAAAACTGATCTTTCTGAAAATGTAGCATTCTAGGGTATTATTTGTTGTGATGTGCCATCCTGACTTCCACACTTGCAATTGATGCAGGTGAAATGCTTTTGAATGAAGGAGAACAGGCAGAAGCTGGCAGTGATGAAGATGAAGAAGAAGAAAAGGAGGGCACTGCATCAAGTTTCATTGTTGCTTTCCAGAGAACTGGTACTATTAGGATTTTTTTCATCTTTTAATGGAGATGAATCAGTTCCGACTTACATCAACCAGCTGGAGTGATAACTTCTTTTGTTACAATATGTTGGAAGGACAAAACAAACAAGACTTCATAATTTAAAAAAAAAAAAAAGTATATGTTCTGTAAAACGTGTAATAATTATATGTTTACTGCATTTAAATTTGTAGCATAGGATATACATAATTTTGTAATTAAATATCATTTATAGCACCCAAATGTGGTTCAATTGTGATTCTGGATCAGCCCTTCCATTTACTGTGGCAAAACCTCCATTTAAGAAAAATTCCTATTGAGGGACAAAATATTTGGGCCCACGTCAAATTGTTGAAAAGAGGGTTTTACTGTAGCTAATTCATAGTTATGACATTTTAAACAGAGCCTAGCTAGGCTGTGTTTACATGCTTCTATTCAGGATCTTAATTTACAGTGAGTGGTAGAACTGTAATTAAATACTGTACATTGAAATCTTAAAAAGTCTGTAGACCTGTTGTTAACTTTTTTTGCATAATCATTGATACTCTTCCACTCCAAGCTGCCGAAGTTGGCAGTCATGTATGTGAGTGAGGTGTGCTTGCTTGTGTGAGTGAATGTACCTTTCTCTGGTTAAGACTGTGGCCAAAAGGTACTCTGTAAGTATCTTTTAGTTTTTCCTATCTGCAGCTTAATGTGTCACCTTATGGTAAGTACCAATCTATCTTTTCATTACATTGTTCATATTCCAACCTGGAGTTTCTGTTGCGTAAAACTCTTATATTTACTTCAACACCTATGCTGCCAGTCTCATGGGTGATAGCCACCACATGTGATTTGGCTAAGATATTTTTTTATGCTATCACTTGTTAATATTTATCTGGTGGAATTTTAAACATCTAAAGAGATTTTGTATCAATCTTGCTATTGATACTGTTGAAACCAGATATACTGATGAAACTTCAGTTTAGTACTATTGCTTGTAGAAAATAACTGTAAAAGAGTTTTTTTTTATTTCAAATTATGGTACAGAATTGCTTTCCAGTACTTACCTTCACGTGTCGATAGACACACATAAAAGTAAACATGTTACCCTAGCATTTGGAACCAATAGTTACTTCCTCAGGGAAGAATGGGGGATTGAAACAGGGAAGGTTAAGAAGGAAGGGCAAGTTATTCAGACTCACAACAAGTGGCTCCCTCTCATTCTGGGGTCTTAATGACGTACCCTTCCTTTTTTCACCTTCCGCAGTCTATCCCCTCTCTCCTCCCTGAGAAAGGAGCTATTTGTTGCACAAACTAGGGTAGTGTATGTAGTCTTGTGTGTGTGTATTGGCAGTACTGACATTTGTCCTGAAGTTCAGTATTGGAGAGCAATTTTCTCCCATAATTTTATAGTTTTACCAAAAGAATTGTTTTTCTTGCTTTATTTAAATATGTAAGTAAATACTTGATCTAATTATTTAAAAAGTTATAACCAGTTTATGTGCCGACACACAAAGCACAAGATGAAAGTGAAAATTAGTGTTCATAGTGCAGTAGTAACAAACAATACACAAGTTGCTTTACATACTCTACATTCATAGTATGTGTTGTTTCTGACACCTTTCCCCATTTCCGACACCTTTCCCCATCAGAAATTTCTTCTTCCTGCCCCCCCCTTTTTAATTCATAGTGCCTGTCTTTTTCTCTTCCTTTCTGCAGTTGTGAAATAACACAGGGAAGGATAGCCCTCTGTTGATTCTCCAGCAAATGCCAAGTATGTACATTGTTGTAGGTTGTGTCCTCTTTGTGATTATGTTGTGCATGATGCATGTATTTGATATTGCCACTATAATGTAATTTAAAAAAAAGCAAGTTTTCTCCACCACTTCAGTATGTAGTGGTCCAGAGTCCACCATGGCAGATGCTAGTCATAAAGGTGTGTCAACTGTGTCTGACAACAGCTACAGGTCTTAATTTTTTTGCCATTGTCTTTGTTGTGACACACTGCTTGCAAGCTACCAAATGAATCACAATACTAACTGAACTTATATGTTGCAGCACCTCATCATTCTAAATGTATTATTTGCATATTTGTTTATAAAAAACCAGTTTCTTTCTGCAGTACTGATAGTTAATTTCCTGACATGTTTCACATTTTACATGAAAGACAGCATCAGTTCATGTCAGTTTTTTTTTCATATCTTTTCACCTGTGACCACAGAGAGAATGAACAGAAATCATCAGAACAAGCAAAAATATAATTGAAACTTCCTGGCAGATTAGTGCTCTCTCTGCTGCAGAGTGAAAATCTCATTCTAAAAATATAGCTGACCTCCACAGAAGATTTCTTTCATATAGAAGGTGAATCTCATCTGGGAAATTAAATACCAATATTGCAAAAAAAGTGTTTTGTCTATAAATAAATACTTACATAGTAGAGGTGGAACGTGGTCATGCCAACATACTTGTCATATCTATTTGGTTTATTAGCCATATAAACCTTTAAACCTACCCTCTGCCTGAACTGGCAAATTCTAGCAACTCATAGCTTCTTCTCGGTACTGAACTTATTGAAATTTCCTTCTCCAAACAAATTGAGTTGTGGCTTTATTCAGTGTGTCAAACCCTTCTTTAACTTCATTTTTAATCTTTGTACTCACAAAAATGGGAGAAAAGTGACAGCCAAAAGAATCAGTACTCCTGTGAGTATTTATGTCCATTCTCTGCCATGCTACATATATTGCACAGCACACAGATTTTTTTTTTCTCTCTTCTGCAACAATCCCAATTTTCTATACCTTAAACCTAGAACCAAGCAGAAGATTATTCCAAGACTTAGCTTCTGCAAGTTTCTGCTTGGTTTAACGATTAGTCTTGTCCTTCATGGCAGTTATTGGATTGTTGTCAAGTAAATAAAATGTATATCTTCTTCAGATGATCCATCAGGACTTACACCTGTAACTTCATCAATTATATACATGTGTCCTTTTCTTCTCAGTGTAGCTTTTACACCTTTTTTCACTATCATTTTGCTGTTGTTCTGGCCTTCAGTCCACAGGCTTGTTTGGTGCAGCTCCCCACACAAGTCTATCCTTTCCAAATATTTTTGTCTATGCATAATTACCATAATCTACATCCACTTACACCTACATATTGCAGTCAAGTGTTGGTCTCCCTCTATTAAATTTTCATCCACTACACTTTCCTCTGTTATCAAATTAACTCTACCTCATTCCATCAGGATGTGTTGTATAAATCAGTCACTTCTTTTAGTCAAGTTGTATCGTAAAAATCTTTCTATGTGGTTGATCCCGTCATGATGAAAAGCCTTCAAGTGATATATGAGTTGGGTTATACATGAACAAGCAGAAGCGACCACTGTTGGCTACGTCTTTAAAGTAAACTAACAACAAATTATGACTAGTGCTAAACTACTCATATTCATGATTATGGAAATTACTTCAAGATTACTTTATATATGCTTCTTGTATGTATTGGTTATGATCCACATTTTACTTTCATGTATGCTACACTTCAGACATGTGTCTTCAGAAAAGAGTTTTGAAAACTTAAATTTATATTACATTTTAAAACCATTTCTCTTTTTCAGAAGTACTTTTATTTGCTATTGCTAGTCAGCAATTTATGTTCTCTACTTCTGCCATTAGTTATTTTGCTATCCAAATAACAAAATTCATGTGCTACTTTTAATGCCTCATTTCCTGATCTAATTCCTCCTCCTCCTCCTCCTCCTCCTCTTCCTCATCATCATCATCATCATCATCATCATATTTAAGACTACTACATTCCATCACTCTTGTTATACTCACCAAAACATACTTTCAACACTGACTATTCCATTCAGCTGATTGACTTAGTCCTTTGCAAACTTCCAAGTTTTTATTTGTTTTCCACGATTTTTAATTTTAGTTCCAAATTTTCCTTGGCGACTGTTGTGACAGTGCCACGACATTCAAAAGTGCCGCTACGTTAGTACGCGAACACGGCGATAGAGGCGTTCCGCAGCTCGGCCGAGCGCGGGAACGCCACCTGGCTATGAACGGCGCCGGCCGCATGTCACGGCACGGCAGTCGAATGACAGATACGCAGTTAGTAACATGTAACCCGCTAGTGTTTCTACTTTTGTATATCCACGCAATTTATTAGTGATTACAGGTTATAACACTTTTTGGCGACGAGGTCGGATATTTTTTTCCTGTGTTGTGGAATTGTGTGTTCGTGTCGGGGCAGACATGGAACAGCTTATGCAAGCGCTCATTGAACAACAAACACAGCTGACGGCTGCTATTCAGGCGTTGTCGACGTCGCTTACTCATCGTCTGTCTTCCTCTTCTCTGCCTCCGTTCCCTCCTTATGACGAGGCCGCTGAAGACTGGGAGGATTATGAGAAGCGTTTGCGGCAACACTTCTTGGCTTTCGGCGTTGTCGACGCTCCTATGTGTAAGTCATTATTTCTCTCTTGGATTTCCCCACGGATCTATCAGCTGCTATCTCAGTTAGCCCCACTGCGGGAACCTGCCTCTCTGTCCTTCCAAGAAATGTGTGACTTATTGTCTAACTATTACCGAAAAAACACCCATGTCGTTGCCGCCCGCATGGCGTTCTACCGGTGTCGTAAACAGCCCCATCAATCTTACCGGGCTTGGGCGGCGAAACTACACGGTCTGAGTCAGAAATGTCAGTTTTTCACGGACACTCATCATGAGTCTTACGCTGATTCAGTGGTTAGGGACGCTATTTTACGGCTTGCTCCTGATAAAGAAGTTCGGCAACGTGCCTTACAATTGCCAAACCCGTCGTTGTCAGAAGTTCTCAGCATCGCTCAATCGTTTGAAGTGTCTCACGCTGCTGGTGCGCAAATAGACGCGTGGTGTGATGTAGGCGCTGTACAAACCACTTTCGACGTGGACAATTTGCCTGTTTCACATGGAAACGACGATGTGGCGGCGGTGCACTCGCGTCAACAATGTCGCGTTGGGCCGCCACGCTCGCAGCGAAAACAGCAACCACAGAAGCAGGTTCGTTCTGCCCTTCCTTCTTGTCCACGTTGTTTCGTACAGCATGACAGAGCCGCGTGTCCAAAACGTTGGGCTCCCCTCCCTTGTCTCCCATTACACGAAATCTACGAACGTATAATAAGCAGAAAATTCCTATCGTTGGCCAGTTTGATGCTTCCAGTGCCTACAAGTCTGTTGTTAGGCCCCTCACGTTTTATGTGGTGGATCATGCGGGCACTGAAAACCTGTTCGGTTATGATGCTTTCCAGTTGTTCGGGTTCTCCATTGATGATGTGCACCTCATATCTGAGGACATTCCATATCAACAGCTGGATGGCTTGTGTTCTGAATTCTCGTCCGTGTTCTCTGTTGGTCTGGGTCGTGCCAAGGATTTTGAAGCCCACATTACTCTTAAACCTACGGCTTGCCCTAAGTTTTTCCGGGCACGCCCTATTCCGATGGCATTGCGTGCACCTGTCGAAGCTGAGATAGACAGGTTAACAGCTTCGGGGATTTTCCTTCCTGTTACCTCCAGCGAATGGGCATCGCCCATCGTGGTGGTTTCTAAACCAAACGGGAGTCTGCGATTGTGTGGTGATTTTAAAGCCACTGTCAACGCTCAAAGCCTCATTGACACTTATCCTCTTCCCCGTCCTGAGGAGTTATTTACCAAGCTCGCTGGGGGCCAGTTCTTTTCCAAACTTGACTTATCGGAGGTGTACCATCAGTTGCCGTTGGATGCATCTTCCAAGGAATTTCTCGTCATCAACACTCCTTGTGGGTTGTATCAGTACCAGCGGTTACCATTTGGCGTCGCTAGCGCGCCGGCCATTTTTCAGCGGTTTTTGGAACAGCTCACGGCTTCCGTTCCCGGCTGCATCAACTACCTGGATGACATTGTTGTCACGGGGGCCTCCACTGAGGAGCACCTTCGCAATTTGCGTTCCCTGTTTCGGGTTCTGCATTCAGCTGGGTTGAAGTGCAATCTGGACAAGTCACAGTTCTTCCAACCCTCCATTGTGTATCTTGGTTTCCACTTGTCCCGTGAGGGTATACGTCCTCTACAACAGCATGTTGCGGCCATTACCGCTCTACCCCAGCCGTCTACGATCAAAGAACTTCAGGCGTTTCTAGGCAAGGTTGCTTATTATCACAAATTCATTCCCTCCGCGGTGGCGGTGGCTCATCCTCTGCATCAGCTGTTACGCAAAAACGTTCCTTTCTGTTGGTCCGCCGAGTGTGAGCAGGCTTTTGTCCGCCTGAAGGCTCATTTGCAGTCGGCGCCTTGTCTTGTCACATTCCGTCCGGGTCAGCACTTGGTTCTGGCGACTGACGCGTCACAGTATGGCCTAGGGGCTGTTCTCGCTCATCGGTATGAGGATGGGTCGGAACGACCCATCGCCTATGCTTCCAAGACCCTCAACGATGCCCAACGGCGTTACTCTCAAATAGAAAAGGAGGTGCTCGCTATCATTTATGCTCTCAAAAAGTTCAGCGTTTTTTTGTATGGTTCTAAGTTTCACCTCATCACCGACCACAAGCCGCTGGTCTCTCTGTTCAGCCCCTCGGCGTCGCTTCCGGATAAGGCAGCTCACCGCCTGCAACGTTGGGCCTTATACTTGTCTCGTTTTCACTATGAGATTCACTATCGCCCCACGGCCCAGCACGCCAACGCTGACGCGTTGTCGCGTTTGCCGATGGGCCCCGACCCGGTTTTCGATCGAGATGAAGTACACTGTTTCCACATTGATGAGGAAGAACGTCGTGCAGTCGAGGGTTTTCCACTTACAGGTTCGCAGGTCGCGTCGGCTACGGCGCGGGACCCGGTCCTGCGTCAGGTGATCGGTTTTGCTCAGCGGGGTTGGCCGGACAGGACCAAGGGCCGGGCATCGGATCCCCTTCGCAACTACCATGCCTTGCGCCTTCGTCTGTCTGTTCGTGAGGGTGTTGTTCTTCTGGCCACGGATGGTGCATCTCAACGGGTTGTGGTGCCCGCCTCTCTTCGCAAAGATGTTCTCAAACTATTGCATGAGGGCCATTGGGGGATTTCTCGGACTAAGTCCCTGGCCCGCAGGCATGTTTATTGGCCCGGTATTGATTCGGACATCGCCCACATGGTCGCTGCGTGTGATCAGTGTGTTCAACAACTGGCTGCGCCTCGTACTCTGCCCTCTCCCTGGCCTGATCTGGCGAAGCCGTGGGAACGGGTGCACGCTGACTTTGCCGGCCCCTTCCTCGGCACTCATTGGCTACTGTTGATTGACGCCTTCTCGAAGTTTCCGTTTGTTGTTCGATGTCCGTCGCCCACCACTGCAGCGACGACGCTGGCTTTGTCCAAAATCTTTGCGCTAGAAGGTCTTCCATCCACGATTGTCACGGACAATGGCCCTCAGTTCTCTTCGCAGGCCTTCCGTGATTTTTGTACTGGACAAGGGATTCATCATGTTGCAGCACCGCCCTTCCATCTGCAATCAAATGGGGAGGTCGAGCGCCTTGTCCGCACTTTCAAAAGCCAAATGAAAAAATTCCTTAGTGATTTTTCCACAGATGACGCTCTGTTGCAATTTCTGAGTTCTTATCGCTTCACGCCTCTGGGTGATCGCAGCCCTGCTGAACTCTTGCATGGCCGCCAACCGCGCACTCTACTGCACCTGCTTCACCCTGTCAGGCCTTGTACTGTGTCCCCTAGTGCGGGAAAATACCCGGTGGGCGCCGACATGTGGGCACGGGGGTATGGATCTCGCCCTAAATGGATTCCAGGGGTGGTCCAGGCTCTTCGTGGCCGCCGGCTTTGTGAAATACGTATGGACGACGGCATGGTTGTTCGCCATTACGACCAGATGCGCCCACGAGTGGTGGCCACGCCGGTACCACCGCCCCTTCTTTCGTCTCCACCAGCCCGAGAAGCCAGTCCTGTCGCTGCTGCCGATCTTCCGGGCGTGTTGCTGCCGCCGCCGTTGCTACCGCTTCCGAGTACGCCGGAACCGGCCCCAGTCGCGACGCCGCCTTCTCCGGGACCCATCTCGCTGGAGCACACCCCCAGGTCCACGACACCTATGGATGCTGCTCCGGAGTTTTCACCCATCATCTCGTCCAGGAGGCACGTTCCATGCGCAAGCTTCCGTCCTGGACATTTTCAACCATACTCTCGTGTTTCTCCGCGGGATCTTCTCGGGGCCTCCCAAGAGGCAATGGATGTCTCCGCACTGTCCGTGTCTCCAAGGAAGTGAGTGTTTTTTTTTCGAGGGGGGAAAAGTGTTGTGACAGTGCCACGACATTCAAAAGTGCCGCTACGTTAGTATGCGAACACGACGATAGAGGCGCTCCGCAGCCCGGCCGAGCGCGGGAGCGCCACCTGGCTATGAACGGCGCCGGCCGCATGTCACGGACGGAGTCGAATGACAGATACGGAGTTAGTAACATGTAACCCGCTAGTGTTTCTACTTTTGTATATCCACGCAATTTATTAGTGATTACAGGTTATAACAGCGACCTTTACCACACACTTAATGTGCAGTTGAATAACATTAATGAAATGCTACAATCCTCTTTCACTCCCTTCTCAACTACTGCTTTCTGTTGATGTCCTATGACTCATAACTGCAATCTGGTTTCTGTACCAGTTATATTTGATTGATTTTTTACTGATGCAGTTTTATCATACAATACAAATTGTACAACTGATATTGTACAGAACCAAATGCGAATAAAGTGGTATTTTGTGTGAGTAGAATGGAAGTAAAAGTAAGTAGGGGGATATTCTTGGAATCTAACTGTAGCTGTAATTGTGTAAGGGTACATAGTATCAGCAAAATAGTAGGCAACTTAAAATTAGGTAGCTATTTTTACGATCTGATTGTTTAAAGTAACATTCATGTTACATATTCAGAAATTCTTTTGCAGAATGGAAACAGTGCTTTATCAGAAATGTCTCTCTAACTAGAGAGTTTCAAACAATATGTTCTTAAGATAGGATTCCTGAGGAATCAATAGCGGGAAAATCCATGAAGACAAAATCTATGACAACAGTATGTGAAATACCTGTGGCAATTGCACTTCAAAAGCAGACTTGCCATGATTCTCAAAAGGTGTGTAATCCCAAGTCATTGTTCAATATATTAAGGTCATCCATCATCTGTACAGGATAAACTTTAATTCCATTGAAAAAATTATGAAGCTTATTCCAGGAAATTATGTGTTTTTGGTATATGGATTTGTGGTCTCCGATGGTTTATTAGAGAGTAATAATGATATAACTATGATTTTTTTTTTTTGTTACCCCAGTTATCTTTGTTTCTCTGACAATACCTTCAAAACAGTAAAAATGTGTGTATCGTGTAATCCTTGTGACGTGGAAGGATCCCATAAAGGAGGTGCATATCTGCCATTTCTTAATCAATAAACATATCCTGCTGCTCTGAATCACTTAATGGACAACTATCACTGCCAGGAAGAGTAATTCAAGACAGAATCCAGTGGTACTGAATGCAAGCTTGAGGATGAAGATAAATTGAGATATTACTGTTGTCAATAGTAAATACTGGCAGTGAAAGAAACAAGCTTGTTTCCATACAAGAAACATATTGCATACTGTTGATATCTGGACTGTTGTGCACATACTTTCAGTGCAATACAGATACAAAGAGAAATGGAGATGAGAAATCCAAAGAAATGTAACTACTTTGTGATGAACGACTGGAGACCACAGGTCCCCAACTCCAAAATACTTAGTAAATATCCCTGACAACTCCCTAAATGCTGCCAGAGTTCTGGTTTAACCTGAGGAATTGTCATGTCATAACTTTGTCCTCTTTACTGCACATGTTTTACTCAAAATAAATACGAAAGCACACAAAACTCTATCGCTTACAAAGCTATAGTAATAAATTTCTCAATGACCACTAATTATTATGACAACCCAGAAAATGATAAAAGCCAGACAACTATACGGCAAAGTAAATATTTGCTTTTGAAATCAACTGTATAGTATCAAGGTAAAAAATGGTATGTTAACACTCACACTGTTTCTTCATTCTTTGTGTATTTTAATATTTTGTAGAGGTCTTCTTTCTTTGATTCCCTTACTACCATTAGCAGCTTGAGGAAAGCAGTGGCTGAACGAACTGTGCCAAGGTTATCCTTCTTCAGAAATTTCTTATTTTCCTTTAACACTGTATGAAGCTAGCAAACAAATGAAGGTATTAAAAATTATGAGGACATGCAAAATCGAAATAACATGTCATTATTTTGAGTTTGCTGACAAAACATATATTTCAGTGATAAATTTAGTAATTGTAGGCATTACATTCACAGGACACAGCGGCCGTAAGAAATTAATATGCATATAAACTGCCACAGATTATGTATTATTTGCTGTGGTACTAGTTTCATCCATTAAACTTGAGCATCTTCAAATATTAATTGCACTGTTAGCGAGATATTAAAGATTCAAAGCTGTGCATGACATCCATATCATGCAAAAAATTGTGTAGCACATCTAAATTACACTGTAATAGTGCTGCACAGAACTTTGAAGATTTCAAATGTTGCATTAGCATTGTTAGTATCTCAAGATGCTCTTGTTTATAGACTGTAACTAGTAATAAAACAATACCATCTATACATGAAATAAAGTGATCAGTAACAATATACATGCAATATCTAGGACTTTAAAGTTTTCAGTTTAAAAACTATAGGATTGATCTTCACATTTAAATCTGTTATGTTCAGTGGTTATTGGTGAAAAATTTTTAGGTGACTGAAATATTAAATAAAGGTATGAGGAGATCGATTGGCTGCAAATTCATTACTTTTCCCCCTTATTCAGAAAGTAGTTTATAGAATAAATACTGAATTTGTGTATGTTTTGTTCACCCAAGGAGCCCAACAATAGGTAGCAGGAAGCAAACCTCCTGCCACATTTAACCACAGTTAAATGGAAGTGGGCTGCTTGTACGCTTGCTACGAACTCTTCGCTGGACAATATCTCTACAACAAAATCATTAGACAACACATGAGAAACAATAATCATTTATTGCAGTGAGGCACAGCAATATATACTAAGCTTTCACTTCCAGTGAAGGCAAGCATAAAATAGTCCCTGGTATGAAGTGACTGACCACACTGTTCGTGTTACCACACTGAGACAGCCTGTTATGCGGCATCCTCCGATGCTGTTGCTGTACCATACCTGGCAGGGACACAGCAGTGTAAAATTTTTAAATGACTGCAGAAAGGAACTAGTTTCCTTTTATTTCACTTATTTTGGGTTATGTAAGATAGATTCTGATCATACTTAAAATGCTCAAGTTTTGACTAATAATGTTCATGAAACACAGCAAAACATAATGGCAACTGAAAACAAAAATAAATCTTGACAATTTTAAACAGAAAAACTGCAATTTGCAAACCAGAATAATGGGCATTTTCAAATATCTTCTCCAAGTAAAATACCATAAAAAGCATGGGAATGGAAAAATGGAAAGGAAAAAAAATAACTTCAGAGATCAGACATGAATGACTGATATCCCTCATGTGACTAAAACTAACTTCAAATTAATAGGCAGGATACTGGGAGAATGTAGTCAGTCTGCAAAGGAGACTACTTAAAAATCACTTGTGCACCTAGAATATCGCTCAAGTGTGTGGTAACCACATCAGAAAGGACTAAAAGGGATAATGTATGTTTTCAAACAGGGATAGAATGAATGAACAGTAGTTTCTTTGAGCCATGGGTGCATCATGGAAATTCTAAAAAATCAGAACTGGTGGATGCTTGAGGACAGCCTTCAACTATTCCGAGAAAGCCTGCTTTCAACACTTCAAGATGCATTATTTAGTGAGGAATATACTGCAGCTCGATATGCATTGTTCCAATGTGAACTGTATTAACAATATTAGACTGATTACAGCACTCACAAAGGCACTGGAATACTCATTCTAACCACACTCCATACCTTAAATGGAATGGGAAGAAATCCAACCACATGGTACAATGGGAAGTATCCTTTGCTGTACACTTCACAGTGGTTGGCAGAGTTTAGATGTAAATGTAGATGTTGATGTACGTGCAGATATGTCCTTAATTTGATTGTTGTTGTAATGTTTTATTAATTGGAATATATACATACCACTCACTTCATAAAATGGGATTTATCAAGGTGAAAGTAGCCTGCCAGTAACTAACATTCATTTCCCTTAGCAAATTTTGGGAAATGTTTTGAAGAACTCTTCACATTTTAAGTGAAACTGCAATATTTTGACAATGTTTTAATGATAGATCCATATCACTACTGCAAAGGATTCTCTACAGAGAATGCAATATGTCATATTACAAACTCCGTTCTGACAGAATCAAGCAAGAAAGTTACCCTGCTATATCTGTCTGTGACTCCACAAAGGCCTTTGCTTATATCACAAAATTCTTCTGGGGAAACTAAAACTTTATGGCATTAAATGCATCCTCCCGCATGAGTAGTCTTTTATCTTTTTATCTTAACAACAGAAAATAATGCCACATTAGCTAATGATAGAACAGGCAAAAATTTAATAGTAAGTGGAGAAAATTAAATACACCACAACACTACGACCACCTGCCTAATAGCTTGCTTGTCCATGTTTGGAACAAAATACATCACTGATTCTGCATATCAGAGATCCAACAGTTTGCTGGTGGATTTGTGGAGGTATATGACATTAGATTTTTATTCACAGGTCATGCAGATAATAGGGCCCCTGATATGCGTACATGTTGATGGCCCCGATAATCACCTAGATGGGTTCCATAGGATTTATATCGGGCAAATTTGGTCACCGAGACATCAACATGAGTTCACCATAATGCTCCTCAAACCACTGCACCATGGTTCTGGCTTCAAGATATGGACAGTTATACCACTGAAAGATGACATTGCTGTTAGGGAGACATCAAGCATAAAGGGGTGCAGGTGGTTCACAGCTGTCAGTTTGCCTTTGACTGCTACCACAGGTCGCACGCAAGCACAGCATAATATTGTTCCCACCAGCCTCCATACATCATGCTGCACTTTTCGAGCCACCATTCACCTCTATTATGGGATTTGTAGAGATGACCAGTGATGTAGTGTAGCAAAAATGTGATTCACCGTAAGAGACAACACATTTCCATTGATTGACGGTCAAATCCTGATAGTCCCATGCCCATTGCAGTCGTAATTGATAATGATGTTGGGTCGACATGTGAACACATAGGGGAGGTCTGCTGCGGAGCTCCATAATCAACAATATACAATGAACAGTGTGCTCCAAACCACTTGTGCATACACCAGCATTTTGCTCTTTCAGCAGAGATGTCACAGATTACCATCTATTCTACTTTACATTGCAGACTAGCCTCCAAACCCAACATTCTGTGAAGGCATGGATGTCCAACCATTTAGCACCTAGTAGTAGTTTCACTGTCTTACTTCTTTCTGTAGATGCACACGACAGTAGAAAATGAACATTCAACCAGCTTAGCTGTTCTTGATATACTCATTCACAGGCTCTGTGTAGCAACAATCTACCCTCTGTCAAAGTCACTTATCTCAGTGCTTTTCCCCATTTGCAGCCCATATGTTTGCTAGGGTGATCCTCCATCTGTGTCTGCTCCATTTACTTACTTTTATTACTGCATCGCGTGCTCACAATGCCACAAGACAGCATCCAACATTGTGGTGGGCAGTGATCATAATGTTTTGGCTTGTCAGTGTATGGTACCTTGCACTATTTAATATTTTGTTCTTGATCTGAATAAATTATTTACTGGGTGCCCATAAGCTGCAATAAAAATGATTTACCAAAGACATTGGAGGACTTTGAAAACGAAGATGTTTGCTGATGAAGAAAATATTCTGGTGAGAGGCCTAAAACATATCCACAGACTCATGTACAATAATGGTCTCCTGAGGAGCTCTGTAATTAGAATGGGATTGCATTTACTATGTTTTGCACAAGTTTAATAACAACGAAATTATTTTTAACCATACAAGATGTTCTGAAGGCAAATTATTGGCATCAGCCTGTAAATTACTGTTTACCACAGGAATGTGCCAAAGTAAATTAACTAAAAATCTCTCACATTTTGTGGAACATTAGTGTGACCACCAGTTAAAAGCCTGAATAGCCCTCTTTTGCATTGCAGATCTATGGTAAGAATGGCCTGATCAAAGTGGTCCCACAGATTTTTGATTGAGTTTAAAGGTGGTGAGTTTGGTGGCCAGAGGAGTACAGAAAACTCATCCTCATACTCTTTGAACCATGGACATACACTGTAAGCTGTGTACATGTTGCACTGTGCTGCTGGTAGGTGCCACGCTGCCAAAGAGAGACAAACTGTATGTAGGGATGGACACAGTCCCCAAAGATAGGTGCATACATGTGTTGATCTGCTGTAGCTTCCAGGAATGACAAGGTCACCCAGAGAATGTCATGAAAACATTTCACAGACCATAATGCTCCCTCCTCTAGCCTGGACCCTTCCAATGATTGTTGCTGGGTGTTTGCTTTCAGACATTTCCCAGTGATGAAGCATAAAACATGATTCATCTGAAAAGGCCACTGGTCGCCACTCAGTGGATGATCAGTTGCAGTAATGGCATGCAAATTCAAACCTTTGTCACCAATGAATAGCAGTCAGCAGCAGCAATGTTCGCTGAATTCTTATTGAGCAGACACTACTCGTAGCCCCTTTATTCATCTGGCCAGTCAGTTACTCAACAGTTGCATGTTTATTCATCCATAAACATCTCTGCACCTGTAATTCAACCCTGTCATCTATGGCCCTGGTACACCACAGGTGCATTGTTGCCAGTTTTGGATAGTGTCATTTTGCCATGCACTGTATACTTTAACCACAATGGTACACGAGCAGTTTACAGATTTAGCCAATTTGGAAATTCTTCCACCCTCGGTGGTAAAGCCAGTAATTATGCCCTTTTGGACATCATATAAATCACTCCATTTCTGCATTATGACAATAACTGAATTGTTTTGTGTGTTCCCTGAACCCACTATATGAGGTACTATCCAAAATTTTTGGGACTGGTGCTGACCTCTGTTGAAAACCTTAGCTTTGGATTAATGGTCACCATCACCCTTGAAGTAGTTCCCATCCACTCATACACACCAGTCCCAGCTCTTCTGCCACTGGTCAAATGTTTTCTGGACATCCTGTTCTTTGAGGGCATTTATCACCGCCAGCAATGCTTCTTGAATCCTCTCTAGAGTGTCGAACCGATGGCCTTTCAACTTAAGTTTCAGTTTTGGGAATAGCGTGAAGTCGCAAAGTGCGAAATCTGGCGAGTACGGTGGGTAGGGTACAATCGCCATATTGTTTTTTGCCAAAAAGGTCCTAGTGAGCAAGGACATGTGGCAGGGCACGTTGTCATGATGCGGCAGCCAGTTTCCTTGACACCAAAGTTTGGGCCGTCGTCACATCACCTTTTTATGGAACCGTTGCAAAATGTCAAAGGAGTAAGCGGAATTCAATGTTTGGTTGGGTGGGACGAATTCTTTGTGCACAATTCCCTTGGTTTCAAAGAAAATGATGATCATGCTCTTCACTTTGCTCTTCACTGGCTCCACTTTTTTTGTCTTGGAGAACCCGGGTTCTTCCACTGGGACGATTGTTGCTTTGTCTCTGGGTCATAACTGTAAATCCAGTTGAATCAATGCAAGGGTCTCTGTAGCACTTTTCCCAAGATTTGCACAGAATTTGATACACACATGCTGTTCTGTTTGTGGCTCCATTGTAAAATCATCACACACCAAACACAGAGTATTACGGAAATCACTGTGGACACACAACACGTCCTCCCAGCTGAATGC
This sequence comes from Schistocerca serialis cubense, assembly GCF_023864345.2. Classification (NCBI taxonomy): domain Eukaryota; kingdom Metazoa; phylum Arthropoda; class Insecta; order Orthoptera; family Acrididae; genus Schistocerca; species Schistocerca serialis. Next base: position 287,507,228 of record NC_064639.1, read on the forward strand.
CACTCCGCACACTGGCTCATCAGATGTGCAGCTCTTGCCACGTAGTGGTGCAAATATCTACTACTACTATTTTCCAGATGGCAGCACCAGTCAGTCCCGAAAATTTTGGATTCCACCTCGTATATACTCTCCTCTGCTAGAGCTGCCACCAGCCATCAGCATGTTGATATAGAACACAGGTGGTGGTCACATTAATGTGACTAGACTGTGTACATGATGAAACCCCAGCAGGGAGAGGAGAAAAAAGTTTCTTGAGGTTAATTTGTCATGTAGAATGTACTGTACTTTTCCTTACAGTTTACTCGTGGTGTCAGTTACATGGCCAAGACAGATGTGAGTTCACTTCCATGCCATTTAAATCACTGTAGCCTTCTGTCCTTGTGACAGTTATCCTGCTGTAAGATACCAGACCCTTTGGGGAAGACAGCAAGCATGTTTGGATGCAGGTAATTCGCCATACTGTTCGCGTAGCCCACAGTTATGAAAGTGCCTTCAAATAGTAGTAGAAGTCCCATGGTAGCCCAAGTGAGCCGTTTGTCCACATGATAGTAACTAGGTGACACATTTTCATTGATCTGCAGTCCAATCTCAATGATCCTGTGCCCTTTGCAATAATAACTGACTATGTCATCTGCTGTAGAGCCACATGTTCAACAATGTGCATTAAATCATGTGCTCCACAACACTTCTTCAGCCTTGCACCTCGCTATTAGAACTGGCACAGACCACCGCATATCTTCCTGTTCAGACTTGCCAAACCCCTGACTTCCACATTCTGTGATGAGATGTGGAAGTCCAGCACCTCGCTACCTCCTCATGGTTTCTATGCCCTTCACCCTCTTCGCCTAGATGCTTAAGACAGTAGCATGTGAACAGCCAACCAACTTTGGTATTTCTGAAATGCTCTTTCCCAGGAACCAAGCCATGATCTTCCTTTTGTCAAAGTTGCTCATGTCAGTGATTTCTCCATTTGTGTCCCTTATCTTCACCAGAATAATTCCCAATTCATCACTGTTATGCTTATATTCATTCCTTATCATGTTACATGCCTGCAACATCACCAGGTGGCTTTCAGTCTCACAGTGTGCAGAGGTTAAATGTTTTGGATTAACTGTATTCACTATATTGTGTTCTGCAATATTAATTACGTTTTTATCATTGGCCACAAACAACATTACATAGGGTGTATACACTCCAGGACAACAAGGAAATCCTGGAAAAACTTGTAAATTTTTTCATCCAGAAAAAAAAACCAAGAAAAACCTGGGAATATTTTAGTATTCTGGGAATTTTTCATTGTTTTAATTTTCAGCTAAATTTTTGTAATTTTGATTGTCAAGAACTGTTAATCTAACAAAGAATTCTACTTTCGCCCACTACTGCAGACTACTACTGCAGCAATGAAACATAAACAAAAGAAAAGCACCAAAATGAAACTTAAATTGCATTTACAACAAAATACAGTGCAGACAGAAGCGTCTGCTTATAGCAAAATTTGTTAAAACCATTAGGACAAAAACTATGCAATACTTCTTAGCAACAAACTGCTTTCAATGAGCATGATTACACAACTGTTTACATTAGTTTTGTTTGATCAGTTGTCAGCAGACTCATGCTTTCACAGAGCTGAAGCCACATATGAGCAGAGCTTTCTCCCATTTCTGGCTACTTGAAGTGTGGTTGTTAGCTGTATAAGCAGCAAGCAGCCTGATACTAGCCAGAAAAAAATTTTTCTGGGGCACCCAAGCTGCCAGATTTGCGCATGCACAGAGCAGTCTGAGTTTTAGCGTGTGTGTATGTGTGGGTAAGAGGGGGTGTGGGGGGGGGGGGGGGGGGGGGAGGAAAGGGGGGGGGGTAGTCTCCACATGAACTGTGTTTAAGTGTCATAATTTTGCTATTTTTCTCTTTGTTTACAGCTCTCAGATCAAATAAAAACAAAACAAATTTCTGTGGCCTTGAGCTATCAAGTAAGTTAAAATGCAGTCATATAATTATGGTAGACTAAGACATGTTATTAGTTTCAGTTTTCTAATTTTATTTTTTGTCCAAATTATTAGCAGTCAAGCATTAATCATTGTGCTGAGCAGTGAAGTTATTTTTGTAAGTTTGCTAAAGAAATTTGGCTTTTATTAATCTATTCCATTGAGACAGCCAATTTACTTGAAATTAAGTATTTCAGTCTGCACTATTGGCTAATTTCAACTCTTCAATGAATTTGAAGTGCACATTTTCACCTTCTGGCACACTTGACATAATGCCATAATAAAGAACCAAACATGAGATAATACGGTACTGGTACTCCAAGGAAATTTGCAATCCCAAGAACCACATTGAAAAGGTAGGGGCCTACTTCAGTGTGAATCTGGACATATGAATGTGCACTTTAAGCTGAATTATGCATTTTTGTATGGTTGATAAAATTCCAATGATTTTGGAGTATACTGGTGTCCTGTTTCTATTGTGATATAATTTAAGATCTGGTAATGCTATATATGTATGAGCATAAGTAAATGTTCACTTGAAGATGACTAAGTAGCGAATTTGGGAAGTAGAACCGAATAAAATGTTTTTTATCAAAATACATCGACAGCTGCAGCAAAATTTTACAATGCCACCTTCCATGAAATACAATGTTTCTGATCGCAAGACATGTTTCGACGCGTGTCGGGTACCTCCTCTGGGCTTGACTTTATTTCTTAATTTGTGTTATTTACACCTTAAATTTACAGAACGCCATTCTTCTGCAAATTATAGACTGGCAGCACATCGTGTCTTATCATTGTAACTTATGTTTTCTCCTGGAGTAGAATGCAAACTGCCAGTTGTAGTTACTTGACTGCAGAGGAATGTTGTTAATTTGAAAAAGTCACCAAATACTTATTGACTCAGTTCTGTCATATACAAACAACATTTTACTTTTTTAAATTTTTGCAAGAAAATTTTTATTTGTTCTTACTAGCTTTTTGCAGTGCTGTGTGGATGTAAACCTGATTGGAAATGCTAGATAACAGAATTGCAGAGTACAAATAAAAAAAATTATGTGAATGTCATCACATAACAAAATATTAGGGCACTTTGCATTGTGAAGTCTAGTTTTGAAATGAATATAATGCCAAGGGCTGCTTTCTTATTTTGGGTTCCTTATCTGGACAAAATATGATAAAACAATTGCCCTAAATATAATAGGTCCATGCATCCTCTCCAAACAACATGCTGCAGTGCTACACATGGTCCGGTGATGCCTCAGTACCCCTGAAATTCCAAACAGAAATGTGACAAAAGGCATATGAACAGATCAAACACCAAATATGGGCTTCCTGTGTCATTATAGCTATGCATGCATAGTAATGCCGGTTTTCTGGTGCTCTCTGGCAGCTGTTCAAATGAACCTATTTCTAACAGGTCATGGGAAAATATTGCAAATGTTGGTTTGAGAAGTGTTACTTTCAAAGTCAATTTCCTTTCATGCAAGATGAATTATGTTATGTGTGAGAGTGTGCTGAATTTCTTAAATCACAGAGCATTAGAAACTTAGAAAAATTTTGGGCCCAGTAGACTAGCAATTTGTCATTATTTAAAAGTTTACTTGCACATTTGTGTTTGATACACTATATGATATAAAATATCCGGACAGCTGGCTGAAAATGACTTACAAGTTCGTAGTGCCCTCCATCGGTAATGGTGGAATTCAATATGGTGTTGGCCCACCCTTAGCCTTGATGACAGCTTTCACTCACACGGTCATATGTTCAATCATGTTCTGGAAGGTTTCTTGGAGAATGGTAGCCCATTCTTCTTGGAGTGCTGCACTGAGGAGAGCTATCTATGTTGGTCGGTGAGGCCTGGCACAAAGTCGGTGTTGCAAAACATCCCAAAGGTGTTCTATTGGATTCAGGTCAGGACTCTGTCAAGGTCAGTGCATTACAGGGATGTTATTGTCATGTAACCTCTCTGCCACAGGCCGTGCATTATGAAAAAGTGCCCGATCATGTTGAAAGATGCAGTTGCCATCCCCGAATTGCTCAACAGTGGGAAGCAAGAAGGTACTTAAAACATCAATGTAAGCCTGTGCTGTGATAGTGACATGCAAAACAACAAGGGGTGCAAGCCCCCTCCATGAAAAACATAACACCACTGCCTCTGAATTTTACTGTTGGCACTACACACACTGACAGATGAGGTTCACTGGGCATTTGCCATGCCCACACTCTGACACCAGATCGCTCACATTGAGTACCATGATTTGTCACTCCACACAACATTTTTCCACTGTTCAAACGTCCAATGTTTACGCTCCTTACACCAAGTGAAGTGTCGTTTGGCATTTACTGTCATGATGTGTTGCTTATGAGCAGCTGCTTGATCATGAAATCCAAGTTTTCTCACCTACCACCTAGCTGCCCTAGTACTTGCAGTGTATTCTGATGCAGTTTGGAATTCCTGTGTGATGGTCTCGATAGATGTCTGCCTATTGCACCTTACGACCCTCTTCAAAATGTCCACGATCTCTGTCATTCAACAGACGAGGTAGGCCTGTACACTTTTGTGCTGTATGTGCCGTCACGTTTCCACTTCACTATCACATTGGAAACAGTGGACCTAGGGATGTTTAGGAGTGTGGAAATCTTACGTACAGAAGTATAACACAAGTAACACCCAATCACCTGACCATGTTCAAAGACTGTGAGTTCCGCGGAGTGCCCCATTCTACTCTCTCACGATGTCTATTGACTACTGAGGTGGCAGCACAATGCACCTAATGTGAAAAATGTATGTTTTTGGGGTGTGTCCGGATACTTTTGATCACATAGTGTATATCTTAAAGGATAACACGCGCAAAAAAAGGACCAATAACATGTGTGGAAACTTAGCTTTGCTTGTAGCTATAGTATATGTATATTGATTTAAACCATTAACTTTTCCTATTTGTGTGTTCACACTAATTAATAATGATGTTGCCCTTGGCTGACTACATCACATGTCCTATGCTCTGAATATCGGCTGTCATTGGCTGGTGAGACCACATGACACGAGCTATGACTGGCAGACAAAAACACATATCAATCTCGATTTCAGAAACTAATGTGGTGTGTTTGGTGAAATTTGTATTTGTACTTTTGTAATAAGAAAATAAGCAGTGTACATCTTGTTTCCTTTATTAAAGTGCCAGGAAGTTTTATGATGGTGTATACAACCTTCACCATGAAAAGAATTACCTTCCCCTGGGGAAAAAGCACACTTTTTACCATGAAATCTGCCCCCCCCCCCCCCCCCGTCTCCATACTGCATATACACCCTTATGCGGTAATGTTTTGTGAATGTAGGAACTCAAGTGACTTGCACAAGAATTTCATTCTTCAACTTTTCACAATACCTAACTGTTCATATTTTTAAAAAGTGTTCTCCATGCTGTCACTTTCTTCCCCCACAGAAATACCCTGAAGTGAAAACATGAGAAATACAGATCTGTTATGTTATTCTAACCCCCCCCCCTCCCCCGGTCATCCCCTATGACCTGGTGTGGTTGAGTAGTGATCCTATGGAACTAGGCAAGTTCGGTGAGAAGAAAGTGGCATGATACCCAGGTATGGTTTTATGACATTGCCTCACATCACTGGAAACAGCCTATGAGAAAAATGCAACAAGCCACCCTCTGAATAAGTATTCATGACCTCCCGACAATGTCACTGATGTCATGTATGGAGTGGTTTGTCATCACTTATCCAATGTTGCACTAGGCAACTAATTTGTGTTGTTCTCTACATTGTTTAAGTCGTTTTTATATTGAATTGTTGGCTGTGACAGGCAATGGTAGTGATAAGTATTCACCATGTTAATTAACATTATCTGTACTTATCCATGTAACATGTAACCTGCTGCAGTGTCCTTATAAATTAAGTACATAACCAAATGTGTCCTGCGAATGATATTCAGTAACCCCCTCCTGGCACAAGATATTGTGATCACAATTGTCAGCCTGTTTCTTCCCACAACAATTTGAAATTACCTGATCTGTCTGATTGAAGGGGGGAGGGGGGGTCTCCAATTCACTTTACTGAACATTTATTATGAAGGATTGTCTTGTCTACTGTGCATACTAAAGTTTTATAAATCTCTTTCTGCAGCTATTTTCAATTATTGTTTCTCATCATTGGATGGCTTAATGGAGTAGATAGTTTTTGTGTAATTTATCTCCAAATTAGCCAATTTAATTATGAAGTACAATTTTGATATACTGCTTTCATATTTTATTAGCCATCTCCACATAGCTAGGAGATTTCACCATGTTAATTTGGCAGGTTAGTTATAACAACAAAATTTGGCATACCCATTGTCCACATTAACTGACAAAATCAGCACCAAAATATCTACAAAGAATGATTTAAGTTACATCTTCAAATTTGCTTTATACCCTAATGGTTTGCAGAGCCATACCAAGTTGAAACTGCTCACCTGTCAGAACTGCCAAAACCAAGGGCTATTTCACCTCCATCTTGGTTGTTGTTGTTGTTGTTGTTGTTGTGGTCCTCAGTCATGAGACTGGTTTCATGCAGCTCTCCAAGCTACTCTATCCTGTGCAAGCTTCTTCGTATCCCAGTACCTACCGCAACCTACATCCTTCTGAATCTGCTTAGTGTATTCATCTCTTGGTCTCCCTCTACAATTTTTACCCTCCACACTGCCCTCCAATATTAAATTGGTGATCCCTTGATGCCTCAGAACATGTCCTACCAACCGATCCCTTCTTCTAGTCAAGTTGTGCCACAAACTCCTCTTCTCCCCAATCCTATTCAATACTTCCTCATTAGTTATGTGATCTATCCATCTAATCTTCAGCATTCTTCTGTAGCACCACATTTCAAAAGCTTCTATTCTTCTCTTGGTCTCCCTCTACAATTTTTACCCTCCACGCTGCCCTCCAATATTAAATTGGTGATCCCTTGATGCCTCAGAACATGTCCTACCAACCGATCCCTTCTTCTAGTCAAGTTGTGCCACAAACTCCTCTTCTCCCCAATCCTATTCAATACTTCCTCATTAGTTATGTGATCTACCCATCTAATCTTCAGCATTCTTCTGTAGCACCACATTTCAAAAGCTTCTATTCTCTTCTTGTCCAAACTATTTATCATCCATGTTTCACTGCCATACATGGCTATACTCCATACAAATACTTTCAGAAACGACTTCCTGACACTTAAATCTATACTCGATGTTAACAAATTTCTCTTCTTCAGAAACGCTTTCCTTCCCATTGTCAGTCTACATTTTATATCCTCTCTATTTTGACCGTCATCAGTTATTTTGCTCCCCAAATAGCAAAACTCCTTTACTACTTTAAGTGTCTCATTTCCTAATCTAATTCCCTCAGCATCACCCAACTTAATTCGACTACATTCCATTATCCTCGTTTTGCTTTTGTTGATGTTCATCTTATATTCTCCTTTCAAGACACAATCCATTCCGTTCAACTGCTCTTCCAAGTCCTTTGGTGTCTCTGACAGAATTACAATGTCATCGGCGAACCTCAAAGTTTTTATTTCTTCTCCATGGATTTTAATACCTACTCCAAATTTTTCTTTTGTTTCCTTTACTCCTTGCTCAATATACAGATTGAATAACATCGGGGATAGGCTACAGCCCTGTCTCACTCTCTTTCCAACCACTGCTTCCCTTTCATGCCCCTCGATTCTTATAACTGCCATTTGGTTTCTATACAAATTGTAAATAGCCTTTCGCTCCCTGTATTTTACCCCTGCCACCTTCAGAATTTGAAAGAGCGTATTCGAGTCAACACTGTCAAAAGCTTTCTCTAAGACTACAAATGCTAGAAACGTAGGTTTGCCCTTCCTTAATGAGTCGTAGGGTCAGTATTGCCTCACTTCTATGGAATCCAAACTGATCTTCCCCAAGGTCGGCTTCTACTAGTTTTTCCATTCGTCTTTAAAGAATTCGCGTTAGTATTTTGCAGCTGTGACTTATTAAACTGATAGTTCGGTAATTTTCACATCTGTCAACACCTGCTTTCTTTGGGATTGGAATTATTATATTCTTCTTGAAGTCTGAGGGTATTTCGCCTGTTTCATACATCTTGCTCACCAGATGGTAGACTTTTGTCAGGACTGGCTCTCCCAAGGCCGTCAGTAGTTCCAATGGAATGTTGTCTACTCCGGGGGCCTTGTTTCGACTCAAGTCTTCCAGTGCTCTGTCAAACTCTTCACGCAGTATCGTATCTCCCATTTCATATTCATCTACATCCTCTTCCATTTCCATAATATTGTCCTCAAGTGCATCGCCCTTGTATAGACCTTCTATATACTCCTTCCACCTTTCTGCTTTCCCTTCTTTGCTTAGAACTGGGTTTCCATCTGAGCTCTTGATGTTCATGCAAGTGGTTCTCTTATCTCCAAAGGTCTCTTTAATTTTCCTGTAGGCAGTATCTATCTTACCCCTAGTGAGATAAGCCTCTACATTCTTACATTTGTCCTCTAGCCATCCCTGCTTAGCCATTTTGCACTTCCTGTCGATCTCATTTTTGAGACGTTTGTATTCCTTTTTGCCTGCTTCATTTACTGCATTTTTGTATTTTCTCCTTTCATCAATTAAATTCAATATATCTCCTGTTACCCAAGGATTTCTACTAGCCCTCGTCTTTTTACCTACTTGATCCTCTGCTGCCTTCACTACTTCATCCCTCAAAACTATCCATTCTTCTTCTACTGCATTTCTTTCCCCCATTCCTGTCAATTTTTCCCTTATGCTCTCCCTGAAACTCTGTACAACCTCTGGTTCTTTCAGTTTATCCAGGTCCCATCTCCTTAAATTCCCACCTTTTTGCAGTTTCTTCAGTTTTAATCTACAGGTCATAATCAATAGATTGTGGTCAGAGTCCACATCTGCCCCTGGAAATGTCTTACAATTTAAAACCTGGTTCCTAAATCTCTGTCTTACCATTAGATAATCTATCTGAAACCTGTCAGTATCTCCAGGCTTCTTCCATTTATACAGCCTTCTTTTATGATTCTTGAACCAAGTGCTAGCTATGATTAAGTTGTGCTCTGTGCAAAATTCTACCAGGTGGCTTCCTCTTTCATTTCTTAGCCCCAATCCATATTCACCTACTACATTTCCTTCTCACCCTTTTCCTACTACCGAATTCCAGTCACCCATGACTATTAAATTTTTCTCACCCTTCACTATCTGAATAATTTATTTTATTTCATCATACATTTCTTCAATTTCTTCGTCATCTGCAGAGCTAGTTGGCATATAAACTTGTACTCCTGTAGTAGGCGTGGGATTCGTATCTATCTTGGCCACAATAATGCGTTCACTATGCTGTTTGTAGTAGCTTACCCGCATTCCTATTTTCCTATTCATTATTAAACCTACTCCTGCATTACCCCTATTTGATTTTGTGTTTATAACCCTGTAGTCACCTGACTAGAAGTCTTGTTCCTCCTGGCACTGAACTTCACTAATTCCCACTATGTCTAAATTTAACCTATCCATTTCCCTTTTTAAATTTTCTAACCTACCTGCCCGAATAAGGGATCTGACATTCCACGCTCCGATCCGTAGAACGCCAGTTTTCTTTCTCCTGATAACGACATCCTCTTGAGTAGTCCCCGCCCGGGGATCCAAATGGGGGACTATTTTACCTCCGGAATATTTTACCCAAGAGGACGCCATCATCACTTAACCATACAGTAAAGCTGCATGCTGCATACCATCTCGGTATGGCAATGATTAAATGATAAAATTTAATTTTTCCCTCTCATGACTTTTACAGCAAGAATTGCTGATGTCTTTACAGTTCCATTGTTGGGATGTAATATTTAAATACAGCAATTTTCATTACAGTCTAAAGCTTAATGCAGTATCCATACAGGTGTGCTTATTCCACTTCCGTGATTTGCGACTGGTAAGCATAACATTAGATTTAGATCTACTTCTTAATTTCTGTACCAGACTGAAATTTGAAATCTTGTCAGCACAAAACAGTATACTTGTACTTGCTGTAACTCTATATCAAATATAAATGTATCATCTACAGTAGGTTTGAAGTTGGAATGTGGGTGTCATCAAATGATGTCAATTGAAGTATTTACTGATATTAATCTAGTCACTTAAAATAAATTGGAATAAATGGAAAAATGTTCATATTAAGAAGAAAAATTTTTAAATTTCTCCCTGACAGAACTGCAAAAAATTATTGTAACATAATATTTTGCTCTAGGTTCATTAACTTGTGTTGTGACTAGCATTTTCAGAGATTACATTGTGAAGATTAATTCTCAAACCCACTATGTGTTACTTTAGGACTCTCAGATACTACTATAATATCTTCCCCAGAACTTTTCTTTCCATTTCCAAAATGGCATTTCACCAATTTCCCATCCTATGAAGCATCCTTCCCGAAACCTTTGCCCCCACATGCCCTATCACCTTTATAGATCTGAATGCAATAACCTGTCTCATATTACATCTGTGATCAGGGTAACTGACACATTAGGGGCAGAACCGTAAACTAGCTATCCCCCAGTAGAAATGATCAATGCAAAATGTGGCAAAGAACAGTCTGTATAACCAATTACACAACATGCTGCTAACAATAGTGAAGTCAACTTGAGGATCTGCTTTACAACCAGTGTCATTAAGATCATTCCATGAGAAAAAAAAAAAAAATCCCTGAAATGCGCACGTGACCAAACATTCTCTCCATCCCATTCAGTACCTCAACCATCCCAATCTCACACTCCACTAGTAAATGTGCTCTAAATACTACTTTCTCTATCCCAGTCATCTGCCCCTTCCTATGTACCTCATCACACTTTCTCCTTACACTTTACTAAATCTGCCCTTCCCCTGCCTTCTACTTGAGTTACACATTTCTGGTAACGTACACATCCTACCAGTACTGTTACATTCTAAAAGTACTTTTTTTGTTTATTTATTTGCAACATGCTCCATTACAGTATTTGTAATACTGTGTGTGTGTGTGTAATGTAATGTTTGTGTTGAATGATAATAATGATGATGATGATGATGGGAGAAGGGTGAGTGTGAAACCCTGCGCCAGCACATAGCCTAATTCTCGCGAATAGCACCAAGGAGGCTGCCAAGTTTTAGGTCCTCATCCTACGGATGGATCACCATTAACAGCTTCACGTGCCCTCACTTCATGAAAAACTGGAGAGAGGTTTGGTATTTAAAACAGGACATTGGCACAAAGTCTGGTGATCAGAAATGTAACGTTACTATCTCTCCTCCCCCAGCTGGCCAAATACTGGCAGTGAAGATTTTTTCCACCACCGGGATTCGAACTGGCTTACCTTAGCGTCAAGTACCACTGCATCAGTGTGCATTAGCGATCTCGGCCACTGAGGCATGTCAGATGTGTGTATATGATATGTAAAATCTCCTTTTTATAGATGAGTCAAAGTAATGAAATAGAATCAAAGTAATAAACATTTTATTTATTTGTCAACGCTGTTGTGTGGAGTGTCGCAGGTTTTCCTCATACCATTGGTTACCCTTCCAATGGTTCATATTTACGCACTTTGCAGTGCAATAAATTCACTAGGTTCCTAAAACTAGTAGTAAGTTTCTGTTTTAACAGTAGTGAACTTATTTTACTTGTTAAATCCTTGGAATAGCTATTAAATGTCATATTTCATCACTGATTACCTGTTACTGCAGTTACTTACATTTGGGCAATCATCCTGGCAAATTCTAGGTTCTCGTTCTGTAATTAAGATTTGCTTGCTGAATTCTGTTCTCTGCATTTCCTGCACCTGAGTCAAAGCTGCATCAACTGATTCAGCTTGAACTGTATCTGTTATCTCAAAACGACCTAAAACCATAACATGAAAACATTTTTTTCACAAAAGAATATGTGCAAGCAACTAATAATGAGTCGAAGGTATTACAGTAGAGTGTTACTTAATTGTGCCTAAAAATTTGTTGCATTTTAACTATAAAAAATATGAATTTTCTTCTGTGAAGACTAAATCAAGCTTCAGAGCTATTCTGAAAAGAAAAGAAAAAATGTATGTGTCTTGCAGTACAGCCTCCACCACAAAGAACAAGGTACTTGCCTCTCCTGATCACTTCAGTTCATCAACATTGGAGGGGGGGGGGGGGGGGGGGACTGTTTAAGAGCAAGGTGTCACTCTAGCAGTGAACACCTGTTTTAGGTTTTCAAAATCACGTAGTTTTTGACATGGTCCCCTTTTATGTTAGTGCAATTTGCCTGGCATTTTCCTAATGAGCTGAACAACACGGGATTTCCAATTCACCCCACAACACTGGATTTCCCATCCACCCCTCTCCTCATATATATTTTCATCCTGTTGGTCCAGAAAATGTGGATTGTATTTGCCAGTTATTGTTGTACTCTTGGAAATCCGTATGACAAATCTCTTCTGTGTGCCAGAAAACAGTATCAACCTTTCCTAAGGATAAAAATGAATGTAGCCATTCTTCATGCAGTGACATCAGAGTTTGTTTCTGTTTATTCTAGCAAAGAGTGTTTGCATCATATCTCATCCACAGTAACAAATCAGACCAGAATAATCAGTCCTTTTTTGTTATCTAAACCAGAAGTGCATGCATGCCTGTAAAAAAATTTAATGTTTTCTAAGGTGTGGATGTTTAACCCGAATATCATCCTTTGGTTTATCCAATGAGGATACAATGCTGTTTGGTCATAGCTCTGCCCTTATGGAAATAGTTTGTGAGCAATGACTTTTTCTACAGGTGGAACAATGTTTGTTTGCTTTGGTAAACTTTTCTGCTTGCCATTCTCTGTCTTAATCCCCTATCTCTGGCATGCAATGGTGAATCCATGTGTGATCTATTGTTCTTAAACACCAAAAAACCCTTTGTAATTGGATCCAAGCCGGCTGGTGTGGCCAAGCGATTGTAGGCGCTTCAGTCTGGATCTGTGCGACCGCTACGGTCTCAGTTTCGAATCCTGCCTCAGACATGGATGTGTGTGATGTCCTTAGGTTCGTTAGGTTTAAGTAGTTCTAAGTTCTAGGGGACTGATGACCTCAGAAGTTAAGTCCCATAGTGCTCAGAGCCATTTGAACCATTTTGAATTGGATCCAAACAAATGTAAATAATCTTTAGCAACATTGACTTGAATGGAACTCATTGGCAGGAAAACTTTGTCACACCAAAAACTGAGTAATTCAGTTACATGAATTGCTTGTGAAAATATTAACACTTTGTTGTTTATGCTATTGTCACAAACGAGCTGCAAAATATATAACCCAAAGCTTCACAGCACTGTGCAGAGTCTTACAAAGTTCATACAGTTTGGGCCACATTCACTGTAGTTTTGAATTAAGCCAAGAACTTTCAGAATGTACATCAAAACAACCCTTATTAACTTGTCACTGACTTAATTCTTTACTACATACCCACAATTTAAGGTGGCCGAACAAACAGATACAATAAATATGAGTTTAGGACAAAAGCACAAAAGTTTCTGAACTAATAAATTTAAAGAAGATTAACTGAATTGCCATTTATGCAATAAGCATATGGGGTACATACCAAAGAGAGGAAAATTTTTTCCTTCCATTAAGTGTACATGTTAACTCTAAAATTTACTGATGAAGTTCATACATAAAGCTTGTCAAATAGTGCTTATAAATGCATAAGTTGCTACAGTATACCTGCTGGTAGCTTAAAGGGTGGGGGATCATGCATTTATACCTGCGGTGGTACATATTTTACAGCTAGAAATGATCTGATCACAATTAGTGTAGATAAACATTTTGAATTGACAGCTGTTTAACTAATAAAGCTAGACATCTATAAGAAGTTAATTTTTCTGTGTGTGTACTGCTTACTTAATGATGATGTGAACACTTTTTGTAACAAACTAACCGAAGCGACATAGCCAGTTGGAATTATGTTATCTGTTATGACTGCAGCTCCTGTGAATAACTAACATTTTTCCCTTCCTTCATTTTTCAAATTTTGTACATTTTCTTGGTACTGTTCATGTGGGAGGTGTTAGAGAATTTCAAAACATCAACTAAATTGTTACTCACTTACGATTCATTATTCAATGTAATGTTTTTGACATGCTAATTCTAATGCCAGTTTTACTGGGAAATCAGTCAATTAGAAATTCTACCTAGTTGAAGATTCTAGTGTGACATAATAAGGAAAACATTGTGAGCTAATATGTATTTCTGGGCACAGTGATCCCACTAGCCATAAAGACTGGTAGTTCAACTTTTAAAAAATTTATCCGAAATTATGTAAAACTAATTAATTTATGAGGTAATTAATACTTAATTTCAAAAGAAGCTACATTTGCTGTTGCAGATTTTAGTTCCTTTCTTGTTATATTTTGACCTTTGCAGTTATGCTTTTGCTGACCAGAGTTTTATGCAGCAGATGACATATTTCATCAGTTGATTGAGTCCTTAATTACAATTTTTCCATAATTTTCAATGTCTTGCTTATATTCATAAGTTATTCCCACTGCAGATGCATAAAGTGGTTCCATAAACTTTTTTTACATTTATACACGACCAGTTTTTCATAAACCAAAATTTTATCAGTACTTATTGTCCATCCTGAAAACCATAATTTAACTTAGCCATTTTTCAAATGACTGTGGAGTTTTCAAAACAACAATTTCTTCATGTGCCAATCTTGAAATATTCAAATGTGACTCAAAAATTGTCAGTCTGTGTTCATTCCTGGTTGAGGTAGTGAACATGTAACATCTATGTCCAGTCTGCTCCTGATATTAGCTTACGCAATAGCTATGTACAGTTTGTCCATGAAAATTCACATACTGGCATCTGAAAAAATGCAGTAATTCTGAAGCCTAAAATCCTATATGAGTTTCCTTAATTGAATTTGATAATGTTTTGACTGAACTGTGTGATGGTTGCTAGGACATTCAGACCAACAATGTAATTTTGAACAATTGATTGTTGAGTTTGGTGATGTGTCAACAAGACCTTGACTAACTGAACTATTCACTGTATACATTTATCTGGTGGTTTACTATAAGACAGTGTTGTATGTCAACTGTGACATTGTGTGTAAATATCAATTGTGTTCTGCATCACAGTTAATTATTTTCTTAGTGACTTTCAGAATTCAATTAACTTATGTTTCAATAACTACAATTTTCTGAGTAATTTTGCCACAGGATTCTTGGCTGTTTGTGAGTACCAAAAAATGGTATGCATTAATAATTTCAAAAAGTATAAAAAACTTGTCACCCTCTCAACAACATATGTGTAGAAAAGTACAACTTAAATGTCATACATCCTTGTAACAAGAGATCTATGGATGAATAAAGCTCCTCCTACTCCTCCCATTAAGAACACCTCCCTAAAATCTAAGGCAACATTTCGGACAAATCACAAAATCTCAAAACCTTAAACACATTCATTTGAAAATTACTTAAAATAGAGGGCAGATCTGTTCACAAATCCGCTGCTGCCCTTCAGTCTGAAAATAAAACACAGTCTGTTAAAATGTGGCACACATTGATCCATATGTCACAAGCACCATACATTGGAGAGTCCTCTTGAAAGAGCAAGAAGCCATGCATCATAGTGCTGTGGCCAGTGTAAAGACAAATAAGGAGGACCTTGTCCTGTCTGCTGGGCTGGAAGCAGGTATGCAGGTATGTTGTGGGCTTTACGAGATGGAGCTTATCACTGCAATTCATTGACCCATGACTCTGCACCTCAACAGTGAAACAAAAGCATGCAGGGGGATGGTACACTAAACTGAGGATCATGACCCCTCCTTGGCAGCTACTTCTGCCCTTTCATTCCCTGCAATCACCCTGTCATCTGGCATCCATCAGAAAGATGGAGAATGGCATCGTGGGTATCCTGGACTACTTTAGTGGCTGGACACTTGAATTAAGGGTGGCATCTATGGTTAATAATCAAACTGTCCTTGTTCTTGGGTTTGAACACCACCACGGTTTACATTTTGATAAAAATCATCATAAATGCCCGCCAAAGACTTCCGGCATATCAAGTCACCCATATTCTGCCAATGGCCTTATCAAAACAGGCGGAGTAGTGGACAAAGGTTCGGGGCACTCTCTTGCCCTTGGGATGGGAAACTACCCCTAAAACATGGAAGACTCAGCAGTGATCAGTGGCATGAGGATGCAGAATGCAATAGAAACCACTGCAATAAATACACATAACATTTATCCATAGGACATGCAGTCTGTAATTGCAAAAGTGTCCTTATGATGTCTCCAGTCGCAAAAGTTTACAGAATAGTCCCCCATCTGGATCTCCAGGAGGGGAAAGCCATAGGGGAGGTCAACTTGAGAAAAAGGTTGAATAACCAATGAAAGGATAATGTTCTAAAAGTCAGAGCATGGAGTGTTAGAAGTTTGAACACAGTAGAGAAGCTAGAAAATCTGAAAAGCGAAATGCTTTGCCTCATTATCGATATCATGGGCATCAGTGCAGTGAAATGAAAAGAAGACAAGGATTTCTGGTCAGACAAGTAGAGTGTAATATCAACAGCAGCAGAAAATGGTATAACAGGAGTATGATTCATTATGAATAGGAAGCTAAGGCAGAGAGTGAGTTACTGTGAAGAGTTCAGTGATAGGGTTGTTCTCATCAGAATCGACAGCAAACCAACACTAACAACAGTACTTCAGGTATACATGCCAATGCTGCAAGCAGAGGATGTAGAGATAGAGAAAGTATAAGAGGGTATTGAACGGGTAATTCAGTACATAAAGGGAGATGAAAATCTAATAAACATGGGGGATTGGAATGCGGTTGCAGGAGAAGGTGGCCTTGGTTGTATGAATGAGAGAGGAGAAAGACTTCTTCTGCAGTAAATTTCAGTTAGTAATAGTGAGTACTCCATCCAAGAATTGCAAGAGCAAGACGAATACTTGGAAAAGGCCAGGAGATACAGGAAGATTCCAGTTAGATTACACTATGGGCAAATAGAGACTCTGAAAACAGATATTGGATTGTAAGCCATATCCAGGAGCAGATGTAGATCCAAATCACAACTTAATAATCATGAAGAGTAGGCTGAATTTAAGAGACTAGTCATGAAGAATCTTAATGCTAATTAGTTAGATACAGAAGTATTAGGGGATGAAGAGAAGTTCTCTGAGGCTATGGACACTGTGATAATGAATAGCTCAGTAAGCAGTTTAGTTGAAGGAGAATAGACATCCCTAGAAAGGGCCATCACAGAAGTTGCAGAGAAAAATGCAGGTACTAGGAAGGTAACTGCAAAGTAACCTTGGGTAACAGAAAAAATACTTCAGTCGACAACAGAAGGAAATACAAAAATGTTCAGGGGAATACAGAAATACAAGTCACTTATGAATGAAATAAATATGAAATATAGGGGAACTAAGGCAAAATAGCTACATGAAAAATGTGAAGCAATCAAAAAAGAAATGGTGGTTAGAAGGACTGATTCAGCATATAGTAAAGTCAAAACAACCTTCAGTGACATTAATGCTAAGAGTAGTAACATTAAGAGAGAATAGGAATTCCTGTGAAATGCTGAGGAAAGAGCGGATAGGAGAAAAAAGGACGAGATGGAATATTTAAGTGATGACATGAAAGAAAAAGAAACAGCCCGATATGGAAGAGATAGGGGATTCAGTATTAGAATCAGAATTGAGAAGAGCTTTGGAAGGCTCAAAATCAAATAAGGCAGAAAAATGATTATCAAATTGGTACACAGAATATATGAGATTGGTGCTATACCAACAAACATTCAGAAAAGAGTCATCCACACAATTCTCAGGGTTTGCAAGGCCCGACAAGTGCGAGAATTATCCCACATTCAGCTTAACATCTCATATATTCAAGTTGCTAATGAGAATAATATACAGAAGAATCGAAAAGAAAATTTAGGAGCTGTTTGATGATGATCAGTTTGACTTTACGAAAGGTAAAGGCACCAGACAGACAATTCTGACATTGTGGTTGATAATGAACACAAGACTGAAAAAAAATCAAGGCACGTTCATAGGATTTGTTGACTGTAAAAAGTGTCCAACAATGTAAAATGGTGCAAGATGTTTGAAATGCTGAGAAAAATAGAGGTAAGCTACAGGAAGAGATGGGTAATATACAACATGTACAAGAGCCAAGAGGTAATAATAAGAGTGCATGATCAAGAACGAAGTGCATGGATTAAAAACAGAGTAAGACAGAGATGCAGTCTTTTGCCCCTACTGTTCTATCTATACCTTGAGAAAGCAATGATGGAAATAGTGGAAAGGTTCAAGAAGGGAATTAAAATTCACTGTGAAAGGATATCATTGAAAAGATTCACTGGTGACATTGCTATCCCCAGTGAAAGTGAAGAATAGTTAAGGATCTGCTGAATGCAATGAACAGTCTAATGACTATAATATGGATTCACAGTAAATCGAAGAAAGATGAAAGTAATTAGAAGTAGCAGAAATGAGAGAAGTGAGAAACTTAACATCAGGATTGTTGATCACAAAGAAGATCATGTTAAAGAACTCTGCAACCCAAGTAGCAAAATAATCCATGACAGACAGACAAAGGAGGATATAAAAAGCAGACTATCACTGCAAAAAGGGCATTCCTGGCCAAGAGAAGTCTACTGGTATCAAACATTGGTCTTAAGTTGATGAAGAAATTTCTGAGAATTTGTATCTGAAGCAAAACATTGTATAGCAGTGAGACATGGACTGTGGGAAAACTGGAACAGAAGAGAATAGAAGCATATGAGATGTGTTGATATAGAAGAATGTTGAAAATTTGGTGGATTGATAAGTTAAGGAATGAGGAAGTTCTCCACAGAACTGGTGAGAAAAGGAACACATGTAAAACACTGACAAGAAGTAGTGAAAGGATTATAGGACATCTGTTAATACATCAGGGAATATCTCCCATTGTACTAGAAGGAGTTGCAGAGGGTAGAAGAAGATAGAGATTGGTATACATCCAGCAAATAATTGAGCACATAGGTTCCAAGTGCTACTCTGAGGTGAAAAGGTTGGAATTTGTGGCTGGCCACATCAAACCAATCAGAAGATTGATAACTCCAAAATAAATAAATAAATAACTCACACATCTCATCTGCTCTGGTGCTCTCAATATTCCTCCATTGATGGGTACTTAGGTTGCCTCTCGATGATGAATTAACACTCCGGGCTCCAGACAGATTTCTAACCACACACAATTCTATGCTTCAGACCACAATACCTGCCACTGCTGCTACCTAACAACACGAGTGTCATCTCATGCCTTCACTGATATCGTCAGCCACTGGATGTCCATCAGCTACTACTGCACCTCAACCTGTGTCTTGACGGTCCACAAGCTCACAGCTTCGCGATACACTGCCGCTGATCATCCCAAGCACCTCCCAGTTCATCAGGGGTGAGGATGGGGGCAATGGCAGGGGGAGGGGGGGGGGGGGTTGTTTACTCTATTTGATAAGAGTCCACACTTAAGCAATAATCTAATAGTATAAGCCAAATGAGTGTTTTGTAAGTTATCTTCTTTGTAGCCTTCATTGTCCTATATTGACTGATTCCAATTGTGATTCATTAATACTGTCATAGGATACTATGGTTCTGTGACTTAAAGAAAACCGCCAATCTCGGAATCATTTCAAAAAATGTATGAAAATTTGACTGAGTGGTTGTGCAGCTTTTATTAGACAGTACTTCATTGTGAAGTCACCAAGAAGCAGATTTATATTGTAAGTAGCCTCATATATATATATCATAGTCTGAAAAAGAGCTCCCTCAGCTACAAGTACTGTGTAGAATCTGGTACGAATTCCATTGGGTCTTGGAACTTCATTCCATTCTAGCAATTTCAGCTGTTTCTCAACACCACTGATACCAGTATGTGTATTCCTAACTAGGCCAGTACTCCTTGACCAGGACTTCTATTGGTGCACAAGCATTTGAAAAAGATATTTCACTACATGAATATCGTTCCTAACAGTGATTAAATCTTTCTACTCCAAATTTCTACTCTTTCCCACATATGAAGAATCAGCTGGCAGGCAAGAGTTTTCGAGCATGTTTCCTGTATGTGTGATACAATGACAAACCACAATCACCAGATAACACTTGCGGGGGAAAAAATTTCCGTGTGTACACTTTTGGAGATCTAAATAACTGTGCCACATTATTATTTTGAGAGAGATAGAGTACATCACAGTTCATTTACACACTTTATATAAGCATATTGTGACAAAACAAGTTGGTATCCCTATACTTCCTCTCTTGTTTTGTCATCTGCCTCCTTAAATTCATTTTATTTTCATTTTTGCCTAATTATCATTAACATGTGTGAGTATAATCTGCACTTCTATAAAAGAGAAAGATTGGCCCTCAGTCTTAAGGAATATAGTACCAGATATAATGTTGTGCTTATTTTTGTGTATGAAATTAATTTCTTAATTTATTTTGACCATTCCTAGTTAAATTATTTCACTACAGATCATTATGGGATGAAACCAGTTAATTGTTTCCTGACTTGGATTCTATTGTTGACTTATTAACAAATATGAATTCTGTACTAATTATAAACATTTGGCAGAAGAACTACTAGGATGCTTAAAGAATTTATTTGGCTCTATTCGAAAACATATTAGCAAAGCTAGCCCTTAATTAATTCCAAAATAATTGCCAGGTTTGTTAAAAGTATTGTTTGTATAATTATATCTGTTCATTTCATTATTTAAACAAATAATTAGGCCTAACCTTTGTTGTAGAAAGAACTGTCAAAAAGAAGGAATTTTATGATGTATTCAGTTAGTTGGATGAGTTGAGTTTTAATTGTAATTTCTGTAACTTAAACATCAAACAATGTATAGTTTCGGTACCTATTATTGCGAGGATATATAAAAGACCAATTTTTGGTACTGAGACAGTCAGTCCACAGCCAGTTTTCAGACTTGAATCATGTATTGGTTAGATTAACAACAATGCATCAACTTAACAGTGGAATAAGTGTAACACAAATAGGCCATGTATTAGAACAATTAATGACATTGTCTGTTTAATTTATTTGAAAAATAATGTCACACATACTGTACTATTCTGCAAGAACTGTGAACTGTGTGGTTAGGTTTTTACTCCTCATAGATGTTCAACAGCAAACAACTACAGCGGTATGCTGATGTTGCCTGCAATTTATTAATGAGGCTTATTAACATTTACCAATAGTGAACTGGCCATATAACTGTGTCATATTTGGAGGTTGTGAACAGTGAAAGTAAGAACTGTGAAACACAATTGTGCAACTGTTGTCTACATCGTTTACAGTAGTCAGTGCTGAGCTTCCACCCCCACCCCCCTCCCACCCCTATTTTTCAGCCAGTATAATAAGGCAGTATGTTGATAGCGAGGACTATCAATGAAGAAATAAAGAGATGGATGTCACAATATGCGTCATGCTTTTAGAAAGAAGAAGTCTCTCTCTCTCTCTCTCTCTCTCTCTCTCTCTCTCTCACTCCCTCTTTTATTTTTATTTTCAAAAAAATTAAGAACACCAGCTGTGACACACAAAAACATGCAAACATAATGAATAACATGTTAACACTTCCTTTGCCTCACTACCAGTATAAGAGAAAGCATTCAATAGTGATGTGGAAATAAATTTATACCCTTACCTGTTCGAGATAATTCTAAGACAGCTTTTATAGAACTACCAGCATCTTGTCGTATGGCCACAAACATTTCATGAGTTTCAGTTGCTATTACCGAGTCAATGGCTAGTAAGTCTCCTGTCATTGTATATTTAGATGTCCTTTGAGAATTTACAAGAGCACTGAGTACCTGCAAAAAGTAACTTTTAAGTTGGAGCTGGTTTCATTCAGTAAAACTAACATTATAGTGTAGTATCTTAACATCATTTATAAATTATTAGTTACATCTGCCTTTCATTCACCTTTATCACACTCACTGACTTCCTATGTGTTTCTAAAATAAGAGACACAAATTTAGAAAACCAGTAACACACCACTTCCATTTTGATCTAAACCATATCGAACCCAGTCAGTACTACACTTCTGTGGCTTCATTACCACTAAATTGTCATGCAGTCAAGACTACGTAATTCATCTGAAGTCAACATGTGATCTACAGAAGAACTTTGTATGTTCCATATAACTGTAACAAACATAATAGCTCTTTGTAATATCCAATAATCACTTCCAATAATTTCACAGAACTAGTGTTGTGTAAATTAGTTTGCCAATTTCTCTAACAAGTTGTAGGATTATCCCTGGAATTTTCACCCTTAAATCATGTACTTCTGTTACTAAACTATTGATCAGAGTAGTATATTCTCTGTATATTTGTTACAGGTAGCTGTATATACACATGAATTGTGCTGAATACTGACAACTTATTGATGTACTGTCAGTACAACAGATAAAGGTAACAACATTATCTACCAAATGATGACCTTGAACATCACAGTGCTGTACAAGTCATCATCCTATTGGAGGCGGTATGCCATTGCTTTCCTCTGATCTTTGAACTGAATTGGGTAGTTTTATTGAGGCTTACAGTTTAACATGTTCTTGCAGTCACAGTGCAGTTTACATTTTTCACTTTAACATGTCAATGACAGAGGCTAGTGGTAAATGACAGATAACTCCTTACAAGGGAACCTCCCTATCACACCCTCCTCAGATTTAGTTATAAGTTGGCACCGTGGATAGGCCTTGAAAAACTGAACACAGATCAACCGAGAAAACAGGAAGAAGTTGTGTGGAACTATGAAAAAATAAGCAAAATATACAAACTGAGTAGTCCATGCGCAGGATAGGCAACATCAAGGATAATGTAAGCTTAGGTGCACCGTGGTCTCGTGGTTAGCGTGAGCAGCTGCGGAACAAGAGGTCCTCGGTTCAAGCCTTCCCTCGAGTGATAAGTTTACTTTCTTTATTTTCATAAAGTTTTGATCTGTCCGTTTGTTCATTGACGTCTCTGTTCACTGTAATAAGTTTAGTGTCTGTGTTTTGCGACCGCACCGCAAAACCGTGCGATTGGTCGACGAAAACATTTGATTGCAAGGTCACAGGTCAACCGATTCCTCCACAGGAAAACACGTCTGATATATTCTATACGACACTGGTGACGGCATGTGTGTCACATGACAGGAATATGTTGTCGACCCACCTAACTTGTACACTTGGCGAATGGGTAAAAAGATTCGTCTACCTTTCCCGATTTAGGTTTTCTTGTGGATGTGATAATCACTCCCAAAAAAGTGATGAAAACATAAGAGTTTGTCACATAAACTGAAAACAAAAAATTAAAATTTCCACTCGTGGGAAGACTTGAACCAAGGACCACTCATTCCGCATCTGCTCACGCTAACCACATGACCACGGCGTTCCTGAGGTCACCTTGTCCTAGATGTTGCTTATATTGCACATGGACTACTCAGTTTGTATATTTTGCTTATTTTTTCATAGTTCCACACAACTTCTTCCTGTTTTCTCGATTGATCTGTGTTCAGTTTTTCAAGGTCTATCCACTGTGACAACTTAGAATTAAATCTGAGGGGGGTGCGATGGGAGGTTCCCTTGTTGGAACCAGTTGGAAATCAAACCCAGCACCTCTATAATTGTATTTTAGAACCTACCCAATAATCCATCAAGCAGTGACACCACTAAAATATATTGGTTTGTTTGCAGTTGATACAAACATTCGAATAAATATAAAATCGAGAGTTCTTTTAGAAATAGCTGTTAATAATATTTTCATGGCCATTAACAAATAGTTTCTAGCCAATTCTTTGTTACTAAAATTCAAAGATAAATATTTCTAGCAAATTCCTTGTTACTAAAATTCAAAGACACTCTATATGCAGTTCATAACTTTTAAGAGGTTTCTACCCAGCATATGTCTAAAATATAACATGTACAGAAGAGCTTAACCTTGCTAAATTTTTGGGATTACAACTTAATAAATTCATATAAGAAGAACTTGGCATAGAACTTCTGGAATGTCTAAAACAACTCTGCTTTTGAAATGTCCGTGTTTTGGGACAATGGTGACACAAAAATTTTAAAAAAATGCTGTTGTAGTTTGCTTACATTCATTCCATAATATCACAATTGATAATATTTTGCTGTAGCTCATCACATCAAGCTAAAGTTTTCTGGAGTCCAAAAGAGTGCAATACAAATGACTTGTGATGTGAATTCACATCATGCAGTGGCCTTTGCAAGAAACTGGGATTATTAACTACTGTTTTCCACTATATTTATTTCTTAATGAAATTTGACAAATAATATATTTATTTCTCAAACAAACAGCTCAGTGCTTGGTATCAATAGTACAAATAAGAGTGAAATGTCCATTATTCATGAAAACATATTTTCATCAGTTTACCAGCAACCTTAAAATGTTCAGCTAGCAATAAAGTAAAGCATCACTCCTTAATCACTTCCAACAATTAGGATAGGAGCCCATAAAGAAATAAAACTAGTAAAAAATCATTCCCTGCACTCATTTCATTAGTGCCTGGTAGGGAATACAGATCACTACCAACTCTAGCATTGCTCTCCTTTCACAGTGACCACACTGGAGGATTTGAGAGTGGTTGCTTCAACTATCTGAAGGATTCTGCTGGTGCTATGCTTCACAACAATCTAGAGAGTTCCCTGAATTCAAACACAGCTAGCTGGTTGAATAGCAGCTATTGGCTTTGCTGAGCATGCACTTGATTATCTCTTTCTATTGCTGTTTGCAGGAGATTTACTTAAACAGTTTTTAGGTCAATGAAGCAGAAGCCTTTTTCGAGATTTCATTAGACAGCATCTGAAAGGACAGAAGAAAGTAGATTGATCTTGGATCTTTGATGACTGACAAGTAGCACATGTTAGAAGATTGATCTTGGATCTGTGCTGACTGACAAGTAGCTCGTGTTCTAATAAAAGGATGCTCAAGATTGCTTTTGACCTCTAGGGCAATGAGGAAAGAACTGTAGATCTTATTTGCACTGAAATCTGCTAGAAGGAGAAATGATTATGGGAGATCCTCTTTGACAGATGTTTGATGGGGTGATATCTGAGCACAATGTAATTCTGTATTGGCCATAATTTGCAGCAGAAATTTGAGTTCCATACTTGTGAGAACAGATGTTTGATGATACTCTCAACCCTGTTGCCACTGGAGTTTTCCTTCTGACAAATCTGATGACTTACTTTGGAATGCTCTTATTACAGGTACATGCAAAAGGACATTTCTTTTGTTAGAAACATTAGTTTTTGCCTTTGATTACTGTATCAGTCTGTATTTCATTGGAATATGGAAACCTTTTATTGTCTACATACCCCCTTAACCCTTATTATCTGATGTAAATGCCTTTTTTTCTTTTTCTTTTTTCAGTCAGAGAGAGGGAGAGAAACAGAAGCAATCTCCTCTTCCGAGCTTCAAGAATTAAATGTTCAGACATTGATGAAGACCTGATGCTCATTGCAATTTTCTGTTCCAGTCAAGAAGATTTTCCATATGTGCTCTTATAGATCTTGATATTCATTTTCACCACTCACTCGTACTGTTAACAGCAAATTTAAGATGCCACTAATAGATTCATTATCATTCCATTAAAATCTTGAGTACTAGTCCAGACAACCACAGCTGAGCCATGCATACTGAAGCAGGCAATATGTGACCCTAACAATTCCCTTTACTGACTGTTTTATCTCAACATTGCAGTGTGATACCCAGTGGTAATTGCTGAAGACTCACAGCTTTTGAGAGATGGTAGTGATTGATGTACCCTCTTCATAAGAATCCTGAGTTTGGGAGATCCAAACCCAATAAGAATTGCCAGAGTTCTCCTTAATCTCCAGGTGACACATTGTAAGGTTGCAGATATCAATCCCGTACTTAACAGATCAAATCTTCCCTTACTCATGTTTGATCTAGTGGGGCAATGCTGATGACAGGGATGCTCCATTCTACAAGTAGATTCCAGGTTGGCACCTGTCAGTGGTTTTGGTGCATATATTAGTCACTCAGGTATCACGTGCTCACAATGTGAGCATTTGTGCCACAGAACGTGTGAAGTTTTATTAGACTATTTAAAATTTAAAGACAGAATTCTAGACCAATTGAAACCACACCACAAATATCAAGTCAGTCTGGTTTGAGCACAAGTAGTGAGCAATAGAGTAAAAAACGAACTGTTTGGAGAACAGATTTAATTTCATAAGTGATGAAAGCATACATAACTAATTGGTGATTGTTAAGTACAAACAGCAATGGAAAACTCAAATATAATTGTGTTAAGCAAGTGATCATGATTGTCAAGTGTGGTAGGCCCCATAGGGATGTATTTCTTGTGAGTAAAGAACAATGAAGTGAGTGTTCAGTGTGCGCTTATGAACAGAATTAGTGGAAGTTTTGAGGAGATGCATCAATAGGTATACCATTAGGAACTTAAGTAATTTGGTATGTGTATCTTGGGCATAAGTCCGATGCTGTTGGTAGTGAGCAAGCCCAGTTCCTATAACTTTAGCCAGCCAAATAATTATTCCTATAACCAAAATGAGAGCCAGCTTAGAACATGGAACTTAGAAATATATTCAGCATATAGCCATAGTTCTCACTGAGAAGATGTACTATAATTGTGAAACTGACATATTCTGTATCATAATGAGAGGTCACAGTTTTGAACTATGGATCATGCAGATAAATAAAAAAATTCCCTCCCTCCCTCCCTCCCTCCCTCCCTCACACACACACACACACACACACACACACACGCACACGCACACACATAAGGCAATTCAGTTGTACATGACCTCAACTGAACAGTAAATTTACATTTCACAGAAATCATGAAATGCAGATGGTACACTTAATTATCAGAATCTGAGATATTAGCCACTACTAAGAATATTCCTGCACTTTATTTTTTAAAGAGAAGTAATTTATTTGCACCATATATAGATACTGATTTTTAGTTTTAGTACTTACCTGCTCTGGATGTGCAATGTATGGAACAGTTTTTGGAGAGACACATTCAGTCTTAGTCTTGGTAAATGAACGAGGATCTGTAGCTGTGTATTTCACAAGGCATTTCCCAGATGCATCCTTTTCTGTTGTTTCCACATCAAGCAACTGGAACTGTTGACATTATCATAATTAACACAAGTAAGAGTGCTATGTGGATACTTTGTTAGTGTATCCTGATGCTCTCATACCATTTTTAAAAAGTACCTGGAAAAGACTTGCTATTCCTTTTTTAAGGTTCACCATTGAGAGATCTTCACCACTGGCCACAAACATATGCTCCACTTTTCCATTATTCCAATGAACATAAAATGGACTGTTATTAGTTGTGTCAAGTTTTGATGCATGGCCAACAAAGCCTTCGGGTGATGGAGCCTTCCGAGATTTAATGTGTAGCCGAGGATTCAGCAACTGAAACACAAATTTAATTTAGTAACAAAAAGTCCATGATCATTTGTGGACTTCATTTCCTGAACAATAAAACATCTCTGCTTTCTTTGTGCCACTCAACACTTCATTAATTGCTATTCTTCAACATACTATACATCTTTTGGCTGGAACAATAATGCTCTAAATTTAACAAATTTCTCTGAGAGAGTACTGAAGACAGAAAAAGATAAGTATTT
The DNA here is from genome assembly GCF_023864345.2 of Schistocerca serialis cubense. Lineage (NCBI taxonomy): Eukaryota > Metazoa > Arthropoda > Insecta > Orthoptera > Acrididae > Schistocerca > Schistocerca serialis. Next base: position 287,534,891 of record NC_064639.1, read on the forward strand.
TTAAAGAAGTAAACAAGTAATTGCGATGTGATTGGACTGCATAATTTGTTGGGTTAGTGTCATTCCATGAAAATTGATGGTTTTCTTGTATCTGTAACACTTCCTGCTCCTTTGTTTAGTGACACATCAGCACAGTTCACAAATTCAAAGCTTTGCTGTATCTAATGTCATATTCAGACCTATCTGTTTTTCATTTTCATGTTAATACTTCAATGTAAACTGTACAAATGTTACATCTGTAACCACAGAATGTCCAGTTAATATTATAAGATTTTACTGCTAGCTTTCAATGGAAAGAATCCAGTCAGATCGAAAATAATAACACATGTGAAAATTTTACAAGTATCTCACTTCAATTAGCTAGGATGTGAGAGGAATTTTAACTGTGATAAAGGCACTAATAGATAGGTTTATAAATGTCACGCTACCACATGACCAATTGGAAAAATTTTCAGAAGGAAAACAAAAATGGAAGACAAATGAAATTCTATAAAGTTGTTGTTGTACCTACTCTTGTATATGGTTCCAAATCACGGACAATATAAAAAAGGAAAACTCACATACAGGCAGCAGAGATGAAGTTCACAAGATACGTAAAGGGCTGTAATGAAATGGGTAAGATAAGGAATAAAACAGTTAGATTGGATTTAAAAATATATCCAGTTAATGACAAGATTGAAATTGTAGTGTGTGTGTGTGTGTGTGTGTGTGTGTGTGTGTGTGTGTGTGTGTGTGTGAATTTCTAAGGGACCAAACTGCTGAGGTCATTGGTCCCTAAAGATTGAAGAGAAGAGCGTGCAATGGAAGGATAATCTTGATAGACTGGCAGAAAAGAGATAACTAATAAATTAATGAATTATTGGCCACTATGAAGACCTCGTAAGAGGTTAATGGATGATAGAGACCAGAACAAATGACTATAGCACCTAATCCTTGGAAGGAGAAGGAGATGATGATTGCTCACAGATAAATTACTGTGTACTGCTTTTATTGTGTGTTTACATAAGAATGTTTTAGCTGATATTTTTTCATTTTCCATACGTGCAGCAATTTGGGGAAGTGAGTCTGACAGAAAGAATTGTGAAGTTTGTCTCTTTAGCTATATATATATTGTACACAATATATAGGGATTTGAAATGAAATGATCATGTGCGCTCAATTGTAGGTTAAGCAAGTGGCAGACTTCAGTTCATTGGCAGGAAATAGGAATGTGTATGAGCTGACTCATTCCACTTGCGATTCATAGATGTAGGTGCCCTCTTTTTTTTTTCTTTTTTGTGGTAAGTACACAGTTAAAGTTATACACCAATCTTTGCATCCAGATCATTGATTTATAACATGAACAACAAGGGTTACAAAAGAATTCCCTGGAGCATATCTGAAGTTACTTTAGCTTGTGTTGATAACTCTGCACATCACACTAAATCTCTCTACAAAGAAATTCTCAAACCAGTCCCAAATTTCATTCAATACAAATATGATACTTTTCCATGTGTTTTCAGCACAATCAAATCAGAATTTCGTAAAGATTCCCTTCTCATTTTAGTTCCCTCCAGGGATTTGAAATGAAATGATCATGTGCACTCAACTCTAGGTTAAGCAAGTGGCAGACTTCAGTTCATTGGCAGGAGACAGGAAAAATGCAATCATTCGACAAAGGAAACTGCTTAAAAATTATGCATAAGGCCTATCTTAGAATATTGCTCAACTACTTGGGACACATCTCAGTCATAGGAAACTGAATGTATACATGTATGCATGTATGATCACATGTTTATCTGAGTCATAGGGGAGCATCATGGACATGAACCCAAGACACCTGAAAATAGATGCCAACTGTCTCATGAAAGCATACTTACAAAGATTCAAGAACTAGCATTTAATGTGGAACCTACTACAACCACTTACATACCATTCCCATAGAAACAGCAAAGAACAGATTATATTAATTACACCATTCACAGAGGCATTTAAGCAATCCAGTTCCCAAGGCTTTATATCAAATGGAACAAGGAGCCATAATAAATAGTATGAAGGGAAGTACCCTCTGTTAAGTTCCAGTTTGCTGAGTATAAATATAGGCACTACCAAAAAACTACACGGAATTTCAATATCACTGTAAAAAATTAGTCTGGCTTTGAAATAACAACACAACTATACAAGCCGTAGATGGCATTTTGGACAGCATTAACCGTTAACCACTCTTTGAATAAATAAAGTAGCAGGAATTTCCTGTGACTTCACAAAAGAAGCTGATAGTGTGGACCACCCTGCTGCTACATGATCTATAAATACATGGGGTCAGGGAAATTATGTGGAGCAGTTCAGGTCATATCTGTGTCATTCCATATCAAGCAGACCAGGGTCCCTGATCAAACATTCCCTAATCTGATGAAATTTTGTGGGAAGGTTCACAATGTCCTGTATGGATAAGCACAAAGTTTCAAAAGTTTCAGCTTGATATGTCTTTTGGTTACATTTCTACAGCTGCTTTTAGATAGAAGTCCCAAGCTTGCACTATTTACATGCATGCCATAACTTTTATTACAGGTACTCTTGACTTACAAGTGCCTGCTTTTGTATACTTAAAACAACTTTTTATCTGAAATAATAATATATTATTGATTAGATTTTAAATACATCTGATGCCAGCTGTACTTTTTTTTGGAATGACAGAAAATTCATTGTTCGACTTGGAGAGCCCTACCTTAACCAGCCTTAAATCATAAAAGGATGCATTCAGCCAGAAATTGGTAATATGACACATAACCATGCTGTCTTCTTGTACTTTTTGTACAGCAGCCTCTGTCCTTCTCTATCAAAATATATGAACCTGCAAATTTGATGAACACATTTGGTGTGCCAAATTTTAGATAGTTATGTGTTTCAGTATTTTTTATCTTGTTATATCCTGTATTGACAATATTGTTAGTAGTTACAATTATTATGTAAAAGAAAAGTTTCTTCTAGATTTAGGAGTATCAGACCATAAAGTGCTATTTGTATCGCTACCGAAGCAAAATGCAGTCTGCACAACAAAAAGAGTAGGAATTTCAGTCAAGAAAATGTGGAAGTATTTTGTAAAAAACTAAGCCAAACCAAGTGGACAGTCAGCAAACACACTTCCACAAGTGACAATCACAATAATTTTTTAACTGAATTCTTGGGCATATTCAGTGAATACTTCCATTTTGTAACAGTGAGGACCAGGTCCCATAAAGTAGATCATGGGCAACAAAAGAAATTAGAGTGTCTAGTGCTACTAAGAGGAAACTGCATATGGAGGCAAAAGTAAATCAAAGCCCTGAATTTCTTAAATATGTAAGCACATACAAAAAAACATTCAACAAACTAGTTAAACTAGCAAAACGTACTGCGACAGAATACTGGCCACAATCTGTAGTTTTTAATGGTGTACGTAAATTATAAATATGTCTTACTGATGAAGATATTTCAGAATTGGTGTGAATTGTAAGCCAAGGCACTTTTAAATACTTTCCAATTCAATTCAATTCAATTTTTAAAACATTATGTACAAACCTGTAACAGTTAAGCTTTTTATTCTTGTAAATATGCATTTCTGTATTAGTTTATTCAATTATGTGTACATTGTCACTATGTGTTGCCAATGGCTAAATTGAGTACACACTCAAAGGCCAAATAAAAAAATTTAAAAAAAACTTCATTTCAAATGCAAAAAACAAATCAATAGCTGTTTGGTCTGTTATAAGAAGCGAATTTGGCAGTGAGGCAGAGAGAAAATGCCCTTCTAAAATAGTGATAAATGGTAGAGCTGTTACAGAACCCAGTACCATTTGTGAATCATTCAATGACTTTTTCATAAACTGTAACAAATTTGGTGACTGTTCACCACCAAAAACAAAGCCCAATATGACAGACAGTAATTACCCATGTTTTAAGTTTTCTCATGTTTCCAAATCCAGATGTCATCAAAATAATAATATCCCTAAAAAATTCAAAATATGTGGGGTGGGATGAGGCCTCCACTGAAATAATAAAAATAGTCCATAACAGTATTGAATATCCACTGTCTTTCATAATCACTTAATATTTTGATGAGGGATGTTTCCCAGATCGATTAAAATATGCAGAAGTTCAGCCAGTACATAAAAAAGGCAAACAAGATGAATTGGGCAACTATAGGCCAATTTCACTGTTACCAGTTTTCTCAAAAATATTTGAAAGAGCTGCATGTGATCAGATTGAAAATCACAATTCATGTAACAGCATTATCTTATGCAATCAGTATGGTTTCAGAAAAGGCCGCAGCACAATCCATGCAATAAATGAATTAGTTACAAAAGTCAGCAGATGGCTTGATGACAGAATGTGTGTGTCAGGCATCTTTTGTGACCTGTTCAAAACCTTCAACACAGCAAATCATAACCTGCTTCTCCAAAAATTGGCGCGCTATGGTTTTCAAGCAAAATCTCTTAGCTGGATGTCATCATACTTGGCAAACAGAAAACAAAGAGTACTTATTAACATCAATGGCAAGAAGTTTCTCTCTGGCTGGAAACACAGTCAATCAGGTGTTCCACAAGGCTCAATATTAGGGCCACTACTTTTTCTGTATTATAATAATGATATGCCATGCCAGATCCAGTCTGATACTATCCTCTATGCAGATGACTCAACAGCTGTAGTCTGTTTTGAGTCAAAAACTTGACATTAAATTTTGCAAAAACAGAAATTGTTCATTTCACCACAAAACAATCTGCACAGTCTATAAGTGAAAAAAGGTAAATGAAAAAAAATTAGAGTCTGCAGACTATGTCAAATTCCTTGGCATATTAGTCAATAAAAACCTGTTATGGAGTCACCATGTGGACAACATAATGGGTCGACTGAATAGCCTTGTATATATTATGAATATCTTGTATAGTATTTCATTTAGCTGTAAGAAAAACTGTATATAATGCATATTTTGTTTCAGTCATTAGGTATAGTATAATTTTATGGAGGTGTGAAAAAACAAATTTACTTAGAGCTTTTAGGCTACAAAAAAGAATCATCTGAGCAATGTTGGGAGCAAAACCAAAGCAACATCGTAAACCTTTATTTATAAAACTAGATCTAATGAGCATTCGAAGCATATACATCCATGAAACTCTCACTTTCATGAAAAGAAACCCACAACTTTTTGAGGGCAACTGCTTCTTGCATCAATATGATATTAGATATAGAACGAGCTACATGTTACCTACCCACCGATTAAAATCATATGAAAAAAAACCGTACTATATGGGCATGAAATTTGTAAATAAAATATGGAAAGGTATGGATGACCCAAATGTAAAAGGTACCAAAAGAGACCTGGAAAAATATCTGAAAGATAAATGTTACTATAGTGTAGAAGATTTCTTAAATGGCAACAATGCATTAATAGTGTAATTAAAATACCTCTTTGAAAATGTTACACCATATGTATTATTAGTTTATTGTCCACTTTTAGTATTACTATATATAGTGTAAAACTGACAAGTCCCCTATGTCACAATCTTTGATTGTATAAGGCATGTTATGTGATAATAAAAACGGAAATGGAAATGAAAGAAAATTCTTTAAGCTTCAGAAACTATATAGTTTAATTTTTGTCCCATGCATGCTTATGGCTGAAATAATTGCTCAAAGTTATTATTTTTCACACACAATACATATGTCTGAATGTAACAATGAGCAAACAGAAAGTAAAATCAGCGAAAACTGTTTTTATATCAATAAAAATACAAGTGTCATTATGTGTAAATCAATTTTCAAGCAATAATCAGCAATAAATATATAAAACTCTACACCTACTTATGGATGAAATGACCCCCAAAAGATTTTGGAGATTCATTACTGATTTCTTATAACATTAAGACAGAACTGAAAAAACTGCCAAACCATATTTGTTGAAGGAATATGTTTTTCTTCTTCTCTGAACTGCCAGTTTCTCTCTGGTGTTGATCTTGTGATTAGCTTGCTCTTAGAAATATTTGTGACTCAACTAATTTGTGTTTTGTGAAATGGACCAAGTAGTGCCTGACTTTTTTTTCCTTTTTTTTTCTCTCGAGATTGCACTGTCTCTTGAGCCTCACTATTTTATTATGGTAAAAATCACCTTAAGCCAGTAAAAGGAATGTCACTGATGGACAAAAAGCTTTTAAAACTTAAATCTTGACTTGGTTTTACAGAAGATGCCCAAATTTGTTCATACCATAAAGCCCTGCTGATGACAAAATTCCAGTTACTGCAAAATACCCACTGTAATCCACAAGGGAAAACCAAACAAAGTTATGAAGGGTTTACAACCAACTGGCATTTCCCATGTTAAAAAGTTGTAACTGTTGGCTTAAAAGTTTTCAACCCTAGCCAGAAGCTTTGTCCCACATGCAGACAAGAATTTTCTCATAAGCAGCTACAGCCTCTGGATGAGCAAGAATCAATGTCTACTGTTTATATTGGGCCAGTTGGTGTTCACTGCACAGTGGATACTTCTCTAATAACTATTGGAGATTTATCTGTACAGCTTCAAAAAAATTAGCAAAAGGGATTCAACGAGTTATGTAAGGCAGAAAGCAAAAGGTTCCATCACCAATGATACAGTAGCAGCTGCTGGTGTGAGCTCCACTGATGTGAAAACACAAATGGTGAAGCAATGCCAGAAATGTAAGGATATGAACTTTTTAACTGATCAACTAAGAAATGAATCGCATCATTCAAATTGTTCCAACAAGTTTCAGATTTTGACCCTGTCCCTAGCAGATGGATTATAGAACAAACAGCAAATGGATTTTTAATATTTCTGCTAGAATGGCGAAGCAAGCAAGGAAACTAAAGATGGAGGCTGGCACCATTTCATTTCAAAATACTAGTGTTCACAACTGAGGCATGTAAAAGAAAATCTTCAGATGGTGAAGTGACTATTTTGACAGCATTTGCTGAGACCTATTCATTTGCCATTCAAGATGCTGTTCAAGTGTTTCATTGGGAGAACAGCCAAGCCACATTAGATGCCTTTGTGATTTATTTTAGTAGTAAAGAACTACAGAATATAAGCATCTGTATTATTAGTGACTGCCTTTGTCATGATATCATCACAGTTCATGCATTCATAATGTGGCTGATTAAATATTTGAGGATAATTATAGGAGAAATGAAGCACATTGACTATGTTAGTGATGGATCTACTGCTCAATACAAGAATTTTATCAATTTGTGCCTGGATAAAAAGAACTGTGGACTCAGCCATGGAAAATCTCCTTCAGATTAAATTAAAGAAACAGCTAAAAAACTGGTAGTTCATGCTAGTTTGCAGAGGCCTTATGATAAAATAATGATGCCCCTTATCTGTTTAAGTTCTGCAATGACAACATTTCAGGCATAATCTTTTTTACATTACACAGAAGTAAAATGAAGAAATTCAGTTTGGTCGGGAAAGAAGCTTGCCAAAGGCTACACAATTTCTGGGACAAACGAAAATCACTAGTTCAAGCCCAAACATTTACACAAGATCAAAGTAAGCAGAGTTTCCAATGATGCTTCAGCATCTACAGTTAAAACATTTAAAGCACACAAGGGAATTCCGGCTGTTACCACTACAACATTATCACCAGGAATTTTGCTTGTGCATATGACAATGCTTGGTTGGTGTAAATGTTTGAGACATTTTATTAGAAGAAATAGATCCTGTGATCAGATTTACACCTCCCCATGGTTCTACCCATTCCTTCCACTCACCATATTTTAAAAATACCTGCTGGATCCCAGAGCAACACATATTTAAAATCACAAAAGCACCATTAACAACTTCAGGAAAGCAATGTACTATTAGCAATTTATTCAGTCTAAAAGGGTAAAGAACTCTTATAGTTGTACAGTGTGTTTGAAGTCCTACCTTGCTAGATTTTCATTTGTTTCGTGTCTGCTTACAGCTTGAAATTGATTTGTGCATAACTAAACTTGTATTTCTATTGACATCAAAATTATCTTCACCTACTTTACTTTCTGTTTACTCAGCAATGTCACATTTGAGCATATACACTGTGTGTGAAAAGTAATAACTTCGAGCCATGTTTTTCAGGCATAAGCAGGCATGGGTCAAACATTAAACTGCATAGATTCTGAGGTTTAGAGAATACTCTTTCTGGATATAAGATGATAAAGGAGGTTGAAGAACAGATAGCTGATATTTGGGCCTCCAAAACTATCCAAAATATGGCACACAAATTATCACCAAATTTGCAGGTGCATGTATTTTAATAGAGAAAGACAGCAGCTATTATACAGAAACACAAGGATCCAACATGGCTGCGTGTCATAGAACAAGTTCTTGGGTTTATCTGTCCATAAAATTATGATTTATGACTGGTTAAAGATGAGCTCTCCAACCCATAAAATATAAATTTTCTACCATTTTTGAAGAAGTACAGCTGTCCACAGATGCATTCAAAAATTGTAATCAGTATTATGAGGGTTTGCTGAAAAGTAATGCCTCCAAATTTTTTTACGTCAAAACTCAAAGCTTTTAAAATAAAATGTTATTAAAAGCTCACGGTGTGCTGGAGGGACCAGGCCTCAGGTCATGGTGCCATCTGTCTATTACATTTGCTTCCTTCACCGACTTCACATTAGAGCAAGCTTGGTGTATAGCATAAGACATATGCGACAAGCAGAGTTCTACCCACTGAGTTGTAGGATCTTCAGGAAACCTTCCACAAGAACAGCTACTTGGACACAGATAAGACATGCTCTCCAGCCAAACAAGGAGGAGACAGATGACGATCTGGAAGAGGACACAAAGTGCTAGACATGCCTTCCATACGCTGGACCACCCACAGCCAAGATTGCCAGGAGTCTGGAGAAAAATAACATTCGAATTATTCTCCATACAGTGCTTATTCCACAGCACGCTCAGAACACATGAGAAATGTTCATCTCAGTCAAATTGACAAAGCTGCAGTCACAGAGCACAGCCTTAATGAAGATACAGACCAAGGTGCTGTGCGGGGCAAACTACTTCTGGCATTCAATCATCAAAGAGGTAGTGCAGATAGGGGTCCACAAGGATCCTGTCAATCAAGATAGTGGTTTCCAGCTGAGCTCTGCATGGGGTATAATAGTTGCAAGAACACACCAAGAGCATCCTGACATGGAAGCAATAAAGGCAGCTGATGGAATAGACAGGCAGCCAGGATGTGATGCCCGGACTCTCCAGTGAGTGCCCTCCCCCACTAGCATCCATGGCTCTCCCCATTACCATCTGCAGCACCCCTTTTGGAGGTGTCCAATTGGCACAGCTTTTGCAGACGAGGCAGACGAGCCTGTGGTCCAATCTCCTGAGTTCAGGGAAACTAGTATCAGGTTGGAGGCAAAACATTGTAGCAGTGACTGCATTCCCTCAGCAGCTGAGTACTGGGTATCCCCAAGGCACACAGTTCTGTATTCATCGATTTGCTCAACAAGTCTAATGGTGGCCATTCCAACACAAGACACTATGCAATGAACACATTTTAGTTCCTGATTGTATATGGCTTCACATGTTCTACCTTTGATGACTTAAAATTTACCAGTGCTGAGAATGGCACAAAGGGTAGTGAATGGGTGTATGGGGTAGATTTTATGGTGAGAACATTATTGCAGGAGTATGAATTTTGCAGTAAAGGTATCAATCTTGGAATATCATAAGTTTTGACAAAGAGGTTATGGTGATTACGAGAAGGGAAGGTGACAATGGGTAGTATGGGTAAAAAATGAGGGAGAAACTAACTCATTTCTGTGCTTGAGAAAGTCATAGATCTCTATTCATTTCACTTCTAATTTCTTTTCTCTCACTCTATCTTTGTTGCTCAATCTGACCCCTCATTTCTGCACTGAAGATTGCACACAGTTTACCAGTGTAGTACCTGAGTGCAGCCTTCAGTCCAGAGATGATAGACCACACTCAGAAAGATGGAATACAAAAAAAGAAATGCACACTGTTTACCAATCTCCTAACCACAGTGTAAGGTCTAATAATTAGCACTGCTGCCTCTTAGATTGCAAGATCACGGGTTCTATTCCTGGCCAGGTAGGGTATTTTCTTCATTCAGGGACTGAGAGGGTGTTGCTCTAATCATTTCATCTGATCTTCACTGACATGCAAGTTGCTGAAGTGGCATCAAATAGAAAGACTTGCAGCAGGCTGCCAAAAAGCCCCAGATGGAGTTTCCTAGCCAATAGTGCCATACAGTTATTTCATTTCGTCAATCTACTCTATCACTTGCCTCCTCCAACTTTTTTTCCTCACTCTTGTAAGTAGGTCCCTCTTATCTTGGTGTGTGAGTGATCTGCCCCTCACTTCAGTCCTGTCCCAAGCTATCCTCTTTCCTCCCTGAGAAATGAACTACTAGCTTTGAAAGCTAGGACAGTGTAATGTATTTTTAAGTGTGTCTGTTAGCAGTACAGGAATTTTGCCTCTGACTGGTACCTACTGGGCAGCTGTTCAGTGACCTTTTAATTTTAGAGTAAAAAGTGAAAAATTTGACATAGGCCTATCTAAACCCATCAAAATCCACTAAAGATCAAACTGGATATAACAAGATTATTTACATATTAAACAGACAAGTCAATCAGGACCTTGGACCACCAGGCTAATAATTGATGTACAGAAAACATTTCAACTAGCTAACATTACAATTTCCCGGGTTTGAAATCCATAAAAGTTCACTATAATAGGTATAGCAGGCAGTGAATAGGGAACAAAGTTTGCTGTGTCCTTTTGAAGGGAATCACCCTTGAACACACCATATCTAGTTAACAATAGAATATTTAAATTTGGATGTCTGTATACAGACTTGGACCCCACCCCTGTTGTATTGGGTCCAGTTTCTTAATTGATGACTCAGAGATACAGATAGGACAAGCTAAACATAAAAGCACGTATGAGATGAGGAGGAGGAGGAGTAGCAGCAAATTGTAAAGAAGCAGCCATTGAAACGTAACAGGAAATAATGATGCAGTTAATAAAGGAACAAGATGAAAAGGGGTGTTAACTCTTATCACACATAAAGTGAATCATGTAGATAATTTTATGGTGTTCAGGCTGCCAATATACTAGTATGAAAATACTAGTATATTGGAAATAAGCTTAACATAAGAGCTCTATCCAACATCTATCTATTGTGTTTTACTGCAGATAAAAATGTTAGTTTGTTTTGTCAATGAAAATAATCAATTTTTGAAAATATAATAAAATTGGATACATAAAAAAATCTACTCATCAAGCAGCAATGGGAAAAACATATATAAAAGTTAAGTAAATGTGCAAGCTTTTGGAGCCAGTGGCTCCTTCTTGTGGTAGAATGGTTTACGGGGAAGCATGAGGGATGAAGGAAAATGACTGCCAAGATTTAGGAAATGGGTAGCATTGGGAAAAACTCCAAATCATGGGAGCCTTACCAGACAGGATGAGAAAAAAGTCTTTTACTCTCATCCTGTCCTCTAAGTCTCCCCTGACCTGGGGTTCTGGGTGACTTTTCTGAAGTCTCCCCATTTCATAAACCTTGTCAGTCATTTTCCTTCATCCCTCTTCCTTCCCCTTCAACCCTTCTGCCAGAAGGTAGTGCTGGGTCCAAAAGCTTGCACATGTACATAACCTTTACAATGTTTTCTCCTCTCACCACTTTGTGAGTAGATTGTTTATCTATCCCATTAGCTTATTTTCTGTTATACAACTGGAAATAATAAGAATTAACTATGCAATAGCTATTGATACGAACAGCCAGTAAAGCAGAACATATTACACAGACCTTTTAAAAGAATGTAACATTCATACTCTGACTGCAAGACGACCACAAATTCACCAACACACCTATCTCAATGTGTGCAGAACTTGGGATCGAATGACAGTCTCAGATACTTGACACAGTCCTTACACTCTTACAACTATTTTCAGTGTGAGCACACATCAAGACATTAGACACTGTGGGGTGTAATGAAACCCAGCACTTATACAGCTCATGTTTTCATCGCAAGAAGATGTACGGCATCTAGGAACCAATGGATACTGACTGTGGTGATGTATTGCAGATGTCCAGCTGACATTTAAGGAACTGTGTGAATAGAATAAAATCACCAATAAACTGGGAGGGATTGTATTCAGAACTGTTTCAAACTAGGAGGAGGTAAGACTTTCAATGAGCAGTGACAGCTTCAAATAATGGTGGAACAACATAGTCCTTTTGATCAATGTCACAAAAATCTAGGGTCACTAGTTTTCTTGGAGATAAAGAAAATGGGAAACTGAACAATTAAAACAGGCCATTTGCATGAGAGAAGGGGTATAATCTGTTGCTCATTGCTGATTTAAGGAATTTTCTGTTGTCAGCTGTGGCTCTGCAGTCATTTTCGCCCACTGACTGATTTCCAACAGCATCTCAAGACCACAGGTTGCAGGTGGCCTGTCCAATATTTTCACAATATCAGAAGATGGACAAAGTAATTTGTTGGACCCTCAGCCTGGCACTAGAGTAGACAGTACGGTACACCCAATTTTCACCTGTCAGCACTTCACTCAGCTCCTGGACTAATGACTGTTATGTGGTAGTACTAATGCAACTCCTTTTAGGGAGCCCACACATAGAATAATTAATATACTAGAAAAATGTTCAATTTCCCAGATTCACTGGAAATATAAATTTCTAATGCCTTCATTTGTTTTAACATTTAATATTTCCCATTAGCTGTTTTTTTTTCCATGTAACTTGTTCCCAACTCTAAAATTTGATTACTGTTGATATGCATTTTTTCACTGCTTAGTGACAGCCCATCAAAAGTAGCCTCTGAAGAATCTCAATAACTCCTTTAAATTGATCCAGTGTAGTATAAAAGAAGAAGACAATAAAAGAATGTAACACAGCAGAAGTGATAACAATAAACAACTGATACATACATTAATCCTTGTTCCATAGATCATGAATACGAGATTTCATAATGATGTGGAATGTGTAACTTTAATGTAAGTTTTCTTTACACAAAATAATTAATTACCTTTATTTTACAGTTACTACTTCATATCTAAAAATTGTTCTATTGAGTAGAAGGAATTGTCATTCAGAAATTCTTTTGCTTTTAAATGTTTGGCTATCTGTCAGACTTATAATGCTATTTGGCAAATTACCATTTTTGTGGCAGGATAATTCACTCCTTTCTGCAAAAAAAGTGAGATTTAATCTGGAATAGTGAAGATAATCCTTTCTTCTAGTGTTGTACGTATGCATCTTGCTGTTATTTTTGTATTGGGATGGGTTATTAATTACAAATTTCCTAAGTGAATGTATGTATTGCAAAGGTACTGTGAGTATCCCGAGTTCCTCAAATACATATCTGCATAGTGATCTTGGGTGGGCTCCAGCTATTATTCTGATTACATGCGTTTGTATAATGAATACTTTCTCTCATAGTGATGAATTGCCCCATATGAAAGCAGTGAATGAAAACAGGCATAGTAGGCTAATTTACTGATATGTTTATCACCAAAATTTGCAATAACCCTAGTATCATAAGTAGCTGAACCTGTTTCAGTAGATCATCAATGTGTTTCGTCCAATTCAATTTCTCACCAATGCACAGGCCCAGAAATTTTGAATATTCTACCTTAGCAACACACATCTGTTCACAGTCTATACTTATCAGTGGTGTAATGCCATTTACTGTGCAGCATTGTGTAAACTGTGTTTTCCCAAAATTTTGTGAGAGTCCATTTGCAGAGAACCACTTAATAATTTTTCTGAAAGACATTCTTTACAATTTCCTTAGCTGATTCTTGCTTATTGTGTGTGATTACTAAACTTGTATCACCAGCAAAAAGAATTAGCTTTGCATCTTCATGAATATATAGTAGCAAGTCATTAATATTCAGGGTATTACAAAAAGGTACAGCCAAACTTTCAGGAAACATTCCTCACACACAAATAAAGAAAAGATGTTATGTCGACATGTGTCCGGAAACGCTTAATTTCCATGTTAGAGCTCAATTTAGTTTCGTCAGTATGTACTGTACTTCCTCGATTCACCACCAGTTGGCCCAATTGAAGGAAGGTAATGTTGACTTCGGTGCTTGTGTTGACATGCGACTCATTGCTCTACAGTACAAGCATCAAGCAAATCAGTACGTAGCATCAACAGGTTAGTGTTCATCACGAACGTGGCTTTGCAGTCAGTGCAATGTTTACAAATGCGGAGTTGGCAGATGCCCATTTGATATATGGATTAGCACGGGGAAATAGCCGAGGCGCGGTACGTTTGTATCGAGACAGATTTCCAGAACGAATGTGTCCTGCCAGGAAGACGTTCGAAGCAATTGATCGGCGTCTTAGGGAGCACGGAACATTCCAGCCTATGACTCGCAACTGGGGAAGATCTAGAATGATGAGGACACCTGCAGTGCATGAGGCAATTCTTCGTGCAGTTGACGATAACCCTAATGTCAGCGTCAGAGAAGTTGCTGCTGTACAAGGTAACGTTGACCACGTCACAGTATGGAGAGTGCTACAGGAAAACCAGTTGTTTCCGTACCATGTACAGCATGTGCAGGCACTATCAGCAGCTGATTGGCCTCCACGGGTACACTTCTGCGAATGGTTCATCCAACAATTTGTCAATCCTCATTTCAGTGCAAATGTTCTCTTTAGGGGATGAGGCTTCATTCCAACGTGATCAAATTGTAAATTTTCACAATCAACATGTGAGGGCTGACGAGAATCCACACGCAATTGTGCTATCACGTCATCAACACAGATTTTCTGTGAACATTTGGGCAGGCATTGTTGGTGATGTCTTGATTGGGCCCCATGTTCTTCCACCTACGCTCAATGGAGCACGTTATCATGATTTCATACGGGATACTCTACCTGTGCTGCTAGAACATGTGCCTTTACAAGTATGACACAACATGTGGTTCATGCACGATGGAGCTCCTGCACATTTCAGTCCAAGTGTTCGTGCGCTTCTCAACAACAGATTCGGTGACCGATGGATTGGTAGAGGCGGACCAATTCCATGGCCTCCACGCTCTCCTGACCTCAACCCTCTTGACTTTCATTTATGGGGGCATTTGAAAGCTCTTGTCTACGCAAACCCGGTACCAAATGTAGAGACTCTTCGCACTCGTATTGTGGACGGCTGTGATACAATATGCCGTTCTCCAGGGTTGCATCAGCGCATCAGGGATTCCATGCGACGGAGGGTGGATGCATGTATCCTTGCTAATGGAGGACATTTTGATCATTTCCTGTAACAAAGTGTTTGAAGTCACACTGGCACGTTCTGTTACTGTGTGTTTCCATTCCATGATTAATGTGATTTGAAGAGAAGTAATAAAATGAGCTCTAACATGGAAAGTAAGCGTTTCCAGACACATGTCCACGGAACATATTTTCTTTCTTTGTGTGTGAGGAAAGTTTCCTGAAAGTTTGGCCGTACCTTTTTGTAACACCCTGTATATACAGAATAAAAATAGACCCAAGACTGAACCCTGTGGGACACCATTCTTGATAACTTCTAGCTGGAGGACTCTGCTGATTTTTGCACACTATCTGTACTGTTAATTTCAACCTTCTGCATTCCTCCAGTTAAATATGAATTAAACCCCTTGTGAACTGTCCCACTCATATCACAATACTTAAGCTTATCTAGAAGAATTTCATGATTCACACAATCAAAAGTCTTTGAGAGATCACAAAATATCCCAATGGGTGATTTTCAGTTATTTAATGCATTTAATACTTGATCAGTCAAAGCATATACAGCATTTTCTGTTGAAAAGCCTTTCTGAAAACCAAACTGGCATTTTGTTAGTACTTCATTTTTTCAAATATGTGATGCTACTCTTGAATACATTACTTTTACAAGAATTTTGGATAAAGCTGTCAGAAGTGAGATTGGGTGGTACTTGTTAGCATCAGAATTTTAGGCAATGGTTTAACAATAGCGTATTTCAGTCGATCTGGAAAAATGCGTTGTTTCAGTGAGGTATTACATATGTGTCTGAGAATCCTACTCATTTGTGGGGAACAAGCCTTTAGTACTCTGTTGAAAAAGCCATCAATTCCATGTGAGCTTTTACTTTTGCGTGAATTTATAATTTTTCTCATTTCAGTAGGAGAGGTGGGTTGAATTTCAATTTTATCAAATTGCATAGGTATTGCCTCTTCCATACACTGTCTTGCATTTTCTAATGAATAGCTGGATCCTATTTTCTCTACAACACTTAAAAAATGATAATAAAAATACTCTCTACTTCTGACTTCTTGTTAACAAACTTTTCATTGTGTTTGATAGAAATACAGTCTTCCTGTGCTCTCGGTTGCCCTGTTTCCCTTTTAACAATATTCCAAATTGTCTTAATTTTATTATCAGATGTACTAATCTCAGACATCAGTACACATACTTCTAGACTTTTTAATAACTTTTCTTAGTACAGTGCAGTAGTCTTTATAAACTTTCACTGTTTTGGGATCATTACTCCTCCTAGCTATAAGATACATTTCCCTTTTCTGTTTACAAGATGTTTTCTTATATTTATGTTGTCTTCAGTCCAAAGACAGGTTTGATGCAGATCTCCATGCTACCCTACTCCATGCATGCCTCTTCATTTCTGAATAATTACTGCAACCTACATCCTTCTGAACCTGCTTATTGTATTCTTCTCTTGGTCTCCCTCTACAAATTAACCTCTCCACACAATTTCCTTCCAGAATCAAGTTGGTGATCCCTTGATGTTACAGAATGTGTCGTATCAATCAATCCCTTCTTTTAGTCAAGTAGTGTCACAAATATCTTTCCCCCTCAGTCTACATCTACATCACACACCACAAGCCATCTAATGGTACATTACAGAGGGTACTACTGATGGCACTGTTCCACTCATGAATGGCATGAGGGAAGAATGTCAGTAAGTCTCTGTATTACCTCTAATTTATCAGATTTTCTTGTCATCATCATTTAGTGAATATGTTGCCCAACTCTCATTTGAAATTTCAATAGTAAACCTCTCTATGATGCACATCATTTGCATAACACATCTTGATTTTATAGTTTATAGACAAGATTCCCATTCTCCTAAAATGTCTGTGTGTGTGGCAGGGAGGGAGGGGGAGGGAGGGGGAGGGAGGGGGGTGGCACTCAGTGACAAGATTATCATCTTCCAAAAATGTCTTAATTCTGGAGCACAACACATGTTCCCTAATTCTACAACAGATTAACAGCAACAATATAGGCCTACAAATATGTGCATCTGTCCAATAACCGTTATTGACACCAAGACTGACCAGCATTTTCCAGTCACTAGGTACCCCTTCATTGCTCCACCAATCCATGATAAACTACTGCTAGAAGGGGAGCAAGTCCTTTTGCATAACCTATGTAGAATCTTATAGGTACCTCATCTGGTCCTGATGTCTTTCCACAGCTAAGTGATTGTAGTTGCTTTTCATAATCAGTGCTCCCTCATTAGTTACATAATTCATGCATCTAATCTTCAGCATTCTTCTGTAGCACCCAAGGCAACACTCCAGACAAATACCTTCAGAAAATACTTTCTAACACTTAAACCCACATTCGATTTTACCAGTTTCTTTTATTCAGTCTACATTTTATATCCTCTTTACTTTGGTCATCATCAGTTATTTTACTGCCCAAACAGTAAAACACAGCTACTACTTTCTGTGTGCCATTTTCTAATCTAATTCCTACAGTAAAGTGTGATGTTATTGAACTACATTCCATTACCCATGTTTTGCTTTGTTGGTGTTCCTCTTAAATCGTCCTTTCAAGACACTGTCCATTCCATTAAATTGCTCTTCCAAGTCATTTACTATCTCTGACAGAATCATAATGTCATCAGCAGATCTCAACTTTTTATTTCTTCTCGTTGAATTTTAGTTCCTTCTCCTAGTTTCCCTTACTACTTACTTGATATACTGGTTGAATAACAATGGGGATAGTTAAAAACCTTGTCTCACTTGCTCCTTAACCACTGCTTCCTTTCATGGCCCTTGATCATATAACTGCCATCGGGTTTCTGTGAAATTTGTAAATAGCCTTTTGATCTCTGTATTTTAACCCTGCTACCTTCAAAATTGCAAAGAGTGTATTCCAGTAAACATTGTTAAAACCTTTACCTAAATCAGATGTCATCAAACTTTTTCCACAGCAGGCCAGATAAGTGATAAAATGGTGAGCACAGGTTGCATTATCATTCTGCACAGTACCCTGATACAATAAATTTAAAAAGAACATAATAAATTTTAGGCACTTAGCAGACAGAAGGTCTCCGCATATGTGAAGATCTCCTAGTATTCTAAACATAATATTTAAATTTAAACTGTATCACAATGTCTTATGGTCCATACATTTTTAGAAAGCATATCAGTACCGTGGGGCGGGCTGGATAAACTGGCGTCAGGAGGCCGGACCCAGCCCGTGGGCCATAGTTTCGGGAACCATGCTCTAAGTTTACAAATGCTATAAATGTACGTTTGCCTCTCCTTACCTGTCTTCTGACAAGTCATATGGTCAGTACTGCCTTGGTGTTCCTACATTTCTCTGGAATGCAAATGACTTTGCCTGAGGTCAGTTTCTACCAGTTTATCCATTCTTCTGTGATGGATTCGTGTTAGTATTTTTCAATGATGACTTATTAAACTGATAGTTATTCACTCCTGACAGAATCTGCTTTCTTTGAAACTAGAATCATCACATTCTTCCTGAAATTTGAGGGTAGTTTGCCTGTCTCATACATCTTGCACAACTGGTGGAATAGTTTTGTCATGACAAGTTCTTCCAAGGATATCAGTAGTTCTGACGGAATGTCTTCTACCCCAGGTGATTTGTTTCAACTTAGATCTTTCAGAGATTTGTCAAATTCTTCTTGCTTTATCATATTTTCCATCTCATCTATGTCTTCTTTCCTTTCCATAATATTGCCTTTAGGTTCATTTCCCTTGTATAGTCCTTCTATGTAATCCTTCCATCTTTCAGCATTCTGTTTTTTGCTTGGAACTGGTTTTCAATCTGAGCTCTAAATATTCATACAGTTGCTTCTCTTTTCTCTCAGAGGCCTCTTTAATTTTCCTATAGGCATTATCTGTGAGTAATGTTCAATAAAGATTGACATTAATGCTCATACTGTTTGTAAAAATTACTCTCACATATATTTTCCCCCTCCAAATACCCCCCCCCCCCCCCCAAATGCAATGCACTTGTCCTACCTCTTTTTCTATTCCTGGAAGTCATTTCTTAACATCTTCTTCAGGATCATCTCTAAAGCTTTCACTGCGTTGGTCTCACCAAACCGACATCACTTAAGTTACTTTTTGGCCATCAGGTTACAAAAAAGTCACTCTGAGTCAGGTTGGGATTGTAAGAGGGACGGGGTGCATTGCAGATGTCTTTTTATGCCAAGCCCTTTGATAACAGCATTAGCAACAGGCAGCCTGGCATTATTGTGATGGAGTTTCTACTGTTGAATGAGGTTCCTTCATTTTCTGGGGATATGATCCTTTATCAATTGCTTCAGGATGTTCTTATAGTAATCTGCAGTGACTGTTGTTTGTCTTGGAACTGTGTGAGTGCACACCATCTCTTGGTAAATAAAAAAAAAGAGGTGACTATGGGCTTATTGGCTGGCTACTGTGCTTGTGCTTTTTGTGGTGGGAGTTGACAATGTTGCACCCATTCTGTGCTACACCACTTCATCTCTGTCTCATAGAAGTGCATCCATGTAACAGGAGCAGTCCTCAACACATTGTTTCCAATGGTATCTGCTGTGTTACTTTGTTGTTTCTGTTATGGTAGTAACAGGTGCACCTGCTCCTCCCTGCATTTCAGCATTTTGTCAGCCATTTTTGAAAGCATGATTCCAAAGGAAACATGCCTGACAAGATATTGCAGAGTCCCCATAAGCTGTCTTCAGCCATGACAATGTTTAGAGTCGTCTGGTCAATCTCATTTTCTCTAAGTTTGCATTCCTTTTCACCTGCTGTATTTTTATATTTTCTCCTTTCATCAGTTAAATTCAATATCTCCTGTGATATCCAAGCATTTCTACTAGGCCTTGTCTTTTTACTTGTTTGATCCTCTGCTGCCTTCACAATTCTTCTATCAAGGCTACTCACTTGTCTTCTACTGTATTCTTTTCCATCATTCTTGTCAATCGTTGCGTATTGCTCCCTCTGAAGCTCTCAACTACCTGTGGTTCTTTTAAATTATTCAGGTCCCATCTCCTTAGTTACTTACCTCTTTGCAATTTCTTCAAATTTAATCTACAGTTCACAACCAATAAATTGTGGTCAGAGTCCACGTCTGTCCCTGACAGTGTCCTTCACTTTAAAATCTGGTTCCAAAATCACCGTCTTTCCCTTATAGTCAATCTGAAACCTTCCAGTGCCTCCAGTTCTCTCCCATGTATTTCATAATTCTTAAACAAGTGTTAGCAATGATTAAATTATGCTCCATGCAAAATTCTAACAGGCAACTTCCTGTTTCACTCTCCCCCCCACCCAAGTGCATATTCACATACTATTCTCCTTTCTCTTACTTTCCCATCACAAATTTTCAGTTCCCTTAACTATCTGAATAATTTCTTTTATCTGATCACACATTTCAATAACCTCTTCATCATCAGTGGAGCTACTTGGCACATAATCTTGTACTACTGTGGTCAGTATTGGCTTCATGTCTATCTTTAGTATGATAATGCGTTCACTATGCATTCCTATTTTTTGCTCATTATTAGGCTGCCTCCTGCACTATCCATGTTTGTTTTTGTGTTTATCACCCTGTTCCCACCTGACCTGAAGTCCTGATTTTCTTGACACTACATTCAGTAATTCACACCATTTTGAAATTCAATCTATCCATTTTCCTTTTTAAACTCTCTACCTCACCTATCCAATTAAGGGGTCTAACAATCCATGTTCTGACCCATAGAATTCCTGTTTTGTTTTCCCTAATGATGATATCATCTTGAGTCATTCCTCCCCAGAGATAAAAATGAGGGAGTAAATTACCCAAGAGGATGGCATCACCATTTAATCATACAGCAGAGCTGCATGCCCTTGGGAAAAATGACAGCTGTTGTTCCCCCTTGCTTTCAGCTGTTCACAACAGGAGCGCTGCAAGACCATGTTTGCTGATGTTACGGGATCAATTCAGTAAATCATCTGTACCTACTCATCTGCAACTACTGAAAAAGTTGCTGCCCCTCTTCAGGAAACACATATTTGTATGGCCTCTAACAGGTACTCTTCCATTGTGCTTGCACCTACTGTACAGGTATCTGTGTCACCAAGGGATGCAAGCCACCCCACCAAGCCAACGTCCATGGTTCATGGGGGGAGGGGTAAGCAACTAACAATCAAAACTGGGTGAAATGCACAGCTGAAATATTGAAAGAAGACTTAAATAACATGAAGAATTACTGAAGACTTGAGTCATACGGAGTGCATAGGAGCAGAAAAGTGAAAGTGTTTTCCTTTTGCATCTTCAACAAATATTGAACATCCACTTCTATTAAACACTGGAATAATACTTAAGGGCACAGTTCTTGTACTTCCATTTCTTAGCAATGCACTGTGTGGAAGAGAAATGTAGCTGAGGAAAATAAAGTGTTAGGAGTTAGGGAGGAGTGTGGGGAGCATTTACAACATGTTGCTGGATGCTGTCTGATTGGCATGTACTTATCAGCAGATGCAGCTTCTAGTAACCTTATATGTTTTATTTGTGTGTTTCATCAGCTGTGCGGGGTGGTACACCTTTTGAATACTGAAACTGAGATGTACAGATAAATAAGGGAATTATAGATGCAAGCAAAGGCATTAAGAAGAAATAACTATATGGAGAACTGTAACACAAAGTAGGGAAAGAATAGTGGAACCTCTGCTACAGCATTCTGAATTAGTTAATTTGGGAATGGAGTGAAGAACAACCAGAGAAAAAAATGTGGTGCCAGTAAGAAGTGGAGTATGTAGCACCGAGTTTCAGGACATCAAGTGCAGGTATGTGAGTCAATGAGAGAATGGCGGAGAATGTGAGATTGAGAGGGGGGCAGGAGGGGGTGGGGGCAGAGAACCGTTAATACTTGGGAATGAGCACAATGTATTCAGGAATTTCATATGCCAAAAATGTCATTCCACAAAAGTTATATATATAAATACAAAAAAAGTAGTACAGAGACAGCAAAGCAAGCAAAATTCTCAAGTGAAACAAGGCAGCTAGTGAAGAGAAACAAAGTTTCAATCAACAATAACAAGAATATGATCAAAAATACTAAATTAAACAAAAATATTAAAAAATGTCTGACAGGATGTCAGAAGACATAATTAAATTTATTATAAGGACAGTATTTTAAAAATTGAGTAGAATGAAGACTGAACTGGAACTGAGTAGACAGCGCTTATTATCAGGTATGACAGTAGATAAAACATTAACTAACAACAGAGATAAAATACACAAGTATTCCAAACTTTTTCAATATCTGTAGTTCAAGAAGAAAATTAATGATGCAGAAAAATAATAACAAAAATGACATTCTGGAAGCAATACCGTATGATGTGTATAAAGGAATTTGAAGTATGAAGAAAAGAAAGACACCTAGAGATGATAGTCTCTAAAGAGAAATGGTTATAAATGAAGTCAACATAATACATGGTACTTGCAAAATTGTTTACACAATGCTGTGATTATTCTACTTAACAATCAAGGGACAGACAAGACATATAAATTTGTATTTTTTAAAATTAAGAATGTTGTTCTAAGAAAAATGATTGTATTTTAATCAGGCAAAGGAACAAGGAGGTTTTAGAGGAAGACACAATGGACAACATGTAAGTTAAGGAACCTGCCCACTAAACCATGTACATTAAAGCACCCACTTTTGATACTTGGAGAGGCATGCTGGCCATGGTTTGAATCCACCAGGTGGATTAACAGTGAGGGCCAGTCAGTCTGCCAGCCTGGATGTGGTTTTTAGACAGTTTCCCACATCCCACAAGTTGAATACCAGACTGGTCCACATGTCTCACCTCACATACACGGTATGTAAACATTTAAAAAACCTTCTCACACTTGAACAGATGAGGCACCTTGATTCCAGGAGACTGACGGTCTTAAGAAGTGTGGTCTCCTTAAACGCATTGTCCACAGCAGCAGTAAGTTATGAACAAAACTATAGAACTTGTGTTGAGGAACATATCCAAATTACATTCATTTTGCAGATACACAACATTTACCTGTAGTGGAGATTTTATAAATTAAATTACCAGTCTTATTATTTATAAACATTAATGATTTTCAATCTATATCATATGTCTTCTGTTTTATGTACATTATTTCAGAAGCACATATACCGAATTGAATATTTAGAAAACCTAATATAGCAAGTAGGGATTGTAAATTTTATTACTGTTGTCATATGTATGTAATAGCTAACTGTAGTGTCAATAGCAGTCATGTGAATGGAAAGTTGTATTAACATAGACATAAATATTTATGGTCACACTGTGTATTGTCTCCAACAATCCATTATGAAAAAATTGTGTTAATATTGGTAAATACATGTATTTCCTACCGACTTGCCCTATACCTGAATGTCACAAAACCAAAACAAAATAAATGAATGAAGTGAACAATGAACATAAGTGCATAGCACAAATTCGGAGGCAGGCCTAAAAAATCAATAAAATAATATTACCAAAATTATGACAATACTATGAAAAGGATAGATTGTTACCCACCACATACAGTAGATACTGAGTCACAGATAGGTACAACAAAAAGACTGCTAAATACAGAAGCTTTTGAACAGAAGGCCTTCTTCTGAAGTAGACAAAATACACATACATACTCATGCAAATGCAGCTCACACACACATAACCACTGCCTCTGGCAACCAAGGCCATAATTTTGTAATTATTCCATCTCGTATTTTCCATGCTTTATTACTACAATAATGTATTACCAACATATTAAGAAAAAAATACTATGTATTGATAATAAGCCATATATTCCATTAATGAATTTGTTTATTATGGACAGATGAAGACAACAGCTTGACAGTGTCTCCATACCTAAAAAGGGAAGATTATAATTTGTATGCATAGTGGGTTTTCATCTATATGTTGATTTTTTGTGCCAAAACCATTCAGGAAGTAAGTGTTGCTTAGAAAGTAATGGAGAGATGTGTAATGGAAATCAGCTGGTGACATGAGGAAACTAACAAAAGATCAGAGAATAGAGTGAAGCAGTAGTTGTAATTACCAGAGATAAAATCCAGTAAACTAATGGGACTTCCATATGACTATTGGCTTTTAGGCTGGGAATGCAGTTCTTATTATGGCCTTCATGCATAAAAATTGAAAATATTGGTTATCACAGGGAAAATAGGGATTCTGATCATGGGCCTAAATGGTAACTACAAAATGAGCAATGTATTAAACAAAAATACATACATCAAAAAAAGTTTTGCGTCACCTTGGTTCTGAGAGTTCCAGACCTGTACAGAAAAATAGAATAGAGATCAGCATAAACATCATTTCTGCCCTTTTTATTGCTCATGAAAGCCACACACTGCATGTTGTACCACCATACAGCGAGAGCTTCAGAGGTGGTGGTCTGGATTGCTGTACACACAAGTATCTATAATACCCAGAAGCACATCCTCTTGCATTGATGCATGACTGTATTCATCGTGGCATACTATCCACAAGTTCAGCAAGACACTGTTGGTCCACATTGTCCCACTCCTCAACAGCGATTCGGCGTAGATCCCTCAGAGTCATTGGTGGGTCACATTGTCCAGAAACAGCCCTTTTCAATTCTTTCCCTGGCATAGGAAGTCATTCACAAGATGTGCACGATGGGGGTGCGAATTCTCGTCCATAAAGACGAATGCCATGCCAATATGCTGCCGAAATGGTTGCACTGTCGGTCAGAGGATGGCATTCATGTATTGTACAGCCATTACGGCACCTTCCATGACCACCAGCAGTGTACATTGTCCCACATAATGCCACCCCAAAACAGCAGGGAACCTCCACCTTGCTGCACTTACTGGACTGTGTGTCTAAGGCGTTCAGCCTGCTGGCTTGCCTCCAAACACGTCTCTGACGATTGTCTGGTTGAAGGCATCTGTGACACTCATCAGTGAAGAGAATGTGATGCCAATCCCGAGCGGTCCATTTGGCATGTAGTTGGGCCCATCTGTACCACGCTGCATGGTGTCGTGGTTGCAAAGATGGACGTAGGGAGTGAAGTTGCAGCCTATTGTGCACAGTTTGAGTCGGAAAACGACGTCCTGTGGCTGCACGAAAAGCATTATTCAACAAGGTGACGTTACTGTCAGGGTTCCTTCGAGCCATAATCCGTAGGTAGCGGTCATCCACTACAGTAGTAATCCCTTGGGCGGCCTGAGCGAGACATGTCATCGACAGTTCCTGTCTCTCTGTATCTGTTCCACGTCCGAACATCATCGCTTTGGTTCACTCCAAGATGCCTGGACATTTCCCTTATTGAGAGCCCTTCTTGGCACAAAGTGACAATGCGGATGCGATCGAACCGCGGTACTGACCGTCTAGGCATGGCTGAACTACAGACAACACGAGCCGTGTACCTTCTTCCTGGTGGAATGACTGGAACTGATCGGCTGTTGGACCCCCTCCATCTAACAGGCGGCGCTCATGCATGGTTGTTTACATCTATGGGCCGGTTTAGTGACATCTCTGAACAGTCAAAGAGATGTGTCTGTGATACAATATCCACAGTCAACGTCTATCTTCAGAAGTTCAGGAACTGGGGTGATGCAAAACTTTTTTTGATGTGTGTACTATCATGTCAACCTCGTTGCCATCACCAACTCACAAACTATTAACTTCCAATCCTACCTATGCCTCGGGTTACACTATACTTCACTCTGTCAGATCAAAGCCATCAACTTTTTTAAAAAAAACGTGAAAAGAAAAAGTCAGCCGAACATCCAAAACTATCATTGCCCTCAATGAATCGCCATTTCCTCCGAATCTTCATAGGTCTAGCGAATAACAGGA
The DNA here is from genome assembly GCF_023864345.2 of Schistocerca serialis cubense. NCBI lineage: Eukaryota > Metazoa > Arthropoda > Insecta > Orthoptera > Acrididae > Schistocerca > Schistocerca serialis. The sequence goes on from NC_064639.1 coordinate 287,560,975, forward strand.
TTCAAGCCACTACGCACAAGAAAAACCATGTGTTGTAAACGAAACGTACGACCGACTTCTGAAACACACATAAAAAATACATATATATCTCGCGCCATCACGTAACAATAAGAGCACACTTCAACGCATATACCAATGGCTCACGTTAGTTGCTAGATCCTGTCTTCGTGACAGACGCTACTTACGAACGGGGCCCTACCGAGGGGGTGGTAAAACTGATCCGGCCAAGGGCACAGTCAAAGCTGGACGGAAAAAGGTAGTACCTACCGAAGAGAAAAGCAGAGAGGGGAACAATTTAAGAATCACGCGGGAGAAGCAGCGAGTTCTCCTACATTTCGAGTTCTTATCTCCTGCCTGTTAAACGAAACATTTCCCTTGGATCGCTACGCACGCTGTTGTCAGTTATTTCTACAGTGGTATTTCGTCCAAGTGCAACTCCCCCTTGTGGAGCAATTGAGTTTTTGCTGTTATTTCGCTACGATATTTTCAGTTTTGAAATTACGGCGAGTGGGTGCTGAAGCTTTTTGACTGCAAGCTTGAGATTTTTGCCGTGGAGGTAGTTCATTGCCAAGCTTAACTCCGTAACAATATTGTGCGCTGTAGCAAAAAAATAGTCATTGTGAAAAATAGTTTGATTCATGTGCGTTGTTTTATGATCGAGAAAAAAGAGCGAAGAGGCTGTACCTGGCCCTTATAGCGACTCGCCATCAACTTTCGTGTCACTTCTGCGACGCATTAACCCATCACATGTTAGGTTTTTTTTTTATTTTAAAATGGCCCCTAGATGCTCAACATTATGCATGATATTTCCGGATGTGCAATAACATTGAACGTGTGGGGATTAGACTGAAAGGTTGCACAAAACTATCGACCGCACCAAATAATTTTGAAATATATTGCGCTGCCTGGAAATACTATGCCGTTTGTAGGCAGTACTGACCAGTTATATTGACAATATCCTTGGCAATCGTTCGCGTGCTTTAGTCTCTGGGCGTATTTGCACACGCTATTCGTTATTGCTGTTGAGTCTTAACACAAACATGATTTCGAAACAAGACGAAAGTACGTTGTTACTGGAGTGCATCGAAATGTTTACCGGTAAATCATTGTTGGCATTGTGGGATATTAGGAGGATGACTATATTAAGAACGAATTGTATGATTTGTTGCTTACAAAATACTGAGAAATGGGAACGGTATCCTACGGTCAGGAAGGTAGATAATTAAAAAAAAAGTAGTGCGAAGCTAGGAATAAAAAGGTATATGTAGGTTTTCGTGTGTGCGTGCTTGTGTACCCTATTTGCCCTAATATAATCCCTTAATGTACGTATAATTGCGTGGCAAATTATCATTGCCGGTTTAACCCATCACTTGTCAAAACTTAATTACTTTATTTTTTTTCAACCTCTCTCTCAGCCGGCCGGGGTGGCCGAGCGGTTCTAGGCGCTACAGCCTGGAACCGCGTGACCGCTACGGTCGCAGGTTCGAATCCTGCCTTGGGCATGGATGTGTGTGATGTCCTTAGGTTCGTTAGGTTTCAATAGTTCTAAGTTCTAGGGGACTGATGACCTCAGAAGTTAAGTCCCATAGTGCTCAGAGCCATTTCAACCAACCTCTCTTTTGCCTTGAGTGAAAATGAAAGGAAAAGCTGTTATGAAAAATTTCAGTGTATCGATACAAAAACTATAGAATGTCCCATTTTTGGGGAACAATATTATTGTCAGTGCAGAAAACTATCAGGAACATCGTGAAGAAAATAAAAACACTGTTTGCAATACTGTTGTGTGTCTGTTCTGTGTGAAATCAAATAAAACATCTGTAATGTACACCAATATTGCACCTGTCCCACATTTTTATGGTTTTTTTGTTGCATTATTCACATCTCCGTGTTTTTTACTCGGCACAATAAAGTGCTTTCCCTTCCTCCCAGCCGGCCTCGGTGGTCTCGCGGTTCTAGGCGCGCAGTCCGGAACCGTGCGACTGCTACGGTCGCAGGTTCGAATCCTGCCTCAGGCATGGATGTGTGTGATGTCCTTAGGTTAGTTAGGTTTAAGTAGTTCTAAGTTCTAGGGGACTGATGACCACAGCAGTTGAGTCCCATAGTGCTCAGAGCCATTTGAACCATTTTTGGATCTTCCTCCCATCACTTTGCTTCCTTATGGTTTTCTATGTTTCGATGTTGATTCTGTTTTCTTTCAAAGGTAGATCATCACTATTCGCCTTCGGGCATGCAAAAGTGGGCGCTTCTCATTTGGATTGGCAAATTGGTATGCGTGCCATGTGTTGACCATGCAGATAACAGGGTGAATAATGGCCCCCATCACTTTTTTGATCTTGTCCTCGTCCTCTGAAGTTATATCTGCTTGTCCAGTAGTTGAACGCCACCCATATGGGTCTTGTATTCTTCTGTGAGATATGGCCTTGTAATAGATTTCTTCTTCTTCTCTCTCTCTCCTTTTTTTCCCATGAGTATCTTTTAGCACAGCTCAAAGGAGTAAAATTACTGTAATTTGTGGCCCTCGATTCCACTGCAAGAACATCCTCTTTACGATATTGCAGCGCCTGTGTTATTCCAAATTACGGTACAAAGTTCCTTCGGACATGCATGCGAAGGAACAGGCACACCGGCGACTACTGCCGTTATCAGCTGTCCTTCTGACAGTCATTTCTTATTCGATTTCTTCACCCTTTTCATGCAGCCATTTCATCTTAGCTTCCCAGCACTCTCTATTTATTTCATTCTTCAGCGGATTGTATTTATGTATTCCTGAATTTCCCTGAACGTTTTTGTACTTCCTTCTTTCATTGATGAACTGAAAATTTCTTCTGTTAGCCATGGTTTCTTACCAGTTACCTTCTTTGTACCAACGTTTTTATTTGAAACTTCTGTGATTGCACTTTTTGGAGGTGTCCATGCCTTTTCAACTGTACTGCCTACTGAGCTGTTCCCTTTTGCTGTACCTCTAGCTGTAGGGAACTTCAAGCATATCTCGTCATGCCTTAGTTCTTCCATGTCCCACTACTTTGTATATTGATTCTTCCTGACTAATCTGTTAAACTCCTTCATCACTACTACTAGGGCAGTTCAATAAGTAATGCAACACATTTTTTTTCTGAAACAGGGGTTGTTTTATTCAGTATTGAAATACACCAGGTTATTCCCCAATCTTTTAGCTACACAACACTATTTTTCAACGTAATCTCCATTCAATGCTACAGCCTTACGCCACCTTGAAATGAGGGCCTGTATGCCTGCACGGTACCATTCCACTGGTCGATGTCCGAGCCAACGTCGTACTGCATCAATAACTTCTTCATCATCAGCGTAGTGCCTCCCACGGATTGCGTCCTTCATTGGGCCAAACATATGGAAATCCGACGGTGCGAGATCGGGGTTGTAGGGTGCATAAGGAAGAACAGTCCACTGAAGTTTTGTGAGCTCCTCTCGGGTGCGAAGACTTGTGTGAGGTCTTGCGTTGTCATGAAGAAGGAGAAGTTCGTTCAGATTTTTGTGCCTACGAACACGCTGAAGACGTTTCTTCAATTTCTGAAGAGTAGCACAATACACTTCAGAGTTGATCGTTTGACCACGGGGAAGGACATCGAACAGAATAACCCCTTCAGCGTCCCAGAAGACTGTAACCATGACTTTATGGCTTTAAACTTTTTCTTGGTAGGGGAGTGGGTGTGGCGCCACTCCATTGATTGCCGTTTTGTTTCAGGTTCGAAGTGATGAACCCATGTTTCATCGCCTGTAACAATCTTTGACAAGAAATTGTCACCCTCAGCCACATGACGAACAAGCAATTCCGCACAGATGGTTCTCCTTTGCTCTTTATGGTGTTCGGTTAGATAACGAGGGACCCAGCGGGAACAAACCTTTGAATATCCCAACTGGTGAACAATTGTGACAGCACTACCAACAGAGATGTCAAGTTGAGCACTGAGTTGTTTGATGATGATCCATCGATCATCTCGAACGAGTGTGTTCGCACGCTCCGCCATTGCAGGAGTCACAGCTGTGCACGGCCGGCCCGCACGCGGGAGATCAGACAGTCTTGCTTGACCTAGCGGCGATGATGACACACGCTTTGCCCAACGACTCACCATGCTTTTGTCCACTGCCAGATCACCGTAGACATTCTGCAAGCGCCTATGAATATCTGAGATGCCCTGGTTTTCCGCCAAAAGAAACTCGATCACTGCCCGTTGTTTGCAACGCACATCCGTTACAGACGCCATTTTAACAGCTCTGTACAGCGCTGCCACCTGTCAGAAGTCAATGAAACTATACGAGACGAAGCGGGAATGTTTGAAAATATTCCACAAGAAATTTCCGGTTTTTTCAACCACAATTGGCCGAGAAAAAAAATGTGTTGCATTACTTATTGAACTGCCCTCGTACATTGTCATCTGAGTCTACTTCTGTTCCGAGATACACTTTACAATCCAGTATCAAATTATGGAATCTCTGTCAGACCATGATGTAATATAAATGAAATCTTGCCATATCACCTGATCTTTTCCAAGTATACTTCCTCCTCTTGTGATTCTTGAACACAATATTCTCTATTACTACCTGAAATTTATTACAGAACTCAATAAGTCTTCCTCCTCTCTCATATCTTGTCCCAAGCCCATATTCTCCTGTAACCTTTTCTCCTAATCCTTCCCCTACAACTGCATTCTAGTCCCCCATGACTATTAGATTTTCATCCCCCTTTACATACTGTATTGAACCCTTCAACATCCTCATATACTTTCTGTATCTTTTCATCTTCAGCTTGCAACGTCGGTATGTATACCTGAACTATTGTTATCATTGTTGATTTCCTGCCGATTCTGATAAAAAGAACCCTATCACTGAACTGGTCGCAGTAACACTGTCTCTGCCCCTACCTTCCTATCCATAATGAATCCTACGCCCGTTATACCATTTTCTGTGGCTGTTGATATTATCCTATACTCACCTGACCAGAAATCCTTGTCTTCTTTCCATTTCACTTCACTGACCCCAACAAAATCTAGATTGAGCATCTGCATCTCCTTTTCAGATTTTCTAGCTTCCCTACCATGTTCAATCTTCGGAAATTCCACACCCCATGCCGTAGAACGTTATCCTTTCGTTGATTATTCAATCTTTTTCTCTTGGTGACCTCCCCTTCAGCAGAGCCCTCCCAGAGATCCGAATTGGTGACTATTACGGAATCTTTCGGCAATGGAGAGATCGTCATGACACTTTTTCAATTACACTTTATGTGTCTTTAATGCAGTGGTTTCCGTTGCCTTTACGTCCTCATGGCGTTGATCACTGCTGATTCTTCCAAACACAATAGAGTTCCTTGAACCTCTGCCCCCTCCTCTGCTGTCTTTGACACCCCCGTTGGCAGAAAGAGGCTGACTTCTTATGCCGGAAGTCTTGGGCCACCAATGTTGATTATTAATCAAATTTAAGCAGTGATGGGTTTCGAAAGCGGGACTGAGAACGTCTTACTTACCAATGAGTGACGCTATCCCTAATCCATGGGCGAATCCACAAAGTTGTCATAATGCCTAAGATACTTGGACGTGAAACTACACTTGTAACTTTCAAAACTTGGAAAGAATTTCCAAAAGCCAAAGTATCGTTGAGCAAAAATTCGTCTCTCATATGGTGCAATATTCTAGAATTGCCATTTTTGATATAAACAAGGTCAGTTTCGAAGTGTGTCATGCAAAAAAGAACTAATTGTTTATAACTGACACAAAAAATGAATAATGTCCCACAGAATTGATGGTTATCCACTCAATATTTGTTATAAGTAGATTACTTTGATATTTAAATCCACCAGTCAAATTATACAAGTGCTACAGCCATAATATTGTATCTCTGCTATCAGTAATAAAATGCTACATTTGGCACAATGGAAAAGCCTACAGAATCACAGGTAATCACTTCTAAAAGTGTATGAGAATTTTGTAATGAATAAAAGCTTCGCATCCTACATTCCTAGGGCGGGAAGGGAAGCGAAAAGTGGTCCCTTTTACACTCATTTGCCTCCCTCATGCCCCCGCCCCCTTTGCGGATGCCTGTGCATGGGGACAACCACTTCCAGTACTGTTTCAAATGTTGGACCGTCAACGTGTAAATAGCTTAGATAAACCTTTTTCTCGTTGAATTATGATTCTCTCATCAAGTTTTCGCGAGTGAATCTGTGACACATCCACATTCTTCTCTTTTCGCGTGTCACAAAACAGAACGATTATCACAGCAGCAACGACTTGATCGACCAGCATTCCAAAACAGTATTGTACAATATCGATGCAGATTTTTATTGGGAAGGTTAGGGAGGACTTAAATAATACTGCGCAATACTATTGGTCTGGGAGGCAGACTTGCAGTGGGCAACTCACCTCCAGCCTGAGCAGACGCTCGCCACCGCGCTGCCACACGGCGCCCACCGTCACTTCTCCCGTCACCTGGAAGCCGACGTCCTTGCCCGTTGCTGCCGCGTCGTTCAGCAGGATCGTGCTCTGTAGGCTGTAGCGCTGGCCGTGCCCGGCCGCGAACACGCCGTCGTCGACGCCGCCCCCTCCGGCCCCGGCAGCTGCTGGGGACGAGACGAGGACGAAGCTGTAGCACGTACACACCACGACCCACAGGACACACAACGCTGTCACATTCGGCTGCATCGCGGAACTGATGTGCTACGACCAAACACACTGCCCGATAACCAGGAAGTGTCTATACAAAAGTTCAGCAGAGCACAACGCCCACTGCTCACGTTACAGTCTCACTAACGGAGTAATTCACAACCGCTGATGTTCCAGCGGAATGCAATCAAGAGTTCCGAGCAGGCAATGATGGGTACACTACGTGTACAGCTTTTGCTATCCTGAACCAGACTGAGGGCCTCTCTCGGTGCCTTCGCGGCGAAATACGACTTGCATGAAGCGTCGCGCGTCAGCCGAATCGCATTACCATATCTGATAGCACAAGCGCGCGCGCGCTCCCGTGTGTGTGTGTGTGTGTGCGCAATTTCCTTTCGCGCCCAGGACAGTTCCAGTCTCTCACTCCCCACGTGCGGTGCCCGCCGGGCTTCTGCCACTACACTGGGGTCTGCCTGACCAGGGAGCTGCTGTGTGTGACCTTGCTGAGCATTTGTCGTCGAATGGGGCCCGCTTAATGCGATAACCCCCCTGTCCAGAGTACGCTGGCGGTGCGCTAGCTGCTGCTGTCGCAACTGAACGACTTTTTAATCGCTCGTATCAAGCTACCTCCACCCGTAATGACACGCGAAGACTCATTTCGAATGCGCAAGCATTTTCACCAGAGAAGTCGTAAGTATTATACTGCAGACGCCGCAATCACGGCAATGAATACGTGAAATGCGCACTTCAAATTTCCTGTTAAAAGTTCTATGAATGTCTTCCGTCAAAAGATCTCACCGTGGAAAGTCACGCAAAAGAAAATAAATAAATAAATAAACAGGCAACTTAGAATTTTTGAGTTCTATGTATTTCAGGGTTTTATGATTAGCTGGAAGTGATTATATGTTGCCTTTATTACCTACTACCGTTAAACACTTATAATGTCACCGGTAACACCCCTTCATGTATCTTTATCTTACTAAAGGACAGTCGATGACAATATAAACAACGCACTTATCAGAAACCACCTTTACACACTTAAAGCTGAACTATGCTCCCTTGGCAATGATGATGCAATACACTGTTGAAGCTGTACGAACATCTCGCGACAAAAATCGAAACAGGAAAGTCTAGGTAAAAATATACAAGTAACTTCAACTTCTTTTAACTTTCGCATTTCAATGGTTTCTGGTAGGCTGCAAATGCGGTTATGTCTCCCTTACGTACTCCACTTCAGCAGTTGTGCTGACGCTGGTTACAAACTTTCCTGTAATGTGTAACTTACTAAACGAACTCTACAACAACAAACACTTTGCACCTGTCACCAACCACCTCCACGTTCTCACACAAACAGGCGCTCATGACCACTGCAGGTGTTGCGCAATGAAATGTAGTCTTTGAAAGTTCAATATATGGAGTATAGACAAGGATGAACCGTTCATATTACTGCTGCTCCAGCACACGTAAATTATCTGCCGTGGATACGTCCCCTGTGGATGGTTATCGTTGCACTAAATGTCGTCTTCGCGCAGACAGAGTGGCATCGTGTTACACACCTCCTCCAGAGGTAGCAGGTCTCTTATAGACAAAAGCAATGCACAGTTTCTGTTAACTAGGGCGCTTCAGCAGTCCTCCAAACACTGCCGTAAATGACAACGCACGTTCGATGTCATATAGCTGACGACGACAGCTCAAGTGTTGAATAGCACCCACTCGTCGGAATCTCGACAGAGTGCCAAAACGCACCTCGCGTAAGATGGGCAGCCTATAAGCAGCAAACTATTTACGTAAGCGAGACACAGTAGAACATTCCTTCTTTGGCGCCGACTTGCGACTGAGGCACTCTACGCGTCAGCTGGAAAAGCGAGCCCGCTGCCCTCTGGCGCAGGTAGCCTACACTTCTCCTTGCTTCCCCCCTCCCCCTCATGCCCATCGCCTGTCACAACGCCGTTATGTGGGCGGAACGACTCGCACTGGCCACCTTCTTTTTCACCTGGAACCGACACAGCTGGCGAGTCGCACCGAGGTCAGGCACATCGGAACTGGTCAGTCACGCCTTCCCCTCGCCCAGCCTACGAAAGTGCTTTCCATTTTCTTGCCTGCCCAAGAAGATTCATGCCTGCCGCGAAAGTGAGATTGTTGGAGGTACAGCGCATAATACATTAAGCAGCTATTAGTAAATAAAATTACAGGATTTTGTTCATTTGAGCACTCGAAGAAGGAATGATAGGTGATACGGGTTTAATGTCCCGTTGACGACCTGACTGGTTTGATGTGGCCCATCACGAATTCCTCTCCTGTGCCAACCTCTTCATTTCAGAGTAGCACTTGCAACCTTTATCATCAATTATTTGCTGGATGTATTCCTATCTCTGTCTTCTTCTACAGGTTTTACCCTCTGCAGCTCCCTCTAGTACCATGGAAGTCATTCCGTGTTGTCTTAAGGATGTCCTATCACCCTGTCCCTTCTTCGTGTCAGTTTTCGATATATTCATTTCTTCGCCGATTCTGTGGAGAACCTCCTCATTGCATCCTTTATCTATCCACCCAATTTTCAACATTCTTCTGCAGAACTACATTTCAAACGCTTCGATTCTCTTCTTTTCCGCTTTTCCCAAAGTCACACAACGTACATTCTCAGATAGTTCTTCCTCAAATTAAGGCCTGTGTTTGATGTTAATAGACTTCTCTTGGCCAGGAATGCCTTTATTGCCAGCGTTAGTCTGCTTTTAATATCACCCCTGCTCCGTCCCTCAGGGGTTGTTTTGCTGCTAGCAGAATTCCGTAACTTCTATTTCGCGATCACTAATCGTGATGAAAAGTTTCTTGCTGTTCTCATTTCTGCTGCTTCTTCTCATTACTTTTGGTTTTCTTCGATTTATTCTCAGTCCATCGACTATTCATTCCATTCAGCAGATCCTAAAATTCTTCTTCACTTTCACTGAGGATAGCAATGTCATCAGCGAATTTTATAACTGACGTCCTTTCACCGTGGATTTTAATTCCGCTTGAATCTTTCTTTTATTTCTTTCATTGCTTCTTCGATGTATAGACTGAACAATAGGAGAGAAAGACTACAATCCTGTCTTACACTCTTTTTAATCCGAGGACTTCGTTCTTGCTCTTCCATTCTTATTGCTTCCTCTTGGCTCTTGTACATATTGTATACTTATAGCTTACTCCTATTTCTGTCAGAATTTCGAACATCTCACACTATTTGACACCGTCGAATGTTTTTCCCAGCTCGACAAATCCTATGAACGTGTCTTTATTTTTCCTTAGCGTAGCTTCCCTTATCAGCCGCAACGTCACAACTGCCTCTAGTGCCTTTAGCTTTCCTAAAGCCAAACTGATTGCCATATAACACGTCATCAGTTTTCTTTTCCTTCATCTGTGTGTTATTCTTGTAAGCAACTTGGCTGCATGAGTTGCTAAGCTCATTTGCGATAATTCTCACAGTTGTCAGCTCTTGCAATCTTCGGAATTGTGTTGATGTTTTTCCGAAAGTCAGATGGTACATAGCAAGAGTCATACCTTTTACATACCAACGTGAACAGTCGTTTTGTTGCCACTTCCCAAACGATTTCAGAAATTCTGATCGCATGTTATCTACCCCTTCCGTCTTATTTGATCTCAAGTCTTCCAAAGCTGGTGTAAATTTTGGTTCTAATACTGGATCCTCTGCCTCAAATACAGAATTTCGGAAGGAAACGGATCATGTATTTCGAAAGGAACCTTTGTGGCATTTGTTAAAAAAAAATGGCTCTGAGCACTATGAGACTTAACATCCGAGGTCATCAGGGTCATCAGTCCGTAGCGGTCGCGCGGTTCCAGACTGAAGCGCCTAGAACCACTCGGCCACACCGGCCGGCCTGGACATGGTGTCGCTGTTTTCTGCTCTTGGTCACATAGGCCTTCGGATTGGACATACATTTTGATATTTTCGTGGGATTTTACGAAAGACGTTGTCTAAGTGCCCCCTTTACCAAAAAAATTCCTTCAGGAAATCGACAATCAATTACGATATTTTTTTCAGGATCTACACGTCACTCTATTGTCAAAACAGAGACACACGTGTTACCCAAAAGTTCAGAAAATTCGATATTTAATATAATGGTACCAGAGGCAGGGATATATGTGATATTATTCAGAATGTCTCGACCGAAAATTTCTTCGAGCATTCGTGAGGGTAACTGAAGGTACCTAGCGACTGAAAAATGCGCCTGTCATTCCCTTTGTCAAGAAAGCTCATACGCGGATGCATATACGCTGTGTGATCAAAAGTATTCGGACACCTGGCTGAAAATGACTTACAAGCTCGTGGCGCCCTCCATCGCTGGAATTCAATATGGTGTTGACCCACGCTTAACCTTGATGACAGCTTCTACTCTCGCAGGCATACGTTCAATGAGGTGCTGGAAGGTTTCTTGAGGAATGGCAGCCGATTCTTCACGGAGTGCCGCACTCAGGAGAGGTATCAATGTCGGTCGGTGAGGCCTGGCACGAAGTCGGCGTTCCAAAACAGCCCAAAGGTGTTCTGTAGGATTCAGGTCAGGACTCTGTGCAGGCCAGTCCATTACTGGGAAGTTATTGTCGCGTAGCCACTCGCCACAGGCCGTGCATTATGAACAGGTGTTCGATCGTGTTGAAGGATGCAATCGCCATTCCGGAATTGCTCTTCAACAGTGCGAAGCAAGAAGGTGCTTAAAACATCAATGTAGGCCTGTGCTGTGATAGTGCCACGCAGAAGAACAAGGTGTGCAAGCCCTCTCCATGAAAAGCACGACCACACCATAACACCACCGCCTCCGAATTTTACTGTTGGTACTGCACACGCCGGCAGATGACGTTCACCGGGGATTCGCCATGCCCACACCCTGCCATCGGATTGCCATATTGCGTACCGTGGTTCGTCAGTCCACACAACGTTTTTCCACTGTTCAATCGTCCAATGTTTAAGCTCCTTACACAAAACGAGGCGTCGTTTGGGATTTACGGGCGTGATGTGTGGCTTATGAGCAGCCGCTCGACCATGAAATCTAAGTTTTCTCACCTGCCGCCCAACTGTCATAGTACTTGCAGTGGATCCTGATGCAGTTTGGAATTCCTGTTTGATGGTGTGGATAGATGTCTGCCTATTCTTACCGAGTACCGAACCATATTTAAGACTGGATTCAGGATTTCCTTGCAGATACACGATCCAGTCTGATTAATGCCACCATCGCCTATGTTCGATGTCTACGAGGAATAACCACTCACAGACGGCAGGCGGCTGCACTAGCAGTGGACGGTATACAAAGCGTGTCGAGGGGCGCGGACTACAGTGCAATCGTAGTCGTAATATGGAAACGGAGCGATTTATCTCACGTCCAGAAGGGCATGATCATTCTCTTTCGGGCCAAGGGTGGGAGCCTTTCCGGTAAGGCTACGTTTGTAAGCTGTTTGCGTGTCGTCGTGGTCAAATTATGTCGTGGATGGCAAAATGGCGGTATCCAAAACCGCCGCAGAAGCAACTATGGTGCAGCGCAGGTCATAACTGACAGGGATGAACGACAGCTGCGGAGACGTGTACTGTTAAGCAGCTGATGACCCAGATGAACCAAGGGGCTACCAACAGTGTCTATACAATGACCGTCCAGCGAACGTTGCTGCGTACAGGCCCACGCAGCAGGCGCTTGGTTCATGCACCCTTGCTACCTACTGTTCATTGGCGACGAAGACTAGAATTTGCAGTCCAGTATCGCAACTGGACGGTCGCTGAGTGGCGACATGTGGCCTTTTCAGATGAATCACGTTTTATGCTCCGAATCACGTTTTACGCTCCATCGGACATCCAGCCGCTGGCGTGTACGGCGTGAAACCTCAGAAAACAAACATTCTGCTACATTCGTCGGAAGGATACAGGCCGGAGGACGGAGCTTTGTGGTCGTGGAATTTCCTGGCTGATTTCATCATTCGGGGAAGTACGAGGGCAGTTCAATAAGTAATGCAACACATTTTTTTTCTGAAACAGGGGTTGTTTTATTCAGCATTGAAATACACCAGGTTATTCCCCAATCTTTTAGCTACACAACACTATTTTTCAACGTAATCTCCATTCAATGCTACGGCCTTACGCCACCTTGAAATGAGGGCCTGTATGCCTGCACGGTACCATTCCACTGGTCGATGTCGGAGCCAACGTCGTACTGCATCAATAACTTCTTCATCATCCGCGTAGTGCCTCCCACGGATTGCGTCCTTCATTGGGCCAAACATATGGAAATCCGACGGTGCGAGATCGGGGCTGTAGGGTGCATGAGGAAGTTTTGTGAGCTCCTCTCGGGTGCGAAGACTTGTGTGAGGTCTTGCGTTGTCATGGAGAAGGAGAAGTTCGTTCATATTTTTGTGCCTACGAACACGCTGAAGTCGTTTCTTCAATTTCTGAAGAGTAGCACAATACACTTCAGAGTTGATCGTTTGACCATGGGGAAGGACATCGAACAGAATAACCCCTTCAGCGTCCCAGAAGACTGTAACCATGACTTTACCGGCTGAGGGTATGGCTTTAAACTTTTTCTTGGTAGGGGAGTGGGTGTGGCGCCACTCCATTGATTGCCGTTTTGTTTCAGGTTCGAAGTGATGAACCCATGTTTCATCGCCTGTAACAATCTTTGACAAGAAATTGTCACCCTCAGCCACATGACGAGCAAGCAATTCCGCACAGATGGTTCTCCTTTGCTCTTTATGGTGTTCGGTTAGACAACGAGGGACCCAGCGGGAACAAACCTTTGAATATCCCAACTGGTGAACAATTGTGACAGCACTACCAACAGAGATGTCAAGTTGAGCACTGAGTTGTTTGATGGTGATCCGTCGATCATCTCGAACGAGTGTGTTCGCACGCTCCGCCATTGCAGGAGTCACAGCTGTGCACGGCCGGCCCGCACGCGGGAGATCAGACAGTCTTGCTTGACCTTGCGGCGATGATGACACACAATTTGCCCAACGACTCACCGTGCTTTTGTCCACTGCCAGATCACCGTAGACATTCTGCAAGCGCCTATGAATATCTGAGATGCCCTGGTTTTCCGCCAAAAGAAACTCGATCACTGCCTGTTGTTTGCAACGCACATCCGTTACAGACGCCATTTTAACAGCTCCGTACAGCGCTGCCACCTGTCGGAAGTCAATGACTATACGAGACGAAGCGGGAATGTTTGAAAATATTCCACAAGAAATTTCCGGTTTTTTCAACCAAAATTGGCCGAGAAAAAAAATGTGTTGCATTACTTATTGGACTGCCCTCGTACAATGAGTCACCTCAAGTGCGTATCTATCCTCGGGGACCATGACAAACCCTATATGCAGTTTGTTTTTCCTCAGAACGATGCCATTTACCAGCAGGACAATGCAATGTATCGCACACCTCCTACTGTACGTGTGTCGTTCGAAGAGCTCCAGAATGAGTTTACCGTAACTTCCTTAGCCACCAAACTCCGCGTATTTAAATCAGTCGAGAATCTGTGGAGCAACGTGATCGGACTGATCGCGCCGTGGGTCCTCAACCGAGAAACCGAGCGCGTTACTGGAGTCCGCATGGCTGTACATCCCCGTCGGTAGCTTGCAGAACATGACTGTTTTCCAGCACATTTCGTAGCGGTCCGCGCTGCATTAGATGGTTATTGAGGCTTTTGATAGTTGGTCACATTAATGTGGCTGGACAGTGCAGAACGCAACACGTCGATCTTAAATCCACATATCCACAGGGTATTTCAGGGCTACCCCAAAGAAACGTGATAGAACCTTTACTGTTACGCACTATATGTAAATGATGTAGTAGTGAATAATATCGGAAGCTTGTATGGTGCCTCTTACGTGAGGAAGACATTTTTACCAGTTTTAATAAATTATTCTCTGTCATTGATGTATGCACGATAGTTAGGGAGTGATGTAGTCCGTAGCAGGCCATGAATCGGAGAGCATTTCCCATGCTGGCTAGCTAGGTGACGAAGCGACCATACGTCGCGCGTAGTGGGGCTCGGCGCTGGACCATAGCAACAAGCGTTAGCCTGGGAAATATACAATACATGACTGGAAGTACCGCCATCTTGGCGCCAAAGTCACCGATTTTGTTTATTTATATTTAATAATTAAAGTCATTTATGACAACATGAATACTAGGAGAAGCCTCTGGATGTTTAAAGCTATTTTTCATAATTTTGCCTCGTTAAAATTCACACCCGTTCGTTAACAAGTACAAACTTGATCGGAAATCCACGAACTGTGACGAAACTAGTAAGAGATACGGACTGCGCGCCAAAGTCGGCAGTCGGCGTTAAGAGCTCTTCCTGTCTTGTTCGATGGTAGCCATGCTCTCGGTTACGAGTAGTTTGTGACATGAGTGTTTCATTATTGACCTAATAGGAATAAAAGTGATATTACGGCATTCTGAATGTTAATTTCGAGTAAATAGATACCCCAAAGTTGACCGACAGTAATTTCAGATGATTAGCTTCCACCGACAGAGACATCCAATGCGCCAATGAAGAATCTGTACGGGACGACATTTACGAGAACTGCACCGCGCACTGGTAGGATGTAATCCGACGACACGACCCACCAAGGCGGATCAAGGAAGGTCCGACTTACACTCGCAAATTCCGGGTGGAAAAGCTGACCAGTCATACTGTACGTCACATATACCACCCTCTATGGACTCGCGGCTAAGCTGGGTAATAACAGTACCAGTTTAGAAGCGAGGGGATCTTGCAAGCTCTATGCTGTTGTCTGTAAGAAGTTAGCAAAGCCAGAAGACTGCAGCGAATTGCAGCAAAACCTGCAGAAGACCGATGATTAGTGGGGCGACTGGCAATTGGCCCTGAACGTAAATTTTAAGCAATTCGCATAACTGGGCGGATGAAATTCAATATTGTATGCTTACACTACTGGCGATACATCACTGGATACAATAACTACCGTAAAATATTGGGTTGGCGTGTAAGTTCGCAGCGTTTTTCCGGAAGTTTAAAAGTACAACAGGTACATACAACAGATTCACATAATAGAGACTTAAGTCATCAAAAATATATTATCCTCCACCATTTACAACAGTCTGCTAACGCTGGGATATCTTTTAGATTTCGCGAATGTAGAAATCATGTCGAGGCATGTTCGGAGCGCATTTTCATCCGGAAAAAAAGTTCCTCGGATGTTGACCATAGAGAGCGGAAAAGCTGAAAATCTAAGGGCGTAAGATCAGGAGAATGAAGTGGGTGCGGAGTGACTTCGCAACCCAACTCCTGTACAGTGTTTTTTGTCAGTCTAGCAGAATGTGGTTAGGCGTTATAGTGGTGGAGTAACATCACTACATCCAGTCTTCCTGGTCGTTCTTGAATTGCATCTGCAAGACGTCTCAGTTGTTGAAACTGAATGTCAGCAGAAATGGCTACACCTCGGTGACGCAAGTCGTAGTATACCACACCGTCGCTGTTTCAATAGATACACAACATTATCTTTTGTGGATGCGCGCACGTTTTTGTACGGGGAGTTACTGCTTTGTTTCCTTATGTTAGCACAAAGAACCCATTTAGCATCACCAATAACGATACAGGACAGGAATGGTCGGTGTTGTTCACGAGCCAATTGATGACGAGCAGCCAGAGGTGAACATGTGGCCACTCGCTGATTTTTGTGATTTTGGCTAAGAGCAAGCAGTACCAGTACACACGATTTTTGGACCTTCTCCATTGCATGCAATGTGGCACGATGGTGAAATGATCACAGTTCATCTCATTTCCCAGTGCTCGAGTACACTGACACGGATCATTGTGGATTAATGCGTTTAAACGATCTTCATCAGAGCCCAAAAGTCTTCCTGAACGTTGAGAGTCACTAACGTCAATACGGTCCTCTCTGCATCCGCTGCTGTCGCCCTCTATTGACCTCAAACAGAAGAATGCGTCGGAAATTTTCAAATTTCTCCTCTTGGCACTCCATTTTTTAGTATATTTTTAGACAACATACTTGTGTGGAGATAACAGCGATTAATTCACTTATAATCAATCATTCAAAATGACAGTCACAATCGCATTATTTATTTTGCCGCCAACCGGTTTCAACCCGCGGTGGGGTCATCTTCAGGGCAATTTACACCATTTGGTCGCTCGCTGGACACAAGCTGTGCACAGGCAGGGTGACGACTCCAGCGAGCGACCAAATGGTGTAAATTGCCCTGAAGATGACCCCATCGCGGGTTGAAACCAGTTGGCAGCAAAATAAATAATGCGATTGTGACTCTCATTTCGAATAATCCATTTTCTAGTGTCCACTGCTCCACTCACTATGTCCAAATGACAAATTGACAATATGTAAACTCAAATAGTGACAGTGAACTACAAGTGAAAATTGCCAATCGATAAATAAACGCATAGCAATCGGAATACCAACACGCAAAACAGAAACGCTACGAACTTAAGCACGTACCTAATCACCTAGGTGTAACCAACCGAAGCGACCTAAAGTCGAATGACTCCATAAAACAAACTGTAAGAAAAGCGTATGAAAGATTAAGATTCATTGGAAGAATCTTAAGAATATTTATTGTTTTACATAACAATGGAATGACTGTGTAAATGGCCGCACGGTTCTAGGCGCTACAGTCTGGAACCGCGCGACCACTACGGTCTCAGGTTCGAATCCTGCCTCGGGCATGGATGTGTGTGATGTCCTTAGGTTAGTTAGGTTTAAGTAGTTCTAAGTTCTAGGGGACTGATGACCTCAGTAGTTAAGTCCCATAGTGCTCAGAGCCATTTGTACCATTTGAATGTTACATAGGTAAAATTATACTGATCAATTTTATAGTTAGACTTGTCAACGTCTGGATCATACACGAGTTTTGAAGTGATACAACGAAACCGCAACCGCATTTTGCGCAATTTCTGAAAGTGTTCGTTTTGTTCTTTTTCATAAACTTTGAACATTCAGTGTAATAGGCTGAAGTGGTCACAGAATCCAAATTTCTCCTCTTGGCACTCCATTTTTTAGTATATTTTTAGACAACATACTTGTGTGGAGATAACAGCGATTAATTCACTTATAATCAATCATTCAAAATGACAGTCACAATCGCATTATTTATTTTGCCGCCAACCGGTTTCAACCCGCGGTGGGGTCATCTTCAGGGCAATTTACACCATTTGGTCGCTCGCTGGACACAGGCTGTGCACAGGCAGGGTGACGACTCCAGCGAGCGACCAAATGGTGTAAATTGCCCTGAAGATGACCCCATCGCGGGTTGAAACCAGTTGGCAGCAAAATAAATAATGCGATTGTGACTCTCATTTCGAACAATCCATTTTCTAGTGTCCACTGCTCCACTCACTATGTCCAAATGACAAATTGACAATATGTAAACTCAAATAGTGACAGTGAACTACAAGTGAAAATTGCCAATCGATAAATAAACGCATAGCAATCGGAATACCGACACGCAAAACAGAAACGCTACGAACTTAAGCACGTACCTAATCACCTAGGTGTAACCAACCGAAGCGACCTAAAGTCGAATGACTCCATAAAACAAACTGTAAGAAAAGCGTATGAAAGATTAAGATTCATTGGAAGAATCTTAAGAATATTTATTGTTTTACATAACAATGGAATGACTGTGTAAATGGCCGCACGGTTCTAGGCGCTACAGTCTGGAACCGCGCGACCACTACGGTCTCAGGTTCGAATCCTGCCTCGGGCATGGATGTGTGTGATGTCCTTAGGTTAGTTAGGTTTAAGTAGTTCTAAGTTCTAGGGGACTGATGACCTCAGTAGTTAAGTCCCATAGTGCTCAGAGCCATTTGTACCATTTGAATGTTACATAGGTAAAATTATACTGATCAATTTTATAGTTAGACTTGTCAACGTCTGGATCATACACGAGTTTTGAAGTGATACAACGAAACCGCAACCGCATTTTGCGCAATTTCTGAAAGTGTTCGTTTTGTTCTTTTTCATAAACTTTGAACATTCAGTGTAATAGGCTGAAGTGGTCACAGAATCCAAATTTCTCCTCTTGGCACTCCATTTTTTAGTATATTTTTAGACAACATACTTGTGTGGAGATAACAGCGATTAATTCACTTATAATCAATCATTCAAAATGACAGTCACAATCGCATTATTTATTTTGCCGCCAACCGGTTTCAACCCGCGGTGGGGTCATCTTCAGGGCAATTTACACCATTTGGTCGCTCGCTGGACACAGGCTGTGCACAGGCAGGGTGACGACTCCAGCGAGCGACCAAATGGTGTAAATTGCCCTGAAGATGACCCCATCGCGGGTTGAAACCAGTTGGCAGCAAAATAAATAATGCGGTTGTGACTCTCATTTCGAATAATCCATTTTCTAGTGTCCACTGCTCCACTCACTATGTCCAAATGACAAATTGACAATATGTAAACTCAAATAGTGACAGTGAACTACAAGTGAAAATTGCCAATCGATAAATAAACGCATAGCAATCGGAATACCGACACGCAAAACAGAAACGCTACGAACTTAAGCACGTACCTAATCACCTAGGTGTAACCAACCGAAGCGACCTAAAGTCGAATGACTCCATAAAACAAACTGTAAGAAAAGCGTATGAAAGATTAAGATTCATTGGAAGAATCTTAAGAATATTTATTGTTTTACATAACAATGGAATGACTGTGTAAATGGCCGCACGGTTCTAGGCGCTACAGTCTGGAACCGCGCGACCACTACGGTCTCAGGTTCGAATCCTGCCTCGGGCATGGATGTGTGTGATGTCCTTAGGTTAGTTAGGTTTAAGTAGTTCTAAGTTCTAGGGGACTGATGACCTCAGTAGTTAAGTCCCATAGTGCTCAGAGCCATTTGTACCATTTGAATGTTACATAGGTAAAATTATACTGATCAATTTTATAGTTAGACTTGTCAACGTCTGGATCATACACGAGTTTTGAAGTGATACAACGAAACCGCAACCGCATTTTGCGCAATTTCTGAAAGTGTTCGTTTTGTTCTTTTTCATAAACTTTGAACATTCAGTGTAATAGGCTGAAGTGGTCACAGAATGGAAAGATTTTTGTTCTTGACCGCCGCGCTGCAAGTAGGCAAGAAATGTAGGGTTTGTGGTCGTCGCGCTTAGCAGTTGCAGATCTACACTACTTTAAGTAGAGATCCCTGGGAATACAGTTCCCCCCTACACTTTTAGAGCCATGTTGTGTCCTTCCTGAAATGTTTGCATTTTTTATAAAAGGTATTTTGCGTGGTTCAGTAGAGAATGCATAGTTCCTGAGAATGCATTTCTGACGTCCTTATATAAAGTGACCGGACGTCCCGGTTTAATCGGGACAGATTAGATTTTTGAAATCCAGTTCCTTGTCCCCATCGGGTTCTGCCAGGTCGCCTAAAATTTTCTGGTTTTTAGAAATCAAATAAAATTCTCGGTCATTCGAGGTCTCAACACGTAACTTTTTTCTATTTCTAGCACTGTAACTATGCTTTATTTCAGTGTCGTATCGTAATTTAACACCAACTTTTCATGCAGCAGTATTAAATGTCGAGCAGCAGGTTGGAGAAGCACTTCATGATTTAAGAACGAATATGACAGAAAAACGGAAAACCAGATTCATGCCACAAATTATAAGAAGTGCTTTCAGCAAACTTGTATCTAAGGGGATGTAAATGTTATTATGTTCGCTGAACCCGTGTGCGAATTTTATGATAGCAGTGCACAATACAGTGAGCAGCTGACGGTATCATTTTACTGTCTCTCCAGACTACAAATGGGTTCTTTTGAACTTATGTTCTTACACTGGATGAGGTACAAAAATTCTACGAGTCTCTTGCAGATGTGTTACCAAACTGCAAAATTAATGATATTGACTTGTTTCAAGAGTGTCTTAATATGCAGCAGTTTGTCACACCTCAAAAATAGAGAAATGGAACAAAGAAAGAACTTTCACTGATACGGGTTGGGCTCCAGTATTCCAGAACTTCACATCCAAACATATATCTTATGAAAATATTTCTAAGATTGTGCAAATTGTGTTATGTCTTCCCCGTACAAATGCAGTAGTCGAGCGTGTCTTTTCTTTGAAGAATAAGATGTCGATTTCTGAGAAAACTCAAATGAAAGTAGAGCCTTTGAAAGCAAAACTAATGGTGAAAGTTAATTTTAAATACAGTTGTTAGGGATTCTATGACTTCTTAAACTTAAAGGGACGGAAACATCTGCTGAATCAAAGTCATTCATCACAGAGGTATGGAGACACAAACAACTGAGTGTTAAAAGCTGCCGGCCGGTGTGGCCGTGCGGTTCTAGGCGTTACAG